>NW_026640059.1:2722498-4083747 GCF_028554395.1 Pezoporus wallicus
GAATGTCACCAGACTGCCATGACTTCTCAGATACAATGGACAGCGGCTCAGCTACTTTGTCGGCTAGTTCCCTCAGGACCCGCAGATGCATCTTGTCAGGTCCCATGGATTTGTGCACCTCCAGGTTCCTTAGATGATCCCAAACCTGATCTTCTCCTACAGCAAGTGGTTCTTCATTCTTCCAATCCCTGCCTTTGCCTTCTATGTGGGCAGTGTGGCTGGAGCTCCTGCTGGTGAAGACTGAGGCAAAAAAGCCATTGACCACCTTAGCCTTCTCCATGTCCCAGGTAACCAGGTCTCCCATTACCTTCTGGAGAGGGCCCACATTTTCCTAACATACCTATAGAAGTTTTTCTTTTTGCTCTTGATGTCTCTGGTTGGTTTTAGTTCTACTATCTAGGAGAAATTTAGCTTTTCTAACCTGATCCCTGGCTGCTCGGATTATTTCTCTGTATTCCTCCCAGGCTACCTGTTTTTGTTTCCACTCTCTGTAAGCTTCCTTTTTGTGTTTGAGTTTTTCCAGGAGCTCCTTGTCCATTGATGCAGACCTCCTGGTGTTTTTGACTAACTTCCTCTTTTCTGGGATGCATCCCTCCTGAGCTTGGAGGAGGAGATCCTTGAATATTAACCAGTTTTCTCGGGCCCTTCTTCCTTCCAGGGCTTTATCCCATGGAACTTTGCCAAGAAGATCCCTCAAGAAGCCTAAGTCTGCTCTCCTGAAGTCCAGGGTAGAAAGCTTGCTAAATGCCCTCCTCACTACCCTAAAGATCTTGAACTCCACCACATCATGGTCACTACAGCCAAGGCTGCCCTTGAGCTTTACATTCCCCATCAGCCTCTGCTTATTGGTGAGAACAAGGAATAATAATAGCAAGCTACATTCACATACCTGCTGTAAAACATTGCTTTGACATAGGCAACATTTTACATTAACTTTTGAATAAAACAAGACCCTTTAAACCAAAAATCCCACTGCCTGATAGTTTTATTTTCCACTTGAAGAGGACATCAAATACATGCAGAGCCAAATCCCTTAGGAAGGCCCTCATGTCTGGGGACTTCTGGTGGCGTTAGAGGAATGATGTTGCCACCGGTATCAGCTCATGGGAAAGAGGAGAATCACAGAGCAATGCGAAGACCCATGTTGGGGCTGGCTGGGTTGTGCTGAGAGCCATCTGAGCACGATTTTAGGACAAAGCGGAATTGAAGGGTGGCACTTCAAAGCATTTTCATCTCCATTTCCTCAGCACTGCGGTGCGCTGCTGGGAGGAGGTATGGCTGCCTCCCAGCTGCCATAACACGTGTTGCTCAGCCCTGCATCACTGGGGCGAGGGTGATGCTCCTCTGAGCCTGCAGCTCACCAACTCCTGTGGGGGGACATGGAAAACTTCCTTTTTAACGCGCCTCTGTATATCACCATTGAAAGAAGGGAGGGCAGTAAAAGGGGAAAAAATGCAATTTGCAATTTTAATTTTCACTGTGAAAAAAAACAATAGACAAATTTGTATCTGTTTTAGCCATGAGGCATGAGCTTTGGTGTGTGGCTTGACTATCCACCCAGACTTGGGGGCAGAGAGCACACATACATACATGTGCTTTAAGGATACTGCTACAAAAAGGAAACGCAAGGAAGCACATTGAGAACCACCTTGGTATCCTGCTCATGCTTTGAGCTGTCTGAGGCAGGAGAAATGTGCTGTTTCAGGGTCTGTGCAAGAATCAGGGAGAGATTATTGTCTGCAGTCCTGCTTTAGTCCTGCTAAAGATCCTTTAAATCATCTAGTCTGGTATCATGTTATTGTTTATTAAGTGTTTTGCATAGCATGTTTGTGACCACTGTTTGCATCTATTGAAACTCTGTGTGTGTGTATGTGAATAAGGGCAGAACGGAAGTCTCCTGTAAATTATGACCTTGGAAAGCAAATATGGAATTACAAAGCTGTGCACTGAGAACCGAAAACATTCATTTATGTCTCAGTATTCTTTTTTTTTATTACTTTTCCATAGTTCCATGTATTATGTAATTAACTATTAAATGTTACTGTTTTGTCCAAATTTTCTGGACTATGAGGATTGAAAAAAACAGTATTAAGATCAAGGAGAATAACAGTATTAGGAATCAAGGTGCTAAAATATATTATTTGTTTCAAGCACAGTTTGGTTTTGAATAAAATGCAGTGATTCAAAGTTTGCAGTGATTCCAAGTTTGCAGTGTCACAGGCAAGTGCATCTCGAATGGCAACAGATTTGTCCTCCATTAAAGTACAGAAGTGAATTTCACTATGGTATCTTTTCAGTATCATATTGAATGTTTTGACTCATCCAAATAACAGGAAACTGAAGCTCTGACTGAACTCTTATCATCCGCAATTGCTCAGGGTTATAGTGACACTGAAGATGAAATCTTATTTATGCATCCTTTGTACTTCGCTTCATCAGACATTGCCTCACCAAAAATCATCCCCACCCCACTTAGCAGAGATGAGCTGCTGAAGAATACCACAGGGAAAACCACTTTTAAACTATAATCCTGGAAATGCTTATGCCTGAGCTGTCCTAGTGAAAACCATGTCTGACTCACAGAGTTACACAAGCACATTTCCTTCTGTAAAAGAGCCAGAGCTTTTCCAGAACATCCACTGCAGGTTTTAACAGCATCTCAAGAGACATTTCAAGTGTCCAGGTAATGTAGTGAATAATAATGGTTCTTTGTATACTTATTTATAGGTGTAACATTAATTTAATGGAAATAATATTTCATTGGGAATAATTTTTCATTTCATTGGAAATAATACTTTATTAGACAAAAAACCATGATGTTACCTACAGGGTGAGTTCTCTGCTTGCCTTGCACTGGAGCCCATCTCTTTCTTTGTGGTAGCCCTTACAAGAGATAGTGAGGAACCTGCCTGCAGAGCTTCCCAGAGTTGCTGCTACACACAAAGGTTCAATTTTTTTATTTATTTAGAGCTTTGTCATAAAGTCTGTCTCAGCTGGACAGATCATCTTCCTCCCACTGCCAAGTGATATTATCAATTATGTGGGCCCAATTTTCTGGAAAGATAATGCAGTTACTGCCTTGGTTGACTTCAGCAAGCTTTTCAGGTACACGCTGCCCTTAAAGATAATGCCAGTCAGTGTTCTCACAGCCCAGAAAAGCAAATGTGTGCTGCCAACTTATTCTATAATAAAATACTAAACTCCGGAAGAGCTGTCTGTGGAAGTAAAAAGATATGTTTCCATTTCACATTAGTATGACTTTATCAACTGCCACAAAGAAAACACAGTCTATTGTCCAGAAATAATTTATTCATCAACAATAAAACACTGAATAGAAAAAGCCTTGTAAATAAAACTATATATATAATGCTTTATTTTTTTTATTTGATACTCCACAAAAGACACTACAGACAGTAACAAAATAATCCAATTAATCTTAAAAATTTCAAATTATAATTGTCATTCTTCATTTATCGTGTTTTATTAACAATGTAAAGGTCTTTTGTTTACATATTATAGGTTTACTTGATTTCATTAAATTGTTTCTTAAAACACTTCAAGCAATTTGTTGGTTGCCCCATAATTTATAACATATATAAGTATATCAATAAACAATATAACAGCTCTGAGAAAGATATGCAGACTTTTCAATGGTAAGTAGTCTACCATAGGTTGTTCAGTGGGAGAGCGGGAATAAATCACAACTGAATTGGGATAGAAGTCAACACATTGAAGAGAAATAATGTTTGGGGAACAATTACATGTTTTCCATTGCCCGTTTAGTAATGTGATCACTTTCAAGCTCTGATTTCTCCTGGTTTAGATACTCTAACACCTTTGTTAGCATATCCTCATCAAGATACTGCCTGTTTTGGGTGTCATCAGTTTCTCCGGCCATGGAAAGCCTTTTGCTGAGTGAAGCCAACTTCGCAGCCTCCTGTGGTCCCAGCTGACTTAGGTGCTCCCTGATGGCCTGGTCCAGCTGATCGTCTTTCTGCAGGTTGCTCTCAGAAGCTGGAACTGGGACTCGTTTCATCTGGTTCATATTGATAACTTCGGGATATTTTGCCAACACCTTTGCCAAGTAATCGGCCAGCTCTTCATCCTTCTCATTCAGTTTCTCATACTCCAGTTGTTGCCTTTCCAAATCGTTCAACCAGGCAGCCTTAGGAAATGGGTGTCCTTTCAATCTTCGGGGAATGTAAGACAGTCTTGGCAAATCATTTTCTTGATTAAGATGATTTAGGAAGTAGGAGGGATTCTGATTAGC
The DNA here is from genome assembly GCF_028554395.1 of Pezoporus wallicus. Lineage (NCBI taxonomy): Eukaryota > Metazoa > Chordata > Aves > Psittaciformes > Psittacidae > Pezoporus > Pezoporus wallicus. Next base: position 2,726,769 of record NW_026640059.1, read on the forward strand.
TAAATTGTCAGTTCCCAGAAGACTGACTATATCTTCAACATTGAGGTCTTCAGGTAGATTTTCTGGAATAAGATTAAGAGGCTGCTTCATGTACCCATTTTTAGAGTTTACATTATGTTTAAATATATCTCTCTGTCCTAGATTGGTTTCAGTGATCTCGTCGAGGTCTTCTGGGAATTCTGCTTCCTGCTCAGCTTCCAACCTTTCACTCTGAAGCTGCTTTTTTTCTCCAGATTTCAACATGTCTATTAAATCCTCGGGAGGAATTTGTAAATTCCTTGAGATTTCTATCAGCTGAGCTATAGACTGTGGATCAAGTTGCTTATCCAAAAATGTGGGTGCTCTCTTTTCCTCAAGTTCTCCTCCAGTCCTTAATTTCCTATTCCCAGCACCACCCATCAGCCTCTTCAGGTAATAATTCATTAGTTTTGAAACATCCTGTGACATTTGACCTTTATTGTCTCTTCTTATTTCATCCTCAAGGAAGTTGAGTTTCCCTGATCTTTTCATTTCATCGTCAATCTCCTCTTCATGTTTATCGATTTCCTCTTTGCTATCTTTTATCTCCTCCTGAGTTTGACTTTCCACTTTTTCTTCTATGGGATTCCAATCTTCTCCTCCAACCACATCTTCATAGGCAATGTTATTCACTTTGTATACATCATCTTCATCATCTGCATACAATTTCTGGTCCTCATCCAACCTTTCTTTCTTATGGTTACTAGGTCCTGCCATCTTCCCCAACTCCTGAAACACAGACTCCAACGTAGCAAGGCTTTGGGGTGTGTATTGCTCTTCCACTATTTCATTAGTACGCTTGAAAGGACTATCTCTTGAACTGTCTTCATAGTGACCAAGTGGCATTTTGAGATATTTTTGCCATCTCTCAGGCCACTTGTAAGCCTCATAATCATCAGTTCCTCCAGCTGGAAGATTGCTGTCAGAACTCGGACCATAAAGCTTATTCTCCTTTGGGCCAACTTTTGACTCTTTCTCAGCTTGCCTCAAGGCTTCCAACATAACCTTAACCCACTGGGACTCATCTTCAGTCAAAGAATCCCTTAAATTATCTGGTAGGTGAACTTGATCTTTGCTTTCTTTCTGTTGCAGGAGGTATGGGATGCTCTGATAAGAGTTGTAATCAGGGCTGCTTTCTCCTTTGTTAGTTTGCTTGCGAAGATCTTCTATGTATTCCAAAGCCTTGATCATATCAGGATTTGGAAACCTTTGTAAGTTTTTCATTACATAGTCTGGATCTTTCTGAAGCAGCTGATGCTGCTGGAAGGAAGCTGCATCAACCCAGCAGATCAGGACAAAGAAAAAGGTAAGAGTTTCTCCAAGTTGGAAGGTTTTAGTTTCTGCCATGTTTAAAATGTTTCCTTGAAATAAAGAGGAAGAAGAAAAAAAAAAAAAAAGAAAAAAGAAGCAGTTAACATATGGAGACAGTCTTAGGAAACAGAGAAGTAAAATAGAAATTGGTATTTTAAACTCATCATGAAGAATACCACCAGTACTACACATGTTTTTATTAATTATTGAAATCTAATATAACTTGTACATGGAAGCTGTATATTTTGGGAAATATGAGGTTTTCTGAGTCTTTTCTAAGATTCCTCAGTTACTGGAAATTATCAGTTTCCTATACTAGAAATTTCTTATCTCTATACTCAAAATAGTTTATGAACATTGATTTCCCAGCGGCAGCACCAGAGAATAAAATGTAATTCCTATTTAGCTCATGAAATGCCGATAGAGGAATCTAGATGTCATTTTGATTATCAAAATGAAGACCTCAAATGGTAAAATCAGTATATCCATATATTTAAATGCCATTTTTAATATTTAAACTATTAAAACTGCATATAGAAATACTTTGTGAGATTATTCCATAGGGCATGTAATTTCATGCCTGGGTAATACAGCTGAATGATGCTATACTGCAATAAAATTAATGTAATGAAGTGGAGAGCATGGCATATAAAACAACTTGCAAGTTTATTTCTCTCATTCCTGTCTGTGTCATTACTTTCTTTTTCTATAGATCATAAAAAAAAATATTATTTGGATTACAGTTGAATTTTAATTACAAGACTCTATGGCTGAACGTTTTTCCTATGGGTAATAATCCCTTATATGAAGGACACACTATAATTTATCCTAAAGGTACAATATAATTCTACTGAATCCTTTGAAACCCATCTTGGAAATGAGCTTGAGTAGGTAGGTTCTGAGTGGTGATTTCATTCATTCATTGATTTCAACAGACATTGAATCAGGTCCCAAGACAGGCAGAAACATCAGCATTGGCAAAAGTGGGCTAAATTCAGTTAGAATAGATCAGTAGAAGCCTAAGTTTAGTCAGTCTGCCCAGCTTAAGTCAGCAAGCAGTAAAGTCTGAAACAGAAGTGGGAAAAATATGCTTCTGACTAAGATTACAGCACTGCTGCATATGAGGATAGAGCCGCACAAGCCCAGTCTTGCAGGGAGCTGAGCACCCTTCACCCAGTGTAGAGAAACACTGCCATCGCTCATTCCCTGGGAGATGCTCAGACACTGATACACCAGGCTGTGAGACTGATGGTTAGATACTTTTCTGATCCAGTTGCTTTAATAAGGTAGAATTATGAGAAAGAAATGATGAAGAAAGAAACCACTTTGATTAATTAACCTATTTTGGTTCGTTTGGTTTTTGGCTTGGTAAAAGCATCTTGCTGAGCCGCAGGTGGTTCAGTTTATCATGAAAGAGCTACACGTACCACTATTTACCCCCTGCTGCAAGTAGAAAGTGAGTGTGAATACACTCATTTCAGTTCACTTGTAGATTTTTCCACTCAGTTTTTGTTCCTAACATAATATGACTTAACTAAAGTTAACTAAATACCCTAACTAAATATGACTAAACTAAATAGTTAAAGCAGTACCAGTTCAGACAGCTGCTTTTTGGTTGGTTGGGGTTTTTTGGGTTGTTTTTTGTTTTGTTTTTTTTTTCTGAACAAGGTAACAGCTGTAATAGCAAACAATTTCCTTGAACATTTCTGACTTCAAGCCTCGGTACATTTGAGCATTGATTTTACAAAGGCTTAGTTCCAAACAACTAATTAGAAGGTCCCACCCTCCAGATCTGAGTTTTCCCTGAAAAAAAAGCCAAGACATTCCTTCATTTTCTGTCACAGAAAAGGCATTAATTCAATACATAAATTTATATCTCCCTGAAGAAAGAAAACACTTCACTACTTCTTGCAGCAAGTAAATGAAATTAAGACTTTCTTTTCCGTCAGAGAGACTGGTTATGAACAGAGTTAGTTTGATTAGCGTATGAGAAACTGTCCTTTCCAAGGGGTGGGGGAAGGGAGAGTTGTTCCATAATTATCTGTCAGGCACCTCCCACTTACAGACGCCAGGAACTCAACCTCCTTCCCTGCACATAATCATGTATTGTTAGAGCCTTTGTAAGAGCCATCAGCATCCCATTAGAATCAAAATGTGCATAGCAGGGCAAAGTTCAGTTTAGTGTTCCACACGAAACTGATATTGCTCAATGAGACATTTCTGCAGCAGGAATAAAAGGGCATTGGCTACCCTCTGCATATTTTGGGTGCATTTGTCTCTAAATCAATTTTCACTTCTTTTTTATTAGTAGATGATACTTGAAAACCTTGTCAAATGGATCTGGGAATGATTTCTTTTAAAATCTTTGAGTTCAGGTCATAAAACCTTGTCATTAAATATACCGCGTTACCTAGGGTCAGAGGACTCCTCCCCAGTCTTTCAGACTTTAATCCCATTTAAACAAAACAGGTAATATTTTTTACTATCCTTAGGATTTATACTAAACATTTTCTTCTGTGCCTCTCAAAGGAGAATATATTAAAATGGCTGTTTTGTCTGCAGATAGATGATTGTGAAGCTAGCCTAGACAGGGAGCCTAATAGCTAATAGCTATTCCATTAGCACCTAACAAACAGGAAAATCATCTTTTCGCCAACAAATATAGAGGTTCCTATTTACAAATTAGGCAATCGAGTTCACAATCTGACATGTACAAAGGCAATGCAGACTGGCAGAAGTTCCCTCAAAACAGACTAAAAAATAAATCTTCTTTCTGGGATGTTTCCATGGTAGCACTAATTTTTTCTCATGATCTCTCTCAGCAGCCGTCTCCGATGTAAATGCAATGTTTCCAGTGAAAAATTGGGATGAAAACTCATAACTTTTCCTATGGATGAGTCCCTGCCCTGAAAGTCTAAGGGGGAATCTGATAGCAGTTTTCCATAAGGAAAATACAGAAATATATCACACATTCTTCCTTCCACTCACTTTTGCAATCAATAACAAACACAATTGCAGTAAATTTCCCTTGTTTTTAATTCTATCCAACCCTTTACTGTCTGCAAGGGACTCAAAACATTAACAAAAATAAAAATATGGTGAGGAAAAGGGGAAAAAAAACAATTCCCAAGCAGTTCTGAATGTATATACCGCCTGTCTTTTTATGCATACATCTGGAAAGTTGTCAGATGTGTTTGCATCCAGAGAACCTCTTAGCCTGTATTTTGAAGCGACTGATATGCCATGTTGGCAAGCTGGCACTCCTGAACGCAGTCACAGACAGAAACACAATACTTTCTGCCTTTGGCCACGATATATAGATGATATATAGATGTAGATGTAGATGATAGAGATAAAAGACAGAGATGTAGATAGACATAGACAGATATAGATAGATATAGATACAGATTAGATATAGATGATATAGGTATAGATGCAGAATGTATCTTTCACTATAGGTCTGTATTTTGCAGACATATGTTTCACCACCAACGCCAGCTACAGCCCATCACCTCTCTGCTGTAGCTCGCGCTTTAGCTAAGGCTCTCTCTTTGCCGTGGGTCCCTCCCTGGTGGCAGCCTGTTCCGCGGTTCCCGGCCGCCCCCCGGCGCAGCCCCTACCTGCCAGCGCCGCTCCCGCCGCTCCCGCCGCCGCCGCCGCCGTCGTTTTCAGCACCGGACAGCGCCCGCTTATACTGCCCTCGCCGCCCGTGACGTCAGCCGTGAGCTCATGCCCCGCCCGGGCGGCGGAGACTCGGCAGGGCCGCGCCGCGGCCGCGGGGAGCGGGTCGTGGGGAGCGGGAGCCTCCCCGGTGTCCCCCACTGCCGTCAAGGGTAGAGAGAACATGGGGAGGGGAGGGAGATGAAAGGGAGATGGCGGGGGGGGGGGGGGGGGGGGGAGAAGGAAAAAGGCAAAGGAAAAAAATAGGAAAACAGAAAAAGGAAAAAACGGGGAAAAAATAAATAAAAGAAAATAGAAAGAAAACAAAAGGGGGAGAAAGAGGGGAGAAGGAAAAAAGATTAAAGGTAAAAAGAAAAGGAAAAACAAAGAAAAAAGGAAAAAAGGGGAAAAAAGGAAAAAGGAAGGAAGGAAAACAGAGAAAAGAGGGAAAGGAAGAATAGGGGGAGAGAAAAAAAGGAGAGAGAAAAATGAAATGAAATTAAATTAAATAAAATAAAGAAAAATAAAATTAAAAAAGAGAAGAAAATAAAGAAAAAAAAAGAAAAAGAAAAAGAAAAGGAAAGGAAAAGAAAAGAAAAGAAAAGAAAAGAAAAGAAAAGAAAAGAAAAGAAAAGAAAAGAAAAGAAAAGAAAAGAAAAGAAAAAAGAAAAGAAAAGAAAAGAAAAGAAAAGAAAAGAAAAGAAAAGAAAAGAAAGAAAAGAAAAGAAAAGAAAAGAAAAGAAAAGAAAAGAAGAAAAGAAAAGAAAAGAAAAGAAGAAAGAAAAGAAGAAAAGAAAAGAAAAGAAAAGAAAAGAAAAGAAAAGAAAAGAAAAGAAAAGAAAAGAAAAGAAAAGAAAAGAAAAGAAAAGAAAAGAAAAGAAAAGAAGAAAAGAGAAAAGAAAATTAAAGGAGAAAGGAAAATGAGAAAGAAAAGAAAAGAAAAGAGAAAAGAAAATTAAAGGAGAAAGGAAAATGAGAAAGAAAAGAAAAGAAAAGAAAAGAGAAAAGAAAATTAAAGGAGAAAGGAAAATGAGAAAGAAGAAAAAAAGAAAAGAAAAGAAAAGAAAAGAAAAGAAAAGAAAAGAAAAGAAAAGAGAAAAGAAAATTAAAGGAGAAAGGAAAATGAGAAAGAAAAGAAAAAAAGAAAATAAAAGAAAAGAAGAAAAGAAAAGAAAAGAAAAGAAGAAAAGAAAAGAAAAGAAAAGAAAAGAAAAAAGAAAAGAAAAGAAAAGAAAAGAAAAGAAAAGAAAAGAAAAAAAAAGAAAAGAAAAGAAAAGAAAAGAAAAGAAAAGAAAAAGAAAAGAAAAAAGAAAAGAGGAGAAAGAAAAAGAGAGAAAAAAAAGAAAAAAAAAAAAGAAAAAAGAGGAGAGGAGAGGGGAAGGGAAAGAATAAAACATAAAAAGGGTGGTAAAGAGTGGAAAAGAAAAAAAAAGGATAAAATGAAGAGCAAGCAGGCAGGAAGAGCACAGTCAGGACCTTCTGCTTTTCAGCTCCCATAGCCCAGGGGTGTTGAGGAGCACTGGGAGGGAAGTTTATTAAACTGAGCAACATCTTGGGTTTTAGGTGATAGCCAAGACAGGGGCAGGGTGACATGCTGGGGCTGTGGGCAGGGGCACACAGGGGCTGGAGGGTGATGATGAGCCAAACCGTGAGGAAGGCCATGTGCTGCGGCAGCGCAGTGCACATGTGCACATGTGTGTACCCATGTGCATACCTCGTGTAGACAGCCTTCCAACAGCTACAGTCAGCATGGGGGTCTGCGATCTTTTTAATCCACTGAATGAGCCACAGTAGCACAGTTCTGGCTTCCTGACAGGGTGGGGACAATCCACAGCATCCATGGCCTCTTCGTCAAGCGTGGGAGGCCCAGGAGCTCTGGACCAACTACAGCATTCTGATGAGGGCTAGGTGCTCTTGGAATAGGAAGGAGCTAAGGAAGGGAATGACACACCTCCACTGTATGCCTGACATAGATGGAAAACCTGAAGGTCAACAAGGAAAGATAAGGCAGAAGGGTCCCCCCTCCCCAGTAGCTCCAGTTCAGAAGCAGCTGGAGAGGGATTACCCACCCTGGGCACTGCCTGCAATGCCCTTGCGGTTTTAACTCCTTCCTCAGCATTCCCTGTGCAGAAAGGCCAGCACTTGCACTGATCACTAGGATGAGTAAATACCACCTTGCCATAAATCAGAAAGCATGAAATGTAACACATTGCTTCAGCTGCTGCTCTGGGTTTTAGCTCATTCCTTCTGCTTCCTTTCTATTCCAGAAGGGTTGTTTTACTTCAGCTTTTAAATAAGGGCTCCTTTTCCCACAAAATAAATCTTTTCTGACAGTTTTGACCTTTTACAGCACAAAATGCAAAAAACCTAGGATGAATGTTCCTTCCAAACCAATAAATGTTGCAAAATTAAATTGTTGTAAGAACAGCAAGGTAGAAATAATTGCAGCCATGAACACAGACAAAAGGACTACCCTTGCTGCATTTGTTGTAATTTGAATGATCTCCATTGTTGAAATGGAGATCTGGAAGCCTGTTGTTTCACCTTACATATAGCTGTTTGTTAGTGAAATATAGGACCAGTTTTTGTGCTGAAACTCTTCAGCAGCAGCATCATTCAGGCCACAGATACCATCCAAAATGCTCCCTTTCATCAGTGGGCCCAGGAAGAAAAGAGACAAAAGAAAGGTTACATTAGGACCCATTATAGCATCTCTGAAAAGGGGAAACACAAAGGCATCTGCTGCAGTAAGCAGAAAGCAAGGACCAAGTTCCCCCTGAGCAGCTGGTAGCGGTATTGCTGAACACCACATTCCCCTTCAGCAAGGCTCTGAATGCCCACAAGACATAGAGCTGCAGACATTGTTATTGCTAATGCACCTTAGTCCATGGAGAACACCGTCATCATGAACAAAACAAAATGAAAAAAATACAACAAAACAAACCCAAGAAGAAAAATGCTCAATCCAGATTTTCGGGAATATTCTTGTGCTCCTGCAGGTATTTCCAATAGACTCTTGTTTTATGCATTCTGCCACCAAAGTCCTAACATTTATCTAGCAAATTCTTTCCAGTGAAATCATCCTGCTGCCCCCATCCATCTACCCCTGATCTTCAGGACCAGTGGATATTTCAGACAACCCCAATTAACTGGCACATCATCACGATTCCTTCCTCTGCTTCTTAAATACTCACTTGAGATTTACTGTGTGTGAAGTCAGGCAGACGCTTGGCTTAGGTCTGCCATGGCTATTTTGGGTTCAGTGGATAAGATTTACCGAAGGGTATACACAATTCAGCTGTCAATTTTAGTCCACGTCAAGAAGTGTTGCGTGGACTTTGTCCTTGTGATTGATTGTGTCCACAAAGTCCTATAAGGAAGTACTTAGTGAATGTACTTTTGTTGTATTGAGTGCATGGCATTCTTTTCCTCAGAATGAGTCATACAACAGAAAATTTGATCTGTTCTGTCATTAGAAGTTCCATGGCATTTTATGCAAGAGTAAGATCACATCACAGCACCCCTGAATGTTAGGAAATTGCATTAGAAGTAGCTCAATATCAACTGTTTAACCAGAGGAGCTTGGTAATCTTGTTTTTCTGAGCGCATTTCGACCATGCTGCATCCTTTTGTGGATCCTGGGAACAGACCAGCAATAAGCACAATGGGTTTTGTGAACAGCTTGCCCTGTCACATGTTCTACCTTACATAGCTACACATCATGAGGAGCTAAAAGTTAAGCAATCAACCCCATATCTTGCATGCTAACTGAAGAGTAAGTAAAGTTTCAAAGACATTTTGTTTCAGTCAAGACAGAGGCCATGGGGTGTAGGGGTGTATTTTGCTGCAGCAAACAAGGGCAAAAGGACTCCAGCCCACTGTGTTGTGTCATACCCAGCTAGACGATCATCATCCCTAAAGTTAATGGAAAAGGGAAAGTCAGGACAACTTGACCTCAGGAGGCAGCAAGGTCTGACATAGGGCTTGGTGTGGTTGCCCTTGTGCCCATTCACCAAACAGCACCAGCACTGGTGGGGACAGTGGCAAGAACCACCACTGTTCATGGACCACAGTCTCCCAGTAAGACCTGCCTGCCTCCCACCACACATGCCCAGCTCACATGAGAGGGTGAAACGGTGATCTCTATGGTATGACCATCCCAACAGTAATGCACAACAGCAGGCAGCACACTTGTGGCTGTTTTCTAAACACCAAAATAGTGTTCAGTTGTGCAGTTCACTTCAGCTCCAGCTCTCTCCTCCTCTAATTGGTGCCACCAAAGACAAGTACTGCTTAAAAATAAAGCGTGGTTGTGTCAATATTGATTATTTCACCCTCCCCTTCCTCTGTTTCCAGTGGCAACTAAAAATAATTTACAATTCATTACAGATGTGGCATTTCTGGCAGAGTAAGTGCCATTGTCACATTGAAATTCAGTCCATATCTGACTGGAATATCTGCATTTATTTGGTATATAGTGAGAAGGGGGAGGTTTTCTCAGAAAAATCTCATCTGCCATCGCATATATAGATGCTTTTAAATTATTTTAATTTTAAAATACTTGAACTCTGCTTTGTGTCCAACATCAGACTTGTTATTCTGTGCTCATTCTGTATGCTTGAAAGATCAAACATATTTGTATGCAAATATTTTTGGCCTCCCTAAATTTAGCACATAATAAATGGCTCAAATTTCATTACCAAAGCTGTAAGGGGAGGGAAAAACACAACACTGTAAGGAAAAGCAAGAGCTTTGCAGTTTGTAACCGCAGTCCTTTAAAAGCGTGGATGTCAAGGCAAGCGCCTGGTGGCTGTACATCACTGGGCTTTATTCCTTGCTGCAATGGGATTAAGTAGCCTGACCCACATGCCTCCCTGAAGGTTTGCTCCTCACTCCACAGGGACATTTCAAGAACAGATTTTGCTAACAACAGAAAATAACCTCAAAATAGATCCTGACTTTTACCCAGCATTTACCTGGTCAGGTTTCAGGCTGCCTGCCTGTAAAAAAAATTAACTAGGAAGAGGAACCTTAGGGCAAGACTTGGCTGCTGCCTCTGAGACATGGCTTTGCATTGTGGACACACCAACAACGATTTGGTTGGCGTTGCTTTTTCAGCAGAAGCCTCCCATGCCCCAGGTGGGAGGTTTCCCCTTATCCACCCTGTGCTGTCTGAGATCCAGGTACTCCATATGCGTGAGGCTTCCTTGATGCCAGAATGAATGGTCCCTCTGCAGGAGCCTGTGCAGGTGCCTGTTCCAAGGAGGTGACCATGGCAGCCTTGCTGAGGGCACCTCACAGGCTCTCCCTCCATGCATGCCCACCAGCCTGCCCACAGGAGGTATCCTGGCCCAGCTCCTCACCAAGCAAACTAAACCTGGTGGTGGTTTGTAATGGAAAACAGTGTTCTGTGCATACAGCAGCTCGGCCTTCCTGTACCAGAGTTAGGGTCACCCAAGGCTCAGCTGTGCCCTACCTGCTTGTGAGTCCTATCCCAGGACTATGACATCCCTAAAAGATCCTCTCATGACTGCTGGGGGAGCATGACCTGCTGCCTCACTGTTCCTCCCTGCCCAATGACCAACACTTACTATAGAATGCCTCAGGCTTGGGATACTTGTGTTCTACCACATAGCACAGACTGCTCATGGCTGGACGTAACAGCCCACCTGGGACTAGAGGAGGAAAGAAGCCTCTGCTGGAAGGACGATGTAAAAGCAGAGGATGAATCAATCGGGGTGGAGTTTACAGTTATACTTGTTCCAGTGCAGCCTCCAGCTCGAGAACCATGACCAGGAATAGCAAAATACCAACAGAATAAGGAATATACGTCTTCTCATATAACCACCACAGTATTTTTATCTCCAGGCCTCCCCCACATATGTACTCACATATTTTCTTTCGTGGAGTTTCAAGGCTCTTTACAAGCCTGTGGCATCTGCTTACCAACATTTAGTGTAAAAATATCAACATCTGCTCTGCGTAGCTGTTCTGAGTGCTACATTTATCAGCCAGTAAAGATCAAGAGCCTCCTGGGAGCTGGCTGGATCAAACTGTCATGATTTCAGCTCTGCTTTGCGTCAGACAGCAGAATTTAAAGTCAAAACACAGATAGTTTAGGGAGGAAGACAATGTGAAGCCCTGAGTCATACCCTGCTGAGGGTGAGGGGAACAGATTAATAGACAGCAAACATGAATGAAACTGAACAGCTCATTTTAGTCATGCGGCTGCTTCTGAAACCCAAAATAGGATTTATTTTTAGTTGTTGAGCATGAAAAGAGGGTTTTGTTTGCACCTTGCCAAGGAGAAGTTGAGAAAAAGAGTTTTAATTAACGTGAGGCAGGCTCCCCTTTCCTTGACACCCAGAGGAGCGCAGCAGTGGGAAGTGATCAGGGAAGTTTTGCTGCTCACAAGCAGCTTTAAGGATGTGCCACCCACAAGACTTTGCACAACCTGGCAACTTCTAGCATCATTCAGATACAGAAGATGCGGCCCGTGCTCCTGCCACAGCCGAATCCCCTTTGCCACAGCTGAGACAAAAAAAAACAAACCCTGATGATTGCTTATAACCAGGTCATATGTTTTGAGAAGCTGCACTGCTCCCCACTGCTGGCTCATGGGGGAAGGAAACAAAGCAACCATGGCTTGGCAGTTGGAGGACCTCCACAGGCTCACCTGAAAGCATTGGAGATTACTTAACCATAACCTCCAGAGCTGCCCTTTAGAGGCAAACCCATTTTGGCTCTGCTGAGTGAGTGCTGTCTGCCTGTAACAATCTCCTTCGCTGGTGTGAGGATCCTACCGAGGGGTATTTGGGTCAGCCACCGTTGACCTTCAGTGATGTTTCTTCATGAAAGAACACAAAGGTTTTACATGGGGGTGAAAAAAGGTGACACAGAAGTGATTTGTGCACACATTGATGTAATTTTTTGTTTTAAATAAACAGAAGTGGTTTCACAGCTGTGCACAGGATTAGTTGCATTATTTAGACCTCCACTAAATCATTTCAGCAAATCTGCTTTGCAGAAACTTCATGATCTTGGGGCTAACCCATTTGTATCCCTTACTTACATTAAGGACTCATTATTTTTCACATTAATCACTCATAAACATGAAAAAGCTCAGTGATTTTTGATCTCCCTTTGTCTGGCAGAAAACCTGGTGGTTTTTATCTGCTGCCTGGTCTTGCAACACAGGATAGGCTACAGAGTAGAAAAACTGCCACTCCAAAATTAACAAATTAACACTCCTGACTTCTTTGTTTGTTTGTTTGGCTTGTTTGGGTTTTTTTGTTGGGTTTTGCTGTTGTTGTTGTTGTTGTTTGGGCTTTTTTGTTTTAATTTTTTTTGAGAATCCAACCATTTTCAAAGCATGAACTATGTGCTTGCCTTACTTCACATGGGCAAATGACCTTCTATTCCCAAGTCATAATGGCAACTCCTGCTTCAGCATGCAAGAATTTATCTATGTATCTGATGAAGCTAGGAGGACAAGAAGCCATGGTCTGTTTCCTGGACTAAAACATCATCACAGTTTTCTCTTGCATTGTCTTTGACAGTGCCATTAGTTTCACCAGTGTCATTACAGCCTTTTTGTTGTCATAGGTTTGTCCTTGTTTGCTTAGTAAGTATATGCCCACATAGGTTCCAACCCTGTTGCTACAGTAATTTATATAGATCTGGGTCAAAACCAAATTTAGCATTTGGTCAGGAATGCAACAAAAGTAAAAAAAAGAGACTCAGTGCAAGGCACAGCACAGAGCCAATGTTACAGAATTTCTTCCTGGAGACAACTTCTCCCACAAAGAGGGCAAAGAGTTCAGTTTGGCAGCTCATATGCACAAGCAGAACCACTTCACGTCATGCCCTTTTTTAAAAAATACATAACCATTTTAAACTTAATTCAACACAGACATGAGTGATTTCATCAAAACGAGAGCACAAATTCATATAATCCCATGTGGTTATAGCTATTAACATTTGCCTCATCAGTATCAAAGCAGATTTTTAGGGCTGAACTGTACTAACTTTGAATTTCAGCATACACAGACAGGGAGAGTTGGCTGGCTCCAGCGGTAGCTTCACTGGTTTAGTGATTATAGGATCAGGGCAAGCCCACAACTTCAGTGAAAAAAGCAGAAGAGATACAGGGGTGATCTCTGCACCAGCTTTGCACCAGTCTCCTGCATGGCCAGCCTCGCTGCTTCAAGTATCTGGGCTGCAGTCAGGCATGCCCCATGGCTCATAGAGCAGGACCTCCAGCACAGTACATTTGTCAACTGGCAGAGCCACCCCCTGGACAGTGAGGACTTAATGCCATCACCCAGCTGTGCAGGAGGCATATTCCTAACAGCAAGAGACAGAGAAATCAAGCAGTGAAGTCTGGGAGCAGTGAGCTGCAGCCATGCCTAAATGCACGTGGACAAGACATCATGCTCCATCCAATACAGGATGGGGTGGGAGCCACAGGATGGGTACAGCTGGGGACATGGCACAACACGTCCATCCACTGAAAAGATTAAGAGCTCTCTTAACACCTCTCATTTCCTTATCACTCAATCCCTCTTGGGCTCAATCACTCAATCACTCTTGGGCTAGGAAAAAAGTGCTAGGCAGGCTGCTTCCTTCTCTAGCAAAAGTTAAAACATAACTGGTGACATTATTTCCCAATCAGGCTACAATCTACACCTAGTAACACCTCTATAAGCTGGGAAGAACACTTGTTTGAACCTCCAAACTGTTTTAGATAGCAGTCTTGCATCTCTCTCAGCTATCAGAGCCTTGACTAGCAAGTAAAATCCTTACAATCAAGGGAAAATGCTGTGATTTTCCCCTACAGTAAATACTTTTGTGTCTGATACACCTTACTGGTAAGCACCTGACAAGGGCTGTGTGCCCTTCCCAGCCATGAGGCTCCTGTTTGTCATGATGTTTTCCTCCAGACTTGTAGCTCTTAACTGTATTTTGAAGCAGTCCTGCTGCTGCACTGCTGCTGTGCTGCAAATCATCACCTCGGGTCCATCCCACCAGCAGCAGGTCTGTACACACGGGAAAATAGCACAGCCCAGGATCTGCTCACAATGCAAGCGGCATTCCCCAAGGAATCAATGGCCATCTTCCAAAAGAATGACAGGTATTCTGTCATCAATATCTACTGCATTTGATGTGATGCTGGATCCCATAGAAGTGTTCCAGTTCACCCAAAATAAATTGTTTGAAATACATGACAAAAGCAATTCATTGCAGCTGTTTAAAATCAGGTCACAAAGCACTGCAATGAATTACTGCCAGCCTTACCTAGAGCGTGGCTTGCATGTATGCTCCTGCATAGATGTGGGGTCAACAGGGAGTTGTTTGGCTGGTTATGGTTTTCCACTAGTGTATCTGAAATCTGATTCAAAAGACCAGATACTACATCTGGCACTGGAGATCTTGTCTGAGGAACTAAATGGATTACTTGTCCATGCAGAGAGGTTTTCACCATCTGTTGCAGATGTAATATTGATGAGGTACTCAATTTTACATGACTGTTTCATGATATTATTGTATGCAAAACAAACAATCAAAACCAAACACAACCCTGCTGTTTTAATGTTGCTTGCTTTTAATCAGGAAGTCATGACCATATATGTTTGCTGAACTGGTATCTTCTCAGCTTCTCCTGAGGTTCTGTTGTCTGTAGAAGCAGGGGTACATTTTGCTCCAGACAACATCACGCTGCTGCTTGGCGTCTCTCTCAGATGATGGCTGCAGAAGCTGTCCCAAATCAGTGGCTGTTTGTACGAGTCTGCATTGGCTGGGGCACAGAGCTCCTTTCCTCATTCCTCATCCTTCCTTCTGCAAGGATCTGGCAGTGGCTGGTAGGTACAGACTCGGTCCTGTGTGGCAGTCCTCCCTGAGCTCCTGCAGAAGGATTTCCTTTCTCACTGCTATGCTTTGTGAAGGATGTCAGTTCCCATCTTACTGTATTTTTTTATAGAACGGAGGTATTCTGTACAAAACAGGAAGAAATGGGAAGGAAGAACTGTAAGTTGTGAGGAGACACGGCAGAAACTGTTAAGCAAAAGAAACAGTCCAGTTGTGAGAGATGTGGCTGCAATATGTGAGCCAGCCCAGCCGAGATGTATGCTCCTCTGGAGATCATGGCCAGACTCTGAACTGGAAGGGCCAGATGGTGTGGGAGCTGACGCAGGAATATTGAGCAGGGTCTGTGCCAAGGAGGTGGAACCAAAGGGTAAATACGCTGCTGAACAGTGATACTAAATGTATGAAATGGGGCTTACAATATAAGAGAAATCTTAGGAAGAATAAGGTGAAGTAAGAAGCATAACAGAGCAAATCCCAGCACAACTAACCTGCAGGGAAGCAAAAATAAAGCAGAACCTGCTCCCAGAAGTAAATCCATACATATAGCTGCAGCTGTGGTCCCTGATTTTTACCCACCAACTGCATACATGAATTACAGCCATTTATTTGCTTTAGAAAAACAGTAAAACAATAGAATTCCAAGTATATGCTTCAGTTGTAATAAGATCAAATAAATTTGTAATATGCAGAAATTAAAAGCATACCTAAGTGCTTTGAGCAGCAGTGTTCGCTGAATGAGAGCCCTTATGCATGGTTTTTATTTACTTTTACAGTTCTTAGTTCTAAGTTTTTGTTGCTCTTTCCCACAGCTGCTCAGATAGCCAAGCATCTAATGGCAGTCAGCATCACTCAGAGAGTGTTAACTTGGAAACTAAAAAGAACTGCAGAGGCTTTTCTGTGCCAGGGGCATCAGACAAAACAAAACTAAACCTTTTTTTTTTAATCATTACAACCAAATCCAAC
The DNA here is from genome assembly GCF_028554395.1 of Pezoporus wallicus. Classification (NCBI taxonomy): domain Eukaryota; kingdom Metazoa; phylum Chordata; class Aves; order Psittaciformes; family Psittacidae; genus Pezoporus; species Pezoporus wallicus. The sequence continues at coordinate 2,742,588 of NW_026640059.1, forward strand.
CACTCCTTTTACCAAATAACAACACTTTAAGAGAAAAGATCCCAAGAAACTAACAATCAAACAATGATTTTCAGTCAAACAGATCACAAACTAAGGCTACAAATTTGATTGATATACTGACCATCAAAAGCAACATTTACAAAGATTCCCACAATCCACTGATAAATATGGTATTTTCCCTTGGTTATATCGCCTTTTATCTGAAGACTACTCTGACCTACAAAGTACCTGTTGAATTTATACTTTTTGTAGTGCTGATTTAAGTCCTATATTCATAAAGCCACATGAATTTTAATAATGCTGAGCAAGTCTTGCCTGACATATCAGCTGCATTAGCTCAAAAAAGATGGATCCTCAAATACCATAGAATATACCCACATGTGCATTAAATTATACACATCCCAAAGGGGTTGTTTTATCAGGATTTTTTCAGACGGAAATGCAATTCAGCTATGTTGTTTTCCAGGTCCCCGAATCCTTGGGCACTGCAGAGAAAATTTCTGAGGTGACCCTGTCTCTCAATGAGGTCTCAAAATACTTCTTGTGTTGCACATCACGCCTCTCCAAAACTTATTTTTGAGTGTCTTGTCAATGTAGAGCTGTCTTGGAAAGTAGTTGTCACTCCTACACATTGCTTTCTGCTTTATTTAGAGACTACCAACAACCCTTAAAAAATATGGAGCAGCTGTGATATAAAAACAGATCCAGCTCTAAAATAGCATCCTAGAAAGAATCAGGAGTCCCTGTTTTGCTTGGTTGTAGCAAGTCTATCCACTCTGTTGTACAGACCAGGTAGACGTGACTGTAATTAAGAACAAATGTAGCACTTACATGGGGAGAGAGAGTTTAAATTAACATTTCACAGATGACGGACGCTTCCTAACATATGTTTTGTCTGCAATATAATCCTCCATCATATTTTTGTACTATTCTCTACTGTGTCTAACAGACTGAAACCTTGGTTGGGACCAGCAAAATCTACTGTGAATTATTTATGTTCCAGTATTGCACATAGATGAAGCCATTATACTAGTCTGTGGCAACACACATCATCTTTTAGTCTCATTTTCTTCTGGTCTGATATGGTTCAGATTAAAGAATAAACCCTGTATATGTAAATAAGAATGTGTCCCACTGTTTCTTTCGCCCTGATTTGCAATACTTTACAACATCCTGCTACAACGTAAGTCTTCCTACAGGACCACTTGCAGAGAAGAAAGGAGAAGAGTAGCTTCCATCTCATTTTTCTTACCAACCTCCCCATGACCTTCCAGTAGACTTTTTGTGAGCAGTACAGGACATAAGTCAAAGTCTTGGTGGCCTAGCTGCTGATTAACAGTAACTCAGGGACCATCCTATTAATATTATGAGGACCAAAGTTCTGTAAGATATTTGCCACTATATTTTATCTTGAGACATTCTGAATAGCCACCTTCACAGAAAAATTATATCACAGGTACAAGGAACATCTCCTTGATTGATTGTTTGCTATTCTCTCCAGTGCAATTCTGAAACATTTTAAGGAGGTTTACTTATGACTCAGGAAAGGGAAAAATAAGTAAATAAGAAAAAAGATCAGAATCAAAGAACTCACAGTTGATGCAGCCAGCTGATATTCGTGACCTCCTGCACTATTTTAAAAACTAGATCAAAGGTGCACAAGACAAAGGCAGAAAGACAGTTAACTTGCAATACTGGAGAGTGAAGCAGAAGTTTCTAAAACTGAAGTGTTCACTTTTATACTGACATATTGGCAGCAGAGCATTAGTCAGCCAGCCAGAGAGTTTTCATCTAATATAGGCATATTAGCATGCAGTGCCTGACTACACTTTGATTTGAAGCAAAGCAAGGCAGGCTCATTCTCTCCAGCAAGTCAGACTGATGCATTCTCCCAAGAATCATGCCTTACAGAAAAATAATAATGAAATATTAATCACTTCCTATTTAGAGCTACAACTGTCACAAATGATGCAGCACTCTCATGTACTACCTCTTGCTGAAAAATCGCATAAGGAATACAGTGAATGCTGGCTGCTTCCCTGGCAGAGACAAAACTTGGGCTGTATGAGCATGGTGGCCTGGCCACGGCTGCCTGCAGGAGCAGGGACAGTGCCTGAACACCACAAGCATGGGTCAGCTCAACCTGCATGTGGTGGCACCAGCAAACCCACAGCAGCTCACCCATTAACCACTAGCATATTGCTTTGTCAATTCAACCCTGTCTTCCTGCATCAGTGTGGCCCATGCTTACAATCAAGAAAATGCTGTCAAAGAGTACTCACAAAGCTTTGTCTAAATACAAGCCTTACAGACTAGGCAGCACTCCCATTCCTTGCTGGCAATAAACAAACATCGTCAAGAATGGAGTAGAGAAGAGGAAAGCACAGCAAATATGTTTGCATGAGGGTTTATGCTTGGAGCATGCACACAGCCCTATTGAGAGATCATCTTGAAAGCTCCATGTGAGTCTGGAAGCTATTCATTTAGGAATCCGACTCAATGCCCCATGACTTGCAAGGGCTGTCATTCAGCTGAAATAGCAAATAATGAGAAATAATTTCTCCGAATAGCTGATAGACAAACCAGAGCATGAAACTTATTTGCATAAAACAATCATTGTCATTTCACACGCGCAAATCTCTGGCAGTCAAAACCTCACAGTAGATCATTCAGGGACTGAAGGAAAGAAATTAAATCAGATGGTTGCAAGAAATAACTCATCCACTTGTATCTGACACAGCACTGCCTCATTACTGGATATTGTCAATACTTCAAGCTGTGACCTACTGCCAGAATCGCAGGACATAAAAGCCGTGTGACATCTTAACATACACACTTTGCTATTACATGCTGCTGCAAATGGGCCAGGAAAATCAAATTGTTCATATGGGACAGAAGGCAAGAAACACTCCCAAACTAAAGGCAATGTTTATCAGACAGAATGAGGTGATCCAGATCACAAGAAGTGCACTGAAAGTCTGTAACTGGGACACTTTTGGTTTCAATGACTGCCTACTAATCAGATAACTTTCAGTCATATTTTTCTGGACTTCCTTTGATCTTTGCCAATAAACATCTTTTATCTCTTTGTCAATAAGCATCTTTTATATCTTTGTCAATAAATGTCTTTTATCTGCGAACAGAGCCCCTTCTCACAATACAACATTTGTTGTATATGTACTTTCCTGGAACTATGTAATTCCATAGCGTCTTCTCCCTCTTGATACTACAGAAATTATTTTTTAGATGAACAAAAACATTCAATTGTTATCTCTGTTACCATCACCTGGAACTTTGAATCAGAGGAGGAAGCCTTTTCACTAGAGCTGGCTTTAATGAAAAGGTACCTAACTTTCAGTTTGAGTAATGGTTGTAAAACAAAACCATGAACAATGCAATTCAGCCATTGCATTGCAATACCACCCAAGTTGATTGGGCTGGAAAACCTTTGAATTCAGCTAGGACAACTAGCAGTTGCTGTCTAACGTTTGAATGAAAAGCATAGAGTTGCTCCCCATCAGCACACACCCACGTCCCAGCCAAGGGATTCAGACTGGATGGAGTCTTTGAAGGAACTAAGCAGTGATTGTAGCCTTTCTGCCTGTACATAGCATCTGTGAGTGTAAGGTCCAACAGTCTTGAATACCTATAACCATCGTTCCCCAGTTGTCTCCATCTATGTGGAAAGGAACACTGGGAAGAGTTACTTTTGCTAGGTCTCTGCTAACACTTGACAGTCTACAAGAGGAAGAACCTAGACAGAAAGCAGGCTCTCCTTTCTAACTACAGCAATTTGTTTACCCAATCACTAAAAATGAAACAAATGATGAAGTTTTCCACACACAATGACCATTTCTGCTGTTTCCAAAGTGAGATGACAGCAGGGCTCCAGGTTCTTCTCCTGTTTTTGCTGTCTGTGGGAGTGCAGCAGCAGTTTGCCATGTTACCACGCTCGCTGCAGAGGTTGCATGGGCACCCAGAGATATCTCTAAGTGGGTGTAAAAGAGGGCCCTCTGTCACTATTGCACTGTATCCGGAGGCACATCCACACAGAGTCATTGGGCTTCTCTTTCCAGAATTTGTTGCATTTTCATTGGCATGGGGCCTGGTCCTTGTGAGAGAGAGCCATGCTTTCAGCATAAGGGATGTTTACCACACAGGTCCAAATAGCAAGTCTGAGAGCATGTGGGTTAGTTTGGCTATCTGGGTTAGCAGGACAACCAAGAGCATATCTTCCCTGATCTGTCCTGGATTTCCTTCAGGGACTTCAGCATCTCACTTAGCCTCTCAATTCCCACTTTCTCTCTGCAGAACAGAGAAGTTTCCCTGCCCATCACAGCAGTAAGCATCCAAGACTGAGAGGCCTCTTTAGTATGAAAAATGTCATAAAAGTTTCAATAGGCTTTGAGGTTGGTAGAAAACTCATAGGATAGAAAACTGCGCAAAATAAACCATGAAAAATGTGACAGGTACCCTGTACAGTGCTTGAAAACAGTTTCCTATGGTTTTGTACAGAAGTTAGCTGCAAAAATTTCTGTGTTCTATAGCATTGTGGCATTAAAGTTCATTCTACCTCTGAAGCACAATGAATTTAAAGCAATATAAAATATGGCAATTCACAGTCTAACTGAAGAACTTCTGATCATCTCTCACAGGACTTAAGCGATGTCATTAAACTCAAATGGTGAGAACAAAATGGCCAGGTTCAGCTATTCAGAGCATTGGATCTTCTTCTCCTGATGTGCCATGCAGTTAAAGGCATCAACACTGTAACGAATATTAAGAAATCTGTCACTAGCTGTCATCCAGCTGGAAAGAAAAAACTCCCCAGGGCTCTCTGTTGACAGCACTGGAAGAAGCAGCTTCCCCTGGAATCATGTATTAATTAATCCTGGTGAACACTTCAGCGTGCGGACCTTAAATTTCAGATGCAGTCGACAGGCTACTTTATGCACTAATTAAGGGATGTTAAAATGAGACCAGCCACTCCTTATCGCCTGTCCCACAGTTTGTGTTTGCAGCTGTGTTCAAGCACAGCCAGGGGTGGCTAAATATTAACCTACAACAAGTAAAAAAGAAAACAAACCAATAATCTCTAGATTAGTTGTCTTTTATTTCCCCATTCGAGTGACTGGGATCTCATGTGCCATGTTTTTATTCACAGCTCACACAGCTAAAGCATCCCTGGACCCAGTGAATACCTGCACTTCCAGATTTTCCCCCTAAATAAACGAATTCATGGGAAATGCAGAACTTGATCCCTGTGGGCAGGTATAGTTGTGTATCTGCCAAGCAGCAGAACCAGCCTGGTGCTAACGCAGCTCTGTGGATGCTGGATCACATCTGACTTAGGTCCGCACCACCTGAGCACAGAGACAGGTCGGGGCAGGTCCCATCATGCTCTCAGGTGCTAATATTCCCCTCACTCATCATCAGGGTACATGAACTTTCTCTCCTTCATGGTGCTCCTTCCCTGGTGCAGCAGGGAAGGGAGGGAGGGGACAGGACAGTACTTTATATATAGCTGTGGCTTCACAGAGGGTCTAAGCCCATGTCCCTGGTGTGCTCCCACAGGATGACTGCGGGGGCCCATAACTGATCCCAATCTGCCCTAGCCCACAGAAGCATCTTAAGCTGTGAACCACCCTTCACGCTGAAACCCACATACCCCTCAGGATGCACCTTGTGCTGTTACATTTCAGCATCAAAATAAATTGCAACCTTTCCAACATGCAGATTCTCCTACTGAGATAAAACCACACAGCTCCTCAGAATCACAAGGCCTTCAGTACACACAAAGTCTGAACCAGAAAGGTACAAAAAATCCCAAGCATTTCCCTGATGGCAACCACATTCATCCACACATATTACTTTGCTATGGCCCACAAAAATCCTGGCTTAAGTTTGTTTCTCTTTAAAGTGTATTTTCACATTCCAGCATCTTAACTCTGTGAAAATTCCCCCTAGAAACACACATAAGAGAACACAGGAATTTAGACTCTAGCCAAGGCAGAGCCCATGGTGTGAACACGTGCTGCCTCCCGGTGTGTGCGCGTCCATCAGTGGGCAGCAATGGCAGTAATCTGATTTCCAACCTCAGAGAGTGGGCAAGGAGAAAGGAGTGGAGGTTACACATTGCCCTCTATTACCGTGGCTCAGCAGAGAGCTTGGGGCATTGCTGCTTCAGCCCTGACCATCCTTAGCCCCAAGAGCAGCACTGAACGTCTTGTTCCTCCTCTGGAGCACAGAGTGGACTGCTGGACAGTTTTGTACGTGAACACTTATGTTAGGGTTTCCTAGGCTGGTCTCTGCCCAGAAATGAAACTGGAAGCACAGGCACAGGTTTACTTACTCATAAGCAACCATCACAACTTGCATAATTAATGCATGCCAGGAGAGGTACAAAGCTGGGCAAATAATACACACTGTCCCCATTGCGTGACATGCCAACTAGCACAGCACAAGATAAATGGGTATTTCCTCTGATAGGTGCCAACAGAAATCATATATCAGAAAGCTCAAATTCATCCATTCTAGTCAAATGCCAAAACAGCCCTGTTTGTAAGCTCCATCTCCTTACTGACAGCAGTGAAAGAAAACAGCTCAGATATCGACGGCACAAGTTTCTTTTCTTTTGCGGCTGGTGGGTTAAGAAAGCATGTTCAAAACAGCAGTAAATAATCTGCCTAACAATGCAGAAGTATCTGCCTTGCTTTGTGCCTCTGTTACAGTATTACTCTCCCTTGAGATCTCTCAGTGACATGAAGACTCATATGAAAAGCAGTAGTGCAAAACACCACGTGGCAAACAGCTTATTTATTCCAGGGGCTGCTGTCTGGAGCCAAAAGTCTTAAATGCATCAGGAGAAAACATCTGGGAAACAAGATCTCCAACAGTTTCTGTATTTGCCTAATAGGAGCACACATAGTGTTACTGAGTAAGGACAAACAAATGCAGAGACTGCATTCGGGTATGTTGTAGGAAAGGTTGTGGTCACGACGAGTTGTTATCTGGATTAATTTTAATGCCTTGCAAGTCTCTGCTAAGGTCATGGAATTAACCCACTTGCAAACAAGAGAACACCATCTCAACACTACCAAATACAAAATATTTCTAGCTGAGATAGTTTTCTCAGTTGGTGACAGCAGAGATACAGCGATGCTTGGGATGCTGCTGCACACAGTCATGTGTAGGCAGCAGCTGTTCTCTGCAGTCAACAGTCCCAGCCTCCTCTCAAGCTACCACAATTGAGGACCAATAGTTACAGAAACTAATTGCTGCTGCTGGAACACTGTGAGGGGGAGAGGTGAAACCCATTGTGTTTCTTGCTCCAGGGGAATTCTTGCCTTTATTACCAGCTAATTTCACAAAGAGAGGCTACTGCAATTTAAAATCCTCTATCTATGCCTTAACCTCTGTTCCCATGTAAGGCTTTTTCCATGGCTGCAATTGAAAATGTCTGCTCTGTCACTGTTGTTAAGCAGCACACTAGAAAGCCATCCTTGCGGAAACATGCTGCACAAGATACCACTAAAACCAGGGGCTGGGCTCATCTCCCCCAGCACTCGCTGTAGGCTGGAGTGCAATGGTCTTTTCAGGGTGCTTTCAACAGATGGCAAAACAGGGCGGTTGAGCCCACCCAAGGGTATGTTTAAAGGAGATGAAATGAATGACCCATCAGAATTGCTCCTCTTGCTCTGACTGTAGTGAGGTAAACAGCATCCAGAATGATCACATTTGGAAATCATCTCAACCCAGGTGCTGGAACGTACTAGTAACACTGTATGGAAGATTTCTGCACCACAGTATCTGCAAAAGGGCGACACCAGGTAAACGCAAACACACCCACCACACCCCACATTCCTGCTCATTAACTCTTGATGAATTTCAGGCACCTTTCAAAGAAGAAGATTTAAATTTTGCAGCCCATCAACCTCAGAAATTAATTCTATTTTTAATTAAAAGGAGCATTTTTAGACTGAAATGGCCTTTAAAATTTCCCTCTTGGGACTGGCAAGACATGAGAGGTGAGGAACTTCCCTATCTACCATTGCTATCGAACTCTGCTCTAAGGCACACTGTGCAAGAGCAGTGTCAATACATGGGCACAATCTTCAAACCTAGTAGAAGTTTTAGAAATACTTGAGTTCATATGAAGAAGTATCAGCAGCAGCATGAACCACCATCACCCCAAATTATTTTTAACCAGTTCTTACCCCATCTTTACTGAAATTGCATGATCCTTCCTTTCCAAGAATTGCATGTCATGTTATGGAAGAATGACTTCTGATTAAGAGATCTCCTTCAGTAACTAATGATAAGATTAAGATGGTCCTTCATTTAACATTAATGATTAATAAATCAATACATTTAGTAGCTAAAGATATTAGAGTAGTTTCTTCATATTCAATTATTGTCCACAAAGATGCCTCAGGAGGGCGGTGCTGGGAAAGGGTTAATGATCTTTCACAAGTTGCTAAGCAACAGGATTCGGCTCTTAGGCATGTTTTACCAGCCAAAGCTGTGGCAATGATACAACTTTTCTGCCTCTGAAAACTAGCTTTCTGAAAACTTCAAGAACAGCAAGCCCCTAGGCTGCTCACAGACTTACATTTAGCTTCTGATAGCTATTGGTTTCCAAATTGCTTTGGTACGTTTAATTTTCTGTTCCAAAACATACAAAGTATTTTAATATGAATTAAATGATGGAAAAGAGGACTAACTAAAATGCAGCTATAAAACTAAAACTGAGCAAAGAAACCCTAATATTAAGCGATATTAAATGCCCACTAATAAGTCCCTTCATGAGGTGTTTGAAATATGACAGAAAGCAAACTCAAAAGACTGCAGAAATTCATAAGCCAGGTTCAGAGTTCAGGGATGGTCCTTTTCCCCCCCCAGAGAGGAAGGAGAGCTGCAAGAAGGGTACAGACAACTCCAGAAGGCTGCACTGGAGATACAACCCAAACCACACCAAGACTGCATCACTCATTAGGGTTGGTAACTCACAAATCAATCTCAGTTATTTCTGGTCATCATATCTCATAAACATCTTAATGAGGAGAGAAGGATGCATCCTATAATGAGCAAAGCCAAACAACAGGGATTAAAATATCCATGAGCTCTGGGGGAACACATTTCCAAGCTTTCACAGTTAATTTTCAGCGACTTGCTTCTGCAAAGACTTTGGGAACATTTAAACTTGCATTTGATTATCAAGATTGTTTTGGACAGAGCACACGTAAATTAAGCATACACATCAATCCTTGCTCAGCTTCAGTCATTTAGTCTCAGCCAATTTTTATGAAACAACACATAATCATTGTGTTGCCAGCAATTTTGAGCAAAAACTACTAATCAGATCTTATGGAGCCGGTTTTTGTTTTGTTTCCCCTAATTTTTTAGCTGTCTCACATAATGGGTCTACTTATAGTAATAGTCTGGTTTGCATGTTCATTGCAGGGGGATGTATAAACTTACTTGGGTAAATGAAGGTCTCAGCCCAAGCTCCTGGTTGCCGCCACTGTAGTAGTGCAGTGGGTTAGGCACAAGCCCAGGAGTACAGGACCAGGAAGGAGCTCTACAGCTTAACAATGGCTCCAGCCTCCTTTTGGTCACTTTGAATGTCCACCAGAACTTAACAAAATGAAAACTAAAACCAAGTATTCTGGACTAACAGTTGGGTTGGTGAAAGCTGCCAAGTATAAGGAAGGGGTCAACAGCTCTCATGCTAGGATGGCTTTTACTTGGGAGCAGAGAGGACACCTACATAAAGCAGGTCTATGAATAATGAGTTTGCCTTCTGGCAGGTTACTCCAAGAAGGTTGGGAGATCTCCTTTGGAACTACTGGAGCTAAGTACAAGGTCAGCATGAAGGAATATTACATATTAAGTCACTACATAATTATTACCTTAGGTAAGCAAATCACAAGAAAAAGGATGAAAACTTATGAATTTGGGGGGTTGGCCAGCCCAAATAAAATAAAAAATAAATGAGCTTCCTTTCAGTCTGAGAATGCTTATGCTAGTATTTGTTCCCTGGGATTTGTAAAGAGATTTAATACGTGAACAATTTTTATCAGAATACTGGGACTTACTGCGTTATATTAGTTTCCATCTCAGAAGAGAAAAACCTAAATTTATTAAAACAGGATGACTTTAATATTGATAAAGGTTAAAAAAAAAACAACAAAGCCCAAAACCACACCCCCTCCAAAAAAAAACAAACAAAAATGATACAAACCCAGAACCAAACCAAACATCAAAAAATCTTTGAGTAAAAAAAAAAAAAAAAAAAAAATCCTTCAATACAAGTGTTTGTTTTAGAAGATTCTGTTTTGTAATGAACTGGGTTTGCTTGTAAAAGACCTTGGATCCCATACCATGTGTGGATTGATTTATGTGAGGAGAAGTTGAGCAGGCTCAATCCGAAAACCACATCAGTTTCTGGTCTCACGGCTGGACAGAGAGACTTGTGGGGTGCAGTCAACATAAGCACTAAGAAATCTGACAGACAAGACAATCTTGTAGGGAGCTGGCAGCACTTCTGGAAGCAGAATCAGCAGCTAAAAAGGAAGAATGCAAAGATGTAGTCAGAAGGAAACCTGGGCAGGGAAGCTGACAGGCTGCCAAGCAGGCAGGGTGGAGGCATTCCAGGTGGCTGATAGCCTTCTGCACAGATGCACAAGCACAAACGCATGGAAACTACAGCTAAGCACAGTGGAGATACCCAGGTCAAGGACCTTGCTTGACTGTACACTTGAACTTGGTACTTGACTTAGAAGACTGGCAGTATTTAAGATCCAGACCCGAGTTCTGCTCTGGAAGCAAGCCCAAGCGACAAAACAGAATTACAGCCCTAGCTCATTTGTGAACCCCTGTGAAATCCTTGTATTTGCAGTTCAGTCCTTTTCTAGTGATGACCTACTGGTCAAAGAACACCTGTAAGATTTTCAGCCAGGCTTTCAAATGCACTTGGTATGTCTGTATTTCAAAGTAGTTTGTGGTGTTTTGGAGGCAGCAACAAACTCTCATGCCTTCAAGTGCCTCCTTCCACATCTAAAGGTGGATAAAACATCAAGTGCCCAGGAATCCATTCAGACTCTTTCAAAGAGTTTTAGCAATAGGAATGGACAGTGAGTGACTCAGTGGCTGAGGAGAGGAAATGAGTCACGAAGCAGCATCTCTGTTAGTGAGCTGGATTGCCCTACAGTGAGCCAGGGCCTCTGAACGCCAAAGTGATTGGATTATATTTCTGCTGTATTTTCTGAAAGGAGGCAATAAGTTAAAGCTGGAATGGGGAGCTCTGCCTGCCACCCTTGGAAAGGGAGGGCTCCCACATGCTGCCAGGACTACTCTTTAGCACAGGGGTAAATAGCTTGAATCAGCCACCCAATTTCTTGGAACTACAGAAAACAGAGCTGGAATGAGCCTCTATCCCCTGCACAGTGTTATTTTAAATGATTAATTAATATAATCTAAATTATTTCTTTGGGACTTGGAAAAGTATGCAAAGCTGACAACAGCATGAATTTACTCAGAACAGTAACTTAGTCTTTCTGTGTCCAGTTAACCTACCTGGATACTTTCTAGCCTCATTACCTATGCTTCACAGTTAACCCTGTGTTTTAGCATCCAGCTCAGATGTGGCTTAGCTCATGTTTCCACAGAACCCAACAAAACCTCGCTCCACTGGGGGAGATGGCTCAGAATACATCAAGGTCTTCCTGTGTTGTTGCTTCCGGTCAACTTTCACTGAAAACCTTCCCCAGGAGGGACTGCAATAACCTGTTACCTGCCAGCTTAGCTTAGTTTAAAGGATGAACTCTTATACATAAAGAAAACTGGTAACTTAAAGTGATTTTTTGTTTTTAAAATTTGCTCATTTTTCAGAGTTCTAAATTCTCCTAACCTTGTAATTTGCTACTATACTTATAAATCCACATATAGCTGCATTTGATATTTGAGTATAGTCAGGCTCCATTTAGCCAGGGAAATGCCACTACATGGAAGGAAGCCATCTGTTCTGAAACAATCAGGTTGACCTTGTTTTCCCGTAGGCTGGGATCTAAGAGAAAGGCATATCTTTGTCTCTCTGAGGAGACAAAGTGCCATGCTCTCGAAATGCGGAGCAGCTTCACAGGGACATTCAGAATCTCTGCTGCAATGCACAGAAGGATGATGCTCATGACAGGAAGATCAGGCTGCCAGGGAAGCGGGTGCAACAGGTATTTTATCTTTATAAGCATCGTTTCAAGCCGTGACTCATTCTGAGGATGCCTGCTACTCAGGTCTGAGAAGCAGGCAGTAGTGAGTAACCGCACCAAAGTCAGAACTGCTTCTGCCTTTGGTACCATACATGTGAGAACAGCTTGTAGATGATGCATTGGAGTCATCTGATGCGTTAGCTTACACTGGACATAGAGCCCTTTGTAAATTGCATGGTGCCAGATCAAGGATGGAAGCTGGAAGAGAAACTTATTCCTGACCTTAGAAGAAAACAGGCATGGGAGAACAGGCATCTCTTTAAAACTTTAAGCTTTATAAGTTTAAATTTGGAAACTGTTATTTTTCTTATAGAAGAATCAAAGAGCAGAAACATCACAATTCAGTATGTGAGTGCTCTGTCAATAATTAATAATGACACATTTAAAGTAATAGGCTACAGCATTACACAAATGCCCTGATGCTTATGCCACATAAGATACGGACTGCAGCCCTCGAGACCCAGCAGGTTTGAGAAGTCTGCATGAGCTCTCCTGAGCACAAATCGAGAGGTCAGAAGTGAGGGAAGAAATCTGATTATTTGACCAGCAGCCAGTTGTGCTTTTCCTACTCCACAACTCTGTGATCGCTAATGAACACCAAGGCAGGCAAGCAGACAGGCTTCTGCTATGATGAGAGAGCCTGTGGGAGGGATACACACCCTTCAGTGTCACAGAGCTTATACTTCCCCTGCAACACTGACCTGAGGTCACAATTTATATCTGCACCCACTGGACAGTTTCCTTTTACTGTTGACCTGGGCTGGTGAACGCTTCCAGAGCCCATCATTCAATTGCAGATGGGTTTGGTCCCTTGTGTTAATCTTTCTCTAATTATTATTTTTCCAGACAAACTCACATTTTTTTGCTGCGTACAGAGAGCAAGAGATTTAATGGCTGGCTGAATTAGTTATTTCAGAAAACAACAAAACCAACAAAACAAACCGTGCTGGCTTTGCAATTAGGAGAAAAAATGTGGCTGGAGAATAGGGAAAACTTGTTTTGAAATCTGCCAGCCCTTCCCACTGAGAATGCCTCCAGCTGCAGGAACATCAGGGCAAAGGCCATCAGCTGTCTTCATCCACATAGTGAGGACTCCAGGAGAGGGAGATCAGAGGTTCCCAGGTGATCAGGATTACATCCAGTCTTAGGCTTTGGTGTCCCAGAAGATTTCTTGTTGTCGATTGCTTCTCAGTCTTTTTTAATACACCTCATGTGGCCAATTTCTCTGGGTGGCTTTTAATAACCTCTTCAGGTTTTATTGCTTTCTTGCATTCACATCTTTCTGGAAATCCTTTTCTTTTTAATATGTTTGCCCGCACAACATGTCTGATTTCTCAGGGAACAATAACTCTTCAGTAGGATCCTTTTTAATGAGCAACTGAAAAAAAAACATCTTTTGTAGAGTCAACATTTGACATGAGGCCTCAGAAACAGTGTTTTTTTTTAAATGCTTTCCTCCTTTTGATTTGGCTCATACATTGTAAGCTCCTGCTTGATTTCCTCCATTTTTCATATTTCTCAACTTTTCAATAGCAACGTAGCTCTGAAAGGTGACTTTTACTATTGCATGCTATACAAAATATACTCCATCTGCAAACACAGTTTGCTTTCCTGATACTTTTTCTACTGCTAGTATAAACAACCACCCTAAACTGGTATTCGAACTGGGCTCTATCCATGTCCCACACGCAGTGGCTCATGACACTGAATCTTATAATATCTGGAGTAATTAGTAAAACTAGGTAAACCTATAATGTTGTCAATTTATGTGAATCACAGATTTCAATATACAAGTTTCTCCAAGCCTTAAAATTAATAGGAATTGGTTTTGAACATAGGAATCTCCAAGGCTCAGAAGGCAGAAGTTAAAAAAGAACTCCAGTAAGGATGTACCAAAGGACCAAAGTTACAAACCAGGCATCCTTGGGCATCCTTTTTCTCAGGCTGTGATTCGGCAGGGAAGACAGACACTTGGTTCATGATCTCTGATTGATTGGGAAAGGGTATATGCAGAACCTCCCATTGTCATCATCTGTAAATTGAGCTCTTCTGATCATACCTTTCATGGGTTTGCAAAGAGAACACTATTCACTACAGCATGGCAATGATCTGAAAAACTGAATATAACCCATTCACTGACAATTTCTTCAGTGCTTCTGCTCTAAATTCAAATTCTAAGATCAACTTTTTCCCTCCCATGTCCCCTGATAGATACGAGGTCACCCTGGTGAAAAGGGCACAGCATTACTGGTTTTCCCATACTGTTCTCATGCTTCAGTCCTGATTTGTTTCCATCTCCATGGCTGGTCTCCTGTGATGTGCGATGACCCAGGTTCACCCATCATCTCTCATTTACTTACAGCACAGAAACCTTAAAAACCCCAAACTCACCACACTGACACATCAGCTATCCCAGCACCCGCAACTTACTTAGGTTCATCTCTGGTCCTCTTGAGAAAGAGGCAGTCCAGCCATCCCTGAACTCCTCAGCAGGGACCACCTGCTTTCTCCACCAAAGCCAGTTCTGCAGAGAAGCCTTTCTAGCATTCCTTTGGCCTACATTTAATTCTGCTGCTCATCAGAAGAGCTACAGCTCAGCTGCTTAGTTAGCCCACCTCTCTCCCCATCCTTCTGGTTCTTGTTTCCCAGCTCAGAACAGTCAGCCAACATGTTGCTGGCATCACAAATTTCAACCCATTCCAGTGAAACCGCTGCTCCCCCCGTAAGATTTCACATATCTTCTCTGCTGGTCCTTTGCTGCCTCCCCTAAACATCTAAATAGCCAGCCCCCTCTCCTGCCCCACCAGGAACCATGTACTTGCTCAGGGAGCAAGGCCAACTCTTCTGAAAGGGTCCAGACTGGGTGCAGACTGAGAAATGGGCTCTGGAAGTTGTCTCATTACAGAAATGGCAAATCATCAACTATTGCATTTCTAGGACAACTCTTCCTTCCACAGTGATACTATCTGGTTTCATCTACTAATATTTATTTCCATTTATCAAGAATAGCACAGCCCACTGAATAAGTGAGTTTTACTGTGGTAAGAAGCTTTAGAATTTGGGGCTAATGTGCGTATGGAGAAGTTGACACAATCAGTTAAGCTCTTCTACTAATCAGTTAAAGAAGACAAATATGCAGTAAATTAGCCACTAGTGCTAAAGGATGAAAAAAATATTCCATTCTCAACAAATTATTTAAAAGTTTACTCTTTCAGTGTCTGCAACTAATTGGGTTCTGCCCACACATCAGTGGGGTATCATAAATCCATTAAAACAATGCCCAAAGACAGAAAGATTCTTCAGATTCAAATGTTTTCATAATGTGTTTTTTTTCCTCATTATTCCTCTGTCAGCCAGAATAACAACTTCCTACTCACATGGTATAGGTAATTAAATGTTTGCAGGCAATCCCACTCCCCTAATGGTCCCAGCATTACAGCTGTGTAGGTGGAGTTGAATCTGACATTTTGTCAAAGCCAAGTGGCATGCTTCTGTTCTAAGGCAGCTTCAACTCACCATTTAGGGGGTGGGATTGCTCTGGGAATAAAACTGCCTGTCTTATTCTACCGCTGGGTAAAAGGCAGCAGCTCTTGTCTAGGACACCTAAACAACCTACAAATGGAAGATTTGAGCAGTGAATAATTCACCATGTAAGAATTTATCCAGTTTGGACCTTGTCTGAAATAACAGTCCTACTCATCCAAAGAAGAATTTGATGAACTTTCTGGTCATCGTGTATTGGCAACTGAAGTTTGAAGCTCATCACAACAAGGATGAGTGCAATTTATCCTGCCAAGATACTGATTCAGCACTAGCTCAAAATGATGGAGTCATCCCCAGGAGCTGTTTATGAGCAGGAGAACCATCAGTGAACAAACCTGGGCAAATCTGCTTCCTTTAAGAATATATGACTGGAACAGGTTGCCCAAAGAAGTGACAAATGCTCCATCCCTGGCAGTGTTCAAGGCGAGGTTGGACACAGCTTTGGGCAACATGGCCTAGGGTGAGGTGTCCCTGCCTATGGCAGGGGGGATAGAACCAGGTGATCTTAAGGTCTTTTCCAACCCTAAGGATTCTATGATTCTATGACTTCAGGCTACGAGATACTCCAGATCTCCAGCCTTCCAGTAAAATCCTTGTCTTGCCCTATCAAGGGTATTTGCTTCTCAAAGAACTCTCTTCTAGAAAACATACCCAATGGTTGAAGTAGTTGCAGCAAGTGAGATGTAGCTGACGGTCAGAGCTATATTACATAAGTTTTGCATGAAACTGTTAAATCATGTATATGCTTGGCTGACACTGATGACTATCCAAAAGCTATTTACAGTGGTATCAATAAATCAGTGAGATCATTGTCCTGCTCCCTCCCTTCCCAATACCTGGATCCTAGCAGATCCAGGTAAGTCAACTGTGTCTCCATAATGAAAACAGAAATTTAATTATTCACAAGCATTCCCCTTGAGCCTTCTCTGGGCTTTTTGTGAATGATTAACAAAGCAGCTGCTCCAGACAGCACTCTCAATCCTCACTTGCTGGCCTGTTAAAAGCAGTGACTCATCAGCACATGACGTCAAACCCTCCTCTCCTCTGAAATGGCAGGAAGGAGGTTTCATTAAAAAGATAAAAAAAGGTATCAACATAACAGCCTGAACTTCCTCCCAAACACACGGGGTTTGGTCAGGGGTCATCTCTGCCTCAAGAGTTACACCATGCACATTGCACTGACAGCTCCTTCAAAGGGTAAACTTTTCTGGTGAATACTGGAAACATAAAACCAGGTACCTCCTCAGGCAAGCTGGTTTATTAGATACCGACTCAAAACAAACCCCCAGAATTAGGCCTTTTGGGAAGCCCTTCTCGTGCATCTCACAGGAGCGTTGCCCCACTCAGCGGAGCTTGGCAAGCAGTGAGCAGCATCCTAGCTCTCAATATGCTCAGAATGGGGTGGGAGTACTTTCACAAGACGTTTACACACCACAAAGTAGCTGTTAAGCAGTCCTTGAAACTGCCCAAACAATACTTCCCAGTAACACCCGATAAGGGTGCCCAAACAGACATGTAGAGAAGCAGCATCAAGTCAGTGCTGCCAAATTCAAGACCCTTCCCGTGCCTCTGTGCCTGGCTAAAATTAAGCTGAAATGTGCAGACATGAAAAAAAATATGTGAACGCAGGCATGATTCCCTGTCTTTGTCAGAAACGTGGGCCCAGTGCCATGAAAGATAGAAGCAGAAGAAGTAATCTAGAAAGGGGCTGTTTCTGTGTAGTTAAAATTCAGATTTTTAATCCAGACGGCAAATCCTTCTGTCGCATGGATAACAGCATTTTACTCAGAAACTATGCAAAGCAATGAAGAGGAGAACAAGCCGAGTAATTTGAGTTCTTCTCTTACATGGGATTAATTACTGGCATCTGTGATGTTTCACTTTCTCTGCTAGCTTTAGGCTGCAAAGCCAAGCCTCGGTCTCCTCGGAGCCCAGCTCCCGCAGCAGCGCATCCCAGGCTGCAACCACTTGTTCTTGAGCTGCAAAGGGCCACAGCAGGGGACAGGAGATATATTTAGCTCCATGTTCCCGGCTGCCTGGAGGGCAGCATCGCTTACAGCCTGCTACTGACTTCCCCCAGCACGGTGCTGGAAGCAGAAATACTGCTGTTAGCTCAATCTCTTCAGCAAAGGCAGTCAATTAAGGGGTAAAATGGAGGTTTGGAAAGACAGCATGGCAACGTGGGGCACATCCACACACACGGGCTTTGTGCCAGAGCTGGAAAGTGCTGCTTGCGTATGGCTGCGCTCCCACCTGCACTGCTTCCCCTGCTACTTGTTCAGGCCACAGATACGCTATGAAAGCCCAAGGATGACTGAAATGACTGACCAAACGTACATGACAGAAAAGGTGCAGAAAAAACAGTGTAACACACAAGCCACTGCTTGACATACTTGTCAAATAAAAACAGATTATATAAATCAACATAATCTTGATGTCACTTTGCTGAAATTAGCTCATTGTCCGACCTTTTGGCTTTCCCAGTATTCTCAGCCTTGACTCTCTCTGACTGCTTGATTTTCAGTGGGGTCCCTGTCTACCAGCAGGCCAAATCAGAAGTTGTTTTCTCAGATATGCAGCAAATGGAAAGTTCACAACAAAAATGGCCCCTGGGTATCTGAGTTAGCTCTGGACAACAGAGCACTCTAAAATGGGAGTGAAAATACTCTTACTGCTTATCTTTCTAGAATCACTTATCAATGCAGTACCAATAGACTTGAATTTTGCACATACCTCATAATCTCAAGTTTAGACCCTAAATAACATTTCAGTTTGAAAAAGTGCCTAGCTACCATCTTACTTAGTGATAGCAATGCACTATGTAAAACGTCACTGTATTGCAGAATTCATCTGAGCTAAATTGAGCGCTGTAATTACTTAAGAAGGAGAAATGAGGAATACAATACCAGAAACGCGGTCATTCCTCAAACAAGGCTTTCTAAAAGACTTTGCACTCTTGGCAGAAACAGACAGAAAGTATAAGGAAGGGAAAGGTTGCAGAAGTGCTGGCAGAAGGAACTGAGGACTGAGCAGAACACAGCCCCTGGGCTCCACTGCTCTGTCTTCTCTGGTGATAAAAACCCTTTCATCCCTTCTGGGGAAAGTCAGTTAAAAGTGAGTAGATAAAGGAAGAGATGTGAAATGAAGGGGAGTTAATGGAAGCACTGGAGGCAGGAGAGGCTGCCCTCACTCCCGCCACCAGCTAGCACTGAGGGCCTCTCTAATGCTCTTGGCAGCCATCCCTGACTAAGAGATGTCTTGCTGCCCCGACCTGTGCAAAGGGGAAGCATCATGCCACAACCCTGGAGGACCTCCCTCCTTCTCCTGGCCAGCATCACCTTGGAGCAGAAAGGGAGCACTTTCACTCCTGTTTACGTGTGTCGCACTATTACTGCTTGGCCTCCCATACACAGCCTTCTGCAGCTGCAGAAAGTTGTAAGTTTAAAACAATGATGTTATAAAAACCTAGCCAATCTGTTTTAATTGATTTTTATTATCATTAATATCGAGAGACAATAAGCAAGCAGCACTGGGTTCACCAGGGTCTCTGCTCCGCCCGAGACGCACACAGGGAACTTCTGGGGATAGTCTCTTATACTTTTTGGTTTCCTGGGCTTCCTCAGCCAATCCTGTTGTCTTCTTTTCCTGGGCTTCTCCACCTGTTGTTGGGGTCTTGTCTCTGGGTGAAGAAATATTATGTCTATCACAAGTCTGACCGCCATCTTAGCCCCCATAAATTCCACTCCTTATGTGTTTATTTGTTCAGCGCACAGATTTCACAACGTTCTGTAACAGGACATATCTCTAAATTACCTACCCCCCCTTTTCTAAGAACATTCATGCAATTTAAACAATGAACAAAACATTTCTTTGCACAATGTTGCGGTTGACCCAGGGGAATTATTCCCTTGTTTCTTCTTCCTCCTCACTGTGGTATTGACAGGGACACTTATACCCTTTGCACACAGCACAATGATCACAAGGGATTCCATCTCCACACAAAGTGCAATGATCACTAGGACCCCCGAGTTGCTGACACGAATCACTCTGATGTTACTCACAATGACAAAAATACTCTCAATAACCACATATTTGCCATCAGTACGTTCTTACAAGCACATCTCATTAAGGAACAGAAGGAAATCAGAGGCTGTCCTCTCTCACTAAGCACCCCTTTGCTTTTCCGTTATTTTTCCTTTTACTGGAGTAATCTCCAAATATTTAGGGTCTCAGATTTTTTCCATTATTTAGGAGAGAACTGGATGCTTCAACGTGGCTGTAATATTAGGGAAACCTTATTAGCACAGGATGCACAGGCTGCTTTGTTTGTTAGTGTATGGCAGGACAAGTCAACCAACAGCAAACCCTGTATAAGTCCACTATTCCTGATGTCTCAAAGGATTTAATCTCCCATTTCTTCTGGAAGCCAGCGCAGAGGCTTGGGACACCGATCAGACGCTTACTTGCTGAATGGACTAATGCAACCACCACCAGCCTGAGGGATCCGCTGTCTCTGTGTGCTCTAGGCCCCCCCCCATGCAGTGAAACACTAACCATTTAGAGTAGAAACATTTTTAGTTGATACATTTTTTTGACACTTGAGTCCTAGGTGTAGCACAGCCATGTTGCATTGAACCAGGTCTGAGCTCCAGCCCAGCCCTCACTGCAGCCGCAAAAGCAAGTTAGACCAAAGGCTTTTGCGCTTCCTAGATCTCCCCAGCAGGATGCTCTGTGGGACCCTGCAGTGTAGAAGGACAGCACAGAGGCAAAGGACAAGCACAAAGCACAGGCGATTTCTGCCCCAGCCTGCCAGACAGCAGCCCAGCCTGCACTGTGTTGTGAGGTCAGAAAAGGCACAGTAATGTGAGTACAGAACCTCTCCTTCCCCTCCGCAGGCATCAGGCTGAGCCCTGGCCCCTGCCGCAGGTACAGCTGTGTCCAGCTGTGCCCACTTCAGCACAACTGAAGCACATCACTGACTGCCGAAGCCCTGCTGACCCAGCAGCCCAGCAGAGAAGCCAGGCAAGGCTCAAGTCATCCCTTTTGTAATGCCTCCCCCTTCCCCGTTTGCGTTGGCTTCAAAACATACCCATCTTTTAAGTTTCCCCTCCTCTCAGAAGAGCCCTGCCTGACAGAGGCAAGAAAATGATGTGCAGGAACTTCCCACAACAGCCATTACCTGTTCAAATTAAAGCAAACTTTATTTCTCATTAATTTTATATTAAAGCATGCAACAGTGAAGAGAACTCCCCTTTTCTACACCTAAACAGAAACAGCTGTTTTCCCAGTGCTGAGCAAGCAAGGCAGGGGGAGCAATTTAAACCTCAAAAAACGCAGGTAGCCCTGTTAAAGCAGTCTGAGCTTCTGGCATGCTTGCAATAAAGGACACCCTAAAGTACTTTCTGAATCCAGGTCTCATGCACAGTTGTTACAAACAGTTACAGAGTGTAAGAAAATAGGAGAAAAAGAAAATGATTGTGCTTCTGGTTTTCATCAATTTATCTGCTATTTCAATTTTCTGATCAACTACCAATGAGCCACAACACAATATGGTTCATATAACAGAATAAAGAGTAAAACCAACCAGTACCATCCCCCCCCCCTACTGAAGGCACAGCTGTCCTTGTACTTCATTACTCCCTAAGCACTACCTGGGAGTTAGACAGCAAAACAGAGAATCCCTTATAAGGCTGCTGCAAAGAAAAATGTAACCAGGTATTTCTATATTGATCCTTGATATCACAAGCAGTACTAGGCTTGTGTCACACTAAAGGAGTTGGCATCAGGAAGAGAATTTCAACTGAGGGAATTGTCAGGGCAGACTGTCCAAGAACATTTTGGGGTCTCCACCACAGGCTGATTTAATGAAGTTAGAAAAACATCACTCAGATCCTGCCTGGGACCAAAGGATGCACAGGATTTCTTGATGTTCTAGTCCTTCCACTCTTATGCCAGGTTCAAACATAAATGCAAGAGTATAGATTATGACATAACATTTTTGACATACTAATTAATTTCATCATCACTCAGAACTGTCATCTTTAATGTTGCTGTTTCCTCATATTAACCCAGCCAAAATGAATCAATGTTTTATTACTGTATTTAAAAATAATTTATATTTCATTGCCCTCTGCAGTACCTTTTTTTGCCAGAACATTCCTATCATTGCCAACACAACGCTGTGTCAGTCCTTGCCAAACAAGAACTGATTACCCAAGCCAGTTTTTCCTCTGAGAACAAGAACCACCTTGTCACTGACAACAGACACCAGAAAAAAACCCTCATTTGCCCCAGTTGCAGCTGTCAGCTTCCAAACCCAGTCAGGTTTTTTCCCTTTTTCCCCAGAGTACTCCTTTCTTCCCACATTGTCAAGATTGCCCTTTCAGAGGTGTAACCCAGGGTAATACTCACCTAGGACCATGCCCCAAGCCCTCTTGAGAAATAAAATAGAACATATTCTTTCATCTGAAACTTCTGTGAAGATGATACTCCTCTGTGATGTGTCATTGTTGGCTTGGCTCAGCTGAGGCTGACTCCTCACTGTTAGATTCCAGGAGGACCCTGAACTGTGATCACCACACAGCAGAGAGACTCACAGAGCTGCTGGCAATTTATTCATGCACAATCCTGATCCACAGAGCAACTGAGATCCACAGCAAGTGGATGTAATGAATTTGTCACCCTGTGCCACTAGGGATTCTACATTCAGCATTGTTTTTTACAACAGACACAGAAAGCTCACCTTTGCAGGAAAAATCCATCAGCACTCTATTCTCCATTGCAGATTGTGGTGTGTAATGGGAGATGTTGGGTTTGGAGCAGGAAGCTTTGAAAGAGAGGAGAATTCTCAGTGAGAATTTTAAAAGGAGATGGCAGAAGGGTAAAGTAAACTTTAAGGCACCTTCTACATGTTTCCCCAACCAAGTTTCCTTTCAGCTTAGGAAAGTAGGAATCTTACTGCACTAAAACACAGGGGTAATTGGATTTTTCCATATGGATCTGTACACAGAAATGTTGCCTATCTCATGTACGTGGACTGTCTTTAAAACATACAACTACAACCAAAGGCAAAAATCCCAGCTAAACTGCTAACTATTTCTCAGCTTATTGGGGCTCTCCAGGCCAGCCACAAGTTTGGTTCTAGTGTGTCCTTTCCACAAAAGCCAGCCAAATTTTGTAGTGTCCTGGGAAAGTGGAATGCAAATAAGATGCTATTTGTTTCTAGATGGGCAAAGGATTAGCTTTGAACTATCTTATAACAAAGAATGTACATCTTACAAAGAATGTAAGAAAACATGTGGTAACAAGAGCTGTAAAATAAGTAAATAAAAAGACAAGGTTAAGTGGACTAGACAACAGAACTTGAAACAACTGTAATTTATGATAATGCATATTATTGGTCTTCCTTAGGGTTCGCTGAACAGTAATTTCAAGAATAGCTTCTTCCTTTCCCTTAGCCTGGGTCTCATTAGTCATGTTCCAAGGCTACAGGTTTCCATGACAGCAAACATTAAGTCTCTTGCAGCAGTTATTTCTGCCGTAAGCACTAAGCTTTCACTACTGTACTTCAACCTAGACCCGCTTGCTTCATGAAATCCCTGAAAAATACTAATAGACATTTAAATCAATAGCTGTATCTTACCTGTACTATGAATCTCGCTAAGGAGCATGCACACTACTGCATTCAGTGGGAATGTCATCAAATTCCCCAGAAGGATGCTTTTACCTGGTCTGAGCTCACAAGTTCTTGGCAGCCATCTAAAGCAAAAATACAGTGATGTAAGATGATGATGCAGACTCCACACTCATGGAGGCATCAAAGAAAGTTAATGAAAATCCCACCATAGGGCTTAACTGCAGAACAAAGACCTTTGGGTTTAGTCATTTCATGCAGGCCGAGAGCAATGTCTCTCCTCACAGAGGAGCTGTGCTAACACAAATGTTTTCCAACACATTTTCAGTGCAGCAGAATGTCATGGAGAGGCACAGAGAGGGTTTTTTTTTATCTGTGAACTGTACTGAGCCTTGTTATTTTGTTGATTGAACGTCTCTGGGTATCTTTTAAATTTTCACTCACATTGTTAAAACTCCTCTGAACCTTCCTTATAAAACCAACCCCTCCTTACCCCTAATGTACTGTTACTGAATGCTGTATCACTCCAACACACAGAGTGCTAAGCAGTGTAAAAAAGGTGTTATCTATTGAAAGGACTGTAAATTAATGGGGGCGGGGGGGGGGGGGGGGGGGAGTATTTCATCCTTTCATAAGTACAACATTATTTCAGCATTACATGCAGACACAGAACCATACCTATAGTTTACACTAAGTTTCCTGTCTGGGTTTCTGAAAGCACA
The DNA here is from genome assembly GCF_028554395.1 of Pezoporus wallicus. Taxonomy (NCBI): domain Eukaryota; kingdom Metazoa; phylum Chordata; class Aves; order Psittaciformes; family Psittacidae; genus Pezoporus; species Pezoporus wallicus. The sequence goes on from NW_026640059.1 coordinate 2,766,752, forward strand.
GAACTTTATAAAACACAGGTTTTATGTAGGAGCAGCTAGAAGGAGGTGTTGAAGATTCACTTCCAGTGGCTTTTTGTTAAATAAAGGTTTACAGGAGGTAACCTGAATGTCAATTTTCCTATAGTTATTCATAAGAGTTGACACCACAGTCAGAAATGCCTCATGAAAAAAGAAACAAATGTGAAGAATTCATGTATCCTCTGAGATCCCGTCACTCCTATCTCTCACTCATAATAATTTGTCATAGTTCTACTATTCCTCTTGACATTATTACACTTATTTTTATCCCAGTCAGTGTCTGTCTCTCGCTTTTTAATTGTCATGATGTCAAAACTCACGAGTTGCAAATAGTTGCATGACAGAGAACCAGCCCTGTCACAACAGGCAAGCGGCAACATCACAGCAAGAATCCTTCAGGCAGAGATGCTAATAAGAAAAACCAAGCAGTTTTTTGCTAGATACAGCTGGCAAAAGCAAGGAAGAGAATCTAGGTTAGCAACATGACTATGATTAATGATTATTTTAGTAAATGCAATTTTGCAAACTAGGATGTATGTGCTTGAAGCTCATCAACAAGGTGAGAATTTAGGTAACTGCAGAAGAGGTTAGTGAGATTGGGAAAACCATTAAGGAACCTGCTTTCTAAAACTTTCTTGATAATAATTTCATAAAGTAGTCTCACAAAACTTTACATTGAACATTGCCTAGAAGAGTCAGGGAAGTTGGAGAGAGAAACATCAACAGCAAGCACAACTGAAATGGGCAATGCTGCAGAGAGATTTGTAAATATATACAAAGATATATGCATCACCAGTTTTAAGAAAAATCAAAGAACTAAGGTAACAGGAGAGGCGTTAAGTCTTCTGATGACTTATACTCTTCAACGCACTACATTATGCAGAGTCCTGTTGACGGCAATGGAATTCCGCAAAGATGGAGGCAGGCACAGGCATTTTGACACAGTGACCTAAAGGCAATCTGACAATAACTGGGTTTCATCTGGGCTTTGTCCCTTTGGAGAAGAGTTGGGTTGAGCTGAATGCCATTGTAATGCCACTTAGGTGAGTGACCTCCTTCTCATTGAAGGTTGTAAGAAGTATAAATACAAGTTTTCTGCTTCAAACCAATCTGTCCTATATCATAGGTATACTATACATACACACCGACATTTGCAAAAGTCACATTAAGTAACACCCACCTACCTACTTTGTGTAGCCCATCTGCAGGCAAAAGCAACAGGAATCTGTAGATGTTTTTTAGACCACAAATATAATCAAGCAGTTCTTTAGAGTACCTAACACGTACTTCCATCCAACTTTGTCGTATAAAAGCAGTTGGCACAACAGGTGCAGCATATTCCAATGACCTTCTGCATAAGGGCAAGGAAGCTATACTAATTTCATCACACTTCTCAAGTTGACATTGGATACATCAGTTTGGCAATGCTACGTATTTTAGATGCTATATTGACATGGCTAGCATAAGTACCCCTAGCTAATGTATTTCATAAGGAATTCTTCATTTAAAACAAGAGACAAAGAAGTCCTACAGCTCTTCTTCAAATGACTGAAGAAAAAAGCTTAAGATATCTTTATTCATACCAAGAAATCTTCTTTTTGGAACTCCTATTTTCATATACTCCAGAATTCACACAAGAATTGTAAGAGTCAGAAAATCACAGTGTGGTTCCAAAAAGGAGGAGTAAAAGCAAATGAAACTGCTGATGATTTCACCAAATAAAAGACACTTATAAAAGTAAAGGGCGGAAAGAGTCTCTGCATGTTCTAAAGTGGCTCCTTAATCAATTAAATGCTACTTAAAAAAACCAACTTCATTTCAAGCCATGAGAAAATAATATACAACTCATACAATTTCATTAATTTACTACTAAATTGAAGGTCTTCAGAGCTATTGAAAGCCCTTCAGCAGTTTCACCATTTTTTTGGTGCTGAAAGTATGCCTTTGACATCAATACAGAGAAAACAGGTGGATAAAGTAATTATAATAAGAGCATCATGATGCTATGAGCAAGCTTGTAACAGTTTTACTAACAGACTAGATAACAGGCAGAAAACCGGGTTGACAATTAACAAAGTTGTCATGTTGTGTCAAAGTGCTCCCACCCTCCAAAAAAACCCCAAACCTCACTACAGGAAGATACAGACAGACTGGGAAGGAAGGAGCAATGAAAGAGCAGGAGTAAGAATGAAGGACATCCCTGAAGGAAAATACCAACTGTACAACCCAGAAATCAAAGAAAATCTATGCCGAAGGGAAATGCAAACCTGCGCAATCAATGACTCCCAAAGACTAATTTCTTCTCTTCTGGACATCTCCTTGCTCTCAAGCTGCACACTTCCAAAGGTTACAGCCTTTGTTTAGGTTCAGGGAACCTAGGAGGGGGACAGGAAAATGAGGAGAAAGACAGAAAGAGGCCATCTGTATGCAGCAGCAAAAAGGATTCATTAAACCTGGGAGAAGCCCACCTTGAGTCAGAACAGCCTTCCAGATTAGAGGTGTGGTGTGCATACTAGTAGCAGTTGGAGCAGTCTTATTAGCAGACTAGAGCAGAAAATAGAAGGAAGATAGTGAAAGAAAGGGGCTTGGTCCAAAGAGAAGCACATTTCTTCCTAAACTAGATGGTTTCATCTTTTCAAAATACGCTTGTGAAATCAAAGCCCACAACAATTTGGCTTTTGGAAAAAATTATTATTAGAGCAGAATAATCATTACATTCAAAATAATGGACATTTGTACAAAAGTAGAGTCATATGGTCAGCAATGGACTAAAACTAGTAAAAATACTTCTAAGTACCATCAAAGTAACATTTTATGATGACAAAACCAGTAGCTAAAAGGCATGGTACAAAACAAGTGTTTAGTCCAGCAAGGAGAAGAGAAACTACATGAAGGGTAATAACAATTCTGAGAAACTCATATGCAGAGTAAGGCAAGTACAGAATTGTTGAACCCTCTGCTACATTGGCTGACCTTCATCTTCACAATTATACAAACAAACCCCTTAGTTATTGCTTTTGGTATTTCTCTGAGGCTCTGGCACATTGGGAAGCAATTTTAGGAAGTACAGTTTACAGGTGCATACAGCAGTTCTCTCTCCAGACAGTTGTAACATTAAAATGCAGGCTTGTTCATGTACTCTTCCACTGTCTGGGGAAAGAAAAAAAGAAGGGTCAACTGATGGAGCATTATGGAACAGTACAATAACCTCTCAAATCAAACCTTTTCTCCTCTTTACAGACAGTATAGTTTTGCATGGAATTAGATCAGATTAATTAAAATGTGGAAATAATTCTGCTTTAAAAACATTTTACAGCATTTTAGAATCTGATCTTTAAATCATGACATATCACAGTGGCTAAACTCATCATGTATAGGCCTTTCTACTTAGCTGGCTTAGTTTCATATGCAAACGCCAGACCACTGTGAAAAACTCTTTGACTCACACAGTGTGTCCCTAGCTAGTTCTACCAGCATGCTGTTCCCTTCAGTATTACAATGGATCCTTCACTACCTAGGAAGAAATTAAGTAAATCCATCACATTCAAGTGCTTTTGCCATTCCTGGCTCAGCAGTATATTACAAGACAATCCTGCAGGGGTCTGAATAAAGGTTTCGTATAACTGTGTCCTGCAGAAAATCTACCCAGGTGTTTATGAATGAAAGTGGAGTTTGCCAGCACTTACTCTTTCCAGTTTTAAATGTTAATAGTAGGTCATCTGTTTCCAATATATTAATGAAACATATTTTTCTGTATTTAGATATACATATGTATACATACAATATAATCGTAGACTATGTTCTTGTGTTATAAAAATATCCAAGATATGTCTTAAACAGTTTCTTAATATAATATCCAAGAAACCTTAGCAGTTAAACTGCAAGACAGCAACACCAGTATACAAAGAGCCTCCTGGTGATTCCACAAGATGCAAGAAGGTTGAATTGAAAGCTTATGTAACTGCTATCTTAACTGCATTGTTGTAACTATTGAAACTGAACACAAGCCACATTTAGGTAGTCCTCAGATGTGCGTAACCATATTTTCAGCTCTGTGAAACACAGAAGATGTAAGAAGATGAGGTATTTGTCTTTTGTCTTCCTCTGCCTTACCTCCTGCAACATGTCAGAGTCTTCTATGGCTTTCACTGCAGACCTCTTTGAAGTTTCTTGTACTTCTCCACCAATTATAAACTCATCAAGAATAAAATAAGCCTTCTCAAAATTAAAGATAATATCCAGCTCACACACCTGCCAGAATAAAGGAACACCCCACATTTAAATCACTTTTGTAGTATCAGAATCACTATTGGGCCAAAAGTTGTTAAGATGATCAAACTTGTTCAACAGATACACTCTTGTGGCAGTTAGGAGGATGAAGAATACTGCTTATTATGTAATATCACAGCTTCTACCCATAATTCTCTTCATACAAATAGTCTAGACTTACAGCAAAGATATTCTGCTTATATTTTATATAATACACTACATTCGTACCAGTTTTCAGAGAACAAAGCTGACTTCCTAGCCTACTAACCTTACAGTAGGTCTCATATAGCACTTGTAATATGGGTTACATATGTTCATGCACAGTTTCACAGAGCAAGACAAATTCCCTGTCCTAGTGACCTTGCACCACCAACTGCTTTCTTGTTTTGAGGTGGTACAAACAGGAGTCATGGCACAGTGATTTAAATAAGAGATGAATTAAGGTAGTGGGAACTATTTCAAGAATATTCATAGAAAAGATGGGTCTGTTGCAGTCTTTAAAGACTTATTTAACCTTCTTCAGATTTTTCTTTAAGAAAAACACCCACTTTTTCTTCTTTATATCCTTCACTGTTACACACTATTAAGAAACAAACAAAACCAGTGTACCTGAAGATGTCAGGAAAGAGAACTAAAGCACTGTCACGCAGGACTGAAATAACTTTCCTCAAGTTTCCCCTCAAATACTATTCCAAGACAAACTTACAAAGTATGAAGATTAACTAGGGGAAGGTTGTGGTGGAAAAACTATCTTCTGATAGTTTTAAGCACTATTTTATGAAATATTCTACTAATGAGATCACTCTGGATTGAAAGAGACTACAGGGCAAATAGTGCAGATAGAAACACAAACTAAAAAAGCTTCAGACAACTGTTTATCAGACTGCCAGGAATACAGTTCATAAGGGAAAGTGAAACCTACATTTCCAAAGTATCTGTCCAGAAGCTCTACATATCGGTGAACGACCTCTAGTGTCAGGAGTTCATTGTCCTGGTCTTCTATTGCACAACAGAAGTACAAACTAGCATACCTAAGGAAACAAAGGCAAAAATGTGAGAGTGAACAGCTGGATCCTCAGTGCTCTGTTCTGTCTCTTACAAGTTACATAAATGACAGTTAATGTCTATCTGGTCTCTAAAATAACACACTTTTATTCTAGTGTCCCAGGAACACTTAAAAAGAAATTTAAAGGAATTATTAATTTAGTTAGAAGAACAAACTCCACTCTTGGCAAAGTGGGATGCCTCCAACACTGGTCTTAACAAACCTCACAGGAAATCAGTACTACTCACCTGCTGCAATAGCACCACAGTAAGCAGGGTTAATTAAACTGCAGAATGTGTTACTGGTCTTTATTAACAAAAATGAAAGCAAAAATAAAGGTGGAAGGCTACCAGCCATCAAATGACTGACAGTATTTTACATAAGGTATGAAACTGCTTAAACCAAACAATCTTCATGAGAAACTGGCAGCAAAACTTTCTGTTTAAATCAGCCCAAGATGGGAGTAGTGATCTACACCAATTCTCTGGTGCTGTGGCTAGAGGCTCAATCTGTCACATCATCTAGTCAGATGCTTACATCCGTCACAGCAGGGAACTCTAATTTTTGCTAAATGGGAGATACTGCTTAATTTGTAGTGTGTTATACCTTAAGGCTACTGTTGTTTGCTACAACTTTACAAGAATTAACAGTCAGTGAACACTTAGCATCCTGTAGCTGGGGACCAGGGATTTGTTTGGAAAAGGAAATGGGAATTAACACCTTCTGGAGCAACAAATACTTCAAAGACAAAATATGACACAATGCTGAAATTACCTCAGAACAGTTCCTGCAACCACCCAAAGAGTCTGAAAAAGCCCAGCACGTCTCAGCAGGCTGCCTTGGGGAATAGGGAGCAGTGAAGCCCAAAGCCTCCTAACAAAATTTCAATCACCAATATTAAGTTATTCCCCTTTTTCTCTTTTGACAGACTGTGTAAGTAGTCTGCACCCACAATTTGCACTGCCAATTTATCCAGGGACACTGTGCTGTTACACACAGTTACCTTGCTGGTGGCAGGCTCCTATTAGCTTAGCACTTAGTGTTTTGTATGCTGTTTTTCTTAAAGTGAGCCTTTATTTTCCCTGTTCTAGCATGTGTTATTTATATGAATAGTAATTATATGTTCTCATAAAATTACTCACACCTTTTGTAAACAAGCTTGAGGTCTTTCCAGTCAACAAAACTACTTGTTTTTTGATTGCGAGACAAAATAATCTGAACAATTTCTCGAATGATCTTTTTCTTCTCTTTATCAGGTAGCGTCGTGTACCATTTCTGAAGCCTTAACTTCCCCTGCCGACTGAACAGCAGTATAAAGTGTATCTAGAGTAAACAAAGCAACACGGTTAACGCTGGGGCCATGGCCAGAGAAGAACATTCCACTGCCTGACACTGAAATCTGTGAGATCCCAGTGAAGGCATCTCCAGCCCTGGCGTGACGTTTGGACATGCCATCAGTGAGGTCTGCGGGAGGCTGGGCAGAGGAGCAGAGATCCCTCTCCTGTTTCTTACCCTGGCAGCTCTCCCCTCCCTGTGGGACCTCTCCCCTCAGCATCCCCTTTGGATTCTCTCCCACCTGTCCTCCCTTACCTTGTGAAAACATCTGCTTTGCTTCCTATTCTGACACTTCCTTGGGAAACAGGAGGAACATCACCACTTTGCAGTAGTGAGAAAGAGGGTCCCCACCCCTCCACCAGCAAGATTAGATACCTTAGCGAAGGGAATAAAGACTTATATTCCACAGGGCTATGGAGATCAAGGATGCCGTGTAGCACAAGACTAGAAATACGAATACTTAGATAGTAATCATAATCACTTACAATTATGGTATTGTACTGTTTCAGGTCACAAACAAAGCAGCACATTCATAGAAGAGGATTAGAAGAAGCAGAAGCAACCAACTACTTTGGAAAGATAGCTTGATTAGTTTTACTGAAGAAATTACCACAATACAAATACTTTTATTAGCAGATTAAAATAACTGACCATACTAAGTCTCTAAGCAGTATGGTAAATCATCTACCCACAGCATGAAAATGGCTTTAAGAATGCAGGAAAACTTTGAGGATGACATTGTGATATCCATCTCAACGGGACACCTTCCGTTAAACAGAAAAAACCCCACAACCTAGCAGGGATAGAGATGCTTCCAATGGCTGCAGACACTGTGAACTGCCTTACTCTGGACAGGCATCCTCATAATTTTTTCACCAGTAGCAATGTTTGGAGACGCCATGGACTTGGAGGATGTCCAACTGCAGTCACAGCCATGTGCATGACAACAGGCACACTGCCAGTTGCCCATGTAGAGACAAGGCTACCCCTGATGCTGGAAGGACCAAAAAGAAGCATAAGAGACTGCTTTCCTCACTCTCAATCCTTGCAAATGCCCAACAGAAGAGCTGGCAGGTCCCTTGCCGCATCCCCATTAACCTAGCCTTACCCTTCCCTATAGCTTTTCAATATACACCCTACTCTCTTCTCCCTCTTGTTTCCTATTCCATCTTATTCCTGTACCTGTATTTCCCTATCACTCCGTCTCCCCATCTTATTCCTGTACCTGTATTTCCCTATCACTAAGTCTCCCCAGTGAGGATCAAAGTTAATGTTCACAATTACTATTAAGATCATAATGAAGATTTCTGTAAAGACAGAATCATTCTAGGCTCTGGTGAAGTCCAAGCAGAGAAATACATCAGAGAAGCTTCTTTGTAAAAGAAAGGGGAAAAAAAAAAAAAAAGCTACTGGATCTTAAATAAAGCTTTAATTCATAATTCAGAACAATTCTCTAGCTATTAAGTCACAGAGTTATTGAGTAATCCAGAGATAAGAAATCTGACTATATTGAGAAAGACTTCAAAGGTGGATAATTCTGGGGAAAAGTGGACTGTTTTATTCATGTGCCTGTGGCAGGATCTGCTGCTGGAAATATGGCGCTTGCCATCATTAGTCTAATGTGCCTGATAAAATTACAAGGATTTTGTTTTGAGCCCTGTAATACTCTCCAGATGAGCTTGCTAAATTGAAACAATTATGATGCTGGCAGTACACGTAGCCTGATTACAGTGAAGATCAAAGCACCATGTTCTTGCCTTTCTCTGTTCACATAACCAGCTGGGTTTTGACATGGTAATGTTCCAGCTGTCAGATACCCTATCCCAGCAGATGAAGGGACAGTACTTACAGTACATACACTTGTCCACTAAGACAAGCTGGATGAATGGAAGAGTTATATTCTTGCTGCACAGCACATTAGCTCCAAAGCCTTTGTAAAGACAAGTGCATTTCGAAAAGCAGCATAGGTTCTGCAGATAAGAGCAGCAGCTCAGCAGGTGTCCATTTAAAAGCAATCAGGCAGGCACAGGTAACAGCTATTTGATAAACAAATTCCTAAAACCATGGTGAATCAGATAGGAGAGGATGATCAGATTCGACTGAAAATGCAAGGAATTAGTCAATGAGTCCCTGTCAAAAGCCGACAGCATGTTCAGCACCAAGAAGATCGTGCTGTTTGAGACAGGCTCAGAAAGACATATATTTGCCTGCAGTGCTACAGGAAAGATGAAAGGGTGTTCTAGCTTAGGTTCAGCCGCTGGACCCAAAAGACCTTAAATCTGAGTGCCTGCAAGTAGTATACTTATCTCCAGGAAAACAACCTTATGCCTCTAAAAGGTCAACTACCCACAAGCCAGGGAATCACTGTGAATATGACCACCATTTTCTGCTGATTAGCTTACTTCAGGATGTTATACTTCACCCATAGGAAACTGAAATGCTTTCCTTTTGAAACTGCTTTGAAAACTCCACTGTTTCTTATGAAGATGCAGTTGATGTTTCACCATCACTTTCATGAGCAGAGGCAACATTCCTTGCAATCAAAAAATATCTACTAATGCTCTTAAAAACATCAAGATTCATATACAAGCTTAAAAAAATCCCATCTTTTGGATCCCCCATCCCACACTGTTTCATATGCAGAATGTAACTGCATAACTCATAAGGCAATTTTACTATTATTGAAATATATACAGCTAGAAAACAGATAAAAGCCTCTACTATAGTTCATTTCTAATTTTACAGTCTGCAGCAAAATAGTGTACCCTCAAGCCTAGGTACGTATTACTGCCCAGTTGAGAGTTTCTGTAACAAAACAACATATTAGAAAATTACAGATACTTAAAAAAATACTGTAGGTTCCTTTTCCCTCTTTTGACTTTTCTTCCTTTTTCTGATTTCTAAAGTCCATTCAATCTGGGGAACTCTCTAGAAAGTAAAGAATATTACCCTCTCAAGAGGTCACATGGCTTAATTTCTGTGAGTGGTAAGCATCCAATTGCTACATATGTTGTTTCATTCAGTTCAGCCACACTGATATGATACAACACAATCCTCACTCTCATAGCTCTGTTCATTACAGCTCACTGGAAAAATTCTGATGCATCAATAAACCTGGAAACACTGAAGTGCTGCACAAACAGAAATCTAACAGCTCATCTGTTCCTTGCTCCTTGACTGTGAAAACATATTTGCTTTCCTATATTGCTAATGACAAGATGGATGTTGGAATTTTGGGTTGGTTTTCAGCAGCCAAAATACAAATAGAGGTGATTATCCCAAAACATTTTACTTATCTTTAAAAATTCTAATTCCAGAGGCAAACAAAGGCAAATTACTTGTCTTAAGCAAAATACCTTTGAAGCAGGGTGCTTGGTTTCCTTTCCTACCATTCTAGGGTGCTGGCTGTGACTAACAATCACCAGACCCATGGCCGATGCCAGAAGGAATTTTTAGGTCCAAGCCTGAGTGGGTCGGGGTGAGAAGTGCAGTTCCTATGAAAAGCATCAGCTGCCTTCTCATACAGAGTCTGTGGAGACAAGCTTTGGTCTAGGAGCTGAGTGTGATTTTATTAGCTTGCTTTACTAAATCACACCTAACTACCCACAGCACTGTGCAAACTGATCTCCATAAGCATCTGCAAGTAGCCTAAATGACTGCATTTTGTATTTGTAGGCCACTATTTTCTAGTTGGAGAAACAGGGATTTTTAAAAAACAAGCATTTAAACCAGATTTCTAAACCTGAACTCTATCCCCTTATCATGCATCTCTGAAACAATTACAGCTGTAAAGTATACAACAGGTTGGAAAGTTAGGGAGCCTTCTGCTTTATACAGATGAACAAAACTGTACCAGGATAACAAACAATACCTTCAGTTTCAGGGCTACAAAATATCCAAAGGTAGACCTGGACATGAAATAATTTTAACAGTAAATTGAACAGACATTAAAAATGCAAAATAGAGAAGGTTTACATATTCACAAACAGCAAATGTAAGAGAAATATGCAAAATTAACACACTGTGGTTTTTTTTCCCACCTTCCTCGGGAGACCTCTCCTTCCTTTTGCTAATGGGCTGTCATGATCCAATAAGCAGCTTACCCAAGCTTGTCTCCTGGACTGTACCCTGCCAAGACTGGAGGTCCCCTTCAGTGCAGCCTTACCCAGTATTCAGTCATTTCACACTCAAAGTGATAAAACACAATTGGTTCACTGTTTTCAAACTCAGACCATTTGTTGCTTTTACAGATGTTTTAAAACTTAATGTAATCTGTACTGCAATGTTTAGCACAACTGTCTAAAGGGCTCTGGACTATATTCTATTACATACAGAACAAACCACCTGTACGAATATCAAATAAAGACAACTACACAGTAAAACAAAGCAGCTTTCCTTACTCCCAGTTTCTCCAGTTTACTGTCCAGTGACAGAAACCTGTAAAAGTTGGCATGTTTATTCCCGCAAGGTGAACTCCAGGGGTGAATGCAGAGAAGCTCTGAGTCACTCCACTTTGAGAACTTGTGCTAGAAATGCTTTTCCTCCTCCCATACTTCAACCTGCATTAACATTTACTGACTGGTTTCAAACCTATTCTGTGGCATCTGGCTGCTCCAGGTGCTTTTGTGGGAGAGGACAAGGAAATAGGAAGTCTCCAAGGAGCCTAAGGGGAGGGAAGGCAGAAGAGGAGATGGCAAGCTGGAAGACCTAAAAGCAAACATCCTTCTCTTCCTTGGGTGCTTGGTTTGGGCAAGGATTTGTTCAGCTAGGTAGCTCTCTCAGTTCAGCAACACAGCTTAGACTCTGACTCAGCTGTAACCTTTCCAAATTCAGTTAAAAGCCCTCCCAAAACAAAGCCACCTTTATAAAACGGAAAGATTACTGAAACTCACAAGTTAACTAAGATCTTCAAATTAGGAATAACTATTCCAAAACAGACAGCTTGGCAGAACTTGGAATCTCTTCGATTTTCCTTAGAAACTTCCAGTTTAAGCCTGCTGCTGCCAGTAGGGCAAAAGGCAACGTATGACATGCTAATAAAGGAAAACGCATAGACCACATAAAAAGGAAAGTGGGATGAATAAAGCCACACCTTTGGCTGCTGACATGGCAACGGCTGCTGACAGGGGCCTGGGGAAAACCAGACTGACTGGCTGTACCTGGTGGAGAGGAAGCAACTTTTTAATCATCAAGTTCTCTTTTACCTTATTCTGACTCTGTTGAAGTCTGCTTGACTGTCTGGCACTGTTTCTGCCTGAGTTCATATTCTATTATCTTTCTTTCTTTCCTCCAATATGAACAAATATTTCCCAACATATTTCTGTCCAGAATTTTTTTATTAGTTTTTATTTTCACATCACATCTGAAAATGAACAAATACTACTTTCATTAAACTGTTTCTTTGAAAAAGTATGAACATCCAAAGTATTCCAGCCATTTACTGATTTGCTGTTTTTTTTTTTTTCTCTGAAACATTCAGAGAATAAAAAATTCCTTTTAGTTTTTTATTTGTTTAGCTTTTTTTTTAATTTTTTTTTGGGGGGAGGGGGGGAAATAACTACTATAATTTTTCCCTGAAAAAATAAATAGCTACACTGTGAACACACAGATGGTTTGGAATGCCAGGCGCTTAGGATTAGAAAAACACAGCGCACAGCTACTGTATTAACAATCTAGCCACATCAGGAAGAGAAAGAATAAGAGCACATTGAAGTATAGGTATTTCGGTATTCTGCTGCTGCACCAAGTCCCCATCTGGCTAGTGATCTTTCATACACACACTTGAGGGTTTAAAAGTAATTATGTAAAATCCAACCCAGGCTACTTCCTTACTTGTTTACTCTGCTACTAAAAACTTTTATTCACAGCAGTGCAGAAGCTGACAGATGTTTGCTAAATACTGTAGAATCTCTGCTTTAAAACACTTATTTAGTCAGCATAACATAAGCAAATCAGAAAAAAGAAAGTGAAAAAAAATGAGCAACACAAAAATACCATAGTAGCATACTGCTGCCTAACTGGCACAGAATTCTTTCTCGCTTAATCTCCGTTAGGAAAATTTCTGAACCATTTCCCCTAAACAATACATCCAAAGTCCGTGCAATAAAAGTTGTGCCAGATCATTACAGGCACACATGACTACAGTTACACATTGATTTCATGCTTTTCATGATGCAGAAGTCACCCTTTTCTTATTGCTTAAGATTTTAAATTGACCAGCATACTATTTAGAGGATATTTACAGTATTGATCCAAACAACAACCTCATTTATAGCCTCACTTGAGTTAAATAAAACTATAATCAAAACAGTATAGCTGAGCCAAAACCATCTTGAAGGTCCTCACTTCTGATTCCTACCTAAGGATCAGAAAACAAAGCTCAAGGAAGCTGTAAGCCACCACAAGCTCCTTCCAGCTCTGCTCCTGTTTATCGCTGCCTCCAGCAGGTCTACTCCTCCCACCCTTGGCTCGTTTCTCATAAACAGGCAGCATTCCTTCAACAACATCCTCCTTACAGTACAGGAATGCTTGTGCCTTCTCCTCTCAGGCTGCTGGATGTCCCACCAACAGCAAAGCCTAGTTTCCAGCACCTCTCCAGAGAGGAGAGACAGCACAGCTTTGCAAGATACCTCCTAAGATGTAGATGGAGGCAATGACATCCTGGTTTTACAGAGGGTAATTATCTCAGTTTTCCTAAATCACTGCTTTTTTATTCCTGCATGTGGAATTTCTCTTGTTTCTAGTCAGTAAGCAAGAACAGATCCAGGCAGAGGGTTTGCATAAAACCTGCCTCAAACTCTGCAATTTAAGAGCAGGCCAGTGACAACACCATAGCTGTGTGAACCAGAGAGACGGCACTCCCACCTTCAGTCTCAGCTCCAGGGACAGGCAGTTGCAGGGACCCCAGCTGGCTGACCTTACAGAAAGCAGCACAATTTGAAGACACTCCGTACAATTACTAACTGGGTGATCACATCCCTTCTGTCTCCTGGGCTGGGCTCTCAGAGTTGTTTTTATTTGTTTACACATTTCTGGGAGGCAGTGGAAATCTTCACTAGGTTACTATAAGAAGGAGGAGACCAGGGGAGAGGCTGAACAACCTGCAGAGAGCTACCCCTCATTCACTATAGCCCCAGTGTACTTTATAGTCACAAGAAGCCATTTTCCAAGTCTGTTGCTTGAACATCTGATGAAGAAACAGAGCTAAAATCTAGCCCAATGGACTCTGACTCAAGGTGCGGCCTCTTTCAGTTTCAATTCCAGTTTGTCTCATCAGTAAAGCCCTGCTCTCTGAAGGTCCTGCAGTGCCCTTCCCTTGCCTCTGAGCTTCCAAGGAGCAAAGTTAAAAAGCCTTGCTCTGGGACAGGGTGGATACATCAGAAGGTGAGGAGTTTCCAGGTGCCTCAGCCAGCTGATGGATAGTGCTTCAGCCTGGGGACACCTGTGCCTGGTGCAGCAAGAATGCTGCAGGTCTGCAGCAGCCTCACACTCATCCCTCCAGTTGCCAGCAAAGATGCTCACAGAAAACCTGAGCTCCAAAAAGATCGGAGATCCATATGAGTTAGGATCACATTTGTGAATGACTCTGAAGAGCACAGAGTAGTTTTTTTAGAAATGCTGAAGCATTTCATTTAGTCATTTTCAATAGAGAAATCCTCCATTTTCCCTTTTAAAATGTCATTTTTTCATTATGGTAAAAAACTATCATGGATTTAATAATCTAAGCATAAAAGAAGCAACCATTGTTTACAGAAGGAAAGGCCAAAGCACATTATCTCACAAAATGCTTTATGCTGGCCCAAAATTCAGCCTCTTGGATGAAAAAGTGGAGCAAAAAATAATTCTGCCATTCACTCATCCAGCTCTTTTCATGAGACTTGGAAAGGAAATGCCTGAGATACTGCGCCTTCCCTATCCCCATCTCCTCAGCCTGGTGGCTGTTGAGCTGCGAATGTTTCATAGAATGGGTTGGAAGGGACCTTGAAGCTCATCTGGTTCCAATCTTCCTGCCACAGGCAGGGGCACCTTCCACTAGAGCAGGGTGCTCCAAGCCCTGTCCAGCCTGGCCTTGAACACTGCCAGGGATGAGGCAGCCACAGCTTCTCTGGAAAACCTGTTCCTGTGTCTCACCACCCCATGGCTTTTCTAGAGCTCAGAGCAAACAGACACTCACCCAACACTTCCCATGTTCTCCTTCCAGCATACAGCATTCCGAGACATAGCATATTTATGCGGTTCACAACATAGTGATTTTTTCCATTTTCTTCAAACAAAATAGCATTGAATTTCTCATTCCTTGGTGGTCTGTGTCTATCACACACCTCAGGAGACTAAGCAGAGGGTGATGACCACACAGGAATTCCTGCACTGGTTAATGAGCCATGGAGAACTCAAGTGTCTGAGCAAAAACACCTTCAAGCTCCAATGTCACGCAGCAAGGCAAGGACAGGCATTTACTGGCTGGTGAAGAGGGATGTTAATGCCCTGTGTTCTCTTCTCATCTGAATAGAGGATAGTAGATGGACATCCTAAACAAATTCAGCCAGTCAGAGAAGAAAAAGAGACTGGTGCATAGAATGGCCGGGGTTACACCTGTGGTATCAGGAAACAAACCCAGGACATACTAGTCCAGAAAGACATGCCTGGCCAGAAAGGCACGTCAAGCTTGCCTTCAAACACACAAATGTAAAGTTTACTTTCCCATCCTACACCAGTGACTCTGACTATATTCCTACTCACAAATGAAATACCATTTGTACATGACTGGATCTTGCAACTCTAAACTGCAACACCTGCAAAAATGCAAAGGGCTGCTCAAGAAAGCATACACCCAAAGCAGCCAAGTAAACGCAGATGACAGCCCATAGGAATAGGACAGTAGGAAAATGAATGGGCAGGGATGGTAATTAGTAGCTGTGTATGCAATACAGAAAGAATTCTTTTTACAGGAGCAGCATGGTTTTCATTTAGGCATCACTGGAAACACTACAACTGGCTCACATAAATGCTTGATGTACTGCCAAAGCATAAACCTTGTACTTCAGGGAGGAGCAGCTCTACCTGTCCTCCCTGAACCATCAGTTTCCTCCCCACTTTCATCATTTTGTCCCTTTGCTGCTCTTGCACATAACTGATGCTTTCAGAAGGCAGAAGGTCTATGGGATGGTTTATAAAGCATGCGACTCTGAAATGATGAAAGGTAGAGAAAAGCAGCAAGCATTTTACATGATCCACAGACTCGGCAGCATTATTTTTGTTTCCTCATAGCCACAGCTGCCCATTAACACTCCAGCCCTTTTTCTGCATTTGCTTACCCCACATACCATGGTTTTCTCCAAAGCCCTCCAGGCACTCCATGTCCTAGTAGTAACTCCTGGCTCTGAGACATACCTACAATTTCCTTATTTGCAAGTGAAAATAAATTAAAAGATCACCTAAGCAAAGAATCAGCAGATGATCCATCATAATATTTCTCTCCGGAAATGAGCTTATTACCCAGGGACAGTGAAGTGTGCATCACAATTACTGCATAGCCAGCCAGTCCAGAGTGCTCTCTAGTGTAACAGTGACAGTCTGTTATGAGTGAATACTTGAGAGAGAACATATAAAACTGGAAGAGGACCACATCAACAGTCAGAGATAAAGAACCCTAGAAAACATTTTTCCTCGCAAATCCCATAAAATGCTATTCAAAAGCCCAACTGAATGACAGAGTAACTGAATATTGGATTATGGATCACCCTCTGAGCAGTACTGTGAACTGAGGAGCTTCCAGAAGGGGACAGCATGTGTAACATGGCAAGTGTAAAATCATTCTGGTAGTCCCATCTCCAGGAATCACAGGTTTAAGGATTCATAGCCAGAAACTGGATCCAGATGATGCACTTGTGGACCCATCCTCTATGAACTTCCTTAACTATTAGGACACCTACAGCACCCTTTTGTTTTCTTTACATTTAGTGCCTAAAAATTTAACAGGATGTACCCTAATACTTCCTGTAGCAATCATTCTTTCTGGCGTTCATGACTTCATGCATTTCTATCTCTTCCCCTGTAGTCATCTCTTCTCAAGCTTAAAAGTCTATCTACTCAGGATCCATTCCATTACCATTATCTACTCACACACTAACAATTCACTGCAAGACAAATTAACAAAGAAATACCACTTGGACTGTTTTTCCCCCCAATGTAGAACACTGCCTCAAACAACAAGAATCATTTATTTGCAATTTTTTCTCCTTCCCTCATCTATTCTAATCTGCTGCCCTTCTTGTCTTTCAGAGGTAAATGCCTAGAAGCAAAGTTCGTCTTCACTAGGTCAATACACAGCTACATCACAGAGTGGAAAAAAACAGTCATTCTTCAAACTGTGGACAGTAAATTCTGTGCAGCACTGAAAACACCTTTTGCAGACCTGTGTCTGTTTTAACAATTAAGGTCGTTGAGACTGTTGGTGAGGTCAGCATTCAGAATAGCTGAAAGTCCATTGCCAAACACCAGCCAGGTGTCAGCAACTTCAATAATATTTCCCCTTCTAGATCAGTGACTGGTATCAAATGCCTTGCTAAACGGAAACAGTGCTTGCCAACTCCTTTTCTAGTCAGGCCAAGTCCATTTTTAGGGACCCTCTGCTCCATAGGATTCTTTTGATCTTTGGCCAGGATTTCAGATCATGCCCACAAGTACTAATTCTTCTCATTGTGCTGATGAGCAGCACAGAATGGAGGGAAGGAGGGCCTTTACTATGCAGGCAGCAGTCCTGTACTCAAAGCCATGCAAGCAGAGCCATGAACTGTCATGAATGTAATACTAATAACACTGAGGTGGCAGTAAGATCAAGGTGTCGCGACACTTACAGGCATGAGAGACTACAGTAACACATATCCTTGGAGAAACTGATCATTTTCTCCTCTCTGCTCTCTCCCTGCTCTTCGACTCTGTTGAGACAGCAGTTCTTCAGGATACGTTTCTCTACTGCACCCATATATGTCAGGGAGCAGAATTTAGTCTCTTTATAGTAAAGCCTTCGTTTAAGCATGTTACAAAAGTAGCAGCCAGGCAGAAAAGCTGACTTTCTCAGCAGGATGTGAAGTTAGCTTTGCTAAACAGACTCTTTCCTGAAACTTCCCTGGAAATCTGCAACAGAGAAAACAATTGAAACGACCTTCCTGCTAGACACCATACCATTTGCACAAGTACCTTCCACTCAGACTTCAAAACATAGAAAAAAGGAGGCAAGCACAACTACGTCATTCCAAACTGGAGGAACTGATCTATGGCGAGTTTAAATGACCTGTTGAAAGTTCTTCACTCGTGAGCCTGAATAAGGCTTATTCTTGGTTTGTAACCCAGTAACCCCTGTTTCTTGACACACAGCCCAGTGTAACAAGCCCTTCATGGAGACTGGATGACAGACAGAAGAATTTTAAGCAAAAGAGTGGCCTGACAAAAGCACCCTTTCACCAGCACTGGTTCTACAACAGAAGGGGGTAAGGCTGGCAGCACTAGTTAATGGAATAACACCAGCAAGGGTTTGTACTACGCCCTCAGAAAAGGACAAAAAAAATTAATTGTAAGAATGCACACTCACCTTATAAAATTATAACAATCAATACAGCAGACAGTCTCCAAATTGTCCATAAGCAGCAATATTGTAAGCAGCGCTCCCCTGGGACTGCCGTGAGTGCTTTGAAAACTGGCATTTGCGAAGTGCATGCATCAGGGAGTTCTGAGATCAGCTTCCCTGAAATCAGCTCCCATATTTACTGACCTTCAAGAGCAAAATAGGAGTTCCAGTTGTTTACATAAGCTTTACCTGAGGGAAGTGGATATGTAGGCCTGTCTCGGGGTGTAACCAGAAAGCTTGTATCTACATAGGGACTTAGGGTGTGTGGAGACTGTGTTGCCATCTGTAAATTCATTACTGTGTATACGTATTTGCAAACGTAATGACAGGTACACCTTCCTAAATACACTAAACTAACACATATTTAGCATTCTGGCTAAACCACTGAAAAGAAACAATGTAGTTCTGCCTTTGAGGATAGAGAGAAACAACGAAACTTGGCCGCTGATGAAGGAGGTGAGAGACTTACATTCTGCCAGTTAACTGGTGTTTCAGGTGCACACAACAGACAAACTGTACAAGACAGCAACTCCGGGCACACTTGCAGAACCTGCCCCAAGTCCGAATTATCAAGCAGCAAGATGCTTTCTCAATGGTCAGCATCGCTGACCATCTTACTGCTTGAGAGCCCGCAGTCCTCCTTGGGGAAAATCTAGCCATTATTCTGAGGATACGGGTCAACACGCTTAACAAAAGAGAATAACCACGGCAACCTTTACTGATCCCAGCAAACCACCACCAATTACAGCACTGGAGAGCCAAAGGGCTATTCTTCCCAAGATCCTGCTTGCCAGCCCTTCAACCTGAAGGGCTGCTGCCCCCTTCCAAACTGAAACAAGCTGCTGCTGCCACCTCTGGCCCACCACGGAGCTGGGCTGCACACGTACACTGGCTGCCAACAGACAACCTACAAGGAAGAGAACCAGACCCATACGCTCTCTCACGGATGCGTTAATTGATGGAAAAGCGGAACTAAATTCCTAGGACCCCCATGAGACTAGGCAGTTGAGCGGGAGGCAAGGCTGCCGTCCAAGCTTTCCAGTTACCCGGCACCAGGGAGTACACGTGGGGAAAAGCTCTTCCCAATGCTCCCATTACAAGAAACCTCACTGCCCAGCACTGCTCCGCTTTGACCCCAGAGCCAGCCAGCAGACACAGATCCCTATGAAACCACATTCGATACTTCTCCAGGCACTGGAGCCGACTTGAACCTCAGCTCCTCAAGTTACAGGAAGCCTTTATAAAGCCTCTCTCTGTAACAGCCTTGTTTTCCTGGTTGGCTATGAAAGGCTGTCAGCATGACCCCAGCTCACCCCAACGGTCACAAGGCAAAAAGAAAAAAGAATATAACTTCCATTTCCTCAAAACAGGTGCTAACCTCGTTCAAGCCTACTTGAAAATGGCATTTCTGCTGCTCGGAGCAGCCGGCACAGCCATCGCAAGCAGGCTGGCATGCACCTTTCAAAGAACACCTTTTACGTCTACTTAAAGCCAACTCGGATTATTCCAGCGGAATGATTATTGAACAAAACCCATGTTTCTTTCTCCCAAACACAAGGGAGCCGCTGCCGCACCATTCCGGGACCTGCCCCCTCCGCAGGTACACCACGACGGGGCACCCGGGCGGCAGAGAGGCTCCACGTTCGAACCCACCTCCACGGGGACTTTGCTTTCTCGGGCAGCGCGCAAACATTTCTGTTTGCTTTCGGCTCTCGGGAAAGCAACGTCCAGGGCGGCCCCGCCGAGGGTCTGCAGTCGGCCAAGCGCCGGGTCTCGGCTCCGGGCGGAGCAACCCTGTCCCCGCGGGTCCGAGGGGCTCGGGGGGCATCTCCCCTCCGCACTGCCTCCAGCCCGCCCAGCCGAGGAAGCACAGAGAACGCGCCCGTCGAGGGGGGCTGCTCCGCGGGGCAGGGGCGGCACCGGCGGGGCAGGGGCAGCCCCGGCCCACTTACCATGTCGTGGCGGCGGCGGGCTCGGAGCCGGCCCGGCCGGGCTGGCTGCCGGCCGCCTCCCTCCTGCCCTCCTCCCTCCCCGCCCCGCGCCAGGTGAGGCCCCGGCCGCATCGCGCCTTCCCACAATGCCGCGAAAGGGCACTCCGCGGGCGCCTCCCCCCGCCGCCGGGCAGGGACTCGCCGCGGGCACCGCCGTCGGGTAGGAGAGAGGGGCCCCGGCGGCGTCGGGCTGCCTCCGGGACAGCTCCTCACAGGCCGGTCGCTGTGGGAAGCGAGGGTGCCGATGACAGGCAGGGGCTGCAGAGACCCCGTCCCCGCACATGGGGTGACCCAGACCCTGTGCAGGTGTTAACCACTCAAAAGGTGCCTTTCTCGCCACAGTGAAACAAAAACGCAGTTCATGTCCTCCATCGGCTCTAGTTGCTCCCCTTCCAAGCATCCATACGCTAAAGACACTGTGGTAGCGCAACCAGCATGATTGCTCTGGACCCCATCTCTATCAAAATGAAACTCAGATAGTTGAAATATCTTAAATGGCTGGGCTTTGCTAACCTGTGTCTTTTGACAGAGCTGGAGGAGAGAGCAAAACAGGAGCAGCTCTGCGGGTAGATCAGCAAACCCCTGTAAACTCTGGCAGGGATTTGCTGATAAGCAGCTCTTGCCAAAAAATGCACAACATCCACAGACTCAGCACGTGAATCAAAAGCTCTAAATCCATGTCTAAGTCTTCTCAAGCTCTTACTGGGAGTCTGATCCAGATGCAAACCACCACATAAGCATAACATGAGAAGACTTAGGATGTTTAAGTCCCATGTTTGTAGTCTAAGGAAGATACATTCCGCAGTGCGTAGCATGCATCTAGCCCCAAGCGCGATGTGTCTGGATATAGAATATGGTTCCCATTTGCTCTGGGCAGATTGACGCCCTGCTCTTGCATGATGCACCTGAGTCATCAGCGAGAAGGGGAAATCCAAAGGAGCTCAGGGACTCCAGGGGACACTGTGGTGCCAATGGCTGGCACCAGCAGAACCCCTCTTCAGCCTCTGGCTTCAGCAAAGTGGAAAAGGTCCCTTGGTCAAAAGCAATTGTTTGTGCACAACTGAGAGGGCAGCTGGGCTGAAATCCACTCCCAGTTAGAACTGCTTGTTTACAGGAGCAGAGAACATGTGCAGGGTGTGCTCCTTTAACAGTGTGAAGGCAACTTACATGTTTCCCTAAGCATGCATGACCCTATTCCTCTGCCCTCCATAAGCTTTGATTTATAGTCACAGAATGGTTTGGGTTGGAAGGGACCTCAAAGATCATCTAGTTCCAACTTTCCTTCTAGGCTGCAAAGCCCCATCCAACCTGGCCTTGGACACTGCCAGTGATGGGGTATCCACAGCTTCTCTGGGCAACCTATGCCAGTGCCTCACCACCCTCATGGTGAAGAATTTGGTCTAGATAGACATGCTAGCAGTTCACAGTGCTTGCTCAGTTCTGTTTTCTGTAAGTTCCACCCTATCCTGCCAAGCAGCACAACACAAGAAGTACAAGTCCCAGCTGCCTATAGATCTCAGCCATACTTCATCTGCTCATTTCTCTCTGGCCTGTCACTTCCTGAGTACATATCCTGGGCCCATAAAGCAGCACTATCTACAGACCACATCAAGATGGTGCAGCATACACCCCACCATGCTGCCAGACAGCACCAGCTTCGCTGTTTTTTCCTGGGCGCTATCTTGCCTTCAGTATACCTGTCAAATACATGCTTACTGCTATCAGCCTCTGTTAAAGTAGACCAAAACCTTCCCCTAGATTCTCTGAAAGATAGCTGAAACAGTAAACAGGCCACACCAAGTGCCACAGTACCCATGGTGCCTTTGCAGGAGGTAAACATCTAGTAAACATTTAGCTTCCACACGACCACTGCCGTGTTCCTGTCTCTTGCAGCCCCCTGCTCTGCCCACTGCGGCCTATGCAGAACAGAGAGCTGGCTTTGCACTTAAGCCCCAGGTGCTCCTCACTGTTGGTAAATGGGGAGAGTCTACAGATACCACTGCATGACTGGGGAAGCCACGACTCTGTGAATGCGTGGAACTGGATTTGCCTAACATGCAAGAATGTGGGCATCATAGTGCAGTTGTACTACAGATGTGGGGCATCAACACTTTCATCTCCAAAATTAATACAAAATTAAGGAATGAACATTCTCCTCACCCCTTCCAAACCCCTAAGTTCCATGAAAACACCTTTGTTCAGCCTACATTTTACTTATGTAATTTACCTTGGTGATGGCCAGTAACTTCTTTTTGCTTAACAACCGCTTTCCTGTAACCTTACTTTTCTATGAGAAGTAATTAGGCCCATGAACCCAAGAGAAATAGCCTGCTGCTTTTTTTTTTTGGCAAGTTCATCAGAAAAAAAGCAGCAGCAGCAGCAGCAAACACATCATGCATACGGTGCACATTAGCAGCAGTGGCCAATGTCAACTCACTATGGCTAGTCTTGCAGGTTAGCAGACAGAATTTTGCTGCCCTACAGAAACAAGGCTGCAGATACAGGAGCATGCCTAAATTAGATGTTTTCCAGCATGGAAAGCCAGGCTATACTTAATCACTGGCGAACTAGAAGCAGTAAGGAGCTGGAATTCTTCCCTCCCTGTCTCTCCATCACTAGCACTGAGTGCCTGCATAATGTTATGATAAAGAAGATAGCTCAAACTCCCCAGGTAGGAACTACTGATGGTTATCAGTGTCACACAACAATGGGAGCAGGGGGAGGCAGCTGTGGCACACAGTTGGTGTACCAGGTGAACTGGTGGGGTGATCTTACGCCATAAAAACGTCAGGTCCTTCCCTTAGGCCCAGTTAATCTGAACACAAAAGCTTGCAAAGAGAGGCAAACATATATATCTCACTCAAATGGGCTGCAAAAAGACTTTAAGACCCTTCTCATATTGCTTCTGTCCCTGCCTGGAGGAAAATGCTCATACTTCTTTCATGAGGGCCCTTTGAAAAGGTTTTCAAGTGAGGCAAGCAGCTTTTTCATGCTACTATGTATTGCATCCTCTTTGCTTATATTCCATTCTTCTAGCAGGCTGTTGCATTCAGAAGTATAAAATGTTCACAAGAGTTACAGTGAGCCTTGTGTGCCTAAAGCTGCTGCAAGAGCTTCTCTATCTCCTAAGTGTAGGTTTCAGTGAGTTTGGACATGAATGACTTGAAAGGAAGTTAAAATGCCAGATGCCTAAAACCGAAACAGCCTTTGTCTTAGGCCCTCCTTATCTCTGAAAGCTTTATGGACTGCAGAAGCTAATAGTGGATCATATAAGTAAAGCTATACATTCAGTAATGATTTGTAACTGACTGGGAAGTTATATTCATGTATGTTTCCAGGAAAACAAACAAATCCTGACAGCTCCAATTAAGAGACACAAATCACTGTCTAAAGAACAGCAGGGAGAGAACAGAATATAACATTCTCACCTCCTTTTAAAAAACTGCCAAAAAATCCTTTCTGAAAAAGACCTTTTTACTGCAGAAAGAAGCTTTACTGACTCTACCCCAGTAAATGAAGCAGTTCACTGGCCATTTACACTGATTCTAGCAACATCTCGGTGTCTTTTCTCAGCACCTAAACTGAACTGTTGCCAGGCACCCAGAGCTAGACTACTGCAGTAAGCAGCCCTGCGCAGAACCAGGAGTTCAGGCTGATGCACACTCCACTTGGTGACTCTACAGGAGACCTGCTGCGCAGGTTTTTTTCCACTTGATATTAGATCTGTAGGAGAAAGAGAAAACTTTAAAAGCCCAATCTAAATTCAGCTGCAGGAGGTAGCTTTTAATTGCACTTCGGATCAATACAGAAGCAATCTAACACTTGTTCTTGGTTACCAGGCAGGAGTTTGTACTTTTCCAGACAATTTTCCCTTGCTTTACAAATGTTCCCTTTTCCTTATTTGCTCACACAATCTGTATTCTCCATAATTTAAGTGCAGAAAAAACATTCATATCACTGGAGAACATAGCTGATTATCTATCTGTGCCACAGATTTTGGTACCTTATCAGCAGCAACAGCATGTTCAGGAAGTAATCCCAGCAGTTTAAAGTACTAGAAAAGTGTTAAAAATAGCAGTCGCAAGCCCTTATAGCATGTACTGAACTGATAAGTGTACAAAAGTAAAGGATAGCATTTTATTTCATATCCCAGCTGCATAAAACTAAGAGCAGGCCAAGAGGTAGACAGACATTAATAAAGCTCTATCCAGAATTCTCTGTTTAGAGAAAATGTGTTGCTGTAGCCCTCTTGTGTTCAGTTGGATTATCAACTATTCAATCCAGTGTCCTTCCTTAGAACCCTTTAAATAAAGGCTCTGTGTACTTCAACCACACTGCCATTTACTTCATTGCCCTCTACACCTTCCCTTAGTTTCTTTCATGCTTTTCCTCTTCCCATCCTGGTTGTAAAATCTAAGCATATTCAAAGACTACGCTTCTGAAACAGCAGAGTGCTCAGTTGGTAGAGTCACACCATAAAACAAGAGAGCTGCTGTTTTGGAGTATGAGGACTGAAACATCCCTCATTGCCTGTAAGCATGCTTATACTCCTAGCATTTCTTCTGCATAAATGGACTGTCATGAACACAATTTACAGTCTTGTTTCCCTCCTTTAGACACCTATGAGATGAAGTTTTAAAGTGAGTGCCCCACAGACACCATTTAGACATGTGCAATGTTTCTTTACCCCTACAGAGATGATCCTGACATTCTCCAAAACCTGTAAGTACTATCGACAGTCCTTTTGATCCCCAGTCCTTCCCTACCAATCACCAACATTAAGAACTCTGGTGTCCACCACTTAGTTGGGACACCGCACAGTCAGGGTGGTAAGAGGTCGTGGCTTTCCCAGTATTAGTTTCCAACCTGAAAAGGCTACACTAAACATAAAAGCAAGTTACGGCTGCATTGCTATG
Source organism: Pezoporus wallicus (assembly GCF_028554395.1). NCBI lineage: Eukaryota > Metazoa > Chordata > Aves > Psittaciformes > Psittacidae > Pezoporus > Pezoporus wallicus. The sequence goes on from NW_026640059.1 coordinate 2,791,952, forward strand.
GGTGTTTAGTGGATGGACTCTTGTAAGTGAAATGAGGTAATGGCCTAAAAGGCACTCACCTTCCACACCTGCTGTCTCAGTCATTCTTAATTCAGCTCACTCTTACAGACCATGAAGGAGGCTCAGGCAAGCATTTCTGTTGTGCTTCAAGAGCTGCCATCACGGGTTTCAAGGAGCTGAAATCCAACATGGACATAGTGCTGCAGAGGAAACCTGAAGAACGAGCCATAAACTAAGAGAGAAAGAAGGAAAAATGAATGAGAACAGACACAGCACAGTACTAGAACAGAAAGCCAGCTATGGCTTAGCAACAGCAACATCAAGAAGTATTAGCAAGCAGTGCTCATTCCAGATCAACAACACAGGGGTACACTTCAGTTCATTAGAACTTAAAAGAGTGTTGACAGATACATGCATATAGATTTTGAGAGCAGCTGAAACCACAGGAAAAACAGGCTTCAGAAAGAATAAAACAATATAGAAAATGAAAGTAATGGCATCTTTATTTAACAGCTATAAAGGTAAAGCCAGGAGCAAGTTAAACCTTATTCTGTGTCTTTCCCTCTGAACAAGATATAGGAGAGAAAAGCAGGCACCTCTAATATTTGCTATTGCAAGTCAGTTTCCTGAAGAACAGTGTAATATAAAGTATTTCAGAGGAAAAACTGAAAAATATAAAAATATGTAAAACACACAGAAATACAGATGGGAATTCCTACAGTCAACCTGTATTTCCACATAAATTTATCTTAGATTGAACTGGGTAAATGCTAGGAGATACCTAAACCTCTGGGTTCCTCACAGAAAGCATGATTCATAGTGCACCAGGGTCTTTGTATACAAAACTGACAGGACTTACGAATTTAGTTATAAGTTAGATATAACGCAATTCATATCTTTGTGACAGAAGACAATTTGCAAATGAAGATACCAAATATTCTGAAGACAATCCCACCTAAATTAGCGTAACACATTGAGAATTAAGTCAAAGAATATGGTTCAACTTCCCTGTGTGAGAACAGGTTATATAGTAAGGGACCTTGGGTATACAAGTGAGTTGGAGGGCAACTATTAAAAGCAAGTCTGAGCTACTTGTATGTTGGGGTGAAAAAGGCTTATGCTATAGAAGCAGAAAGCAAAGTTTCTAGTTACTCCATATATTTCAGTTTACTATTTGGTGAAATATTTAATTTAATGGAAAATAAATTGTATAGATTTTATTACTAATATTTTGATACTTTCTTCCACTGCAAAATGATAAAACCAGTAACACCGTCTTTGAATCTGTTCGTTAGCTTGTACATATTAAAAGAATTTAGTAGACAACACATAGCTGCCTAGAGACCATGCCCTTACTTCCTCCAAAGGGGCAAAAAGCTGTGTGGGATCATTTGGTGGCAGTCCCTGAAGAGATCGTTGAGAATACTTGCCTTATACCCACTAGAGAAGCACAGAAAGACTTCAAAGGCCATGTTACAACTCCCTGAAAGATGGTTGGTCATGACAAAAAGTCAACACCACACCAAAAACCCTTCATCGCTAAGACCTGCCACACAGCTATCTAAGTTTGCAACATAAGGAATGCGAGAAGTGATCAACTATCCATTATGTGTATCTCATTTAGAAACCCAACACACATATTTCAGTGCTTTCACTACAAGGACACCATTTGCAGTTCTCAAACATTTTCAAATTTAACTAAATCTAGAGTTCATATGCCTTATTTGAAACATTCTGTAAGATGGTCTACACAGACATCTAAATAGGCTTTTCTGACTACACATCAGTAACAGCTTCATTGACTTCAGTCAGTTTTTATGGAAAGTAGAAACCAAGGTATTTTGCCTTAGAAAAGATGAGGAGTGTAAGCTGATCAAAATGAAATGTGTCTTGTTAAAAATGGTAAAATTACAGTATTATATAGCACACAGGCTACTCAGCCAGCCTTCAGACATGGAAGGAGTTTGTGAAACCCTTTCAAATTCCTTCTATTGCTCCTGAATTCCCAAGGGAGCAGTGAGCTACACTACATTAACTGGCCAACAAGCAAACATTCCAAGCATTACAAAGCCAGCCAGTGCTGTATTTGAGCCTGTGAAGGCTGTTTGTAACTGAGGGATAAGGATGCTTCCCAGCTGGTTCCCATCCTTGCTCTGTGAGAAAGGATCATGAGACAAGTGTAACTACCTCCTGTGCCTGCAGTTTATATCCTCTGTATATATCATAGAGCCTGATTATCCCATCCAGTAGAAATTAGTATTTCTGTAATACCTCAGGTCCAAAGGATCTCAAGGAACGGGTTGATCCTCTGATACTCTATGTTGTAAGAGCCTTTGCTAGACCGCTGAAGAGGAACCAGATGAACCAGAGAAGGGGTCTATATGGGTTGGCAAGTAGGATACAGGATAGGGTTACACATCCCTAGCTGGGACCACACAGCAGTTGGTTGTGTCTCAGCTCACTGTTTCATCCTGGGCCTTTAACCCCACTGCTGCAGCTCATTCAGCTCCAAATACAACACATACAACAAGCTTTCCCTCCAACCTAGAATTTGGACACGGGCTATGTAAAGGAGGAGCCAGAGGATACAATGGGGGTTGTGCATTCACAGAATGGAAGAAAAGATGGATCATCCAAACAGACTAAGTGAATATCAAGAAATATTTTATTATACGTGTAATCAAAGTTTAAAAAACAGACAAGAAGGAGCAAGGGACAGGTTTATCTAGCATCTCTTAACTGCAAGGTACAGAAATACAACTAGTAAAGAATTAGCACATATTAGTACCCTTTGCTCCCCTTCCCTGCCCCAGTGAAGGAGGTTATACAAGCAAGATTAGAAATGCTTCAGATCAAGCCTTCTCAGTAATTGCACACTACAGCTGATGTTCAGATTCATGAGAGCATATGTGTCCCTTCAAAATAGTTGTTTATAAACAAAACACTATCTCTTTAGTGGTTTGTAAGCATTACTCATTCAACACCAAGAGTATACTTAAATGACTAATGATTTAGCAGCCATAATTGTCTTGTTATATCTAAACTGATGCTATCTTTAAGTATATCAATTATAGAAAATAGATTCCTTAGGTTTAACAGTATGTAGTAGAGATTATATTATCTAGAGGCAAAACTGTAATGCAAAGAAGTAGAGGAAGTATTCACAGGGAAGAGGGGAGCTGCAGGCTAAGCAGGGGGCATGTAACTAAAAATGCTGAAGCTCAGGAGTGCTAGCTGCAAAGGAGTTACACCTCAGTATCATTGGTGTAAGTTTCAGAACATCTAGTTTGAAAAATATGCTATTCCTCCGACATCTACATCAATCTCCCAACTTAACTCTTGATCCTAGATCCTCCTTACCTACCACAGTAGAATCTTAAACAGTTCTAGCAATGTAATTCATGTTCTGTCTTACACACTGTGAGGAAGGCTTCTATTTTCTTCCAGAGCCAGACATGAAGAAGTCTGAAAGTGAATGCAGAGCATTATCAAGGCTTATTCACCCAGCCTCCTTTCTAATTTACAAGGGTGAAGGCCTTCAGTGCAGAAAGCTGCAACTTTTTTTTTTCAGTATAAGCTGATTTTCTTTCAATAGCTTAGAAATAAGCCTTCACAAAAACCACTAAGCTATACAGCATGTAGCATGTAGCAAGGCATGAGTCAAATCAGCATGACAAGTTTCCAATCCCAAACTGAGGGCAAGTTTTGGGATGCCCACAAAAGAGGGATTTATTTATTCTTCGGTGGCCCAATAAGCATAGCAAATTAAAAAGACTCTTTGACAAACTTCCAGAGAAGGCCCATCAAAAAGCAGACAAAGCCAGATTCAAAATAACAGTAACATATTCTAGATTCTAATGCCCTTTGGAGACTATCAGCTTTTTGGCTTAAAATGCAAGTGAATCATGACATATTAACAATACCATGATCTTCATGTATTTCAGCCTACAGCATGGTCCAGTGCAGGTTATTAGTGTCAAGTTACACACCTAGGACTTGAATTCACCAACACTCATAGCACCACTTGATTGTTGCTGTAAATAAAGACAATCTAACCTTTAAGTCCTCTGCCAGAAAGAGCCTATTACCTTTTGACAGTTGTGCAACACCATGTATTCCAAGCCAGCTGACCTACCCACAATTTTTGTCCTCACACATATGCTTCTGTCTTCAGAAAAATCTAAACAGCTCCAAGCTTAAAACTGTGACATATTACCTCAGCTTCAGAAGCTTCAAAGTAAATTCTTGCAGTGTTCAAATGCAGGAAATTCACACAGCTGACATACCAATTTATTGACAATATCTCAATAATTATTTCCTGTACGTGCCAACTGCAGTCACAAAACCCTCCCAGTTCTTCTTTACACTTCTCTGATTTCAGACAGGAAATAATCAACAGTAAGTATTTTGGGATCAACACACTTAAGTGCAGGGGGAAAAAAAGCAGTTGTTCTGTACCTCAGTAATTATTGCTCTGTGTTTATCCATTTTAAGCAACATCAAGGTAGCATCTGAGTTTATGCCACACTTTAGCAGAGTCAGGTTCTCTACTGTTAAAGAAACATCAGCCTTTCCATGGGAAAAAAGTCTCTAAAATTTAGCTGGCCATATTTTCTTAGCCGTTATATCCGACAAGGCAGATTTGCTTAACTTCCCATTCTAACACCATTATAGAGCTGTCAAATTATATGGCTCAGACCTACAGCCTGTCTTTAGAGTAGAGTAGCTGGGCTGCATGTTTTCGTAAGAATGAGAGAAGTTTATTAGCTATGCTAAAACACTACCTAAAGAACCTAGAATTGTTCAAAGCCTCACCAGCTACTTAAATAAAACAGTTGACCCACAAAAGTGATTTCACTAGTAAATGAACTTGAAGAAAAACACTACAAGAAAGCCAATAAAGGAAATCTTGTGTGATCAAAGGTTCTCCAACTATCTCATCTGAAAGAAGTTATGTGCCATTTTCCTCCTTCCATAGGAATAACCATCATACCTTTTCAAGGCAGTTTAGACAGTGACTGCTCAAACGTATTCTACAGAACTGCTTTTTGGAAGAGAGAATAAGTTATTTTACTATTTGCACAAATTGCATTTACTACAGTTGTTTTACTCAGATAATGGTTTAGCTACAAGGTATCTGTACAAGATTTATCAGCAGAGATAGCACACTGTTAACACTATATATGTAAACTGAGAAACAACAGGTCCTTTCATCAAGGGGTCATATTGCCAGTAGCCATTTTAAGTTAGTCCAAGAGGCTGCAAAACTGCACTTCTGCACCAAGGAGATTCCTGGTGAGCCCAACAGAAAAGCCGTGCTCTACAAAGGTGACTGTCCATCCAGGAACAGCAGCAGGAGAAGAATCAAGCAGCCAGTGTTTGCGGTAATAATCGTAAGAAGAATTCCATCCGTTCGGTGCATATTGCTGTACATAAGGTGCATAACCCTGTCATGTATGAGATCAGCGTGAAGAGAAGCCAGTTGCAAGGCTGCAACCAACTACTGGCGTCATGTCCCAGATCTGGAAGAAAATATTGTAGAGAATTACGCAGCATTATTGTAAGACCCAAGAGGTATTTCTGTAAGAGGCACAAAAGCAAACATGGATACCTCCCTGGAGACAAAGCAGCAACTACTTGAGAAAAAAAGCCAGAGTTATACCAGCCTTACAAACCTAAAGTCAAACTCTGGGCTCAAGAGAGCCTTGTAGCAGTTCTCTGTGGGTGTGTTTCAAAAAGCGCTATGTAGTTTGTTACAAACAGGCTTACACAAAACCAACATAGACTGGAACAGTCTCAAGTTCTGACATGCATGGTGGATGTGTAACTGAAGCACATCAAGATTCTATATTCAGCCTGATTTCCATGTCCCTGTCTCATAACCAAGGCTTTTAAGTTGCAATGGTCCAAGAAGCCAGGGAGTTCAGAGTTAAGGAAGTCTGCTTCATCCCATCTGTGCCTTTAAGGCTGCTGGCCCATTCTCCTACTGCTTTGTTTGTCCAGAGGAGAGTCCAGCTCTGACAGCTAAACTCCATAAAGTGGAGTCACTTTAGGTGACTGTCATTCAGCTGCAGGAAGAACAGCCTGCAACAGATAGGATTCTTGCTGACCTTGTTTTAACTTTGTAGCAACAGTTGTCAGAAAGAAAAAAGTATATACAAACATTAGTCCTCTATTAAGTATCTCTAATAAATGCACGAAAGAGGTACATGAATACCTTCACAATCCGGTCGCTCCCACAAGTGACCATTAGCCCTCTGGAGATGTCCATGGACATGTATGAAATGTTGTGTTTTCCTTCATGAAAGGTTGCCAAGGAAGTACGGCTGCATGAGAACAATTCAAATGAAAGCCAGCTGTCAGATGAAGCTTGACAGCATCGTTATAGCAGTGCAAAATAAACTTACAAGAAAATAAAGTTGCCCAAGGACTAACAAATCAGTCCTGAAAACTGCAGTGCCATATTAAAAGGGCCAGAATTAAATTAGCAAGTCATACTATGGCATTGCTTGTGTAGTTATACAGGTGTGACATTTCTTAGTCTTCTACAACCTGTTAATAATACCAGGGCAGAAGTGGGAAAGCACATTAGTAAATAATTCTACTCTTGGTTATTAAGTCAAGCTCAGCTACATTTATCCTCTGGCTATAGCTAGTCAACCACAAAAACAACCCCCAACCCAACAACTACCACCATAACAAAAAAAAAGCCAATTTTGGGAGTGTTTGGGATCTGGTTACTTTGGTCCTTTAGCACACCACGTGTCCAAGGAGATGACAAAACAGTGAAGTGCTGCTCTTATCAAGATAATAACAGGGTTCCTCCATTGCAAAAAATGGTTTAATGAGACAGCAAACAATGTTTAACCCAATTTGCTTGCATGTTGGGCTGTGAAGAATATTCCCAAAGAAGCAGTTTTCAGTAGTTCAGCATGAACTAATCCACATGCCATCAATAGCATTTAGCTAAACAGAAATCTTGAAACAAATGTTTCAGCTCTAGATCTGGGCTCATGGAAAATAAGAAATAGAGTAGATAAAAAAGTTGCAATACCACATCTAATCCAAATTAGTCTGCAGTGCCAGCTGAGGGATCTCGGCTATTTTAGTGCTTTGAGTGCCCAAGGAAAAGGTGGCCTAGCAGCAGAGGGTCAACAGTCACACAGTGTAGCATTGTGTGTGGATATGGAGGAAGCACAAGCATTTCTATACCTCAGCAGTATTACTTTTGTTTATTATTCTTTAATACTCACTCTTCATCCTTGATTGACTCAAAACAGGAATCACAGACACGGACCTGGAACTCAAATCCCATGATTGGGTAACTTGACCGTTTGCTACTGCACTTCCCACACACTGCTTGCCCACATTTTCTGCAATGATGCTTCACGGAGGAAGAAGAAAACAAACAAATCACTATTATTGTGTCGCTTACCAAGCACTCACTGAATAAAACCAAGACAGCTTCTGGTTTGCATCCTGTTAGGAAGCAACCTGTTAGGAAGTCTTCCGTTAGGTCAAAGACCAAGGAGTCTGGAGTTCTGTACAATCTTCTTGGCCATTAATGAGTTTACCTCCATATTGCCCTGACCATCCTCTACTCTTTTTGCAAGCTCCTTCTGGGAGTAGGGGAAAAAAAAAGGGTTGAATAATCAACCAAGAAAATAATAAGTCTAAGGAAGTCAGAAACAGATAAGTGCCTTGGTGCCTGTCCAGTACCTCCAAAAAGAAATCTATCTGCAAGACTTTTACATTCTAGACGGTAAGAACAGGGCCATCACTGCCTCACTGAACTTAGAACCCTACAATGTTAGGCTGCAACTTGCTCAGTTATGGGGCATTGTGTGCTGCTTTACACAATGCTTGAGGATTAGCTGTCCACAGTTCCAGTGCATAGAGATATTCAGAGAAATCCAACACAGTGCCGACAACACAACTTGCTTTGCCCCATGATGGAAGTTTGATGTAATACTTTCCATAGAATCTGGAAATTTCTTAGCACTGCCTAGAAGCTGTGACCTCTCAATAAACCCTCACTTCAAAGCAGCAAAAATACCAACAGTTTAAAAGATCTAACAGCTTTTAATAGTTTTCTGTTTACATTTTGCTTAAGTGCTGAAATACAGCTGAGCACTCAAAACAGCAATCTCACCTGCCTCAAAACAGCAATCTCACCTGCCTCAACCCTAATGTCTTTGTGTCCCACATTTGCTTTATATTCCAGAAGAAAGGTTGTTCACATTTCTGGCAGGAATCACTTTCTAGCCATTGAGGAGCCTATAAAAGAGCAAGAGATATAAGCAATCAGAATTATTTTTCCTCATACGACAGCCAAAGAAGTCTGTTTTAAGAACACAAAGTAAAGTTTTATTTGGAAAGATGCCCTGTCTCAGCTCTGGACATTACAACAGATTGCCTAAGGTATAGTACATAGGAAGCTTAGTATAAAAGACAAGACTTCAAATCCAAGACTACAGTTATTTGTTACCTACATAACTCCTATGCTTTTTAAGCCTACAGCAGTGTGTTATGGTACTGCCTTAGTAAGTAACCTAATTGAAACATCTAAGTTATTAAATTTGCTGCAGGCATTCAAGGACTGCTGCTCTGGTTGACTAGATGATCTTTAAGGGCTAGTGTAGTCCAAACTGTAGAGGATATGAGGCAATCATCCTCTCGAAAGGCAGGGTCCAGAAGTAAATTCTGGAAGTAATCATATTTTGTATCCCTAGGATGGCAGTTTGAAATAATTAAGAACTCATATGCATTTTCCATCTTGCTCATACCTTCATTAAGCACTCCTTCTCCCACCAACATACTATTCCTGCCATAAATGGATTAGGCCAAATAAAAATCCTTAAGAGCTTTCACATATTTTAACACTCTCAGATACTTTAACTGAGCACCCTTGTAATGAATAGGAAGAGAGGCACAATACTTTTAGTACAGACTTGAATTATGTATATTCTATACATCCTTATACATCTGATGGGTTTCAGGGAGACTCCCCTGACAGGAAGAAAGCTGGAACAACAAAGCTTTTCTCCTGAATTCACTTAGATCCATTGTTGATAGTAATAAAACAATAGTATTGTCAGACACACCACCATCTCACTATGAATATTTATTAATACCAGATGTCCATTTCCTACATCTTCAACCTTGATTGCATCCCCTTCCTTCCTCCACACTAGTGGAAAATACTGTAAAGGGTAGTAACAAGTCTAGCATGGGGGGGTGGGGAGCAAAGTAGAGGAAATGAGTCACCTTTCCCCCAAGTGAGATGTTCCATATTGCTTCTTTCAGTTACTTACAATAAGTTTTCACTTAATAGCATTTTTGAGAAGACAATCCACTTTCTGGCTCCCTCTAACAGAAGAGCAGGATATCTTCCTGATCTTTTCATCTTCATTTCAGCATAAAATAGGAGGTAAAAACCTGCCAACATTATTGCCAACATATAGTTGGAACTGATTGAGATCATAGCAACACTGTCAGCACAGTTACCATTCCTTCTAATCAAAACAAGTCTGTCGTCTAGTCTCATTTGCATATTTGAAGATGCCCTATAACACAACTCACTAGCTAGTGCTTCAGAGGAAGTATGTTCATCATTCTTCAAACATTTAGTTTCTTTGCTTTTGGATTGGGCTTGATTATGTTTTTCCAATGAGTTCTGAGATATCATGGCTGTTTTAAAGCTAACTGTATTATTTTACTTGTATTAAAACTGTCTATTATTTACAAGATCCCTTACTTATTGTGTGCAGATCCAAAAGAGACATAGGCACATCTTGTTTTCCCAGTTGTATTGCAAGTCAATTATTTACAATTACAAAGTTTCATAATATCACAGAAGCTTTGAAGAGAGGTCATGATGAAAATGTTAGGAGCTTCACATACAGCATCCAGTGTGTTTCAGGTGAAGAAGAAAACAGTTCTTAACCATGACACTTGCATTTAAGGAATAGCAATAGAGCTGAGCCTTAAATACTGTTTTATGGGAGCAACCAAAATTAACTCCCATAATTACAGTTTAACCAAAAATAGTAGTAATACATATATTTTCAGCTTCTATGATGGATATGAACTGACACAAAAAGAATCTGCATGCCAGGCTCAGCTGCTGTGTACTAAGGTCTTCAAAAAAATGCTATGTGGGGACTGAATCTCTACATTCTGAAGTGCATGGACAGACACTAGAACAGCAGTTTTTAGCTATGTGATTCAGCATTGAAGTTTCAGGTAATGTAAGAAAACCAGCCTGCAGAACTGACTAAGGAAAGCCACATCAGCCTCTGAAAAAGAGGGGAGGCTAAAGAGAAAATAAAGTAAAAAGAAAGTAGAAAGAAATCTTTGACCTTGGTTATGATCTTACCTCTTCTCGGCTGATATCCATGTTCCAAACAGCAATTCCCCCATCAGCTGAACAAGATACCAGCTGTCGTGTCAGCTGTATGTAACAGATAGCCTGCACCTTGTCACTGCAAACGAAGTAGACACTATTTACCCACAGGTATTTAAACAAAGCTTAGTTTCCCAGCAAACCCTGATTTATCCTTTTAAAGCTACCTAGGAAGCCAAAAATTATTTCCAAACACTTCGGTAAGTCTACTAAGTAGAGCCATGAAGATGAGTGAACAGATGCTGTCACCTGAGCATTGCCTTAGCATCAGGACATTGCCTAGAACAGCATTTTTACAGGCTTGACCAGAATACCAGAGGTACAGTTCCACGTTAACATTTGCTGGCAGTAAGCATTGACAGTGAGTTGAGTGTCAACTGCCTCAGAGCGTGCGTGCGAATACTCTTCTGTGTTGGCAAGGAAAGTCAGTTATCAAAACAGAGACAAGTGGAAAAATAATAAGAAATATTTGTTTCAAGATACAGCTAGGAAGCAGATGGAGCTTCCACTTTTGCTAACAAATCACAGTAAGTCTGTAGCTGCAAAGCAAAGCATGCATTCACCAATAAGACAATTTAATCCTAAATAAAGGCATGGCAAAATAACAGTCTACCCTAAGATGCTAAACAAAGGATCTCAACAGTATTAGACTGCTTTGCAACATCCAAGTTGAATTAAAAAAAAACATTCTGCTACTCAGAACAACTTACTTTCCCATTCAGTATGAAGTCTGATGCTAAGTGGGATGTTTGAAGAGAAACTAACAGTGTTACAAGTCTTCACCAGGACACATGATGCAGCAGTAACAGCAGTATAAAGTCCTCCAGTCACTGACTTCGGTTACTTTTTTTGTAACCAGTACTCTATTAATTAGTTCTTTAGCCATAAAACTAAATCCTCAAGATTTAACAAGAGTTCTAGGGCTAAGGCTATCAGTCTTGATCAAAGGTGGATGGAGACATCTATGGAATTAGACAAGAGGAGAATGCACTATACAAATACATCTTTAAACATAAACAAGATCTCAACTACCACTTCATTTCTAAAGTAAAATATATCTTCGGTGGTGAACTGCCAGTCAGATGGAATTGAGGCCCTAGATTTAAAAAATGGCAGCTAGTGTTGTGTCTCTGTAAAAATAAAGACTTGATTAATACAGACAACTAACTACTTTATCCATAGAAAAGTGCAGATGTAACATACTTTTCTGAAGTCAAGAGACCACCCCTACGATTTAGCCAATCACTGTATCACCTCACTGAGAGAAGATGGCTGGGAACAGGAAAATACTGATGTTTATTCTACATGGGTGCATCAACACACATATACATAGTTTCTAGCCCCAACTTCACAGGCAACTCAGTGAGGTATTTACAAAACATAAGCCTGCAACTTTTACATAAGGTCCAAACAAGATGATTTAGGAGTTTTATCCACCTTTTTCCTATAACCTACTTTTATGTTACTTTTAAACCATGGTTAACAAGAACGTATCTAACATGAGCAAAAATAAAGATTTATCAGTAACACTATCCTAGTACTGACTTTCTTCCTCCTCAGAGTTCTGCAAGAAGTTATTTTCTCTCTTATTCACATTCATATATTTTGCTGTGCTATTTACTCTTCCTGGGACTCTGTGTTCATTATGGAACATGTAGGAAAAATAAGACCCCATTACATACTGATGGCCCTGAAGCAGCAGTGTTCGTCCCTTCCTTCCACCAATATCCCACATGATAATGCTGTGATCAGAGGCACCTGAGAAGAGCAGTCGTTGAGCTGGATCCCACCACAGGGAAGTAATACTTCCTAGGAAAGAACATTCTGCAGTTAGATCTAAGGGAGTCACTCCCCAACACAGTGATGCTCTTCTGGGTCATTAAAGTGAAACCTGAAATAGTCCCTTACTACAGCAACAGAGACTGAAAGCCCTAAGGCAAACAACATCATTCAACAGCAAGATACAATCTTCCTAGAGAGACAAAGAGCATTTAACAACAAAACAAAACATTCCTAAGAAGAAAGTTTGATTCAAATCATAAATCAGAAAGTTTGAGTTACTGTCTTTCTGCCCATTGTATTTAGGTAGTTGGTTTTAGGAGCTGGCAGGCTAATGTGATCTTTGGAAGGTGAAAAGTATTAAAACTTGCCAAGTAGAAACTACTACATACTACACAATAAGGTGCTTGGTCAGCAGTTTCGGAACAGCATGCAGTGTTCACAGCTAAACCAACTCCATTACATAACTATTTACAACATTAATAGTTGGAATAAGAAACTAAGTGACAGTTTCACAGCTGTTAGCAAATCTGGCCACGATGTACTGTATTACAAAACTAGATTTCAGAAGGCCCAACCTGGCTGTGCAGCTCATTATTCAGTCATCTTACAGCAGCAGTCTTATACTAAACCCATGGATATTGTAATGTAGGCAGGAGACTAAAGAATGAATTTTGTTACTCAAACCAGCTATAGTCTTGAAGTTGCAAGAACATTTTACTGCCTTCCAGACATCCTTCCCTTTAGAGCATCCTTCCATTGCTCAGGTTTGGGTTTTTGGTTTGCTTGGTTGGTTGTTTTTTTTTTTCCATAAAAAAACCTTGTTAGTCTGAAAGCATGATGAATGGTAGTTTACAGCCCAAATCAGTCCCTTCCAGGTCTCTGGAGCAAAAGCTTATTCTTGCCCCCTTTAGGACTAGACTATTTCAGACTGATCCATCTCAGAATAACTGTATTAGAGCACAGTGGGCATCTGCAACATAAAAAGCAGCTGCCCACTGAAGGACAAGCTCTAAAAACATTTAAACTGCAAAGCAGACACTGATTGATTATGAAGTCACAGTAACGCAAGAGCTAGAAAGGAAATAAAATGAAGTCAGACTTGAAGTCTGGCAAACAAAGCTGCACTCAGAGAAGAAATAGATGCCATTCAAGTTTAGAGTTACCAGGCCTTGAGAGTATTACCCAAATACTGTGGAGGAAAAAAAGTAGCTACTATTACACCCATTGAAGAAAAACCTGGTTTTGCCCCTCGGATTTAAACATCTTTTATACTAAATCAATTCTTGTTTTGAGGATCACAATCTCCATACAGATGGGAACTTACATATAAGCCAAAGTTGCTGCCACGTGGACAGCACTGCTGGAGCTGGTGCTTAGAAGCAGTAGACAGAATACGCACTTTATGCAGTGCTGTGCCAAGACATACTGCTTTCAGACTTAAGGAGTTGCACTTGAGCAGACTAGTGCAAAAGCATACAGAGGTAAAGGACCAAGAGAATTATTTTGCTCTTAATGAAGTAATCTGAAATTCTGGCTGAAAGCAGAAGAGGCATTTATCATTTGAAAATCTTGACTTGCCTCCTGCATTCAAAACCAGCATGATAATTTTAGAGTCATCTGTAAGTCAGGAGCCTACTCGACTTTAACAAAGTCTACTCTATACTTACAGCTATTAAACAAGGCAGCCTTTTCCAGTGGATCAGACTCATGATTCTGAGTAATTCACCCCTACCCAAATGCAAACTAGTCAGCTGATTTGAAAGTTGCCAGTACCACATGGGAAGAGGCATTAAGTCTTGTTTATTTCTCTCAGTATATTATTAAATTGCACATTTGTCTGTGATTTGCATTCTTGCCTTACTCATTACGTCGGAGAGTGACTCCGTATCATGTTACAGACCATTTAGTTCTTCAGTTGATATAAGGATTTCAGCTATACTACATGGAATGAGACGTCTGTCTTTCACTAGACAGTTCTGATTCTAAAAGGCTCTCTAAATTTCTTGCATACAGCTTAGTTTCAGCTAAACATAGGAAACTAAACTAGAGCCTCAAGGAGTGATCAGAACAGCAAAGTCTGTATTGAGCAGAATTAAGTGGCTTTTTAGAAGCTAGACTGTGAGCTGCTAGGTATTATTATAGTACTAGAAGGTCTCCAGGAAAAAACAACCCAACAACCAAGAAGACCCTACATTCTCATCCCTTCTTTTCAATAGTAGGGAGAATAAAGTTTTTAAAGGTGGCCATCTAGTGGATAACTTGTGTTTAATTGAATACGTATGTTTATTTTTCATCTATAATAAAAATACCCATCAGTATTTACATATTTGCAAATATGCAAATACATCAGTATTTACATTATTTACAAGGCTAAGATTTCCCCTCACAAGAACATGCCTGTTCTTAAAGAAGTCATATGTACAGCTCTAAACAGCTTCTGGTAACTACTACCCTGCACTAGTTGTTTACCCAAAGTCTATCCTTACAAGGCAGACATCAAACTTCATAATCCCAGTTTACAAATGGGTACTATAATCTGGGTCAAGTGGAATTAAGAGCAAGAGTTACTCTACCTTCATGCCCTTTGAGCGTTGTGATAACTGAGCATGTATTCTGCTCAAGCTTCAGGAGAGTGATCTGTCCAGAATAATCACCAACGAATGCATGTCGAGTTTCATGATCATATCTGAATATCAGTCAAGGAGAAGCCCCATTTGACCTTATGAGTATTTTACAGAACTAAAACAGATAGCACAGTTGTCCGTTACAGAGTTTAAACAAATTGGAAAAAAAACCCAACATTTTAATGTGCCACATAAATATTTACATTACCACCTGTCCTGGGTTCAGCTGTAACAGTTATTTTTCTTCTTCTTAGTAGCTGGCGCAGTGCTGTGTTTTCAACTTTAGTCTGAGAACACACCAATGTTTTAGTTGTTGCTAAGTAATGCTTACCCTGATCAAGGGCTTTTCAGTCTCTCGTGCTCTGCCAGTGAGGAGGGGCACTACTACTAAACAGGACGGAGACCATAATAGTTAAAACTTTTTCATTCCTCTCTTCTCCTCATGCTTCCCTATATGTGCATGTAAAACAGCATGGAAAATAAGTGAGTAAAAGTTTTAGAAAGCCACTGGAGAAGCCATGATGTAATTCCCCTTGTTTAAGGCAGGACAAGAAGATTTAGACCATTTCTAGCAGCTATTTACAGAACGCACTCATGTTCTACGAGCAATGCCAGAATTCCCCAAGCTACTTCTTGTAGTGCACAGCTACTCACTGAACACCTCACTGGACACTGGATGGTATTCAGTCTTACCCAGTGCTACTATCTGCTCCTACAGACTTAAGTTTTCTGGCATGTTATACTAGTTGATGCCCTCAGGATAAGAAAACCAAGATACAATGACACTGACCTCCTACAGCTAGTTTACCTTACAGCAGAAGTATACTCCAAATGTTCTAGCTACTGAGAAGGTGAGACCATGTAATTTCTCGGTCCGTTTTCTGCACTTTCAAGTTTACTAATGCAGGTCCTTGAGCACAGTATCAAAGACTGAAATGATTTTCAGAAAGAGTTCTGTTACTTAACAGTGACATAAAAGCAACACCACACCCTAACATGTAATCTATTAAAAAGGTGGCATACTGGGCTATCTTATACATCATAACAGTTTTCTGATATTCAGGCTTTGCAACTATATAACTACCATTTCCAGAAGCTAAAGCACAGCAAGCTGTATAGAACGATATAATTTGCCACCTTTACAAGACTTTTGATATTCAGGATATATGCAAGAGCTATGAAAAATCCAAACAGCTGATACCACATAACCCAAGAGTTGTGTATAATCTCACCTGTCCTTCTGGAGCCACACAGAAACACAAGCAGTGGCTAGCAAAGTAGCCTACTTTACACAACAGAAAAGACTAAACTTTAAAAAGTCAATGTACCAAAAAGCCCATCACCGTAAGTGAAAAAAACAGAAGTTTTGACATCTGATGAGATTCTGAAATCTCTTAAGCCTTCAGAATCTTGAGATAATGATTCACTTTCAACAAATCCACTAAGTCTGTGACCATGTGATACTTTCTTCATCTTGGAAGTTCAGGCAAGCATTATCCCCACTAATCCAGTAAAGAATAAGCACTCTGCTGTGGTTTTCAGAAGTTTACACATGGGATCATTAATAACTCCTACGGAAATTCCTGATAGGGAGGCCAGCAGCTAGTACACACACCAGAAACCTAGTTCTTTCAAACATAAATCCAAAGGCAGGATAAATGACAATGCATTTGCAAATGTCACAGTCTTCAGTGGAAATTTATTTTTATCTTAATAGAAAAGGTCATATTCTTTCCTCCATTTTCATAATACACTGTTCCATTATTTGCAATAGTATCAGCTATAGAACCCACTGAATTCAAATAGTGAGACTCAGAGGCACCAGACAGTTCATAGACTCATAGAATAGTTAGGGTTGGAAAGGACCTTAAAATCATCTAGTTCCAACGTCCCCTGCTATGGACAGGGACACCTCACACTAAACCGTCTCACCCAAGGCTTCGTCCAACCTGGTCTTGAACACTGCCAGGGATGGAGCATTCACAACCTCCCTGGGCAACCTATTCCAGTGCCTCATCACCCTAACAGGAAAGAATTTCAGTTCTGTGAGCTATTCTCCTAACACACACACCCCAATATTAACGCCGCTCTGTGCTGCATGGAGCTGAGGTGAGGTGTACATGAAATATTTTGTGGGACACAACTCCAAAGGACAGCAAAAAAGAGGAACAATGCAACAACACAAACCTGTGAGTCAGCTCTTCAGTCAGTATGGCAGGGTCTGCACAGATGTGACACCTCAGAAGGCTGGACCTGCTGCTGGCAACCAAGCAGTTAGCTTTTCTTTTAGTTTCTTCACACTACACAGGTATATTACAATTTTAGAGAGGTCTTTATTTTTATAAGAGATGTAGTTCAGCTTTTCAATCATGCCACTTCTGCATTGCTGCCATTAATCTTCATACACCAACCAGTTCCTCCAGTTACTATCCAGCCACATCTAAACTGCCACCATTAACAAGCGCTAAAACAGTTTTAGAATTTATTTAACTCATGCTTATGAGTTTTGCTTATGAGTTTTTCACTCATGCTCATGACATATGAACTACATTTTAAGCTACCGGGTTTGTAAGTCTTTTCTGCAGGATAAAGAATGGCTTGAAGTACTTGCAACTGAATAGACAACTGGTCTTTAAACTACAAATGTTGCAGTTAAAAGCAATCTGCAGGAAAGGAAACTGCACACAGACAAATCGCTACTAGTAATGAATAAAGTTTCAAAGTACCCCATAGCTTAAAAATGGAAAAGATTAATATGAGCAAACACAGAACAATTAAAGCAAAGGATTTTCATTATGTTTTATGCTCTTGAAGAACTCAAATGCAAACTAGCATCTGTTGAACAAAGTGACTTGCCTAGGAAGTATACAGGCCAGACTACAGATAGTTAAAAGTCACTGTCACAAGATGCTACAAACATTTCAAAATTAGGAACTAGTACATACTGTGATTTATGTAACTCAAGGTCACAACATCCCCTTCCTACTAACTAACAACAGCTAACAGAAATAAAGGTATTAAACATCTAATCAGGTTTGCAGACATGCAAGATACTTCACTCTAGCTTTTTATATGAAAAGGAGGGAACAAATTGAGCTAAAGGAACAAAATATTCTCTAGTTTCAGGGTCACAATCATTTTTCAAAGGATATTGTAAACATGAAGCCCAAGAGGTGAAATAATGCCTTCCCAACATACTCCCACTCCTGGTGCACATCCAGCTGATACACTTGTCGTGACCAGTGCTGATAACCCACTCTGATGCCAGGCAAAAAGTAATAGCAGACACTCGATTCTGATGAGCTGTGGAAAAAAAAGGATTCTGGCTAGTTTTTCCTAAAACTCCAAGTGATGTATTCTTATGTTCTAATTCAGAGATACATAGGTTGAAGATGATATCTAAGCAATGCCCCAGGGAGATGTTTTTACAGTTATATTTGCCTCTAAGCCAAATTAAAAGGTTAGCATTGTTCTGTTTGGTAGTTGCCTTCTGACCCAGCTGAAGTGAACCAAACATGTCAATCAGCTAATTAAAGTCTTCCTTCCACAAAGACAGAAACTGAGTTCAGCCCAGATACCCAAGATGCTCTGGTTAAGGAGCAGGCAAATCTTCAGCTTCCTCTAGTTAGGCCAGGACTTCTGGGAGTAATGTAACACATCTAAAAACCCTAATTGCTTTAAGTGCCTCCTTCTCCTGACCCCAGGGGAGCTATGCTCACATTCATGCTTTTAAGCACCTGAGAGTATATCTAGCCCATGTAATTCAAACTGCTACTTGTGATAGCAACCAAATCCCACCCAACTCTGTTTAGAAAGCTGCCACTAAGCAAGAAGCTATAAACATTAGAAAGAAGCCCCCCAGCCCCCAGTATGCAAGCAATTTCCTTGACCGAGCTGTAAAGTCATCTTCCTTAGGACAAAGGGGTTTTTTTGTTGCTTTAAGAACAAGGTCTTTTTTCTCCTAACCAAGAACATTGCTTCTATCAGTGTCAGGGAGTCATAAGACAAACTGCGCTTTGTTTTGCTACATAATCCGCAGTCTTTAAGAGTCTCCATCAAGCCTTTCACATGAATATTCCAATTTAAACCAGCCATTGAGTTTTGTATTTCTTTAAAGGATGTGCAAATGCTGAAATTAGCATCTCCATAAATACAAGAAGAACAATCCCTATTCCCTATGTACCAGAAAAATTAGATCTTTTTTTATCCCTATTGCTCTCCTAAGATGACAGAGAAGGCAAGGACTCTTACCTTCAAGTAACCAAGCTCAGTGAATATGGAAAGTGAGGATGAAAACTACAAATACCAATATGCACCTTTAGAAAGCTCTTACCCTAACATTCATGTAACAGAGCCACAGTTGAAGAACCAAAGATGAACTCACTAGTTCTGGCTCATTACACTCACAGACTAATGATGTACTGAACTTAATGACTGCAACTCAGACTCAGCTGACAGAGGATTACTCAATAACACAACATTTTTCTTACGGCAGTTATTCCAACTAAGTGACATCTAGAAGGTCAGTCAGACTTTAAGCATATTTGGACTTGATTAATCTATGATGGTGTCCTATTTCCCAAGCATTACATGCAAATCTCAGTGTAAACAGTGGTTAAGAGTTTACCTGGATAAGTCTTCACAAAGTTCATCTTATTAAAGTCTTCTGAAATATGAAATTCCTAAAAGCAAAGTGGAACTATCAGAAAAGATACCATAGTAACATAAGCAATATTGATACCCCAAAAAAGAACAGTAACCTCAAAGGCCAGAATTTGCATAGCAAATATCTAGCAGTTTCTGAGGCTGGAGCATAGCGCACTGACACACCAACTGTAAATTGAAGTAACTAGTGAACTTCATTTTCAATAGGGAGCATCCTTTCAGCATTAAGCGTATTTCAGTATCAAGTTTGCTGAAGGAAGAATACAGGAAGAAAGAGCTCTCATTTGGTCCCAGCAGGAACAAACAAAACTGTACATAGTAGTATTTCTGATTTAAGTATCTGAGACTTCATAATGGACATATTTAAGTGAGAGTATTTTCTATTTGATCCATTACTGAAATTTTAAAAGTCTCAGCTTACAATTTCAAGTAGTTATCACTAGAATCACTATTCTCTGTAGTTCTGTGTAGGCAATTCACACCTACTTATCAGCAGAATCACTATTTATGACAGTCATGCAGTACCCTGTATCCTTCCTTATATGACAATTATGATTTTGATCTTATTTTCACAGAGAAAGGAAACCATTAAAGCATCTGAGAGTCACAAGATTCCCCTCCTTTGCCAAGGAAAGAGGGGAAGAATACAGACCCACGTTCTATTCTGCCATATGCATCTGCTCTCCAGGAAAGTGAAAGCAATTACAATGATGGTATAAAAAGACAGAAGAATTCCCAGAAAGAAACCAGCCCTGCCTCTTGTCATTTTAGGAGTAGTGTTGAAATTTCCATATCACAAAAAGATCTGCAGCAAGAGAATCCAGAGAAATGTGCATGACGAGGTACAAGCAGATCCATACTTCTGGCCAGATGCAAGGTAGCTACAGTTCACAACCGCTGTTAGTACACCACCATAGCACTCTGCCCAGCTTAATATACCCCTCAAAATAATTCCTTGATGAAATACAATTGTTTGGGTCCACTGCTACACCAATGGCTCAATGACTTCTTGAGGGTAGCTGGCTCATATCTAGCCAGAAGAACCCTTGCTAATCTGCAGTCCTCCCATGTACATCTCAGGTGAACTGTCAAGAAGTTCAGCCATTTAGTAGTAGTTGCATTCCAAAAACAAAGGAAAGAAAATGAATTAACAGCTGCCAGCAACACTTGATGCTCACAGACAACCTAAGCAATTCTAACTCACAAACTGAAGAAAAGTCACAGCAACTTACCATGATAGCCCCATTATCCTGGCCTACAAATATTCTTCTGCTGTCATGATGATAAGCCATGGCTGAACATGGTGCTGTCAAAAAAGGCAGACATAACAGTCATTGAAACAGAGGCATTAGGATACACAACTTATGGCTTTTTTTTCCACTCAAGACAAAAGCTGATTGAAATTAGTCTACATAGATAGCATCCCTTGGTAAGATAGTGAAGCTGAGGGAAGGAACACTATTACAGTAGCTCAGACAAAGCACTAGGAAGCATATGCAAAAATGATTTCCTGCCCCAGGATGCAACCGAGTAAGAGAAATTTTACACAGGCTGAAAGCTTACTTAGCAACCACAGCATGTGCAGCTGGTTACACTTAAGAACTTGAGCTCACTAAAATTATCTCAAGAGGATCCCTAAGTTGTATACAACAATAATCTGTTCTTTATATTTGAGGACTTTATCACTAGAGAGAGATAAAGTGCTAGAGACAAATAGGTAATTGCATGTCAACTTCATATGGAATCCTGTCTCAACATCTGCAACTTTAAGGAGACTTATTTTTTTGAGATTACACACAATCTTTTTCAGCAGAAAGCCTCTAGACCTACTTCCCTTTTTGAAATTAAGGGCTAAAATAGATGTGAAAAGCAATGACAACGAAAATACAATAAAAGGTCCTAAAGAAATTTTGCACAGAAATTTCACTGAAGAATGTCTTCATTTAACTTGCAAATTACAAGGATGAGAAAGATACAGTGTTCTAAACCAATACCTTCTTCCCCCAGGACCCTCAGAAAATGTGGCCCTGAAGGTGTTTGTAGAAATTTAAAGACAGACAGCACAGTCTGGAATATTACAGGGGTCATACTGCATAAGGACAAGTCCACCCCTTGGAACTACCTACAGGCAGACATTGTTTTGCATAAACTTTTGTAGGTTTATACATACAATCTGAATAGTTTTAGAAAACTAATAAATGGAGCAACTGCTGTAATTGAGATCAACTATTAGGAAAAAAAAATAAAAAGATTACATTTCATATTTTCAACCTAGATGGTAGGCTACTGAGCCTGCAGCTAAGGCAGCACAGAACACCATGAAGTCCAATTCTTTGGTTTTCATTGAACATTTGTATGGAAATTACTCCAGGAATTGTCATTCCAAAGACTATCTTTCGTGTTATGATATTTTGTTTTGCCATTGTATTCCTTCTTTTTACATGTGGTATGTGTCCAGGTAGCAACTAGACATTAAAGAAGCTACAGCAAAGAACCCAGGCTGACTGATGTTCCAAAACCAAAAAAGCACACTGACATTCAAGATTTACTCAACACTGAAGCTGTTGCTCAGTGCTGTTTTCTTAATAATCTAAATGTTGAGGGGGAGAGGGGGGCAAAGAAAGAAGACAGGTTCTTTCAACCTTGGAAAGCACAGAATATTCTTATGCCTGAACTTTAAAGCTAATCATTTGAAAAGGTCACTTATTCAGCAAAAGAATTATTTGCCAGCATTTGAGACATCTACAGCTGCAGATCCATACAGCAATTAATGTGGTGAAGGATCCGGTTCTGACAGAATGCTGCTTTAGATCTCACCCACTATACAGCTAGTTTCAAACTAAAGTCTGAGCCAGAGTGTCTGCAAAGTTCCCAATTTCAAAACCACCGAGCAAATCCAACACTTGGAGAAATGGGAAGGAGGTATTCACACACACAGCACAGGTACAAAACCCATGTCATGCTTGGCCACCACTTACCATCTCCAGCATTGTACTTACATGACATAGTGTGATAGATACTGGGCCAGTATTGTCCACTGTCTCTCTTCAGCCATACTCGTATTGTTCTGTTGGGAAAGAGCAGGGAAAAGACAGTTTTAACTAAGTGCATCATCCCTTGCATCTGAAACAGTTAACCAGTTTACTTACACATCAGCTCAAATCCTCCCAGCTTTTGTGCAGCTCAAACATAATAGGTAGAGGAATAATATAACAGAATCACAGTACTCCAATAGTACTTTAACATAACAAGAATAATAGTACTAAGAATAGCCACCTTTGGATTCTGAAGAGTCTTCTCCAAAACTATTTATATATGGACTTTTAGCAAGTATGGAATGGAAATACTATTTCATCTCACCACAGAAACTGCTACATATCGTATCCCTTTAATTCCTTCTCCTTGGCTCTGGCTGATTTAAGTCACATTCAAGTTGAAGGAACTTTTCAGCTTTGGCTGAACTTGTTTTAGAGCAGATGAAGTGTTTGATTTGTTTAAATAAAAATAAAAAAAAGAGGAAATAATTCTACTATGGAAGCCTGAACTTTTGAATTTTTACAGCTTCTCTGTGCAACTCATCCTTCAGCAAGCCAGATACTGAATATTGTTAGAGAAGCACCTCATCCTCCAGACCAGCACATTACTGACACCTCCAGCCCCAAATATTGACTTATGGATCCATAGGGGACATCATATCTAGTTCAGTGTTATTTCCTCTTAGCCACGCCTCTACTCTCTCATGTACGAATGCAAAGGACAAGCAACATTAGCAGCACTGTTACACTGCACTGCTCCTCTGGCCTAAATATGAAAAGGATTGATTAGCCAGTCACATGGGAATTGAAAGAAATTGGCAAGATGATGTGAGAGCATGCCAGTGTTCTTTGTAACATTGTTTTAGGTTTGTAGTTTTCTAGAATCAGACTTGGAAGGAAAGGAAAAATGGCCTTGAGAACATTCAGCATTATACCACTCTCACCACTGTCTAATCCTGGGAGGAGGGATATAAGAGAGTCAGCAAGGAAGTGGAAGGTTATTGTCAGTTAAAAACATTCCTACAATAGGCACATCTGAAGGGTATCTACATCAAGAAGTTAAGAGCACACATGTACACAGTATTAAGGTTATTTTAAGTCTACTTGAAATTTCCTCTCCAGATTATTGTTTGCCTTCTTGATACTGTTTAAATCCAACTTCCTCATGGAAACCTAAATGATCTGTAAATATGTGTACCTGGAAACACTGCCAAGAGAGTTCATTAAGATGACTTGTTCTATTTACTTTTGGCTAAAAAAAGGAACTAACTCAACCAGGGGATAGATTTGCCAAACATCATATGGGACTGCCAGTAAGTTTAACAAGAAGAGTACAGGAAGGAACTGGTACCCTGCACCAGGACTAGCACTTTTGAGGTTGAATATATAAAGGTAGCATTCTAATTTTGTAATCCATTTAAGGGCTTTTCTTTAAAGGACCACTCAAAAATAAAGCAAACGGCCACCCTTAATGTACTACTTTCCTTTTCTAAAAGTTGAAATCAATACAGCTGAGTACACACTGCCTCAAAACAATGATTTTCAGCTTTTGAATCAAGCCACTGTTCCACCAGTTCAGTGGCAGATGCGTATCACTCCAGTCCATAAGATATTATGCATTAAGACAATCTCTTAAAAGCTATCACTTTCTTTTTACAGCAATCTGAACTCTGCCCCATCGTCAGAAAGTTAACACTTCAGGAGAGCAGTTGCTATTATCTTGGTAACATGAGAAAAAACAATGCTTCCAAGACATTTTTATGATGCAAATGACAGTGATATGGTTTAGCACCTGTGCACTTTAATGGCTTTTTAATCTGCTTTTTAAATCAGCTCCATCATATTCAAACTCTTCAGAACATCTCAGATAGTAGTTTCCAAACTTACTAACTCAACTCTTTCACTTCTAGCTAAAACCATGCAATTATATAAAGAGACTAGGTTTATCATAGTGATTGAGGTCATGCATTTCTAATTTTCATGAGGTAGACTTTATCTCCTCTCAGTATTCTGGTCGACTACACTAAACTAGGAATTAACATAAAGGAAGCAAGGATTTGGTTTTCCTAAGCAAATTATTTCCTGGGAGTATAATTTGTGCACCAATCATCAGTAACACAGCCCCTCACTGAAGTTGAGAGCCTAAGCAAATAGCTGCAAGAGTTAGCAAAATTGACTTCTGAAAGCTTCTTATTTTGGTTTAAGCAAGATTTAGACTTCACTAGCCTCGTGTTTGCAAAGATAAGCTGTCAAGACAGCTTTATATCTAATTATACAAAACTCTGAGCAAAATTGTAAGAGATTGTTTTTACAGTACTCAGCAAATAACCTGTGCCAAAATACCACTTCTCAGTTCTCTCCCAGAGACCAGTTGTGGTGCATCTCCTTTTGTTAGGACAAATTAATTGGTACCAGTTCTAGGTCCAAGGACTAGAAAAGTCCTCCAGTAATACTGCTTCCACAGTCTCCTTGTACCATTATTTTTGGTTTTTTATTATGAGAACTACTACATCAATCCTAGAAACTCCAGCACTCCTCTCAAAACTTTCTTTATTTAACAAAGAGGCCTGTGCTCAGTACCTGAGAAGAGCTGGCTACCACACCACACTTACTTTTCCTTAGGCTTTTCCTATTAAGGGCCTGGAAAAACACAGGTTGATTTGACAGCAGTCTCAGTAAGGATGTGAAAATGCTGAAACTCTTTAAGGAGCACCCAGAGATAGATAGATACATGCTTTTAAGATTACAGTAGGCTCAGATATCCGAGAGTGGCAGGAGGAAGTAAGACAAGATTAAAAAAGACCTCCAAATTTCCCCAGCATTTGAGTATTGAAACAGCTGGAAAGCATGTGTGTTTATAAAAGAGTAATTCAAAGGGTTTTTTTTAGTTGTTTGGGTTTTTTTTCAGTAATATAAAGAAAGGCACAAAAAGACATCTTTAAGCAATAACAAGCACGGCCTTAGCAATTCCTAAACATTTCCATTGCTCTCAATAGCTGCTTCTTGTACAGAGGAAGTACCCAACAGCGCTGGTGATAAAATTTGAGGTTTGAGAACTGAGAAAATCCTTTAGTGTTCCAACAGTATTTGTGCTTGTGCCACATAGGCTGTCCTCTAAAATCCAAATGCATTATGTCAGGGAGAAACAAGTGATGAAAGATTAGCAGGCAAATCCAGACTTGTTACAACCCAGCACTGTCGCAAGTACTACACAGACACACTAGCCCTGCTCCAAGAACTGCATCTTCCCAACACCTTCAAACCACTAACCATTGCTTTCCTACCTGAAAGCAATCACAATTGTTTTCCTAGCAAGAAAACAGAAGACTGCATTTTTCTGGTAGTCAAAATAAACCAGAAGTATTTACATTGCTATTGACCATGTTCCCAAAACAGCACTAGGAATCTGGTTTAATCACAACACAATGCAATCTCAAGGACTCACAGTTGATGGTTTTATTTAATTTCTGCTCACAAAAACATTAGTTTTGACCAATATTTAAGTTCCATAACAGAAAAAAGCCCAACCAAACTTAATACCACAACTACAAGCAGTAGTTCCAATGCAATAGCAGCTGCTAATGATCACAGAACACCAGCATGCAGATGTACTAGTGACTCTAGAGATCCCATTAACCTGCAGCATATACAATACCTTCACCTTGCATTTAGGGTCTTATACACTAGTTTATAATCCCTCAGTATCCCCAACTACAGCTGGGAAACACCAATCTTGCCTTAGGTATTTGTTTGCTGAGAACAAGGATGATAAGGCCAAGTCTAGAGATTTGGTGGTATCACAGATCTGTGCAGCCCACACGGGCCTATATCAGCTCTGAGAAAACACAAGCCAGCCTTGAGCGGACAGATCCAACTCACAGCTGGTACCCAGGCCTCTGCCCAGGCTGAGGTAAACACTGCAACAATTCCGAACATTGTCTGGGAGCCAGAGTCAGACAAGATACTCAGAGGGACACAGAGTGAATTACCCTTTCTGGGTAAGTTCTGAGAAAGCTTCACCGATAGCAAGTATCCTGCCAAAAGTCAGATTTGGAAAACTAGTAATTTAACTCCTGCAAGTATATTCTTGCTACCGTTTTCGGCTTCAAAACTTACAAAAGAAAAGCTAGGTTTTTATTTGTATTCGCAAATCTACAATGGCACCTTTTGTACCCTCAAAAAAAAAAACAAACCAACCAACCAAACAGAAAACAAACAAGCAAAACCACCACCACCACCAAAAACCTGTTACTTCTCATTCTAGAAAATACAACTTAAACTAGAAAGAACTACGACTCCTTTAATGAGAGGATAATCTACAACACTGCTGGGAAATGTTTGCGCACCAGTATTTTCCTCACTACTTAACTTGTAAACACATTCCTCTGACTGGCTATTATGAAATACTTGACAGCCTTAGCTGTATTGAGATTTAATCAAACATGCTTTTGCACTACTTTCTCGGTGTACACAGCAGTACTTTCACATCTTCAACTCTGTACTATGCTTGATGCTAACAGCATCATCACTTATGCAGTATTAACACCTACATCCTGTTTATAGTAAACAAATAGAAGAGCAGTAAGTTTGATAACATGCTAAACTGTAGGTGAAGTACATGTGAGTAAGCTTTGATGTACTATAGGAGGTATCCCATATTAGAGGTACTACAGTGCAATGGTTTCTGAAAGCTTAAAGGTCTAAGTAAACTCCCATAGTAAGGCAGCCTACACAAATTTAACCCCGAGTCCAAATCTTCTCTTAGAAATTTATACACACCAAACGTGGGTAACGGCCTCTGCCCTCCTTGCACAAGTCTGTATCTGACTTGCCCAGATAACGATGCAGCTGCATCCCTGGCTCTTACCAACACAGTCTAAGCATGCAGGCTGCTAACCTTCAGCTTTAGACCTTTAAGTCTGAAAGTTGACATTGTCTGCAACATGCAAGCCTCTGCAAACCTGCACCATGAAATTCAGTTTAACTCATACCCACTCCTAAAAATTGCTATTTCCTCTTCTCCCAGCCAGGAAGCACACCAAAACAAGGTTAAGATTCAACCCACAGTTGCACCCAAAAGGCCAACTTCATCCTGCACATGACTAAGATACCAGAACAATCTCATGCAAGAGAAGAATGAAAAGGAAGCTGCTCAGTCCCATCCAAAACCTGTTATCCAACATGTACTACAGAAAGTCATTTCCACAGGAAGGGAAGAGACTAACCCAAGTCCACCTTTCAATCAAAGCCAGAAAACACAGCTAACACATCCAAGCGTAAATGCTTGCTGTAAGCAAGGTACAATTACTGCCATGGTTCAACAAGGAGCAGTATGTATTACTGCTCAAAGGGTCAAGATGCTGAACGCTTCCAGAACCCAGAGCTCCATCATTCTAGAAGCCTGGGAAAGAAGACCATGATATCTGTCACATGGTAGAATTTGATGGTACGACCATAACACTAAAACGCTTAAGAGCACTTCTTGAATGGCCTATTAAGATAAGCACCCAATGTGATAGCTGAAAAAAAGTATTTTTTAGGAATAAGAGCCTGACTCCAAGTGGCTCAGAAAAATATTTTCAAATAACTTTTAAACAGAAGGAAATCTTTGTCTTCAGTTACTCCAAACTTACGGCATTTGTACTTCAGACTTTTTGACTTCAGTAATGAGTTTTTACTCCTGTCCTGATAACTGATAGCTCGTCTAAGCATTAAGTGTGTTAATCTTCAGGGGAAATAAAAAAGGGAGTGGGATATAGTTAGCCACTTTGAAGAACTAATTATTAAGTCTTCCTCTTCTGAAATCAACTACTTTTACTGTCTGCTTTCTAAAATGCTCAACTGGCACTTGAAAACAATTCTTCGCATACTAGTGAAAAACACGTTCTTGTCTCCTCTCCACAGAGAGCGAAGCTAGACTAGAGCGTTCCGATTTCTCTGAAGTGCTGATAATCAGCGCCAGTCATTGTATACTCCTTTCAAACCCTGCTAGTTACAGGAGAGGAGCTCTAAAGAAGAATCTCTTATGCCTCTTCATATTTAAAAGTCACTTTCCACATAGCGTGCCAGAAATTCCAGCTCTCACCACTACACTGCAGACCCCTCATCTTTCTCCTAACC
This sequence comes from Pezoporus wallicus, assembly GCF_028554395.1. NCBI lineage: Eukaryota > Metazoa > Chordata > Aves > Psittaciformes > Psittacidae > Pezoporus > Pezoporus wallicus. The sequence goes on from NW_026640059.1 coordinate 2,820,583, forward strand.
AACAATCTTGTGCTACTTGCTTCCTCATTTCCACTTTCATCTGAATAACTGCTTAATGACATTACCAGCTTTAGTGACAGATGTTTCACATACCGTATCAAGGATGGGGATTACAACCTGAACACCTTTTCCCTTCCTTTCCAGAAACCACTGTCCTCAGCAGCTCATCACCACCTCTCCCCTCAGATCTGCCAACTCACTCTCTCAACGGTTTCAGCCAGGCTTGAGACGTTCAGGCTGAGGCACCAGAATGGGCTTGTTTTGAAGCAGCTTGGAGAGCTCCAAACTCTCATGCAAGTGATTGAGCCAACACAGCTGACGGCAGAGGAAAGCATACCCCCACACTTTCGGTTCTACTCATTACCACTGCAGACCCCTTTCACACACACAAACGAGTTGTACTTTTCCATCTACTTCGCAGGGCTGGAAAAGAAGTACGACGGCTTTTTCCCATCCGCAGGGGAACGCTCCCAGCCCCGCTCCCGCCCGCAGACTCCCTCCGAGAGCGGGAAGCCGGGTGACGATACTTTCCTCCCTCGAAGTGCCGCCTCGGTTATTTCCTTACGGCTCCAGGCAAAGAGTCATGGCTGCATGCCTCCTAGCAAAGTTGGAGCCTACAAAGTGAATTTCACCCCATTCCCAGTGCTGCGCTTCCCCAACTCAGCCGGCTCCCGTCGGCTGCCACCTCCCGCTGGGACCGCACCGCCGCTGCGCCCCGGCTCCGAAGCTGCGGGATCGGGGCCCCAGCCCCGCACGGAGTGGGTACCGCCGAGTGAGAGGAGAGGACCGGACGGGACCCGACCCTCCGCCGAGGGGCCGCGCCAGCCCTGCCGGCCCGTCTCGCCACCAGCGCCCCGGCCTAGCCCCCTCGGACCCCCGTGGGGGATCGGGCCGTCACCGCCCCGTGAGGCGCCCCGGCGGGCCGGACCGCATTCCCCACTCACCTGTCCTCGCTGGCCGTGATAACCCCGTCCTCCTTGGGGATGAGGAGCGCGGCGCTCACCACATCCTGGTGCCCCTCGACCTTGCTGAGGAGGACAGGCCGGCTGCTCTGAGGCCGCGAGTGGATCTCCGCCGCCATGTTGCTGCGGGACCGGCCCGCCGCCCATCAGCTGACGGCGCGGGGAAAGCCCGCCGGCCGCCGTAACGTCGCGTGTAGCGGCGCCGCGCCGAGGTGCCCCGTGTAGCGGCGCAGCACGGCCGCGCGCTGACGCCATCTCCGGCGCGGGGCGGGGCAGGCCGGCGGCAGCCGTATTCTCTGTAGTAGAAGAGCCACGGAGCCGTATGTCGCAGAAGAGAGGGAGAAATGGATCTCTGTGGGGCTGTGGCTTCCTAAGCGGGAGAAGGTGGCCGTGGGCTGTAACACTGTTCCTACGGCTTGATCCATGGGGCTGGCTGTGCTGTCCCGTACACAAACCACACTGCTGTTAAATACAGTTATTGCCACCACTCTAGAGCCCAAGGAGCCACCTCACTGCCCAGCCTGGCCTAGGGTCTCACTAAGGACACAAAGAAAAGAGTATTCCCCCTGGACTAATTAACAGAGGGATACGGACTGAGAAAGGATGTGTAGTCACAGGAAGTATATTAGCTAGTTTCTTTATGCCTTTTAAACTAGAAGCAACTGTAAGCCTTCACCGTTTAAGTTGTTAGGCAGCTGGCTGTTGTCTTAGTGTCCAAGTGCATGGGACTATTGTCGACATAGTTGGTTAATCAACAGCAAAATCCCTCCCCTCGGTGCTAGTGCTGTGACAATGGCAGTGGTGGTGCTCACACCTTTGTGTCCAGTCCTGATCCAAAGCTCCTGCTTGTCACGACGGGCCTGGGGCTCGTGGAAAGGATACTTGAATTGGTCAGGACCCTCCTCCGGGAGCAGGGATGTAGTTTCTGATCCCAGGTCTAGCAAATACGTAAATATTTGAACAGCGGTGTGTCTAGATATAACGAATACACACAAACTTGTGTGAAAATCCAAAGCTATTTGTGCTCAGGGCATCCCAGACAGTACTGTACCCAAAAAGATGAGGTACAAGAAGAGGTGAGGACAAACCTCCTTGACCCAGTGGTGGGAATCGTATCATCTGATGAGCCATCACAGACAGTGCCACATGCCTGCAGCAAGGGAAGCTGAATGAGGCTTCCCCAGACTCCTGGATGCGGACAGCGGCCAGCAGACAGCAATTATCTCCCCCTTACCGGCCCAAAAAGAGGAATTTAATCTGTTTTACTGGGTTTCCCAGCTTCCTTATAGACACTAAAAGAAACAGACTCAGGACGAATGGGACCAACTTGAAGTTTTTAAAATACTTGTGGTTAAGTGCACTTTGCTTTCAGCTTTTCCCTGTTTCCCAATCTCTCCTCATGCCAGTGTCATAGTGCTTTTCTTTCTCTGGTGGTCGCTCTTTTAATCCAGTTCCTAAATTTATAACCTGCTTTTTCTCTATATTTCTTTTCCTTCCTCAACCCGTTCTTTTTTTTTTTTTTTTCCCCCATCACCCTGTTTGCACCACCACCACGACCAAAGCAAGCAGCAAGTCAGTCCAGCCATGCACTACCTCACATCTCTCATGGTTCTGAGATAAGATAAGATGAAGTGGCAAGATAACAGTCCCTGTAACAAGGGACTATGTTCACTTTTTCCAGGGTTGTCCAAGCGTTCACCCAGGGTTTCAGAGGGAAAGGTCAGAGAAGGAGGTGCAGAGGAAACAGCTCTTCCCAAAACCAGTATCTCTACGCAGAGCTACCCCCAGAGCCCATCCCCGAGCATCCGAGGGATGCAGGTGACTGAATCCCCTTGGGTTAAACATCAACCTCCCTTCGAGGCTCCCGTCTGCAGATCTACAGTCCTTACACTTGCTGCACGCTAGAGGGAGCTTTAGGGTTTCTCTCAGTGCTTTACTGCTCTACGTGCTCCAGAGCTGAGGTCCAGCAGGCCGCAGAGCTGCTCGCTCAGCCGTGCACGCGGGAATGCTGCCTGCACACGACCACCAGGAACGGCTGCAATCATTTACCAGTTCCTCCTGCCACCTCTACCGGAAGCTCCACGGGTAAGCCTAACAGTGTATTAGGTAACGGGCTGGTCTACAACGCCGTGAGAGTCTGGCCTGAACCCCATTGGCAAGGGGGGACCGGCTGTATGGCACTCAGACTCAGTCACCAGGGACATGACTGTTTTACTCCAGGTCTGGTCCAACAAATCGGTCCAGTACAGACAACAGGCAGTAACTACATAGGTGAGATAGACGGCACAGCTGGATCTAAAAATCCTTCAAGCACAGTGTTTCAGGCCTGGACCATGTTTGCTGTTCAAGGTTTCCCCAGGCTTCCAAACAGCAACACGGTGCTCAGCCCAGTCAACATACTTATGATCAGAACTAATAATTCTCTCCTAATCCAAGCAGCCACCAAAAAGCACTTTGTTGCCTAATGCTTCTTTGGATTTTTCTCCCGCTCAGATTTATACATGCCTACTGCTCTGATTTATAAACCTGAGCTGCTTAACTCACGTGAATTGTCAGAAGTGAGATTCTGGCTCTCTGCCTGAAGAAAAGAGGGGAAGGCAGCATCCTCCCCATACAGAGACTTCACAGCAGGGACTCTGTATGAACATGGAGCTATAGAATAGTACATCCACACAAGTCTTTTCAACAACAGCTATCTGAAGACTTTATTTGATGAGGAGTAGTAGTTAAGAGTTTTTTTTTAGTAGCCTTCTTTTTCTAAACCTTCCTTTCTTCTCATGTAAGATATTCCCTTTGGCCTCATCATCTGGTATTCTTCATCCTGCTTGCCTTGACTTGGGCTTATGGTGGAAATGGATTTTGGCTCAGAGGTATATCATATTCTTCTACCAGCTCTTCCATCTCTTTCTGAGCTCCTCTGCAGGAACAGGGGATGTGAAAATACCTTGTTTTCCACCTCCAGAATCGCAATCTGGATGCTCCTTGCTAAACCCTTCCTCCTCCTCCCTTTCTTCAGCTTGCCTCCTATTGCCTCTTGTACAGTCACAAAACACAGTACTGGCATTTCCTCCCCCCCCCCCCCCCCCAACTAATCACTCATGCCATAGGCATGGCATAATGGTCAGTCTAGCTCTAAGGCATATTGTTCCAAGTAAGTAAGCCACATGGCACGTTGCACTGGAGTGACAAGATTTCCATTTGTGTTCACAACACCTGGATCACGCCAGCTCTTCTGCAGCAGAAATCCAGCACAAGCTGTTCTTTTGTTAATAAAAGCGATGCCCTGAGAAGACCACATTTGTATTGTTCTTTACATAGTGATGGCCCTTGCTTCCCCTGCTGCTTCTGCCCCTCCAGAGGAAAAGGACACAGCACATTTCATCACCTTTGCCTTTAACAGAAATAGGTGTTGTCCAGCATACCCTCCATACAGGCCTCTGTTGTGGGGAAGAGGACTTTACCTTGCAGCCCATTTTAACAGGCTAAGAGCCATCAGCCAGGTTACTGCTCCACAGCCTTCCTCTTTAAACCAGGCATAATTAGCACAGTGTCAGCTATCAGGCATCCCTGAAAACAAGATGGAAAGGTAAAGCAACTCCCCAGAATTGACTGCCCCTCTCCTCCACATGCCCCATCACACCAGAGATCAACATGGGCGCCAAGATATCAATAAGGGCCACCGGGAAGGGCACTGCTGCCCAGCACTTCAGTGTGCAGGAACAGGGACAGCAAGCAGGCAAGGGCTTTTGAGTAGAATCCTGGCCATTGGCACCCTGCTGCAGGGCTTCTCACTCAAGCTGTCTGCCTTGGGATGGTGAACCCCTGGAAGAGGAAGAGGCCCTCCCAAAACAGCTGGGAAAGCAGCCACTTTGCCTAGGAAGAGTGGGAGCTGCAGGAACAGCTCAGAGCATTGCCTCCCCCTCCTGCAGGCAGGCTCTGTAGGGAAACTCAGAGGTGCTGCTCAGGCTCCACAGCTCTGGGTTAAGCAAAGAGCCCGTTATCAAAAAGGTGATATATGTGTGCACGTTCAGGTGAGCTGCAGCCCCATGTGGCCCAGGACCACAGTGATGGCCGCTCCTGTCACCCTGCTGAAGTCCAGATAAGACACAGTGACAGGAAACATGGAAGCTCCGTCTGAAATATTGCCACGTGGAGATGCCAGCAAAGCAGGAATTTCACCCTGTACGTGACCCTGGTTCTTAGAGAACATCCTTTAAGAGCTCCAACACAAGAAATAAATGAGAACAAAGCTATCTAAATTATATCCCCTCTATTTTATGTATACATATATATTTATATATATATTAAGTACAAAGAGGAGCATTGGGGATGGCACCTCTTCCCAAAGGGGCATGTGCTGCCCCTGCTCCACCAGAAGCCCCATGATTCTTGCTGAGGACAGCAGCCAGGCAGAGGAAGGAGCATTTTGCAAGAATGCCCATGGGTCAGTGTTTCCCATGGGCATGCATCTATCAGCCCATGGCATCAGCCACATTGAACAAGCCTATAGCACCAGTGTCCTCACCTCAACCATTTCAAGAAGGTAGAAGAGCCCAGGTTGGTGAGATACAGCCTAAGATATAGCACTGCCTTCCCCACTCTCAACCATCTGTTCAGATCCCAAATCAGACAGCACAAATTAGTCTGGAAGTGAAACAAATGCTGCCTGTGAACCACAGACACATGCCCAGCCCTTTGGTCTAAGGCAGGGTGGCTCAAAGCCATTATAATTAACTGATAGCCACAGGCTCCAGGTGCTCACTGCCCCAAAGGAAAAAGCATCTGATTCACTCCCCCTATTGCACAAACACCCTTCAGGAGCTGGTTCACTTAATTACAGGGAACTTGGTGCATTAGGAGTGCAGATCCAGTATTCAAGAGAGGTGCCATAGGCTTAGCCCAGGAAAGGCTCAGGGCTAATAATGTGTTGGAGGTACATTGGAATGGAAATGTCAGCATCATGTTAATACACACACATTACATGCAAGCCAGACAGGGTCCAGTCTCCCTGGACCCATTCCCACCAGGGCTTTGAAAGCAAAAATTGCATCCCTGGCAATTTCAGGAAGGAGAGCACCGAAAGCAGAGCAGCACTGAGCTAGCTTTGTTACTGTGAGTTAGCAATATCCACTCAACAGGACTTCATGTCCCTGCAGCACACAAAGCATCATTAGTCAAGGGCTCACAGAAAATTGTCATCTGGTAAGTGAATGGTGCCTACTTTGTCACAGCAGCAAGCCTAGCGAACCGAGAGCAAGGACAACTGCAGTCTGAAGCCAGCTTCAGCACCAGCCTCCGGCATCACCCTCTGCAGCTTCTACCTTCATGTTCCCCTACTGACTTAGGTAGGGGCTTGTCTCCTCCTGGGTGTCACATCCAGCACATGAGACTATCACAGCCTCCTGGCACCACAGTAATAATGGGAATCATTAGTGTTAGACAGGTTTCAACCACTACAGGTAGTAGTAGCATTACTAATACATGCAGCTGAAATTGATGGGGCTAAGCTAAAGGGCTTTCTCTTTGAAGCACAAGGGAGTCTTCAGAACGTTGCTTACAAAGAGGTATTTGAATTTCTTTCTCTTTTTCATCTTTATTAACCCACTCTGCTGCTGGCAGGCAATGCAGTCTTGGTTTTAAAGGAGAGGCTGCTGTCAGGAGAGGGCTTGCCAGCAGGGAATTCAGTGTGATACCAAGGGATGAAAGCAGTTATCCGTTCACAAAGGCTGAGGATCTGTCCCCTCCCTCCTCTCCCCATTCTGTCCACCAAATAAGATTTTTAAACTACAAAGTGTTAATGAAATGTGGAAGTTGTGAAAGAAAAGCAACCTTTTTAGAGCTCTCTGAAGATATGAAAACAAAGCTGAGACACAGTTTAGCAGATTAATAGCCTGCTATTTTTGCTGTTAATTACCTCATGAATAACCACTTCATTACAAATCTGGCTCAGGAAACATAGGGTGAGTTTTACTAAACTCTGCCTCCCTGCTTAGTCTCTAGGCTAAAGCAATTGTAACCACAGGCATTTTCCATAACTATTCCCTACCCAGGGCTTCAGTCTCATATTACTTAAGAGTTACAGTCTCCCTGGGCTTTCCACCTCAGAAAAGCAGACAAAGGATGCGTTACCTCCACTTTTAAAGATGGAGAAACCTACAGAAAGCAGCCAGCAACAGCAGATAGAGAATGAGATCATTTGAGTTGCAGTTCTGGACAGTTATGTTCCTGATTGAAATTACCAATCCATCATTAAGTTACAAGCTTCACACATTCAGCCTCACTATTTCTGTTCTTCCTTGAGGACAGTTTCTCCCCAGCACTCCTCCTGCCCTCAAGCAGCATGCAGGGCTGTCTGTGTCACATTGCTCAGAGGCCCAAACCCACACTGGCTTTTCGATGAAGACGAAGTTGAACTGCAAAGCAGCTGGGCGTAAAGAAGGAATAGATCAAAGCAGAACCAAGCAGCATGAGCATCCTCCTTAGGCTCGATACTCCTAGAGACAACAAAAAAATGAAAATGCAAAACCAGACAACTTTTGCAGATTTCAGGCAGATTCCCCAAAGCCTTTCAGAAGCAGCTAACAGACTGCTACCGTAAGGGTTAATAAGACGAAAGTAGGCACAGACCTACCACTAAAACATCACACTGAACTCTAGTTACTCCATTGAGCAGGACTAGAAATTTGATATGAATCAACTCCCAGGCTGAAGAACAGACAGTGTTTTTACAGCATTACTAAAAAGGAAGATTTTAGCAGCTAACCTAACCCTCTCCTTCCCAGGCTCTTACTTCACTTCCCTTCATCCTGACTTCCTTTACATAGTTTATAAGCAAGCCATCAGCATTTTACTTCGAACCTGCTTTTGTTAAACTTCTTTTTCCCCAGCATTGAAAAAGAGCTAAATACTGCATAAGAATGTCAGAGCTTTTTCCTGAGTGCTGACATATTTCACCCATGTCCTGCAGAACCTTGAAGTTCTCAAGTAGCTGCTACATGTGACATTCCCCATCAGTTTGCTCACAGCTCAGCTTGGGCAGTTAGTCCTAGCCCCATCAGGCTGAATAAGCCAGTTCACATTTGCCAAGCCATGCTCTTCGTTGTCCAGCTTTAGCCTGGATGGGAAAAGGAAACAGCCATAGTTACTCTTTCTTTGGCACTCTAAACAATCATCTTATTTTGCAAATTATTTCAGGACCAACAGAAATTATTTACAGAGAAACTGTGCTAAGGAGAGTCTGAAAACTTATGTCATTGCTTTTTTTCTTGCCTAACTCTAATCCCAAGCTGGTTTACTGCACAGAGCACACACTGCTGCTGTGTGGAAGCCCTTCGGGAGCTCAGTTTGAATGCCAAGCCCTTAATATTTGAATTCTTACCACAAACATCAAGTAGAAGCAACTGGAAAATTAATTCTCATATTGTAAGCTTATTTTTACATAAAAATAGCAAGCTGTTTCTCTGAAATACAATCCCATGCTGCTCTAGAGCCCTAAGAGGGCAACTTGCACCTCAGCAGTCACTTCTCACATGCATTATGCCTTCTGAAGTCCAGCTCAGGTCCTAGCTATATAGTTTCTGGGAGGCAACATTCCTCTATTTTTGCAGGAGAAACCATACTCAAGCTAGATACGAGACAAACCAACACAAGTTTCGCTGTAATTGTACAAAACTCAGTGACAATTCTGTTATTCCTTTTACTCTTTCCCTCTGTGAGATGCAACAAATTGAAGGCAAGCCTGGCTATGCGAGGCTAGCCAGCAAAGCTTTCCTGCTCAGCACCAGCATCTTTAGTTACATCAGTCACATGCATAAAGGCGTGGGGATTTTTTGTGGTCCCCTGCCCCCCAGCATGGCTCAATTTCTCTTCAAGACAGGATGAGATCATGCTGGTTTCTCCATTCACCTCTCTAGAGAGCAGAGGACTTAGCCCTGTTTGTGCAGCTCCACAGGAAAGCATGCAGCAGGAGCATTTCCCTCTCAGCTTATGAGGATTTGGTGGCAGGCAGCTAATACATCCCATAAAAGACAGCTAGACAGATTTATTCTTCTCGATGTTCCAGTAATCAGCTGAAACAGGAAGAAAGGCCAGCAGTTAGAGCCAGACATTCTTCCTGTAGAGCTGTTTTGTTACTCCCCTCCCCCTACCAAGTTAAGTATCCACATATTATCTGTGGCAATACATTGTGAAAGTGCATCCTGGGTTTTGTACTGGGTTATGACTGGCCATCCATGACAGATCAGATGTTTTATGCTGGAAGCATTTTCATTTCATCCTGTATTCTTACCTGATGAAGAGGCTCAATGCTCATTCATCCTCCAGCTTATGCAGTAGTCATCTATTTACACCAGGGCTAAGTCTGCCAAACAGAGCAGGACCACAGACCACATCAGCCAGCTTCCTCTCACTGTCAATGTGCCTTTAAGAGGGCAGCTATTAGCAAAGATTTACCTTTCCCATCCACATCCCTCTGCTGCCACAGGAGCGATACAACATGCCTACAAACAGAGAATCATCTGTGGTAAAACAAAGGGATTTACTGCTTATCTTTTGAAGGGTTTTGCACTCAAGAGAGTCCTATAAGAAGCTGAGGACATGCAAATGTGCATGCAACTTAGATACAGCAAGCAGGAAGAAACACCCCAAAAGCATATCAAGATGTCCTCACACAGCAGTTTTAGCAGTAACTTGGGCATAGCAACTAAGGCTTACTCTTCAGATACTGAACCTATGGATAATTCACCCTCAGCAGAATACCTTTTCTGCTGAAGTCAATAAGCACCAGGCAGTAAAAATACCACAGAATAATCAAGCCCCCAAACACACACACACACACACACACGCAGAGCTTCAAATCCACCCTTCTTTCGCCTTGTTTAAAGGGAAGTCTCAGACAAGTACTTCACAGGGCTCTGGACCCAAATACCCATCAGCACACCCATGATCCACAACACTGACAGTTCATAATGCAGTTTTATTTTTCCTTTGTACAAAAACAAATATAAAATTTAAATCCAATAGAAAGTGTATACTAGCAATGACAAGTTTACATTACAATAAGACAGGACAATGCGATGTGTACTGAACACCACATTAGTTTTAAAATTCTCAGTGATACATGCACTATATAAAAATTGCTAGAACTTTTAATCTATTTCTACCAAGAATATCCAGGTACCAAGACACTCAAGAACCAAAAGTAATCTTGATAGGCGGTATCTACAAAATTAGACCTTTTCCACTCACAAGAAGAAACCAACATTAATAGAAACATTTATCATTCTTTGTTAAAATCCTCTCACAAAAGCCATACATAAAATTCTTAGTAGATACAGAAAAAGCTCAAAAGTTTGTTAGCATAGGTAACCATTCAGTAGTTTAGAGAATCTTTTAGACATTTTGAAGAGATACTGTAGTTTTCAATCTGTATTTTTCCCCACAAAGCCACAACTACATCGACTCCTGTTTCAAAACCTAGTCAGTGGTTAAAACTAGCTCTTGAGTGAAGTCAAAGAGTAGTGTACAAAATATTTAACAGAACACCGGTGTGTCACATGAATGTTTACTTCTTGAAGAAAGTCTTCTCCACATTCAAGGTTTATTTATTTGTCCCATAAACAAGATTGTACCTGAGGGATGAAATGAAAACAAGGATTACCATAGTCTATAGACACAGTTAAACTTTTCCATGAAAGCATAAAGCCCACAGAGCACAGCTAAGCCATCTCGTCAGTCTTGTCTAGCCTCCCTCAAGTCTGTGAGCCCAGGGAAGCATATGTTTGGATAAGTGACCAGCTTGTATTTCTAGAGACACAGCTCTGTTGATGCTCTGTGGAGCCTTGGGATGAGGATTGCTGCCAGGATGCCAGGAGCCTGCTCTTCCCCTGGTGCTGGCAGCTGCATCTTGTTCCCTACTAACTTGCACATATATCATCCAAATATGAAGTAGGTGGGTTATTCAAACTAACTGGACAACTCTGAGTTGTATTCTAAATAATCTAATATTAAAGGCATAAAAATATACTTGTAGGACTTTTTCTTTTTAAACCGATAGTAATTAAATGGCATCAGACTTCTTTTGTCTCTGTTGCATGCTGATATTCAACTTCTAAGCAAAAAAGTACACAGAAATGCTGCTTACCTGTAGGATTATGCCGGATGAAAAATACAAACGGCCTGTCTACTATGAACCACGGAGGGGATGACCTGGCTATTAAAATTGCAGCTTGAAAGGAAGATAATGTTTAAAGTTAGACAAAGCAAGTACTGTAACACATAATATACTCTATAAAATTGAAGTTTCCTAGTGCATACTATACGCTTGTACAGGTAAAGATAAATGCCTAAAACCTACCAACGTGGACATTTAAACCACCACAGGTCACAGGTTATTCTTACAGGAACCATTCTAAAAAGACATCACAGGACTCACAGAAAGCTGGAAGTCTTGGGTTGCCACCCAAAGGATGTAGTAGCTTGGTCCTCTTCAACATCTGGATTACCAGAACATTACACTGGTGGCCAAAGCATTAGCTATTAGGAGACACTTCTCTAGAAGTAAGCCTGTTTGTATTTCTTAGAGGATACCAGTGGTCTGAACAATACTGGCAAATTGGGATTTTCCTGAGAAATTACATAAAATACGTCAACTGATCTGATGACAAAGCACATTCCTGCAGTGATCTCAAAGTGGGCTGTCTTTGCTTAGTGGTATAGCCTTATACAGTTTTCCTCGAGTCTGACAGCTAACAATACAGATGCTTACTTGTTGCTGCAGAAGCTTTGGTTCCATCTTCACTAACTTCAATTTTTGTCTTTTGCAGAACATTAGATACATGAAGACCTTCTGTTCCTGAAAATCCCAAGGAGAACAGCACCTTCAGTGAAACCAGCTGCAAGAGTCCTGAAGTAACTTCTAGCTAGCAGCTAGGCTGGCATAGCTCAGAATAATAAAAGCTGCTACAATCCTGCTGAAATCCCAAAATTGCAATAAAGAACACTACTGGTAATATCTTTGGATACAGTCACTAAGTAATTACAAATAATAAGGAATAACCTAACCCATTTACTAGGTTTTAGATCATGGTTTAAGTTAGAAGTGTTCACTTGCATTTTTAGTTTTAATTAAGCAAGTGACTGAAAAAATATGCTATCTGAATTTAAGTTACACTCCCATTTAGCTCTGTGTCAGGACAAGAAAAAAAGCACTTAGACATCTTGCTTTCAGTGAAACACAGGATTTTGTTTTCAAATTACACCAGCACAAAGCAGGCTTTTCTGTTAGATCTCTCTATAGAAGCTAAATTGGGAATTTAATGGGAGCAGAGAACATAAATAAAATGACATTTTAAGAGCCACAAGTTCAAAAATGTCTACACCTCATTTACAGCTCTAGGTTGGTCCAGTCCCTTAAACCAGGAGTGTAGTCCCTAGGCTTTCCTACAGCTCAAGTCATTGAACTTCAAGGAAAAGCTAAATATTGCAGCTGAAATATTTGTTACAGTCCAAGGTATGGTATTCTTAGAAGTCCTGCCACAGACTTTAGACAGTGCTTGAGACCCTCAGGTTGTAATACCAAATCTTAAGAAGCTGACCAAGATGATTTACTGTTGTAAATCATTGCAGGATTTACAGGGGAAGAGAGCCATTGCAGCATTCAGTAGGACCAAGCAGCCATGCTTGGCTGGCTACAAAACAGAACTTGCTCGAATGTCCTGATAACATTTATCCAAACCAGACAACTGCATTATTATAAGAGACCCTTATTCAGTGCCAGAAACTATAAATAAGGACCACCATGGATTAAAAAAAAAAAAAAGCAAGAAACCCACCCACCACCACCCCAAAAAAACCCCTATCAACCCAAACTTACTTGTTATTTTTGCAAAGTTTGCCTTCGACTGGTCAAACATATCTGTAATACCAAGTGCTTTCAGAGGGTCCTTTAAGTCTGTTTCTGCTACTGCTGTAAATCTAGTTGGCACAAGCAAAAAAGAATGCATCAGTATTATGTAGGAAAGTTGTCTTAAAAACTGTTTCTCCTGTACTAGAAGAGATATGTATATATGACCCTCAAAACACTTCATGAAGAAGAAATGGATCATGTTAGTACTTACTTAGGTAAAATAACCTGCACTCTTTTTGCTACCATGGTTGTCATCCAGCTTCCTATTGTTTTGGTGCTGATGTGGGGAATGATAGCAGAAAGTGGCGTTGTACTTTCAGTAGGCAAGGCAATCAACATGCTTATCATTTCACCGTGATATGGCAGTTCAATGATGTTGTACCACAGCTCATTCGGAGTACTTGTAGTGCCTGAAAAATTAAGGCGAGCTAATAAGCCATAATCCTTCCAGTCTTAAATCTCTATTTTACCTTTAGACACCTACTGCTGTATGAGTCTTTTGGAAAGTTTTGCCCACATCTTAAAACTGACTAAAATGTAACTGACTGCCTGCTTTCCTGCTAGACAGCCCTTCGAAAGGGGTCATGGGCTCTGTACAGATGCTAGTTTGACAAAAACAAAAACAGGACGACACCATGAAGCAAATACTCACTTGAGTTTGATAGGCATACTGTTTCCCAGACAAACCTTCTCAGCCCAAAGTGTCAATTCATGTTAGAAATAAGCAGGTCTGTGAATCAGTTGGATTTTAGCTGTACCAAAACCAACTGAGCACTGAGAAACAAAAAACAAACAAAACCAGCAGACTATGTTCCAAACTAAAGAACTTATAGACAAGCTCTTTTTCCTCCAAGAGTTATTGGAGGAGCTCCTGTTTGAAGCAGTCTGTTGCATTTACTTCATATTTTTGCTTAATAAGGATCTCTTTTGGAAGCAGCTTTAAGTCCTTCAAGGTAGTGGAGAGCAGCCACTTTTAGGTAGTGCAGGAGGCCAATTAGATGAGAAGGAGTGAGGTAGCAATGCCTCCGAGTTACAGCAAGTGCCAGTAAGACTGTCTTTGAGCAGACCTCTTCTTCAAAGTTCCCTTTGGTTACAGTGAAATTTCTGGCACGTGACTGGGAAGCAAAAGTTTCTTTTTATAGGAGTTTCAAGTGATAACTTGTCAGTTTAACTACACACAGGTTTCTGGGAAAGTTTTTGGATAGCAATAAGATCTTATTATCTTTCCCATTTCTTCATCTAAGTCTGCACTTGTCAGCCCAAGCTGAAAATTGACATCTTCATTAGAAATTTAATCTTGTTGCCAGGGCCATGTAACCTGCCTTGACTGAGCTCACATTGCTAGAAAACTGACAATACTGCATTTATTTTGCAGGAATTGTGTCAAGCTTGGCAGTCTGATTATTTCCTGAGAGCCTGATAGTGGCTCTCAGACTGGGGCCTACAGATCAAAACATTGGCTATCTAAGTCATCTACAGGACAGTGACAAAAGGTAAACTGTCTAACAGTGAGGTACCACTTTTCTTGTCCGCTATGTACTACTATCATGACTATTGAGGCATACCAAAACAGTCAACTGATAGAATTTAAGATGCTTAAGAAATTTATACTTTTAAAGATCCCTTTGCAAGCATAGAGAAGACAGAAGCCCTGCGTTCAGATATCCAGAGATACTGCCAAGTTAGGACTCATTTTTGATTGGGTATTTATCTTGTACCTTTCTAGCTTAAATAGATTTTCTAGCTTAACATAAACCAACATAAGGGATTTTTTCCATCAGCATCAGAATCAAAAGCCTTTAAAATAGCCTTGCTAAAGCACATCTTTAGTCATGAACTTCTTTCAAACCCCAGAGATAAGTCGAATATACTTCTCTGCCTCACCCAACTCACACTTTCAGCAGTTATCTGAAAGCATTACATCACACCTGTTCTAAATACATGGATCTGGGACAAAGTCACAGCTGTTTAACACAAATACTAATATTAGTTGAGCACTACTGACAATAAAACTAGACATTTATAGCCACAGTGGGTTTTGGTTTTTTGATTTTTAGTAAACTCTATTCTCAGGCCTATTTCTCAGATTGTATTTAACATACATGGAAGCAAGTTCAGGCAGCACTGCTCTCGGAAGGGCAAACCAGAAGTTTTTAATCAGAGCTTCAATCTCACTTTGACTGATAAAATCCCGATAGGGCTGCAACACTGAAGCTCTGATGTACACTGCCAGTCACAAAGCTGCCTATGTCAGCTCTGAGAGTCTCTGATGAAAGTCTGGCTGAACCTGCTGAACTTCTTTTCACTTGTGACTCGATTTGAATTTGAGGAGCAGCTTCACACCTTGAAATATAGCCAACATACTAGCCCTGTGCTCCTCTGGGTCCCACAGGACTGGGGACTGTATGCAAGTCCCATTTCTTTATCAGACAGTAAAATATAGATTGATTCTATGCAAAACACATTGATTCTATTCTTTCATACACAGCCCATCACCAGATAAACCTCAGGGTTCTGGTTTTGTTGGCATTCTCAGCTCTTCCAAAAATAAAGATTTCTCCTTACTGCAAAGCTTAAGTAACATGCAAAGTTCTCAGTTTGGGTACTTCAGGTTTTCCTTTCTAAAGGAAACAGGATAAGGCAAGCACTTTGACAGAGTATTGAACCTTAAGCAACTGTTAAATACCTTGCACAGCAAGCTCATCCATACCTCAGCTGCATGAGATACTTCTGTAATCCAAAGCCTCCTACATAAACTAGATTAAGCAATACTATTAAACACCACATATACAGCAAACTCTAGTTTCAGTTTCAAGGAAAAAAAGCAAATTTTATGAACAGTGGTAGTTACTGAGCTCACCACAGCGGAAGATAGATAGTTGGGACAGCATAGGAACTTGGTAGGTCTTCCCATCAGCTCCATAAAACGGACGTTTCTTTGTATTTTCAGGTCGAAATCGTGATTTCCATAAGCCTTTGAAATATACAGCATTTACTAGAACCAGTCTGGTCAAACTGCCATCAATATCATCTGGAGCTACAACCTGATCGATCATACCTGTAAAGAAATGAATGAAGCCTGAGTATTTGCTGTCATAACACTGGCCAACTGTTCATTAAGAACCTGAAGCACATACTACTTTAGGCCTCTTGATCTGCGAGTGTGCCAACTCTTCATGGGGAAATACACCCAAGGGTCATAAAGCCAACAGTATTCTTTGTCATAAAGTAAACCTTTGGGATAATTAGCCAACATATCTTGCTAATTGATAGACTGACATTATGACTAACAGAGCCTTACCCTTTCAAGCATGTGAACAGATCTAAGACTATGTTACAATGGTAACAGTTTTAGCTGAAGCACTTTCCCATTAACATACTCCTAGCAACATTGCTACGCAAAACTGGTTGACATGGTTAAGAAAGAATTTGACAGCCGTATTTCACAAACATCCAACATTAACATTCTTCACATCCAGGAGGCACTGGTTTTAACCAAGATATACAAAGCACATAGTTTGCCTAGATTATTAATAAGTTGCAATACATGATTTTTTAGCACATGTAACCTTAACAGCTAGCTGCCAAGAGGCATGAACCATGAAGAGTTTTGTCAAGGCAGGGTTAAAGACCCTCCACTAAACATGATTCCCAAGAACATGGTCATACCTTGCAAGAGTTTAGGGCAGTAAGAACAAAAGATGAACTGTCTACAGCTTTCCAACAGTCTGATTTACTGAGTCAAATGGAAAGCATCTTTTATGTTTGAGAATGCATAGCTCCAAGATAATTGAGCTTGGATTTATCAATAGTCATATAATGGCAGAGAACAGTAGAAGCTCCCTGATCCCACAGGCAAATGAGCATACACACAGACTTATACACATCCCTTAAGTCCACCAGACAGGTACATCTGCTGGGGCTGTAAGACTGCAGATTCTTGGCCCATGAGCTCTAGAACATCACACTAATACCAGCATAAAGACTGTTTTCAGCTGCAAGGCAGAGCTTTTTCTACCTCCCCTCTCTTTCCCAGTATTTCCATCCAAATCTGATAGGCCTCAGACACCATCCTGCCATGCACAAAAAAGCACTCACCAATACTCACCCCTTGTTTCATTTTTCACCCATTGGTTGATGGAATCACATGCTGCACTTGGGTCCTCAAAGTCCACACTGTTGACACTGCACTGAAACACCTCTTTGTTCCTTGTAACAAAAGGCACTTCCATTTTAAAGCCATTCTTTGCAAAAACTGCATTAGCAATTGTAACAATGTCTTTATTCTTTTTTGAGACTATGAGCCTGTTTATCTTCTTTAACGCTTTACCAACTCCTAGTTGGAAAGAACAGCAAGTTTAATTTAGAATAAGATGATGAACAAACAATTACTGCATATGCAACTATTAATGACACAAAAAGTAATGGACCACACAAGGAGACCAAGGCAGGCATTCTAAGAGGCCTTCCAAATACCCATTTCTGATCTCTCATCTGAAAGGCTACTGTTTCCCAGCAAAAAACATGACCTTCACTGTGATGCCTGCTGCCCCTCTAGCTAGCTGTCTGCTCAAAATGCTACAGAAAGTGCTGGGAATAGTATTGAGGTTCAAGTCTTAGTGTGGAGCTCCTAACCACACTCCTCCACAAAGCAGACTATTCCAAAGCGTATCTCTTAAGTCCAGGTTACCTGTCAGTTCTGTGACAGTGAGAAAGTCAAGAGCTCACCTGCTACCAGCCTGCAGGTGTCCCTGAACCTCAGAGTGCAAAGCAAAAGTTGTTTTCTCACCATCTTTCCTTCCCATTTATTAGAGAATAAAGGAAGCTGTGAAGATTTCTATGGCAATGTTCAAGTCCTTGTTTCCTTGAAGACTAGGTGCTGGCCTAAATCAACTACAAGCAGGAGTCAACCCCTTAATAGGAGCTTGCTTTTAAAGAAAAAGGAAAGCAGTAGGTTCTAGTGCTTACAGTCAAGATGCTTAGGAGCTGAAAGCAGCTTGTATCATCAAGTGTTTGCTAGCTCCTTCACTGTACATAAGAGAATGCATATGGCAGCACAGAAGAACTGCTGTGATCACCATACCCAGTCCTCCCTGTTATGAATCAGTGCTTGTCTACACAGGGAAGCTATTGCTAGGCAAGCAACTTTGTGTTCAGCCATAATATTGAACAGGATTCTTGGGTGGCTGTTTTCACAGCAGTTATTAATGGGCTCCCTCTGCTTCCCAAAACAGTTTAGGGGGAAATATTTCCAGACTGCTTCCTTATGTAGACAAACTTGATATTAGGGATATGAAGGGAATAAATTAGTTCAGAGTTATTCTAGTAGCTGCATGTAAAAAAAAGCCTCAGATGGCTTTGCTGTTTCATGTATTATGAATGCTTAAGCAGTACCATTTGTATGAATTTCTACATGTTCACTCTCCAATATTATGGGTAAATTCTTTCGGAGAACATACCATAACAGAGGTTCTCAAACTGTATTCTGTGGACCACAGGTGGTCCACGGAGGACTTTCTGGTGGTCTGGGGAGAGCTGGTTGGTCTCATGATGCTGGCTCTCCTCTTTGCTTCCAGCTGCTAGATCGCATTAAAAGACAGCTAAAGATAAATTAAATACTTTCCAACTATTAACTTTCCGAAGAAGCAGTTGCTGTAGTTGCCAAAAGACTGCAAGGCAATCATGAAAAAGAGCAAAGGAGATTTGTGCAGAGATAGGTAGCAATCCCAGTAACAAATTCATGTAATAAGGTACTGGCTACCTTCTAAGGAGTTTGAGAACCTCTGTGTCTCACAGCTAGGACTGGGAAGCCTGCAGGCCAAATTAAACTACTTAATATAATGCTTCAGAATTTTTGCAAGGTTTTTATTTAGAGCATTAAGATGTTCCCGAAGTTGATTATTCCATGAAGAGATTTCAATCTACAGTATTTAGATCTTAAGCTGAGAAATCATTTTGCTGTATTTTAAAACCAGAACCAAAACAGCAAAGCAAATGAAGACAGGACAACATGTTATATGACAATACTGCTTAAGACTTAAATGTGCACTTACCTTTGGAGGGTTTCCTATTCCTTGAAGTAAGGCAGTATGCTGGCACTAAGATGTTAAGTCTTGCTGGCAAACACTCACAAAATACTCAGCATGCAAAGTAAAGCAGCAAGAGCCTTCAGCCTACACCCTCTCAAGGGGCAGACATTGGCAGATGAATATAAACACAAATGCATGCAGTACCAGGCACAGAGACAAGCAGAAACAGCTGTTGCAAGAAGAGGGCACTACAAGGACTACAGATTCAGGGAGACTGACAGCAGAAACACAAATGAACAAAACTGAAGAGCATCAGAGTGAAACTATCAATTGAATGGTTAGAGTTTGCCTTGCTTTCCATGTGGTGATGAGAAGTATTCTCTTCCCCCATTATTTATGAGTGGCACATTAAAGGCTGTTTAGTACAGCCTGCAATGGGGTACTGAAGCCTTCCTGCGTACTGCTGGCACTGGACTGCCATTCACACTGTTCTGGAAAATCAATTTAGAAAGTATGAAGGCAGTTCTAGCCAAGGCCCTGGAGTCATTAATAAAGCTGCTTATAAGCCAGTTCAAGCATAAGTACATGTCCATACTCAAATTACCAATTAACTTCAAGCATGTCCAGTTTGTGCTTTGGTAAACAGAGTTAACTGGTGCATGATGCTATCTACCACACTTCGAAAGCCACCTCAAAAGAGCATGAGGACTCTGACAAACCACAGCCAAAATCACCTTAGGAATCACTGACCATTTACGCTGTATCTCATCATAGTTGTCAGCTGCTTCTTTGTCTTGCCATCAGCACCCAGCTGTAACACCCCCAGGACTGATGCAATCCCATGAGGAGAAACAACAACATTGTCCTGAGGCTTAGCTTTCACTATCTGGTTGAAGACCTGGATTCCAACATCAGAGCTAAGTTCCTCCAGAGGATAAAAACTGAACTGGGAACATACAGATGTTAAAGTCCCAAGAGCAAAGAGAAGTGGGAAGTGCCAGTTCATGATTTCTGGATGGAGATACCTGAAAGAGAACAAAAGGGGAAAGTTAAATCAGCTTTCACAAGTACAACATTTTCATTTTCAGCTTAAATTCTTATTCACCTGAAGAGCAAGCAAGTCTTGCACATGCTCTGGGAATCACCCCTGTGTTTTACTGCTAGCAGTATTTTAGGTCTAGGGGTTTTCAGAAGCAGGAGATAACCATAAAATAGCCAGGTATCAGTGAGTGACCATATAACAGGACAAAAGCTGCCAAGCTGGGATACTACCTTCCACCACACACAAGTTCCATTGGTTTTGTCTTTCGGTTAAATGGAGTCTTAGCATTCTATTTAAGCTGCCCTTCAGAATAAATTAGTGCTAGACAGGCTTATGGTCCTTATCCACAAATGTGATGCACAGTACATTTTACAGATCATTTTCTACAGCGAAGAGAAGCATGTATACATATGCAAAGAGACCTTCTGTTTGGGAATTTACACCTGCCTAGAATAACAAGAGTTGGCTACTTAACTAGCGTTTTCCATGATCGGAATATAGAGGAAAACTTTTAAGGATATCAAAACGCAAGGTTAAGTTTGGATGTTAGCCTGTGCTTTTCCATTACAAAAATTCAGCAGCTAATGAGTACAGAAGGAATTTCACATTTGAAATGGGCCAGCCTTCATCTGCAGATTAGCACCTAACAGAATGCAGTTTCGTTACACCCATGACCTCCTAGGAAAGGAGGCACAAGCAGCAGCAGTTTGTTCAGGACCTCTCAGCAACTGATTAGAGAGAACCAAGCCCAAATCTTAAACACATACTCAGTGTTTTAAGATTTGGGCTTGTTGCTAATAGGCTGTATTTCCTCCTCACGGAAGTTTATTCAATCCCCGTTTTTTGTTAGGGCAAACAGGTACCTGGAGGAATAGTTATGCAATAATCTATTTCATCAAATTAGGTACGCTGCTCACCTTTGAGAGGTTTGATCACATTTTTGTTTTAAGACATTTCAGTTGCAGTTCTAGAGTCCTGACTTCCATTTTTCAGCCCAAGAAGAAGTCTGTTTCCCACCGGGCTGACTGTAGTGCTCCAAGAGCACAACTAGCCGTTAGCCTCGAACACGCTGAGCAGCTGGCTAGCTAGTTCCCTTGCTCACCAAAGGCTAAATGAGGCTGCAGAAAGCATACAACTGATTAAAATACCATGTGACCACAGGCAAAACCCCAAAATAGGAGCCTCCGCCCCTTGCCCCCTCTGCTCAGCACTGCACACTTGCTCTTCTGGCTCACGCAGCTCCAAGCTGGCGGCCGCAGCACCAAGGTGGGGAGGGTGTTTTGGCTTGGGTGTTCTTCACATCCATCTCCCACTCCCACGGAAGGGTGTATGGCACCAGCGAGCTCTGCCACTGCACAACCTACCTATGGCAAAAGCCATGCTGCAGCACCCCATCGCCAGAAACCAGCTGGTGTCTGTACAGATTCCTTTAATAGCATGTACTTTCACTGTGCTAAAGCACTTGGAAGTAACAAATACAGCACTTCCACTTTCTTCTACACCATTTCAGGGCATAGACTCAGCTTCGTGCTGAAAGCTGCAGCACAGAAAAATCAGGCGCTTAATATAAAGTGACACAGGAGGCAAGACATCTTTCTTCCCCAACCCAAGCGTTTTAGTATTCCTGTGACCAGAGGAACTTGGATTGATTTCAGTTATGCAACTGAAAATGCTGCCCTACAAGGCAGGTTAACAGCTCACCCACTAATTAAGTCTTTCCCATCAACCTGCTAAGCTGCCAAACTGTTTTGGAGTAACTAAACTCACCCCACAATTCCTTCCAAAGGAGCTCCACACCAGCCATCAGCTGGCACTATGCAAGCTCAGTCTGAAAACCAGACTGGATTTGGCTGGCTGCAGCCGAGACCTCCAGGACTGAAAACCCAAACACCCTGTGATGTTTGGGTATAACTCTGAAGAGGGTTATACGAGTCACTTCCTAGATTTGCCCTGCACCCCACACTGTTGGCTACAGCAGGAAGCAGTCATGGGAGGACCAGCAGCCTGACAGGGAAAGTGAACTTGTACTATTTCTAGTAAAAATGTTACAGATTATTCTTTAAGGAGTGTTCTTTGACAGTAGCACAAACCACTCGAAATCTCTAGTTTCATTCTTAGGGGGAAAGGCTCCCCTCTTTCCCCAGCTCTACTCTGATGGCAGTGCTTTCTTGCAGGAGGCAAGTGTGGCTTCCCACTCCAAGAAAAGCTGTTTAAGGGCTTTCTTTGGCAGCCATCTCCCCACCCAGAGACTCAAGGACCAGTTTAAACAATTTATTAATCCCAATTATTAATTTGACTTTTACATTTACTTAGTAGCCGGGGGGGGGGGGAAATCTACAAAAAAAAACAACTGCTAGACATTCTTAGTATTTACAAGCAAGCAAACAGTTAACATTGGTGCAATACATCATGTCCCATGTAGTGATGGAGACCACAGATGGTGACAGGCAACTGCAATCCCAGAGAACACAATTTGAGCTGTAATTTGCAAACCCTGCTTTTGATTGAGGCAGCTCCACGTGGTCCAGAGAGCAAACCAGAAGAGACTGGACTATTTCAAGTGCATCTACCTTTGACGCATTACATGGCCAGAAGTTATTATGAGGGCAAGGACAGGAGTTACACTTTTATGAAAACAAATAAAACACTTTTTCATTGTCATTTATATACTGCGCCTGCCTAAGCCTAATTGAAGTCAGACATTTCTCTTCTTTGCCTTTACCACAATATATTGCGAGTCCCAAGTTTTGCACTTCACTGGTGACAGCTACCGATAACCTTGCATTTTCCCCATGACATGTGCAAAGCCTTGTCAAAACCACCCAACTCTGCTCCCAAGGCCACTGCTGCAGGGGGCTGGGTTTGCTTTTTTTGTTTCAGGCCAACACTATTACCTCCTGCACCTGGTTTCCTCAGAGGTGTCCACACTGGCCCAACCTCTCCCTCCTACTATGCCATTAGGAAGGCTGGTCCCCGTTTTGGATTACGGCCTCTAGCAGATGGCTGCTCAGTAAGTGAAAAAGTTTTACTCTTGTGCTCAGAGCACTGTACAACTGCTATTCAGCATTAGTTAGAGCAGCCACTTCTTGGCCCTGCTATGCCCACTGGATAGCTTGACCAGCTAACTGAGGAGCAAATTTAATCTTTGAGCTGAAGTGGCATTCATGTTATTAATGCTTCTGGCATGGATTTCAGTATATTCAACCTCTATGAAGTTCAGTAACAAGACATACATTTGCGTATCCTGAAAGAAACAGCTTAAGTACAGTGCAAGGAGAAAAAAAAACTGAAAGGATGTAGGATGTGTAGGATGGAAAACAGCTGACCTGCTATACAGAATACCAACAAGCTTTCAACAAGCTTTCATAATGCTGAAGCTAAAAACTTAAAGATAGTTAAATTTGAATCTAATGCTTCAGAAAGCCTAACAAAAATAAAAGCTAGGCACTTCTTTGCCGATGACCTTTATATTTTTATAAGCTAACTGAGAAGGAGGAAGGTATATAGGCAAATTCATTTACATAAGTGTGGGCTTTTGAAAGCTGATGGACTAAAAATCCCTCTTCAAGGTAGGCTACCCACTTAGATTATGAACTTACAGGAAGGACATCTCACAACTTAAAACTTCTAAATGGACAATGAAAACACTGTCACTGACCCAGAGAAATGCAGCTAGAGAATAAGTGACAAAACCCCCAAATGCAATTTGTTAGGCAAACCCAGTTCTTAACCCTAAAGTTTCTGAACAAAACAGATGTGTCATGCATTCAGCTGCATGAGGGATGCCTTGCCCATGGCAAGCATAAAAGAACTCCATTACTCCCCCCGCTTCACTGAACAGCACCATTCCAAGTCCTGTACATCATGCTAAATTAGTAGTTACTACCTATACCTAACTGCAGAGCCTAGTTTAAGCAGCTGAAAGAGTCCTGTCAGGTACAGAGCTCTGGGGAAGATAGGAGGGAAACACCATAGTGTGTCCTATTTACACTGGTAGCTTTGTGTTGTTCCATGACAGATGATGAAATGTCTTCAGGCTACCAATCTCCAGATGACCTCAGACTCTAGCAAGTGTTGCAAACACCAACCTTCACACATACTAGGCAGCGTACTCAACTCTCACTAGGCTCAGCTATTCACATCACCCACATGATGCATAGTTCAAGTTTTTGGCTGAAGTTATCATGGAACTGTTTATGTCAACAAAGAGAACACAATGCTTTCGGCCTGCAGTTATAGAATGCTTGGTACAAAAGCAAAGTTACATTAATATAGACCATTTGATCTAGGTCTAGAAAGGCATTTGGTAGAGCAGGGAGAAGTTACATCTTCAGCACCAGGCACAAAAAGCAGCTGAGCAGGGAGATTCTCTTACAGGAAGGCACTAGCTTAAGAAAGACTCAATTTTAAGAAAGCCAGACCAAGCTGCTGCCCTCTTCTCAAGAGTTAGAGATGGAAGTCTGGTTCAAGATCAGAGTGAAAACTCATGACCTGAAAAAAAATACCCAGATTTAAAGTGTGCGTTGGAGAAAAGACCTGTCCCAGAGAACCTGAAAAACATTTTAAAGTTAACTGAGGAAGAAGGTGACCTGTACATACATTTTTAACTATTTGTACCAACCGCACTAAGTACTGTAAGTATCCCATGAGACACCTCTACATGTTTATTTTGAAGTCCAACTTCAATGGTTATAAGGTATAAGCACATTCTTGCAGCTGCAAGGTGTATTCAATAGTTTCTTTGAAGATACATGAAGCATAGGGAAGTTTAGATACCAGACTTCGCTTTTGTGTATAGCTGTAACGAAAATGGCAGCAAGCATAGCTAAACAGAGTAAAACTAAAAAGCAGTCTTGCAGCATTGCTGGTCTTGCTGTATTGAGCCTAAAACACTCAAAGCCCTTGAGTCCACATGGCAGGCACTGGGCAGCCTTTGTGCCCAGAGAAACATGGCCTGGAACAAACAATGGGAGACTTCTCCAAGTTTGAAATGCTGATATCCTTGTCAGTGCCATCTGTGCTACTAATTTAAAAGTCTTATTGCAACTGACATGTGAGCTCAAAGAAAGCAGCTTCACTCCAGGCATTTAACTAACTCTTTCCAGCAGGACAGAATAAATACTCAACCAAACTTGTTAGCAGTCATTTATGGAGCTGGCTGAGCACACTGCAATTGTTCCTGCAAAGCAATGAGACCACTCTGGTTGCAATAGGAAGGTCACATGCTGGATCTTGGTTTTCAGATGATGATGCACACTTGGCAGCATATTAAAATGCTCAAGCCTCTTGGTAGGCTTCTCCTCTCCCCTCACAGGTGTTCACAACTCCCCTTCTGCCTAAACTTCTTATATCCTAAAGCCTCCAGCTTCAGCTTTCCTACCATGCTGCTTGGCCTCTGCTACATCTGAACATGCTTTCAGGTTCAGAGCAGCAGGACCCACAATCTGAATGCAACAAAGTTCAGAAGTGGTTTCTTCTACAACAAAAATAAGAGATGTTTCTTCTTCCTCCAGGTTTTCTGGTATGTCCTGAATGCTGGCTCTTCCCTTCTAACAACTCTTTCCAGTGCTTCCTACTTTAAAGTAAGGAAAAAAACCCTGGACATCCCCACAGATACAAAAAAAATAAAAGCCACATTTTATCAACATGTCAGGTCACATTTAAAGTATCTAACACAACAAAACAGTCTTATATTACTCAATACCTGGAAGGTTTAGTACATGCAGAGCATTACCAAGAAAGGATGATTGCTAGCTTTTAAACAGCTCAGTACTTAACATTGCTCAGAAGAGGAGTAAGTTACTGTCAACATGAGATAAACAACTTGCACACAGAGATAAGCTGGAAGGTTATTTTAAGAACATTTTGTACCTTAAGATATTGGTCTGACTTCAGGCAATACAGCCAATGCTGCACACAACTGCAAGAAGCATGGTACTGGTTCTGCACTTTCTTCTCTCAGCTTTAATTCTCTCTCTGCCATTTCTAACTCTCTCAGTTCATTAGTGTATTTGTGTTTGTTTCAAGATGGACCGTCTCCATCTGGAACACCTCCTTTTCAGCTGTGTCCAACCAGCCTCCCTTGCCAAGGGGGAATTTCCCAGCAGAGCATCAGCTTCAAAAACTGGCTGGCCCCAATAGGAACCATCTCTTTATCCAAGTGCAGCTCCCACATGAGCCAGTGGAGTTTAGTGCTTCTTTATGAAGGGTCCTGACCACTGCTTCACGGGAGTTTCCATTTAGCATGAAGGAGAGAGACAAGCTCCATTTAAAGCTTTCTGTAGCCTCACAACTAGTGTTTCCAGTTCATAAGCCAGACTAATTCTCTCACATACCTTCTCCAGTACTAGATGGTGGTGCATTGCAGTTCACTTCATGAAACAAAATAGGTCTCTGACATTGACCAGAGACAGCTTTTGATTTCATCACTTAGTTGTAACTATACTACAACTATGAGTTTCAAGAAGGTGCTTACATATCGTTTCCTTTTACTTCTATCTCTCATTTATACAGAAAGAAACTTTAGCTCTGCTTCATGAAATAAATACACAGTTTGCCGAGATCAGAGAGCAGGGGGCACAAAGAATTCTGTGACTTTATAGTTCCACTACCATTTTCAAGTTTTATTTGTGTTCTTTCATTATGGTAAGCTCAACAACTATTGTTAAAGTTTCTATGTGTCATTTACTCCTGTATTTAAAGCAGATTTTCCACAATCTTCTCCAAGATCTATTATCAAGTCTTATAGTATCAGAAGATTAAAGAGAATTATGTTTTTAATTTACTGGTGTCCCTTTAATAAAGGGATGGTTTTGTTGATCTTAAGTTCTTTATGCAATGTGGTTACTTTAACATAATGAAGAAACAGCATGGGACAGTCAGCCCATCATGACTAATGCTGCAGAACCAGTTTCCCAAAAAGATGCAACACAGTAGTGTTTCACAACATGGCAGTCAGGCTATACCCTCTTGCTCTGGATTCACCCCAGTAGAGGGAATGATGGTTCAATAATTAAAGCATTTGCCTAAAACATAGCAGCAGGTCCACAAACCAGACTCCCATTTCAAGATTTTGTGGAAAAGCCTCGTGGAACCACAATTCCCACAATTATTTTACAATACAATACTCACTATGCAAGTACAGGCTCATTAAGAGCCAAAGGCAAACCTACAGGATTGCCAGCTCTTATTAGTAAGGTACAGGGCATTAACTCTTTGATAATGGGCCGCATTTACAGAGTAGCAGCACAAGGTGCTGGACTAACAATGGCTGGTGTCTTATCAGCTACCTCACCACCAACACCTTTACCTCAGCCCCAACTTCTGCTATAGTATTTGACCTTCTTTTCTTCCTTAAAGGATTAAAGGGAAACTCAGTAACTTTATTCATTCCTACATGTTGCAGAACTCTCCTGATAGCAGGACTCGCCCCTCTACGTCCCTGCAAAGCAAACTGCAACTTGCTACTTCCCTCCCCAGGTAAATTTTAGTCTGCAGGCCAGCAACACATGCTCCATCTCCTGCACATACCAGGCTGAAAGAGTAGAAAAAGCCTCGCAGAAATGGCTCCATGGCCACTTTGAAACTTCATGCAGAGCTGTGCTTGGAACAGACTGAATGTTGGGAACTTCCAAGTACACATCCTTCTTCAGAAGGGTTACGATACTAACATCTGAAACACTCAGACATGGAGAACCACCAAGCGAAGGAAAAAAAAAAGTAATCAAAGCTGAAGACATAGAAGATTCCTCAAACTAATAGCAAAAAGTTCAACAGAGCTTTGACAAGGCATGCAACTTGCTGTACAGCGGAAGACAGATGATTGCCTTCAGATTCTACACCTTTTAGGTTTGGTTTAACCTACAAAAGAGGTACTTGTATTTCCTATTAAAAAAATACTATGAAGCTATGTTCCCATCATTCCACACTCTATGGTTCAGTCTGCGCTTACAGCACAACTGAAAACAGGGGTGTCTATGTAGCAATAATATTTTTATACTCCTGGGAAAATAAGGGATGGCAGGATGCACCAGCCACATGCATGCTTTGGTTAGCGATGCCAGACTGCAGTCTCTCAGTCTTCCAAATGGCCTTTAAGAAACTCCACCTGAAATTATTATGTTTTACTTATTCTTCCTTCTACAAAAGGTAAGGCTTTCATAGTAACAGTGTTGGCAGTTCTATAAAGTTACACAGTTGTATTTGATACACTCTTTCCTCCATAGAATTAAATTGGAATAATTCCCATGTTCTCTGATCATAATAAGAATTTGCAGTTACTCAAACTCACTGATCCAAGACCTGAAACTTACAAGCTATGTAAGTTAGTTAACTTACAAGTATCTAAGGAATACTACCACCTGACAAAATACTTGGTTAGAGCAGTGCTCTTGATCTCTCCATCTACTTTACTTGTGGTTGGAGATCTGCAGAGTGATAGGTGACTAGCCTTTCATTTATTAATCATACTGTACAACACTAATAATCAACCGCTTCCTATCTGCAAGTGAGTCTAGAAATGCTATTCTAATCTATATAACAAATGTAACTCTTGAAGTGTGATGTAGTCAAGGACTAAAGTTATTAACATTTACGATGAAAAAAGCATATTGATTTTCTGTCTCCAGGACAGCATCACCATAAGAGACTTAAGTTCACTTAAGTGAACTAGCCCAAAAGTTACCCAAAAGAATAGGGATATTTACATTTTTCTTTACAGCATATAGACATTTATGTATATTCATCTTCCCCCTACTCCCAGCTTCAGAAGCAGAACTAGCCAACCCCAAAAGCATCAGAAATCACAGATGCTTTTAAGAATCTAGGAATCACAATCTGTAAGAACACGGGAATGAAGCATGTGCTGGGAAACCTGATACCTTCTCAATTATTTGAAAGAAGACTTATATTACCCAGTTAATAAGAGAATTAGCAGCTCTTTTTTAAGAAAACGTGCACTTTTCATTAATCTGACCTCATTTCCAGTTAATCACACTGGTTTTACTACAGGTTTCTGGAAAGGCAAGACCTAAATTTCCACAGAAAAAAAGGGACAACTGAGTATGAACTGTGCACAGAAATCCTGCAAGAGCAGGTCATGACCTGATATATTAAGCCATCTGATTCAGTTCAGATTGAAAGTTTACAGGCTGTGTTGGCTGAGAAGCTGCTGCACAGTCCATCACTTTCTGTAAGGCAGATGATGAACCTCAGAAGAGGAAGTAAGCAATTAGCTGGGAAAGCAGCCTCTTAAGCTGAGTTGCCAGAGCAGCTGGAGGCCTCAAGCTTCCTTCACTGCTGAGAAAGCTACATGAACTACTCCTTATGGAGGAGGAAGATATATAGCATAATGGAGACATACAGCTACCAAATCCACCAACCTCTAAATAAGATTTCTCATATCGCTTAAGGATGTAAAATAAGAAGATAACAGAATGAAAGAGAAAAAGCTAGATGCATGTTCAGTTCTCCTCTTGGTTTTTTTTACCTGCAACCTATCTGAGCCAATGCCAGAGACTCCGTCTCTGGAGACATCCAAAACTCACCTGGACATGTTCCTGTGTAACCTGCTCCAAGTGACTCTGCCTTGGCAGGGGGGTTGGACTAGATGATCTTCAGAGGTCCCTTTCAAACCTTACAATTCTGTAATTAACAACTGTAGGTTATGGTCTGTTGACAACTAACATTTCATATACACAGACTTGAGCAAGGGTCTTCAGTTCAGAACTTGCTGGTAATCAGTCTTGATGCCTTCCATAATTGCTGTCATACTACAAGATACTAAAAAAAACTTCAGGCTACTGTTTCTAAAGCCCAGGAAGAGAACAGGAGGCTTCCTGAAATACATGGTTTACATCACATTGCCAAGTATGGTCAGGAAGATTGAGATTCCCACCATGGGAAGATCAATCCACAGATGAATACAGTTTCATACTTAAACTGCTTTGCAGCATATTTAACAGACCTCAGCACCAGACACCTCCTGATTTCAGCCTGAAAATATAAGCATCTTTCTGGCTGTTAAAGGTGAGCACCAGACCACAGGCAAGATACAGTAGCTGCCAAGACTCATGTGTTTCCACAGACACTGCTTAAGAAGAGGTACTAAAGGATAAATAAAGCATTTCAGTTTGCACTCAAGCGTTCAAGGCCGTGACAAACAAATCAAGTATGGCTCATCCTAGCATTGCCACTGAATTTTCCCTCCCTCTTCCTGTCCATGATCACCGTCTCCAGCTTCAGCAGTTGTTTGAAACAACAACAGACCTCTGTGTTTGCAGAAGTATTCATGTAGTTGAATAATGAACTCTATTCTAGTACCAAGGACAAGACAGGCAAAAGCAGGGCACAGGAAAGCTTTTTTCCATAACATGCCAGCTGAAACAATTGCGTAGCTACAGCTTTAGGATGCTACCACCTTTATTTGTGTCTCTTTCTCATCTCTTCCAACCCCATCATTTTAACCATCACACAGGAGACACACTTGAACATGGTTGCACATATTTAGCTCTCATTCTCACACACAAGCTATAGACTTTGGTAAAAAAAACTCAACCAAACACGCACCTTTTTATGTTTTCATAGTTCTTTAATTTACACTGTTAATCTCTAAATTCACATGTAGGTGATTGGCTACGTGCTTTCCAAAGCTAAAAAGAGGAAATTCTTTATCTCACTTTGCTTATTCAAAAGTTGTTTATGGTTAATACAAGTGCACTGAATTACACGGTACTTACAGGCTAGTACTTTCTGTAAATCATGATTTCTAAGTTATGTCACAGGAAATTGGGAAGATGCCCAGAGGCACACAAAGATGACTGCACCCAGCAACACTTCATGATTACTGATGATTAATCCATCTTTTCCCTGTCTTCCCGTGTATAAAACCTTTGACCCTAAAGAACAGTAGAATCCGGTTAACACACCAACTAACTGTAAGTGCTTTGATGATTACACTGGATTTTCCCCCAGTTAATATTACAAAAGCATTCTCTCTCATGCATGCTTGTGATTAAGCAATCCAAGCAGTCCAGAAAACCCTAACTCTAGCTTCCAAGAAAAACTGAGAGCCTCAGCTTTTTCAAGTATGAACACTACAGTTGCCTAGCAAGAATCAAAAGCCTCAAATAGCTGCGTGAGCCAGGTAGATACTGAGCCCATCACCAGTCTCTAGCCAGAGCTCCCTCTGAACAAAGTGTTCTCTTACTGTAGATGCACATAATTTATACATGTCCCCATTTTAATTCCTAGCAATAAGGTGAGGTGGTTATTTTTATATATCTGTATGCATACACACACTCTTCAATCTAGTCTAAAAATGCCAAGTGCAGGCTAACTGGGCTCACTGCTTGACATTTTCCTGCCTAACAGTATGCTGTTACAAAGCTTTAGAACTGGAACACATTTCTGGCTGTGCAATTTAGAGACGCACACTAAAAGTCTCTGCATGCCACTAAGACATGCTATTCTCTTGGTTGTCAATGACAACACCAAACAGAAGCTTCAA
Source organism: Pezoporus wallicus (assembly GCF_028554395.1). NCBI lineage: Eukaryota > Metazoa > Chordata > Aves > Psittaciformes > Psittacidae > Pezoporus > Pezoporus wallicus. The sequence goes on from NW_026640059.1 coordinate 2,852,027, forward strand.
CACTCGTGTATACACACCTTGAGACAAAATCCACTGCAGATTTCTTTGTTTTCTTTTTCGTACTAACATGAGTTTATATCACCTCCCACATGAGGTACATAGAGCTATATATAGACAGTTGTCTACAGTGATGGCCACATCATCATCCAAAGCAGAGGTTTTATAACATCCTGATGTCTAGGTAGCAGATGCACGGGTAATGTCCACACAAGCAGCTTTTCAGCATCTTAAGATCTAACAAAGTTTGCTTACAGACCGTCTGACATGCAACTTGTCCATAATTGTAAGGAAGCTGTGGATTAGCATTCATTACTCAAACTTCATTCCTGTGCCAAAAAGCTGCTACTCTCACAGGTATAATCACACCTCATAAAACGCTATGATTCCAAGCTAGCACATCTTATACATATTTGATTCAGTCTACTTAATCATTCTGCCTTTGGTGTTGGTCTTCACCTCACATGCTTTAAGGACTTATTCGATCGCTTCTCAGGCACGCAGCTGCTTTTCACTTTGCTTGTGGATTTCTGCAGCTTCTTCCCTTTTTCAAAGCTACATGACGGCAGCTTACAGCTACATGCGCTTTGTGAATAGTCCCTACAAAACATTTCTAATGAATTCCTGTGGATAGCAGGGGGTAAGACGTTACTAAATTCTCACATAAGAGAAAGTGAAAGGAGAGGTCATTTTTCAGTGCAGTTAAAAAAAAAGAAAATCAGTCTACCGGGTTTCTCTTTCAGGAAGTTGCCCAAGAATGCAATTAAAACCACAAAGCCAAACCACGTTTCGGAATATTCTGCAGGCATGAGGAAGGGGGAGAGAAGTAAATCACACTAAACACACTGAGGCCTCTACTGCTGCAGCAGGTATGCCCAAATTTGAAGGGAAATCTGACATCTTAACAGCTACTTGCTAGCACAATGGTATTTCCAAAGGACTTACTTTTCTGTGAAGATCCTCCTGTGCTGCCAAACATTAAGCCAAGGTACTGAGCACCATTTTAACCAGAAGACAAAAGACTCTCTCCTGAAGTGAGATACTTTGCATTTCCCAATCCTCCCAGAACTCATTACATGAAGCATACTACAGCATTATTCAAAAGAGAGCCAAGATAAAGAGTTTTAGCTAACCAGTTCTCTGCCTCAACACACAATTTCATGTCACCAACATTATCCAAATCCTGTTTCAATAATAGAATATATACACCCTTTCCTCCCTGAACTGCAATGGATGTGAACACTTCTATTTTTCCATCACTCGATATGCAAAGAAAATCTCGGTTACTAACTGAATTAGGAATTTTTGGTGGCTTTTTAAGTACATGGAAAGCAAGCTCTTCCTCATAGAGGACGGGAGACACTAGCGAAGTGAGCAACTTCCAGTTTTCAAGCTTTTACGATGAAGCCAATGCTCGGGAAGTGCCTCCTCTCGCATCCATAACTGGGGAGCGGACTCCCAGACTGGCGCAGGGATGCAGCGCCGGGTTCACCGCATGGAGCCCACGGCAGAGGGGGACAGGCGCTCCCACCCGGAGCCGGGCCGACCCTGGCAAAGCGCAAGGCTACCAGCCTGGAAACTCATCTCTTGAGGGGGGAAAAGCCTCCTTGCTTCCGAAACAGCAGGGAAAAGCAGCAGCTCCCCACGCCAGCGGCACCCGCTCACGCCACATCGCCACGCACCCGGCGCTAGGAAACTTGTGGGACCAGGTAAGAGGCGAAGCACACTGAAGAGCCCGCGGGCACCCGGGATAACGCGTCCGGATCGACCACTAACGGCCATCAGCCTTCCGGTTGTCAATAGGGAAACTTTGCTGTGTGCCGCCTGCCTCGCGGAGCCCGCGCAACGCCCGATAGCCCTTCTCCAGCGGGCGCCGAACAGCAACTCCGGGCCCTCCGGCCCGCCCTCCTCCCGCCTGCAGCAACACGGCCCACACGCCGGCCGGCTCTGACTCACCTCCGTGCCCCGCAGCCTGGTCCCGCCGCGGCACCGCTGCACTGCACCGCGCCGCTCAGGCCGGAGCGCGGCGGCGCCCGGCGTTTATAGGGTCCGCGGCCCGCCCCGCCCCGCCCGCCCGCCCCTCCGCCGAGCCCCGCGGCGGCCCGCCTCGGGGCAGAGCTGCCCGCGGCCGCCCCAGCGGAGCGGGGAGGCGGAGAGAGCAGCGGCGGGAAGCTCTGGCCCGACCCCGTTTGAGGAGGCAGCCCGGCCTGCCCGCGGGATGCCAGGCTGCAAGCGGGCGGCACGGCGGCACCCCGTGCCGCCTGTAGCACTGTAGGGCCCATCGCCCCACGCCTGCCCCCTCGCCTGTGCTCCTGCCCTAGTCCCCCCAGCGTGCCTCCCGAGCCACACCGGCTGCTCTCGCCCCTCTTCTGGGGCATAGGGAGGGGAGAAGGGGAAGTGGAGGCAGATGTGGTGTGCGCAGGGGAAGCCTCAGCCTGGCAGGACCGCTGATGGAGCAGGGATAGTGAGGGGATGGATCACTAAGGCCAATGGTTGCAGCGGCCCCCGACACCATGAGGCCCCTTCCTGGCAGTGGTGTTGTGGGAGATTGAAGGATTCTGGCTGAAGGGACAGCTCCTCCCACCACCTTGCATGTTCCCCACGGCTGGACTGCTGCACCCATGTCCTCTAGCAGCAAGGGTGAGGAAACATGCCAGTGGCCTAGGACCTTGATACCTCATATGATGCTGGGGCTTTACTCTTCACAAACTATGTAAGGGAGGCTGCGAGGGAGGCAAGCTGCCACTCCAGTGTAACAGCATGGGCACAGTCACGGCAGCATGACAGAAGTGTAATCCTGGGAAAACACATGTGAATGTTAACACTGACTGACAGCCCCTGACTCCTCAGCTGACGAAGCGCAAGATGGAATTTCCACTGTTCATACCAAAACGGTGCTGCTGACAAGCCCAGAGAAGCAAGCAGTGTGCTGGTCCGGCAGAGGACAACACTGCTTTGCTAAGTCATCCTTTCCTGTTTTCCAAAAAATTTCTCATGCGTGGCGCAGTCCAGCTTTGAAGGAACAGGACAAGTATGCAATAAACCACGTTTCTCCCCTCAGGAGTTTGGACTTCTCTGGATAAAAAAAAACCCAACCCATCTCTTGGCTGCAGCTGGAGGAACAGTGGTGGCGTCTGCTTTGCTCTTTAAGGTGGAGAGCCTTGTGTTCATTGAGGTGGGCTCTCTCCCTATGGAGACCCCCTGTGCCTGGGCAAAAGCAGGATGCTGGCAGGCAGGATGAAGGAGGTGGCACAGCATGGCAGTGTGTGGAGGCAGGGTGTTCAGCCTCAGCCAGGGCAAGGGGAATTCGGTTGAGACTAGGTGCTGACACCAGCAGGCTGGGCTGTCGAGGAATGGTGTCTTCATGGGCAGTGCCAGCTGAGGTGGACGTTTCTCAGACTGTCTACTAGCCATTTGCCAACTAGCTTAATTTTGCTATTTTTAGTTAAAAATTGTCTCCTTCTCCCCTAACCTAAATGCCTTGTATCATCATTTCTACAAACACAGATCTATTTCTGAGTTGAGAATGAGATGAATTAAAAATAACAACAAAACTGCCACCTTTTGCATGGTTTTTCATATTAACAGGGACAACCCTGGAGTACCCATTTTCTCTCATGGATCAAGACAGAAAGCTATGCAAACCATGTCAGAGCTCCTGCTCAACTGCTTAACATCATGAAAACCACATGGAAAAATTTTACTGAGTGGTTTTAGGAGCCTTTTGGTACAATCTGGCTTACGGAGAGGAGGCAGAAGAGCCAGTCAGCTGCACACAGATCTTGGGGTAAGAATCCAGGCTCTAGTCTGACAGGCTGAAGACCTAAGCCAACAGCCAAGCCCCCCAAACACCCTCAGCTTGGTCCTGAACCCAGCATTTGCAGGTGCAAACTTCGTAGTTTGTCTTTAGCAGAAACAGGGCAGAGATAAGGGAAGCTACCTTCCAAACAAATTACCGTAAAATAGTCTCAGTATTGATTACATTCAGTTTGAACAACACAGTTTTAATCCAGTGAAGCAAGCTGAAGAGTTGCAGCCAGAAGGCAGTGCTGTTCCTCCCCTTTCTTATTGCCATGTAGCCCATGGCTGCTACAGTTTCTAGATGTGGGCAGCCACCTCTTGCCCAGGCAAGAAATCACTATTTCTCCTTGTTAGGAAATGGTTTAAGCAGTCAAAGTTTTGGCTGTTAAGCAGTTAACTAGTCACACTTCAGAAAGTATGAAGCATCACACATATTAAGCACTTAGCATCAGCAAAGGACTCATTTGCAGAAATACAAGCATCAGGTAAAAAAAAAAGTTGAAGGGGAGTTTGGTTTGAGGCTGCATAAGATTGGGCCACCCAACCTAACAACTGCCAAAAGGAGAGTCCTCCTTTTTCCCAAACCCCTCTGAGATGAGGGTCTCAGACCCTTACTGGCTCTGCTGCTTGTCAGGCCCTTGTGTGACCCATCTTATCTTGGCAGGGAAAAAATACAACACAGAACTTTTTTTCTGAATTTATCTATGAAGGAGACTTCTGAGGGGCTCAATGAATACTGGAGCCACTGGAACAATAAAGGAGCCAGGTTCACAGCAGCCAGGAGCAAGACTGGCTTAAACTGTTGGAGAAACTTATCCACAGGAGGCATTGTAAGATCTGGTGTAGATCCCTTCAGGTGAGTGCATGTGGGATGCACTTGCTTGCTACTGGAATTAATTTCATAGTTAAGTACCTGTGCACAGAGATGAAAGCTGTGTACGTGAAAGCAAAGTTCACTGACAAGCTGCACGTGCTGTGGGGCTATACTTAAAAGCACAGAGGTTCTTCAGATGGTATCCCACCTTAGAAAGGGTAGATTTCAAACCATGCACCAAGTTGCTAATGAGGATACAGGAAATCTCATCCATTTTTTTCCACTTGAAGCAGAACATCTCTTCCCACAGAGGGAAATGTTGGTGTTTCCCTGTATGATTTAGGCTTAAAGAGGAAGCTGACAGGCATAGTGTTGTGGTGAAATAGAAGAACTGGCTCCAACACAAACAAGCCTAAGCTTGACAAAATAGGCTGTAGTTTTAACAAGCAGCTTAGGAGAAGACTAAGGCAGAGGCTCTTAATGAAAATGACCACCTTTTTAGGCCAAACAGAGTAACATTTTTCAAGCCGTTCAGATTGGAAATCCTATATGAAAATAAAAGAAACTTCACAGTTACCATACATGTTTTATAAAGCTAAAGTAAAAAATTATGGTAAATGTGATAAGCCTATAGAATTTATTGTTTTATGTATGGTTTTGACAGGTTGCCAAGAGAATGGTGCTGCTATATGGAGAGTGGAAGAAATGACATTTTCTTTGCTTTTGGATTGTTATAGAATTTTCAGTGCTTTACAAGCCCCCAGATGGTTTTTATAACCCCTTCAGGGGTTGAAACATATTGACTGAGAAATACTGATTTATATAGCAAACTCTACTCTCTTCTCATTGCTGGCAAAATTACTGCTTTGTATATGTATATATACACAGTGGCTGAATGTAAATAATGGTCCAACAAATAATGAGGTCTGAGGCAAAATCTACCACCTGGTGGTACATTAATTCAGATGAAATGTCTCTAAATTTACACTTGTGTAAATAAGATAAATATTTGGCCCTAAATCTTTTAGGTGAGCTCTGGATAGAGGATTAAAAAAATTTGTACCATGTTTCACCCTGCAAACACAGCAGATTACTAACTCCTTTCATTGGTATCTGAAATGCTTTGCCTGTAATGAGTAGGCATCTGGAGTAAATAGTCTGTCCAGTTTTAATTTTTGGAAGACCACTGTATTCATGCATGTTCTGTATAATCCAAAGGGTATAAAACAATTCTTACTGAGCAGTGGCTTCCTAAAGTACATTGAAATCCAGCAGTGTACCATAAAGACCTCATATCCCTTGGGTGACTAAACCTGTGCTTTTGCTTTTGCCCATAGGTCCTGTACAATCAGGCTGGTGGCATGGCTCGCTGGATGACTGGCCACTGCTGCAAGCCACTGCTGCAACCTGGGTACAAAATGCTCCAGCACAGTGCCGGGGAGGAGGTAACACTTTGTTCGTCCTGTACGTCATGGATTATGTGGTCACTTAGAACATGAGTAGTATGATTTCAACTCCATCAAAGGCAGGAGGAGAGTTAGTGGTGTTCCTAAGAGAGGTCTCTATCCACCTTGTCTGAAGCTTTTCTAGAGAAAGAGAGGGTTTTCAACTCTCATTTTGGCACCTTCCTACTTTGCATTAAAGAATTAAAAATGCATTTGATCAGCAGAAGGAAAGGAAAAGCATGTCACCATAGCTTCATATTTAAGTCATCCTTTGGGAGGGTGGAGACTGCAGTTCTACTCCCCACTTGCCAGACAGAATACTATTGTATTTTACACTAATCAACCAGTGGGTAAAATACATGAACAACCCTTAGGCTGGGCAGAAAATTTAACCAATCGCCTTGTAAACAGCATCTCCTTTGCTCCTTTGCATTGCAATACCTCAGTCACTTCTTGGAGCTGGGCCTGAACTCATGCCCTGTAGCTCTGCACTGGTGAAAGCAGAACCTCTGCACTAAACTTTCTGGCAATTCTCACTATGCAGATTATAAAATTTTAGATCACAAACTTTCTCTGACAAGGCACGCACACAGCTCCCAGCTCCTTCAGCCTCCACCTCAGATGAAGCTGCCTGACACTAATACTAAGAAAAGGCAGTGAGCTGCTTCCAGATTACCTTGGATTTGCATGGATTTGGTGCTAAGCCCCATCAGCGAAGCTGCTGCTTAAGCTTTTGCATGCTGTGTTTAAGTTGTAGGACCCAAGTGACCAGAGCTGGCAAAGTTTTATTGTTGGTTCAACTATTTCTGCTCACTTGGACAGCTGTAAAAAGAGCAGGCAGCAGAGCAGCTCCAGACCTGAAAGAAGGCAGCAAGGAAGACTTGGCAGAGGAAAAAAAGCACAGGCAAGTCAGCTGGCTCGGGGGAGGCAAGTTGGAGGAATGAGCCCAAAGCACAAACAAAGCAAATGGCAGCCTTGAGGCTGGTCCAGGCCCTGGTGGGTCAGAGCAGAGCCACCGGCCAAGGCATGGCCTGGTTCCCAAGGCTGAGAGAGGCTTATGTCGGCAGTGGGGTCAGCAGAGGGTGATGATATGAATGAATGCCACTTTTTTTTTTTTTTCTTTTTGGCTGAAATTTGCCTGTTACTCCAGGCTGGGAACACTACCATTTGCTATTGTAAATACCCTATTCTAAAACACGGGCTCTCGGCACCCAGCCGAAGGAGGAAAGATCTCATCTGCAACTCCTCAGTGCTAGGAAAAGCCAGTACTGCTCTGTCAAGCCTAAATTACCTTCCCTTGGTGTGGGCAGGATGCAGTGCTTCAACTTCTTTGACATGCATTTCCTTGAGACAAATATCAATTCCCTCAGTGGCCCATCGTTTACTATCTACATAAAAACAGAGGGAGATGGTTAGAGTGGGGAACAGCCCTGCTGTTGCTATATATAGTGCCCTGTCTGCTCAGCCTGTAATGTTTTGCTATTCAGTTGTAAATAATACTATAAGGAAGGGAATAAAATGGGGAATAAAATGAAAATTTAACTTGGAGAAACTGATGTAGAAAAGCAGAGAAAAAGAAAGAAGACCACAGGTCCAGAAAACACAGGAATAAACTACCTACTTGGGCTTAAAAGCAGATGTCATTAGTGAAACGCATCCTGCCACTACTGCTTTTGGGGTCTCCTGACAGAAAGCTGAACAAATCTGTCCTTTTGGCTGGCTACTTCTTCCTGGCACCTGCCATTATGGTCCAATGTGAAGGTTTCCAGCATTATACCTAAAATAATTCTCACATTTATATTTCAAAGAGTGCTGGGAGACTGCACATATTTCTTTTACATGCACATATTTAAATCTATTCAAATTTGTTCCTCTTATGAATCATCATATCATCATGAATCATTGTCAGGACTTACTAGCTTAAACTCTACACAGTACACACTTGTAAGGAAAAATACAAAATATATATGCCTTGAATATTCCAGTGGTGGTTGGGCATCTTGCAGCAATACATAGGTTTTCTAACAACACCCTTGTGAGGAAAAGTGGATTTATTCCCATTTTACAGAATAGTAGTAGAGGTAAAGTGGTCAGTCTGTGGCTATTAAGGAAGTCTGTGGAAACGACCCCAGATCTCTAGTATTTCAGCATAATTTCTAACCCACAGGACCAGCTCCTTCTCAAACCAGATGAAAAAGCAATGCATAAAGGAAAAAGAACAAAGAAACGGGTTTGGTTTTGTTTAGTTTGGTTTGGTTTGTTGCCAATGAAGGGTAAAAGAAGAAAGCCATTAACAAAGCATTTTCCTGTGTGATTCAAATTAGGGCAGCCATAATGGCTGAAGACAATTGTGCTTTTATTCTTTTTCAGTGATAATTTCAAATTTGGGCAAGTTTTTGTTGTTGTTTTGCCATTCAACACAAATAAGTTGAGTTTGGTTCCACCACCAGAATGATTCACTAATGCCCTAAAGAAATTGAGAATGTCCCCAGTACAGGAAATACATTACTAAATTTTAAGTCTGAGCCACATCAGTACTGATCTTTCTATGCTGGGAAACAATTTCTCTGTAGTCTGGAGGAAGTGCTCTCTAACAAATGAAAAATTAATTCTGTATTGCAAACCCCACTGAGTTCACTGTTGGGATTTTTTCTTTTCTGTGAGTAAGGAATGAGTGAAAACAAACAAAGAAAACCTTTGGGATGTGAACCAAGAAGAGGCATAAAACATTAGTTGGGCTTCTAGCCATAACCTACTGGGAGATCTATGGTCTCAGTGAGTTTTTGGTCACGCTCTTCAGGAAATAGACAATACATAGTTTATTCAAGATAACTTAATGATAACAACTCCAGGCATTTTGTTTATTAGCTGTAGGTTTCTTTCTTACTGACACATTCTTCTGGAAACCTAGCCTTGGCTCTGCATTCTGCCCATGGCAGGTTTTTGTAGATTTTAGTTTCTGCGGCTCTTTCAAACTGAAAAAGAAGAAAAGAAGTTATAGGCAATATCGAAAAAAATTACATAAATTGACACACAAGTATTTAAAACTTGAAGTTTCTTTTCACCATTTTAGGGCTTTCTTTATCTGAAAACTTCTAAAATTTAATTTAAAAAATTAATATTTATCAAACAAAAGTTTGCAAAATGTGCTTTCCAAGGAACACTTTCTGATTAGCCTTATTCCCAAGACTACCTGGGTGTTTTCATACTCTCAGTTAGTGATACAATCACAGTGACTTCTCCAAACAGAGGTCAGCTCACACTCTGAAGTAGCATCACACGAAGGCATCTTGCATTTTGTTGAACAGAGTTTTATCTGTTCTGTTCCATACACTGAATTCTAGTAAACGAAAGAGGCTAGAAGGAACATTTCTTGTGATAAATAATGGGAAGTTGTAGAGGTGGGGCAGTTAGGACTGTTTCCTGCATTATATTGATAGGGAAACAATAAAAAGCTAATATTCTCCCCAGAGATTTACATATAGATTAAGACTTTAGAGTCTTGTTTCCTGGGTTTTTCAGTTTGTTGTTGTTATTTTCCACCCAAGTGGGAAAAAAACCCAAACAACTAAGTGACTTTTGAGGCTAAGAAGTACTTTGTATCCTCTGAGGATAAGGTCTAAAGAGACATAAATTCTGTATTCAGCCAAAGAATATTAAATCAATTTAAATTACTATTCTCTTTCAGCAAGTGTAGACAAACAAGGTTCGGGGTTTTGATTTCAACCTGTTTGAGTGAAACAGGCTGCTGCTAAGAGTGTCCAAGAGAACATGCTGTTGCCCTGCTCCACCAGTAGTAAATATCTAAAGTAAGAAAGAGTCCAGAAGATAAATGCTATGCCTTTGATTCCTCAAATGTTCAAACTACTGTCTGAAATAATTAGTAGCTGCAGCCTGTAATCACTTGCCATTCAGGCAGGAAGGAAACTCAGCAGCAGGCAGCCAAATTACAATGCAATGTTGGTTGCTCCTGCCTGCCTGAGCTAACCTGGCTTCTCCTTTGTGTGTCAGGGTAAGGACACAGCCCCAAAAGACAAGCCTTTCAGTTTTCTGTTGGAACACTTCCCTCATCACAAGTCAGCTAGACCTGACACCATAGCTAAATATCAGCATTTCAAGTTAGCTTGCCTTTTCCCAAAACAAGGGCTAACTTCTGAGTTTGTCAGCTAGAGTAGTACTCAGCAAATCTTTCTTCACTCATTTATTGCCCAATGACACAGAAGATGGCAGATTAGGCAGTCTTTGGCTAAAAGTAAAGGTTTCTTGCCTTTCAACTAATAACATACTTCAGGTCTTGCTTCCAAAACCCTGTTATTTCTTAGCAAGATATTTCATACTTTCCTTCTGGTCTCTTTAGTTTCCTGCCTGAAGATATAGTCTTATCATGCTAATGATCTTCAGCTTCTGTTGCTTCTGTCGTGCTTTCTGTTACCTCTCTAGGTCTCTAGGGTTTAGTCATTGAACACTCACCTCTCGTTAAGTTTTATACACATCTTTTATATAGCTATTTCTTTTGTTTATATAAAGTGTCTATCACCATACTGATACTCTTTTCCTAATCTCCCAATTTATTTCTCCACCCACCACTTCCATTTGGTATGTTTGATACCTCAGTGTCTTGGGTTTGCCTACCTCTTTCTGCATTCCAGCATTCATTTCTGCATTTCAGCTTCTTCCAAGCCTGAGGTCCTCTCTGCTTGGTAGAAGAGATTTGATTTAACTTCTATTGTCTATAGGTTAGTCCAGACATCCCATTGAGTCTGTTTGTGCTGCAACAATAAAGACAGGTTTAATTGGCTCAAAGCTTTAAGAATTAAGACATATCTTGATAATTTGAGAGACAATGGGAAAGGTGGTTCCCCTGTTCCCTTCTCAGAGCTGGAGTTCAGGCTAACAGTTTTTTAAGTCATAGTTTCTGAAGTTTTTGTGGTTTCAGTTTCTGAAGGCAGAAGCAGACCGAATGGTTCACAGTTCAAACCTGTTCTTTCAGAAAGGGGTGGAGTTTGCTTTTAACAATGCCAGGCTAATTTGTGAATTAATGTCTCTATTTTCTGAGGTACAAGAGCAGTCTGCTTTGGAGGACTGGCTGACAGGATATAGTAAAAACAAAGATGAAGACAAATCTGATTCTTTAGATGAAGTTGCTACTGTGCATTAGGACTGTCAGCAGCCTACTGTCAGTCTATAGGAATTGTTTCCTGTTTTCAATTCATGATGAATATGGATAAGAGCATATATGACTTTTTTTTATTAAAAGGGAAAACCCAGTAGCACTATGGGAGACAGATAAAAAAAGGAGAAACAGAAAGGTTCAGGAAACAATTTTTACAACTACCAATGACAGAACAAGCACCTGTAATGACAAAAGGCATTGCCTTGTAGCACAAACAGCTAGGCAGACTTTTGGGCAGAAACAACTCTGTCCTTTTTCATGTAGAGGTACCTAAGAAAGCTCTAGAAGTCTCCGTATACAACTAAACAGCAGCCAAGGAACAAAACCACATTTGCCTTCAATTCACTCTTACACAACTGCAGATAGTAGATAGTGCCCTAAGTGGGGTTCATTTTTGGCTGAAACCTCGGGATGTTCATCAGTAATGACAAGACAAGGGAAGAAACCTTGCCTCTGGTGGATGTGGTTTGTACTTCCCCATGCAGTGCCTCTGCCCTGAAGTCTACAGGGGCCTTTCTCATCACGCTGCTGCTAGTAAGTAAAACCTTAAGTTTTTATATTAAGACAAGGGTGAAAATAATGGCCAAAACCCTTTCTGAGACAAGTGGTTTAGATACAGCTACAGCCAAACTTGAGTAAGTCCTGCCTGAAGCTTGAATACACTACATCCGCTCAGGTCAGTGCTCACAGTGAATGGTATTACACAAAGAAAAGTACAGGGAAGCAGGGGACAGAGAGGATGCTGAACTGCTTTCCAGGTGTCAACAGGGCCATTCCCATGGTACGTGGGTGTTGTGGACAGATGCAGCCCGTGCTCCTGCCCTGCGGTTAGCCTCCACCACAACTTCCCATCTGCTTCACTTATTTCTGGCCCTTTTGGTGGCTGTGACAGGTCAAGCCCAGGCCAGATGTCTGTGACCAGCCCCTGCTGTGCACAGGCCTGTCTCTGCCAGTCCTCCTCCCTGCAGCACCTCTGGAACCTCAATCTCTTTCTGAGGCTTCAGCAGATGGATCTGTCTGTGAACCCTAGCATCACTAGGAAGGCTAAGGAAGACATTCAGAGTGTCCCAGGTTGGAAAACTTTCACCACGCCAGAAGTTATACCATCCGATGGTTTCCTCTAGAAGCACAATGAAATCATCTTAGGAGTCTGAACAGCTCTGGCAGAGCACTTTTTCCTCCCAGGTCTGGACATCTAGCTGGCACCCGAAGACGAGAGCCCCTTCACGAACAGAGGACATGGCTGCAGTGATCTGTCTTGCTGTGTCTCTGCAGTGACTGCCACTTCCACAGCTATCATAATAGCGCTTGGGGATAAGTTTGTATCTCCAAGCTGCGTCCACTGTCTGCATTTTGAAACCACATGTAAACTGCTGGGCTCATGGGCTAGCCTAAGAAAAACTCAGCTCTGCGACAAAGTCTCTCTCAGGGTCTTCCTTGGGTCGGCAACTCTTCACGTCAAACACACACAGCCCAGAGACCAAAGCTACTCCTAAACCAAGACAGGACACAATGAACTGGAGGTTGTCTCTCCTTCTGAAGAGAAAACAAACATGACTATTTGTTTTTTTGTGCTGGGCGGATAACTCTGCCTTCCCTACCATGTTTCAGTGTTGTAAGAGAGGACATAAATCAATGTCCAAACCCACTCTGTGCCTATCACTGCATAGACTTCTCCTAGCGACATGAGAGTCTTCTTTTTTCAACTGGGCTGAGATGATTTTATTTGCAGCTTTTATTTTGTTCTAGTCCTGGCTTCCCTCCATCCACTTTTGTCAGCTAGGGTTTTGCTGCTTTGTTTTCCATTCACACCGTTTGGGCCCAGTGGATAAGCTTTTAAGTCAGAAAACTAGCATGTTGGCAGCAGCGGCCCAGCTCAGGCTTGCCCTGCCCTATTGGGCTTGACAACAGCTCAGAAATGATTGATGTTCTAGCCCCAGTGCCTTCCCTTGAGATGACAGCACTCAGAAAAGCTGTCAGTGCTTGAGGAGAAAGGATCACCACAGAAATGCTGGCTCATTGCAGCTTATCTCCAGAGTTAGTTACTCGAAGATCATAAATACGTGGATTACAGTTTCTAACTTCATGAGTTCCTGGACAGTTGACACCAAGAACTGTATTTCTGCAGTAAAATATGGACCTATCTCCCTCTAGTCCCTTTATTCGCAATGCCTTGAAGATGCCAATATCTGTAATTCGTTTGGTGTACTGTGTGATTCAGAAGTTGCGGCGGACGTTTTATAAAACATCCACCCAGCTTAAAATGATTGCAGTTAAGTCCCCTCATAGAGGATTCTTCTAATTATGCCTCAGAAAGGAAGGGGCAAAAGACATGAAAAGCAACAGGAGGCATATGCATTAACATTACTATTATGTAGTTGGTTCCTGTGCCCTATGGTATCAGAGGAAGCTATTTTTGGCAATATTCCTGTTATCGAGAAGGTCCAGGAAAGTAATCCAGATGGCAATGAGTTACATAAAGCAACTTCAACTTTTCTTAAGTCATGTCTCACTTGTTTTATGTGCTAGCCCAAAGGTAGCAATCTTGGTACCTTTATGCCTGCCCCCTGTGATTGGTATTTGTTCAGGCTGAACAATCATCTATGATGGATAAATGGCATATGTCAAACCATCGGTTTTAGTAACTTGTAAGAGAAAGGTCAGGAGTTAGTCTCAAAACAGCTTTGAGACAGCTCAAAGCACCAGTCCCTCATATCCATTCATTTCTTCTAAGAGCACTTCGAATTCCCTTTGCTTCCTTTAAAAAGCATTTCTCACTGCCACTTCTGACCAGCCCAGTCCTCCCAGGTGTCCTGGGCTCTGCTTTCTTAGGATGATTATTTCTCTCACAGAGTAATTCCTGGTAGCTTGCCACAGTTTATCTCAAAAAATCTTCACAATTTTTAATAAGCTTTTTTCATGTCGTGTTGAGCAATTGTCCTGAACCCAGGACGACAGCAATCTATATTACATCATTCCTACTGAGTGCTCACTGTCAGCAAGAGCAGAGAACTGCCTACTGGATATGATTTCTTTTCAGAGGTGAAACAAAGGAATTTTTACTAAGCCTGAGTGTTTACTAAGCCAGCCAAATACGGCGAGGCTGACCCCAGCCTTTCACATGTGTAGAACCAGTTTCAGACTGCCACCAAACACTACAGAGCCCACTCACCTTTCAGAAATGGTTTGTTCACGCTAGCAGAGCAATGCAGGATGACTGAGTTCCAGTTCAGCAGCATTTAGAGTCCTGTTTGTGTAGGAATAAATAGCTACCAGAGGATCAAAGGCAGAGACTCGGAGCTTAGTGTCCATACACTGTATTCAAAATTAATGGAACATGTGAGGAGAAATTATTGCAGGTCGCTTTTTGTAATCATTAGGATTGCCTCATTCTATAATGCTGTTATTGAACAAATTCAAGGTAAATTGCATCTCTGGTAATAACTGGAATACTTTCAGGACTAGATTTTCAAGTTATCTAGTTTATTTGCATGTGTGCTTGCACAAATCGTACATGATGCATCTCTTGGCACTAGCATAGCAATTGTGTGCACAGAAGTGGCACCTGTGCACACACATGGCCAGCCAGCTACCAGGCTGGACTTGGACTTGAACACCCAGGTTGGAGACACAGATCCCTCAGAGCAGTTGGCTCCTACTTTTATTAAGTTACTGTCAAAGCAGTGCAGATAATAGAGAAGCAGGAGCTAAAAGCCAATTCCAAGTAATGTAGATGAAACTGAGTTCACATATCACTCAAGCAGTGCCAGCAGCTCCTTCAATTTTGCATCCATCTTTCCTAAACACACAGCATTCAGCAGTTCACACCTCAGGTGTGATCACACCTCATGTTAAAACATTTCTTCTTTTGTAAAACCTCTTGCCAAGTATGCTTTTGTATTTTATTACAAATGCCTATTATTTGGATTAAGTTACTTCCTTTGTATGATTGGCTACATTCCAGATGCCTCTAAAATCAGTAGTGATGAAGTGGGGGAAACAAAAGCAGCAGATGCTCTTCCTTCAGGCCTCACCACCCACACTACAATGCAGCACTCAGCACTCCTTCCCCAGACCTCTGTCCTCTCTCCATCCCTTGATTTCTGGAGCTAGGGAGGGGGAGAACTGCTGCTGATGGCAAGTGGGATGGTGATAAAATGCCATTTTCCTCTTACCTCTTTATAATAAACTCTGTCAGAACATTTAAAAACAACACAATCAAACCAAACAACAGATCTGAAAAAAGACACCTCAACAACAAACCCAACCACCCAAATTCCATTGTCCTCAACAAATTCCCTTGTCCTCAGGCTCTTCCCATTTTGTCTTTTGGTACCCATTTTGGTACTCACTCAACACTTGTAATTATCATAAATTTTGCTGTGTCTAACTGGAAATCTCTTAGCAGTCATTCCAGTATCAGGCACTGTGAGATACATCATGACAGCACCATCTCTATTCACACTTCTCCAATATGCCCTTGATAAATCATCTACTATATTTTTAACTCCTTTTCTGGATTGGCATTCAAACCTTCACTTGGTATTTCTGGAGTGTTAACAGCTGTCCCCCTATTCCTGGTGAATGCTTAGTGAAGGTTCTTGAAAATAATCTCAAACACCTAGTGATCTGTTCCTAGGGCTGCTCAAGTTTTCCATAGATGCACTAGGGGGGATCATTAGGAGCACCACTGTTGCAGTCACCCCTTGTGACACTGGTATCTTGGTTTGCTAAATGCTGCTTGAGATTAGAGATACACTTATAAAAGACAATGCTGAGGTGGGATGGGAGATAAGTTGCAACATAAAAAGAGCAGATGAGGAACTGAGGCACATTTGGCTTTCAACCAAATGTGCAATGCTCCATATAAACACATGAGAGAACAAGGAGGTGGCACATGAAAGCTCTTAAATCTGTCAAAGAAGAGAAGAATAACAATTCCGGATTATCAAAAAATACCTGTTTCACAATTCAGCAATAAAAAATTCCAGTGGCTAATTTAACTACTTCTCTGAGGTCTTGGGTTTGGTCCCTGACCTGCCAACAAACTCTCAGTGCAACCTTTAGAAAATCACTTCATTTATTTTGATCTACATCCCTGTCTGTGAAATGGGAGTAGTGGCATTTATTTACTGTGGTGCCAGACAGCAGAAGTTTGGAGCATGGGGGTGCTCAAATGCCACAGAGTCTACTACTGCTCCTCAAAAGCTGAATATTCTCCATCTTATGGAGTGGTTTTTGATGTGCATGTAGCAGAAGGTAGCTAGCAAAATGAAGCAATTAGTTCCATGACATTTTCAGCTGCCTAACGAGTTTCTGTTCTTGTCACACAAGTGTTTCAGAACTGGAGCTTGTGTTACCAGTTCTCAACATTTTACGCTTTTTCAGGCTGCAGTTCAACAGCTGTCTCAATATTGCAGTTGGAGCCAACAAATTCCATATAGATTTTCCTCAATATGTTGTCATTTTTAAAAACCCTTTGCCATGCCTCTTTGCTGTTCATGGCTTGATCATGGCTACCCTTTCATTAGAAATCTCTCACTTGAGTCTTTTTCCTACTAATGTGTGAACTGGAGTTGTTTTAACGTCATGGAGATTAATTTCTCTGAAAGCTCAGGTTTCTGTCCCAGCACTTGCGCCCCACTCTTCCAAGCTGCTCCAAGCATCATGTGCCTGTTAGTCAGTTCTCCACAAAAATACCACAAATCTCATATAGAATACTACTCTTTCCAGCCCCTCTAATTTTGCTTTCTAGGTTCAAGAAGGTACTATATCACACATGTTATTGCAGGGCTTTTTCGGTCCAGCCCCTGTTCCTTAAGGGTTGATCCATAAAAATTTGTCCTTATAACAGCTCTATATGCTACCATGTGTTATTATCCCCAAAATACTGTATTGTGTTGAGGGTAGGCCTCCTTTTTACTCCTCCTGACCCAGTAAAAATCCTTCTGGTGGAGAACTGCACTGTGAATCTCCGGCCCTTCTCTCCTGTCCTTTGGTATGGTTACAGCTGTACAAATCTCACATTTAACTTCTCTGCACTGATTTCACCAGCCCTAATCCCAAAGGATGTAAGAATCAGGATTCATGCAATTAGGAATCATTACAAGTGCCTGTATTGATTTAAGAATTAAACTGACAGTATCTTTGCCAGCTATACATAGATCAGTATTCTTTGAAGCTTTGCATTCTTACTGTTTTGCACATCCCGCAAGAAGGAGCCCCTTTCCTTGGGAAGGACTCTTTGTGGAAGATCCATCGGAGTCCAGGGCTTGAACATGCTTGCAGAACATTATCTCTGAGAAGATTTCAGTCATCTACTTTGGACCACTTGAACCACAAACATTTTAAAAATGTGGCATTTAGGGAAAAGGAAAATATATCTTTGTATTTGATATTACTTTATTATTATAGTATTGCATATATTTCTGGAATCAGACTTCATATATAAGAACAAACGATCATTTTGTTCATTATTAGGAAAGGAAGCATATTCTCTTTTTATCCACTATGCTTTTCATGCAATCTGCAAGTACAAAGAGAACATTCAAGACCTCAGGACAAATATATTCTTCCTTTTCAGTCATACTATTATATTCTTTTGCCTTCTGAAAATAACTTATGCAACTTGTCAAAATCTGCAAGTTCAGAACTATTTCTGAACTTCAAGAATATTTTTAGATCACTCATATACAGCTCACTGAATATCATCTTTGTTTTTGTAGTTTAGGCAACCTTCTTTCTTAAGTCACCATATGTTACCAAAATCTGTGAGTAGTCCCTTGCCTTCCTTCTTTCCCAGGTATCACACGCATAAATGCTCTATTTTGTGTGTCTCAAAATTCTTTGTCCTCTGAGGATTAAGCTCATCAGGCTATCCTCTGAGTATTTCCCTATTTCCTAGTGCCTCTCAGCCTAAATCATTGCCTCCATTTCTCACCCTCTTTCAGGCTCTGTTTGCCTCATGGTGGGTTTGGGTAAGTCTTCCTCAGTCCATCCCTGCTGCATGGTTCCACCAGGGTGAAATCCTGAACTCATCTTTGGGATGGACTGATTCACTGTCCCCTCCAGCGCAGCGTTACCTGTGGCACTATCCCTGGGTACTCATTCTCAGCTCAGGCTTGGGGGATCAGCGCAGGATGTCTTGAGCAGCACTGCAGTGGTGATAGTTCTGCCAGCAGACCTGTGCAATTTGGAAGGAAGAGTCAGGGCTACAACCCCCACATCCTGGGTAAATAGTCCAGCCTCTAAACTGATGGGTGAAGGGAGCAATTGCAACAGCCACTGTGTACTTTGAGTACTTTCCTCTGCTCCCCCTTCTAAACAGCTAAGTGAAAGGTTTTGTTTCAATTAACTTCCTTTCATTTTTGCTCTTGTGAGGAAAATGGAAAAAAAGAGTATCTTGCTTGAGCCGAGAATGCAGCTCACATGTCCAATACCTGCAAGAAGAGAAATGTTCATTAGTGGTGTCAGAGGGAACAATTCTGCATGAGTTACAGAAGGATGAATTGTCTCCCGCCACATTAGATGAGGCACTGCTCTCCTAAACAGCCCTAATCCATGCAGTACCTCAGAATGTCTAAACTCAGTGATCCTTCCGCAGCCCAGCCCACCCTGAAACATTCCTGTGCTGCATACAGACCCCAGGTACCTTGGTGATGGCACTGGCCATCCCTGGCAGGGTGATGTGCTGGCTGGAGCTCCTGGACACCTAACTGCAAGCAGCTTAAGCTGTCTTTGGAGGTGTCACTGCTCTTCACCAGCCAGGTTCTAAAACAATTGTAATTTGGCGAGCTAGATCCCATCTGGGCCAGAGAGGCCCTATGCAGACATGGCCCAGTGAGTTACAGCCATCCTATGAGCCAGCCAGATGCACCACCACAAGCCCTTGCAAGACTCTTTAGCTCAGGCTGGGGAGCTGGGGCACCACAAGCAGCCAGCAGTGAGGTGGGACCATGGGCTATGTATGCTGCAGCTGCCTACAGAGGACCATGGAGTGCTGACAAAGAACACCAAGCAACAAAACCAAAGGCTGGGAAGAGCTTTGCAATACACAAATTATTGTTGAGAAATCTGAGGACATCAGACACAGATACCAAAAGGTCACCCACATCTTCTAATGTACAGACAGCACTGGTTACTTTATTTTGGGGACTGGTTAGTCAACAGGACATGCTCTCATATAACTCTTTTTCCTGCCTGCTGTCACTGCTATAAAATATTATTTTCTAGTCTAAGCTCCATCCTTCCCCCCCCCCCCGCATCTGGTTTTGTTCCAATTCTATCTATTGTTTTCCTTATGCATGCTGTAATAATAATACTGATATAACCTCCCATACCCCCTGCTAATAAAAGTCAGTGTATGAATTTCACCAAGGGTCAGCACCCTTATTTCTGTTTCACAGTAGCTAAACTGAGCCATGAGGAGATGAAGTGATTTGCTGGAGACCATTGACCAGATCCTTGACAGCTGTGAGACAAGAATCCAGGTCCAATGAGACCTTAATCCTTGCCCTACCCACTTAGAAACTGTTCTTCCTTCCCAACACATGTGCATGCAAACAATGCACCTATTGTGGGAATAGGAAATTAGCCCTGTTTTTTCAGGATGAAGAATCCTTTCACTACTGTTAGCAAAACCTGCCAATTCTGTGGACACAACCATCCCTGGACTGGAGTAATAGCTGCATATATTAACATCAGACACAAATGCCTGCTCACTGAGTGGCACACACACAGCAGGGAACTTGCCACCCAAATTTCATCAGACACAGGCAGATCACACACAGGGCCAGCAAATTGTACATGGGCTTGGGGCTGGCAGAGACCACCACACTTCCCTTCCAGACACAGACTGCATCACCTAGACCTTAGTGCTTCCCACTGGAAGATTCATGCTTCATCTGGTGGACGCCTCCCTTTTCCCTCAGCTCCTCCCTTCTGCCATCAGGAAAGCTGACCCACCTTTCCCACAAGCTTTGCCTGGCAATCTTTCTTTTCCTGCATTGAGGCTTTACGGAACTGCAGGATTGGCCCAGGAGGGAGAAAGGGAGCCCACAGTGACCCATGCAGCCCACATCTTCCCAGGCTCAGCCACGCAGCGCAAAGAGTTAAAAAATGATGAGGAATTTCTCTGTGAGCCACAGAAAGGACTAAGAAAACGGAAACTGGCCTGAATTTAAACTGAAGGACCCCATTCTTCTGCCAAACCACTCAGTTCCTTAATCAACTGGGGCCTTGTTTCACGGTCAGTCATCAGAGGCTTTAGAAAGTCATTCAGACAAATCTGTAGTGGGGGAGCCACAAAGGATGTCTTTTCTGTGGCACTCTCTACCTAGAATATGTAATGCTTGGGGACAGGCCTGTCCTCAGTGGTGCTTCTATACCACTGGAGCACAATATACAATGATGCTATAGGATACTTGTATTGCTGAGCTCCTGCTTATTTAAATAAGCATTTAATTAAGGCAAGTCCTGTAGAAAATTGAGCAACGAGCTTTCCCAATGGTACTTCTCCTCCTCCCCAAAATAAAATCTCTGTTGGAATTAGGAGTGGGTTTCAGAAGCACTGCAGTCTGCTCCAAATCAGCCTCCTCTTTCTCTCATTAGCCCTGCAGTCCTGTCACTTACTAGATTTCTAGCTTCTAAGGAAACACTTCTCTTTTTTTTTTAGCTCAATTTAGTAATGCTTTCAATGATTTCTGATAACTGCACTTTTATTACTCATTATTATAGAGTCAGGAGAAAAAAAAAATCCCACATAATAGCAGATATCTGATTATTCTGGGAAACTTTGAAGTTCCCTTCTGCAGTGGTATTCTTTGATGTTCCTATTAAATAAATAATGATTTTTACATCTAAGGGTTATCTTACAGTGCAAAATACACCATGATCCTCAGTGTAAAAAAATCTTTTCATTGTTAGCCACAATAAACATCAGGGGAAGCTGTGATTCTGGAGTGCTTGAAGCTGACCTGCCCAGATATGGGGCAATATATTTTTTTCACATCAACTGTGTGTGAAGGAGAAACCAGTGCTGCAGACAGAGGTATTGCAACAGAGAGAGGAAAGGAAGATGTTAGATCAAAACAGAAGAGGCACACAGGCAAAAAGAAACTAGCAGATGCTCTAAAGGCAGAAAAGCATCAGATTAGAAACAGAGTATGAGTCTTTTCATAAGGTTTTCAGTCCCAGCCTTGGGCTCTTTGTATGACAGTGGGAAATAGGATGACATTTCTGGAACTGTGCTGACTTAAAAATAATAACAATAAAAGGTCAGAATTTACTGTAGAAGGAACTCGTTAAAAGACTTCAGCAATGGTACATGCAGTAGGTGCTGTGTAGAGCAGGCCATCTAAATTAATTTATTCTATTTTGGTACCTGTGCAGCCCTCTCTTAGGTCAGGTCTTGTGGTCTGTGTGTTCGCTTGCTCCCGTCACTGTCCATGGCAAGTGGCAGAGGTAGGGGCAAGCTGACCAGGCTGTGCACCCCTGAGCTCTGACAGAGAAGCTACTGTAGAGCCCATGGGCTTAAATCGGAAGGTGTGTTGTCTGGGCAGCTGCTAAATCTCTCTTCCTCATCTGACTTTCACCCACAACATGCTGGCATGGGGAAGCCACACTTCTGCACATAAGCCTTGCAAATCCCACATGCGTGCTGGTTTGGGTGCCTGGTGCTGGGCTGTGGACATGACATTCCTCCTGGAAATGCATAAGGCTCCCAGTCCTCCTGCCTGAGGTGGGCGCTTACCCAGCTAAAGCCTTTACTTGTGCATGTCAGAAAACACCTCCAGCAGCACCCACTCTGTGAGCTGTGCAAGGAGGAGGATGGCTGGGATTCACAACAATACTGCAGGCAAGAGAATACAGCAGCAAAACACCAACACAGAGCATAGAGAGAACAGAAGGAGCAGGACAGAGAAGGAGAAGCTGGAAGGAGTGCTCCCATATTTTTTCCTGCCTTTATCCCCACTTTTATGTCCTGATTTCTATGAGGTTTTTTGGTTTGTTTTTGTTTTTTTTTTTCCATTACAGATAAAAGCCAGAAGTCTTCTCCATCCTTCCCACAGCTACCAAATATTTTTCACACTCCAGGAATGGCGCGCCTTTCACTTCCTTCCTTATCCCTCACTTTCAGCTCCCACCTGCACCTCCCAAAACCTCCCTGAGCCACTGCTCTTCCCAGCAGTCCTGTAACACTTTTTGCTAGCACTCTGCAACTATACTCATCTGACAATGCTGGAAGAAGTAATACCACAGGCTTCTTGATGCAGAGACTCAATCTCATGCTCAGAAGGAAAGCCCCCATGCAACAGTTTGCTGGAGGCTGGGAACTTACCCCATCAGTACGCTGCTCTTCCAAATGTCCATTTGCAGAAATCAGAGGTGATCATCCTGGGAAGGGTTTGCATCTGAAATGGAAAAGTTGTGTTTAAAATAAAAGCATAAGAAGAGCAGCAATGAGAGGGTGTTTATTTTGGATGCCAGTGGGAGTAGATGATACCATGGCTGTATTCCTATGTGAGCACTGTGCAACCACATGCACTGTTCAAACCTTGTCCCATCCCTGTCCCAGAAACCCTTCCATCCCCTCCATTAGCTCCTGAACAGGAGCAAACATTAGTAAAGTGAATTGGAGAGAGCTGTGACCTGTAGTAAAGTGAACGGGAGAGAGGGCATTTATCTAGAAACCAGAGCTCCTTCCCGGCCTTTAGACTGTTGACCTGCATTTATGTATCAGCCAACTCCATCAAACCACCTTTGGCTGACTAACTTCTTCCAAAGGACATTTCCAAAAGAAGGCTCCTTTGTTGCAGTCCTGCTCACTGGAGCTTGGTACAAGGCTCTAGGTTTTGTGTGGCTTCTACCTGAGGTAGCTAAGAGGCATTTCCAGTGGTTTTCTGTTTTTCAGTCTCCTGAGCTGCTGAAACCAGTTCATCCCAAAGTATTATTCAGATTGGTTTTCCTGTAGTCCAGTTTCCTTTTACTTAAGCCAGTCTAAGTGAAGGCTACCAAAGAGAGTAGTATTTTTCCCTCTGTCTTACCAGACAGGGCCTCCTCAGTCAGATTGTCATATGCATAGTTATGGCCCAACACAAACTGAACCTACAACACACAGAATGTCAGCTGATTTGTACTGGATGAACAACATGATCCAATTCAGCCCACGGCTCCAGGATACCCAGAGGCAAAAGGAGGGAGAGGGCAGGAATGCATATATGGGATGTGGACAGGCCACCTCTGTTGGAAGCAGCTTGCGTTTAAATAGGGTTAAGCATTTCATGAACCTACACCCTTAGTTACACTGGATTTAGCTTCCAGGCCCTTCTTAGTCACCACAGTTTACAGTATCCCTCCCAGAGGCTAGTCCACCAACTGTACCACACAGTACATCATCCTCTCCTGCACTTCTGCTCTTTGTGTAGCCTGTCAGCTGGACGCAGGGGTTTCTGCACATCAGCACCACTAGCTTTTGACCAGGCAGGGAAGGCCAGAGCTGTACTTGCTGTGAAAGACCCTTTCAATGCTCCTTTCATCTACTTAGGATGCAGTAGTCCAGAGAAACCTTAGGCTTGGGGTCTGTCCATGTTACAGCATAGCAGCTATGCCCAGACACAGGGAGGAGTATTCGGACAGGATGACACACTGCTGCTGCCCATCCGTCAACAGTCAGCAGTTTCAGACAAATGTGTTTAGCATCTCATGAGCATGCTGTGATCAAATCCTGGGCAGCTCAAAAAGCCGCAGGCAGGTAAATTAACAGAGGACAAACATTAGCTCCAGTATATGTGGCTTGCCAAACTGCAGTTGGTTTTATGTCCTCATGAGCTGAATTCAAACATGACAGCAGTTCCTAATACAACAGGAGACAAAAAAGCCCTAAACCCAGCACCATAGGTACAGCAACTTCTGCTGCCTAAGATAAGCTAATTGAAATTACACAAGAGGAAGGGGGTGGCAGTATTCAACTTCCACCTTTTCCCAACTTCTGCAGTTTTTCCAGGGAGAGTGTTGGTCTGCTTAAGAAATATCACCTCCTGTAGGTTCACTTAGCGAAAGTGCTTATAGGAACTTTTAGGAAGTAACCATGGACTGCATACATGGTTCTCTGCCCAAAGCCAGCCTTGCTTCTTTTTCCTTATGTCTGTGGCGAAGCCATTGCACAGGGCATGGTACCACTGTCCCAGTTCAATAAAAATCATGAGCATGCCTATAGCTTTATCCAGTTGCTTAGGCTGCAGTTCCATCACTGGTTAAGTGAACTTAAAGTTGTGTCACTCTGGTCTTCTTCTTTCCCTTACACTGGCTGCATGTCCCCATCTCTCTCCTTTGCATCACCAGTGGCATTTATCTGACCCCTGGAGCTGAGTGGAGCTCCAGAATCCAATCTGTCAGAAAACTAACTCCACAAGAAAAATGAATATTTTTTTGCTAGTTTAGAGTACCATAAAACCACATCCATAAAACCGTGACTGATCTGAGCCCTTCATAAGACAATTTCAATGGGCAAGTTATTGTAAATTTAGGCTTCTCTTGCATTTAGCATTCTGCAATATGTCAGATAGATTTCAGAACCATAGACAATTAAATTTCGGAAAACATGAGTAACTACAGACCTCCTTCTCCAGAAAGTCTTTCTTTCCTGACTCTTGGGGAAAAAAATGTAACTGTGTTTCCAGCAATTTCTTTTTTAAAGCATTTTCAGAAAACAAAAAGCTTACAAGATTATGGGGAAAAAAAAAAAGAAAAAGGAAAGAAAAACCTTTTTAGTTGAAGAAGCAAAAATCTTGAATAATTTCTCGCAGTCTTTTACTGGAATCCAATAAACACATTACCAAATTACACTGTATATTTTACTAGGCTAAGATATATTTGTGTGTATTAGAGGCACAGCATGAAGAAAAAAAAATAAAAAATATTAGCCTCCTTCATATAACTCAGTAGAGTTATAAAATATCTAACTGAATAAACTCCATTTGACATGAGCAAATGGCGACATTTCCATGCAGTGTTGTCTTTTTTGGCTTCCTGACAAAGAAAAGCTTAAGGAACCATGATTTTTGTTTCCTAAGGGCAAGTTCTTCTATTTTTATAAACTCAGCAATCAATATTAAAGTATGAGCATATGCACTTTAAATTTATGAACTGTATACTTTCAGTGAGTTTAATAGTTTAATCTTATGCATGTTGTTATAAGAGTGAGGGTTTTTGCTCTACTGCTTAAGATTGTCTAATGGAAAATATTGCATTAAGGCATAAAAGCAGCCGTATATGTAGAAAACCAGAAAAGGAATAATTAAGACACAGCAAAATTAATACTATGCTGATTTCTTGTAAGCAGAAGAGCACCATTAACTTGAAGGAAAACACAACCCCAACAGGGAGCCTGCACTGATGTCACCCATAGACAAAAGGCCCCCAGAAGATGTGAAAATCCTCTCTGTGGTTACTTAGATGAACAGGCTTCTTCCTCCCTGGCAGACACTTGGCACTTTTCTTTGTCCCTTAAAAAGTATAGCTCAGCACTCCTGAGTTTTGATATTTGGCTCAGGTGTAGTTTTGTTCCCAGTTCCCAGCTCTGATGATGTGGTTTGTCCAACATGTTTCCTACAAAGCACCTCTCCAGCACCTGTGTTTGAATTGACTGGCGGATCTGCCAGTTTGCACGAAGCTGGGAGTCAGGAGGGGTTGCATGTTTAAATTGACCAAAAAGGACTTACTACTAATACTTGTCTATGAAAATATCACTGCTATTCATCTCAGAGAATAAGGACTAGACTTTCATGAGACTAGCTGTGGAGTGAATCACTGCTGTCCATTATTCACAGCAGAAATATAATGTGACCTGCTGTTAGCATTAGGGAGAGGGTGCCTTTTCCCACCAAACTCATGTTCAGATCTGATAAGGATTTTTCACAATGAGTATTTATCATGTAGAAAGCAGGCTCTTTCACTTTGTAATATTGATGTCAGTCACAGATGGGCTGCTGGTTGCCATGTGGATGATAATGCTCCAGGGAGTTTCAGTTAATATTAAATGGAAAGTGCTCGATTTGCATGTCTCTCTAGAAACGGCACAAAAACCATCTTGAGAATCAATATTGATAATACTCTGAATGTGAAGCAAAAAATAAGCGCACACAGCAACAAGGAGCGCATGTCACATGGTGACTCCTATAGCTGTTAAAAGACTGCAATCTCTTGCAATAGGAAAAGCAGGACATTTAAAAGAAGACAAAATTCAAATTTGGCCTATGCAGCTTTGCCAAAAATAACATCAGAGCCAATTCTTCATAACTGCATTCTAATTAAGACTGTGCATTAATTAATGGATTGCAGAACATCTGTATGCCACCACAAACTTGCCAAATGCATGTCCCAGTGTAGGTGAGCACCATGTGCGAGAAGAGCACCCAAAAAGAGCAGGCAGACCCAGACCAGCTGAGCTGTAGGTCATGTCCTAGGAGTGTTCAGGGGCTTGGAAGAGACCTCTCACCACCCTTTGGCAAGGGAACACAGGGCTGAGGCAAGCCCACGCTTGCATTGTTGGATGTGGGCCTTCTTGTTCTTTTTGGCCTATGGAAACGCAGCGAGACAAAGCAGCCAGCGAGGAGGTTTGTTTCGTAATTCTAACTCTCAACCCAAATCACACACAAAAAAGAAAAGTGATATTTGCTTCCCCAGCTGCTTCAGGCTAGGATCAAGTGCTCATGACCATGTGGATCTAATGGCTCATATGGCTCTTACCTTTCTCAAAGAAGTCTAACTTCTCAACCTGCTTATGCAGTCAGTAATACATGAAAAATCATGTCACCTGAAGAACAAGTACACCAGCCAAACTGACCTCTCTGATAGCCTGCTGTATCTCAGTGTCAGCTTTCTTACTTCTATTTATGGGGGAAATACAAGATTTTCAGGAAAGCATACGTACGGTGTATTTCTTACCCCGTTTTATGTTACCAGTAGCCTGACCGCTGCTGAGTATTCAGCTAAAATAGATTAAATCAACCCATAAAAACAGAAGATGATTCAAATCAAGACATGGCATTGAAGACCAGGCAAGTGTGGAGCCCTACACACCCTCTGTAGGTGAGTCTCATCACACAAGCAGGATTCTCGTCTATTTGGTTAAACAAGAGTGTGTGTGTATGCACAAGAGAAAAAAAAACACCTTTACTGGGTTCTGAAAAAAATTAAAGCAAGCAAAACCCACAGCAGACAGAGCTATGAAAGACACCCTGTGGCTGGTTTGGAATTTGAACCAAGGGAAAGGCATTTTCCCCTTAGCTCCTCAATGATTGCACACAGTGTTCATCCAAGCAGAGCCCAACTTATGTCCTAAACTTGTCAGTGAAGGACAACATTGAGATTTTGGACACAGGGGAAAGACTGAACACGTGCAAAACCACCAAATAACTGTCGATGCTGGGTAAATCCTGATTCAGAGCTACTGGTAAGCCATAGTAATTCCATTGACCTGGATCCAGCTCCACTCCTTCAGCTCAGGCTGGAGTCAGGCAGCCTGCTCATTTCCTGAGGAGCAGGGCAGCATCTTCACTATCCACATGCACACTGAAGAGAAGGATATCATAAACTGGAATGCAGAAACAATTTGTGCATCAATTAGTAGAATGAAGGAAAACAGCACATGAGTAATTGGAGTCTCAGGGAAGGGAAAACAGAGAGCAATACTGGCAAAGCTGAAGTAAAATACAAGTGGGAGTGCTTGTGTTTTCCTTCATCCACAGCCTCAGCTCTCCAGCCTGCTTACACAGGCTTGCCCCTCAGTACATCAAGCAACTTCTCTGCATGAGAGGAGAAAAATCATATGCTCAGCTCAATATCTCATGATTTAATACCCAAGAAATTTGCTTAATTTTTAACTTTTTTATAGTGTGCTATTTCAGCTGGACCAGATAATTTGTTTTAAAACGATCATCCCAGGTTTACCTTTTCTAACAATAGTGAAGTGGTTATGGATACAAATTATCTATCACATTATAGTTGTTGCCATGGAAATAAACTGCCATGTTATAAGCACAAATAGAGCCTGATAAAAAGGAAGATGTGGCAGCCATGGCTTTAAGGAAGTGCTTTTTCCATGATAAATGATGAACCAATTCCTCCAAACCTCCTGAACTACAGGAGTTAATGCAGCAGCTCTGGCTTGCATTGTTATAGAACTGTGCATAATGTTTCAAATCACTTTGGCAACAGAGGGTGCTCGTACTTGATGGCTTGAGGTTAAATGGTAGTTTTGTCATACTGGGAACTCAGCTGGGACTTTCTGACGAATCTCTGCATTATAGCCTGTTCCTCTGAACTACAATCCCAGGAGCAGATCCTTGCCAAAAAGAAGTCTCTTTTCGTAGCAATAATATACATGCATGAGCACGACTAAGATACTTTGTAGCAGACCCATCCTTTCAGAAACTCCCCTTAGGCAAGAGGATTTCTCCGCTGGCCTTACGGTTTGCGACTGTAGCGATGTGATGCCACAGAAAGCTAGAAGGGCGTCAAAGTCTGCTGTGACCTAGGGGCCTGTTATAAAAGTGAGAAAAGGGAAAAGAAAGGGGAAAGGAAAAAGAAAAGAACCTGTGTGGTTTTGTTATTCTTGCATGGTCAAGGCAAAAAGCACATGGCCAAAAAAACCTCACTTGCAATCAATTAACAGATTTTGAGAACAGCTATCTCCTAATCTTGCTCAGAGGATTCAATAGGCCATTAGTAATACCCCAACCCAACTGGCTCATACAAGCCCCAGTCTCATGCATGCTGTGTGTGGAGCCACCAGAGAGCACATGCTGGGGAGAGACCTCCTTGGTACTCAGGTTGAAGACATGGGTACTATGTATGTACAGAAAACAATATTGGCTGCAGAGAAACCCTGACACCCATATGTGCTGGTTTGCATCTTGTGAAGTCTGATTCCAGGGCACGGGGCAGTAAGAAGCTGTGGTTGGAGCTACTGTCCTGTGCTGCATGTTCACAGTGTGAAATAGGTACCTGAAATTTCCAAAGAGCACGTCTGTGCCAGGAAGGGGATGTGGAAGTGGAACAAGAGAGAACCAAGCCCACCACTCTCACCATAAGCATGTTCCATCAGTTAACAGAGAAGAGGCACAAATGAGGCTGAAATAAAGCGCCTCGTTATTTTTTATTTTCTAACCTGCTTTTCCAGCACCTCCAGAAGAATCAGAGATGAGGCTGTGTGCATCCCTGCCTTACTTGATCCTAACACACCCTCGCCTACCTGTGTGGGCGCTGGGCTGCCAGCCAGCCCCAGTGACCAACCACCTCCTGGGGAAACAGCCTCCTTGGAAGGTGCATGGGCAGGCACGGCAGGGCAGAGCCAGCAGGCTGGGCTGAACCTACCCTCCATGCACGTCGGTGGCCGGTGGCCAGTGGCCGTCAGGAACGGAACATCCAGAGGACACAGCAGCAAGCTGTGGGCACGGCCAGAGCCCACCCTCCGTCTGCTCTGCGGGTACAAGCAAACTTTGCTTTTGCAGTCTCAGGCCAACTCATGTCACAAACAGTCAATTAGCTTTTTAAAAGTCAAACAAACAAACAGAGCAGGAGATTATAACTGATTAACTGAAGGGCAGGAAACATGAGAAGCTGGTTTGCTAGAAAGGAAAGCTCTTGTGCTGAGATCTCCAGTAATTAGCAGCAACAAGACCTACAGAAATTTATGAGGGAAAAAAAAATAGCAAACCCTTCCTGTTTGAATGTTCTCTTTTCACATGTTTTGCTTGGAAGACTAGCTTTAAATACAAACACAGACTGGGTCTCAAATACAGAAGAGATTCATGCTCTGCAAAAGTCATATGCTCAGATTGCAAATCAAATGAACTTGGGTCAGTGCAAGCTTCCTCCTCCCCAATCTCCCCCCTCCCAAAAAACTTCTACCTTGTTAACAACTGTCAGATTGACAGCTCTATACTTTTCTCCAAGCACCTGGAAGGCAATTTGGTTACTGCTGGCAAATGCTTTAGGTCCTCCTTGGAACACAATTGTAGACCAAAGCCGCTAGAGAGTAAAGGGCAGACTTCCTTAGCCGCTGCTGCACGGTGTGATTCGGTAATAATTTAGCAATCTCAGTGCAGCAATGGCTTATGTGCCCTGCTTATCAGTTTGCAGCGGAGCTGCTGTTGATTGTGCAGAAACCTACCTGCTTTCATTATTCCCTTGAAGAAGTATTCTTCACCTGGCTCATGGAGCAGCGCAGAGTCTCCCTGATTCACATAATGAGATCCCCAGGCAGAGCTGAAACCCTGACCTAGATTTCAATGGCTCTCCAAGCTGTGTTTATGCACCTTCAGCATGGTTGTGTTTACTCTTTTAAATTGCAGATAAACTGCAAATTAAAGAGAACCATGGGTCTTGTCTTATTTATTTATTTATTTAGTTTATTTTTCCAGTTTAAACGCATTCATCTCTGCTTTGTTGTCCTGGCTTTGCCTTTCTTTGGCTTCATTGGATAGTTCAGAATAAAGCTTGAAACAAAATGAAGACTTACTCAAATAGATAGCAATAGCATACACTTGGAAAAACAACACTAGCAGATCAGCAGTGATTTCATTGGGAAGGAGGACGGCAGGTCTGATCCTGACTGAACACACAGAGTTTGTTAGTGTTGGGTTATTCTGCATTATTGTGTGGGAAGGTCCCAGGAGCAAGTACAGCTCCAGGGATGCAGGCCTCTGTGCGTTGTTGAGGATGGTGTTCAAACTCCACTACCAATGGAGAGGATCATTATTCCATTTCCCTGGTAGCAAATTGCAAGGAAAACTCAAGCTAAATCTGCACATTGATACGAAGGAACACAGAGAGCAAGAGGTGGTTCTCAAGAGTTATTTGGCTAATATCATCACTCATCACCACCGGGGTGTCCAGCCCCTCTCCCATGCAGGATTATCACTTAGGTGTTCGGACCTAACTTCCAGAAATCCCTAGCAGTGCTCAGACTCTTCTGCAGCTGAGACCAGTGGCAGCAGGATTAGGCCACCAAGAGGATTCTGAAAACCCCTCACACACAGAGCAGCCCTCCTTCCCCTTCCAAAATCCATCATGACATGGGGAAGAAAATACCCAAAGCTTGACCACCTTCCATTACAGCACGGGATTGCCATTCTCTGTGTGCACATCCTCACCACAGAAGCTGATGAGGTGATTAGCAACCATTAATGTCCTGTGGGAAACCAGGGGGGGTCCCAGATTTCCTTTGCTAACTTACCACTACTGGAAAGCACAGAGTTCTTTTCCCAGTCAGAGATGCAGGAAGTGGAATTTGTCTCCTTGAGCAGACATCTTCTACCTTCTAAAAACCTGCCTGTGGACACACTGGAGGTCCCTGGATGAGGCCGCTCCAGAGCAGGGCTGGTGTGAGTAGTGGGTATGTGCTCTGTGGAGCCTGCTGAAGCCTTGCTCACATTAAAAAGCAAATGAGTGGGTGACAATTAAAGTGTTGCATATTTTTGCCTAAAAATAGCTCTCCCACAATCTCACCCCACTTATTTCAGCACAGCACTGAGCTGCCATTAATTTACACTTACCAGAAAAGAGAAGGAATTATAATGGTTTACTTCCTTACATAAATATTCTCTATTTTAGTGCCTGACGTTGTGGACTCTCTTTGCAGCCCAACTCAGAGGTCCCAGCGAGGGCTGATGGTACTTGCAATAGTAAAAACACACTTTCAAAACCATTTTTAGAAATCCCTGTCAGTGTCTGGATATCTACAGAGCTGTGAAAGTCCAGCTGCCCCAGAAGAGCTGTCAACAAACAGGAGCTTCCCAGCAGCCAGCCCTGTAAGGTAGAGGCACAGGTCTCCACTGCAGGCACAGGTGGAAGGCAGGGAAGAGCTCTGCCCTTCTGAGCCCATCAGTTTACACTTTGATTAATCTTGCTGAGAACAAAGTAACCACAACAAAACCAAACCTGAACTATGCAACAGGACTGAGAGGTGGAAAAGAGTGGTAGAATCAAGGCCCTTTCTGCACTCAGAGTGAGACAGGGTTTGAAGAGTTTTTAAGACTGAGAAGGGAATGTAGCTCCGCACTGAACGTGTGGGAAGCTGGAGACAAAGTCTGAACAGTCTTCTTTAAATCAAGGACTTTCTTTTCACCTCTGCTTTTGCTTTGTGATAGGTACCACAGTCCTTCCCCCTCAACTGCTCTTTGTGCACACCAACAGAGTCTGTGGAGCTGAATTCTGCACCACCCTGCTCCCAGTGCCTCAAAGAGCCATGCTTATGCCCAGGAGCTAAATCTGAAATAAAGCCCTGCCCTTCATGATGGGAAGTGTGACAATCGATCCTTAGGTGAGCAGGAGTCCTCTTCCCATCCCCGCTGTGGTCTGTACCCTCCTGAGCTGCTCTGTCCTGGGGCTTTCAACCACACGGCTATTCAGCAGGTCAGAGCCCTCTCTCACCAGGCCAAAAGTTACCCCACAACAAAATGCTTTGCAGTGACACTGGCAGAGATAGGGAGCCAGCCTCCTCCCTTCACAACATGCAGCTCTGGCAGACAAAGCAAATCCCTAAAGCATTCTCTGCTGCACGAAATGCTGTAAGCCAGCTGTGAAGCCACCTCCTCACTGGCATGGTACCCCACACCAAAGACAGAGCCTACCTCTCAGGCTGACAGCCGGCCAAAAGAAGAGTAGAAAAAATTTGTCCAAGAAGTGACATTAGCTTTTCTTTCAATGGTTCACTGAGCAAACGTTTGGAAACTAGTCCCTGTAATGAGATGGGTATTACATTGCTGTTGTGCACCTGGGGCTGTCTACTCTGACCGTTTTCCCCACAGGTACGCTCATGACACTACTCAAAGCCTATTGCTGGCCCTGCTCATGCAGCCTGAACACTGCACTGCTGTTTTCAGTCAGGGCTTTTGATAACCGTTTTGCAGGTAGAAGTCGCTGTCCCTCAAGCGCTTGCACCAGTAGCCTCTTCCGTTCATCGTTAATCTTCAAAACACAAGTTGGTTAAATGAGAAAATCTAGTCTTTTCCAGCCACCCTGATAGCACTGTCATGCCCTGTTGTGATGGCCATGACTGCCCATTAAGTCTCCCAGTTTGGGCTTATCTGCACTGGTGTGACCATTTGGTGCATTACCCACCCCATCTCGCTCTCATCTCCAGTCTGTTCCTCTGCGCCTCCATATGGCACAAACCAGGGCTGTGATGCGGATTAGAAGAGCTTTATAATTTATCTTGTTTGATTTAGATCTTCAAAGCTCTCTGAAAAAATTTAAATCTGTATTTTGGGAGAGAAAAAAAAAGTACATTTTTGAAACAGCTCCTGTTTAAGCACATGAGACAAAAGACAAGGAAATGGAAAGCCAGAGTGACCAGCAAGGTGTGGAAGCCCTTTTTCCCTCTTTTGTTGAGTGGCTGGGGCCGTCACTGCTGGCACAGTGGGCAGCACTGCAGGGTTGACCCTACCTGGTAATTACAGGCATGGTCCAAGTGAAGGACCAGGCTGTTCCCTAGACAGCTCTGGCAGGAGCAGCTTGTCTTCAGGTGATTAGAGAAAAGAGTGAAAGGATGATGAAAGCAGTGAGCAGCGGATGTGCCCACCTGGCTGTGCAGCTACTGTGAGGTGAGAGGCTGGAGGAGTCCCTACCTGTTTGAGACTGTTGTGGCTCCCTGGGCAATGCGAATGCACTTTGGGCTTGTTTACTGCCCACATTTTGTGATGTGTCCCTGGGAAGATAAGTGACCTGTATAAATACAGATTAATGCAGTGAAAAAGATTTGGATGCTTAAATGGGTAGCTTTTAGAAGAGATAGCTGCTGCAGGACCCCACTGCCTCAAAAAAGGAGGAGAGAGGGATTCAGGAAAGGTTATTCCCTGCCCGTGTGTTCCCATCAGACATACAGAGTGCCTTTTATTTATTTATTTCGAAACAGCACTGGAGAACCACGAGACCAGTAATGACCTTAATGAGCTAAAACTGCTGACCAGGACTTAGCTGTATTTAATTAAGACTCAGGTACACTCATAGCATTAGCAAGGCAATGACAGGGAGCAGTGTGCAGCACTCTGGCAGCTCCCCATGAAGGACCTACTCTCAGTCCATCACCTCTTCCAGAGGAAGACCTCTGTGCCAGGAGCTTTCCCTTGGCCAGGTGGCACTGCTGGCCATCCGTAGCCAGTCCCCTATCCCAGCAGGACTGCGCACCCTCCCCAGTCTTGCATGTCCACAGGAGGGAACCCCAGCCTTCAAATTAGCAATGCCTGAGAAATTAGCGATATGAATAGACAACAACCTACCAACCAGCAGCACTGGTGGATGCCCTAGAGGTGGTATGGGTTCTTTTATGTTCTTCTAAATTAGATTCACAGAAATTCGTTTGATGATGCCAATACTGCAGGCCCAGGAGTGCTACATCATCCTTTGTGGGCGCATAAATATGTGTTTCATTTTGTCACATTTAGTATCGGCGATGATTTCACACACAGCTGTAGATCACCTCCCATTTGATCACAATCTGCCACACTTTTCTAGCCATTCAAATTTATAGCAACACTAATAGTTCGAAAATAATGGTGTTTACTGTATACTAGATTTCTATAAATTAGGAGGAAGCAAGAGATCCTAACAAAGACCTCAGAAAGCAACAAAGCTGGACTGAATGTCAGCTTTTTCACCCCGATTAACACATCCTTGTCTATTGGCAAAAAGTTTCCATTGCAGCTGTGAGAAAATAATGCCATGGATTATGTCACGTCGATTCAAAGTGAAATTCAAAGCCAAAGAGAAAGCAGAAAAGCATTCCCCACGTTCTCACAGAAAATATCACTGCCTCAATTAGGTGCTACAGATGCTTGGAGTAAACATATTTTCCACCAGTTTTCTTAGAATCGTACCCACTTAAATCTCCAGTATTCTTCTACATGTTCATTTTTCACCCCAGTTTAATACCACGCCTCTGGGTGTTGGTGGTTAAGGGGATACTGCCAAGCAAGGAAAGCCAAGAAAAGCTGGGATAAGAAGGGAAAATATGGCTTTTTAATAGTAAATAAACTTCTCAGCCTTAATGGTATGGCTGCTGTCAGCATAACTCAGAGGAGGGAAAAAAAAAAATCTCAGTGCCAGTTGTACCTTTCATTTCTTGGACCATGTGAATGCCCAATTCTCCGGTTTTCAATCTGCTTCCAATCCAATGGAAATAATGCACACAACTGAGCATTCAAGCCTGTAATAAATCTCATCTTTATGTGGAATCGCTGGGATCCAGAATGGAAACAAAACTAGACAACACTTTTCAATATTTCAGTAAATATCAACTTCTTTCCAGTAAAAATTTGAGTTCCAGGGAATCAAAATATGCTGTTGATATAGCTAGCACATAGCTGTAAGGTCAAAATTGAGACATCAAGTATCTGGAAGTAGCAAAAAGCTGCCAGCCAGAGTAAACTGGGAGCATCTCAAACATGAATGTCCTAGAAGATAAAAACCTCCTCACCTACAAAACTCCTTCCCAGCAGTGCTGATGGTTGGGGTAGCCCAGAGGTGGGAATGACGATGGAGCAGCAGATTCCTCCCTGGCTGCAGCATCACCTTCCATTGCACCTGTGATGGGAAGCTGGAACTGAGGCTCTACTTCTGCTCACTGCTAGAGTGGATTCAACTTAGTCCTCTCAGTGCTCAGCTTGGTGGTGCACATGCAGCCAAGTCCCCCTGAATGTGCCATGCAGTTTTCCACATACACCAACAGAAAGTTTTCACCCTGAGTTACTATTATCTATATCCTTCCTTTGCAAAAGTGGCAGGGGAGGAAGAGGGGAAGAAATCACCTGTTTTAGAGGCACTACAAAGCAGCTTACTTTAGAGCTAAAAATTTCTGGCAGATGGTACCCAACATCTGGGAGAATGTTAATGTCCAGATATAAAATTTGTTTTCCTTATTTGTCTTTATTGGGATAGTACTTGGCTACAGCGTGTTGTGATAAGATCTATTTCCTATGCCTGTCTCTTAAATTTAAACCTCAAAGCCATGTTTATAAACATTGCAACCTATCAGTTATTACTGTAGTTCAGGGCTGAATTCAGATCAGTGATGGTATGCATAAATTTGTCACGTAGAAGCATATCTGCAATGCTTCCTCAAACAAACCTCCAAGAACGATTTTTTTTTAAAGAGATGGCTGAAAAGAACAAAAAAATAGATTATATTAGCATATCCCAGGAAAACAAATGGTTTGACCTTGTAGGAATAAAAGTAGGAACAGCTCCATTAATCACTTAACCCACAAAGGTTCACTGTTTTGAGAGCAGGAATCATCCCACTTTATTCATCGTTGACAGCAGCAGGCACAGCAGGGAGCACAAGCCACAGCAAACACTCCTAAGCCCTGCAATAACTCCGCACAACAGCCATTCCCAAGACACAGACTTTGCCTGATGGAGCATGGGAAGGCTGCCGAATCAGAGTTCCTTGAGCCTCTCCCAGCCGGTCACCAGGGAGCTGTGAGTGCTCCACTGAGCAGCAGACCTGAGGGTGATGCTGGGCTCCTGTCTAGGAGCCTTGCCCACCCCAGCATGTCAGGGCTTGCTGGGGTGCAGCAGCACAGCATGCTTTCCATTCACACCTTGCCCTTTCCTGCAATTAGCTCTGGTTTTGGAGTCAGTGGAGAAATCTGGGTTTCCCTCTTCTGACTGCTGCTGTGGCTCCCCCCAGCCCTGCCAGGGATGCCATGCAGATTTTGCTTTCCATCAACCATGCAGGAAAACCATGGGTCCTCTCTGTTTAGGATAGCAGATCAAGCCTGTTCCCAGCTGAAATGCTGCAGGAGAAAACAACAGTCAAAGTAAAAATAGCTTCTTCCCAGTGCTGCGCTGAGAGCCCTTTGTGCCAGCTTTTCAGGGGCTGAGGAAAGAGAGCAGCTCTATTAGCTCTCTAAATTAACAGCTAGGGTACCAAGGGCTATCTACAACAGCTGCACACCTGAAAAGCCTGGAAAAATATTCCCATCAGAGGCATGGGAGTAAGAGACCTGGAGACATGTGTCTTTTAAAGGCTGTATCTCTCCTAACATCTCTTTCTTCTTCTACCATAAACACGAGCAAGAGCAGACAGGCAAGGGAAGGATGCTGGCAAACACAGCCTGCCACAGAGCCTGTGGATAGCCCAGCTGTTACCAGCAACATAGATGGAATGGGAATATTTTCTCCAAACCAAGTAAAATCTAATGGTAACAGTTTCCAGAGCCCAAGCCCCTTCGCAGTGCATTAGCAGTTATTACTCCAGTCTTTCACCTCCCTCACCACTACACCTAGCTCCCAAGGTCACTGTGGAGAGACAGCATCACTCCCGTGCACAGCCTGCCCAAGATGGTGCTCATTGTGAAGAGGCTGCAGGCTTCTTCCCTTCCAGCATCAACCAGGGTGTATCCTGGAGGCCCTTCCTTCCCTTCCTTAGCCTGGCTGCTGGGCTGGCTCCACCTGCCTCACCCCTGGCTAGTGTCCAGCTTCAGCTTCCGGATTTGGGTGGCAAGGGATAGTCAGACACAGAAAGGCTAATGAAAACCAGGCCAACATTCATTCCAAAGCATTTGGAAACCAAGTTGCTGCGCTGTATACATAACTTTGGACACCTCAGTTTGAAAGGGTTAATTTACCAAGTTATTTCCTCATTCTACTGCTAATTCACCAATATTAAATAGACTATTAATGCTTAAACTATAGATAAAAGCAATCCCCAAAAGCAAAAATGATTCACCTTGCATGAAATGCTAGCAGGTTAACTGAAGTAAGGACTCCACCAGTAGAGCCCTGGCTCTGTTATCAGCATCTCAGTGAAGGACAAGTGCAACTAGTGAAAGCTGGGCACTAAAAGCAGCACAGCATCCAACAGCCTTCACCCACTTGTAGGACACCTTCTTACAAGGGCAGATTTACAGACAGGATATCCTTTGATTAACCAGTGACATACTGGATCAGGGGCATCTTTCCCTATTATAAATTCCTGAAGTTAAGGAGAAACAAACTCTGTGGAAGACCTTATCTTTTACAGGTGCTCTATGAAGTAACACTGGGGAAAAAAAAAAACAAAAAAAAGGATAGACTCATTCACAGCCTCACACTTACTTCAGTTCATTACGAAAAGGTAAGTTTCTTCCCTTGTGCTATTGGCGGTAGGTTGAGATTTCCTTCCTGTCACCTCATAACAGAGTTCCCATCCCACAGTGGCGCCTGCCTTGCTTATGGTCAGCTCAGAAACTTTGCTGGGGATTGCCAGTATCAGGTCCTGATGACTCCACCAGCCAGGTCTGTACAGAGTCATACATGACTGCCCTCAGCACTGGTATTGCTGTTCCAGAGGGTGACCACAAGTTGCAATAAGCTAAATGAGGTTTTTTACCTTC
The DNA here is from genome assembly GCF_028554395.1 of Pezoporus wallicus. Classification (NCBI taxonomy): domain Eukaryota; kingdom Metazoa; phylum Chordata; class Aves; order Psittaciformes; family Psittacidae; genus Pezoporus; species Pezoporus wallicus. Next base: position 2,890,637 of record NW_026640059.1, read on the forward strand.
TGTACCCAGAGCAGGATATTTCTCTCCAGTGAGGTCAGGTGTTCCCCAGAGACCTTCTGTTACCTTTGGCCAACTAAATAATTCCATGTGAGGAAAAGGGAAAGAAAAAGAAACTCACCTTTGCAAACATTAGCATGGGCTGCAAGAAATGCTTAGGTAAGATGACGAGATAAAATGAGATTGCTTTTAATAGCAAACCCATGTTTTCTTTGGCCTATATGCAACCTAAAGCTTTCCAGGTGCTCAAGCTTAAACTAGTCTTATAGATCTAGAGAGACATTCATTATTTAACAAGCACAAAGAGGCCTGAGGAAATGATTGCTTCTTCCTCCTATTCTGTACACAGGTAGAGCTAATCCTGGCTCTCGGATCAGAGAGGCGGTTTTCATCTGCTCTAAAAGCCTGAGTTTTGTTTTTCCCTTCATTTCCTTCCTGCTAAAGACCTCCTTGGTGCAGAAAGCCCTGAAGGTTACCCATGCTCTCTTAGCAGGAGCTCAGCTTTGGGCAATCCCTGCTTGAAGTCAGATGCTGAGGCCCCAAAGATGGACACTTGCTCTCAGAGGTACAGTTGGAGCCCACCAGAAACTGCTGCTGGCAGCTTCATGTTTCAGTTCTTTATCTGGTTGTCAGAAAGGGTGCATGGGGTAGAACACTCATTTCTCAACACCAGGTAAATACTGGCTGCCAGGAAGCTGGGAAGATGCTACAGGGACTAATGTAGCAGTGACCTCGCCAAGCTGCTTCATCTGTTCCCAAACAGCGAGATGATCACCATCTTTGCTATGCTGCCCATGCATCCAGACTGCAGGGCCAAAGGCTGGTTGTCCAAGTCATCCCTCTGACCCTTCTGATCAGAAATGCAAACAATTAATCTCCTGCCTAAACTTACAGCGAATGCTTCATGTCAGGGAAAACGAACTGCTCCAAAGGGTTGTCCTGGGAAATTAACAGCTATAACGATTTCCAGAAGCACACACTGTTCCCAAGACAGATGACTCAGTGGATTCATCTTGTCATGGTATTTTGTTCTCAGCCTTGGACACCAGAGCCCCCAAAAGTACCTTTTGCCTTACCTTTTGCCACACAGCATCCTCATTTTACAGTTAGTGTGAGACAGATGCCATGAGGAAGGAACGGGGAAGCTAATTCTTACTGCCTAGAAGTACAGATATATCAACAATACCAACAAATACCAACAACAAGCTGGTGTTGGCTTCTGTCAGGTTTTTACCATTACAGTCATCAGCCCTGTAATGGGTGTTTCCTAACTATCACATTTAATGCTGGCTGCATTTTTCCACAAGGGTTTGTACAATTTGTGACTACTTTAACTCAATTAATTAGGAAAAAAAAAAGGAAAGAAAAAAAAACCCAATCAATCAAAAATTATCCAGATGAGACTTTTCTTATGCTCATTTTTTAGGCTGTGTTGAGCAATATTTTCTCCACGCTTAACTAGAGTGGAAACAATGTAGATTTGAGAAGGAGCCCTTACATCAAGCTAAGGCATACTGCAAAAGACAGGCTTTGTGAAAGAAGGGAGCTAAAGTAGGTCAGAATAAAACAGGCAAAAGAGACACATGTTCCTCATCTATCACATCATTTTATAAGATGCTGTAAGTGAAGTTAGTTTCAAGAGCTGGCTGCAACTGGTCTTCCTAAGGAATTTTCAAGGGAAATCAGTAGAGCTTCAGCTTTATGTTAATCCTCCATAAGGAAGCATAGTTTATTTCCCATGAAAAAGGGTATTTGTAGTCAGAACTTCATTTCTATTCAAACCTCCAAGTGGGATGTGAGTGGGGTGATGCTGTGAGCCTTCTGTTTGCCCACTGGATCAAGTCTGGTTTATCTGTTATGACCCAGAGGTATGATTTCTACTAAGGCAAAATAATCCAGCTGTATGTGTTATGTACCTCCTCTGAGCTGCAGGGAACACGTTTTGCAGTCATTTAGGAATAACTCAGTGCTGCAAAGCCTCTTGTCAATCTTTGCAATGTCCACAGTCAACAGAAAAACAGCTGGGAAGAACTACAGGGAAACTAGGTGGAAAAGCTCAGTCTTCACCTACTGCCCAGCAGCAGCCCTGTGACACAGAGAGCAAGGTGGGATGTTGATACTTGATGTCACACCTTTCTAAGCAAGCCAGTGATGGCTCCTATGCTCTTCCATCCCAAAGTTTAGCACTTGCTTCTCACTTCCCCATGCTCCTATTGCCTTACCAAAGTTCCCAACAATGCAATGAGATGCTTTCCACCTTAACCAGGGACTGCAGTCAGCACAGAGTCCCAGGCAAGACCTTTCTCGTGGAGGCATGCACACAGATGTGATTAAATGCACCTTATTGCTGCTGTGCTCCGCAAGGTGGAAACACTCTGCATAAGGCGAAGTCAGAGCTATTGCTGCTGTCCGTAGCCAATGTATTGAACTGCTGTATCTTTCAAATGCAGTTTTTCACTCTTCATTTAAAATAGCAGTGCTTTCTTTAAGGCAGAGCTGATGACAGAAGAACAATCTACCCTGGCCATTTCTATTGCAGTCCTGGCAAAATATTTTGGCTCAGCCTTCAACTGTCTCTAGGGCCTGTGTATCTGTACTACCCAGCTTGCTTTACCAGACCTTAAGGTGGGCCATGGGTGACAGCTGAAGAATCGCTGTTTAATCCCATTTGAAACTCCATTTGGCTTTGTCCTAAACTGGAACACAAAAGGTCACATTTTTGAAACCTCCCTTGAAGCGTGGGAGCTCAGAGCATTCTTGGCTCAAATGCTTCTTGTGGGGAATCAACCACATGAACCTGCTCAGATGAGCGGCTGTCAAGCTGGGTTCGAAGGCCCCATGCTCCTCACTGCACATGTGCGTTGAACTCCTGACAGAGCACCTACCCCACAGTGAGTTAGTCACAGGAGGGTGTTAAGCTACTGTGGTTTAGCCAAAATGCTGGCACAGAGCCACCGTTGTAAAAGCAGACAAGCATCAACATTTCATCAACATTTCCCAGAGGAAATTTCTCCTCTTGATTTCCCTGATGGAGAATTGCATTCCCCTCCTCCCCCACATCAAGCGCTCGCTTTTTCTTTTCTAAAAAAAGAAACACTACCTTTTACTGAAACCACGTTATTTCTCTCAGGAAATTGTGAGGGTAACTTCCCAGATAGCTCAGCTTAAGCAATCTTCTGTACAGCATCTGACACCAAGAGATGCAGGCTTTCCATTCAAGAGGTGTCTTGCCAGCCTGGAATACTATACTGTGTTGCCTTTTCATCACTAAAGCTTCAACCTGGAAAAAACACAGGAAACCTGTAATACAAAAGCACATGGGTATCTCAAACAAACAAAAAACAACAGAAAAACAGAGTTTTGCTGCTTTTGCAGTCTGGTCACAAGAGTCCAGATGTTTTCAGGCTGTTGCAGAATTCAACAGCAAGTTCAGTTCAGTGTCAGCCATGAGTCTGAAACACATCCATAAGGACATAAGCACTATGTACAAGATCATCTTATTGTTCTTATTGAAGTGTTAAATTGAACACAAACACCTGCCATAGTTACAAGCAGATCTTTTGGAAGGACGGAAGGTAAAGGGAAGGAGATATAGTGCTTACTCAGATAATAGAGATTGTCCTTTCAATACATCAACAAACTTTAAAGAAGGTTTATACAGCACTTTAGGAAACTTGTAAACTGTAGAAAACTTGAACTTTTGACAGGTATGATGACAACTTTCAGAGATCAGTGATGGATGCTAAGCCATGGATGTTCTGGCCAAAAAAGGGTTCTTACTGATAACCCCTCTGGGAAGCCAGGGCCTATATACATCTATGAATCTATTTTGTTCTGCTACAGACCTTGTCCCACCAAGCGCATGGACAGGTTGCCAAACCTGTAACCACCCAGAGCACAGCATGTATGTTCAATGAAAGGTGATATTAGAAGTAACACGGGAGAGCACAGGAAGTATCTCCTTTGGAGCGGGCTGCAGCAATGCCATAAAGCCTGGAAGTTGAGCTTTGCACTAAGAGTGAGTTCTTTGACATATAAAAGCAAAACACAGCAGAAAGCAAACCCTTTACAGGTATGTACTCTTAGTAGTCATGTACGGTGAAACCTGTGCTAGCTTGAGTGTAGCACACGAAGCCTGCTCAGCCTGACCCTAGGACCTTTCCTTGACCTACCACTAAGAACTGAATGTGTAGAATATGTTAGTTGTACTTATTAAAAATCTTCCCATGAGACATACAGATATTATCTTCTGCCATGGCCCCAAAAACACTTTACATGACAGTTTCCTGAAAAATCAAACAAAAATTTATTTTGAGCAGAAAGATGATGACAGACTTCAGTGGGATTAAGCAATTCCTCTCAGCATTTTTGTGGGTTTAACTAAACCCAGAGATTACAAGCAGAAAGAAAAGAACCACCCCCAGATTTTCCATTAAGAAAAAATAAAAGCAGTGAAGAAACATTCTGAAGGAACTATAGAAGGTAAACAGGCCAGTTAGACATGACATACTGCAGCCTTGACCTCCCAACAGCAGCTCTGTTACTCCCATTCAAATCAACTGCTGATACGGTTTTCCTCTCACCCAGCAGCTCCAGCTGTTTCTGAATGCTTCTGCTTTCCAAGCTTGTAGAAGGAGACCATGCATACAGGGAGGAAAGCAAAACACATTAAAAAAATCCAGTAAAACCTTTGGCTCTATGAGCACCAAGAGACTGACCAAAACTGCAGCACCTCTTCAACAACTTGCTTCCAACAGCGAGAGAAACAGGAGCAGGGCAAGTATCACAGATAAGCAGGCTGCTTCTGCAGAGAAGTTCAGGGAAGTTACAAGTCAGTGAGTCACTCCTCATGACAGAGGGGAAAAAACCCACTCATAGGTCTTGAGAAGTCAGATAGACTGATTGCACCATCTTTGCAACAGGAATCTCAGATTAAAGCATCTCACCTGCTGCTTCATGAGCACTGTACAGCCCTCCAGATGACAGAGTTGGTCATTTTGGATGCACAACATGTACAATTGACAGGAGAATAAACCTGAATCATGCTGAATGCTTTTGTCAGAACAGGAAAAAACTTCAGTCATCTCACACAGAAAACCACATTGCAAAATTAGAGGTGAAGCCTGCCAGGATGGATTTAGCTATGTTTATGAGGTGCCTGTCAGTGATGTGCACACTGTCGACAAAAATTAAACAATGTACTTGATTGCTAGAAGAAGGACCAAAGATCAGCAGAAGTTCATGGAGGAGCTTGTGCATTTTCACACAGAAGACTAAGGCTGAAGATGTTAAGGGTATATACACCCTGTAAGTACACTGGAATTTATAATGTGTTTTTATAATACACATTCTTGTACACGTGTTTATGCATAAAGATTATGTACCCAAATCCATTTTCTATTTAGGCCTTGAAATTCTCATAAGCATTTTAGTTCTGACATAACCTCTGTGTTCCCAGTGCCCCACTGCCACTGCCCTGTAATGGGCGTGGTGGGAATACTGCCTCAAGCCTGGGCAGCCCTCTCCCACAGCACACTGTGAATGCTCCAGCCATCACCTACCTTGTTGTCAGACATTACCTGCAGAGATGTTAGCATCACTTTTCTGTCACCCTTCCTTGGTGGTACAAGTCTGGACCACTTTCATATTGCAAAGAAGAGACACCTGAGATAAATGTCACTAAAATGATGCTCATATACAACATGTGATTTGGAAGATTAATGCAACAAGTCCCAGTGAAAATATGTCTCTGAAGCAGGGTCTTGATGGATTAATCCTTGCTAGGACCTGAAAACTGATAACTTTTTAATGACACAAATGGTAAATTAATAAATTCTAGGATATTAAACCTGAAATAGAATAGAAAGAGTGAAGTAAATATCAATATCTCTTATATCAACAAGAAAAGTCTACAGAGATTTCCTAAACAAGGCTGGGAAGTCAGACTTAACTTCTTTCTTAAGTAAACAGCAAAAGAGGAAACAAATGCACTTTTAAACAAGTTATTACAGTTGTTAGCTGCTTGTTACATGATCTCCAAAGAGTTAAGTACCAAAGGCCAGCAGTTTTTCCAGGGTGTTTTGCATTTTTCACTACTTATACTGAGAGCCATTGAGCACATTACCACATGCAAACATTTCCCACAAGCACCGTTCCTCTGTAAATGGCTGGCTTCTGCTCCAGTTGACAGTCGACCAGATGTGAGAGCTTGGGAGGCTTGGGGACTACTGAGCACTGCTCTGGCGTGCTGGGGTGGCAGCCAAGCCACATAGAAAAGGACAAGTCAGGTAACTTGTTACAGCAGCTATTTTTCCACTTATGCTTTTTGTGACTCCAAATAAGCATATAAAATGAAATGCAACGGTGAAGTGCATCTGGGTGTATGCAAGGTCAGGCTTGGAGGGGGAGGCAGGCAGGAGCAGCTGCCCTGCAAAAGGGCTGAGTCACTGGGAGCTGGGATTAGGGTCAGCAATGATGCAGTGTGGGATGGGGTAGGGAAAGGTTTGGGGCACAAACACTTAGCCCTACTGTGGCCCAAGGATGACATGCAAGGAAGAGAGTGGGACATCAAGCAGCTCCAGAAGAGGAAAGTGCTGCAGGCAACATGTGGTTCTGCTCCACCAGTCACAGGTCTGGCCCCACAGCAGCAGCGATGCGTTTTGTGTTTCCCAGTACATGCTGAACGCCTGGTTCATTATTCTCAATTAAACATAAGTGAACCATACTAGCTCCTTCAAGGACACTGCTGTTCATGCTGCTTTTCTGCACAGCATACTGAACTGATTTAGAGGATGAGAGAAACCGGGTTTGGCAACTCAGATGTTTTGGGGTTTTGGCAATGTGACAAAACTTCCTGATGAGACGGATGTATGTAATACCCTTTCGCTGGCTGTTCTGCTCAACTCAGGCATCTGTAAGCACTTCTCTTTGGATCATCTGGAAGTGACATTTGGAATAAGTCAGACTTTAAGTAGATCATAACCTCTGCTAGTAATAGACACAAGATAGTTGGTTACCTGGATCTGAAGGGCCAGTTCTCTTCGCCCCCTGTAGAGGAATATTCAACAGATAAACCTTAATAGGTAACAAAAACATGTGGGATTCACCAGGCTGAACAGTAATTTACCTATCATTAGCAATCATTAGTTCAACATCTGCTAATACAGTTACACAGATTAACTGAAGAAGAGAAATTACTGTTGAAATACCTTGTGCAGAATGGCTAACTGAAAGAACACAAATATTCTGTATGTTTTGCTTATGGTAATGTATTTACCATCCTGATTTTGCTTGCCTTTGATTTCAGATTATGTACAATCCAAGTGACAAAATGTATAGGAATAATAAGCAACTTGCATACAGAAAAGAAGGGCAGTCCCATGGGCTTTATGCCAGTCTCTGCTCCTCCTCTGAAATGGTGAATTCTTTGAATGGTAACTGTTAAGAAAAGCCAAGCAAAGAGAGACCAGTCCTCACCCAAACTGTGATCAGCAGTGCGATCAGCAGTGCGATCAGCAGTGCGATCAGCAGTGCGATCAGCAGTGCGATCAGCAGTGCGATCAGCAGTGCGATCAGCAGTGCACCAAAGTGCCTTCATCCCTATTTAGAGGGAAACCAATAAATCTTTTCAAGGAAGCTATGCATGCCAGCCCATGCTGTGCAGAGCAAAGTCAGGCAGCAAGACAGAGGACAAGGCTGCTTTCCAGGGCTGCCATCCTTGCTGAGCGTCATAGCACTCTTGGTGCTTCCATAGCACTCACCATCACCTTCAGCAGCAAAACAACATCCGAATGACGCAAACCAGCACAGATCTGCGGCAGTCAGTGGAGCTGTGCAACTCTACAGCTGCCAAGGAGAGGAAGGGCCATGGTTTTAAAAGCTTCAAACAAAATTAAACCAGAAGACCACAGTCCTGCACTTGACACATTACTGGTACACAGGCCTGACCTTGTTGATAGTAGCAGAATCGCTTCTCTTTCCAGGTAAGTATTCTGTTGTATTTAAACAAAACTGCTTTTTCATTTTCCATTGTCTCAGCCTTCCCCAGATAATCCCATTATACAGGCAGGACCCACCACGCCAGGGCACGGGAGCATGGAAAGCATCAGTTTAAAGTCACATCACAGCAGCAGTTTTGAAAGATGCCTTGAATGCACAGGCACAGCCATCTGCTGTGTGTATGTATATGGATTGAAGACTCTGTATGCTGCCAAAACACTCCAGATCCATAAGGGATTCCTGTGGCAAAGCCTTTGCAAGCTGGAGAATATTCCCATTCATTTACCTCTCTCAGTAAATTGGCCAAAGCCACCTCCTGCAGCTTGGGCCTCAGCAAAGCTCCTGGGCAGGGGTTTTATTTCTTCCTAGGATTCTACACACTCATAAGGCTCAGTGCTCTTTCCGTTAACAAGGCTGAAAACCCCAGTGCAAGCAAGGATGAAAAGCCATCAGTGGCACACGTGTGATTTGGTATGCAGCCCTAGTCTCATCCCTAGCACCATGTGCCTCTGTTCCAGTCCCAGGAGAAATTTGCGGAGTTTGCTCAGAAATGGAATTTCTGTCAGGCATCAGCTTCTACATATGGCGTTGAGGATGCAGAAATACTTCTGCATCATGAAACAGACTTATGTCTTCCTCCTTTGTCTCAGTAGTATATACAATAACACCCCAAAACACATGCGTTGGTATGAAAACAAGAACAGAGATAGAAATACCTGCAAACTGTTTAATTAAACATTTAAGAGTGAGAGAAAACACACTTAAAATACAATGAAACTGCTAGCTGTCCACAACTAATTCCCTTCCTGCATTTAAGACAACATTTAACCTAGAGTAGAATTGCTATAGCTTTCTCAGTGTTCTAATGTTTTTGTGGAGACCTAAAGACACAGGCTTGACAGTCAGCACAATGTAACAAATACAGACCCTTGGTTCTGGCACAAGAAGGTATTTTGGAAGTTCAGACCAAGGCCCCAAGTAGAAGCTACTGCCAAAAAAAATGCAGCTGATGTAAGAAAACAGGTAACAGCAGGGTTTTGGTAAGCAGGTAAACTTTACTACAAGGCCTTGTTGTCTCATGTGGGTAATGGTTACAAGGGACAGCAATTTCATGAGCTGACAAGATGTTAATCTCTGCAACTGTAACTACATTTCCTGACTCCAGTGCTGACTGTCGTACATTTAGCATTCAGACCTCCAGAGCCTTAGAGCACACAAACCATTAATCTAGCAAAGCAAGAAGCTCCTGCTCCTCAGGGTCATAGGGATGCTCTGTCCAGGAGAACTGCTGCATTTGTAAACACCTTTGCAGTTTTCATATTTGCTTCTCTTTTAGGATATTATGAGAAAAACTCAGGTAAATACTTCCCCTTCAACCAGAAAGAATTCAGTGGTGGCATCACTCCACAGCCCTGCTTTTGAAACTGATGCAGTGAGAAGGATGACAAATTCACTGCAGAACAGCTGGTGAAAGCGAGGAGGAAATGAAGACAGGCAAGGAAGAAGTCTCTTGACATTTCAAAGCATGCCTCTGCTTTACAAGAGGGCTTAGCACAGCACTGTGGGTTTTCCACATTGTCTGTGGTACGGGATGAATTTTCTCACCATGAAACCATAAAGAAGCTCTAGCAGCAATGAAGAGTTAAACTGAAATTTTCCAGGCTTACATACTATTACCACTGGTGAAAGTAATATGACATAAACTGAAGTAGCAATTAGAAGTCTTCCTTCCCAACTGCCTTTGGCAGCACTCAGGTCTCCCCAGTGACTGTGATTAGTGTGGCATAACTGCAATATAGGTGAGCATGCGCTTACACATTGTGCTTTGAATTTAATTATCTAACTGATTTCAGCAGCACAGGCTGAAGGACTTTCCCTGCCTGGGTATTTGAAAGCATGTACAGTCAGTAAAATAAGCATTCCGAAAGGTGTTTGAAGGGAGGCACTTTTAAAAGCTGTTTTCTTGTCTACTAGTCTTCTGCTACCTTTTAAAGAAAACCAAGTACTTCTTAACCTCCAAATGAATCTGAAGCTGGATGAGCACAGGTTCGAGGGCATAACAAACATCGATTTTTAAATACATCACTAGTTTTGTATCACTTTGGAGGAGGAAGCATGCCTGGCAGACAGCAGAACAAGAACCACACTGGGGAAGAGAGAAAAACATTCGGATTAAGTGGGAGGGGAGGGAGAGGAGGAAAAATCATGATTTTCTGCAGTTTGAAGGTATTTGACCCAGAAACTACAAGCTTGAGAGCAAGAAACCACTTTTTATTTTTTTTAATGCTTATTTCCAAGTATTTGTCATCACAATTCACCCAACGTATTTACATTAACCTGCTTTGCTTTTGCTTGGAGACTTGGTATTTAAAATGTTTGTTAGAGACTAAAGAACATCCTCTGAGAAACAGATCTGCTGGTATTTCTGGCGCGGCATACTCAGGCTACAGTTTTGAAAGGTTGGGTTTTCAGGGTGCTTTGTTTTTTTCTCTAAAAAGGAAACTAAAAAAGACTCAGCTTTCGTTGCTGAAACTGTATTTTCTCTTGGCCTCTTCCCACACTGACACCCCCCCCCCCCTCCCCTGCCTTTTAGAAAAACAGCAAGAGTTGCATGTTTGAGAGCTTGGCTTTTTAGTGACCAAGGCTGGAAGGATTTTGAAGGCTCTCAACTTCAAACCCCTGGTCCTGCCCAAATCCTGTGTCAACATAAGCTGCAGGTTTTGATTTTCAGATGAGTGCCTAACAACTGTTGTCCCTGAACAGGGTGTTGCTTGTGGTAGCATCGTTGTTCCGTTTTACAAAGAGTATACCAAGAAATAAGTTTATATGGAATAATCTAATCTTAAAAAGGACAGGAGACCTGACACATGAAGCCATGCCACGAGCTGCCCTGCACGCTGCTCCTGCAGCTCTCCAGCAGGGTGGAGAGCAACATCAGGGCAAGCAAAGAGCCCAGAGGCAGGGGCTGCTTTGCCCACAGCAGCCTGGAAAACTTTTCTATCTAAAACTTTAATCTCTAATTTGTTAGGACCTCTTCTAAATGGCATTTAGATTTATGCACATCACAGCCCCTAATGCATTCTTGCAAGTGTAATTTACTCATTTTTCAGTTGACCTACTTCCAATCAGGCTTGGTATTAAAGAAATCTTTCAAAAGGCACTAAAAGCTCTGCTGCTACATGCTTAATGCTTATTTGTGTGGCCCCTGAAAAGCAAAAATGAGAAAGGCAAACCTGATAGCATTTTGCTTTAATTCTTGATGAAGTGGGAGCTGAGGTCCACTCTTGGCCTTGGCCACTGGTGCTGTGCAAGCAGCATGCTCCATCCAGCTGCTTTCTCACCATTCCAAGGCTTCCCAGGTGCTGCAGGTAGCTGTAGCCACCAACTGCCTAGTGCTTCCTGCCTCCAAACCTTTCATTTTCATTTGCTTTTAAAAGCTGCACCACTGAAATCAATCATGTTGAGAGCTTTTTCCCAAGCCACGTGTTTCCCTGAGGCTGTTTTTTGGGAAGATTCTAGTGGGAATGTTTGCATCAGAAATAAGAAGGAAAAAGAAAATTACTCATTTTGACTCAGTTAAAACCTTACAGTGGCTGATCTGGATGCAGAGCAATGGTTTGGCATCATAGAGGGGTGCTCTCAGCAGCCTTCAGTGTTTCTGCAAGTACCTGCTTCAATAGGCTACATCCTATACCACTACAGAAAGACACCCAGCCACAACTGTCCCCCAGCTACAGGATAGGGGATGCAATGGGGAGAGACAGGAAGTTAGAAGGAGAAATTAGGGGTATTAGAGATAAGAAGGAAAGCAGCCCAACACAGGGATATTAGCTGGGATGAGTGCATTTGAAAGGAGCTATCATCACTGCAAATATCCCCAAAGACAGAGCCAGTTTCTGAAACTTGTCTGTCACTCATCTGCCCATGATATCCAAGGGAGAAGCAAGTACTCCATCCCTTCCAAATGTTGCCTACAGATGAAACACTGGGAATCTGCTGCTGCTGCTGCTTACTCTGGGACCTTGCTGAAGGATGGTGGGAAAAAACAAAATATATGGAACATATAAACTGCACTGGTTGAGATAGAGCATGAACAACACCCCGGGAAGTGAACCAAGAGCTTGGGAGCCTCTGTGATGCCAGGAGCTGGAGGAGAGCCTGCTGGACCTCTCCTGTGGAAACTCGGCTCAGCCTCTCCCGACCCACAGGCTCTCTCAGGCTTCTGCCCGGCACTGGCAGCTCAATCGTATTGGCTTGGAGCTGGAAAGCGAGGCACAGAGCACGTGCTCACTCCCCCGTTGGACTTTCCATCTGCACTGCCATGAGATCTGCTGGTACTCGGCATTGCCAGCTCCCGTTAGCAGCAGTGTACAGCCAACAGAGACAAACTGGGAGCCTGTGAGCAGGGAGGGCAGCTTTGCTTAGCTTCTACTTGAATGGATGCTTAAAATCTGCAGGCAAGCAGCCAGGCAGTGAGCAAAAGGAGGAACCTGGCCCTTCATAAGGGCTGTGCTATCCTGCAAGACAGCAAGGCCCTACTGCCTCTGTAAAGCTTCACCACAAGGGAAGTGGCAGCTCATTTTGGTATCCTCCTGTACTTTGTGTCCCTCAGCTCTTCTGGTATTTACTTGAAGCACAAGAAGTGAGCTTAAAAACACGAGTGGCATCTGAGGTCACACCCTGTGCAAGGTCCTAGGGCTGCCTCTAATGACCAAATGTGCTTACATCAGTGATTTTTTGCTGAGTATGTAAATAATTTGAATAACAGACTTGAGCTGTTCTACACAGACAGACTTACTCTGAGCAGAGCCTGCTGTGGCCTGCCTGCAAAAGCAGCCCTGTGCACATGATTTAATTCTGGGGCTACCCGGTGTAACTTTGGAAATCACTGGCCCTGAAGCATCGTGGCAAGGAGGTTCATGTCAGTATTACAACTTCACTGGATAACTGCATTCCAGCATCCCACTTCACAGCCCTCTGCTGTGTGCTGCTGCTCAGAACTCATCAAGACAAGAGGTTTCCTGCGCATCTAAATGCTGGCAGCAGTCAAATTGTTCCTTTTGCGCACCAGCATTATAGGATCAGGCCCCTGATTAAGCAGAGCTACTGTCATGCATAGAATAGTTAGGGTTGGAAGGACATTAAGATCTGGAAAGGGGCTGTGGTGTCAGAATATGTGGGGCAAGGGTACACCATGGCACTGCAAGCCTGTGTAGACAGCCACTACAGCAAGGATATCAGTGCGGCTCTTGCCAGCTAACTGAGGGACCCTGATACACACTGACCAACAAGTACTGTAAACATGGCAAAGGGCTGGAAGTCAGCTGGTGAGGGGTCAGACAAATCCCCTCCCTGCTGAGTTGTCTCTAGTCCCCAGCCTAAGCCACCAGCTGCAATTTTGACATAGGAAACACCACACTTAGCACCAGTCATTTCCTCTGCACACCATCAGCTGCTGTGGATATGCAGGAGCACCTTCATCGAGACCTACTCCTCCCCTCACGGGGCACAGCTCCCACCATGTACCCAGAGCCCATGCACCCTTCCCCAGCCACCATGGTCACCCTGCTGCTGGCCCAGCTCTGCTGCAGCGTCCTGTCTTGCTCCATCCCAGGGGCCTGTTTTCTGATCAGCCCCAGCTCCTGGCTGCTCGTGCTCCAGCCATGGTGAGTCAAAAATCACAGAAAATGAAGCTCCTCTCCAGTAAGCAAGGATATTGTGCAACAGCCTGTGTATGGTTCTGAGAAAGAATATGTTGTCTGCCTTTTATTTATGGGGTATTAACATGGGAAAGCAGCTTAGCATTGACATAACTACCCCCAAACCATTCTGTTCAGTTCTCCCATCAAACTTAATATTTGTGTCAAAAGTAATTAATACAAAGCCCATGGTACAACCATAACTCTCAAAGGACATCATAACCTTCCAAAGTCTTTCCAGAGAAGTCTCTGTATTTGCAACCAGCTACATCCCTAGCGCAAGGCACCGAGCTGTCAACAGCAAGCTGCAAGGGTGCTCACCCCCAGCTGCCTGTGAAATGTCAACTGATCCCCTGGTTGAGTAACAGCATGTGGGACAGGCACCCAATGGAGTCTCAGGTCCAATGTGCACAATGGCAAAGGATTCCATAATCCCTCAACACAAAGTAGCGAAGCTCTGCTTTGGTAATTTAGGGCACACACAAGGCACCCCTATATTATGCATATGAGTGGAGAAGTGCCAGAGAGGCATTTATCTACAGGGTCTTCTCAAGCAGGGAAGAAGCTCTGAAGATGGCATCCAAACAGAGCTGGGAGAAAAACAGCTTATCTCTAAAACTAGGGAGACCAAAGAAAGCAGAGGAACTGTTTCTTGTTCTGGTGGCTTGACAGGCTCTGCAGGATCGTGTCCCTGGCTCCGGGCTGCAGCAAAGCATTGGTAAACTACATGCCCAAAGGGTTGAGAGACACGCATGGTTCCTAAAACGCAGAGAGAAAGCAGTGAAGTGGTGGGACTTCACCAAGCAGAGGGCTGCAGGGGAAGCTCCTCTCCTGCCCAGCTGAGAGCTGGCAGAGACTTTTAAAATTTAAACTAAAATTTAAACTAAATTTAAATTTAAAAGATAACTTTATAGGGGATTATAGATTTGTTTACCCCTATAAAAGGTTTTTAAGAATCACAATATTCAGACTCATCTTTACCAAAAAGAGGTCTAAAGGGATTTTTGCAACCCACCATAAAGAAAGGCAGTGGATGCACTGTAACTTTACAGGCATGTATTATGACTGTATTCCAAATAAATATTGTCCCAAGTTCTTCTTGAAACTAGGGGAGGTTTACAATAACACTGTGACCCTGATTATTGCAGGAGGGTTGCTCCCAGCATTCCCTCAGAGACATGAGAGAGAAATTATCCTCACTGAAAAGTCATTACTGTGAGTTCACGTAATCCTGCTTTTAATCAAATGATAATTTAAGTGTAAATTCCACTTGATGCTTTTAGAAAAACATTGTTATAATATCCACTGCTATTAAAACCTCATCCTCCAAGAAGATCATTATCACAGTTGCCATGTAACAAAGCAGGAAAAAAAAAGGTACAATTCAGGATTTAGGCAGATATTTAATCTCTATCCCTTCTTCAAAAATACGAGTTTTATGTAATATTAGAATCTCAAATAGTTACAGAGCCCCTAAAGGTAAAGTGGGACAGATAAAGCACACAGAAATATTTAAACTTGTTTTTTTTCCTTCTGGAAGATAAACCTATACCATCAATATTCTGCTAATAATCTTCCTTGAGTAATGTGTTTACAAGCAATTGCTTTGAAACCATCAGTCCTGTGAAGTTTTAGGGACCTGATTGATTTGCTCCTCACTGGCAAAGGTGTGAAAGTTGGAATATTGACAGGGATATCAAGAGAGTTGAGATGCATTAGCATGAAGTTCACATCAAATGCAAGGAGAAAAGCAAAAGAAACCACTAAGAAGTTTCGGCACTCTCAGTAAAAGCCAACATTCAAACCACTGCTCTCATCAGGGTGCACTATTATCTGCAGAGATGATAGGCCATTTCATCAGCTGGGGTATCATGATGATGTGGCTCATTATTCTTGGTAAATTATGCATGCATGATGAGGGGGATCAGGAGTGAAATCAGAAATCATTCCAGTTCATCATGTGCCAGATCACTGGAAAATCGTCAGTAGACACTCCAAGCAGGCAGCCAACCAGCACACAGGCTATACGGTCAGGTATGAACTACACAGACATATTTCCATTTCACTTGTGGTTAACCTGCTGGTGAATAGTAGAAAAGGATCAGAATGATGCATCAGTGTCTGCTATAGTGAGCTGGAGAATTAAAAAGACCTCAGTATGTATTCCAAATTGTCACAATGATCCAGAATTACCTGGCTTAGAATAATCAGAAAAAGCAGCAGGGCTGCCTCCTCTCTCCAAGCAGCAGGATTGCCACCTACACCCACCTGAGCTTAAGCAGGAGGAGGACTGAATTCTCCTCTCATTTAACATCTTCACATCAATGTGCTTCAAACAAAGGCACACAGTAAAACTGGGTTGGTTCCTTCTCCACGTGGCCCCAGTGGAATGCAGGGAAGGCTTCAAAGATGAGCCCATATATTACATATATATATGGTTCTGCTCTGACATATAAAAATACACAAGCATTCAAACCCTTGAAGCAGCCTGACAGACAGGCTCTTGCTTCCCAGCCATCCCTCACTTCAACTGAGGAATGCAGGGATTCTCATACCAAACTGGATATTCCAGTTCCTCTGAAGATAAGCCCAAAATAGATTTCAGGGTGTTTGCTTATTTTAACACATATACAAGCCCATCCTACAGTGGGACATCCTCCTTTTGGAGGTGGCTCACCTGGTGGCTGAGTATTTGGTGTTAAAAACACCAAGACACAGAGGAGGTGTTGTGGAAGGTCTGGTATGCGGTGTCTTCCAACAGACCCCCTAGCAGAGTTAGGCACCCCTGGGTGCCCTAAGCAGGGTGATCAGCCACCCCCCAGCATACAGGGAACAATGCTGTCACCTCTGCCACTAATACGTGCCAAGTAGCCCCAGGCAGCTCAGCAGCCCCCAGAACTCTTGGCCTTTTCGAAGCAGAGCCATGTTGCCACCAGCCCTACACTTGTGCAGCCCTGTCTGCCAGGGCCAGAAGCAGAGTGAGACTACTAGGGGTTTTATCTCCATCGTCCAGCATAAAGAAACAAGACTACACAGGCAGACCGTCTTAACACCACTGATGCTCATGTAAAGCACAAAACACTGTTGATGGACCCTGGTGAAGACAAACCAGCACCTAGTGCAAAGTCATTTCGTTACTCCCCAGCCCAACATGCTGCTTCCAAAGTTGGCTTGCAAACAGGCTTATGCAGCAGAAGCACTGTGACTGAATAAATAAGAAGACGGGGCCATCAGCACTGGTAAAGCACCACCGCACACTGGGCTGCTGCCGTGGCACCGGCTGACCACAGTCTCATCCCGTGTGGTGCCTGAGGGCCAGAGCACAGCTCATTCAGTCCCTGGGAAACCCTCAGCAGCCCCAGGAGCTCTGCTCCCCTCTGGGGATCCAGGACAGCAGCTAAGTGCTCTTTATCAGTGCTGGGAAGATATGACAGGTAGAGAGCAGAGTAACAAAAGCTCCAAGGTGTGATTTATGTAGGGAAAAAAACCCAGACAACTTAGTATTATTTTCCAATGGCTTTTCAGAGACCAGCCAGGACTTCTTTAAAAGAAAAATCCATATCACTTTTCAAATATTGTTTTCTACAGAGACTTCACTGTGTTGTGCTTAGTTGGTGTTATAACAGCAAACAGGCATCTTTGCCTGAAGGGATTGCAGATACTGCCAAAGCAGGCAACATTTTAAGCCTACAATAACCTTTAACTAATTGCAGAAGTCAAGCCAGACAGCCCAAACAGGCACAGAGCTGGGATTTGGGCAGGTTGGGAATGTGCTTCAAGGAAGAGTGACACAGCACGGGCTTTTACCCAGGCGCTGCTGCCAACTGGCTTACAGAGGAACTTCACATCACCGTAAAGGCCAGAAACTGCCTCTGAAAACCTAACTACTCCTTGAACACCCATACAGCTAACACTTTGGGAACTGAAGCCAGCGTGTTACTCCCTGGCAAATGGTGGGGACCAAGAGGAATGTGGAGATGCAGCCTCCAACATGGAGGCACATGCGACTGCTCTGAGACACTGGGAATGCTTGGGGAGAACCTGTTTCAGCTGAAGCGAAGGCTGACTGCAACATGGCACGCTTGCTGGGAAGTGTTAAAAGCAATACCAGAAAGCAAGAAAGCAAATGACTCTAATCAATTCTCCCCCGCCTCAGACAACCAAGGCTAGCAGGGAGATGGGATGTGTTAGGGAAGCTGCTGAGCTTTGCTCATTAGTTGCTCATGGCTTTTCACTGGTGAAGATCAATGACAACTCATTGAGCATCAGCCCACTTATGGGGTCATTGGGCTGACAGCTCCAGTACAGCCGCTGGAACATTTTAAGTGGGTCTGAAAGCACATTCCTTTTCCAAGTTTCAAAAGTGTGTAAGTAAGGTATTCCAAACAGGGGCATTATTGGAGACGCTTTTAGCAGAGCCAAGGAAGTGGTACTGGTCAACTTCCAAGACCATGTAGCTGTGACAAGACCTGGGGTCCCTTCAGGGGGTTGTGAACTGAGGCCCTTTCACCTGACCCACACCCTCAACTGTCCTGGACAGTTTGTGCTAAATGAGCCGATTTTTATAGTGACTGGTTTTGAAATTTCCTTTGAAATCCTACATTGTTTTAAAAAATATATTTAATTAAGAGCACCCTCCCCCCCAGCATGGTCCATAAAGCTTTCACTGGAGATGCTCAATTGAAAGGATCTGGAACTCGTCACGGTACCATCTGCCTCTCTCCGAGAGGTGATCAATCATCCTGAAAGTTAAACACCCACAGAGGCTTAATCTGTTCTAATGTTGAAATCAACCTATTTTAAACAGTGAAAGGGAGGACATGCTGTCCCCTCACGGCACAGCGGTCAAGCCCCCGCTTCCATGCCTGACAAGCTACAAAACACCAACGTTTCCTAATTTTTACAGTCAGTGCTAAGACAGAGATCCTTTTTCTTAAGGGAAGACACATGGGCAGAAATGGAGAGCTGTGTGTGACATACATTGCCCTTTACAGGGGTGAGGGAGCACTGTGCATCCTGACACGGGAGCCTGCAGGGGGATGAGCACTCCCCAAACCTGCTTTCCTTCTGCCCACACACAGGAACTTTGCCTGGAAGTAGACAGGAGCAAAACTAATGCCTCATCCTACCATGGTTAACATGAGGGGTGCACAAAGGGCTCTTTCTTCACAGGATACAGGTAAATTCAAAAGTCATTGGAAACCAAATAGATACTGGTGGCTCCATTTCCTTCTGCTAGGAGCAGACAAGAGGCCAGGCCAGGCCAGATCTATGAGACAGCTTAATCTGTCCCAGAGGAACACTGATCAATCAACAGATAAACACATGGAGGTTACTTATCCCTTGTGCTGCCTGCAAGATTTGGTATTGAACAACGGGGGTGTTTTGGTCCACATCAAATCAATTCCTGAGAACAAGAGTGGTCTCTGGTGCTACTGAGGTCACTTTCTCTCTGCCCAATGGTGGCTTGGTGCACAGGCTGAGTGCTGCCACAGCCCTGGTCCCCTCCAATCCTCCCCAACTGCCTGGGACAGCCGTATGTATCCAAGAGGCACCATCTGGCCTTTCAGAGGGACCAAGGGACCTGAAAGAGCTTGCCAGGAGAGCAACAACCAGCCTTTTAGATCCTGCTAGCATCGCTGTCAACAGCAGCACATTGCTCTTACAGTTTGCATTTAGGATGCACCAGTGCAAGCCATCAGTGCTGGTGCTGTTATATGAAATACCAGGGGAAAAAAAACATACAAAGCACTTACTATCATTTCTGTTCCTAGCAGATGAGTAGGCAGAGAGTCTATTAAGAGAGTTGAGCTGAACGTAGGATTTCTGGTAACAACCTGGGATGAGACATGCTGTCATCATTGGCCTAGAACAAGTCCTGCTCAAAAAATAGATCCCTGTTTGTCCAGATTGGATACAAATTGTTTGTTTTCTTAGACAAGAACATTGGGTAGTCCACAAGTTCATGATTCATTCTCCACCATGAAAATCTCCACCCCAAGTTTCTCTAACAGACAGCTATTTACTGACCTGCTAAACCTCCTCTAAGCTTATCTGGACACACCAAGCCAGCTTCATTGTGCTGATCTTCATCTTCGGGGAGAAACACATGGGGCAGCTGAGGGTTCTGCTCATCACTTCACAGTTCAAGCTCCTGAATGTGGCTGTCCTGTGTCGGAAACAAGCTGTAGGCATGAAGGCTGCAATTTTGGAAAATGCATGGTGGTTCAGGAAAGCACACAGATACCTCCTCCAGAATTGCCTCCATCGGAGCTCAATTGAAAGAGAAGTGGTTTAAAATAAAATTAAATGTGCTGTTTGGTGTGCACATGCAATATCTAAGAATTTCAGGGCTCCTTAGATAGGTGAAGAATAATTCAGGTACGCTTTACAGACCCAGACTGCAGAGACTACAGACAAGCCTTCCGCTGCCTCTGCTGAGCCTTGTTACAATAGGGAGCAAAAGATGAGAATGTGTTGGGCAGGAGAAGGGGTAGAATAAAATGAAAATATTTGGGGATTTCATGAGTATGTGAATTGGTGGATTTATAGAGGAAATTTAGGCATTGAAGTTTTATGCTTAAATATCCTGCCTGCATTTTCACTGTGCACATCCAGGACATACCTACATGTTGGACAATTGTCAAAAGGACACCAAAGCCATCCCATCACCTCAAAGAGGCCACAGTAGGTATCATGGGATAAGTGAAAACAGAATAAATCTGACAGATGCCCTACATTTATGGATTAAAAGAGAAATGTCCCTGACAAGCTCTGAGTCCAAGTCAATCACACTGTGCTGCTACATGCCAACGATGAAGCAACCTAGGCATGAAATGCAACATCTCTCCCAGACCTTTTCAGTCTTGATCCAGCTGAGGATCTCGCAGTCCTGGCCATTAGGCAGACCAGACCATAACAGATGAATCCAAGTCTGGGTATGTATCCTCCTTTAGGACCACTTCCACCAGTGGGAGCACTGATGGGTGAAAAAGGATTTCCAGAAACACTTATCTGAATGATAACTCATTGTTGCTGGGAGCCAAAGGCAGTGAGTGTTCCCCTGCCACCAGCTGTCTGGTTCTATTCTTCTGTGTTAAAGAAAAAAAGAGAAGGCAAGGCCACAAGACCTGCTGCCACTGAACTTCACCCGCAGGCCCATGAAGCTAGCCTTGGAGACAGCTTTCATGACAAAAAGGGTTCTTGAGGTAACAAAGCCATATTGGGATCGGTGAAGACTGATAATTAAAAGCCATGGCAAATCATCCCCAAATCAAAAATACAGTTGCAGTATGTGCTTTGGGAAAGAGCAGAAAGGGACAAAATTTAATTTTCTTTAAGTCAGTACATAAAATCTATTACTAATGTCTGAAACACAGCAGCCTCCGTGGTGTCCACTGAGATTTCTCTGGAGAAGAGGGAGAGAAATGTATTCAAGGCATAACACAAGTAGCATGAGTTAAGCTTTTCTAATCGTCTCTCTCCCTATCCCCAGGTTTCATTCCAGCGTCACTCACAAAGCTGTGTTTTTTCTGATGTCTACATCTGACACATTTTCAAAGCCCAAAAGTGAACAACCCTCAAAATTCAGTGAGAGCCGCTTGAGAACCACTTTCCAATATTTATGTGAACAACCTCGGAGCTTTGAAAACATCTCAAAGCCCCCACATCCCACAGAGGCCCTCCATCATACCCATGAGCTTTAGGTTTGGCCCAGAGCACAGGAAAAGCCTGAACTTGTGAGATTTGACTAAACATCTGGTCATCATCAGCCTGGAGAGCAGCACTCTGAGATGGGTGTTTATGATATTGGGCCCAAACAACTGCTATTTTTCACAAGATAGAGAATGTAAAAGTTTGCTGTATACAAGGCTGTTTACTGGCTCCCGTTATTGTTTCCATCGGCTTCCTTTCCAACATCCAGTCACAGAAGAAGCGCTAATTGCATCCAGCAGACACCCCCCCCAGATACCCACCATGTACTTCACTCTGTCAGCAGCAGCTGCACTGCAGTCTGCCCCACAGAGACAGCTCCAGCACGGGCTGGTGGCAATCTCACTGTGCATCCTCACTGCTCCTGGGTCTGCCCGGGCTGTTTGCAGCACATTCAGATCAGCTCCATGGGATTAGAAGAGATGCGCGGCTCCAAGTGCAATGATAATGCTTACAGAGTTTGCAATTATACAGAAAATGTAGGCTAGCAGTTGCAAAATTGACTCTGGCAGCAGGGACTCCCTAGCACCTTCTGAAACTCATCCACTCTCATCAGAGGTGCCTTCTTTGAGGCAGCCAAGCTGGAAAAGCGTTGGCCAGAAATGTGTGAATTTGTCAGTAAGTCTGTGAGTAACAGGAAGGGAGGTATAAGGACCCAGACTGCTGCCTCGTCACACAGGCTGTGGAGCTCTGCAGAAAATGTTGAGATCATTATTCATCCTGCCACTCACTGGGGAAATACACTTTCACTGCAAGGCACTGCAGGATGGTGCCTGTCTCTCCTCTGCAGTGTCTGCATAACACCTACACTGGAGACCCTTCAAATACCTCCATGGGACATGTGAGGAATGTGAGCTATACTGAGACTAGGTCACCACACATTCCCAAAGCACGTAGGAAGAAGTGAGCTCCTCAACTTCTCTGGTGAAACAGAGAGGATTATTTAATGAAACTGTGTGGGGACACATCCTCCAAAACCCAGCTGTTCTTGAGACAGCAAACCTGCCAATGGCCAGTGCATACATGCGGTGCTATTCCCTGTCATGGTCTCCAGGCAAACTCAACCCACCTCAACATCGCTCCAGAGGGGAGACCCCCATGTGATGCTGGCTGGGCTGGGGATCCTCAGCCATGAAGAGGTCTGTTGATACCACCAGAGCCCTCCATCAGACCTCACCGAGGTAACTGCATGGTGCAGAACCCACTACCCCATACAGACTACAAGCTGACCATACCCAAACATTGCAGATGGAGATGCATATAGGCTTACCCGTGTCTCTGAAGAGCCTTGCTGTGCACATCAGGGTCCTTCACACACTACACCGAGCTTGAAAGGATTCAGAGATTACATACTTGAGAATGCACTTTCCTGAAGGAAGGTCACGATTCCAGATTGTTTCTCTGTGTTCAAACAATCAGGTTAATAAATCAAAATAAGCTCTCACACGATTCATGTTCAAGAAGGATTAAAAACATCAAGGGTTATGCCAGAAATAGTAGGCTGAGATACAGGGTTTGACCCCTCTTTTGCCAAACACATAGAAAACATCTGTGCAGTCAAGCAAAACTATGCAGCAAATTGGATCAAGATGATTGTGACCTTCTTTGTGGGTTCCCC
This sequence comes from Pezoporus wallicus, assembly GCF_028554395.1. Taxonomy (NCBI): domain Eukaryota; kingdom Metazoa; phylum Chordata; class Aves; order Psittaciformes; family Psittacidae; genus Pezoporus; species Pezoporus wallicus. Next base: position 2,913,662 of record NW_026640059.1, read on the forward strand.
AGGTCTTTTGTTCAGACGGAAAATAAGCAAATTAATATGCAAGACTTATAAAGCTGTGATGTGCCTCGATTTACAGGAAGGCTTTTATACCTCTAGCTAAACAGTTCACAGATTGCTTTGTTTAGAAGAGCACAAGACAAAGGATAGGAGCATTTCCACAGCACAGCGTGAAGCTCGCCATTGTCTGTAGGTTAGATTCAATGCGCAAATGCAATAAAAATGGTGTCATGCTGACAAGTTAGTGTTTTATTCAACAGTATTCTAAGAATAATTCAGTGGGGATGATAAAATAGCAAGTTTATGCCTGTTCAGCACTCGATAATAAAATCTAAATATTCAGCCGTCACTTAGTAATACCACCAGCAAGTCAGAGCCCTGTTACATGAAGAACTTTATAAACATATAACAAGAGATCCAGTTGTTGTCAAGAGAAGTCACACTAACAAAAGCACACTGGAAACTGACCGATTTAGGCATCTTCTCCAAAGGTTCTATCACCATTGCATTTACCCACCTAGATTCCTGTTATTCCAGGTGGATATTTCCAGCTCTTGGGTCAAATCAAGAGCTTTGGAGTAAGCTCCTGCGTATCCCATAACTCCTATTTGGAAGTAATGATTATCACATCCTCTGAATGTGGGCTAAGAGAAATGGTATTTGTTTACCTTGCACAAACATCGACCTTCTACTTAACCCAGAGGAGAGTTTAATAGGCACAACCATATCTCATTTAACACTTCCATCACTCACTCTCAGCTGTTTGCCTTCACGGATGGCCCGTTCCAGCTTTGCTGCTTGAGCATGATCTCAGTGAAACATGTTGCTGCAGGCAGCATTCCCAAGGAGCTCCTCCACCCGTGAGGAGGAGCCACTGGTTGCTCCTGACAGCAGAGTCTTTTGAAAGGCGATGGGGCTAAATTCAGTTGTTGTTGCTGAGATCTTATCACTCTGGGAAGCACACATGGAAAAGATTTAAGCAATTACAGACAGAGAAAGCACAGCAGAACATTAGATCTAAACCTACACCCATCAGAAAGTTCGGCAATGCATTGCCTCTTGAATAAGTACTGAGCCTGCAGTAATGTCCTTTGCATGTGAGGACACTGTCCCTGTAGAGAAGGACATGTCCCTATAAAGGGGCGATGGCCTGTCTGCCAGCTAAACTAGCAAAGGACATGAGCAGGACAGAAGGTGTGGTTTTAGGCTATCACTGGAAACTCCTAATGCGAGTGATTATTTATACAACCAACATCCTCCTGAGAACAGCAGTACTCTGGACGTGCCTTTCTTTTGGTACGGTGATGACACAGGGTAAGCCACTTTGAAACTGTGTGAGGTACTCCCATGTTTTAACTGGAACGCTATCGTAACTTTTCATTTCTTGGCTTCTATTACTCAGTCAGGAGCATTTCTTACAGCACTGGGCCACCTTCCAAGCATAACATCTACCAAAGGCCCTGAGTATGTCCTAGTTTTTCTCAGAACACAGCACAGGGCAAAATAACTACAATTACAGCACGTGCAGAAGAGAAACAGCAGCAAAGAGGCCCAATAGTAATGAAAACCAAACTGAAAAAAGAGCAAACCAAATCTGCCTAATCTATGGCCCCAGGAGAAAATCGTTGTGAACAACAAACAAAACCAGTATATAGTAATGCTTTGTAGAACCAGCATTGCAACACAACTCTGCAGGGCAACACGTGAGGAGGGGCAGCCCTGATATTCCCAAAAGCCAGTGCTGCTGAATCAGCATCCTTCTGCAACCAACAGGTAGGGGCCGGGAGATGATCACCCCCAGCCTGCACACCAAGGGAGCACCCATGGGTGGACATGGACCTCTGTACCAGAGCACCCAAAGGAAGAAGCGAGCCTCCCACAGACGTATAACTTCTAAAACAACAATACGTTGGATGACTGACTTAAACCCACCAGAGACAAGCACCACAAAGATACATTAGGATCCACCTCCCTAGTATTCAAATCATTGTACAGTACCCAACTCTAACAAGCACTTCCTGACTAAAGGAAGGGTAAAAAAATCTAAGTGCTGCTAGAACTTAATTTTCAAGCACAATCAATGCTTCTGCCAAAGTAGGACCATGCAGTGCCCAGGATCTTCCAGCAGCCTTTGGTAATAAGCACCTTAAAAGGCAGGAAAAAGACAGAAACAGTTCCATGAACACCTGTAAACACAAAAGGAGCATGGAGAAAAAAACCCAACATTCATGAATTATTTCTGATCCCACCACTGACACCTCTCCGAGTTGTCCTGTTACCTAGAAATCCTAAGATTCACCAAGAAATACCTTAACTGTAGTCTGGTTGCCTGTACTTGACATGGAAGAAAGATGCACTAAATAGCTTGTCATTCATCCAGACAAGAAGGACTTCTTCACTGTCATCCAAAAATCCCTTTTCTTCCCCTTCTTACAGATGTCAAAACTTCCATTCCACCCATCACTGATTAGCCTTCATGAAGCCATTCTCAGCCCCCAGCATCCCTGATCAAAGGTGACATTTTCACCTCATTACCCCTCTGGCAAAGAGAAATTATAAGGATTGAAACAGGGAGTGGTGGTATGGTATCAGAAAGCAGAGAAACCAGCATAAGTACCCAAGATCATTGCAGTCTCTATTTATGCCATACATCTGCATTCGTCCTCTTCCTAATTGTTCTCATCCTTCTTCCAAACAATAATGGGGACTTTTTTCATACGTCATACATAGGGTTCAGACCCCTGGATGCCTATTCAGGTGTGAAGTCTTGGTGTACTGTTGCATCTATGTTAAGCCAGCTTATTACTACTCAACAATAGACAGTGAATTGGCTATTGTTCAAAGAAATCGCTTATCAAGGCCATGCTCAATAAAAACAAAGTGTTAGTGCAAAGTTTTGAAGCGTATGAAAGGAGAATTAAGGAAGGAGGATGCTGTTGCAGCTAATGTGTAAGATTAAGAGATGAGAGATATGGGTTTTGTTAAAAGGACTCTCCCTGTGCTGTTGGGCAAAATCCATTTCCTTCGGAATAAAATGGGAATAATACTATTTTCCTACCCAGTGGAGAGGTTTAGATCATTTTGGCCCTAAGGCTCACAACGCCCACCTATCTATGAAGCCCACCACGAAATCACGTTGGCCCTACTGCTCACAATGCCCACCACATCTATGATGCATGAGATGAAAGACAAAACACAACTCTACCAACCACGTCTGATCGACTGAATTTTTAAACTCAAATTAACTTTCATCCAGCTTCCAAACCCCAAACTGACTGCACGCCATTAGGCTAGGAATAAACATGAGAAATTACACTCTGCAGGGTAATTTTCTGGAGAGGCTGGAAGCCCCAGGAGAGAGGCTGGGGACGAGAGCACCTCCTCAACCGTGACTGCAGGGCTGCGCCTATGACAATCTCATCAATTCTGTGCCTCAGCTCAGGGTCCCGGGGATGGCTGGAGCCCGGGGCGTGCTCTGCACCCCTGCCAGCTCCTGCCCTGCACACCCTGCGTTTCAAGGCATTAAACTACATTTATGCAGCTGAGACCTCCATGGTCCCACAGAGATAACTGAGTCTTAACCTGCTGCTTCTTTGGAACAAGTGGGTGCATTGCATCCGTTGCAGCAAGATGAGAGGCTTTGCAGTCTCAGTGCCGAATGAACTAGGGGTTTCTGAAGAAAGGCCGAGTCCAAGTCTGAGCTGTGAGAGCTGCAGATGTGCAGGACCTGGGAACAGCTGGGCTGGGAGGATGGGATCGCTCTGCTGACGCCTTGCTGGGCTGAGGGCGATTACATCCAGGGCTTCATTTCCCACATTTCTGGGGAAATTACTGCGCTGCCTCCTACACGCTTCGCAAAAGGACACAGTCGTGCTGCCTCCGGAGCCTGGTCCTGTGTTCAGCTCTGACATGGCGCAGCTGGAACTGCTACCCACTGCTGTGAGAAATGGCTTTCAGTCATTAAAGGAAAAAAAAAATAAAATAAAAAAAAAAAATCACTTCAATCTTGGCAAAGCCTCATAGGAAATTTTCAGTTTCTCCCACACATCCTCTGCATCAGCAGGGTTATTACTATTATTATTATATACAAGTTAACATTACAGACAAACAACTTTTAGAACATAAGGGTGACTTCTCTGGCTTTTAAAAATTGGCAAAGATGCTGTCAGTGTTAAAAGGGCTGCTGCATGCCCATAACATCTCCTTTTCCATTACCATCAGCAGCACCGTGCAATCCCCTATAAAGTAAAAACACATGCTGGAGCATTAATGAAAATAGATGGATAGGCTGAGGTTGCCAATGTGCATTTCTGTGTGCAGATCAAACAAGACAGAACACAAAGGAAAAACACACAGAACAAATGCTCTCAAATAATCACCCCCCAAATAGTAACTGCACCATGATAGATTCTCTTGCGGACAAATCCTACCCAGGAAAAGCAACTGAAAGATCCAGACAAATATCCAGTGTGCACCGTGGGTCAGCTGCTCGTGGGCACCCACTGCTTGCTGTCCTCACCCACCTCTCGGAGGCCCAAGATCCTTGTGGTGGATGTGGAGGGAGATCTCCATTCAGCATTGGCTTTGCAATGCTTCCCAAGTATTTTCATTGTCAATACACTTTCCTTCACGAACAACTTAAACCCAGGTTTTGATGATGATCTGAGGTTCGTCATTGCTTCTGCCATAAAAGCATAGCAGGACGCAGAAAACTCAGGAGACCATCAAATCCCACAGCTACACCGGAATGAAGAAAAGCACAAATTAAGCCTGAAAAATTCCCATCCTGGCCTGTTTTTGCTAAGTTGCATACTATCCAACTGCAGCAAACTGCACAGGGGCTCCGGGACTTGGGCAGCCCCCACATTCCCAACACCCCATTCCCCCTTCCCCAGGGAGCAAGGCTGTGGAATCACTACCTGGCTGACTCACCACAGATGGCGTGAGTCACTGTGGGAAATAGAAGTAGTCCAGACACTTCCAAACAATCTGAGACACACTCTTATGAATCAAACAGCTGAAAATGAAACCCAGCAGCCAGATAAGTGGGGCAAGGGCTGTGAATCTGGGAGACATTACAGGAAAGCATCTTATGGGTCCTCCTTCCTTCCTCTCCTCCCTTTTTTGTTTGACTAAAAGCAGAAGGGTTTTTTGGGGCATGGCTTTCCACATCTCTAGTGAGCTTAAGTAACCCAGCTTGTGCAAGTGGCCGTGACAGGGCTGTCTGGTATTGCAGGGGGGCCACCGGACTGACGTCAGCCCATGACTTGGCAGCTTCCATCCTGAAATCTGAATCCCGGGAACTGTCGGCTCCCAGCTACCATGAGTGGTTCCTCTTGGGTTGCACCGGCTGCTGCTGCTGGGTTTGCTTATGCTGCACTCCCCTTGCTGGATTCGGTGGGGATGAGCTGTGCCAGGAGGACATGTGGACTATGAGAAGAAGAAGGAGCCATTCCTGGCATGTGTTGTGCCCAGCCTGGCCTGGTGCATGGAAAGGGGCCATACTCAGCCCCCAGTATGTCCAGAAGGAGCATGAAGGCCATTAAGGACCCCCACATCAAGTACTCGCCTTACTGGTGTCAGCAAATTACAGACTGAATATAATCTATTTGAATAAGAGGCACCTTGATAAGAGGCATTGACCATTTGGGGAGGCACAGGGACTGCGTAACACATGCCAGCATGGTACAAGATAAAGCTTGCCCACAGCTCAGTTACACATCAAGCGGTGCTAGAGAGAGGAAGCCCTGGCTGCTGATGAAGGGAGGCAAAGCCAGCACACTGACACAGGAAGAAACGAAATGCTGGAGAGGCATTTGGCCTGTCATCGCTTAAAACTTGCAAACACAACAGTAGTTATTACCAGAGTTAAACAATGAAACTGGGGGGAGGGGGGGGGGAAGAAGTCGTCTCCACTAAGAACAATTGCTGAATCAATACAGCTACAAAAAGTAAAACTTTTGCTTTTCCACAATAGAAAATTCTTGGCTTCCCATGGCACCTATCTTGTCTCGACTGTGTTAGCACCTTGTACCATGTGCTACAGACTGAGGTGGCTCAGCAGCTCAAGCAGGCTGTCAGAGAGCTGCAGCTAAAGGTGGCCAAAACTTCAAGTCTGTGAGAAGTCTAAACCTCTTGAAATCTGGTTTCACTCTGATTTGCAACAAAAACTAACATTTGCAAGACTTCTCGTCACACAAAATGACTTTCCCGTCTAAAAAGAGTATCTGGTAAACATTAGCATGAGGCATTTCTGAAACCAGCTATTCCCTCCTCAAAGCCCAGTAGCTCTGAATTAAATCAAGATGAAAAACCGCAGTGAAATTGTCAGGGAACCTCTGCTCCCATCCTACCCCTTTCCCTGGCCCCCCAGCTCACACGGACAGGCTGAAACCTTCACAGCCTGGCTTAGGCCATGGTTGTAGGGTTGGGGAACCAGGCTGCAGGGCGGGGAGCCCAGTGCTGCCTGCAGTGTGAAGCCACCGAACCTGCAGGTGAAACCAGCTGATGGCCAAACCACCCTTACCAAGGCCAGTGGGAACCAAGCAGGACCCTCAACGGAACCCAGGCATCGGGATTCAGCATCCCATCCGCTGAGACACTTCTGGTGGTGCCAGAACCAATCTGATGAATCACCTTCCAACAACTCAACTCACTTCTGGAAAGTGTATCTACGTTCTTAAGCAACGGCTGGACTAGCAGGAGGCCAGCACAACCACCACCATACCCAATGGGTAAGGAAATGCATGGGAAGTGGGCTATCAATGCCTCAAAATGCTGCATTTGATGTACAGCACAAGGTTTCACAACACTTCTACTTCATCCCAGTTACCTACACCCGTTCCAGCAACCATCACCAGTTTCCCCACAGTTGTGTTCAAAGGAAGGTGCTCTTCGTGCCATTCCTAATACACGTGGTCATGCAGTGAGGATGCTTCCATCTAACATGACCAAGAAATAAGGGAGGGAGAGGAACACAACCGAGATCTGCTTGCTTAGATTCACTAGACACAAAACCTCTAGCTTTTGGGATGGCCAAAACATGTTCCCTTTGTACTCACTCTCAGAATTACATTTCCCACATTGCTCTGGGAGTGTCCTTGAATATAATCAATCTCCTTTGTTTGTTTTAATTGGGACTCACATGCTTTTGGAGCATTTTAAGCCAATTCTGGCAAACAAAAGCAAAACCACAAACCATGTTTCCACTCCAACCATACACCAGTGAAGCTTCAGATTCAGAAAGCAACATGGAAACACCACTGTGCAGGTACACCTCTCCATCACCAAGGAGTCACCAGCCCACACAGGGGCAGCTGCCTGCACACAGGAAGGCAGGGCAGAGCACACAGCAATGCTCCCTATGGATGCTGGGTTTGTGCTTCCTGGCTCGGAGCAGGGCTGGAGCAAGCAGCCTGACACACAGTACACCACTGGCAGCGGTGTTGCTCAATGCAGGATCTAGCTGAGGAGGGAAGTCCAACAAGCCAGACAGGCTCATTGCCAACATCTAGGGCAGGCCATAGCTGTCACTGTGTCCCAGCCACTCCAACCCTGATAACATGCTCTCCCAGCTCCGGTTTTTGGTTGCAATAAACACCCTACCACTTCCGTCTGTGGTAGGGTGAAAGACCAGCTTATGGGAACAGGCAGGTGTTTAATGACAGGATCATAGGTGCACATTTATGGCCTAACCACCCAATTCAATCACTCCTGTGAGGGCCTTGAGTGTGGTGAGCTCCAGCTAGGGGCTGATGACAGCCCTCCCACGTCTGCAGCCTCTGACCAAGCAGCACACCATCTGTGGACAGGATTGGATAAACTAGGAGATACAAGGGAAGATTAGCCTAATGCTTTGTTTTATATATAGTATCACTCTAAGCTGCAGTCACCTATCCCATCAGCCAGTAATTCTCAGGCCCTAGAAAAATTCTTTCATATGGGATCATAGAATGTTTTGGGTTGAAAGGGGCCTTAAAGCTCATCTAGTTCCAGAGAAGTGAGAGACACTGCAGAGGCTACTGCTTACCCAAAGTTTTTCCCTTACTGGTACTCAAAGACACACTGTGGTTTAAGGCTAAGCTCCCACCAAGTAGGTCACCCCGTTCCCTTCTCCTGGGAACACCACCGCAGTGTCAGGGCACTGTCCTTTGCCCCCAGCAGAGACACGGAGCTGCCTGCCCTCCTGCCCTCCACCGGCTGGACCCTTCTCCTACACATCAGCTGCAAGACCCCATGAGCATCACCTGTGGGACAGCCGGAGAGGGAACAGGGAAGGAAAAGTGATGATGCTGGAATACAAAGCTGGGGCCAAGAAGAGATGCTCTGGTAGCAGGGCAGCAGTGGGGACAGCAACTAAAGAGGTTTCTCCCCAAGGCAGACCTGGGAGCCAGCAGAGCAAAGGCAGCACTGGCCGATGGGTGCTGCCTGCAGCATTGGCTGGGTGTTTCCCTGCCACGCAGGCACCAAGGGTGACTCAGGGCTGCGTGGAGCTCTGCAGAGACCTTTGCCCCCCCCAGCCCAGCAGGGGTGCTCACTGCCACCACGTGAAGAAACAACAAAGGTGGCCCAGGCGCAGGGCAAGGAGTCACAGCTCCAACTACACCCCTTCTTATCCCAGATGCCCGAGTGCAAAGAGATGATGCAGGACCTGCACTTGTTCCCACCACCACACCCACCAGGCATGATCTCAGCTACCAGCATGTCACAGCCAGTGGCACAGGGGCAGAAGTGGCACAAAGGCTGTGATGCCTCTGGTGCCTTATTCTCCCTCCGCCTCTCCTGCCACTCCCAAGGGAGCAGCAATGAGCAAAACCTAAGGCAAGAGGCAGAGGAGGCAATTTCTCCAGTACTCCAGGAACTTTCTGCCTCTTATTCTACACCAAGAATCCCAGCTGTGTCAAAAGGAGGGGGTTACTTCAGAGCAAGGGACATATTCCACCTCCAGTCAGTTGTCAGGTTCTCTCTCATCCCATCTTCCATTTTTGGAAAGCGAGGATCAATCCTACCAGCTATGACAGCTAAAAGCCCCAGCGGCTCCTGCCTGCTCCATGCCTACTCAGGCCTGCACCCTACAAGGTTCCTTCTGATGGTGAGATGGAACTTGAGATGATCCCAATTAAAGCAGCGAGGCTGTCACAATTTCAGCTGCACAAGTGAGATGAGAAAACTAATGGTGTCACCAAGTATCTGCAGGAGCAAATTTACAAACCTAATCACCTCCCAGCATAGCCAGGCTGCCAGTGCCTGAAGGAGGGTGATAGGGGAGAAGAAAGCTTTCAGGACTCTTAAAGAATATTAATTCACACTAATAAGAATCAGATCTGTCCTTGCCTGTAATCAGCAGCAGAACTGAGATCCTGAGCCGGAATATTAAGCAGGTGCTCCACAGGAGCTGGAAACCTCTCAAAACCTCTCTCAAATTATGAGAATTAAGCATTAGGAGAGCAGCACAGCACCCTGCAGTGCAGCTGTGGTGTCAGGAGGAATCTGCTAGGAGAGGAGGATGAGAAACTCAGTGGAAGTATCACTGACTCCTGGCAGTGCCCATGACCACGGACCTGTACCAACTGCTTCCCAACACACCGATTTTAACCTGCAGGCACCCTCTCAAACTTGGGTGTGATCCCTGTTTCTTCTGTGAAATACAGGATAGCTGAATTTTTAATCCAGGTTGATCGGGTGCATCCCCTGTGCTTAATGAAATCTGGTACATGGAAACAGGAGATAAATCACTTACAGTGACTGTTGTTGTATTTTGTTATTGTGTATGACTGCCGTTACATTTTCAATTGAGTACTAAGGATTGGAGGTGTTCAGCTTGAGATATGCCACTGAAAATGAGCAGCTCTTCCTGAAAATGGAGCTGATGGGGAATGCCTGACACCAAAAAGGGAACACAACCAGTGCATCACTTGCTGCTGACGTGTAGGCTGCAGGCACACCTGACTGTGGCAGAAGAGGAGCCTGACTAAGAGCTATCACCCCGAGGAATACACTGCAGGAGTATATCAGGCAGGTCTTTTAAAAGGCATTTTGTTCTCTTGTGTTAGCTTTCCTGTGTGGTTGACCACAGGGGTTACAAAGTGGCAGAGCACCTCTGCAGCACTGAGTCACGGTAGAGATGAACCAGCCCCACAATTAGATAAAACCCACCGCCATACAGGCACTTTGCTGGAATGGAAGTGCATCATAGGCCAGGTTTCTTACCAAGGCCCAGATGGGATACTTGCATCATTCCCATACATGCTAACCTATCCCCAGGAAGCCCCTTCTGCTGAGTCCCTCTCCCATGTTCCCTGAGCCCACAAGCAAGCAGCGCCCTGAGGCAGAGATGTGCCTTCTGCACTTACCATCAGGGCTGAAAAGACTGAAGGTGAAAAGAGTTTTCAACTCCCTAAGAACAAAAGAAAGGTCCTGGTGAGCTTTGCATGGAAACACTTACTGAAGAGGAGGACAAACCCTTGTTAGGAGCACATGCAGGACGGCAGCTCTGAGTCCCCAGCCCTGACACATGCACATTCCCACTCCACTCCTGCCTGCCTACACTGGCCAGTCAGGCTGACATGACCAGTAGTATTTGGTGATTTACTTAGGGTTCTCTCTCAAAGCCCAGCAGCAGGGACCTCCCACCTGCTGCACAGCTGGGCCTGTCTGCAGGAGATGCCACAGGAATGGGCAGGGAGATCCTGGCATGCAAGAGGGCAGTGGCCTTCCTCCAAGCCCCAGCAGTGTCTGTGGGCAAAAGGGCCATGGAGAATCCTCCCTGTCCTGAAACATCTTTCCATTACTCCTGTGCTGAGAGGTGAACCACTAACACACACGGCCTGGCAGGGGGAAAGGAGAGAAGGATGTGCCAGAGGTTGCCATGGGGACACCCCCAAGCCCTCTGCCTCCCTTTCACAGCCCAAACCTCTTGGCTTCACTTTGGTTTCAGCTGAAATTTCCTGTTCTTCTTTAGTAGAGATTTCTTATTCCCTGGCTATTCTTTGTTATTGAAGAAAAGCAAAGCCTAAGGGCCTTTGAGCTTCGTAATTTGCTCTGCAAGCAAGGCACTGAGTGTCTACAGCCATGACCCCAGAGTGCTCTGCATCTCCTCCTGCTCTGCCCCACCAAAACAAAGGTCCCTCTTCCCACCCTGCTCCACGGCACAATGGACCATTGCCTTCACAAAGGGGAATGGGATTAATTTATGACAACCCAAGGGCAACCCTGGGTGATTGACTATTGATGAAAACGGGAAAAGTCGAATTTTTTAACCTTTGAAATTAAATTATTCACAGTTAAAACTAATTATTTGCTTGTTTCAGTTATTAAATGATCTGCCATATTTTTTAGCAAAACGTCTTTGTAACAAGCATGTCAGTACTGTGCCTTATTTTTCTCTGCACTCAGCGGATACACAGTAACAAAGGCATATAAAATTGCAGAGCATCGATGTCTGAGGCTGCCATTAAAACAGTAAAGCACGGTAAGGAAGAACTCTCTTTCCCTATCACTTAGACAACAGGTCTTCCCAAATTAACTAGCTTGCTGGCAGAGAAAAATGAGTAAATGAGAGAAATTTACTTTCTTTGTTGCTAATATCTCTATTTTTTTTTTTTCCTTTACATATCAGGTTATTTTAACATTCACAAAAGTGAGGATTAAAACCCTCAATTACTGGAAGGCAGGGGGGACTGAAGAGGCTTATAAGCAGCTCTGGTACTGGACCACAGCTGAGCCTGAAGACCTGATGCTGCAGAAAGGCAGAGCCGGGTGGGGGTCCCCTGGGCAGGGTGGGCTGCAGGCAGCCCCCCGTGCTCCAGTCCTCTGCTGCTCCCGGGGGGGGAAGCCCGGAGCACGCAGCCCCCACCGGCACCGCACCCGCTGGTGAATCGATGCCGTTTGCGGGCACCAGGCGGAGCTGGTGCGTCAGGGACGGGCGGCCATGGGCGCCCGCAATACGGCCCTAAGCCCCCCTCCCTCACCCGCACCCCGACCCTGCAGCCACCATCACGCACCCTCGGGAACCGATCCAGGGCACCCCAGGCCGCGACAGCCAGGCTAGGCGAAAAGTAGAGAAACAGAGACATGAGCCCTTAAAAAAGGGGAAAGAAAGAGAGAGAGAGAGAGAGAGAGAGAGAGAGAGAGAGAGAGAGAGAGAGAGAGAGAGAGAGAGAGAGAGAGAGAGAGAGAGAGAGAGAGAGAGAGAGAGAGAGAGAGAGAGAGAGAGAGAGAGAGAGAGAGAGAGAGAGAGAGAGAGAGAGAGAGAGAGAGAGAGAGAGAGAGAGAGAGAGAGAGAGAGAGAGAGAGAGAGAGAGAGAGAGAGAGAGAGAGAGAGAGAGAGAGAGAGAGAGAGAGAGAGAGAGAGAGAGAGAGAGAGAGAGAGAGAGAGAGAGAGAGAGAAGAGATAGAAGAGAGAAAAGAGAAAGAAGAGAGAAAAGAGAAAGAAGAGACAGAAAAAAAAAAAAGGAAATAAGGAAAAAAAAAAAAAAGAGGAAAAAATAAGGAGGGGATCTGCACACTCCAGAAATGCCAAGAGGTGAGGGGATGGGGCACCTGGCTGGACTCCAAGCAGAGCAGAGCAGCAATAGAGGAAAATTTACACTACTGCTTACAGCACATACTGGATGGATGGAGGGACCCATCAGGCAGTGACCCCACACCCTTTCCATGCAATTTATGGCAACAGAGACCCAGTGCTGTGGCTGTGCTGTGTGGAGGAGCCAGGAGCACACCATGGGGCAGCCCAAGGAGGAGGGGGAGCTGCTGCACATTCTTCGGCTCACAGGGAGCATTTCTGGTTTGTGATTCCATCACAAACACAGGATTTCTGATACGTGCAACGTTTTTCCTCCACCAAGTGGCCGTGAAGCTTTGCCCTGGGCGCAGAGCACAGCATCCATGCAGATGAAGAATAGCCTGCCCGAGCTGAGAGAATAGGAACTCCCCCTCCCAGACCTGCCAGTGTAACTCTGGAAAGCTCGGCTGTGCTCGCTGTACCGCATCAGGGTTTACCCAGGCATTGACGAAAGCTGAACTTGGCCCAAAACCCACGAAAGAAGAGCGCACTTGCTTCCCCGAAAGAATCAAGTTTGCCAGTTTCTCCTTAGCTGGAGAGGCCAAGCCTGCGGCATCACTACCGATGCCAGCAGCCGCCTGCCAAGGTCAGGGTTGCCTGGGTGCCCGCCAGTACCCTGCCAGGCACAGGGAGTGGGCTGCACTGGGGAGCACTCCCGCTCCTCCCGATCTCCTCAGGAATACCACTGTGCTGCTTCAAAGGAGACAAAAGACCATTCCTGTTAGCCAGGGGCTAAAACAACAAAAGCAACAGCAGCTGCCTCTGGGTTGTGGTGATTCCAGAACAAGCTCTCCAGCTCCACCTGACTGGCTGCAAGCGGCTACCACTCTCAGCACGCTTCCTGCTCCTGCAAAGAGAGATTTCCCTACTCCATCACCCAGACTGTGCAACTGGCCTAGGAGAAAAGCTGTTCCCTTTGGCCTGGAATTGTTCACCATTATCGGTTGTGAGAAGAGCAACACAGCAACATCTCTGCTCCCTCCTAGGAACAGGGTCACCCAACAGCACAGCTTTCAGGAGACCCAGGGTCATGCTCTTGCTCCCGGATGCAACATCTCCTGACAGACAGACCAGCACAATGCATGATGCCCACCACCCCCAAAAAGGGCACATCTTAAAATCCTGGTTAGCAGGTACCACCCCACACTGACCACCCTTGGCTGCTGTCTGTCAAGGTGTCCATGAGAGGAGTCAGCAACTCAGTATCCACAGCACCATCGCCCCTTGTCCTGGGTTCAGCAGTAGCAGTCAGTTTTCTCCTAGTAGCTGGTGCAGTGCTGTGTCCCCTGATGGCCACAACTACATTAGAAGCATTTTACCAGACTAAATCATTTATATCAAGCACGACACATACAAATGGTAAAAAAGAACATCCCCCCCACACACCTCATTTTCTTCCATTCAGGGTTGCAATGCCACCTTATCCCTAAGCATAACTTCAAAACTCCCTCTTCAGTTTTCCACCAAGGCCTTGTTCCCCGGATGCTTTGTTGGGATGAGCACATGGGACAGGCAGCCCCCAGCTCAGCCTGCTGCCAAGCCTTGCCAACCCTGCACACCTCACACTTCTGCCCCTTCCTAAGAGGCTGTGGGATCTGATTGCTTACCTGTGACCTCCTCACATGTTCTTTGGAACACAGAGCTCCAGCAGACCCCTGCCAACCTGCACTCTCATTAGCCTTTATATGAAACGTGAAAGAAATGGCAAGTGTGCAAGGAAGAAATGTAAAATAAAGGTGGCAGAGATATGAACTGTCTATGGATAATGTGAATCTTTGCCTTCAAGTGCTGAGTCCATTCAGGGAGAAACTGCGCCCTCTTATCAGCTGCCTGTGTAATATGGCGTTTGCGCTACGTTTATCCTGCACTTAAAATACATGGATTTTGTATACCAATTACAAGCAGTATTTTCAGAGCAGTTTTTCTTTGACTTGAAGTCCTTCTCTTCTGTGATCCACTGCAGGTAGATGAACCTCATGTAGAATCATAGAATAGTTAGGGTTGGAAAGGACCTTAAGATCATCTAGTTCCAACCCCCCTGCCATAGGCAGGGACACCTCACACTAAACCGTATCAACCAAGGCCTTGTCCAACCTGGTCTTGAACACTGCCAGGGACGGAGCATTCACAACCTCCCTGGGCAACTCATTCCAGTGCCTCACCACCCTAACAGGAAAGAATTTCCTCCTTATATCCAATCTAAACTTCCCCTGTTTCAGTTTGAACCCGTTACCCCTTGTCCTGTCACTACAGTCCCTAATGAAGAGTCCCTCCCCAGCATCCCTATACGCCCCCTTCAGATACTGGAAGGCTGCTATGAGGTCTCCACGCAGCCTTCTCTTCTCCAGGCTGAACAGCCCCAACTTCCTCAGCCTGTCTTCATACGGGAGGTGCTCCAGTCCCCTGATCATCCTCGTGCCCCTCCTCTGGACTTGTTCCAACAGTTCCATGTCCTTTTTATGTTGAGGACACCAGAACTGCACACAATACTCCAGGTGAGGTCTCACAAGAGCAGAACAGAGGGGCAGGATCACCTCCTTCGACCTGCTGGTCATGCTCCTTTTGATGCAGCCCAGGATACGGTTGGCTTTCTGGGCTGTGAGTGCACACTGAAGCCAGCTCATGTTCATTTTCTCATCAACCAACACCCCCAAGTCCTTCTCCGCAGGGCTGCTCTGAATCTCTTCTCTGCCCAACCTGTAGCTGTGCCTGGGATTGCTCCGACCCAGCTGTAGGACCTTGTACTTGTCATGGTTAAACTTCATGAGGTTGACATCAGCCCACCTCACAAGCGTGTCAAGGTCCCTCTGGATGGCATTCCTTCCCTCCAGCGTATCAACCGAACCACACAGCTTGGTGTCATCGGCAAACTTGCTGAGGGCGCACTCAATCCCACTGTCCATGTCACAGACAAAGATGTTGAACAAGACCAGTCCCAACACCGATCCCTGAGGGACACCACTCGTTACTGGTCTCCAGCCGGACATTGAGCCATTGACCACAACTCTTTGTGTGCGGCCATTCAGCCAGTTCTTTATCCACTGAGTGGTCCATCCATCAAATTGATGTCTCTCCAATTTAGAGACAAGGATGTCATGCGGGACAGTGTCGAATGCTTTACACAAGTCCAGGTAGATGACATCAACTGCTCTACCCCTGTCCATCAATTCTGTAGCCCCATCATAGAAGGCCACCAAATTGGTCAGGCAGGATTTCCCCTTAGTGAAGCCATGCTGGCTGTCACCAAGCACCTTGTTGATTTTCATGTGCCTTAGCATGCCTTCCAGGAGAATCTGCTCCAAGATTTTGCCAGGCACGGAGGTGAGACTGACTGGTCTGTAATTCCCCGGGTCATCCATTTTCCCCTTCTTGAAAATGGGGGTTATATTTCCCTTTTTCCAGTCATCGGGAACTTCACCTGACTGCCATGATTTCTCAAATATGATGGCCAGCGGCTTAGCAACTTCAGTCACCAGCTCCTTCAGGACCCGCGGATGGATCTCATCAGGTCCCATGGACTTGTGCACGTTCAGGTTTTTAAGATGGTCTCGAACCAGATCCTCTCCTACAGTGGGCCCAAGGTCTTCATTCTCACAGTCCCTGCATCTGCCTTCCAAGACTTGGGTGGTTTGGTCAGAGCCTTTGCCAGTGAAGACCGAGGCAAAGAAGTCATTCAGAACCTCAGCCTTCTTCAAATCCTGTGTCTCATTTTCTTCTGTTTTTGTTTTACATGATAGAGCATTTCCCCCATGCTGGATACTGACCTTCTACCTTTTAAGCACCCTCGTAGGGAAAATGAGATTAGGCTCACACTTAAGTGCCTTTGTCATGATTGAGTAGAGAGAAGGCCATGAAATCTCTCTGTAAAGCTGCTTCTCCAGGAATCTCACTTTTGGTTTTTCTCCTGGGTTCATGACTATCCTATCTATGCCCACTGTATAGATTGCTGCCCTACCCCTATCCTCCTCCTCTCTCCTTATCCCTCCCAGCCCACCCTCACACACACTGCAGTGAACCCAGAGAGCCAACACACTTGCAAGCTCTCCTGTTTGCTGCTTTCATAGTTAACCAAACATGTTCTCTGGCTCTGAAAAGCACTGGCTGTTCCTAGCATGCTAGGTAAGATTAAATCATCACCTTCAGAGATGTAAAGAATCACAGAATGATTTATTAAAAACTCCAGAATTTTTACAGAGCTTACGGAAACATGGTTGTAGATGTCCATGAAATAAGTGTCCTGTTCAGCGCTCTGCAGGGTGTGCTCCCTGCACTGAAGGGTACATGAGGAGTGCTTCCAGGGCAACACCAGCAGGGAGGACACAGAGGCACAGAGCAGGGACTGGCCTACTCCCACCCACAGCTCTTCAGAACAGCTCAGCTGCACTTCCAGACTTCCCCAGAACATTCCCAAAGGCCAAGCTAACACACACCAGCAGCACCACGCTCCAGTCCCACCGGACTGCAGAGCCCACCAGCAGCAGAGGGGTGGGTTTGGATGTTCTTGGGTACTGAAGCTGCGGCAGCGCAGTGTGGGCTGTGTTCAGCTGGCACACGTACAAGTTAATACCCATAAAAGTGTGCAGAACTCCCCTGCAGAACTCCTGCTGCTGCACATCATACCCTGCCTCCCCTTGGGCCACTAGAAGCCATTGCCTGTCAAACTTGAGTTATGAACAAAGAAGAGGCAAAGAGAAGGAAGTCTCCAATAAATTCACACTTTCATGTAAAGCAGAATTCAGACATTGAAGGAGAAAACACCTCTTTGCTGTGCTGCTTGGAAGGTAAGTATGAGCAGATTCGGCTTTTCTCTTTATAATTTCATTCCTCTGTCATACCTTTCCCATCTCTTTCCCTTTGAGATTTACTTAATCCCACCTGAGAAAAGGAAGTGCTGATCAAGATGGGAGTTATTTCGTCATCTGTTGCTGAAACATTACTTCACTTCTTGTATCCTTTTTACTCTCCAGCATTCAGCCAAGACTATTAGCTTCTGTTGTCTTCTGTTAATTAAAACACAAGTAGGATTGCCTGCTGATAACTCACACTGGTCTAACAGAGCCCAGCCTGTTGCTGAGTTTATTTTGGTGAGTGTCATGAATAGGTAGCCACAGGTCTTCCTGGAGCTCAAACTGTGCTCTGCAAGGGTTTGCTTTTTGTGTGCACTGTGCTAACTGGGGGAAAAGCTCTCTCTAGGACTGCTTTTTCTTCAAAAATATTTTAAAAGAACATTCTTATGTTTCACATTTTGCATAAAATTTACAACATTCTTTTAAATACCATGAACAGAGGAAGTGAGAAGGGACACAGAGAAAATTGATGTAACCACTGTGACAACACAACTACCTTGTTTCCAATATGTCAGACAGGGATGACGAGCCCCCCTGAGGGCATCCAGTTGCTTGGGCAGCTTAGACAAACTGCACTGTCCAACCCCATCAGAAGATGTCACTGGCTATCTTTAGCATCTTGGAATAGAGTCATATGGCTTATTCCTACTCATTGCACAAAAATCCTCCAATCTATTCCGCATTAAAAAGCCAAACCTTTTTGTAAAGACAGTGTTACAGTTCCTGCTTTGCCTGCAGCCTTTTCAGCATCACTCAATGGAAAGTAAGCATATACTTCAGTGAACCCACTACTGAAATGTAGTCACGGTTTCAGAGGTAAGCTGAGCATCAACGGTCACAGCACAAGCAGGCACAACACACGCACGCACACACGTGCTCCGCTGTCATTTGGAAGCGATGAGCCCCATGCGGCACGGTTGTTTTCAGTCATATGAAGAACTCCTCCTCATCATCCTCCACTCTCTTGTCAGGACTGGTGCGTTGTGTCTGCGAGTGGCAGCTCCACACTCTTTGCCCTGTGTTTTTGTCCCATCTGGCTGCAGCCTGGAGCCGCCGAGTGCAGCCTCGAGAGGGCAGGGTGCTGCCAGCCCCGGATCGCGGCTGGAGCAGGCTGCTCCGCAGGTCCCTATGGAAGCGGCTCAGTGCGCCGCAGCTCGCAGCGGTGCTCACGGCCAGCCCGGTGTCCACGTTGGTCTCGGCTGCCTGCCGGGGCGCACGGCCCTGCTGCAGAGAGGCCTGCAGCTTGCTGCTCCCCTGCCTGCGCAGGGACGTGGCTTCCCACCACGGCCAGGCTGCTGCACCACCGAGGGAAGAGCAGAAGCGCGTGCGAAGGTCACCGCTGGTGGGATCAGGAGCGAGAGCTTTGCTCTGGTCGGGTTTTGTTTTGCCCTTTGCGGTTCTTACCTCCTGGCTTCGTCCCCCAGGGTTGCCCCGCTTGACAGGGAGCTGAGCCGTGACAGAGTCTTGCAGGGTTTCGTCACTGCCTGCATTATCATGCCGATGGGAAAGCCCAACACTTGTTTCATGGGGCTTGGAGCTCTCCTGAACCTGTTGAAGGAAGTTCGGAGAGAACTCCATTAACATATCATTCTAGCTTAACCAAGTGCTGAAATCACCTGCAGTGTGAATCAGAGCCCCGCTAGAGAACAGCATAGGAGTCCTACAAGCCTGGGTGATGGCAGATGAAGCTTAATGCAGACAAAGTGATGCACATGGAGGAAAAACAATCCCCGCTTCACATACAAAGTGCCAGGTTGCAAGCTGACTAACTCGGGATCTCATTTCTGTTACAGACAGCACCATGTTAGCATCAGTTCATGCCTGACAGCAGCCTGGAAAACAAATGAAACCTCAAGGATTATTCCAAACAAAATGGAGAACATTGCTATGCTCAGTGCAGCTTTAGTTCCAAAGCTGGACCATGGTGCCTGTCCCTCACCTGCAGCAGACAACAGAGTGTCATGGATCTGGAAATGCTCAGAAATGGAAAACAAGGATAACTGCAAGTACAGTAAAGGAACAATTGTGTACGATGGGAATTTTAAGCCTGGGGAAAAATTAAACAGTAATTAGTGAGAAACTTCAGCACAAAAAGGGAGAGGATGTGGTTTATTTGCTTCTTTATCAAACTAGGTGGCCTGGGTTAAATCTCATCAATAAAACCAAGACTTCCTGTAGGCTCAGGGGGAATGATAACTCCCTGTGGGTGGCATTCACAAGCAGACCCTTGGATTGGGTTTGCAGTAAGGCAGAAAGTGTGCAGGGGGTGCGTGTGAATAATTTTCAGGTACTTAGAGTTAAGATTTACAGCATTAACTGAAGAACTTAAGAATGAAGTGCCATGTGCTAGGCTATCAGCATGCTGAGTAGAGCAGGGACACGAGTTACACATCCCTCAGTTCAAGTGGGCTCCAGCTTCCTTCACCATGAGCACAGTGCAGCACAGCTACACCCCTCAAAAAAGCTTCCAAGTTTCCTGCCAGTGAATTCATGTATGTCTGTAATTTGACGACATTGTGTCTACAGCAGGAATAACCACAGAGTAATTTGGGAAGGGACCTTTGGAGTCCCTGGAGCCCAGTCCCCTGCTCCAGCAGGACCAACTTCAAAGTGACACGAAGGTGCTCAGGGCCTTGTGCAATCCAAGCGGGTGGCAAAACAGTTTACAAAGTGATACTGAATGAGCAGTATGCAAAGGCAGCCCTGAGGATTAGTGTTCAGAGTAGCATGGAAATAGGCTGTGCAGAATAATTAACTTGATTTGTTACAAATGAGCTCTGGAAGGGAAAAGAAATAACAGAGGGTGGGCAAATCATTTAAACACCCAAAGTACAAGAAAAACCAACCAGAGATGGGAGGGGTTGTTTGAATGGAAGAACACACTGACCCAAACTGCCCCCCTGCTCACATACATAATTCCCACTGTGTATCATCTCTGCACAGCCTCTCATCAGTTTTTACTTATTTGTATTCACAAACATCAGGACCACACACTTGAACAGACAAGGCAGAGGTTTCCTATGACATTTCTCTGCCACTTTTGCCCAACAGTGACTCACTCAAAAGATCACAAACTCTATTGCATGTAGTGCTGCGTCAACCACTATACTTACAGTACATCTGGTTTTGGATGTCAAAAATCTGCTTTCGAAACCATTTAGAACATAATGACTTACAGGAAAAGAATAGGCTGCTATGTTTGTTTAATTCAAGCAGGGAAGGGAAGACATTAAACTATCCTGCTCAAAAAAGCATTACTACATTCAATGTCAGACAAGCAGCAATGATGTGAATTTAACAATATAAAAACATTCCAATGATCTGTGCAAAAACCTCCTCTCAGAGCACCACAGACACATACCTGAAGCAGAATTGTATTTCCTTCGTAGTCCTGCGTTTGCCATCTGGTGCTACTGATGGGAATACATGGGTTAGGCAGCAGAGGCACCAGCTGCCCTATTTCTTGCACCTTGAACTGCAAGGCTGATGACTCCTTCGGCTCAGCAGCCACTCCGATGGGCAGCTGCTTCAAGCAGAGCTGCACAACAATAGTGTGGGTTGCATGCAACACAAAGACACAGAAGTTACTTTTCAGCATGGTTGCTTCTTTCTGTAGGATCATCTCATAGAGTCTCACTGCGTCCTCGTAGTTGTCAAAACTGCAGTAGAGGGTGACACGCAGGATTTCAGGGCCACAGTGCACCCGCCTGGTGCCCCACACAGGCATCTGGTCATCCAGGCTATAGAAGTCCTGGTGAGTGAGGGAATAGGGGTAGCTTTGCCCATTAGCAATCTGGGCACAGCGGTAGCGCCAGGGTGGACGCTGGAATTGCTCATGGACCTGGAAAATCCGTTCTTCTCCCAATCCCTCATGTAGAAAAAGAAGAACAGATATTCCAGGAAAGCCACAGCTTCTCTTGCAATATCTCTCACAGTATTTCAGTGGAGTAACCCTCTCAGACACAAAGAAAAGGCGAATGTCCAGGCAGATCCATTCTAAAAGCCGATCCAAAGTTTGCTGCAGAAGCAATGAATGTCCTGAATTGGCGAGGAGATGCACTGTCAGAGAGTCTGCTCCGTCGTCCATCGCAAAGGTTCCTGAAAAAAGAGGGTGCCTTCCCTCTCCTCTGCTGCTGGGGCCTCAGTAATGTGAGGTTTGTACTGTAAGACTCCAACAGAATGAATTCAATCTCCTACTGGCTTTGCAGTAACCCAATGAAATACGCAGGTATGCAGTTAATGTACATGAGGAGGCAGGCAAAGAGTAACGAGGCATTATGTGCCCATTCCCAGGTCATCTACATCACAGCACAGATCGGCCGAAGGCTCATCTTCTGACTCCAAAACTTGAACTCTGATCACGGTGTAGATGCGACTGGCATGTCCAGAAACACCCGTGTCCTACTGCTCCTGCCCTCCATAGGGCACCAGAGATTAAGAGCTCTGAAACACAAAAGGAGTAACTCTCCAAGATGAGTTGATGCTGTAGGAGCACTTGCCTGCCAGCAGTGGAAATGGACGCTCAAGATCCAGGCAAGTCGCACCAGTGCGCATCTCAGTGCAATCCCCACCTTTTCAAAGGCGATGTGGCACCGATTTTGAAGAGCTCAGCGTGTTTTCTGGTAGTCAGCAGGCTGGCGGCAGCTCACTGTGAAAAGCTTGTGATCTTTGTGAGGCACACCCTTCTGGGGCATGCAGATAAGCTATTCTTTAAAAACGAGGAAGGAAAGCAGGCTAACAAAAGAAAAAAACCACCGTGTGAACACAACAGATAACAATGAGGGCAGATACAGATCAGCTTTAGGAAAGAGGAGCTTTGGGAAAAAAACCTCTGCTCCTAGTTAAGCATTTCACAACACAAGTAGCTTGCTGACCAGCTACAAAGCTGGTCCTGAGTTGTAATATATAGCCCATAAAAGCTGGGTACCAGGCTCCCTCCTTTCAGTGCCCTGGTTTTGCCTCTTTTTTCCTCCTCCTTCTCCAAGATACTCATGTAATCAGGACCCTCAAGCAAACTCTAAGGCATTTTTCCTTGTTCCTTGGGTTTATAGACTGGAACTTAGTTCAGCTTATTGTGTAGACTACAATATACGAATGCTGAAAAAACACCTCTTCCCAGGTCTCTTCAGCTGCCTAGACAATAAAACGCACTGTACCTTCATCTCCTTATTTTGCCAACCCAAGAGCATTACATACAAGGCAAGCCAACCCCCATTTTCTATACTGAAGTACCCCCACTGCAGCCAGTATTTAAATCAAAACTAGGGCCTCTGACAATGCATCCAGCTCCATCTAATTAAGAGCAGCACATCTCTCCGACATACCAATGTCTCTGTCAAACAGCCAGGCACACAAAGCAGTAGTTCACCATGTAGAAAGCCCAGCTTTAAAAAGAGCCTGTTACTCAAAACTCTGAACTATGTATGTTCTTAAATACAATGCTAGCTTTATATTCAACATTCCAAACAAGACCTCCAAGATCTAAAGGTAAAAGTAGCAGTGTCCTGGTTTCCTTTGTGTAGAAGATCACTCTCTCTATTAGAAATACTCATTCATGTTTTAAAACTGGACTGACGGAACATCAATGCACAATAAAAAAAAAATATTGCTAATATTAAAAGACTGACTAGAAAATGCATAAAAACCCCTAATTTGCACTGATAGAGGCAAACCCATCCGTTAACACTGCCAAGCAAATAGCACAATTGTTGCGATGGAGACAAAAAATCCAGCCTTTGGACAATTGCAGGAAGAGAACAAAGAGAAGAGTGCAAGTGCTCAAAACATTAACGCACCCTACATGAGCTCTGAACAGCACAATTTTACTGAAATATGGAGAAGGAAATGATTCATCAACTCTTTGCTATAGGGCAGGGGCAAGCCCTCATCTGCCTTTCCTGTGCATGAGGAAAAGGGAAATTTTGCTTCGGCAAGGAAACACCAAAACTAAGAAAGTTCATGGGGCTCAGTTTGTAGCTGGAAGCATGAGCTGCATTTCAGGGTCCCTATTGGCAATGGTGCCGTGCCATCCATCACTACAGGATAGCACAGCTCTCTGCCTCCATCTTCACTTGAATCGCATCGCCCTGGCTGTTTAAAACCCTGTGGGAGCAGCATTATTGTAGCAAAGAAGATATCATAGGAAAGAAGATAAAGTGCTGGTAATGTGAACTCCTGAAAAGAAGCTGTGGAGAGTAAGGGCCAGGAGGAGTGGGGTTAGGAAACACTGTAGACACCATGTCTCCCTCCAGCTCCCAAGAGGGCTTCCAAACTGACAGGAGCCTCCCACAAGGACTGCTGAAGGTGACCAGTATCTCCCCTGTGCAGAGATGGGATGGGACTTAGCAGCCATCCATTTCCAGCATCACCAGATTTACAACAGCCAAGAAGCTGAGCCTATACACAAAGATGGATAAATCCTGAACCCTGCCACCATGCTGTGTTGTGAGCAGCACACCTGCTGGAGTGGGATGGGGAAGCAGTCTCACCTGTGAGCTCTATCTGATGGAGTTGCACAGAGAACAGTTTTAGGCCTGGTTCTCGAATCCATAAGCTCTCCAGCAGCTCCAAGTCAGGGGTATCCACCAACATTCATACCATGAGCAGCATGAGATGAACCTTTGCTTGGGGTTGCCTTTGCTTGAGCCCATCCCTCGGAGGGCAGCCCCACCACCCTGGCTATGCACAGTCCACAGTAATGAGTCCTTACCTTCCTCGCTGCTTCCCCTTTCCCTACCTTTCCAGTCTGGCTGCCAAATGGAGAAGCCCATTATCCATAGTGACCTACTGAACATGCCAAAAAAGATTTATTTAAGAGGCTAGAAAAACAGCTGTTCAATCTTATGTGAAGTCACTCTGCTGAGGGAAGGCAGGAGGAAGAACAGTCGCAATATGGTGCTCAAGGTTTATCAGAGCCCTGTTCCCACATAATGGTGACCGACAACACAGCAGACTGCCAGGGTAGTCCAGCTTTGCATAAAAGCAGGTCAAATATTAATACTGGAATCTACCACCAATATAAACACCAGTAAGCCCTGAATAAAATGAAGTCTGAATGTAAGTAACTAACACGCTTTATTGCGTGCAGCCTCAGAGAATACTGTCTGCTGTATTTTTCAACTCTTGTGGTGGAAAGGCACAGCAAGATAATTAAAAATGCCTTTTCATAATGAATTCTTAAGATGTGCCTAGTCCTCCAGAGTGCTCAGAGCCCTTCACTCTCACCGACACCAACAAGACTGATGATGCATCACAAGGTTTAATAAGTTCATAGTATCATCTGTAAGGAACCTACTTTATAAGGATTTAGGCTTTGTATACTAGCACATAATTAACTTCAGAGAGACTGGGTGTGAATTACCTAGCACCTCGGGAGCAGGCCTCATTAAATACATGCAATGTCTTAGGCTTACTAACTTTTAAAAGATATTTTTTTGGTTTATGCCTACCTCAAACTCTGCGTGTAATGAGGACAAAAACACTAAATTAACCAGTTAGGTGACAATTACCTACAGCATAGGCAGTACTGAGACAAAAATCAGGATTAAGGTGTTACTTGAATGCAATGAGCTTTTCAAAGAGTTTGTGTCTTGCTCCAAACCTTGTGACTCCAACATCACTTCAGAGGAAAGTAAAACCCCAATGACCAAAAGAGTAAAAACCCATCTAACCTACTACATTTATTTAAGTAGACTTCTCTCCCAAATGGTTCTTGTTCCTTCTTTTTAACCACCTAACAAGGAGCAGGAATCCAAGACAGGTGTGTCAGGAGACACATAAAGAGCTCCACTGCACACTGAGAATCAGGATCCAAGCATATATGGGCACAACAAAGAAAAGGAAGGAAAAACAAACCCCGTTACAAAGATGCCAGGGAAGCTTGCTGCAGCCTGCCTTAACTCGCATTGCTACCCAGAGGGCTGACACTCAGCTGCTGCTGGGAATCACAGCTCTGATCTGGCAGCAGTAGCACTGATGTAGCAGGCTGCAACTCCTTCCATTGATGGGACCCAATGACTTGAGACTCCTGCCCAGAGAAACACTATGCTGGGAGATGCATGGACAAGACAGAGTTTCAAGGCTCATGGGATACAAAAGGTAAACTAAATAAGAGAGGCTCCTCCTGACCCTCAGCCACAGCAGCTGCGGGAACCGGCATCCTTGCAGCACTACAGCACACACCGTCAGTGGAACAACTAGGATCAAACCACATTTTCCCTGCACATTTAGTGACTGCATTTACAAAAGTGAAGCAAATAAATTATCCTCAAGCTACATGGACCTTGGTGCAAGTGCAAAGCTGGGAGAGCAGCACTGAGACACAGAGATGAGAGAGATTCACTGGCAACAGACCAAACTGTGGCCCTGCTGAAGCCCATGTTAGAACTCCCACTGTCTTTGAGGCAGTCAAGCTTTTACCATTGGTACCTGAATGATCTCCCAGGAAAAGGAAAGTTGAGACCAAGGACTGAGTTTCTAAATACATACCAACATCAACAGCATCTTGCAGCCTTCACATTAAACCAGTCACTGCAGCGATGTGAATGAGACTGACACTGCAGCTGCCAGCCCAAGCAAGTTCCCATCTGCTTCAGCAAAGGGAAAGGCAATGGGGAGAGAGAGGATGCTGCTGCAGTCTGTAATGGTGTCAGGTGAGAGCTAGTCCACTGATAGCACCAACACCACCACCCTCCAACCCCTCTTCAGAGACTCAATGGCAGGACAAGAACCTCTGTGTACGGGAGTCAGCTCTTCCACTCCTGATGCCCTAAGATGCCCAAGACACACATGGTTATACAAATGCCTCTGACAGATACTGGTGCCCTTCCAGTTACACAGCTGGTGGCCACTACAGCCACAAACAGCACAAACAGCAGAAAGGAGGCTCCATTCATTCAGATGGTTCAAATCCAAGCAGTTTGAACTCGGGTAGAAGTAGAAAGCCTGCCAAGTTAAGTGCATGTAATCAAAAACGCACAAGTTTCTTAGCAGAAACTCCTATGCAGTTCAAGCCTTGATGCCCACACCAGGCACACACTGCATGCCCCAACATGCTGTGAAGTACACTTTGCCCTTTAGTAACAAATAGGTCACAAAAAGGCACTGCATGTCTTTGTCTGACTACAGACATGCCACTGGAGCCACAAACACAGAGTTTGAGAGATTTGGATTTCTACGACCTGGTCAAGGCAGCTTTTGCATTCAGCTGCAACCAAATTTGGGCTATGTGTCTCCAGCAAGTTATGGGGTGCTTGCAGACAGATAGGTTTTTCCTCAGTTTTCAGCTTGTTTAAAATATATCAGAAATCCCCCAAAGCGCTCCACACACACAAACCAAGGCCCACTAAACACAACGAGCCAAAAGGAGGTTACAGCAGAAATCACTATTAGGAAACAAAGTCAAATCTGTTGACTTGACTACACAGAGCCAAAATCCAGCACTGACCTGAGATGGTATCTTTGGGAGCCCTCTGCTCACATCCCCAGCATCAACGCAACTCCCACCTAGGTCTGTGTGGGACAAGGGGGCAGACAGCTTGCCTACATGTGAATTGAAGCGCCTTGCTTCAGCGCCTCATTTCTGACAGATTTAACCTACCAAGTTTTACGTAAGTTACATTTCCATTAAAAACCTCCCAGAAAAAGAAAGCAGGTACATTCAAACAAACGAAGACTTGCAGGGCCCAGCAAAGTGTTTACTTAACCAGCTTACATTCAGCATTGCTGAAGACAACTCAAGGCAAAATTCTTGGAAGGTCAGCAGCAGACGCTGAGAAAATGCACCCTACCGAGCGTTAATAAGAGCAAATCCCCAGGAGCTTGTGAGCTCGCCAACAAGTCCAACCTCCAGCTTAACAAACAAGCCAGGCCTACATGGAGTGAAGACTTCTAATTAATCCCTTTCCTGAGGACAACCCTCCCAAGATACAGAATGATACACCCCAAATTCTAATTAAGAAAACCCAAGTGTTGGCCTGCATCACACGTTATGTTGGAGTTACAGACGTGCATAATTAAGTTGATAACAAATGGTGTGGCAGACAAGCTGCAGGATTATTAGCTTCATCCTTAATAGAGTTTCGAAAGAAGCAATACCCAAACACCAGGTATTAGCAGAAGTGGCTCACAAGGTCTAAGAAACTACTTACGTGTTACTGGTATTTAGGGCATGTTCTAGCAAACTTTGCAAAGAAAAAGCTGCACTCCAAGCTATGAACTACTACGAACTCAAAGACCATAGTAAGGCACTATCAGGCTCTGATGCAGCTTCACTTTGAGGACTTCAGGACTCTCCACTGCAATTTTTTTCTTCCCAAGAACAGGACTGCTAGAAGCTATTGATCAACAATGAACAGAATCTGTACCTCCTGGTGGATTCCCCTTCCCTCTCAGCTTCTCCTCAGGCAAACAGCAGCATGGGGCTCTCGGAGCACCATCTCTCCAGTTTCTTGTCCACAGGTAATCCACATCAGCAGTTCCAGGACTCAAGGACATGAGACAGGCCTGTCTCTCTTAAACAACAATACACCTTCTTGCTTCAGGATAAACAGCTGCTGAGAGCAGGCAGGCAGTGTCAGGCTGCCTGGAGACTCAGGCAGATACTGCTGTGTTAGTTTCAGTCACACCACATTTGCAAGATTTTCTTTAAAGGCAAAAAACACAGTGAAAACAAAGGTCAGTTTGTGTTTGGCATGAGAAGACTGAAGGACCAGGAGTATCTGCCTGAACCTCAAAGCCTTAGCATGAAATGAGGCAGAACCACAGCTTGTGAGAGGACTTCCCTAAAACAACTGATCTGTCCTTGAAAAACTTGGCTTAATTCCAAATGTAACAATAAAGAAATACAGTGATAAGCTCCTTAAAGCCAGAATCAATGCTGTAGCTCTCCACATACTGGATAAATAAAATATGATCACAACAAAGGCTTCAGGTACTAACATAACGAGAATACATACATAATAAAATGCTCAAGGTTTAACAACCACCTGCCCACCATCACCTCAGAGCAAGCTTTGCTCCACACACCTCCCTTGCTCTCCCCAGAGATGCACCTTCCTCCCTGCATGACAGCCGGTGTGCTATGGTGAGAGCAGAAAAGCCCCCCCACTGCAAGCACATGTCACTTTGCTGCCTAAACATTGCTTTCCTGTGTGCGCACTGCACCACCTTTGCTTTAGCTTCAGCTTCTGACAGATCAAACATCAATGCTTTGCAACTGTTTGAAGGATGAGGCATACAAATCAAGTGAATGGCAGCAGTACGGTGTTCAAAGAGGAAGAACAGAATAGCAGTCATTAAGACTGGAAGGTTCCTCAGTGGCTGTGGTACCTGGAGTAAAAGCTGAGTTTTGAACTGCAGGAGAAGAATAATAAATAAAACATCACTGCTGTAAGTTCAAATGTTATTTCTTTTCCTATCCATAAACTTCATGTTCATCTCAGTGAAACTAAATGCATTAGCTCCCATGGACTCGCTCCCCAGAGTTCCAGTTTTGGAGGAGAAACGAAGAGCAAGACCCTGACCGAAATGGAGCTGTTTTACAAACCTGACACGTATTAATGCCAACACAGCAGCACGTTCCTGCAGGGAGAGCTCCAGTCACACTGGGAAGGTCACACCACACCTGCGGAGACCTGCTGCTCTGAAGGAGACCACAATACCCCAAAACATAAGCCAGGTTGCACTGATGTGACTGTTGTTGCACAATGCCTGTTCAGCACCACTCTTTGTTGAAGGTGTGCCATGATTTTCACTTAAAACAGCATCTTTACGTTGTTACATTAACATTCATTTCTGCCATGCCAGATACAGAGTTAAAACATGGATAAAGCCAGCTGAATAATTCAGAATATTCAGTCCAGCTCAGGCACACTCTGGGAACACTTCCCCACACACTGAAGAACAGAAAGTTGGGTGAATAATTCTCCTGTTCTTTTACCCAGCTTTCAGTTGGATACATACAAAGTTACATATTTTACAAACATGACACATTCTACGAGACAGAGGAGCCATTAAACTCATGCTTCAGAGCACATTGGTTATTTTATTTACCGTTCAAGGTAACAAAACGACTATTAACCAAAACTGGACTTTGGTATAGACACAAGATGATGCCTCTTACCAGCACTACACACAGCTGTGAGCCTAGCTCTGGATTGTCAAATCTTTGTTCTAAAGCCACAGGGGCTCTGAGTAACTGGGAGCCAAGGATGAGAGCCCACCTTGCCTCTAACCACTGCGATTAACAAAGCGGATTTCAATTTAGCTATAAGGGTTCTGGCCAGGTTTGGACATACAACTAGCAGTCACACACAGTCCCAGTTTTTGTTGCTTTTGACAAAAGGGGAACCCCATCTCTGTGCAAGCTTATCCCCTAAACCATGCATCATGACAGACTCTATTACCATACATACATGTGCCACCTGTACAATTTAATTACAAAACACCTGAGTGACAATATTTCAGTAATCCGGAATTTTTAGTGCAATGCTTCTGTTTTTAAAGGTCCAGAAAAATCAATCTTTTGATAGCTGCCAATTCTCAATGAGCAAATGCAAGAAAACCAGACAGTATTATACTGAGAGCTTTAAGGTCAACTGGGCAAAGTTTGTCTTTAGGAAAGGAGGTGAGAAAAGACATTTAATTTAGGAGTAGCTTAGCATCCAAGACTCAGTCTGCTTTGCAGACATGACTAACGTCAATTTATTCTGCAGCAAACAGGGAAATTGCATGGATTAATTCTAGGAGACAAAAAGAGCAAGTCAAAGCTGTAAAGACAGTGAAGATCGAAAACAGCAAGAACTTAATGAGGGAGATACAGAACAATCTTATTTGTTACAATAGCAAATGAAGTCTACTCTCAACCCTTTAAAATAGAACTTGTAGACAAGCAAAGCACATGCCTTCGTACCTTCAAATAGCTATAAAACTCCAAAAACTCCTACTTTTAATAAAAAAAATTAGAAGTTGTAAACTCCATCTTAATTATGTCTTGCTACTGCATTTAGCTGCATGTTAAGGCAAAGAAACCAAACTTACTAATAACTACACTCAATTTGTGTAACTACAATCCTACCAATGAAATGTTAAACAAAATTACAAAGGAGTTTCAAATGTAAATTAAGAAAGGCAGCAAAAGTGAAATAAGGCATAGCAGAATTCTGCTATGGACTGTAAGAGAAGTCCCACAAATACACACAGAGCTTAAAGGCACATGCATCAAACTCACCTTAAACAAAGTCTGAGTGACATCTTGTTCTAACCAGTTTTCACATTCTCTTCAGATCATCTTGTTCAGTGGTAAAGGGTGTATTTCCAAAAGGTGACTTCAGCAAAAATCATTTTCTGAATAATTAGTGTCTTCAAAACTCTAATGGAAACTAGACTCTTAGTATTTGTTACTGAAGATAGCCATCATCTCCTGTTACTATTCTAGCAAACACTCTAGCCCACATAGCTTGTAAAAATAAACACCCTTAAACACATAATTATACAGTCATTCATACAACAGTCAGGCTAAACACTTCCAAAAGCCAGCAGAGGTAGAAACTTCAGCTGATGCACAGCAGAAGTGCAATCACAACATTAAGGATGAAGTCCTCCTATCATGGATAGCAACATTAGTATCTGTATAAGCTTCACAGGGGAAGAACAGACGAACACCTTTGTCCCTGAAAAACACATGGGAAAGCATTAACATGCAATTATCACAACATTCATGCATAAAAGAAAACCTTCACATTGATACACAGAAGAGTGAGTTACACTTTGAGGAAGATGCTTCTGATGACTTAAATCACAATCCAAACCCCAGAACTCATTCAACCTCTATTTAGCCTTGTACTACGGCTGAACAGTGATTACATTTCTACTTAAGGTTTGCATATACTGTACAGGGACACACAGGCATTTTAACAATGGTCAGCATCACATTTTTAGAATGGCCTATGGACTAGATGTTTTCTTTTGGAGCTAAATTCTTGACGAACAGGAAATTCTTGACACAGGAAATGTCCCTCAGCCACCTCCCCTCTGATTACTTAAAAGCTGATGTGTGTGCTGGTGGGTGTGCAGTACTTAAGTAAAAGCTTCTTACAAAAGCTTCAGAATAGTCAGGCTAAAAATATCACCCAATTCCAGGCTTTTCTCTGTAGAAGAAACATCCTACTACTGAACAATAGCCAGGGTTTGTATCTTAACAGTCCAGAGAGGTGTGAAACTGGGGACACATGCTGAACAACACTCTCCAGTCCAAGTGCTGCATCACATCACACCACATATTTTATACAGTCAATCAAGAAACGCTCTGGCAGTATCTTAATGTTCTAAAACTAAGTTTTTGTTTCAACTGCAGTACTACACATTGGGAAGCACATCCCAACTATAATTTTTTATATCTGTTTATGAAAGTAATGTGAACCAAGAAAAAAACCCAAACCACCTGTTTTGAATTAGAACAGAAAAAGCGACAGCTGAGAAATCATGTGATATATAATATGTGCACTGGAATGTCAGAAATATTGTTTAATAAAAGCTCTGCAGTACAATGCACACTTCAAACAATTTCTAACTCTGAGAATAATGATGCCACTAAACTGCAATTTGTAATCTATTTTTGCAGTATACTGATAAGAAAAAAGTTCCAGGGTAAAAACTAAAAAATTCATTACAGTAACAATTTTTTATTGCATGTTTAAAATGCACTTAAATAGCTCTTGCTGGCTTCTCTTTAATCTCCTGAAATATACACTTAAAATGGGAAGCCCTGGGGCTATGGATCCATCTATGACGTTTATGAACAAAACATAATCCCAATATGTTTCCCCAGGAGACAATACTTAGCTCCAAAAAATTGTTGACCCTGTACTCTAACACACTTATTTGTTTGTGTACACTAAATCCATTTATTTTAAATTTATTTTGTCTACATTTAGTGAAATAAAAACATAGCCCTGTACAATCCACCATCAGCAGTGAGTACAACAGCGAAAATTACTATACAGTTTATACACACTAAAATCTTTTCCTTCTTCCTATAAAGAAACCAGAACAAACCTAATCAATATAGAGTTTAATTTAGAAGAACTCAAATTACAGAAGGGAAAGCCAAAATTACTATGGTCATTTCTGAGCCCCCAGAAGCTCCTGATTCATGTTGTTGGAACAGTGAGTGCAGCTGGAAGAGTGAAACATGCTCAAGTTGTCTTCTTGGGCCTTCAAAAAATTACCAAATATTTAAATTAAACATGGCTAGTTAAAGAAACATTGGAAGCAGAGCAATAAAATTGAGAATTCTGCCCTACCAGTTGTGGTTTCTTTTAAACCCAACTTATACAATGTGCGAAGTGCTAAGCAACACTACAGAAACACATTTACATCAACACTGAAGACCTGGGGAAATGAAATTCCAACAATTTTATTTTTTTTAAATGAGCTGTATTTTCTAAATTTGTTTTTATTTTTCTGTTTTCATACAGTATTGAAAACAAACGCGGCACATTCACATTTTCCCGAGGAATTGTAAAGGATGATCTCTACAGGGATAACGTTGAAAAGCCTGAAGCTCAATCAATTGATGTTGAAAACTCTCAAAAGGAGTAAAAGGCTTGATCTGAATGGTCTAGAACATGTACTGTAATTTAATAGAAGAGATGGTCGTCTTAATATTAATGATTTAAAAGAACTTCCCAGTTCATGCGAAGAGTATAGTCCAAGAATAAATCAAATTTTCTGAACGCATTTTATGCTACGTAAGTGTATACTTTGCGATCCTCAGGTGTTCGTGCCAAATATTCTCTCTCAATAAGTCCTTCAATACGTTTTTTAATAACAACTGGACTTGGTAAGAATCGGGCCTTCAGCTGCTGAGTTACCTAAAAAAATAAGGTCAAAACCAATAATGTAAGACACCACAGGACAAGTAAGATCATTAAGTACCCTAACTGACCAAAATCATCAGAAAAATACATTTAGGCAGGGCTGGCTACAACTGTGAAGTGTACAGTCTGCAAACTTCTGACAGTTCCCCCCGCCCCATCACCTGCTTGATCATTTTTGGGTATGATTCAAGGAACTGAACCTCTACTGAGGCATGGTCACAACCTGAGAATCCTCTCAATTTCACAACCCTACAGGAGTTCAAGAATGGAAAACGTGTACTATTCCCAAAGATGCCAGAACTCGGGAGTTAAGAGCAGCAAGACTTTCTCTTTCCTAAGAGCTCAAAGGTCTCAAACCTGGACCCAACAGCCAGTAACAGCATCAAAGCATAAAATAATTCACGTTAAGTACAGAGGGTTTTGTTGCCAACTTATTTCAAAGAATTTGATAACACCACAACAGGACTAAAAGGAGGAAGTAAAATTAGATATACCCAGGAGTACATCCTAAACTGAAGGGTAAGGATTTAGATCTCTTCAGATACACAGAGTATCTGATACAGAGAGTAAGGAAAGGGTTGGGGGGAAGGGGAAAGGACAGATTAAACACATCTCTCAAAGCCCTTCAGGATCACACGAGAGCTGTATAACTTTCATGAATTAATATGAAAACCAAAAAGAATTCCCAAGCCCGTATCAAAACGGTGTATAAGTATACCTCTGCTACTAGCACATTGTGTTGCATCTTCTTTCTAGATTTCATTATCCGAACTATAGCAGCTTCTATCTCATGTTTTCTGTCATCATCTACTTTCTGCCTTGTTTCTTTCCTTTCTGGATCAGATTCTCCTTGTTTGGCAGCAACTTAAAGAAAAGAAAGAGAATGTAAAGCGTATTAGCAAAATTTAAATTGATTTCCTTGTGTGTTAGCTTTCACTATTTATTTCATCAAGTTATATTTTCCTGAGTTTTGACATTCTTAAACTTGTTCTTTTTGATGAAAAGCAGCCTTAAGAACATATAACACTTTTTGGCATATTTTGATAGCAACTGACAAGGTAACAATCTGTTGTTTTATTATTGCTATGTTAAAATTTGAACAGCATTCAAATCTGCTCACAGGCACCACCAACCCCCATGCTCCCATTATTTTTCTTTAATATAGCAAATAATACAGTAATTAAAATAGAAATGGATTAAAAGTTTACTTCACAAACTAGCTAAATACTTTAAAAGTCTGTCAGTCAGAGGAAACAGTCCAACTTTATCTTCTCCAAGTTATTTATATTCTTTGTATTCTGTTCTGCTCTTCTATTCATGTTTTATTTCTACCCTTATGTCTAGCTTTTCTTACCCTTTCACCCAAACATCATTATAACCAAGCCTTCCTCCAACACCGACACCACTATACCACTTCCCCCCCCCGCCCTTCTTCACCCCAAAGCCTCAAGTATTTTTCAATTTTCAAGAGATTCACATAAAAAGTCTTCTGTGTAAGACAGAAACATAAAATCACAAAATCAAGTTTTGCTCTAAAACTACCCTCAACCCCAAAACATATTCTCTATTCACAGACAATTTTGGAGCGGAAAATAAAAAGCAGAATTCCATTAGAGCTCCAGCAGTTGTCTCAGAATTTGCTTTAATTATGCCAGGGAAATGCCTTGGGCCTAGATCAGAGGATTCTCAACATCCTCATTTAGTTGCTGCTCACCTGCTCCCCAGAAAAATTCTCAAAACATGGCAAACGTCTTGATATCACAGCACCCTGCATGTGTGCGGAGAGACAGCCTAGCTCTCATGCAGAGGGATACATACAATGTCATGTATGTAGGTACTGTGTTTTACATGCGTACGTCCCTGCACACACTGTGCTGCACAAAAGCCCAGCAAGTTATACTACATGCAACAAACAGCATGTGAATTACCAATGTTGCACTTAAAACACTGCCAGTGATGCTATATACAGAGACCTGCAAAGTCAGAAAATATTTTTAGATGTACTAAAACTAAGAACTAACCTTCCAAAACACTCTATGAGGTGTACCCACACCAATGCTACAAATCAGAAATTATTTCCAGACTAAAGGTATCAATGTTACTTATGCAAAAGACAAGCCAACACTTCCATGAAGTGGTGTTGTACTGATGAGGTTCTATTTATTAAACCCAAATTATTGCCTAAAAACATTACAGCTACCTGGCACTTCGAAATGGCTGTTACACCATGGGCTGTAAAAACATCACTCAATTTCACAGCAGCAGAGCAACTTATAAGACAATTTTCCTATTCATGAATCAATCAGTACCATATTTTTAATTTTATTAAAATTTTAA
Organism: Pezoporus wallicus; assembly: GCF_028554395.1. Classification (NCBI taxonomy): domain Eukaryota; kingdom Metazoa; phylum Chordata; class Aves; order Psittaciformes; family Psittacidae; genus Pezoporus; species Pezoporus wallicus. The sequence continues at coordinate 2,949,283 of NW_026640059.1, forward strand.
TTTTATTTCTTTCAACATTTCATTTTAATAGCTAATCGCAAATTCTGTAACGTAAAAGGCTTAACTATGACTTCCACACTTCTCTCAGTATTTAAATTTTCACTTTGATGCAACTAATCATCAACTAAAGAGATATATTACTTTATTTCTTTTACTTGGATGGATGTCAATCCTGCAAAAGATAATTTGTCATTTTAAGACAGTTTTGGGACTGCAAGACAGTAGAACATACAGCTCACTTACCCGTCTGAATCTTGACCCTGTGTAGTTTAGATGTGAACTGATCATTCACTGTGAATATATGACCATTTTCTATTTCTTTTGATTTAGGCTCTTTTGTGAGAACACGTTGCGTTGGTTTGCCACATGCAAGGGACTGTAGGGCTCTAACCAGTTCTCTTTCGGGGATATCAGTCTCTTGTTGAATTTCCTAAAGAAAAATATCTTAGTTAGTTTATGGCTATGGCAGGAGTAAGTACCATGTTTTGCACCGACAGCATTGATCGCTTAATGTCCACCTTCAAGCATACAAAATATTTCTGTGACAGTTGAAGGTCTTGAAAAGTTTGAATTCATTCAGTAGCAAAATGATCCACCTGGGTCAACATACTGACAGTGATTCTGTCATGTAAATAGTCACCATGAGCTGGAAACAGAAATTAATAACCAGCAGTTTCATTTCACTGCAATTTTTGAGAAGGCTGAAAGGATTTGTTCACTGTTTCCAACATTTGCTGAACAGTGAAACCTCACCTTCTAATTAACTCAGTAATGGAAACCATCCACAGTGTTCATGAGCATTCCTAAGAACTGTGTAAATGCATTTGCATTCAGCAACACTGTTGAAAATAAGATCTTGACAAAGGAGAGCCTATGTGTTAGGCAAGTCACCAGTGATCATGAATTAGTAAGCAAATTATACTGGGTGCAGAATGATGTGCAAGCACTTTCTAGGAATAAGGAAACTACTACTGCTTCCTGAAAACCTGTCTACTGAGCTCCCACTTATTAGAAGTTCATTTTAGCCTTACCTCTATTTTCTTCCTTTTTCTAGTTTGAGGAAACTGCAGACATATCCATTCAGACAAGGGACCTCTAGCAGCTAAAGATTAAACTACCAAATAGAAAAAATAAACCTCACAGACATGTAACTGTCCACATGAGCTGTCACTTTCTCAGCTTTGACACCTTCAGTTCTAAGAGCAATAAAACTCTTACACTGTCCCCATAACTTCCTAATTCTCATGGCACACAAGTCGAACTGATGACCTTCAGGCTAAAAGCAGCAGTAACAACTCCCAGTGATCAAAATGCTAAGATCTGTGAAGAACTATAAAAAAACTTGTTAAAAAGTTCTTTAAACACTGACCAGAAAAAAACCCCAGACTTTGGAGTACAACTAGTTTATATTAAATGATGTCATTTCTTGAGTACACTCAAGTTTTTTAAAATCAATCCAGAAAAAGATGCTACCCTTCTGTGGTCACCCACCATGGACAACATGCAATAAAAACAATCCGGATGTATTGGCACCTATTCAGACGCTGCAATTAACGACAGCGCATCTCAAACACAGCATCTCACTAGGCATCCTCATACTTTACCTATTAGCTAGTAACAAAATGTCTCTTCCCAAGCAGCACACAGAAAGTTACTGTTTCTTCACTTTACAGAATCATAGAATCAACTAGGTGGGAAAAGACCTTTAAGATGATCAAGTCCAACCATTCCCCCAGGACTGCCAAGGCCACCACTAAATCATATCACTGACGGCCTCATCTACACCTTGCTTTATTTGAAAACACAGCTGTCACCTTTGTCGCCTTCCCAAAATTTTTCCAGATCCAGCAAACAGTAGTATTAAAAAAAAACCCAAACCAAACAAAAAAACCCCACAACCTCAAACCCACAAACACCCAAACCCACTATAATCCTTTACATGGTCACAGCAAATATTCTTACTGAAACAGACTGATCAGCATAAATTTAACAAACCAAAGGCAACATTTAGATTTTAGGACTTGGGTGAAAGTAAAATCTTGAGGCTACAAATCAGATACAGCTTATTAACGACATGCATGTTTGCAAACTACATTTTTTTTATCAAGACTTAAAATGAATTCTTTCAAAACTAAATCACTTCTACAAGGAAATATATATATCCTGCTTTTGATGGAAGTGAAACAAAGAGCTAAAAAGGAATTCAAGGTTTTTTTATGCTAAACTTCACACTAACCACTATGTATTTCTGTTGTTTTTTTTTTTTACTTCACTCCACAGCATTCCAACTCAGCCACTAACGTATGTGAACCATTTGGGCTTCAGAATTTATAAGCTAGCATTAAAATAAGAACGACAGGAAGAATTGCACTGCAATATGCTGCCTCAGAAGAAGGCAAAAACTTCAAGTTGGATAAAAAAAGTGCATAATTATGAATGTAAATGGGGATAACAGATGTTCTTGTGCTCTCTTTTTCCTTTGGTCTGTAGCATATCACTTTTCCAAACATATTTTTATATAGGCCTTTGATATAACACTGAAAAATTTATACGTTTTATTCCTATCTCCAAAAATGCCTTAAAGACCACACTGGAGTCATGCACAAGAGCAGTACTGATTACCCAGTCTTAGTTCTAAAAATATTACCAGCTGAGCTTTATCTGGAGGCTACAAAAGAGACGATTCTAGGTATAAAACTGCCTCTGTCCAGTTCTACACAAGAAAAAAGCTTATTAGAAGGAAGATGTGTGGAAAGCAATCAGAAGGAAAACATGTCATTTTGTTGCAATGTTGAAAATTTAGTTTTTTTTTTTTTTATTTGCAGATTTCCACTTGTGTATCTTCCAAAGCAGAGATCAGCAAGAGAAAAGAGGTAAGGCAGTTTTGAACAGTAATCTTATTTTTGTAGAATTACGCAACAACTTGTACTACAGTCACATATGTATTTCTTTGTTAAACCTGAAGGAAGATCCAAAAATCTTCCCTTTTTTTATGTTATCATTAAAAATTGTCTATTTCACCTTTTAAAATATTGAGATGTATTGTAAGCTAACAGAAAAATATGCTAAGTATTAGATGAGACTTGATTAGAAGAAACTGAATTATTTGAAAATACTAGCATTCTTTGAAGGTTTACATGGAGTTCCTTTCTCTTAGATTCAGGTAGCATTAACTTAGAACTGTATGTCCACCAGTTCTTTTGCATATATAAAATGTTGCTGTACAGGAATACAACAAATATGTATATTTTTGTGAAGGAATTTTACTTTGCAACAATCCTTTAAGTAACTGTAGTATCTTATGCATTTCTGTATCATCATTATCCCATTTTTCTTGTAATCACATGGCTTAATGGCTATTAGGATTATTGTGAGGATCTTGTCAATTTTGCAGTTGGTAATCATACTGAGTGCAAAACAAAACAGCAAAGTGCTCAGCTGTGAAGGTAGCTTCAAATTAATCTGTTTAGCCGAGAATTTGCAGAAACACTTGTATATCAGACAGTTTTGTGCTGATACAAGTACATACCATGTCATCTCTCATGCTATGCTACTGTAAAAGCATTAATGTGATATGACAGAAAAATAACAGTTGCCCAGCACTCAGCAGTTTATCATGGTATTCAATAATCAATGAACAAAGATAAAATTCATTCTACTCTAAGTTCTCATAAGCTCTCCTGGCTGGAGTTAAACACAACTCCCACACACTTCACCAAAGAAACCAAACAAAACAAATATGCCTTCTTAATGTTTTAGTTACAGTGGGACACTAAGTGAGAGTTTAAGAACTTCCAAACCAGAAACAAACAAAGCATATATACTACCTAAAAGCACATGGACATATTTATCTATCATCTGGTCTTAAGTAAAACAAACTGTAATTTAGAGCACGTATTAAAAATTATACTTTTCACTGCTCTACCATGTCATTTTTTTCATATATGTGTAAGACTGTACTACTCATCAAGCCTACAATTTTGTGCAATAAGGTAGCCACCAGCCCAATTTCAACACCAAGAAAAAATGAGCTGTTAAGTCCCCCTCTTCTCCCTCCCACTGACTCCCCTTCTGTCCCCAAGAATTATGCAGAGAAAGCACTCAAAGCTGTAATGCTCCTACAACAGATTTCAGAATACACAAGACTTTTTTTGCTGTAAAATAATCTTTTTTTGAACTATGAGTAGCTTATTACAAGCCTCTTATCAAAACCTGCCTTCCTTAATCCCAACTGAGACTGTTTCAAAGAAACATCTTCATTAACAGGCTAGAAGTATGCCAATAAGCTGAAAACAAAATCCAAACAAAAAGGCAAATGATTACTATGCACAGCACAGTCAAAACTAGATGAAAAACCTGGAAAACCAGTCTGATTCAAATAGCACCCACACTGCTTTTCAAGGCTGCCAATGCTCTCTCAAACAGAAGGTAACATCTAAAGCAAAACTACTGACATTAAAATACAATGGTCAAACCTCATAGGCACAGGATCCTCCTCCACTCTGAAAGCCACCTTCATCATTGTCTATCAGCTGAGTGCTTCAACCTTTCCCAGTATTTCCCCTCAAGTCTCCTTGTTAAGAATCTATCTGGACCTTCTTTATTGTCTTGTCTGGCTCACCATGTCAGAGAAGGGATTAAATTTCTTTGATTCATCCTACAGCTAACTCCAACCTGCCAATTTAAGCACTTCAGTGTTTAAAAAGCCAAGGTACAAACACTCTTCCGCCCTTTAGCCTCTAAATCTAATTTCTCAAAGATAAAACGAGCAAATGGAGCCACCGTCTGCATTCCAACTTCAGCTTTTCTAAAGCTCTCTGGCCTAGGAATAACCACACTCACAATTCTTCAACATTCTGAAAACTCCTATCCCCAAATAATTCCCTCCCCTAGGACTGCTTCCCAGGTGCATTGCTAATGATCTGCTTCCTGTATTTATTGGTCTGATCCACATTCAAATAGAAGGAGACACAGCTGATCTTCAAAAGTCTATTCAAGAGGTCAAGAAAGTGCCTGAAACGGTTACTTAACATCATATGATAATACCACAATGCTTACCTCAAAGGTATATTTTTCTCTGTTGTTAAAGAGCATTAATATCGTCATCTGGAAAGTGGAGACTTGCAATATGTGCTTCCGTGTATTTGAGCCAGTTACTTGGGCACCTCCTACGCCAACCTCTGAGCCATCTTCCTGTTTTAAAATTCCAAAACTGCTATTAGATTATTCCCCACTGCAAAATATCTTACCTCACTACAGTGAATTTTTATGATGAAATATCTACCTAGGAGATCAGTGTACACAAGTGACAGAACAGCATACACCTGCCAGCATAACCACAATGTCTCTCCAGTAGCTTAGAATCACAGGGTGATTGAGGTTGGAGTCTTCTCTATAGGTTCCATGGTCCAGCCATCACTCAAAGTCAGGCTATCTAGAGCAGGATGCCCAGGGCTATGTCCACTCAAGCACTGAGCATCTCCAGGGACAGAGACTCTACCACCTCTCTGGCCCCTGTTCCATTACTTCAGTTCTCTTAGCTTTAAAATTATCAAGTAATACAATTTTAACACCCTTATAAAAGCATATTATTAACACTTTGTGCTATAATAATTTTTCATTCTGCGTTTCCTTCTACATTCCCAAGTATCACACCATTTCTAAAATGCTAAGCTAGAGGTGATGCTGGTCTAAATTACTAGCAAATCATTTTCTGGTATACATAAACATTAAGCATTAATACTTCTAGTAACTCTACTAAGATTCTTGAGTTTGAAAAAACTGTTGTCTACATTGCTAGCACTCTGCATATGAAAAGCAGGCTAAATTTGGGTTAAAAACACTTTTTCACACTAAAAAAATTGCAGAGAAACAAGTTTCATTTCACTTCTGACCAATTAACAGCCAAAAATCCCCCAAATACTCAACCACTGAGGTCCCTTCAAGATCAAAATTACTACTTTCCTACAAGGTAATGAAGAGATGATGCGGAGCGATGCATTCAAATTAGATTTCAAATTAGATTTGGACAAAACTGCTACAAAGGAAGAATCAGACTATAAAGCCTATGACGGGCATCTTTTTCGTGATACTATCAGTGGCTAAGCCTTCGTTTTATAAAATCCTGAAGTTATCACAAATGTGCATTTGCTTATTTTTAAAAAAGATGCAATATTTTCATAACCTTGATACTTTACCTTTTTAACAGGCCCATAGAAAGTGGCATTGAGATCTGCAGAACCCATATGGTGCTGGAGTGTCAGCTGTCGCCCACTATGTTTGGCTAAATAAAATCTGTAACATAATTGAATTGAAAACTTAATACATAGCTCATCTATCCAAGAGAAAATTGCTTTAAACAGTTACATAGGCTTTGACAGTAAGTTAGAAACTTCTAACTTTTGCTTTTTCAAAACATTAACTCTTGTTAGATTTCTACTTTAAGTAGTAGCACCCAAAAACCCAAGCCTCATAATGTGATTATTGCAGTCCCCAATTTTCGCATGAAGAGCGGCAGTATGCTAGCATGTCTTTAATGGTAAAATATATCTGTACGTTAAGTTTATAAAGTATCTTCTTAAAACCTCTACTGAAAAAATCTGTTTTAATAGATACCTTCTAAATATTTCAAAAGCATGTCTGGGAGCCGGAGGGATGTTGCACTTCGGTGTAGCTGACTGCGTAGGCCAGTACCCTGTTGTGAGGACCCGCACTGTAAGATCAACACCACCTAATGAGACCTAAGGATAATTGAAAAAAAACATACACTATTTTAAAACAGGACCATGTTTCATCATCTTTCTGTATCGGCATAGAATGTATAGAATTTTCACAGACTAAGAAAAATACAGACATATATCTATGCTTATTATTTTTTATGAAGCCAGACAAATGAATTCATCATTATCAGAATAAATGGTACAGCAAAAATCCTCCACATTATTTCCTTCTGGCATTTAGGAGTGCACAGAATTTAACAAAATAAATTCTTAATCAAGAATGAAATGTCTGTGATCATAAACAGAACTCGTAATACATATAACAATTCTTTCTAAACAGGTTTTTGACTGCATACAGTAAAGCCAGGTTACTAAAGGTATCTATTTCAAAGCAACTGTTCATAAATTTACTCTCTGCAATCAGAGAGTAATACTGAATATCTAACGTTAAACCATAGGGAGCTTTCCCTGCAATTTACCTCTGGACTGCAATGTAAACAGTTACTCACTTTCACAGACACAACCTAGGCACATTCCCTAAAGACAGCTATAACTATAAATATTTAGCACTCGTCAGGAAACATTCTACAGTTGAATTGCTGATCTATAAAGTATCTGTATTAGAAGGTGATAAACATCTGGCTATCAGCAAGGCACAATCCTTACTAGGTATCTTAGCTAAGCTGAATATTATTAAACTTAATTCAAGGAACACAAATTAAGCACAAGAAAACCCAAAGCATACTATATCCAACCTGTTATAAACCAACTACACAGAAATAGAGCATATTATATTTCAGTAGGTCAAAACTGTCATATGAACTCAGAAACTTTCACTATTAAATAGCAGAGTAGTACCTCCACGCACCGCATAGGAGTTTTTATACTGTGCCTGTTGAATGCCTGTGTGCATCAGCAATCTTGTGCCTAGGAAACTTCTGAAAAATCTAGAGAGACCGGTGACAGGCTACTCGTACAGAAACCCCTTTGACTGAATTTCATTAAGCTTTAAGAGGAACAATTTGTACAAGTATGTAAACACCTATGTAAAGATTGTTCTGTAGCCAACGTTACTGCTCTGCTTCTAATTTCTTATCACCGATGTCATGAGGCTCAGAAGAGAAATGCAAACAGGCATTCAGACACAAAAACCTAGTTCATCTGTGAATCACAAAAAAAAAAAGCTTCAACAGTTTTCTCCCCCCAGCCAAAGAGTAGGGAAAGGTCATCAATGCAGATAGAAAGCCACAGAAAACAACTTCATCTATAACCAAAACATCTTAATTAATATGGCAACTGTTTCCCAAATTTTTTTACCCTTAGACAGACCAGAAGACAGCATTAATTTAGAATGCCTCACCTCAATGAACGGAAACAGTTTATTTTAAAAGATGTCTTTTCAGCATAAAAATGATATGAACTAATGGAAAGTGTCCTGAAGTGATCTAATCTTTATATAACAAATGGATGTTTCAGGACTGCAGTTGCAGAAATTATTCATCATCTATAAGCTGGGACTTTGCCTGGTGCTGAACTTTCCATTTACTGACAGCAAACCAATCACCTGCACAGTCCTTGGCACTACCTGCATCTCAGGACATAGAATCCAGCAGGAGACTCTGCAGGTAGGATTATTTAGAGAAGAGCAGATGCCCAACTCCTCTAGGAGGCACCAGACACAGTCAAGGTACACAAATTGTTTAAAAAGGAGTAGAATAAACTACTTCATACAAAACACAGTACCACCAGCAAGTTATCAGTAACACAAAATTTCCAAAATCTTCCTGTTTGTATTTCCTCTCAAATATTGTTGACAGTAATAGAAATATATACATTTCCATCATAAGTAAGTACACCAGAAATTTCATTAGGTGGTCATGACTAGGCTGACCAAAGGCAACCAACCATCAGGCGAACTGCTGGTCCCTTGCCAAGAATAAGAAGAAGTTTCAAATAAGGCCTGGAAGAATATCTACTAACATTTTGAATTCATCTTATTAGCCATATGTAGCTACATTGAAGAAGACAGAGACATCATTTAGTAACTCAGTTTAAAACTGTCATGTGAAGCACATGAATCTTTTAACATATGCCCCACCATGTACAAGTCCCACATGGTACCTAAAAACAGGGCGTGCTCTAACAACCTTTTTCTTGAAAATAATATTTCAAGCATTTCAGAGAGAAAACATGATTAGCCTCTAAAGCAAAAAAGCAGTAAAGCTGCCTGTGCACCTTAATATACACCTATCCATATCCTCTACAACCTTTTCTGAAACTACATTAAGAACATCCTGTTCTTTCACTCATGATGATTCACAGCATATTGATGAGGAAGAATTCGGCTTACTGCTTCAAGACAGCAAAGATTTCAGACCACCCTGTACAACCAGGGACATGGGGCAGAGTACTTCCACAAACTTGCTGCTGGCATTCACATTCTTGAAACTGATTCAAACATGCTTGATAAGTGGACTTACTTACCTGCAGGGTAAAGGTCAGCGGCTGCTTATATATTATGAAGTGCTACTGAGTATCAGTATAGAAAAAGTGTGTTCAGAGCATGCAAACTGATCTCAAATATAAGCAATCTCTCCATTATGCAACATTCCGGAGGTCCACTTTTACAACAAGGTGTAACACTTCCGGATTGAACAATTATGTACATATTTGGTAATTTGAATAAAAGGGCAGGTCTGGTTTTCAGTAGCATCAGGACAGTTAAAAACGAGATGGTGTGTTTTCCAAATACCTGCAGCACGCAAGATTTTTCCTGTTGTTAGCATAAAATCCGTGTCGCAAGGAAGGCTACCTTTAAAGAATGAGAAAGGGAACACCGGTGGTGACACGGTGACAAGGCACAAGAGAGCGGGCGGGTGGGTACAGCCCGCCCCCTGCCGGCCGGCGACGGCACAGCCGCCCGGCACTGGGCCGGGGCCGGGGCTCCTGCTGCAGAGGCCCTCGCAAGAGCATGTAGATAGAGTGGAAGTTGAAACCGGATTTTACGGAACGAGATTGGCACCATTCCAGCTTCGAACTGACGTATGTATTTCGGGAAATAGTAACGAAGTTTGTAAGATAACGAACACAGTAATAAGTACAATTGGAGTGTGCTAACAAAATCCTTCTTCCCATGTGCAAACAAATTAAAAACCACAAGCCTTGATAAAAAGTCTACGGTTTGCACTGAAGTAAAAGGACAAGCACACAGACCACACACTCTTACCCCGGTTGCCTGAAGATGTTGCCTGAACTCATCCATCGTTGTGTTTGAGATGCTCATGTCTCTGAACATTCCTTCCAGTTTAGATGTGAACTGACATCCACATTCAGTCTAAAAATACAAAAATATCTTGTTGTGCCAGCACTAGGAATACAGAGCTTCTGTTAGTTTATAGTTAGCTTATAAATCTTACTAAAAATGATACTTTTTTGCATTTGATTACTGGGATTCCCTTTTGCTTTACTTCAGATCTTATCGTAAGTTTCATATTTCATATAAGGATCTGACCCTACATGTAACGAAACCTGCTTTCCTTCTCTTTTCTCCAGTATTGGATTTCTGATTTATTTTTAGCTGCCTACCTCATCTTATTAAAAGAAAAAAACTAAACCTTATCAGACCGAGGCACACACTCTCACCTGCTTTTGAGCATGATACTATAAAAGGGAAAGAAACTTTCTTTGTGTAAGGAAAAAACCTGTTGTCCCCCAAGTGTATCATTTTAAGAGTTTACTGCAGATTACCAGGTGAGATTACTACACCTTTTGTGAATATGTTTACACATACATGTACTAACACATGCATTTCAGTTATGCCTACAAGACTTTGTTTCTAACACATACTTAGGTGTCTACGGCAAAGGAAAAGTATATTAACTTGAGCATCCTAAACACTCTGCGTAAGAAAACGGATGGCCCATATCACAAATGTATCCCCTGCACTTCTAAATCACCAGGCTAGAAGAGGTAGAGAGGTAACTGAAGGAATTAGTACTGATAATTTGTAATTAATACTGATAATTTGGAGTAATCTGATGCAATCAGGCTTTGCTCACTGACAGAATACAAAGACCAAAAATGAGGATCAGTAAAGTTTGACCTTAAGATTAAATCACTCTGGTTTGGAAGTTAACTAGACATTTATCATGCCACTTAGGAAGAAGCCACACTAGAAGGTGCTTCAAGGACTGTTCACATTTAGGCTTTACTTTTTTTTCTCCATCTCTTGGCGTATTTAATCAGTAAATGGAAGCAACTAAGGGAAACATGTTTCCACCCACCAATATGAAGATTTTGTATTTCCGTGATCTATCTCAAACTACTTAAACAAAAAGGAATTGAGTCTTATCATCAGTCTGTAGATGGAAGCAACTAAAAAACCAACTGTGCATGCAATAGAAAATTCTACTGTGAATAACAGAAAACCTAGGATAAAGCACATCCTTGTCTTCAAATCCAGTTACTAGATAAACAGGAGTTATCCTCTAATTTGGAAAGTCTTAAACTGTGAAAAATACTAGCCTTGTTTTCCAAGATTGTGCTCGCATCACAGGTGCTTTCCTATTTTCTTCCTTTTTTTTTTTTCCACAAAATTATTCACAAAAGCCTTTAATATTTTCTGCTGGGGCTTTAAAAAATCAAACCTGTACTTAATAGCAATCAAGATGTATGTTATCTACATATCCCTGATGTAAAACCAAAAGAAACTGTATTTATGGGGGGGGGGGGGGGAAATCAAGTAAAATTATGCAGATACTGTCTTACCTTTAATTTAGATATCATATTTTTCTCAGAGTCATCTGAAACACTCTTGTTTGTGAGAAGTCTTCTTGCCAAGTGCTGTTTGTAATAGCGTTCAAAAACATCTTTCTCTTGCATAAACCTAAACAAAACCATTGCCTTATCCAATATAGTTTCTACTTCTTGCTCTGTTAGCTGTAAAAGAAAGAATTTTCTCATTTAAATCTTCCAGCACAAGTGTCTTATACAACCTAAAGTAATTCACAGCAAGCATATGGTCTAGCAGTAGCATATAAAGAAGCCCACAAAACTCATCCAACATATAAACGAGCCAAAAGAACAGTGCACAAAGTCAGAGTGGAGAAGAAGATAAGAGCTAAAATGGATGGAAAAGCAATTGTGAGGCAGAGGGAAAATGACAGAAGGGTTTAATGTCTGAATAAATACAGTAAAAGCTCCTGGGTGAGTTTTTAAGTATTTTAAAAAAACAAGCACAGATGGAATGCAGCATTGTAAGTATGGAAAGTCAGCTAAGAATGAAAGATTTTATATGTTAAGACTCATTTGCAAAGCCTATCTAGTGCCACAACAAATAAAATGACTACTTATTTTATAAATAAGTACAATTTGATAACTTGATTGCGAAAGCATAAGATGCATATAATAATATTCAGCTTTATTCAAAGCCACTGAAGCCTCAGCTGAACCATCCTATCCAGCTCCAGGTGCCATACCTCACAAAATTTCATGAAAGAAGCTATGAAGTAAGATTGAAGAACACAGTTGTACTTAAGAAAGAAGAGACAGGTAATAATCCTCTGCTATACAAAAGACCTTACATTTCTATCTAAAGTTTTATGAGATCATATTGTGTTACATATACTTTAAGGCAGTATTGCCAGTTATCTTAATGCAAAATTAATTCTTCAGAAAGGAGCTTATTTTAATTTCATCCACGTTTCCGTGACAAAGAGCATAATCTTTTAATTTAATTTATACTTACTCCCTTGACTCCCTTTTTCAGCTTATCATCAATAAATAATGAGAGGTACTCAGGAGACCTAGAATTGAGGTTGAGGAAGTACTCAAAGTCACCCGCAATAGTCTGTTTGAAGAGTCGATCATTATTGAAAGATTCTTGCAGAAAGCGGTCAAACCTACTCTTCAAATCCAGTAAACCCTTTAAAAAAAAAGGGAAAAAAACATTTTCAGTGATGTGATGTCATAAGTTATAGAAAAGAGCACATCTACAATCAGAGATTCTGCAAAGCTCTCTATGTTTGGCATAGAAGCAATTTTCAGATAAGCTGGCTAACATACTGGTGTCAAATACTCAAGCAGTTTGCCTTAACAAGCTACTCAAAGATTAAGGAAGTTTTTTATTACCCTTGTTAAACAGGCTGATTTTATTTTTAAATCCACAACTTAAAAGAGGTATTTGTTATATTTGTTGGAGTAATTTGTTGGAATAATGTTGACAAAGTCACTATCATAAATTCAGGATGCAGGAAAGCTGGGGCTAGGCACCCATTAACTACATCCCTAGGGCTACTTAAACAAGTTTGAGAAAACACATTGCAACAACAGGCCCAATCTTGCAGGCTTTTTCCCCCTCTAATTTCAATCTAAGGACACCACATTATTTAGTCACATGTTTCTCTACTGATCTTTAAGAGTCACTGTGAACATACAGAAGTTAGATACAAGCAATAGCTCTCCAGTTATCAGTGTGAAGTTCACAGGCCTAAAGTACTTCCTCTGAGCTAAATTTATTAGATCCTTAACATAATTTTTACAGTTTGCACCATCTTCACCCAGAATTAAAACAACTGAGTACAGAAGGGGGAAGCATCTTAAAATCACCTGAGCACCTTGCTAACTATATATGTGATATGCACAGGGTTTAGACATAACTAAGACAGTATGGAGGAGGGCAGGAATTTCACTTGAGAGTTAAATTTATCATGGGTAACAAGTGCCCACAAAAACTGTTCACCTTAAATGCTCTTAAAATCCTCAGTTTCTTAAGTAGTTTATATGTGGTTACTTGAAGCCATTCAAGAACTACTTAAAGAAGTAGTAATGTTTCTTAGGAACTCACCGTCTCACTTAAAAGGAATGATCTTTAGGCAGGCTAATTAATGCATATTAGAAATTTTAAATTCAAAGTAAATCTCACTATCTTTCTGTTAACCAAGGTTAGCTTATGTCTCCCCTCCAGGAGTACACCATCTGAACAACCTGGTGTTAAACAGGAGAAACTGTTACTACCTTAAATTACAGCAGCACTTCAACATCCCTTCAAATTATTATAAGTTTTAAATCTAATCCCCTGGCAATGGTTTTGCAATCATCTTGCCAATTACGCTCAGCGTTTGGCGATGTCATGAAGCAGAAGCAGTGCTGGACTCTTATGAAGTTTTTTCCTTGATGGCATACTGTAGCTTCCTTGTCTGTCGTCTTACTGCTGTTTAAGTCCTTGAAAGATTCAGATGAACGCGGCTGAGTGAGGTTTCTCAATTCGCAGGTGTTTTTCTATTCTTCCATTGTCCCAAAGGTAGTGAAGGATAAACCTGTTTGGGGGGTGGTGGGGGTGGTGGGGTGGTTCAGCTGTAATAATGTATCAATCTCTTCCCTAGGGCATCTTCATGAGGTGGTTGGGGTACATACTAATGGGCTGAGAGGATGAGCTCTGCCAAAGCCCACATGTTATAGCTCTAAGTCTCCTTCAGCTTCATTATCCCATTCGCTTTTGTAGCACGAAAAAAATCGATAGCATCTTTAGAATTTTTAACTCATTCTCAGTTAAATTTTTAATGATATTCCTCTTTTAGGTTCATCAGGATGTAAAAGGAGTGTAAATTACTTCAAAGTAATCCAGACACTTATTCTCCACATCATTTGCCTTTTTTTTTTTTAATCATACCATCACAAAAAGCATAACAGTCCTTAATCATTAAGCCGAATAAATTTCGAAGGGTGTTCTCTCTTCTTTTTAACAATCTTTGGAGAGGTGATTCTTGTCTAAGCTTGGTAAGAAGTTTGCTTCAGCATTGCCAGAAAATTAATAATCCAATCAACAATCTTTTTACACTCAACTGGCTTCTTCTAATAGTAACCAGTTCTAGCAAAGTTACTGATTTCAAACAAAGCAGTAGAGGTGATAGGCATACAGCATTAAATGTTTCTCATGAAGAACAGACACAAGGACTTCAACTACACATTTAAAAGTAAAATCTTAAAAGTTTAATGAATGAACATTTTTCCATTAAGTATAAAACATCTTTCAGCTATAAAAACATCTCCTTAAAGTTCAGTGACCTCTAAAGATTTTAATGCACAAATTTAAAACCATCTTCTCAGAGACAATGGGAGAAAAAAAGACAACAAACACTCCTGAAGCGTATCTTGTGATGTTGATAAGTTAATGGCACACATCACTTCTAGTGAGAGAACAAGAATGAACACTTAGGTCTTTCAACATGCAGAAGTGTTCTGTTCTCAGGGAGATTGAGAATTAACCAAGCAATTAGTTTTGATTTATATCACATTCACCTCTCAGTTACTCTTGCCACGAATTGATGTCACGTGATTTTTGTCTCAAACATTGATAGCTATTGTTACATAAAATTAAATAAAATGGACACTACAAAGCAATTTGGAAGCACACATGTAAGTCACTCGAAGCAAATATCATTTAGGATAATCCAAGAAGTTCTCAGCAATTAGGTAATTAGCCTGAACGTCATTTAATAAAAGCAGTTACGAAAAAGCACGAAAACTGATGGTGCACTTTTCAAGTAACTTAAGTAAAAAAGGCGTTCTAAACATGTCTGAGAATTCAGAAGCAAACTTATAGCTTATTAGAAAGAATCCCTTTTGAATCAATATTAAGCTTTACCTTATCAATCACATAAGTTAACTGTGGGAAAGACAGAAGAAAAGAAAGGTAAAATAAGTTAACTACCTGAATGTAGTCGACTGGATTCTTTCCTTCGCCCTCTTCAGAAACTAGTGCTTTGCCTTGCTCTCTCAGGTATGAGCTCATGCACTCACACATTGTCTTCAGACCATTTGGCACACGGCTAAACAACTTGTACATACAAGCAAGGTCTGGAAACAAGGGTAAGATATTATGCAGGACACAGCAATAAAAGTTCAGCCACTTGAACCACAAAAAGTACCCCAAAACACCTCAGGCACTAGAATCTTCTTTCCTTCACTCCTGACAACATGTTGACCACAACAGTCACAAATTCAACCTAAAGACTGCATTCAGTTATTCCAGGTTGTCTGCAGCAAGGAATGTGTTATTGCTGATACCCAGGCCAGCAGATGTCTATGCTTGTACTAAAGGATAGCACACTTCAAGCTTCAGTAATACTATGTTTTCAAGTGGTATGTAAGAATGTAGCTTCCAAGATTAGAAGTCGAATACCATATTAAAAGTTGTTTCAAAAATCTAAGGTAAAGCAAACAGATGCTTGTATCTGTATTAAAAGCAAAAACTGGTAAAAATTTGAGTTTAATTAATATTTGTCTTCAAGTCAGCCATATAATTTTACACTACTTTGTTTCATCTGTCTAATATCATGAGAAGTTATGTTAAACACAACTTTGCAAAAGAGAATTATCCTTGTGCATTTATGTGAAATCTTGTCTTCACAACGCAACAAGTATTTTCTCTCAAGTATTTAACTAAATCAAACCAAGGTCATAAAAGTTAAACTAATCCCTCTAAATTAAAAATACCATTCAATATCCTTGTACCTTTGCCCTGAAGGCTATCTTAACTAGATATTAAAGAAAAAAAACGCTAAGTATAGTATCATCACTTTCCTTTTCAATATAGTAATTTTTTCTTACAGCCAAGAAATTTGCTCACTCTGTCACTCTATCACTTTGTGAAGCTGCTTTAATGAACAAAGGCCATTAATCTAAGCAGCAAGTCTGTTCCCCATTCTCAGGGCTTTAGCGTGAGCACCAGTTTCTAAATATAGATACTACAATCACTTTCTTCATTTGCTGCTTTAGAAACTTATGCTCTATTTTTTTCCATAGTAACTTTCATTCAGTCATTCTGTCCCACATTAACCTCTATCAGGAAAATCAAACCAAGCCAAGTCCTTCTTTTTCAACCACTTCAATAAGCTGCTTCATACCCTTTAAAAACAGCCAACTTTTTCTCTGCAGCAAAGCCCCTTCCCCAAGAATTGGTCCCACAATACTTCTATTAAGTAAGTCATTTACACTAGTACTTTTTAAATAACTGCCTATGGGCCAAAAAACTTCCATGCATTTTGACAGCTACATTCTAGAGGAATGAAAGTAATAAAATGGCTCATGGAAAACCGGTAACAAAACCTATTACCATAAATTTGTACTTTTCTTAAGAGATAGCTGGCTTACCAAAAATGTACCTGTGTCTGGAACGAAACAGAAACAGGTTATACATATGGACTGTGTTTTAAGAGCCCTCCAACTCTCTGAAGTAAGATTCTCAGATATTTATGAAACAGAGCCACCAAAGTGTTTTTACAGTTATACAGGAACACAACTTTTAAGTTTGACTTATCCTAAGTTTAAAAGCAATAAGAAGTATCGTATTTCTGTCTCACACACGATGCAGTCTTACCTTCTGTCTTCCCATTTTTCAGCATATGAACAAGCCCAGAGTTCTCCATTTCCACTATCGTTTTCATATGCTTCGAAATAAGCTCCCTCTCAACAACTTTCACAATTGGTTCTTCTGTTGATTTATCCAGACAGTGCATCACCCGTTCTATTTCTTCATTAATTCTAGCTTCTACTTTCTTTATATATACAGAAGCACTGTTTTCAGCTAAAAATTTCTGACTTTCCATCTGCAATTAACATAAATTAATACTTTAGACTTCTTTTTAAAAGCAGAAAAGGAAATGTACTATTTATTTCAGATCAGCATTTATAAACAAGTTGAAATCAAACAGCATGCCGAAGAAATGAGATCATCATACCCCCAAGATTTACATACATGTTTATCACATAATAAAGGTTCTGTTACCCTGTGTTGCATACACAAGGGGGTACATGCAATATGAACACAGTATTTTTCATAATAAAACAATTTAAGCCAACTTAGCTTCCAGTTACCAACTACAGTTTTAGCTACATGTCCGAAGAAAACAGAAGGATGGGGAGAGGGAAAAGGCAAAAAATTCCTTTCAAATACCAGTTTATGGCATATTTATGAGTAGTGAGGATCAACAGTTCTCATTTTCATTAGTGACAATGCTGAGAACATTATTCCATATCAAACCGTTTTTATCCATACTGGTCAACATAGTCTTTCAGAGGAAAGATAACTTTTTCCAAAGCAGAGCTAAAAAATAAAGCTTAAATAAAAGTAATCATGTTCATTGTAGGGGGAGGTTGGACTACATGACCTCTGAAGGCCCCTTCCAAACTATTCTATGATTCTCTTCATTTTATGCAGCACTAAAGAAAAACAGAATATAATGACTTCTAAATCACTGTGTAACATATGTTTCCGATTACCAAATAAATCTTGAGATCAGAGGATATGACAGTAGATCCTGCATAAGAATTGGGAGTCTGAAAAACCATCTTATCTAGATATCTTTTAACATGCTTTTACAATTTCTATCAGTTTCCAACAATAGAGGAGCATGATCACACGCAACCACCATTCAACTGGCTTTTTCCTCCAAAACTATCTCACAAAAAATCCTCAAAAAATATTTAAAATGTGTTATTCAGTAGCTGGTCAACAAATGGACAGCCATCTGGATTAATTTCTCCATTCACTTCATTTTATTACAAAAAAAATGAACCCACAAATATAGAAACCATGAAGGAAACAAAGCTTCCTCAAAGGCAGTTTGGCAGGTAGTCTTCCCTTTCAATTCCCAGCCTGAAACAGTTTGAACCTTTCATGCCACTTGTGTTTCAAAAAGACTGTAGCCGCAATGCAGGGATAGACTAAGTTGCGTGAAATAGCCCAAAGCAGGCACAAGGTTGGCATGATAATGACTTTACATGTTATTGGCACAAGCAGGTCTGAACTATGTTCAAATTATGGTAATTCTGCAAAATTTGTATTACTTTTTCCAAAGTTTGTTATTTTTTTTCTCATTTCAATTAATGGTGATGGACATACTTATAAGCAGCAATTACTTAAAGTACAACCAATTCTCACAATTCCAGGAAGTTTTAACGACATTCCAAACAATATTACAACATTGCTGTACCTGAAAAAATTCTGCTGACATTTCCAAAAATGGAGCCTCAAAGTCTTCTTCATAGACTGACCTTCCTTCAAGACCTAGAATCATTAACATCTGGCAAGCATTTCTTATTGCGCCTCTGCCAAAAAGTAAGTTGTTAACAACTTGAGAAATCTACATGCTTGCAAGACAGAGTACATAGCAGAATAACAACTCAGAATAAAATACAAACTTCAGTCAAATATAATTAGAGAAAGGCCATCCTAAGTCTGTATGGTACATGTCAGGATTTCAAGAACATTACAGGAACAAGATTGGCTGGTTTTGTTCTAAACTAAGAAGCTGATGATGTTCATTAAATACTTTAAACACTGGGAAGCAGGTCTCAAGTTTTATTAACTTGGAAAACTATTAAGTATATTTCAACACACAAGAAAATAAGAAAAATATTACTTCAAAGAAAACTGCACACATAGGTTGGAATCGAGCAATTCAAAACAATTGCACAGATGGAAGGTACTGTGCAAAGTTTGGGGGTTTGGGTTGGTTGAAAAAAAAAACAAAAAACCCAACCATATAAAAAAAAAAAAAAAACAACAAAAAAACCAAACCCCACAACATATAAAAAAAGCCAATCCCAAACAAGTCACAAAATGAAAAATGTATCAGCAAATTAAATATTTGGCTAGGCATAGAAACACATCAATAAAATGTGAAAACAAAAGAAATGCATCCAGGAAAAAATTCCACTTTCTGGCAGTAGGGGACAATACACAGCTCTTGCCAAGGAGTATTTTTCTCTTCATAAATAGTGTGTTGGGCAATCTCAGTCCCAGAATTGCAGCCAAAGTAGCTGGGAGTTTATGTATCTCCACACCCAACAGCTGCTCTGAAACTAGAGAAGCGCAAGAAAACTTGCAAATTCAACTCCAGTTGCAGTATCTGCAGTGTGTGATGTAAAACTTCACATCTACTAAACTGGCTGGAGAACACAAGAACAAATTTGAAAGCTCAGAGATGTAAGTGAACTACCAAAACTAGATGGGTCAAAACATGAGTAAGAAATATGAAGAAAAAAAAACACAAGCAAAAAAACAAACAACCAAACAAAAAAACTCAACCAAAAACCAAACCCACAACAAAAGTAACCTTCCCCTCTGCCCAAAACACAAAAAAAAGGGTACAAGAAAATTTAAGCCATCCCTCAATACAGAGAAGATAGAGGGTAGCAAGAGGCAGAGAACTGTCAATACTCAGCTTTATAACCAAATGCTTTGGCACAAGGCAGTAATGGAGAGATTTAATTAAAGTTTTAATAAAAAACACAGTATGAGTATTAAAAGAATGTATTCACAAGCTTCTCTATTTACCATTAAGCTAAACCTTAATGTACAAAGAAATACATTATTCCAGATTCCAAAAAAATTTTTACTTGCAATCAGGAATGCAACTTTAAGTAATTATTTGTGTACATTCATGATTCACTCTCAAAAAAATGACAGGCATTATTTACAACAAATGACAGTCACATACAAACATCTTACCTGTCTACAACTTCTCCTTTCCTTTCCCTTGCGATCATATCCAGCAGCGTTTGCCGCAGGTGATCCCTAATGCAGCCGTAGCGTACAACTTGATCTCGAAAAATAATCAAGCCCAAATTGTAGACATTCTCCACATTATTTTGTTGCACATATACACGGTCCTACAAAGCGAACATACAGGAATCAAATTAAAAATTCAGTACACCCATGCTATTCAATTGCAAGAGACTGGTCATATTTCCACTGTAGAAAGGACCAAATTAATCTTCTCTTCTTTTGCCATAAAATGAAATTATGAATACCCTCAAATTCAAAAAAATCAGTTCCATTTTACAAAACTTCACTTACACAGAAAGTCTACTTTGCTGAACGCTGTACACACAGTATTTATGACTAAAGCACACCAGGACCATCTACAGCCTTGACACTTTTTAGTTTGCAGGCAGGGGAATCTCCAAACACTGACAAAATTCATGGCACAGACTGAAAGTCATAGAATCACAGAATCATAGAATAGTTAAGGTTGGAAAGGACCTTAAGATCATCTAGTTCCAACCCCCCTGCCACAGGCAGGGACACCTCACACTCTACCATCTCACCAAAGGCCTCATCCAACCTGGTCTTGAACACGGCCAGGGATGGAGCATTCACAACCTCCCTGGGCAACCCATTCCAGTGCCTCACCACCCTAACAGGAAAGAATTTCCTCCTTATATCTGATCTAAACTTCCCCTGTTTAAGTTTGAACCCGTTACCCCTTGTCCTGTCGCTACAGTCCCTAATGAAGAGTCCCTCCCCAGCATCCCTGTAGGCCCCCTTCAGATATTGGAAGGCTGCTATGAGGTCTCCACGCAGCCTTCTCTTCTCCAGGCTGAACAGCCCCAACTTCCTCAGCTGTCTTCATACGGGAGGTGCTCCAGTCCCCTGATCATCCTCATGGCCCTTCTCTGGACTTGTTCCAACAGTTCCATGTCCTTTTTATGTTGAGGACACCAGAACTGCACACAACACTCCAGGCGAGGTCTCACAAGAGCAGAGTAAAGGGGCAGGAAGAGCAAAGGGGCAGGATCACATAATCGTCAAACGAGAGAATGGTTTTGGTTGGAAAGGACCTTAAAGATCATCTAGCTCCAACCCCCCGCCACAAAAGCAGGGACACCTACCACAAGACCAGGCTGCTCAAAGCCCCATTCAACCTGACCTTGAGCACTGCCAGGGACAGGGCAGCCACAGCTTCTCTGGGAAGCCTGTGCCAATGCCTCATTGCCTTCACAGAAAAGAACTACTTGCTAATGTCTAATCTAAATATACCCTCTTTCAGTTTAAAGCCATTCCCTCTTGTCCTGGCACTACAGGCCCTTGTGAAAAGTCTCCCCACATTTCTTGTAGGCCCCTTTAGGTACTGAAAGGCTACTCTAAGATCTCCTAAGAGCCTTCCCTTCTCCAGGCTGAATAAGCCCAACTCTCAGCCTGCCTTCATAGAACAGGTACTCTGGCCCTCTGATCATCTTCATGGCCTCCTCTGGACTTACTCAAGCAGGTCCATGTTCCTCTTGTGTTGGAGACCCCAGAGCTGAATCACAGAATCCCAAGGGTTGGAAGGGACCTCAAAAGATCATCTAGTCCAACCCTCCTGCAAGAGCAGGGTAACCTAGAGTACATCACACAGGAACTTGTCCAGGCGGGCCTTGAATATCTCCAACGTAGGAGACTCCACAATCCCCCTGGGCAACCTGTTCCAGTGCTCTGTCACTCTCACAGTAAAGAAATTTTTCCTGATGTTCACATGGAACCTCCTATGCTCCAGTTTACACCCACTGCCCCTTGTCCTATCACTGAACATCACTGAAAAAAACCTAGCTCCATCATCCTGACATTCACCCTTTACATATTTGTAATCATTGATGAGGTCACCCCTCAGTCTCCTCTTCTCCAAGCTAAAGAGACCCAGCTCCCTCAGCCTCTCCTCATAATGGGGATGTTCCATTCCCTTAATCATCTTTGTGGCTCTGCACTGGACTCCTTCACTCAATTCCCTGTCCTTCTTGAACTGAGGGGCCCAGAACTGGACACAATAATCTAGATGCAGCCTCCCCAAGGCAGAGTAGAGGGGGAGGAGAACCTCTCTTGACCTATTAACCACACCCTTTCTAATGCACCCTAGGATGCCATTGGCCTTCTTGGCCACAAGGGCACATTGCTGGCTCATGGTCATTCTCCTATCCACCAGGACCTCCAGGTCCCTTTCCCCTTCACTACTGTCCAGCAGGTCAACCCCCAACCTGTACTGGTACATGGGGTGGTTCTTCCCCAGATGCAAGACTCTACACTTGCCCTTGTTGAATTTCATCAAGCTCCTCTCCGCCCAACTCTCCAGCCTGTCCAGGTCTTGCTGAATGGCGACACAGCCCTCTGGTGTGTCAGCCACTCCTCCCAGTTCAGTATCATCAGTGAACTTGCTGAGGGTACACTCAGTTCCCTCATCCAGGTCGTTGATGAAAATATTAAACAGCACTGGTCCCAGCACCGACCCTGACGGACTCCACTAGTCACAGACCTCCAGCTAGATTCTGCCCCACTGACCACAACTCTCTGCCTTCTTCCTTCCAACCAGTTCTTGATCCACCTCACTACCTGATCATCAAGCCCACACTTTGTTAGCTTATCCATGAGGATGCTGTGGGAGACAGTATCAAATACCTTACTGAAATCAAGAAAAACTATATCTACCGCTCTACCATCATCTATCCACCTACTTACTTGCTCATAGAAGGCTATAAGGTTGGTCAAACATGACTTGCCCTTGGTAAAACCATGCTGGCTGCTCTTAATGACCCCCTCATCCTTGATATGTCTAGAGATGGTGTCAAGAATAAGTTGTTCCATCACCTTTCCAGGGATGGAGGTAAGGCTGACCGGTCTATAATTACCCGGGTCTTCCATCTTGCCCTTCTTATGGACTGGTGTGACTGCAGTACTCCAGGTGGGGTGGTTTTAGTTATCTACTCAAGAGATTTTACCTTTATTTATTTATTATTTACTTTATTATTTACTTTTACCTACTCAAACCACTTCCATCCACCCCTTTTTGTTCTCTGAGAAAAAATAATTCACTTTCACCATTTCCTATGCATCTTCCTACCACTTCCTTTCAGGCAGAAAGTTCCCCCTCAATATTCAGTGAAATTTCCTGAAATAGCATCATTAGATGAGCAAAAGAAAAAGTAAAGCCAAAATGAGAATAGTTACAGTCAAAATGTTTATAAATTGTTATTGTAAAATTGTACATAAGAACTTCTGTTGCATCCCTCCCCCCAAAAAATTCACTTTTGTTCAACTCGAGCAAGTATCTTGAAACTATCTTGTTTCCTTAAGATCTCACACATACACCCCCCCCCCCAAAAAAGAAGAGAAGGCAGTGAAGAACGAACAATTTTTGTGTATCTATATGGGTTTAAATTCTATCTCCCTATATAATCGTAGCATATAGAAACAATCAAGCTTCTCATCTGCTACCCCTATACTACCTACATTTATAAACTGAGAATGGTCCTCAGAACAGTGTTCGAAGTCTATATAACCCAAAACCCATCATCCAGAGTGGATCGAGACACTGCTGAGCAGAAACCCTGAGTTTCTTACTACTACTTGCAGAAATATTCAAAAAATTGGTCTCCCCTTTATATTCCTCTTTCCCAACTTACCAACTCTCTAGAAAAGGAAAATTATTAATAAATTTAGTAGCAGACAGAAAATCAGTGTATTCACTTAATATCCAGGAGTGCTGTACCAGGTAAGCCCATTTAAAACAACATTAAGAACAGAAATTTTGTTTTACAAACTATTTCTGTGATGAACAATGATTACTTTTTCATTTCTGTCAGGACATAATCCATTCTTCTAATGTAATAGCTTGGGTAATTACTAAAAATACTGTTTTACTACCACTTAAGCCTCAGGATGATGATATTAGAGAAAATTAAGGTGTCTGTACAACTCACAAATCTGTGATAAGGTTTTCTGAATATTTATACAGCTATAAACAAAAAAACCCACAAATTCTATAAAGGATGGAGGTCAATGTTCAAAATGGAATATAAAGAAAATGTCTGAAATAGAGTAGAAAGATTGGCTTCGCCACTAGTTCCATCAATTCTTAAGTACTTTACCGCACTCAGAATTAAAGTGTAAAGTTACTCAAACACCTAGAGAACAAAACTATTAAAAAAAAATTATGCTCCAGAGTATTAAAAAAAATATGAATTTTAAGTTTTTATAAATTCTGCAATTAGAAAAAAAACCCAAACAACAACCCATAAGGAACTGACACCACACCCTTACTACTGCAGCAGCTGAATTTACATGGCAAAATTATTCATATACTAATTATATGCCAGATCGCCAGTTGATGACCAAAGGAACACAAAACACGGTGTTCATGACTGATTTCCTACTCACTCCTTTCAGACATGCAGCACTTCATTTAAATGAAAAACCAAGATGGGAACAGGTCAAATGTGCCTACTCTGTTGCCCATGAAGCAAGCTCAGTTCTGCCTCAAAGCAAAAAGTTTAGTAACTGGTCTACTAAAGTCAATTTAATAATACATAGTAGTCTAGATCTCTGGAATACGTTACCCTATTTTTTCTGTTATTTAGAAAGAAAGTTATTTATTTCACTCCCTTGTGCCAAGAACAGAAGGAAATATGATTCTAAATAAAGACAAGCTTAAAGTACACTTTCAAAGAGATGAAAGAGAAAATTAAAAAGTAGTATCTAATATACTATATAACTTGAGAATATATACATTATTATCAAAAAATATTCAGGCTTGTGAAGAACAGGCAACAGGGTATCAAAATGAATCAAAGCCATGGCCCTGACTCATCTGCACAGCTTCTGTTGTGGCACTGCTAAATGTTGCCACTATGAAATAGTGGCTGCACTAGAAATTTGTCTCAATGTAACAGCAACACCTCTTTAGAAAGCCAGACCACTCTAAAATACCCAAATCACAGTAGCAGCATTAATGTTTCTGATACTGCCGATTTGCTTACCCTTGGTAACAGAGCAATTTTACTGTTTACCGGAAGGTCTCCAACTTAAAAAAAAAAACAGTAGTCTTCGAGACAGTAAGCCCCATTTGGGAACAGGTCTGACTGACAAGATTACATGCTACCAAACAGCAATCACTTCCTGGAGGGAGAAGCAGCAGGTACTTAAAGGTAAGAGTAACTCTCAGGAGACAAGGGTGGAGTTTCAGAGAGCAATTATTCATGAACTACAATGTTGCTTAAACTGCAGAGTAATTCTGAACTCAAATAAACCAAGTTACCTACTGTTAAGTATCACCAGCCACATTTTGCCCATCTCTGCATAGATGCACCTGGATGATGTAGCCTTCAGACACCCTTGTGTGTGTGTGTGTATATATATATATACACACACACATACAGAGAGAGAGAGAGAGAGAGAGAGAGAGGAAGGTCCCTTGTTCTCAAAATAAAAACACCCCTTCTCCTTACTACCTTGTGCATAAGCCATGAACAATGAGAGTCATAGGCCCTAAGATCAAAACTCACATTGCAGATCTCAGTGCCAGCTTAAATCAAGACACTGGCTTTGTGCACTGGACAGGCAAGAAGAGAATGCTCTGCCCTCTGCAAAACACACAGCTGTATTAGTAAGAGTAATTGTTCACTTCTGACACTAACTGGCACTACCCACATGCCTATAATGCAGCCAGGGGTGTGTGACTGCTGTGCTTGCATACCTGAAACTGCTTTAAATTTAGCAAGTACAAATAGTAAAGAAGGGACACCACAGAATCCAGTTTAGCCCAGTTTCCCCAAGACATTCCAAAAATACACTTACGCAGCTTGAAAAGAAGACCAAACAACTGAACCTCCACTGCTCCTGTTACATACAGTAGCTAAATAGAAACTACTTTAGGTATGCTGCAGCCAAAAGTGAGACTGAATTTCAGATATGCCCAAGTGCAATACATTACTTCACTACTTCAACATGTCTTAGTACATGGTTTGACTCACTGAAGACGCTACTTAGGACATGACTTCACTGCTTTGGTACCTCACTGCTTGCTACACAGTGCCATGAATTTACAGACTACTACATCTATTCTGGCACTGATTCCTGTAGCCTAAATATGTAAAATAGAAGGAGGAGAGCTAGTGCACATACCCTACAAAATACAGTGGAACCATGCAAACTTCAAATTCAATTGTGGGAACTGGAACGTCTCAAGAAAGTTGGATTTAGCGTTATTGTGCAATTCAAGATTGCAAAACCTTACAGTGGAAATGCAACAGACCTGAAACCAAGCAGACTTTTACCAGATAGTAACCATGACACAAGAGAAGATAATATGCTTAAAAATGCAGCTATGGGGCAAGCTTTATGAGTGTCTTGCAGAAGATGTTGTGCATATAAAACAAAATCCTGCCACAAACCCCAGACAGCACGTATCATAACAATGCACAAACCCCAGTGTACAAAACATACACCTTTCTAAAAAAACATCTATTTGAATTAGTTTTAATTTAGAAGTGGCAAAATTAAACAGAGTGAAAATTAAGACAAAAAGGTATTTGTTTTGATTTAGATCATGTAGGAGCTAAGGGGTGAAAATAAACTTGAAAACATATGTGGCATTAAACCAGATATAGTTTAAAATGTACTCTCCTACATTCTTCAGCCTAGTGATTGTAAGATCAGAATTCAAGAGGATGCTAATGTCAGACTGTGGTTTGCTGGGTACCAATGGGTATTTTTCCTGAAACCAATGGGTAAGGAGTTAAGACAGCCTACAGGATATGAGGAGAAGGACTGGGTTATCTTTTATTTATAAGCATTATATAATTGAATATACTTCTGGTGGAACACAAGCATATCAATTAACAATGTCTGGTGACTGAGTTTACAGTGTTTGGTTTTCTTAAGATAAAATACTTTAAATGTAAATTATATTAGCCGCACTTGAGTAAAAAAGTATAAACAACAGCTGACAAACACATCACTATAAAACTACATCTGATTCAGACTCAAAGTAATAAAAAAGAACAAATCATTCCTTATTTTATGAAGTTATTGAAAACTGTTGCTTTGAAGAGCAGTCAGGTCTCATCTTTGGCAGATGTTCCTTGCTTTATAATTTTGTGATACTAGCAGCTTTTTCAAGCTTTTTGAACAAACACATACTAAGACTAGAAGTTTCCTGCTCTTAGTCTTTCCAATGAGCAGAATCACCTTTGACTCAACAGGATACCCCAGTGACAAAGCTGAAACTTCAAATTTTTCAGACCAGTCTTCTTTTAAACCATAGCTTATACTTTAGTCTGTAAAAAAAAAAAGCATGTGTTTTCTAATGACAATTTGTATTATGCACTCCAAGTCAAAGAAAAGAAGGAGTCTGCCCATTCTATCAGTTCCTTGTGTTAGACGGTTCTATTTAATAAAGATCCAATTTATAATCATAAAACCCATGTTACATTATGTTTAAGCTTCTAAAGTTTGACAACTTTATACAAACATTCTGAAATAAAAATTTACTATATTTTTACTTTTACACTATACATTTTATTGTGGATGCCTCTTTTCTCTTTCTTTGGGTCTCATTTTGGTACAAGTCTACAAGAGGCAAATAATTAGTCGTGGAGGTCTCAACTGCACACCCACTTGAAACTAGGAACTGTCAAATAGCTCATGAAGGACTATATATTCATATTTCTTTGGTTTTTATTCTGTTCTGAATCTAAATTATAACACAGTGAAGTCCAATTTGCACTTGCACAAATGCTTCAGGTCGCCATCTTCTGGAATTTCATTGGCAAAAGAGAAGACTGTCCTAATTGCACTTGAAAGCTTCAAACAAAAGTTAAGACATTGCTCTCCTGAGCACAAGAAATACTCGGGAAATAGCTCTCATCTCCCCTCAAAAGTGCTAACTGAAGCATGTAACCCTTCCCCAAAGGGAAGGCTTCATCCTCAGTTTTCTGGTCAATACACAAAAAAACCCAAATAAAACAGGAATAGCTGATAAGACAGCTTTCTCTTACCCTGCCTGAAGGGTCAAAGATTTACTGAATTCTAGAGCAACAGATAACACTGCATTATCCTCTCTGACCACCTACACACCTTGAAGCATCCAGCACTTTCGGTACTGAAATAATACATAGTATATGGCTAAAACATATCAGTTTTATGTATATGGCTAAAACATAATCAGCTACTCCCTTAAAAAGCTTTGAATTCCATGTCTTCATGTCTCTGAAAATTCACCACTAGCTTTGGTGAGCATTATTCTAATTGTTAGCTACTCTTGACTTTGTCCAGATGCACCTAGCAGCAACTGATTTGTATTTGTTCTGTAGAGGACATAACAGTGATTCCAGGATTTCTCATAGTAAAAATCGTACATCTTCAAAATAAGACTTTCTCAATCTTTCTTCTTCCAAGATAAGATACACAGATCATTAACTATCACTGAAGGCATGTTGTCCAGTCCTCTATCTTTAGATATGTGGTCTTTTCCCAACTTAAATACCCAAAACTCAACCACCCAAACAAAACCACTCCTCCCTCCAAAAAACCCACCAAACCACCAAAACCAAACCCCACAGCACAAAAGCGAGTAAATCCATTAACAAAAAAATAATTAAATTTTAAACTGTGTCTTCAACAATTACTCTTTGAAATTCCTCAGCTTTTAGTAGCTTTTTAACCAAGCAGGATTTCACAGCTAATACAAAGAAGTTCAATGTTACAGCATGAGAACTTTAAGAGCTACAAGATCTTAAGATCAACTGCTCAGCAGGTAAGAGTACAATCTCAGATCATCACCCTGCCTTTGACAAATAAAAAGAAAGCATTACCTGACCTTCACTGGCTAATACTGCATGAAGCTCTACCTTCAGCATGACAGTTCGGAAAACAAGATATTACATAAAACCAAACAAACCACAGTATTTCAACACATATTTCTTTTCCTTCCTGAAGGTAAAGCCTTTAGCTAGAAGCTATGCAAAAATACACTCTCCTGCATCCTCTGAACATGCCCACCACTCTGGCAATTTAAACATATACCAACTACCTAAAGCATAACACAATCCAGACACAAAAATCTAAGGCACTCTCTCTCAAAAAAGGCCTTTTCTATTAGCTATTAAGCAAGGAATGCTTTTCTTTTTTCTTTTAGAACTAAAAACTATGTATACTGCTTAATCATAGAATCGTTAGGGTTGGAAAGGACCTTAAGATCATCTAGTTCCAACCCCCCTGCCATGGGCAGGGACACCTCACACTAAGCCATATCACCCAAGGCCTCGTCCAACCTGGTCTTGAACACTGTGAGGGACAGAGCATAAAATAATACTGTACCCAAGCTGTAGATGAATAGCAAAGGATTAAATTAAAATTCAACATTCAAGGACACAGACTGTACCTAAGCAAAGTTACCCTTTTCAAACCCTTAAGCTTAAAGAACAACTGTATTGTAAGTTTCAGGACACTTTACACCATACTTCCCACAGTAAGAAAGCACCACATGCAAAAAACATCTGTAACTTGCCAGAATGGGTCTGACATTTTTTAAGAATTGTGAATTCCAACCACTTTTCAGATGCATTTTTCAAGTGATAATGAGATAACCTCAAAGAAGAATCCAATTATAATTTATCACACACCTGTAATAATTCTTGCATGCACACAGCAAACTCAAAACAAAGAACAGAGAGCAGTCTTGGGAACAAGACCGGTAAGGATGCCTTGGTTTTTTACCCCTGCATCTCATCTGTTCATTTTTGACAAGAGACAATTTATTGCATCAAGTTAAAGGTGTGAAAAAGCAGAATACCCACCATATACATCAGAATGTCTCTAATCATCACCATTGCTGTTTGATGATCATTCCATGCTTGATTTAGTGTTTGTAGAAAGTTGTTATTCAAGGAGTTTAAAACATCTTCTCGCACCTGAAGCAAAAAAAAAAGCAGCACATTGTCATAAACCCAAGTCAGTTTCTCCTGCACCACCTGTATTTCTACAAGCTTTGCTTGAAAAAGAAAAAATAAAAAAAAAATCTTGTTCCTCTATGAACTTGAATATTCCAAACAAGTTCTTGCATTTCCTGGAGGCTGATCATCCCCACTTTGTACTTCACTTCTGTGGAAAAGTAAGACTTCACACAAGTAAGAAAAAACAGGCTAGAAACAAGAGCAACAAAATAAACATGGATATTACATTTCAAGGGAATACCTGAAAACTCTAATATTAAAAGTATTTTCTACAACTCAAATGCTTCATTTCCAGTGCTATAGTGTTCCCATTAATGTTAACATTACTATCACAAGTAACCTCAGATTATTGGGTAGTACTGGTGAATGTTAAAACAGGAGTAAGTACAGGTGGAAAACTGGCCATGATGACATTTAGAAAGACATGCTGAGACAGCACAAAGTTACAGCAAACAACAGTTCTGAAAGGAAACAATCACTTGGTAAAGACCAGACTCTTACACTAATAGTCCATAATTGCCAACAAGACTCCATACTACAAACTAAAGTCATCATTTTACAAATGTGTATGTTAGTTGATTCATTTGTCCCATCAATTTCAAGCTTTATTCTTTTTGACACTCCTCCTCACTCATAAAACCAGAGAAGATTCAGTTCCATATTTTGATTTTCACACAGTAGGCACATACAACAGTGCTCAAGCTTTAAACACATGTAAAAGAGAAACCTGAGGGAATGTAAAAAAAAAAATATTTCAGAGTTTAACTGCATCAACTGACTTCTGATACAAGTTGCAGAATACATCCTGTCTTTTTTGTAATGGAACAGAACATATTTTTACATTTACAGATTTGCATTTATACTTGTGTGATATAGCACAGAGCATTCAAAGAGCAAACCGAAACACACATGACAAGCAGCCACAAGATGCACCAACATCAGACACAACCATCTGACAGGCTTCATTCTGTCATTTAATTTTTACAATGTTATTAGGCAAAAACAACAGTCTGCCACACTACTATATATATACTCCATAAACTTAGATGAACCAGAAACATAGCACAGCATAGCATAGCATACAAACACAATGGTCTCCTCTGGAGAAGCTCTTCACCTTTTCATTGAATCTAGGTAATACAGATATGTTTGTAGGTTATTCAAAGCTCTGCAAAATCTTCAAACACCTACTCCCAAGACCTGAGCAAGGCCCCTCCTCCTTACTTTTGGAAAACACAGTATGAAGTTGTAAGTCACAGTGCCATTCCTTATGATAGTGATTATCATTTACCCTTGGGTTTCCCAAAGGTGTGCTCTGTTGTCATCGAATCTATGTAGGTTTTAGCTAAAATGTAAATACGCATTAAAAACTTCACCAACTGTGCTTGTAAAGTGTGTGCAAAATCTTCCAAAAGAGAAATCTTCCAAAAAAGAAACAATCATGGCATAGTTGCTTTCACTTCTTTAGTCAATATGGAAAAACATTGGTAGATCAACTACACTACTAAAATTTACCAAACCAAAACTAAACACCTGTGTAGTTTACAAGCACAGATAACCAGGGTAGGGATTTTTTTTTTTTAAAACACAGAGGCAGCACGCCTTTGTAACACATCCATCAGAATAATCCTCCTAGACCAGCCAGTGCCAAATCACACACCAAACTGTAGTCATTGCCACCTGGTGGCAAGCACCCCCTTTTGCTACAAGCCTCCAAATAGACAGAGGAATGCAGAGATCTGTGCCCCCTCTGCTCCATATAGTATGCCATGTGGCTCTATGGAAATATATATTAAATCCAGGAATGGGTGCAGTACAACAAAACTACTCTAAAAGTCTCTGTGAAGCTTCTCAATGACATTCTCCTACATTTACTTTAAGCTGCAGACAGGTTTGGGAAGCTGTTCTTTCGGTTGCTACAAAAGTCAACCAAATTACTGCTTACAATAGCTGTGTAGTTAATGAGCACTGAACACATTCCTTCTATGGACTGTGAATAAGGCAATAGTACAGGAAAACTAGTATAACGCACAAAACATCTTAGCCATGCAAAGGTGCAGTCAGACCCCTGTGGTGCAATAAATGACTTGTAATTAAAAACCCCTGGAAATCCAAACTCTTCTACAGAGGAGGAAGCCCTTCCTTCAGAGACAGAGCTGCTGCTCTTCCAAAGCCTTAGAAAATTTGAATCCCAAAGGATTTTTTATCAGCAGAGTGCTACTTTCAACTATCTGAGCTTATAGTGATTTCTATGACAATCTTTGCAGCTACGCAGTAAACTGGCAGGCACATCCAGCTTAAAAAGGACTGTTCATATAGTCTCAAAACTAAACAACTTTATAACATACGTAAGGTCATCTTGTATTTGCAAGAATGAAATCTTCTACATAACTTCAGGCTCAACTCTCAAGGAAATATAGCATCCTCCCCCGCCAATCTCTGAAGAATTGGCATAAGCTTTCAATACCTTTAAATAACTCTCTACTAAATGTACACAAAGCAGACTTATGGCCTTATATTTTTTCTCTTACAGTGCCTAGCCTGACACAGCAACACAAATAGCTCAATTACATAATTTCCACTACTGTAAGGATAGCCAGAACCTCCTGTGTGCAGCAGCAGTATAGAACAGCACTTGCTGAATCAAGGGCTCAAAGTCTCAAAACTTCTATTAACAGTTTCCTCATCTTCTACAAAAGTCCAAGTAGTGCAAGAAACAGTATTCTAAAATCTTACCATCCCAACAGATTAACTTTACCAAAACCACCTGTTCACTGAAAGGAAAAAAAACAACAACAAACCAACCACAACTGAAGAATATTGACAATTCTGAATTGCATTCACTACCTGGGAATTCCCTTGCATCTTTTTGCCCTCCATAAAATTGCAGACTTCAGACTTACAGTAAACTGTAATGCTCACTAATCAATTCGTCTCCTACACAACTCCTCATGCCATTCCTATTTCATAGACATCATTTCAAACTCTAAAAGGAGCTTGAAATTACTTCCTATCTTCTCTCTCCCCTTCCTTCTGCAACAGCACTGTAGCAAATTTTAAAGCTTGCCAAGGATTCTAGACATTATTTTGTAAGCCCCAGAGTAGAAACACTTTCTTCACCCTAAATCTTCTGTACCACTACAATTCCTTCTATACTTAACACAATGACTGGCTCCATACCCTCCTTACCGAAGGAGTTTCTTACATGTGTGCCTTCACTACTACTCTGAAATTGCACGCACTGCTGCTACTGAACTCTAACAGCTGCAAGAGCAATGACCACCATGTTGTAACGCATTCTGGTCATGTCAGCCACAGAAAGTAATACAAATGTTCAGTAAGATCAAGAAGTCCTACAAGGCATGAGAACATCCCAAGCACCTCTGCCTGTTCAGTAATGCTCTAGTACCTCCTCAAACCAGCACATTTCAGCTCATTTAAGTTTAGAAGAGTCTCCTACACCTCAATCTGACACACACACTGGACAGAAGAAACAACCAAACTGTACTGGGCCTGGCAAACAAACCAATCAATTCCTTTGACTCACACACACAGAGGGTGCACAGTATTTTGCAAGTCACAGGTTTAGATTTCACTAGACTATGAAGTGTTTGTAAAAACTAAGGAAACTTTAAAAATATTATCCTGCAAACTTTTTAACTTGAAGTTTTTTAATTCCAACACAAGTGATGTTGTTTATCATCAAGTGATTTAGAGAACTGCAAACTAAGCTTTGTGTGTTTATTTTTTTAAAACACTTTTACAACATTTGAGTGAAAAAGTAAGAGACTAGGCTTGAGAAACATGAAGGAAGAGTGTCCACATCAAGCTACAGGATTGCCAAAGGACAAGAAGGGGAGGAATCAATGAAGTACCAAATGCACAAGAATTAAATGTCTAAATTAAGATAAAAGGTTTCAGCACTTCTTATTCCACACTATTTTAAAATTCAGTTCTAAATGTACTATAATAATGATGTAAATACACAGGCAAAGACAAGGTTTAGCTTTTACTACCCTGTAGTAAAGCCAAGGTAGTTCAAGACCACTGACTCCTGTCAATGATGTGCAGTAAGCTACTTGGCTTACTACTTACCTTCATCAAGCAGCCAGAACCTGGTGACTGCAACTACAAGCCATTAGGGTCTGCATGTTCAAAACCAAGCATACTTTTTAGTAACTTGCTTGTGTGCTTGTATCTTGTACAGATCATGCTGGCACCTATCATTTTACATTAAACAGGCTGTAAAGACAATACACAGTATTATGTTTTCTTGTTCAGAAGTCAAGTCATTTTCTTCTTTAAAGTGTTTGGTTTCTTTCTAATAAACAGCAAGCTAAGTAAGCACAATTTTCATCTAGCAATTAAATAAGCATAAATATCTCTTTTAACTGTGCCACACCAAAAATGATTTTTTTTCTTTCCAAGTCTGAAAACTATTTGTAAAAATACATGAACAAATACACTGCCTCTACCTAGTCTTTTACATTACATTTAATTAACCAGCATGACTGAAATACTACAGGCATGTAACTTTTTTTGTAGGAAGATAACCAGCAGCTGTGGACAGCAAATTACAATTATGTTTCAAGGATTCTAGCAATTCAAAATTTGGGTTTGGCTCCTCAGATATACTTCCTGAACTGAATGTAGCCCTTTCCTAAAATCTATTCATGTTGCACATTTTCATTTTGATAAAAAAGTTAAGAGATTTTTATGAACAACACTTCAGTTGGCAAAATCCCCCTCTTCTAAACTCTAGCATCCATTGAATCTCTGAATTGAAGATTACAAAGACTTGTGATGAGAGCATTTATTATTAATTAGCTACTTAACATTTAACAGAGAACTGCTTTTGCAAAGGCACTGAAAATTCAAGATTCCTCTAAAACTACTGTTACATAAGTGTAAGAGAGAAAGTTTTTGTTTAACCTCACAAGTACTAATGGCACAATCATAAGATGCTGTTATAGAACTGATCCTATTTCTTAATAAACAATGCACTATTTTTCCCATACCTCCATCTGTAACCACCTCAATTTTCTTAAGCTAACCACCAAAAGGAGTAGTTTTGAGCCTACAGAAGTTATCTATTCTTCAGAGTTTTCTGACAGAGGTCAATTTTTATTTTTGTTTAATCTTTCCCTGGGATTATTTCATTTATAGGTTGGCATCATCAGACACCTGGATAAATTAACCTTTTAAGCTTTACAGCATTTTACTACTAAAATTCAGTAGTTAGCATTTTTATTTAGAAAATAAACATCCAACCTTCTGATCATCATCTGTTTTATGTTACCTGGACACACAGATATAATTTGATTAATCATATTAAAGATTAGAAAAGTAGATGACTAGAGAAGATGCTCTAGATTTTTTTAAGCATCAGATACAATAGCATTTAATTGTCATTTTTTTTCTATGCTGGTATCTGTGCAACCCTCTCAGCCAGTGCAGTAACACAACAAACTCAAAGGATCTTCTGCTCTTTTGTCAGCTTGCCCCATCAGCCCTTCAGAATAACTAATTTTGCACATGGGTGGTTTTTAACATGTAGAATAGCTAAGCACAAAGATAAGCAGCTCTCCTCTAATTAAACTAGGATGAATTTAAAGCAGAGGAAGAACAAAAGGTTAGTGTCATGATTAAGTATAGACTTTAAACATGGCCATATACAAGAACAAGGCACAAAAAGCCTCAGCCATTTGCCACATTTTATATGAATAGCGCAGATTACGAATGCACAGATGATGAAAACAGAAGTGTTTGAGAGCCACAGATGTGCCACAAGTATAGAGGAGAGCCATAAATTATTTAGCTACTTCATACAGGATGTTTCATCTCATGCAAACAATTAAAAAGACCCACATGCAAAGCAATTTAGACTATACTTGTCTGGACCACACTTTTAAAAA
This sequence comes from Pezoporus wallicus, assembly GCF_028554395.1. Taxonomy (NCBI): domain Eukaryota; kingdom Metazoa; phylum Chordata; class Aves; order Psittaciformes; family Psittacidae; genus Pezoporus; species Pezoporus wallicus. The sequence goes on from NW_026640059.1 coordinate 2,985,461, forward strand.
CTAAGATTTTAGAAGAAATAATACACTCCTGTGCCACAGCAGTTAGAACAAGAAACTCCCCATTATTCAGACATTAACCTCCCAACCGCATTCTGTGTATCAGCCAGCAGTGATCATTCAACACACATGACTTTCCTTTCCAAATACTATAATAACAGAACAGATACTCCATCTGGACCCATAGTCAGCGTATGGGATCAAACAAGGATATTTATCTCTTTTCAGAGACAGGCAGCTATGGATATTACCACAAAGAGTAAGGCATCTTCCCTACACTTAGGATCCTATTACCACGAAATATTATCTAGACTCCTAAAAAATGAGTTTTAAACTTTTTTCAGTGACATATTATTAGTCAACCCTAACCATTCCTTACAAAGACTGATTCAAGACAAGATGTATCATCTGAGAAAAGAGCTCTTCACATATTCAGAAACAAGAAATTTCTGCATAACATTTTGACCAAATTACATGGTTTTGAAAAGGCTAAAATGTTAGAATGCAGGCTATTCAGGACTTTTCGTTGCTGCCACGCTGATTTTTTTGTACATTGCCTACCCCCTCTTCAAACTGTGTAATCCTAGCACAACTCTCATTAACTTATGAATTAGTTCATTAGCCCATAACAAACATGTTCTTACACTGGTATTTATTTTGCTCCACAGACTGAAAAAAAAACCCAAACCCCAAAACAAACAAACAAAAGAAAACTGACTAGAAAACGAAACAAAATTTGTTCTGAGAAAGTCATAAAATTCCACCAAAAGGCCACAAACCTTTTCTTAAAAGGTCCCAGCTCTCAACAGTTATGCCTCAGCTTAAGTTGTTTCCTACTATACACTTTCGAATACTTGATATGGTCTGACCTCCATCAGTAATTTACAGCAAAAAGTATCTGGAATGTGAAGTCATTTAAACTTGGTGTTAGCTCTAAGCTACCATTTTTGAGGATGGCAATACCATTTCAACACAAGGCAACATAATAATATAATCACAATCGTATAATTAAGTTCTGGTTTTGTCATTTAAGTACCTATTTAGAATTCTTTTGTGTAAGACACTGATTTTAATTCATAAAATGACATACCTTGTTTATTAGATGCTCAGTGACCACTTCTCTTAGTCCAGTGTAGAGCTTTTCTCCATGTTTATGCAACACCATTGTATACGCGTTCCTATACAGCTCCTCAAAACTGAGACCGCTATTGTTCTTACGCTGGATTTCTTGGATTGCATTTTTTAGAAGATCCCAAATACTGTTCACATATTTCTCATCCATAGTCATCTGTAAAAACAGAACAATACGGTATCATTTAGACTCAAGAATGATAACTACAGAAAGATATCTCTGGAAAATGTAACTCCAGGAGCAGTGTTTCTGCCACATTTTGTTGATTCTGTTATCACAAGGTTTCTCAAAATTTATCAGAAGAAAAACTACTTATGAACCTCATGGGGATTTCAAGAAATAGTTATCGAAATCATGATTTGCAAAATTTTAATGCTTTTCTACTTCAGAGCTGCAAATCCACAGAACCCAGCTCCAGAGCCTGTACAGTGGGAAGGCAGGTAATCACAGACATGAGCTCCTTCCCTACACTTTCTCTGCAGTGTTGACAATGACTGTCCTCATAGTTTCGCCCCATACTAACATGCTGCTTGACAGCTCATAAATCATAATGCAACACTGCTCTGCTTAACCAGACCCCAAATCAACCTGTACAATAGAAGATAATAGTCTCTGACACAGAGTTAGCAAACTAGCAAACTTACTTAGTCATCTGTTTGAGCTAACTAGGTATTCTTTATTTACAGCAATGTACTAATGGCCAAAGAATTACATGCCTACAATACTGTGCCCTATAATTTAAGTACTTAGAGGTGTTGAAATACCCCACAAATGTCCAAAATTAACAACTGTATTGAACATATTTCCCTTGCACAAATGTGGTTAAATAACTTGCTACAGGATATGCATCAAGTGGTTAGCAGAATATGCATCTGCTTGGTCTGTTATTCAGACACTATATATTTCAGTAAGTATTTCACATAAAGCTACAGCAATAAAGAAGAAATCAGAGAATGAGAGAAACTCTTACAAGAAATAGTCTCAATGTAACAGCAAAACAACTTTTGAAATTTACTATCTAGTGCTTAGTGTGAATCAGTTTACAACTGTGTTTTACCAATGCAAGGTGCTTCGAATAAGATGCTTTATAGATAAAGAAGCATCTGGGATAGCAAGCAAGAGTAGCAACAAGGTATCAGATGTCAGTATTGCCTAAAGTTTGCGATTGAGCCAAATGAAAAAAAAAAAAAAAAAACCAAAAAAAACTAACCCCCCAACAAAAAAAAAAACCACCAAAAACATTTTAATTTAACAAAATTTAAAATGAAGTGTTTAAAGTTAAGTTTGGTTTACTTTATACAAAAAAAGAACTGATCTAACATTTTACATCTAAGGAAAAAAAAAACACTATTCCCAGAATTACTGTGAAGAAAGAAAATATCCTTGAGTCTACAAATATTGTCAAAGCAGCCTTGAAAACAGAAGCTGTAAGTAGTAAAAGAGTAAAGGTACGACATTATAGAAGAAAATCATGACCAGTCCTGGTATGCTTCTCCCCCACCTTCCACCCAAAACCCACCAAGTGAGTAGAGGAAGGACACAGAAGAGTGGATTTGCCAGCATTTGTAATAAAACATAATGACTGGCAGAACTTCTTTTCAGTAAAAGTACACTTTTACATGCAATTTCAAAACGTCAATTTTTCTAGGTATTAGAAACAGAACTACAGCTCATAATAAGGGTAGGTCATTTGCTGCATTGGGAGGGAATGGGCTGCTGAACAAAATCAAAACAAGCTGCATCCTCCTCTTTTTTTTTTTGAGGTTTGGTTAAATACAAATATTTTAAGAATAAAAATAATCCTACTGCTATTTTTCCCACTCTCCTGATATCAGAACTACTAGCCTGTATGTAATCAAACTGAACCAAGTATGTAACTTAAGAGGTATGTCACAATACACCTAAACCTACCAAACAAATCACAAACCCATTGAAAAAAAAATTCTTAGCTCCCAATCTCCAAAAACCAAAACCTGAAAGTAACAGAGAAATTGGGGAATGTCATCCTCCCCGCTTTTTGCTTATCTTGCTATGTGTAATATTGAAAGGTCAGTTACTGCCTTTTTAATTTACATTTGCTACATTGGTGCCTCTTCAGGGAAATTCTTTTCTAAAGCCTTCCTGAACAAGCAATTTTACAAGAACTGATACTGAAGACAATCATTTAAAATTGCAGACAGTAATCCAAGTAGAAAGCTTTCCTGTTTTCCTTAAAAAAAAATAAAATTGATTTTAAACAAAGCATGGACTTAAACCAACACTTCCCAATGCCATTTTCCCCCTTTGTGAATCAAAAATCTCCCAACCAACATGACAACCTTTTTATCTCAACTGCAACTTAACTGCCTGCTGTATTAAAAAAAAAAAGTAGTGTGACCTGTATAAAACAAGCAAATCACCAGACACTAGTCTGAAGAGGTATTTGCAGCATTGCTTTTATGTTTACTGGGTTGGTCAGCCAGTAAACATTTCTGTATATTACACATAAGCACATTTAATTACTGGGATCTGTTCAAGATCTTTAACATCTGCGATCTTTAACATCTAATAACTGGGATCTCTTCAAGAAAAAGCTAAATAAGTGAACTGTTTAACCCTCCTACTTTCAATCCTAATGCTTTTTTAAAAAAATAAATAAAAATCAAGGAATGATTGTAACATTATTTGCTCCGAACTGATTGAACATAAATGCAAACCCAGAGCTTTCTGCCTCTTAACAATTAACACACCATGAACTGCTTTGGAAATGCAAGAGAGATCCATAAAAGGTAACTTTAAAGGGTACACGTGTCCATGGGATAAATATACAGAAATGTCTGAAATAGTATTATGAACTTATCTTACTACCTTTTAAGAGTAAGCGTGAAGGATTCTGCTTCTCATTGCAGCTTCCTATTCTGCTATTGACTTCAGATTAGCATCTGTGAAGCTTTGTGGGATCAGGTTTGCTAAAGTTCTAAGATACTAAGTTAGAAGAGCACTATCTTCCAAAAAAGACCTAGCTTGTTTGCAGGAGTGTTTTTCTAACAAAGCAAGGACTCCTAATGCTTTAAATAACTCAGTTCTATTGGACAGTAAGTCACTGCAGTAAAGCTTTAGCAAAAGTTTACTATTTCCACTGCTGAAGAGTTGTTTAGCTTTTGAACAGAAGAGGCCTTCCTGTACCATTTACCCTCAAAGCTATGTAAGAATCACAGTGATTAAGTCTACCCTTGGAGTATTTAACTCACAGGTTCATGTTTCTTCACCCCCCTTCCTTAAATCAGGCTTGTATGCAGATTAAAAAGAAAACCAAACTAAAAAGCCAAACACATAACCCCCACAGACAACTGAGCAATAAAGTTTGTGATGCCATTAGAACAATTTGGCATCTTTCAGAATTCTGTACAAAAGTATCTCTAAAATCACTATTAGACAACTGTGATTCTAATCTCCCAGTCTGACCCAGGAGTGAAGATTTATGCAACTCTCTAGATCCCCATCAACAACAAAGCCTGTAAGTGATCCACAAATATGAATACAGGATCAGAATCCAGATGTTTTTCCATGCTCATTCCCAGATTTCTTCCAATGGTTATATTTTAAAATTGAACTCTGCAGTTGTTGTACTTGTAATGCCTTGCTTGTGCCTTCCAGTCTTGCAGATTTAAGCAAAAACTAGATTACTGCTTCTGCTGGTGCTTTGGGAAGAAAACAAAAAAAAAAAAAAAAAAAACCAAAACAAACAAACTCCCAGGTTGAGAAAATCTTTCAGAAGCAAAGTCCCAGTAATTTCAGTAGTGGTTACTCTTGGATTCATCAAGATAGTAAGAAACCAGTGTCCAAAGAGAGGAAATACATAAATGCACTCCAGTTTATCTGAACATTACCTTTCTTGGGGAATGGGAGAGAGATCAAGTCTGTTATTGGCAGAAGAGAGAGATGTTTATAAGAAGCCACTAGTTGGAAAACTTCCACAAACCGCTGCCCAAATGCTAATGATTCAAAGATGCAACTTTAACACATAAACATCTGAGCTCAAAGTGTAGCAGAAGTACATCTTGAGGAAATTAGACTAAAATGTCATTGTACAATGAAAGTGCAATCAATCCACCAAAAAAAAAAGTCAGCAAAAGACTCAAAAGATCCTTTATGCCACAGTACTGCCATACTGCAGGATCAGACACATGCAAGCCCTTTTCTTCAACATTTGTCCATCCTATTGAAGTCTCTGAGAATGAACAATCACTGTCAGCAGTCTACTGCCACCTGAAAAGCATGACATCAGCAGGTAAAGCTAGTAACAGTCATGAATAGGTTTCTCCATCTCTCCCTCCTAGAAGCTAAAAGTAGACATCAGCTCTTCCAAATAACTTTGTCATTCCTTAAATCAAAAGGGTCAAACAGCTCTATTCAAGTAGCTTTGGTACTAACATAAAACTTCATGCAAAATATTACCATCTACCTCCTATTCATTTAGTTTAAAGGGAAGTGCAACATCCTGTCCCTGGGAGAAACAACCCCATGATGCATTAATACATGCTGGAACCAACTGGCTGGTGTTTTTGACCTTAACACTACAGAACTTGCTCCTCTTACTTAGAAGAGTTCCTTAAAAGATTAATTGTAAGGAAAGGCAGTTTACAGCAGTAAACGGTTAAGAATCTGTTGAATTCTTGATTGTTTACACCAGCTTCTTTTTACCAGAAGTAGCTACTTCGTCTTCTTAAGCAAGAGGTGGTTAAGAAGGAAGTGAGGAAGAGCCTATAGCTGGCCTACAGAATTTCAGCAAGAGTATCCAGCAGGAATTTACCAACCAGTAAAAACAGGAGACACTTGAACTAGTAATCACAGTACTAGAGACTAGACATAGCTTCTCATCCTTGCAAAAGAAGTTTCTAGACAAGTTCTGTAAAGTTCTCACAAAGATCTCAGACCAAATAGGGCATTGTTAATTCTCAGAAGTTTTAAACAGACTGCAAACACACTTGCAGAACAGGGCACAAACACCACTACTGAAATTTTGTACAGACCAGCTGCAGAGCACTTACCACAATTCTATACACTACCAGGTGAAACAGACCAATTTGGAAATGATTATTGCAGCACAGTATTTGTCAAAGTTTTCAGAAAACATAAGTATCATCTGCCTCATTCCTTTTCATGAAATCCTTTAGGTCTAATGCACCAGAGCACTGCACTGAGAACCCACTGAAAGTACAGAATTCAAGTGTTTACGCTCTCTACCCTGAAGGAAGTGAGTGGATACCAAAGTTAGTTAGCAGTTCTGAGAGCAAACATTTGCACCTAGTAATTGCAGCCTGTTCTCACTTCCTCATTTCCTGCCCCTCAGCAGACGAAATGAGCAGGAGCTGACCGCTGCCATCTAAAACTGCCACCACAGGGGTCCTGACCTACAGTCCAAAAGGCAAGGGAGGCTGACAGAACTAACAGTCTAGTTCCATTTCAAGACAGGGCATTCACCAATATAATACTAAATAATCTGTTACACAATAACTCAGCATCCTTAGCCAGGATCCTTCCCTCTGAATGAAACTTGGCTGAGGTTATCCAGAAAAGGTCAAGAGCAACACATTTTCTGCCTCAGAACCTAATCACTACTTGAAATTTTATAAACCCTTCCAATATTGTTAAATTTAAAATACAAGTATTGGAAATGACAGGAGATCCATTGCCTAGTGTCTGCTCCAAGAATATCTCAAAATAGCATATTAAGATATGGAACTACACATTCTTCAACTACAGAGCAGATAAAATGCACCCCTATTAATGATAAACGGAGAGCTCAACATTTATACTTCTCCAAATTTTGAGGTTTTGATCATTGTACAGCAATGAGCATATCTGGAAGAGGATATACTGGCTACACCTCATTGCCTAAGAAACATCAGCACTCAAGAAGCTAACAACTCTGTAACACACTTACAAATAAAAACAACTAATCTCTGAACTACCAAAACAACCAGGTATAAAATTCCTCTATAGTGTTATTTGAACAGGTTGACTGTTATACACCAAAAAACATAACCAGAAGCTAAGAGAGGGAGCATGAAGAAAGTAAGGGGCACCATAACCTACTGCTGTTCTCCTGCATCTAGCTCACTTTGGCCATCCGCTGAAAGAGTGACAGGGAAGTCATAGCAATGTGCCATCAAAACTGATCCTAATAACTAGGCTTTTGCTCAAAGGTGACTTATAACAAAACTGGAGATGATGATCCAGTATTATCCACATCTCCTAGGAGTGTCAGGAAATGCCTACTGCACTATTATACTCCCTCAGAGGAGTGTGTGTGGTGGTGGGAATCTATGTCTGTAGTTTGCTTATGGCATATGGCAGTTATCATTTACAATATTAAGTATTGATGTATGTTTTTTTATATATGTGTTTTGCTCTTCACTCATCCCTTAAGATACAAGCCTTATCCTTGTTTGGGTGGGCAATCTCTACACTAAACTTCTCCAGATTCCTCCCGCAAGAAATATTCACGGCCTGCACCATGCTCCATTCTGGGCTCAGAAGATGAGCTGAGTAACCAGTGCTGACAGTAATCCCATAAAGGTCAAGAGAAAAAACATCTCTAGGCTGCCCCCAAAAAAGGCGTGAACCTCTGTACAACAGGCAGGGCTCCATGACAATAGTAACAGAAATGCAGGAACCACAATATCCACCTCTCCTTCCCAGCTCTGTCAGGCTTTATGCAGCAGAAGCAAGTCAAACACACAACTTTGTCAACTGATACACCCAAGAGCTGCAGCAAAACCCCTTCCTTCCCCACTTTGCTTAAAATGGTTCTGCAGCAATTAAAAGCTATTCTGCTAGCATGGAGCAAAAGAGGTAACTAGATTAAAATGTGATTGTTCCTTAAAAGATGGTGTTGTACCTCCTGTGTAGTGCCTGACAGATTTGGTCTACCTCCAAGGCATTGTCTAGGAGTACTACTGGTCTCATCACAAAACAAGTGCTGCTTCAGGGTGAGAGCTTGAAGAGGAAGGGGTTTGGTTGATTGGTTTTGATAAGCCTTACAGCAAACTGTAATATCCTCCAAGAACTTCCTTTTCTAGTAAATCTAAAGCCCAGGAAAAAAAGATTTGTTCCTCCTCTCAAAAGGTAACGTTTGGCAGCACTACAGGTAGACCTGACAAGAGCTTCACCACACAATAGCAATTTAACAGCCTATATGAAAAGTTTAAAAGAAGTCCTTAACAGAAAATGTCATACTGCAGCAACAGTTTTGACATGTCTAGGAGACTGAACAAATTGAAAGAAATATCAGACTAATTTCACATTTTAGGAACTGATTAAGAAAGAAACTAACCCTAAACTGCCAACATACTTCATTTACTCTAAATTTCAACTTTTAATACAATTTATTCTTTTTTCCCCCAAATGCTCTTCCTCAACTTTAGTCTTACAAATCTGTGGAACATTATATCCTGGAGGAAAGATGGGGGAAAAATGAGAACACCAACTCCTCCCAATGACCTACTTCATCTGAACTGTGACTATGAACTATGTAAATTTGAGCAGTTACTGAATAAACACAAAGCAAAGGGTAATCTAAAACTTATTGTTTCATTTCTTTAAACAATACATAAACAATGGAAACAACCTGGAGAGGCAAACAAATAAGCATAAAGTGAAACACAAAATTACACAGTGCTGATTCTGTGAAGACAGACATCTCCCCATTTACAGACCTTCCCACACCTTCCCAGCACTAGCTCATGCTTTGTGTTATAACTACTAATGATCAACTGTAAGAATGCATGGTATACACAAAGACTAAGGTCAACAGCCTTTCAGAAGACATCATCTCTCAACTGTAGAACACAACATATTTAGTCAACAGTAAATTGCTGGAGCATACTATTTAATAGCACCTATTTAATCCAAAACAAGGTCCATGAGTATTCACTACTCTAAGACACTTCAGACTCTCTGATTTAGCAATTCTTTCATTTTTTCCATTACAGATTCAGACTCTTGCACAACACATGCAAGTTCATGGACAAACTTACCTTTCTTTTTCCTCTCCTACAGGTCCATTAAGGACAATCTACATTAGTCTAAAAGTCAACTTACAGGTTCAATTTGCAATTCATAATGCTCAACTTACAAAGCACATCTTCCAACAGTCACTCTCACCAATACAAACAGAACTCTCATTCATACAGAAGATATTCATACAGAATATTACTCGTCTGAGTGGGTCAATGAAAAATGAATGATAGCGCACCAGCCTCATTTTTCATTCACTTATTGGTATATATGGATTCATACAAACCAGTCTTTAAGGTTCTGTATAAAAACTTCATCAGTAAGTTAAGTAACATCATAGGATAATCAAAGTCAGTAACTACAGTACTTACAGTCACCTCAACAAAGCTTAACTGTCTCTTACACATTCATCTGTCTTACTATTTATTTTCCACAAGACCCAAACATCTTGAAATACACGTGTTTATTTCATATCTATGATTCTATTCTATGATTCTATACGCTTTAGTCAGGAAGGCCTGAAGGATGTTGTCCTCCAGAAGGATTGGATACTGTGGAAAAACAATATTAACTTCTTTTCAACGTAAATTTTCAAAGACGCTACTGATTACACCAGGAATCTTATTCTACAACTGCATGCTTTGCCTAAAGAGGCTAGCAGAACAATATTTAATTAAAAATACAGAAATGCCAGTTTTAAAGTTACCTCCCCCATCCCAGCACCTGGAGACAAATATAAATGCCTCTGAAAAAGCATCATCTGTAAATGATTAAATCTCCCCTTGCCGTGGTACAAGCTCCTGCCCACCTGCCATCCCATTATGAAACTTGCTTTAAAAGCATCGTCTCTAGAAAGGTAACAACTGCTTTTGTGCAAGCTTCTAGAAGAACTGAACTGGTAAGAGGCTGAATATAGGAAGTTCTAGTTCAAAAGATAGTTGACACTACTACAGAATGGAAGTGCTTACATAGCCAAAGTAGTGACATTACCAAGGTTCTTTTTAACACATTCAGTAACATTTCTCCAGTGTTCATTACTATAGTGCCTGAAAACGAAGGATTATAAAACACCTACAATGAAACTACTTATTTCCTAAGAACACTGCAACCTAACAGTAGTATAGAACAACTGTCTATACTTCTGTACTAATTTGGAAACCATCAGAGCTGAAGTTTAGATCTAAGCTTACACTTCAGAAAGTCTGATCTTTTACATTTAACTCTGCAAGGTAAGAAAAGGATTTTCAGACATAAATTAAGTTTCTGTCTTATTTCTGTAGTTGTATTGATTATTTAAAGTTCAAATAACATGTATGGGGAAAAAAAGAAGTCATGTCAGGATAGACTTTTAAGAATTGTTTAAAAAACAACACAAAAAAAAACCCAACCAAACCGTTCTGAATGAAACAGAAGAACAAATATAAAGATTTGACACCAAAAATATGCCTACTTCCTCTCTCCTGACCAAAAGAATAAAAATGAGTATTGATATTTTGAAGACTAATGAGAAATTCAGAGCCATCTTGACCCACTTTAGAAGCAGCAATCCTAAAACAACTTCACTCAAAGTTATGGGGGGGAAAAAGTCTGAAAGGCTTGTGCAACAGCAGGAAAAATGTTCCTGAAAGACAATAGCTTTAAGTTTTCAATTCTAAATGAAGTCAGTGTTAAAAGAAAATACTTGAACATAACGAGAACAGCAGAAATGGAATGAAGAAGAGCTGAATTTCTGGGAATGAATCATCACCCTCATATGTCAGCAGTATCCTGGAGGTCTAGAAGGCACAGGGAGAGACAGGTACATCTGCATTTCAAGAGCTCAGCTGCGTGCCCATAGCTGTTAAATACACTCCTGTCAAAGGTGAAATGACAGTGGAAACAGTGGCACAAAATTTTACAAACTACTGGGCTTGCCTTTCCTCATCTACAAAAAAAGGACAGACCCTAAAAATTTCATTCAAGTCATTTGCATTGCACTGCGGTAAAATCTTAGAACAGCCAAGGACACGCTTTTCAAAACCCAAGAACTATGCGACTATGAGCGAGCTATTTGTTCAACTGCAAATACCCCAAGTAAGCTGCTTTGAGGACAACTGCCCATGTGCAGACCCTTACCCTGCAGCATATGGAAGGTGGCTCATTCTTCCACTAGAATGACTTCCAACCCACAAAAGTCTTAAGAAAGGAAAGATGATTGTTTACTTACAACTTAACAAGACTTACTAGCAAAGATTAAAAATAGCTGTAACATTCAATCTGATTTAGGTCCCTGACACTCCATCTCCTTTTAAAACCCAAGCATGGGACTGCAGCATCCCAGGTAAAATGCAGTACCCATAACAGACAACAGGTCACTGAACACAGAAGCAGCACTATCAGAACCCAGCCTGCTACTCATATCACACCTAACCCTAAACCCACAGAAATATTTCCTCTCTTTTTGATAAAATACCAAACCAAACCTAAGTTTAAAACTCTGATTCAGTATGTGATCACATTATTCCAACACTACAAAGTAGAAATCCACAGCATTAATCTAGGAAAAGGTAAACTCATGGTGGGTTTTTTTTGGCAAATCTTTTCTATTGACGATTTGTATAATATTAACATTTTAATGACTTTAAAGAATAACGAGGATGCTGCATGCCTCAATCCCAGTTAAGAACTGCCAGTGGAAAGAGCAATGCTGTTCTGCACACATGTACCTTCTGTGGAAGGTAGAGTCTCCTCAGGGGTACCACGTCTCTTTGCAAAAAACAAATCCATTAGTTCATTAACTTTCCACCCTCAATGATCTAGGTTCAGAAAGCCTCCCTGAACCACAAATGGCCCACTCCTTGCCCACTGAACTTCAGTGCAAATCCCACAAGAATCATTTCTGTTTTTTTCTTCGTTTTGGGGATTTTTTGTTTTGGTTTGTTTTGCAGGGGGGTGGGTGGGTGCTTTTTGTTTGTTTGTTTTGTTTTTTTTTTTTTGTAGATAAACCTACAAGTAGTTCAATATTTTACATTTGTTCACAAATCAACACTATTTAAAGAGAAAATACGCGAAATAGACGCCAATTTATACAGACTGTAGGCACATTTCCTGAGGCCATTTCAAAACAAGGAACACAATGAATGATTGGGGGGGGGGGAATAAAGGAAGAAAGGGCAAGGGAGGGGAGGAGGGCTTTTAGAGACCTTGGGGGCTTGATGACAACTCCTCCTCCATTATGCTATCACCGTAACAATACAAGGATTTGTACAGTAAATAAGATAAAATTTTATGATAGTAGAGAGGACTTCTTTTTTGCTTACTTCAGAAGGAGAAGGAAGATACACTTAATAATTTACTTACACATTTACAGATAATCAATACCACTGCATGCTGACAATAACCTTTTTCTGGGGGGATTTTTGCACCATGACTGGATGCACAAAACAGCAGTGCTTGAAAGAGCAAGACTTACACCAGAATGAGTGCAATGGGAAAAAAAAATAATTAATTAAAACCCCAAAAATATCAGTTATCAAAAAATTGGTCTGCCCAGATGCTACCAACACTTTAAAAGCAGAAGTAGTGTGGAAGTAAAAAGAATTTATTTCAATAAAGATTGTTCCATGCAAAATGTAAGAGACACACAGAGCCTGTACTCAGACTATATGTAGTACAAGAAATGAATGTTGTGAATTTTATTATATAAGCTAGCCAACTTCATATCATTCACATGCATAATTTATTATTGTATTTAATGTTTATGCTCATTAGTACTAAACCAAAAATTGGCATTTCCACAAATACACCTCATCCATAACCATAAACAAATAAAGCAAGTAACTGCGCAAATTTTTCCATACTATTATACCTTATTTAAACTTCAAGCAAGACAGTTTCAAGCCCTCAAACACTAATTTTGCCTAAAACTACTTGAAGAATCCCAGCAACTCCACAGCATGCACCATCCAAACATGTTTATTACAGTTTTGTTCTCCTTCCTATACTTGGGTATAAAAGGCACTTTTCTCCTTCCCCAAAATGCGTGTTAAAAACATCAATGAGGAAGTCCTTTTAAGTCATCCAACAGTAGGTACTTCTGCTGATACACCAGTACTTTCACCCTCATGAAAGAGTCATTAGTGACTTAAAAATTCTACTGGTTTTAACTGAACTTAAGAAAAATTATAGATAAGAAGTATGCTTGGCCATGCTATTGTTTTCTACTACAGCACTTTCCTACTCCTTCTTTCTGCAAAAACTGACTCAGAATGAGAAACACAAGCTCACTTCTCAAGAGTTGCTATTCCACAGGTACAGCAACCCAAATATAACCTCCAGTGATCATACGCATAAGGTCAAGAACCTATTTCAGACTCTAACAGAATCACCATTCATTTTATGACAGCACTTAATCTTAAGAAAATCTGTCCCAGTCTGTCACAAAATGTTTTCATCACATACAGAGAGATTATCAGACACTGAAGATCAGTTGAGATGATGAAAATTTAAAAGCACCTATACTACTGATTAATTGCCCTATAGATCAAAGACTTCAGAATACATGTATGAAATTGAGAAAGGCTGCCACTTACACTGTGTACACCTGCACAAAACAGATTAAGAAAAAGAAACATTTTGAAACAATGTAACTTTTTTTCCTAAGGGAAAACTCACTTAAATTTTTATGTTCCTTACTATTATTGTAACTCTTTACGCAGAACACCAAAAACTCTGATCAGTTTTACAGCAACTCTCATAAAGCCCTTTTACCTACCACTACCAGGGAAAAAACAGTAACTCCTGTTTAATAATGCACTACTGTATAACACAAGAATGAGGGGGCAGAGAGACCTACACCAAGCCACCTTTTCCCGTTGAAAAAGATAAACAGTGTTTTAGGTTTTTTGGTTTAATTCTAGGCTTTAAACCTATTAGCATTTTAGTTGTGAACATTAACTTTGTACTACTGTATAAACTATATGAGTTAATAGCTAAGATGCTCTTATATATATACATGTTTGAGAATATAAAGCAATCAGGATTCACAAAACCAACCCTGTAAAATATTAAGTTGACCAAAAGATCTTGCTGCACAGAGTGGGCTTACATTATTTTAATCAGAACTGAAAAAGCCTGCAGTAAACTGTCTCCAATTCTAACCTCATCCCATCCTCCATGACTCTATCCACTCACTGGTATAGCACGCATGCCGCATTGGTTATAGGCCACAGAAGAAATATAAGCATTGCTTACACAATCGGAACACATAAAAACTTAATTACAGTTCAGCACATTTTCTATGGTTTACCTGCTATAAAATGCTCACAGAAGACACCAAATGTAGATCAACCTCTTGAATTGGTAGATCTACACATTTTAGGTTGAAGCGTAAATTTAACAAACCTCATCTCAACTTGCATCAGTTCCCCCAAATTCAGAACAAAACACAGAAGCAGTCAGCATTCCCTGAGGAAAAAAAAAAAAGCCTTCTGCCTACACAAAGCATGAAACAAGTGGCTGTTAGATCTGAGGAGAATGGTGCAGTGGCAATGAAAATATGAGTCTTAATACTTTCTGATGGAACAGTTGAAGCCATTTACTTCTAAGTTTACAGAACTTTGAGGAAGAAGCAACATCAATTGATAAATGGGTCTGAAAGAAACAAAAGGCTGTCTGCCTTTTTGCACAAGACCAGATGAAATGAGAATTTTCTATGGTACAGGTATTTCAAACAAAATGAATCAGTGAAGTTTTTATACATATATACATATATATAAACACACATACTTGAAAGACATTCTATTGCAAATACATATGTAGGATATCTCTAAATACTTTTCAGAATTCATAATGTAACCATGCAATACTGATCTACTGGAACAGTTGGAGAACTGGCAAAACACTACTTTGTAGCATTGCTCTAGAGAAGATATAGCTCGGCAGGAAATGAAAATGATTAAAAGCACTCAACAAAACCTTGACTATAAAGATCAAACCCAGTAACCTACACCAAGTCATGCTGGTTTTCAGACAGATCTGTCCAAACTATTTTATGGTGACAACCGACACATTGCACTGAGAAAAGGGCTGTATGTTCTTGCAAAAACATTCACTCAACACAACTTAACATTACTTCCATGATTTTTGAAAATAAATTCCCAAAATGCTTTCCAAATTCTCCTTGTTTACTTCTGTAAGAAGTGCATTATTTAATTTTGTAGAACTTTTCCATCAAAACCACATTTAAAGCTACTGTTTTCCACTAGCTAAACAGTCACAGCAACACAGCTCAAACGCTTACAGGAAACATAATTTATACATGCTATATCTCTGGTACAGACATCACATCTTTCCGAAAGTTTTATGTGCAAATTTAACATTCTTTGGCACCACTTTTCACAAATCAACTGAATCATCCACACACTAAGTTTGTTGCAAGCTTGTTTGAGAGCTTTTAAAGTATTCTTGTAGCCAGCAGTAATGGGCTCACTGACGGTTAAACAAAGAAAGCCAATCTGAGACCCTGAGAATATTATATACTAAACCACAGAAGGTAAGAAAACAACTCCCAACACTTCTCAGAATAGGTGCACTTAATTCATGTTTTGCAAAAGTACCAAACCTGCACTTTCGCATAATGTACATACTGTGCTTTCAGCAAGAATACTACCGCACTCCTCCAAATCATTAAAAAAAAAACAAACCAAAAACCTAAAAACTTCCAAACTACATCCAACTTACATCACTGAAAATTACCTGACACTTAAGAAATCAGTTTTCTAGAGGAAGGTGTCCCTGCCCATGGCAGAGGGATGGAATTAAATGATCTTTCAGGTCCCTTCCAACCCAATCATTCTATTTTGTTACTTTTAGTGTCCAACCTCAACATAATCCTATTTGTTGCAATGTGTATGAATTTGAAACAAGAAAGTTTATTTAAAGACTGCTTAAGAAACAAAAAAAACTACACTCGCTCAAAAGCACTCTTACTCTATTCCATCTCTCCCTTTAACTCTGCTCTGAATGCTACCTGGATAGGCCTTATACAAATATAGAACAGCTATATATGATGAAGCTATAAAAAATATCATGAGCAGTTATTGAAAGCAGCACAATCAAAGTCTTCTACAGTGGTACATGCAGTTACTTCACTACACAAACAATCTCATCAGTTCGTTTTACCGAACATACAGTACTTCCATTAAAAATATTTCATTATTCTTTCCAGATTTTTTTTTTTTAAATGTCCAAGTCTGAAGTCTCAAGAAAGACTGCATCCTCAGCTGGATTACTTCTGATGCAAAGTTTATCGCTGTCTAAGTCAAGACCACCAAGAGAAGACAAGAAACTTCTTTTTACTAAGTTCATGTTTAAAAAAGAAAAATAAATACATTTTTTCTATTGTGAGCAGAAAACTTGATTAAATGTACAGAAAACTATTTTCCTCAAGCACTTTTGATTACTCTACAACCTGCTTCAAAACAGTACGCCATGTACTCAAAGTCATTGCCCTTGAGGTAAGAAAAAGCACAGAGCACATACCAGGAGCTAGCAAACAGTAATGGACACTTGGGGTGACAGATAAGCTGCCACCAATTGCAAAAAAAAATAAAGAAAGAATACAGAATAGAACTAATTCCAGAACATTATAACCTCTATGTGCAACACTGGTGGTTTCCAAAGGTTTTGCTCAATTTCTACTTAGTTTCTAGTAAGGCAGAAAAGGAAAACTTTGGTGCAGTAATATATGACTATTTCTCCTTTCCTCTAGCTACTATAGAATACATCAATACCAGAAATATAAAAACATTATGAAAAAAATATTAAAGAACCTACATGGGGGTAGCTGCCTCCTGTCCAATTTGGCTACTTCTAATTTAACACAATAGTAAATAGCTACCTCCATGCAAGAAGCAAACTAATTTACAACGGACAGACCTGCTGAAGAAAGATGATCAATAAGACAAATTGAAGCAGCCCATGAAGTCACCTCTGGAAGCATATTTTAATTGAGAACTGAAGTGCAGAGCCACCAAATTTGAAATAAAAGAGTGAATCTCAGTAGCTGAAGTACAAATAGTACACTTTCTAAATATAGGCTCTATCCCCTACACCTATGCAACCTCATTGACAGGAATAATCCCACTGCAGCCAGTGGCACTATTCGCAGGACCAAAGCTATACATCCCCTTAGGCCTCCACAAAATCCATATTAAAATTTTTGCACAAACTGCAGCTATTCCCTTCTGCAATTATGAAAGGAAAACCCTCCAGATCTCTCAACCAAGTACATGCTTCTTTTCTGTAAAGACTTCATCAACAGACTTGTCAATTAAATGTCTTAAAGGAAATCCATTGAAGGGGACACCTGTAAAAATTCTGTCAAGAGATGTCAACATTTAAGATCTGTAGGTATTGATGCCTACTGACTTACTGAATTACTTTAGGGAGAGGAAGACTTTAAAAAAAAAACTTCTAACCTAGACATTCCTGAAGCAACTGAAAAGCCAGACAATGCTAGCAAAAACAGTTTTGGAAGCAAAAAACCTTGATGATCACACTTAACCTTATGCAAGAGCAATTCTCTATACAAACTGCAGATGCTCATTTACAATATTGGTGAAAAAAGCAAAACACAAACTAAAGTTCATCCTATTGCTAAGTCTGCCTTTGTTGGCTGATCCATACTGACATACTCACAGTTGGAATAAATGAATCAGTTTATCAAGTTAAAATATGGCCATATTCTTAGTACAGTTTCTAATAAGATACACATACTGGTTTTGTCATGGTTTATTTTTTACAGGTGTGTGCTAGCCTTATCCATGTTGCAGTAAGTCTTTTTCTTTATTCCTACAATCCAACACTTCTTTGAAAATGGTGTTTACAGAAGTAAATATCATTTGGAGATCAAAAACCTTTCATCAGCTGAAATTCATAACTTCATAGGCCATTTTTTCTTTTTAACTTTTACCATTAAATAGAACTGTCAATGATTAAAAGTAGATGACAGCGTAAGAGATGCATAAATCAGGTTGCTACGATTAAGCTAGCTGCTGAGCATATAAGGAATTCCCTAATTTCATCAGTAAAAGTTTTGATGAAACGAACACATTGATATATTCCTTGGAGAAGATAAACAGGTATGTCCAGTTTCTCTATAAAGGCAAGCCACATTAGTTCTACACTACTGCCTACTGGGATCAGATATAGCATCAAAAAGTTAACACTAAACCTTAAAAGCCAGAGACTCAACCAAGTATCTTCTTTTTAATGTATACAGTGACAAACACATACATACATACTTTCTGGCCATCCTCTGGCAGACTGAAACTTTTCTATTTCTCTCGTTTCTCAATACCATTAATAGCACTGTAGTTGTTAATGCTGTTGTAAGCTTTAATTGAACCAACTGTCAAAACACAGCAAGCTTTATGGCAGTTTAAATTAATCATCTGGCTCATTCCCCTCTGTAACTCAAAGGGACGGCACGCTCATGGCTCTACCGAACATGCATGAAAGTTACCTACACCTAGATGTTTACAGTAACATCTTCTGAATAGCTGGCATTGTGCCACCTAAATCTCATAATCATACGACTTAAAGCCTCTTTTACAGAGCAGGGAGTGCGGTAAATTCATCAAGAGGAAACTCTCCAGAAGACGTAAATAAATACACCCCCCCCACACACACACCTTCCGGGGCTAACTAATTTCGTTGATGTAGGCGTATAATCTCGGACTTCTTTGAGGCTTTTTCCCTGAAAACAAAGAAGCGATCCCCCCTCCCCACTCCCCCCCCCAAGCCGTACTTGGATTTTCGTAATTGATTTGTTTGACTGATGAGGGAGACGATAATCACGGGGACCAGTTCCTCCACCTCCCACTCGCCGTGTGGTAGACACCACTGCTCCCCAGAATGCAGGTCCCGCACGTCCCCCTCGAGCCCCCCGCAGCTCGCATAGGACTGTCCGAGACCGCCGGCCGGCTGACAGCTCACCCGGCACCGCTCGCACCCGCGGCACCCTCCCAGGCCGCCTCTGCTCATGGCCGGCCTAGCCCGCCCGTCCCGCGGTCCCGGGCACACGGCGCGGCTGACAGGGCGGCGAGGCCGCGGGGCCTGCGAGCAGGCGGAGGCCGGGGCCTGGCGCGGCCGCTCAGCCCGGCCTAGGCCCGGTACTCACAGGGAAGGCTCGGATCCGCATCTTGGTGTCCTTCCGGCTGCCCGTCCCCTTGCTCAGGTTCGACATCTTCGGGCCCGGCGGCTGCGGCGCCTCCCGTCCGGAGGGGCGCCGGGAGACGCGCGGATGCTGTAGAGTTGTTGTGCTTTGTTTTGGGCGGCGTTTCCCGCTCCGTCGGTGGCCTGCTTTTTGTGCTTGTGGGCCGTGCTTCATTAGGGCTAAAGTGCAGGTGTCGGCACCCACGCGTGAGCGGGCCTCGGGCAGTATGCGTGGCGTGGGCGCTGCCTGTGGAAAACGGGCTGCGGCCCCATACAGACAGCACCTACCCCGTGCTTTGGTTAACTGGTATGAACCTTGCTATGCACAGCTAAAAAAAGAGAGGCGGTTTGTTCCTATTTCTTGCCCTTTGAAGTCTCCCGGATGTCAGTTGTCCCCCCCAGTCTGAATCATGTCACCGGTAGGCGTATCCCTCCGCGGAGGCTCGCAGGATGGCATGATGCAAGGCGGGTTTATTTATTTATGTTTTGTGCTTTTGTCGCAATGCATGCCTGAAAGATGAGGGTGCCACCTAAGGCAGCTCTTACATGAGCCTGGAGTTAAATATAGGTCATTCAGGGAAGGACGGTGGCTGTAAAAGGAAGCGTGTCTTGGAAATGTCAGACTGTAAGTTAGCAGCAGCATGGTACCTCTGAAAGCTAGGCTGCTCAGCCAGGGAAATCTAGGTGCCGGTCACCAGGGGACTAACTGAAAAGTTAGTGGATGAAACTGAAATCTGGGTCAAAATACGCCTTGCTCAAGATCCCCCAGAGGAAGTACGTGGCATAGCCAGGAAAAGAATTTCTTTTAGGTGACTCTCGAACTGGACTCTGAATACCAAGACGTCTTGTAATGTACGTTTTGCATCCAGCTCCACTTACCTCTGTCATTACTGTTTTCCTACAGGTGCCTCTACGCAGCAACTGCCCTCAGGGTACTGAAGCGATGTACCTTCTCTGAGCTAGTGTACCTTCTGTGAAGAGTAATTTCACCGTTTTTGTCTTTCTGAGTTTGTTACAACCACTTCCCTATACATTTTCATATACGACGTGGTTTTTAATCTGATCAGAATTAAGTATATACGCCTATAAAAGATGTTATATAACAGCAACACAATAAACAATGATTGCGCCATGACTCTGCAATGCAAACCAGTGCTTTACAAAATTACAGTGTAGTCAAAATGCAGATGAAACAAAAAGGACAAGGGAAAGATTGCCATTTGTTAATATGAAGAACACAGCTTCCACATTGCTTCAATATCATTTCAGTCTTATTTCCCCTCCTAAGTACTTCCTTTGGCAAATGAGTACAACCTTTTATGTTAATATGTTGGGTGTTTTTTTTGCATTCCATGACAGTTAAGATTGAGTCATTTGAAAAGGTTTAGTTTTGACTCATGTAAAAACAGTTTGAAAAACAAAAGTGAGAAGTAAATTTGTACTGAAACACAGAGTTTTCCATTTGAAAATGTTACAAGAGTACTTTTCAACAAATTTAGTGCCATTGTCAAAACCCAAAAGTTTCCCCACATTTTTTGATTAACTGGCATTTCTTCTTTCAAGAAAGAAGAAAAAGAGCAACTTTTACTGTACCCATTACTGCAGATTGTCCTAGATTAACTTCCCTAACTATTGCTTTTGTGCCTGCTCTTACCGGCCTTAAGCTTATGGCAGCCCAGGACCACTGGCATCTTGCCTTATCTTCATCTAAGTTGCTACTAATGCACATTTTTATCTGAAAGTTGGAAAAGTGCTGACTCATGCTTAGACACTGTTCAGTCTGTCACAGTACGCTCAACAGAAACCAAAATTACTCTCCCACCAAGTGATCTCAATTCTCATGTCAAATAGTTTTGTTTTACACTGTGAGCTTATACCTACAACATACTAGCATATCCATAGCTTATGATTCTGTGTCTGAGTTCTGTTCTGTGGCTGTCCTAGGTGGAGACAGTAACTGTTTTTCTAGTGCAAATTTTCTCATTCTATGCATAATGTACAAAATGAAGTTTCACTAAAAATTTGCCTTTGAGCTTACACAAAGAACTAATTTAGAGGTTCACTAAGTGCATGTAATAGTAGTTCTAGGCAGGTCCAAGCCAGAAGGAAGACAGGCGGGTGGAGGAGGATAGATTAGCATAGGAAGAGCTAGCCACCCAACTGTCTAACTGGGTCACCTCTGCTATCTCACATACATATCTTATGTATCTTGTGTTAGCCTGGCAGTGAAGTAACGGTTCTTGTGTAGAATGGTCGTCACTGCTGGGAAGTTCATATCTTTGTGTTACAGCAGCCTTAAACACCTTTTACATCAATCACAACATGCAGAGATATGAAAGCCCCCCAAATAACTTAAGGTGTGCAGAAAAGAGCTCAGCATTATTCACAGCAGTCATTTACTGGATTTGGGTTTCTTTCCGAGGTCCTATCAGTCCTCTGATTTTACATACTGATGAATAACAGTGGAAGTTGCTGTGGTACTTACTAATCCACACAGAATATTTTCACCGGAATGACATGTCACCATGCAGACTGACATTTTTCATGGACACATGCATCTTGAAAGCAGCAACAAATTTTAATTATTTAAACACTGTTTTTATTATCTGAATTAGCACTTACCTTAATCATGTAAAGGGTGACGGAAATTTTAGAAGAATGTGAAGAGTACATTACATTAGAATCAATCTAAATTTACATTTTTATAATCAGGCCTTTAAAAGCAGAACGTGGCTCTTCTTTAACTTACAGGAAAAAGAAAAATCAAGCTTTACTATGTCAAAAGTCACCATTTGAAATAAAGAAATCATATTTTATAGGCTTAATTATCCTCTACCAAAGCCAGGAACTTAGATTTTTTTTTTTTTTTTCTTTAAAGTATCCATCACCTCCATGGAATTATACACACATATTCTCAGGTCTTCCTTACATACTCCCTCACTGCTGCAACCATCAGTGGTGTGTGACCACTGAAATACACAAGCACTTCTATCGCAGCAGGAAACAGAATGACCGCATCCTGATCAGCAGAGCACTGAGGTGCCTGACTGCAAACGCAGGTGTGAGCATTTCAGGGTTGACCTCTCTTTAAGGACCTACTGCAGAAAAAAAAACAGAAACAGTATATTGTGGTAGGAAAAACTGTGACTTCTTTCCTTCTAAAGCCCAGAATCAGGAAGGGAGCTTATTCTCCTCTCTCCCCTACCCATCCTTCCGTGTTCCACCCCCCACCCCCCTTTTTTTTTTTTCTTCCTGTAAGTGCCTGCATCACTTTGCATGTGATGGTCACGTTCAGATTTGCATGAATGATGACACAGTAATGAATGTGTAAGACAGTTCTCTCACTTTCCCATGATACTATTTTGGGAGATACAGTAACAAATTAATTTTCTACGATTTCTATAAACTCAGGGGAAAAAAGTATATATTTTTGTAACAACACAGAGGTATGCACCAGCAAAACAAGCATCCAATGAATGAACCACGGGGTGTTTTTTAATAGATCGCATTGAGGATTCTACCAAAAAAATCTTATTCCAAATCACTGAAAGAACAACAAAGCTCATTACAACCAGATAAATGTATGGTTTTAGTGCCTTAATCCTTCCCCTGCATATCACACCAGTTACTGACTGATCTGTGTACAAGGTTGATAGATTACAACAGGTACCAGGACAATAGGTTCCTGTAAAAAGATGGTAAATATTCAGAAACATGATTTACCAGGGCATATTGCATTTCTCTTCAAAGAAACAGAATTATTACAAAGTATACTGTTTCACATCATTTCTATCCACTTTGAGACCTCGTTTCTGCATATCCTGGATGAAGAAAAAGCTTGTTTTTATCTTCCTCCATCACTGCTTCAAAGGACTTTAGGGAAAAATATAATTCAACATAATAAAACTAGATATGTAATATTGGAGAATATGTAATATTTTTTCCCTTTGCTTCTTTCCTTCTACAAAAATAATGTAAATAATATTTTATTTTCTTTAAAAAGGAGCACAGTTAGATTTTATTGTGGGTTTTTTTGGTTGGTTTTTTTTTTTTACATGCTGGAGGCAGTGGGTTTGGCTGAGATGCATGGGGGTACAGTGAAAGGCTGTGAAGAGGCAAGAAACAAAACTGGCAGCATAAAGTTATTTGCTTATTCCCTCATGGAAACTTGTTACTTAGAACATTGGCTGGGCTGTGTTTAAATTTAATTTCTGATGCATTTAAATACCACCACAAATAGAGTAAATGCTAAAAGATGACAGTCTAAACAGCTCAACAGTTTCCAAATTAACACAGGCTAATGTACTTTCAAATACTTTTGCAGGCAGGAAGAAAAAGAGATGTTGGTACTATCTCAACCCTCTTTTCTCATTACTGACCTGAGTTCAGCTGTGCCTACCAAGAAGGGTTTTTGTCTGTTAGGCCATGCTCTTCCTTAGAGCTCTGTGTATTCCTTTACATCTCATCAGCCAACCCAACAGCGGACTCCACCACCACTTGTTGCACAAGACCTGCCCCTAGCGCCAGCAGACTCGGAGTGGACTGTTTACAGGACTGGCAGCAGAGATGATGAGGTTGCTATAATGAGCCCATCATGTAGTGGCACATTTTAAAAACAGGTCTAACCAGACAATGCTCATAATAACCAAAATTAATGCTGTCCAACCAGCACTGGCTTCCCTTTCAGTACCTGACCCACTTCAAGATTGTTGGAATAACACATGGAATAATAATGAAGTGCTTAACAGATTAAGTCAAGTCTCAGTTCAAGTAAAAATTCAATTCTGTAATGCATGCCTTTGACAGTCATCTTGCACAGTAGGACTGCAAAATACACCAGCAAAATGATGGCCTGTAGTTCACCAGCACTGCAGCTTCTCTTATAGCTGTAACTACTGCACCATCAGCTTCTTTCACACACACTCTGGTCTCTGTCAAACAAGGACTACAGCAGTACAATGTAACAGGATAAATGACTGTGTCTCCTCTACATTGCCACCGCTAGAACAGGAGATGCTACCACATTGAGAAAAGACACTCTTATGTTAACAGACCCATTTTCTAGCTGTGAGACCATTGCCTCACTGTCAAGTGGAGAGTTTTTACTGGCTTCTAGTAGTGTGACAGGAGATTTTGGTCAGAGCAAATCTTTTGTGCAATACTCACATTACAAAAGAAATTCATGCTGCAGCAGTTGCAACCAACAGTGAAAGCTGCAGTGGTGCAGCAAGACACATGGTTCAGGTTCAGAAATTTTTCCTACCGCACCACGACAATCTGCTCTGAGAGGCAAACAAGCGCGTACATAATGTGTCAGAAGGTGGCCAGAAAGAGCCATGCTGCAAAACACTCAAGGCAACTTTTCAGGAAAATAAAAAAGTTTCTGTTAAAAACCATGGCAGAAAATATTGTGCACAAATCCAAGTGAAAACTGAAAGGTTGCACTGCACCATCATACTACACAAACACCTATCAAAAGGTTAGGGGGGACCTGATCTTGGTGTATAAAGCACTCATGTGGGAAAGTGATTTCTGAGAGTACTGCCATTTAAATCAAGTAGGAAAAGACAGCTCAACAAAACAGTTGGAAAGTGAAGCAAGATTAAAAACGATGCAACACCAAAGGTTCCCTAAAACTATTTACCTACAGATGTGACACATCCTTCACTATTCAACCTGTCAAATGAAGCTCTGTAACCTACTAAATACCAAGTCAGAGTCCCAACAAGGTGGATTTTGTCAGGACTAGCTAACTGCCACTTTCTTCCCAAACAGAAGCTCTGGAATTGCTGAGGCACTCACTTCAGCAGTAATATCATCAGCAGTTCTTGGCACCATATGCAGACGCAGGTGGGTACTGGAGCTATTTGGTAGCACTATAGCTATTTGGTAGCATTCACCCACTGTGTTGCTGTGGCACACAAGATGCTGGTAGAGAATATGTGCTCCTCAACAGTTGACAGATTTTATTCTTATGAGATCTACTTTCTTAACACCAATTCCATTTCTTTGGGACTGGAGGAAGTTGCTTTGAAAGTTGAGGGAGAAACACATGTCAGAGTTTTCACAGTTACACTCACCAGAGATTATTTTATTTGTGGCTGTTACTGACTTTCACACCTCAGCTATTTTGACATTTCCTGTTTGCTAAGTGACAGAGAATTTGTCGCCTGGCATATTTAAAATGCCTGTACATTTGTGGCCTTTTCACATTCAGGTAAGAATTCTAGGTTTCCCACACGGGAATTTCCTCCTTCTGAGAGATACGACTTGTTTTAAAAGCAGCTTCTGCACAGGAGAAATCTCTAAGCCAGCTGTACTTTGCATACTTTCCAGATACTTTCCAGTGCAGTAGAAAGCCTTGAGAAGCAGCATGACTAATCTTCAGCCTTGGGTCAGATATTTAATGGGGAAGCAGAGGTGTCAGTTTAAGATGGCACTGACATCCAGGTGTTTGTCATCGCTCTGCAGCGGCTGTACAGTCAGCCCTGCTGCTTAGTGTAAAAGACTTGTATAAAAGAACCAGTGTTTAAATTCCAGAGGAAAGTCAGGTAGGTGAACTGGCATCACTCTTACCAGAATACTAACCTGTTGCCTTTGCGCTGAAACACATGCCCAGATGATTTATTCTGACATTTGAGCTGTACCAGGAAGAGAGTAATTTCCAGTTTATGGGTGGGAATGAATGTCTTCAAGTGCCACAAAGCCATTTCTACAATGACCGCATGACTGTAGCCTCACAAAGCAGTCATTATTTTGGAGGCTGACGGTAAACATCCTCTTCCAGACCTGGCTCTGCAGGCTAAAGATGCCAAGCATCTAGAATGTACATTTGCGGAAAGCGGGACCCTTCCTGCAGCTCCATAAATTGGAATTGTGCTGCTCTTTTCCTAATCTGCCTGAGACAAACTGCGTTCGTTAGTGCAAGCCTGCCTTTGTCAGCTGTTTGAACTAACCCAGCAGAACTTGCCTGAAACAGAGTGATGTGCATTTGTTAACCTGGATACACTTTTTTGACAGAGTTGGGCTAGTGGTAACTCCTGGCTATGGTGAAAATGCAAAACTGGAGCAAGACTTTCAGCAGTCAAAGGTGTTTGCAAAATGGTGATGGCGCATAACCTCCAAAGAGTTAAGTACATTGCAAAGTTCACTTCTTTAGTTCTGCATAAAAAATGTGAAATCCATGTAAAACATGAAGTCCAGCTGCTAAACAGCTCTCAACTGACGAGGTTGAGTTCAATGCAAAAAAATGACCTTTTAACAAATTTTATACCTTGACAATAAATTCAGGCAAGATGCCTCTTTAAACCATAAGATTATTGCTGCTACCTTTACTACACTGTTATCGAAGGGCCAAAACCCAGTATTTTTATAGCACTTTATACAGCACTAGACAAACACAAAAAAATAGACAGTCTTCTATAGAAAAGCTCACAAATGATGTAGATAAGGCAGGTTATGGGGAAGGTGTGGCAGGAAGGAAGGTGTGTGTGTGTGTTCAGGAATGGGATTATGGTTCCTGGACTTTCAGTCTGAAGGAAGGCCTAAAGTAAAGGAGAGACAAAAAATCCCATACTAGATATCTTGAACCTACTGTGAACATGCACAAGCTCATCTATGTGTGCATATATCATCTATGTGTGCAGAGAGTACAGCAGGCTTGGTAAATCAGGCCCATGTGTGCTGAGGCTGGCTTTTTGAGCAGTCATGACAGATGCAAGGTAAGGATAAGCTTTTGATGCCAAAAGATTTTGTTTCACCTTCAGGAACTCCCTAAATAAATAGTTCCCTGGTACATTAATACTTGGTAGCACAACTCCCATGAAATGGCTATTGTTTCTCAAGATATTACAAGACAAAGTACAGTAAAAACCGAAGTTCATAATGGATGAAAAGCTACATACACTAGAGTGAAAATGTATATTCAAGACCATTTTCCCAGGATGGATGTATCAGATATGTGGCAAAATCTTCCTAGTATAAATGCAGCGTATGATAACAAAAGCTCATTGTTACTGATGTATTTTATACAACACTCTGTGCTGATAAAAAGCCCCAAAGATATTGTAATAAACAGTAACAGCTTTTCCAGGTGATACTCAAGTTGGCAATCACATTTCTTAGTGTGTCTTTCTGAGCCAAATTCTTTCTAGGGTTTGAAATCAGTTGTGGCCATATCACCAGGCTTATTTGGCTCCAGCTACCTGGCTAGGGGATGTTATGTTATGATTTAGCGTAAGGTGCCCCTGCCCACGGCAGGGGGGTTGGAACTAGATGATCTTAAGGTCCTTTCCAACCCTAATTATTCTATGATTCTATATTCATGTCATTACTAAAATCACTATTTTGATTTAAAATGCCGTTAGAGTGTGTGCAGAATCCGCCTGTATGGCATAAGCCAAGCAATGTTCCTCAGATGAGCTACCCTGTGCACAGCACTCTTTAGTGCACATATCCATGATATTCCTTAATTTGAGCAAACAGCAAGTTTGATTTCACTGTAAAGAAAATCTCAATCTGTAAAACACTTTTCTTTCAATATATATAGAGAATACTAGTAGTAAATTTAAGACAGGCAGTAAGAATTATTTCTGGAATATAATTTTTGTCTTCTTAGTTCAATGGAGTCCTGCCTGGGAGTGGAGAAATAAAACAACAAAATCCTGCAAATTGCTTGACTATTATCTCCCTTGCCTACTTTCCTGGTTCTTCTAGTTGAGAAGTTATAGCAACTAGGAACAGGCATGTGCTATCCTCAGAAACTTTTTTCAACCAATAATACAGATTTAGTTATATGCTTCATTACTTTCTATGTGTTTCAGGACTATAGTATAAAAAAAAAACAAACAAAAGGAGGTGAAAATACAAAACAATCACAATATGCTGGCATTTTCAAAATGATACAGTTCCATTTTTTTGACCAATATTACATTCCCTTCAATTTTACTTTAAAGGCCATTGTAAGGGTTATTTCTGACGTCTGCAATGTGGAGGGTAACTGTATGTATATACATACATTAGAAACACTTCCCATTCATTTGCCTGTGAAAAAACAGTGTTTATGGCTGGCTGAGGCTCCAGCCCCTGTTCCCTGAGTCACTGAGCAAATATTTCCTCCAAGTTCAGGAGGTGCAGCAGCAGAGCCAGTCCCGACCCGGGAGGGCTGTCAGGCATACCTGGATGGTGGCACCTGTGGTCACTGACTAGCCAGGAGGCATCAGGGCTTCCTCTCCTGATACCACTCTTCCTCTGGACTCCTCCTGGTAGGGAGCAAGGGGGGCTGGCAACCCTGGGCAGAGGGGCCTCTCTGTAGCAGGTTAGCAAAGGAAAGGCCACATCCACCTTCCCACAGCCCCATGCGCCCACCAGCAGCAGCCACTTGTGGGAAGTGGCCAAGCTATGCCAATGCCTTGCTCTGCCTGTCACTGTCTCTGCTCTCTAGAGGGTCCAACCAAGACTAAGCTGACCTACAGGCTAGGTCTCAGACCTGAGCACTTTTCAGCATGTCCAGTGCCAGGCCGAGGCACTGAGTGCTTTCCAGGTATACAGAGGTACTGAGCAAGGTTTCTTTTTTTCTTTCCCTTTCATTTTCTAGAAAATAATCTTTGATCTAGGCATGAAGAGTTCCCCCCCAAACAGGCCAATGTTCTTTTGTGACCTTGCCATCAATCTGCTTGCCTTTAAGAAGGCTCTTAATTAACTTGAAAGGGCTTGGGTTCACCTTAGCTAAAGACCTTCAAGAATTCTCCTCCTCAAAGATTTCCAAATTTATTTTAGTTTTTCAATCAAGTATTCATCTTAGCAGAACAAGAACTGAACAAATGTGTATTGATGAAATACACGTGGGATGACTGTTAACTGCAGACCTTGTCCCAGTACTGGCTTGTGAAGGAAAATAAAAGCAGGTAAATTCTAGGGTGTTTTAGGAATAACAGAAGCAATGTTTGTGCCATTTTAGCCAATTCATTTCCAAAATGCTGTAACAGTTTAGCAACACCCAGACCTCAGACAACAGTTCACCAAGCTTCGCTTAGTTTGCAGATTTCTCAGGAATGCCAAAGATTTTTCTTCTGCCAAATTAGGCAAAGTCAGCCAAATGGAAAGGTGTAAATCCTGTCCTCTTGTATAGTCAGTGCCTCTAGCTGTTCTCAGGACCTGGCAGAGATTGAAGTTGCCTGCTATTAGCAACTAGAAAAAGCAGGAAGGAAAATGCTGGCTTCTAAATTAAAAAAACAAAAATCCTTTTCTTGTTAACTTTTAAAGACATGTATATTTCTTTCACACCTAGCACTCAATACATGGTCTTATTTATGTGAGTGGCTGGAAAAGAGCCAAGGACTTATATATACTTGCGTTGCTGAAAGAGACTGGGCCAGCTGGACTATTAGGAGTTGGACAGATTTTTGATCAGAGTGGAAGGTTCTAAAGATGATTTCACAAACCCCATCAGCCAGCCTAATGCTGGCCCGGTTGCCATAGCAGAAACACATCTAAAGAATTTTTCAGTTGGTTAAAAGAGTGATTAATTTCATTGTAGGTTTTCACTCAGGGAGAGTGTCATGGGTTTGTTGTTGTTTTTTAAATTTCTTATTTAATGCTGCTTTCATGTTTCAGAACTGCCCTGACTTCAAGGAATTATCCCAATCATCGATAAGGCATCAAAATAACCCCATTATTCAAATACATCTGTTACCCTTAATAGCACGTTCCAAACACTGCTTCACCGTGGGTAAGAGAACACATATATAAATGCATTTCTGAGATGGGAGAAATGATTAAAAGTGACTTCTTTATTGAAGTTTGGTGTAATGTATAGCTGGTACATCATATACAGGAGCTGTGGTGTTACTGCATACACTCGGGTTCCAGTAAATACAGTACTGGGCTGTTGAAATAGTGACATATGGTTCTTACTAACAAGAAAACCAAAAGATACCTATGTGAAGAAATGTTAGGACATTCCAGAGTTGCTTTTTAGTATGCATGCAGAAAGAAGAGAGGAAGATCGAAGTCTGGCTCTGCATACCTTCTGCCAAACTCCTAAAAAGCCAGTATGGTCTGAAGAGGGCTGAATAGCTGAAAAAAAATAGATGCAATTCTTTCCATAGGGAAAAAATAGTTTTCTAGTCATAGCTCTCCAGAACCCAAACCATTAACACTCTCTGTCTCTGTCTCTTCATGTCCCTTTCCACTTCTCTCTTTCCTAGATATTTGCCACCAAAAAACAGAAAACATCCAACCAGCCTTCCCTGCATAGAAATCTACACAATACCAAACAATCCTTCACATAACTCTGCCAAGCTCTTTCCATGTGTGTCAGCATTAGCTTGTGACATTATTGTTAGGATTTTCCCTTCTGATCTTTGTACCAACATCTGTGGCTTACTCCTCCTGTGCACAGCTGCCTCAGCCATCAGGGTCTCTGAAACTGCCACACCAACCAGAGCAAGGCAGGAGGCTCTCATTGCTGCAAGACGTTGCTTCTGCCAGATGTCTTTCTTCAAAAATACACATATATGTACACACACATATATACACATGTATATAGATGTACTTTTATTCTCAGTAGAGAGTTTTAGTTTGCTTACCAGCAATACATAGCTTAAGACCTACCTATTACTGACAGGTATCTTAAGGAGCCCTTCAAAACTTGAAACTTAAACACTTATTTAAAAATTATTGTGCCTTTCAGGACTACTTGCACATGAAATCCATTGGAGCCCAGCTGCTACATCTGGGGAGGCGGTGTTCAAGCTGGCAGTCAGATGCACACAGTGCTTAATCACTTATTGCTGACAGGAGCTTCATCCAAGGACTCATTTCTGCAGCCATAAGAAAAAAAGATATCTACTTAGGTTGGCAGGAGTTTAACCATTAGAGAAGATTTTTTACTGACAGTGTTTTCTCCTTGGTATTGCGTGATAAGTGGAATGCAGAGGATTTTGCTCTGTGTTTTAATAAAGACTTGTGGCAATGGCAGAAATCGTCATTCAAGGATTTCCCAGGCCTACAAGAATGACTTAGCTTGAAGGATTGTGCGTCCAAACACACAGATTACCCAATAAAATCTATTACTTTTCTCATGCTTGTAAGTCCTAGTCCTATGAATCAAGAAGTCTGTTGGGTAATCCTGCATCTTAATTATATTCTGGTGGCATGTGAAAGATTCTTCATGATTACTTTAAGCACTAAGTGCTCTGTTGCTGGATGGCTTGATGTTCAAACAGCTCTGGCTCATTTTCCCTTTGCTTAAGCATTGTGCAAGGAAATATTTGCAATGCACAAGAAGATGCAAGGGTCATAGGAACAATCCTGAATATGGGACAGATTTTCAGACAGTTATGCCATAAGCAGTACTCATCAGACAAGCCCAGTGCCCTGGTAGCCTGCATGACATCAGCAACCCTGCTGCTCAGGACCAGGTGCGGCTTTGTCATCAGAATATTCCATTGCTGTTTCTACCTCTTTTCCCCAAAGCATGGGAACCAAGGCATACAGCTAAGGGTGTCAGTCTAAATTAGAAAAACAGCTTCAAAAGGTAGCCTAATATTTCCTACTCAATTAACAATTCTCTCGCTTTAGGTGTGGAAGCAGGCAATGATGTCTTCTCTTTAATGCCCATACCTACATGTGCAGCAAGGGAAGACATGTTGCCCTAGAAGCCCCAGCAAGTTCCACGCATAAAACTGCATTACAATTTTTGGTAGCTGGATGTTGCCACAGGGCAAAATGAGGAATGAAGCTGAGGGCTTAGGGGCAGCAAGCAGCAGTCTGGTAAGCAGTGGAAGACAGTGTAACTTAAGAGTCTGTCATCTCAATGGCCAATCCTTTGAAAGACTTGTTGCCATAGGTTTGGGTTGGCTTTACCTGTGATATTCTTTCCTACATCTCTGCTTTTAGCTGTAGTAACTAGCCTACACACGTTACTGGACAGGAGGATTACTGATGTTTTTAATATATTACATCATCAGGTGAGCTGTTGGGACAGAACAGCTGGACAAGTTGGAACTAGCCTCCTCCTAGTTAGCTGCTTGGTGGTTCTGCTTCTCAATTAGAAACTCACATCTCTCCCGTTTTATGTTTGTACTGGTTTACTTCAGCTAACAAAAGAAGGTCCAGAGTACAAATCTGTTGGCCAGAAGCTCTAGAGTTATATACTGAATCATCTCCCCTGTACCCCACTGCATGTTGCACAGCTTTTCTGTTTCCCCTTGGGATAATGTGTACATCACCATTCACCTGCATTACAAATACCACTTGTACGAGGGTTTGAAGAGGTGGTATAGCATACTCTGGTAACTGATGTTTACTTTATACAGTGTACAGGCCTATCAAATAAGAATAAATTAACATTTTAAAACTAATTCACTAATTAGTTTAAACCTATTTCTTGTTGGCAAAGGACTGTGAGGATGCATGGTCCTTTGGGCTCCTCACCATTATGGCAGTCTTTTCTAGCTGCTCACACATACTGCACCCTGGGATGGCTATGCTGTGTGCCACAGATTTTCCCAGTCAAGGTTAATTTGAAGCTGGTTTGCTTGCATTGCAGTGCTTCAGAAATACTCAGCTTTCCCAGAAAGCTATTCCATCAGAGTAGGAAAAAGAAGGGAGAAGAAAAAGGGGGAAACTAGCCAAGCAGCAACAAAGGAGGCAAAGAAAGCCACAGCACGCTTCTTGAGGGGCTGCAGGCACTACTGTACATGCAACAGAGAGGACAAATTACTCCAACAGCAGTGTGGTTCTGCACACTTTGAAATAGTTAATGCACACAAATAAATCGCAGCGTGCTTGCTGACCACACAAACAAAATACAGTGTGTTTGCTGTCTCCGTATTATCTCATGCAACCGAAGTTAGTATTACACCTCTGAGCTGTAATTTGCATTGCAGTAGAGCTCCTGTTTTACATGTGCATATGCACACCATCCCACTTCACTAATTCCACAGCATGTCCCATCCTAGCTCTTGCCCCACCCTGCCCTCCATGAAAGACCAGGACATAGATTTCCCTTGCTTTCAGCAGTGAATGCAGCAGTCCTAGTCAGGAGAAAAAGGAGCAAAGCTGGAACACACACACACAGCAGTAAGGAGTTAGCCGCAGTTACAAAAAATGTTTTAAAAAGCTGATGACATGTCCGAATCTGGGCAGCTTTCTGCTACTTCCATCATGAGGACAATGCCATTTTCTAAATATATGACAAGTCTATACTGGAACATGGGACACATACTGTAACTGGCCAATTCTGATCCTACTAGCAGCCCAGAGTTGAGCTCAAGCTATTTATCCTGCTTCTTGGACAGCCTTTACAGTCTTTGTCTTTGTAAAGTTTGTAGCTACAACTGAAGTACTTCATCCAGCTGGGGCAGAACTACTAGAAGCAAACAAGAGGTGCACAGATACACATTCTTATTCTAAACGAAATAGCCTTTCAACAAAATAATTAATCTTAAAATAAGAGAGAGATTTACTCCCTATCCTCACTCAAATACACTCTATATAGAACCAGTTTTGATGAAACCAAGATGATCCAAGTCAAGAGTGGAAAACACTGGGTTTGGCAAGACCAATTATCAGAGGAAAAAATCAATCACAAGGGGAATTGCTGGAGATCGCAAATATATGTAGGTCCATGTTTAATATTAAAACCTTAATAAGTCAATTGTATTGTATCTTGTATTCCTATCAGTACACAACCAAGCACAAATCCCAAATCAAAAGAAAGACTGCTGTTGTACCTGAATTAACCCATGTGATCTGTTGGGTAACCACAGTACATTATAAACAGACCAAAAAGATGCAGTGCATTTTCAGTAGCTAGCCTGGGCTAGTAAGATTTTTCTTTTTACTACTGCTAGTTTACAGGAAGGTACTTTCTGTTCCTAAGGATTAGTGTGATCAACCACAGCAGGAGTCAGGCCAGCAATTTAATTTGGGGGTGGAATCTTTTCCAACATCTAATGCTAGCTGGTTTAGCTATATTGTTCTGATCTGTGGGGGAAGGACATTATAGAACACTCCAGAATGGTTTGGGTTGGAAGGGACCTTCAAGACCGCCAAGTTCCAGCCCCCCTGCCATGGGCAGGGACACATTCCACTAGATCAGGTTGCTCAAGCCACATCCAGCCTGTGCTGACCTTCCTTCATTACAGTAAATTCGTTGTATAGAGATACACAGGGAGGACAGAGTACACAATAAACATCAGAAAGTGTATCAGAGGAATCATTCCTTGTGGTTTTTTGGTAGTGTGGAGCTTAGATGTTCTCTGCTCTGCACACCTGTGCCTTTCAAGTTTGTTCATCATGAATTGGAGGTGGTTTAAGGTCAAAAGGAAAATTATGGAGATTTTGGGGTAATCCTTCAAAGGGATTTGCCAGGGTGACAGCCACTCCCATCACACCATACAGCTGCCCTCATGCCTACCCAGCACTGCAAGGACAAATGGGTGGCGAGTCAGGTGCTGGTTAGATCATCACCAACACCTGCAGTTTCGAAAGGAGAGATCAAAATGGAGATTGCAGTTGTAGGTGGAGATGCAGAAAACACAAGGCTACCTTCAACTGTCTCTCTTACCACTTGCTACCAGCAAGTCTGTATCCAAGTTTCTTATCCCACCAATTTACCCTATCACAGACAGGGAGGTCACTTTTAATTCGCCCCTTAAGCTCTTGCCCCTTGTAAAGCCCATTACAAAAACTAAAGCTGCTCTAACAACCAACCAGCATCTATCAACTCCTCACTCCTGATCACAGCATTTGTCCTGGTGCAGGAAAAATAGGAGCCTTCATCCCACTGTGCCTTTAAAGACCCGTGGGCCCACATGGAGCATGGAGGCAAGCACTTCATTCTTTCAGTCTTCCTTTCCCTTCCACTTCACTAGGATCTAAGCTTTTTTACTTAAAACTTACATTCCTGTAACTTGTTAGTCATCCTTACTTGGACATTTAAACACTCCTGGTTAATAGCCCTTCTACTTGAAATCTACAGAGTTTCCTTAGAGCTCCTTAGCCATCTCTCTCAGGCTCTCTCAGTTGGACCTCTCGCAGTTTACCATCACACAGATTTCCACCTGGATTTTCCAGCAGAGTTTACTACTCCCTATTTAAGACTCCCTAATTACGTACAAAATTCTGTTGCTTAAGCAAGGGAAATTTGTTTTATGCCTCCTTATTTTCTCAATGTGCATCACTGTGAAAGCTCACGTCCAATTCTTTGTGGGGATCATGGGAACTGCAGTCCTTTGAAAACTGAGACCGTGCTGGACTTTTTCCCCTCCTTAAGCTGTAGAACAGTTTGCCCCCATTGACAAAAAGGATGTTACACTTTGCTTTTGCACAGAATGTATCCAGGTATTTTTCAGTCAAAGATAACACATGGGATATAGCTCACAGATAGGAGCTTTCAAACGAGGAAAGCTAGAGTAAACATGTATTTGTTAATAATGCTATGATGTATCTAAGCACACTGTATAATTAATACTTTCGCAAAATGTTGCTCAGAGGAGTAAAAGCAGCAAGGAAGAGGAATGTTACATTTA
Source organism: Pezoporus wallicus (assembly GCF_028554395.1). Lineage (NCBI taxonomy): Eukaryota > Metazoa > Chordata > Aves > Psittaciformes > Psittacidae > Pezoporus > Pezoporus wallicus. Next base: position 3,021,326 of record NW_026640059.1, read on the forward strand.
AAGTGCCAAGAGAGCATCCATGGTAAGTGGTTTGGTGGGAAAAGGTAGCCAAGGTGAAAGCTTACTAAAAGAAAGAGATGGATGCAATGGAGGGTGGGACAGAATTCAGCCAAGAGGAAAGTAAAGGCATCAGCATATTCAATAAGATATGCAATTTAACAGTTACAGAAAACCTGAGGCTACCTCTTAAGAACAAAACCCCAGATATCTACTATGCCACAACGGAGGATAGCTGGATTATCATTTCCAAAAGTAATGCAGCAATTTCTCACAATGTTAAAGCCAAATAAAGCTACTGCCAGCATTTGCCTGTTACTGGTTTGACATTATTAGGGATGTGCTGCTAAATTGCTCTAGGCTCTTGAGCTGAACTTTTTGATTTCACCTATTAGATGATAGGTGACACAAATAGTACCTGAAAAGCCCCCTTTTCAAAGCACAGGGAAGGGACACTGATGGGATGGAAGAGAAATATACCACAGACTCCTCAGGTACAACCTTGTTTAACAGCACAGCCTGCACGGTCTGGTATTGCACTATTATAAGCACCTTGAGGTCTGTAGTTACTTTTCCAAAGGAACAAGACACCAGAAAGTGACCAAACAGCTCTATATGCTAATTGATTGAGTGATTGATTGATGGCTTGGCTTCATGAGCAAAGATTTGGGAAGGGCTTTAACCGCGCTTACTACAAGCACGATGACCAAGGGCAAGTGGGATATCCAAATCTGGTTGGCAAAAAGGGTGCTTAGGCAATCAGGAAGTGTCTGACCAGGACTGTCAACTCCTAAGCTAACTCGAGCTACCCATGCGCTGGTCCACCCACATGCAGCGTTGGATCTGCAGCTTCCCATGCACCTTGTCACCTACTGTTTAGACCCTCACCCGTCCATACAGACAAGTGAGAGTGAGCCCTTCCAGCCTGCGCAGTGGATTTTTTAGGTGAAGCACAGCTTGCGCAGACCTGGCCCCACCCTTTACACCTCAGGTTTAACTGCCACGGCCTAGCGAGCTAGGACGGTGACAGCAAAGTCCACAGGTTGTAGGTTTTGTAAGAGTGTCCTTCTCTTCGATGGAAGACCATACAAGGCTAGATGAGCTCCATCAGCCCGGGTCTGAAGAAAGGAGTTTTCCTTCTCCTATGAGGATGGAAATCTTCACTAATGAAGATTCGGGAAGACCTTTACCCATGCATTCTGAACAAGACTGTCATCTCCTGGGTCAATCACAAGTGACCAATGACGCAATAGCACAACAAGTGCCTAGGAGGGTTCTTGGATGCGTTCAGTCATAAGCCCGCAGCTGGTAGCCTCGCGCCAGTGTCTCCTCAGCCAAGCACACGCACCAGGGGTCTGAATCTGCGGCTCCTCTCGTACTGAGCAGGATTACTATTGCAACAACACATCATCATTAGGGTAAAACTAACCTGTCTCACGACGGTCTAATCCCAGCTCACGTTCCCTATTAGTTGGTGAACAATCCAACACTTGGTGAATTCTGCTTCACAATGATAGGAAGACTCAACACCGAAAGATCAAAAAGCGATGTTGCTATGAATGCTTGGCCACCACAAGCCAGTTATCCTTGTGGTAACTTTTCTGACACCTCCTGCTTAAAACCCAAAAAGCCAGAAGGATCGTGAGGCCCCACTTTCACGGTCTGTATGCTAATACGTTTGAGCTATATGGCTCAGAGAACAATGCAGAGGTAATAGCATGCACCAAAGATTGATGAGACTTGGCTTTTACCCATTTTTGCATCATTCTTGACTTCATTCTTCCTGTCTCCTGGATAACTGTGCCGTCTGGGAGCTGCAGCAGGAGCAAGCCTGACTCAGGCAGTTGAGACAAATGATTCTTTGTGGCTTGTTGCAGTGATGTTAAAGCTGGAACAAATTTCATTAAATAGCAATCAGAGTCAAAAATACAAGTAATGAGCTATTTTCTGTGTAGCAAACAAAGATATTAGATGATAGCTTTTGAACGTAAGCAGTGATACAAGAGGCAAGCTAAAGAAAATACCCAGAGCAACATGCACAAAGACTTAACCAGAAAGTTTCACACAGCAAACATACCCACAGGGCCTGTTTCGCCTTCTTCATGACACATACATTCACGGAAGCAGCCGTGACTTCCCCAGCTCAGAGAAGATGAGTGCCAGGACAGGTCATGCACAGGGAGAAAGAAATTCCATGGCAGCACACGTGGAAAGCCAGGGGAGAAGGAACGATGCCAAAGGCGAACCAGCTCTTAGAGCAAATCATTCTTTTCTTCAATTCCCTCCCATCAGTGTGTAAAGGGCACATGTGAATAGATTTTGGACCTGAGCCGGTAACTTTTCCCAACAGTTTTGCAAAGCCAATTTAAATACTATTGACCCAGCCTCCCATCACCAGCTCATCTTAACAGTTAACCAGAAGAATTGGGGTTCTGAAAGCTTTCTTGAGGATAAAACCTGCACTAGTACAATTTCACTGCTGTTGAGTTCATCTACATTAATGACATTTAAATTTTGCTCAGGGTCTTTAATAGGAATTCAAATATAACTGTTGGGGTTTTTATATATCTAGTTCAAAAATTGGAGCCATCTGAACTATGCAGGGCAGCACATCTTCAGTGTTTATTTTTATTCCTAATCTAGACTTTACATCAGCTGTCCTTGTGGTTTGATAGTGTGAAGTACTGGAAGCCTACCAATACATACATATATAAAACTTCCTTTTTGGTTCCTGTTGGTAGAAGGACAGATTCTTTTTCTCTTTGAGTCACTACAAAGTCACTGTTCAGGCTAATTCAAGACAAATGTGAACGCATGATATCTGAACAACTGATGTGAGGCTGCATTTGAAGGAAGTATGCAGAAAAGGATTGTGTCCTAGGGGTCTTCAGTAGGAGAGAGTGCTGGCAACCACTTGGAGAAAGGATTCTGTTACTGCTGTGGTATTTGGGGCTCCAGACGGCAATGTTTAGAATGTGCTCTGCTCAGACGGTTGTGGGAGCAGCCCCTCCACCATGGCGACTAACATATGGCTTTGCACTGTTGCTAATAATCACACAACAGAAAGAAAAAGAAGTAAAAAGTAGGACATCCTTGCATACGCAGACGATGAAAGTCTATGGCTGCATTTTCCAAGGCTGTAACCAGAAGTTATAAATTGCTATATTGCATATTTTTGCTTCTCATCTTATTGAAAAAACAGCATATATTTTGCATCTAGCCCATTTATTTTGCTGAACTACTTAGAGCTCAAGGATGCTGTTTAGTACAAGCTGGGTACAAGCACAACAAAAGGCCAAGGGAAATTGACTTCCAGTATAGTTATTTTTTTCAGGTATGGGTGAGTATCTTTTTTGCAAGGCCACAGCACCCCCTTTCCAAATTAATGGATCTTCTGCCACAAAGGCAAAAGAAATATAAGACAAGTTTTCTCACATACTGCTGGGAAGGGTTGCAGGACTTTATGGGGTTAGCAGTACAGTGCTCTAGGCTGCCGTTTGCCTCCTAGACACGTCACTTTTAGCAATCTATAAGGGACTGATACACTTGCTGAGTAGCTGACCCCATCCTCAGCACTAAACACTGAGCTGGCTATGGGAGGATAGGCTGTGCACACATGAAGCCCGCAACTTTTCAGACATACTTCAGCTGAAGGTATCCTGTGCCATTAAGCAACAAGGCTCAGCCTCACAGAATAGAGACCAGAATACCAGTGTGCATTTCTGTCTGAGCTTATCCCCACCCACCCTATGTGTTCTGGAAAGCAAGAAGCCCTCTGAAACTAAAGACATCCTGCTCCAGCCTCTCCTTTACTCCCCCAAATACAACTGCTCTGCTGCAGGTGGTAGTTTGTGTCAATGTCAGGCCACTGTGGCGGGGCCCAGTAAAGACTGGGAGACCTGAATAGACTGCACCAAGAGAGACCATCATCACTGTCACTGGAGCACAGTAACAGACTGAAAAGGGGAGTATTGTTGTCTTCATTTCATACAGAGTGGGCAGAGATACAGAAACAAGTAGGGTGTTTTGTCTTTGATTAAAGACTGGTGATTATACACATAAACAACTGCTGGTCTCAAAATTCTAGGAAGTACCAATTACATTTTGCCAAAGGAATAAAGAAAATTTTTACAAAGTCATGCCACAAGTAGTGTTAATTTTTCTCTCATTTTCTGTTATCTTACTTGGAAGGCTTCTGTTATTCAGCTGGAGATGACAGAGGTGGCTGAGGGCACATCATGGGCCATGAACTGCAAAGGGCGAGCAGCCCAGTGACTTGCACACAAACAATCCTGACTTGCAGAGTCTTCATCCAATTTTCTCTCATAACAACAAACAGATCTGAAAAAATAGTAGGATTAATTCTCTAACCAAAGAAGGTCTAAAGCAATAATGATAAATTTCATTCCAGTATGAACTACTTTGTGCAATACAGATTTAGCATACAGGTATTAATGTGAATTTTGGATAGCTTATCCGAATTGCGTCCCCAAACCTTTTAGGTAGTAGCTAATCTTTATTGATAAAAATCATTGGATTGCATATTTAGGTGTCATGCGTACGATAAGAAAAAGTAAAGATAGTAAAGTACTAGAAGAGAATAAGCAAAAATAATTACTTTACTTGAAAATCTATCCAATCATTCAAGTTTTATAAACCTGAAAATTAGTTTTATTTATGTATAATAGAAATTAATTTATAAATTTTTCATTTCCTTCAGAGTTATCATTCTGATTTGTCATTTCTAGTCTCAAATTATTTGCACTCATAGCAGCAACAGATTCATGTGGGTAAAATTTGCACACAAAAAAATCAGTAACCTCGTAGTGACTTACATTAGTATCGATAGCGCTGACAGCCGTGAGCTCCTAACCAGGTTTGGTTTCAGTTACTTTGCAGGCTGCCATGGAGCAGCCGGCCCGGCTGCGCCGTCGACGCACTGTGTTTAAGGTGACAGAAATGAGGGTGTCTTCATCCTTCCTGCGGGGTGAGCCGTACCGAACGCAGTTCCGCCGCTAACAGCGGGTGGGGAGCGGGGCGCCGGCTCCGGCGGAGAGAAGCACCCCCTAGGGGTCACCGGCCGGGATGCAGTGGGGATGGGGTCTGGGGTCTGGGGGACCGGAACTGCCTCTTGCCTGGCAGCGGGCAAGGGTGCTCCTTACACGGGTGCAGCACAGACAGCAAACCAAGAGAGAAGTCACCTGCTGCCGCGCTGGCCTCTCAGGCCTGTGCTTCCACACATACTTGGTGTTGTCCAGGAAATACAGCGGGGTTTACAGTTACGTTTCTATGCTTAGCAAGCCCTCTAAACCCAGCTGTGGGAATACAGCAGGGACATGGAATTCCGTTAGCTCTCTTTTCCTGAGCCTGGATCCGACCTCACAGCTCTTAAGAAACTCAGGCTGTGGTAGAGTCACCAGTGTTTGCAGGATAGAAGGGCTGAGGGGAGCAGAGAGGAGGCTGCGGGAGGACAGGGACAGCAGGGCTAGTGGGAGTGCTCTGATCATTAAGAAAGCAGCGCCCATGCCCACTGGGGGCTGCCACACGGATTTCGATGTGCATGCTGAACACGTACAGCACCTGTAAAGAGGGCTGAGCGACTGGAGACAGAACGACAAGTACATCTCAGAATCACCAGAGCATGAGCAAAACCCTCCCTGCCAGACTGTCACACTGGCTCAGTACATGGTCCCACAACCCAGCATCAAACAGCAGCAACAAGGTGGGTAAAACAGGGCTTTCATCACCCACAGGGGTGCCTGTACGAATTTGGCTGACAGGGGACAGGAACTCATCTTTATCAGGGGAGAGTGTTTTCCCCCAGACAATTCTCCATTATTTCCTCTCAGGATTCATTTTCCGAAGTGACCTATGAATAATTTTTCCCCAAAAAAGCCCTCCCAACCTAGAGATGAGATAACTAGGGATAAGAGCCAGGCACTAAACTCCATTGACTCATTGCACCTAAAACCAATCATTGTATTCCTGTTAATGTCCCTGCTGCTGTCCTTCCCTCTCAGATGGGTTGAGTGGCTGCAAACACAGCCTAGATGATGTGAGCTATAGGCAAGTGGCTTCATCTCCTGCTTCTTGTCAGGCCTGCGGCTGCAATACATGTCTCAGCATCACCCACCAGCCAACTGGAAGACACTGATTCTCCCTACAAACCTATCCTGGGGCATGTGTGGCTGTTGACTCCACCACTGCTGCTCCTGCTCTGCTACGACTGGTTTTAAGAAAGCCTTGTCAAGAGTCACCTCCTCTGGTCACCCTCTCAGCTGCTGGCCCAGCCGGGGCTTCAAGAGGTGGGGCCCGGTGTACCTCTGCGCTGGGCAGCCCCCCGTCGGGTCTACCCGCACCATGTCCCGCCTGGCTGTGCCAAAGGCTCCAGCAACGGGGAACCAGCGGGATCGGGAAACTGCGGTCGTGACAGTGATGCCATTTCACCGAGATGCTCTTCGGCATCCCCCGGAATTCCTGCAACACCGGCAACTACGGGAAACCCACGTTTTCTGCTGAGAGACAGGCGGGCAGGCGGAGGGAGCCTCGGCAGAGCGTCCCTGCCTGCGGCCACCGGCTGCCACCGCGGGCGAGAGCGGCGGGGCCGGGCCTGGCCGTGCGGCCGCCCCCCGGGCGAGCAGCTGGGCGGACGCCACCGGCGGCGCTTGGGGAGGCGGCCGGAGCCCGTGGGCGGCGGCGGCGGCAGGATGGTGAGCGGCGGGCGGGCTGCAGGGACTCCGCGGGCCGGGCTGCGGAGACCCGCTGGAGGGGGCGGGCAGCTCGGCCCCGCCGCCAGCCCCGGGCCATGCCGGGCTGCCTCGGGGGAGGGCAGCGGGAGGAGATGGGCGGGAGGAATCGGGACAGACGGCTCTTGGGGGCAGACAGCTCCTACCTGAGGGACCAGCGGGGGGCAGGAGGCTAACCCGCGTTGCTTTGGGGGATGTGAACCACACCATCCTTAGGCTGTTGCTGCTGTGAAAGTGCTACTTAGGGTTATTCTCCCTACGTCCCCCCACCCCCATCTCGAGCGTGCCGTTTGTCAGTACTAACGCGAAAAATAACAGTCACGGCAAAGCCAAACTTACCTGCGCTGCGGCAGCGGTGCGTGTCTGCGGTTCAGCCACCGCCGGGAGCGTGCTCCAGGCTGGGTGATCCCGGACCTGGTGCCTCTGGGCCCTTCTCTGCACAGCAAAATTGAGTGCGTTGGCGCTGTTTTTCTGAATGCTTGTGAAATGCTGAGGTAAAGGCTGTGATGTTCACTGGAAGGCATAACTGCTGTCAAATGTTATTGCTTCCTCTTTTGCCACATAAAATCTTAAATGTAAAAAGATGGCATGTTTGGGCTGTATTTTGAAAATAAGTATGGCTTTTCCATGTTCATGTGTTTGCTTTTACAGTATGGATTTATAAATACATGCCTGAAGTCTTTGGTGATTGAAAAGTATGGTGAAGAAACATGGGAAAAACTAAGGTAATGTGTTCCCAATAAATGTAGTGCATTGAAAGAAAATGCTGAGGAATTTAGGAGCAGAGGATTATGATTTCTCACTGATAAACAGCAGCTGATGTGTACCTCAAGTAATTATAAGAAGTAACTAGCAGAGCAAAAGGAAGAGTTTCTTACCTTCACACTCTACTGATTTGTCCCAATTAATTTGTCATATCAGATAACTAAGGATGACATTTAGTCTTGCAGACAGTTGTGAAACAGATTTACTGGCTTACTGGGACAATATCGAGAAGTAATTACACTGAAAAGATGTCATCCTTGATAGGAAGTCAGTTTAATTCCAGCACTTTCAGAAAAGCAACTGAATGTATCATCTCTGGTTTTGCCCTTACTTTATGAGCTCTGTGGTATTTTCTAAGATATAAAGATATATAAATGATACTTATATACAAACACACAATAGCCATTGAAGCCAATATAAAAAAAATAAGTTTTTTGTCAAGCCTGTGGAGACCCAAGGGCTTGATATTTTTGGCATATGGAACAATGACCCAGTAGAGCAGAAGACAAACTAAGACTCCTCTTGCTTGAGCACCCCACAGTATGATGCTAGAGACAGTTTACCATAATATCACAACATGAAACAGCAGAAATGGAGAGGTAGATGCCACCATTCAGCCATGCTACAGCAACACCTTTAAACCATTAGGGGAAGTAGTGTGTTCCAATATAATGCTTGAAGGAGGAGGTTGAGAAGTGGTTTAACAGCAAACAGTGCTTAAATGAGTGCCAGTTGAGTCACCCAAGCATGTTATATTTACAGCACAGCTAGGACCAGAATATTGTCTTCTCTGTTGCAGACTGCAGGCTGGAGTCCAAGATTCTTTCTTGACTTTTGAGGTTTACAAAGATGAGATCACAATGCAGCTCGTTGACAAAGCCTGCAAAATATTAGGTAAGTGTCACTGTGCCTCAAAAAAATGAACCATCCTGGGTTAAGCCTGAGACTGCAGCCTAGTTTTTAGTCTCCTGTGCTCTTTGGAATACTTTCCCTATGTGGCAGCTTTTCTGCATTCACTCTTAATCCACCTGACAACATTTCAAGAGCTTCCATTCCTTTCTTATTCTTCAAGGTACCTTTATTTTGCCAGGTGTTCCTGCTGACATGGTTCTGAGAGAGTTTGGAGAGTATTTCTTTGAATTCTGTAAACGCTCAGGCTATGACCACATGCTGAGGACACTGGGTGGAAATCTCTATGAGTTCATAGAGAACCTGGATGCATTGCACAGCTACCTGTCCCTTTCTTACCAGGCAAGTTCAACTAGTAATTACTGAGCAGGTATGGGTAGACTCTGCCAGAGGTTGCAGCCCGAGGAACAGCATCTCATAGGTGTGAATATATAAAAATATATATACATAAATAATAGAAAAAAGGCTATAACAGGCTCTCCTACGTTCTGAAATGAATAACTCCAAAGTGTTAGGGCTGTTTTAATATTTTTTTTTTTTCTGAGTAGTCCTCAGCATTAGATATTATTTAGACCATTGGCTCTAATGCACGGTAGATTTTCCTTCACAGGTAAGCATAGTTAATTTTCTGGTATTCAGCTTATTCACATGACTGCTTATTTTACTAAGACATGGGATGCTTTTGTACAAGTGGAATTCACCAGTTTTCTTCCTCAAAAAAAGATACTGAAGAGTTTTTTGTTTGTTTTTCCTCAGGAGATGAATGCACCATCTTTTAGGGTAGAAAAGAATGAAGATGGGTCAATGCATTTACATTACTATTCAGACAGAAGAGGTCTGTGCCATATTGTGCCAGGTAATCAGATAGAATGCAGAGTGCAGATCAGCTGGTAATGCATTATATATGCTGCATAATCATATAGTTGCAGTCACACTTTGATCAGATTTCAGAATCATTTTTCAGCTAAGGACTGGCCACAGAATTGGAGCCTGATAGAATTTAGTCACCAGATACCTGCCCTTGCTATTTTCCTACTGCCTGATCACTCCTAGCTCCCAGTAGCTTCTATCAAGACTTATGATACAAAAATGCAGGCCATAAGGGTCCATTCCTGCTATAGAACGCCTATAGAATTGCCTTCCTGGAAGAAAAAATAAAGTGCATGGTGTGTATTTTGTCCAACTGTTGATCCTTTCTCAGAGACTCCTGCTCCTTAAATTACAGTGAAATAGAAATGATAGTTGAAGACATCCACCCATTCATCCGGTAACAAATAGTCCTCCAGTATATGCAGTCTGTAAAACTAGTATTGACCCCTGCTCAAAACTGAATCCTTTACCAGCATTTTTAGGAATCTCCACAGTTGTACTTCTGCAAGGGCTAAATAACTGTAAGTCTGTTAGAGATGATCATATTCATTTCTTTCATAGATACCGCTGAATTTAGAAGCTTACCAAAACTTACCTCTTTGTCAAAACTCATTTCATATTCCTATTGAAGCACAGAACTATTTGGAATATCAGACAGAGCTTTTCATGTAATTGTCCAATATTTCACCTAATAGCTAAGCAGAAATGAGAGGACTGATGTTACATCTTCATGAAAGATAATTCCTTCCTTTCAAAAGAAAATGGTCTGCAACAACAGCAATGGATTGTTAAGCTCTTTAGAATCCCTGCACTTTTTGAGTTAATAGGAATTAATATTGTTGGTATGTATGACTGCTTGGACACATTCTTCTAATATCCTGCTGAGCTGCTTCTAGTGAAAATAAGTATTTGGCATCAGACAAGGAAAAAGAAACAGTAACTTTAAAACTTATCTCTTATGCACATATTCTTATCACAACAATAATAGTAGGAATGACATAGGTTGCTTTCTACTTCCAGCGTCTTTTGGAAAAATGATTTTAGGAACAGTGAAATTCCACTGTGGGCCCTCTTAAAAGGGGAAATGGAAAGGGTTTGTTCTTGGCAATACTTTGTCTTTTGTTTCTCCTTCAGGAATTATTGGTGCAGCAGCCCTGGATTTTTTTAATATTGAGCTTTCAATGGAAATAGTCAATCAAACAGAAGAAGAAGAAAGAACTGGGAAAAAAGAACATATTGTTTTTCTTGTTACTCAAACCCCTGTATTTTCATACAAGGAAAGAAGTGAATTTTCTTCCTCACATCAACATGTTCCTGACTCTGCAAAACAAATTGAGAACCAACAGAATAAAGAGGTATTGTAATAGTCATTATCATTGTATTATTAAGATATGATTAAAATAAAAACACCCTTGAATTTCCCTCTGGATTTATTTCAACAGGACCTTGAAAAAGGCAAGAATGCAGTTAGAGACAGAGGAAGCTCTGTTTGTCCTGTCAAGAAAAGTCACTGGAAAACAATAAGAGGAATAATTACAGTAGGAAGAGGTGAGAGATCATTCAAAGGGATCTTGTCACCATTTCTGAGTCTTCAGTAAGACAGTCAGTAAGCCTCCCCCTCTCCACGAACCATTTTAAAGTTACCATTCATATTTCCTCTGCCTCTTTTCAAAATGTTTCTGGTTATGTTTCTTTTGGTTAGACACTGGTTATCAAAGGAAAATTGCAGATAATAAGCATGCTTAGTAATGACAGACACTTACATGGAATATGACCTGTCACTTCTGTCTCTTAAACAGGATTTTCATCTGAAATGTATTCTTCTATAAAATGACATTGTGTGGTACTTTTGATATTTTCTTCTCATGTCACCAGACATCATCTAGCCTGATGATGAATTTAAGAGTGTTTAACTTAGTAGCTGCTATCCTTTCCAAAGTTACCAATTGTAGTTAATTCTGAAAGCCAAATTACACCTACTGCTACCAAAAATCTACTGCCAATCTAGTAATCTCTGTTTATACCTTCATATATGATATGTTTATATATCTTTGCAAAACAGAAGGATTTTTTTCTGTTAGGATCTTTTAACTCCCCAAGAGGAATGAGGATCTAGCTCAGTATTGCCAAAATATCTGGATTCTGTGTGGAGTGAAAAACTGAACCTGCTACCATCTGGTGCAATGTCACATGCATTACAAGGGAAGATATATTGAGTAATGAATTAACATATACTCAAAATAAAACTTTAGAGTAGCATTATTACTTAAAAACAGAATAAAATCCTTTAACAATAAGTGCAAGGGTTATCAAGATCCAGACTTTGAAAAATGAAAAACCCATGCTGACTTACCCTGAAGCAGTAAAAGGTATAAACTTGGGGCCTGTATTTGTAATCTTCTTCACTAGTCTCCTAAATGACTTGAACATTTGTTATCAAAGAATTTACTGTAGTAACTGTTGTAGCCACCTTCTGGGGGACAGAGATCACTTGAACTAATCATCCTTTTGATCATTGTGGGTTACTGGATAATCCAGTTTATACTGCAAAGATCAAAGGCTTTAGGCGCTTCAGTTAGATAAGTCCTTTCGTTTTACTCATTCATTTTAGAGAAATATCTGTTTGCTAGATCTGTAGATAGCTCCTCTGTAGATCTGTGACCATTTTGTAAAAAACCTCCAGGTAAATAAAATAGAAACCAAACAGTGATTTGATCTTTGTGCTATGAATTACAGTTCTTATTATAGGAGACTGAAACCCAGACCATGCTGGATTTTTTATCCGTAAGTGGTCCTTAGTAGCCAGCAAAATATATTAAATGTACTTCTGTGTACATTATTTGTGTGATACAGCTGTATTATATTGCTATGATATCTGCAAATTCATAGAGCAGTAATGTCTACAGTTGTTCGTCTAGTCTTACTGTTTGTTTCCACGTAACTTCATGTACCTAATGCTCTGTGCTTTTTGTGTGGTTAGATTTTGACCTCTCAGCCTACTCAGGTCGGTTCCTAATCAGCTGTGGATTAAACTGCAGAGCATTTAGCACAGATGTATGCACTTTTGTGGACCCACACACAGTTTACTTTGTCTTTGCTCATTATGATATAGGGTCCAGTCTCAGTGCTAAAAGGTAATGCTGACTGGTTTCATGAGGTGCGACCCAATTAAAAGCTACACATTTATCTTGCCACAGGTAAGCTCCTGAGAGGATTTGATCCTGTTTATCCTAAGAGTCTTTGGATTGACACAAAAACATTTTGCAATGGACTTCCTTTTCATATGGTTTTTGACAAACAGGTAGGACAAGCATGTGGTAAGGGCCTTTAGTTTGCATAAAACATATAGTAACTTTTTCCTGTTTTGACTGTCCTACGGTTCACTGCTGTGTGTGCTCTGTATACAGCGCACACTCATTTGCAGGATTTGCAGAAGTGCTCCATACAGTGACAAGTAATAGGAAGTCACTCATAACAATTGGATCTGGATCATTTCAGAGAGGGATCTCCTTTGAATTTATTGAGATTACCACATCTGAAAGAGCTGCAAATATGCCAACAAGGTTTATTGCAGCAGCCTATTCGTTACCAAACACTGAACAGAATTTTCTGAGGTTCCTGGCCACCTTCCTGTACTTGGATGTGCCAGAGACATGACCCATCCTTTAAACTGGCTTTGTACTTTTGTACTTGTAGCTAGTCACCCTCTCTTCCCAGTTATTAATCTATCCAAAGGCTTTTGTAAGGCTTTGCCGTCAGCTGAGGCTCTACATGTTCCTGCTGCAAAAAGCCAGCTATCTACTAAATCTGGCAGCATGCAACCTCATCTAGTAGGAACTAGACCCAAAAATCTCTGTATCTTCCAGGGAAGGATTGAGTGTCCTCTTCTGTGCACACATACTATACAGCAATGGGATTGCCCTTGTCTTGGCAGGGACTGCCCTGAGTCTGGTTTCTAGCCAGCCCGAGTTCCCACCAAGCTACAGTTCCTCTTGCTCACAATTCTGTACATAGAATTTTATCTTAAGATAAAGGGAGCAAAGAAAGGAGAAGCTGAGAATAGGAAAATAGGACAGCAGAAAAAAAAGGCTGAATACAGGCACTCAGGGCACATGTTTTGGCATCATACCAATAGAGATTCCAGAACACATAGTCCAGAATGCATAGTCCGCTTTTTGCCACTGTCCACATTAGCCAGAGTTTTAAACCTTTCAATACACCCAGTCTGCATAATTTGATAAAATTACTAGTGTGGAGAGAGGGCAAGTCCTGCATACTGGTAGCTACGTCAGAGCTTCAGTAACTCTGATGACAAGCAGTGAAGGCAGTGTGGATATTTCTGCAAGAGTTAAACACTGATGTATGGTCAGCAGGCTAAAAGAGAATAACTAAACCTCTACACAGCAATAGTTAAGAGAAGGCAACCCATGGCATCCATTAGAAAATTAATATTTGCCAAAACATTTTATGCCACAGTTATTTTCTTTCTGGAACACAAGGGACACTGTGATATTGCTAATTTTCACTTGCAGCTATCTGTAAAGCTATTTGTTAGGCCTGCACAAATGTAAATAGATAACTTCTTTTTTTTTAACTATCGAAAGGGAAGAGCATTTGGATAATAACATTCCTTTCTGGGGACTTTGTCTTGCTGTGAAGGACACTCATTCAGAGCTTTGTGGTAAACCACTAATAAAATAGAAACTTTGCTCAGAAATAAGCTATGTAGTATAGCAAACCAAAGTGCATGTAAGTGTATAAACAATGATCTGCTATAGCTTGGCCTGAACCTAAACAGGATGTGAATTATAATACATTGTCCATATTCTCTTTTTAAGCTCAGAGTGAAGCAAGCTGGTGTGAGCATTCAAAAGATTGTACCTGGCCTTCAGAACATGGGCATCTGCTTGGATCACTATTTCAGTATTGTTCACCCAGAAGTACCCTTCACCATCTCTAGCATCCAGAAATTCATCAACAGTCAATTTGTTTTCCAGACTAGAAGAGAGATGATGCCAGAGTCATGGAAACAACGGCCAATGCTAGAGCTGAGAGGTACATCACTGTTTTCAGTAGCTAAGTGTTCATATTAAATCAGGAATTATGCTGGAGTTGAACTAATGCATTTCTGTAGGCTCCTCGTTTCACATAAATCCTATAAATGGCTTTGCCTTTGTGCAGTGAGGAGAAGATTGCATGGCTCTGATTAAAGACAGTACTATAAGATACTTGTAGACAAATTCAGCTATTACCTCACCAGATTTTGAAGGCTTTCAGTCGAAGTAACACCTGTGTTTCCATTTGAAAGGCTTAGAAAGACACTGTTTTCCCAATGCTGAAAAATCATCTTTGCAGGTTTCCTGAGTAACAGAGGCAAGGTCAAAGGAGGATTAGATTGTTTTCTGAACCACCTCTAATCTCAGTTATTCAGAGTCACAGAATTGACTCAACTCCAGTTGAGTTTGGAAGGGACCTCTGGAGATTGTCTAGTCCATCCCAACTCAAAGCAGAATCAACTACAGCAGGTTACTTAGGACTGTGTCTAGTTGGGTTTTGAGTATGTTCAAAGATGGAGACTCCACAACCTCCCTGGGTGACCCATTCCAGTGTTTAACCACCCTTACAGTTAAAAGGTTTTTTCTATGTTTAAATGGAATTCCTGCATTTCAGTTAGTGTCTTGTGTCTTTTGTCCTTTCATTGGATAAAACAAATAATCTTTTTTACTCCCTCCTATGAGGTTATTTATAAATATTGATAAGTTCCCTCCTGAGGCTTGTCTTCTGTAGGTTGAACAACCCCAGCTCTCTTAGGTTCTCTTTACATGACATATGGTCCAGCCTATGCACCTGATACAGAATTGTTTTGCCCTGCTAATTTCTTTGCCGAAGGAATTACTACTTTGCACATGGAACAGCATCTTAAACCCAGCCACCCAGCACAGGCAGTGCCAGTTCACAGATATTGGGTTCCATCTCTGCCACATACAGACAGTAGTGAAACATGCAGTGAGCATTTCCATGATAATACAATTAAAGCATCACTCCTACCAGTGATGCTCCATTCCTGTTTGCTGGGCAAGGAGGGGCAGAGGCAAGGGAAATGCTTAGAGACAAAGTCCTGATAACATTGCTACTGTTGGAGGAAAGAAACGGCTTCCCCTGTGACTTCATGCATTTTGATTCCTAAAATGTGAATACATGATTCATTCTTAATTTATGCCTTTGAGGGGTGTTATGTGCTATTGGCTGGGTTTCAAGTGCGGATAAAAATAGATTAGTTAGCTGTGCTTTTAGTTTTTGTAGTCACATTTTCAGATCCTGATTTCTGTCTTCACCCCCTGCCCCCTCCACCCCCCAATGTTACATAAGAATTTACAAATTGGAATTATTTTATTTGCTTGATTTTTCTGAGAGGAATGAGTTTGGAATGATTTTCTCCTGTGTGCAAGTAACTGTAATGGCATTTGGTTTAAGTGTTCTGTGACCTCAATTTTGCTCCTGTGAACTATGTAACATGGCCTAATTTTCCCTTCTCTCCTTTCACCTTTACATAATGAGTGCCAAATCTGGTATTCCTGAGATTCAGTAAGAAATAGAGATAAGGGAGACCTTGAAAAAAAATAGTGCTACCAAAACAAGGAACTTTAGTCACAGGTACAATTTGACTTCCTCTTATGCTATCAGGGTTAATTCACATGGTATACCTACTGATCCAATCTGCTGCTCATCCAGTAGCCCTGGGGATGGGGTGAGAGAAGAAGAAATAAATAGGAATTCCTAGATTGCTGTTCAGAAACTGAGGATACTTATGAAGCAAATAAAAAATAGTAACAAACACATAACCAAATCTCAATTGAGAAAACAACAACTCACCCCCCCACCAAAAATCAATTCTACTTTTCAGGCATTTTTGTACATGCTTATTTAGGTGATCATAGTGACTGAAAGCTCCAGCTCCCAGGAAGGAAAGCTCTGCTGATTTTATTTGGCCTACATATTATCCACTATGAAATTAAACTTTGAATGTTTCACTTAATCATGTGAGTCTCAGTTCCCCTGTGCATGATGCTGACTGACTGGATTCAGGAACAGCTCAAGAGCTAGTAGCAGAGGAGAGATGCTGTGAGCACTGGGGTTCCTCATGAAAAGGAGGGACCTGAAGCATGGTTGGGCTCTGCCTAGCAGTTGCAGTGAGTGAGTGACTGCTCTCTGGGTCCTGATTATCTTTTTATTTGCCTCGTGTACCTCCTCTAAACAAGTCCAGCTCTAATTCCCTGAAACAGAGTAATTACTATATTGATCCGGACCCTACCAAAAGACACTGTCCTTAGAACTCGCCCCCTAAAATTGAGATCAGCAATGCTGAGTATCATGTGAAAGTCTAAGCTGCTGAAAACTCTTACCAGTACTTGTTTCAAACAGGCCAGATGATCTGGATGGAGTCTCTGCAGTGCATGCTCTATCTCTGCTCGCCTTTGCTTCGCACTTTGCATGAACTGGAAGAGCGACAGATGCATATTGCAGACATTGCACCTCATGACGTGACCAGGGATTTGATTCTTCTCAATCAGCAGCGACTGGCAGAGATGGAGCTCTCTAACCAGCTGGAGAGGAAGAAGGAAGAATTGCGGATACTGTCAAAGCACCTGGAGGAAGAGAAGAAAAAGACTGAAGCTCTGCTCTATGCCATGCTTCCTCAGCATGTGGCCAACCAGCTGAAAGAGGGGAAGAGAGTTGAGGCAGGTGAATGAACAGGATGCATTCATGCACCAGGTGATGGTGATAGAGGGACGGGGGCTGCTGGCACAGTCCTTTGCCACTATCATGGAGTACATTTTCAACTTGGTGACATTCATGGGTAGGAGGAGGATCACAGACCCTTAATCTCTCTGGTAATAAAGATTAGACTACTCTTAAACAAAGCTTTGGAAGCTGTTTGCAAAATAGTTTCCTAGGAGGTGAAAGGTGGTAGTAACTGACCGTTCAGGGAACAAAATTCAGTGTTTCAACAGTAAACTGAGATTTTGTTTTTAACATGGTCATAAAAGGAAATGGGGTCTCAAAAATGAAAGGAATAAAGAAATTGCTTTTTCCTGGAAAATTCTCACAGTTCATCTTTGCTATCTATAAAGCTAGCACCATCATGATTCCCATTTTTATTAAGGACAGCAAGTAAGAGGATGTTTTGATTTCCTTTAGTAAGCATACATATGAAGTTAGGAATAAAGAGCTGAGTATATCCTGAATATGGATGAACAAAGGGATGTATTCAGATGCCTGGATTGAAATGTGCGATGATTCTTATATTTGATCGACATCTCTCTTTCATATCAGCAGCCGTATATGAGTATTACAATTGATGGGTCATATGTCCAGAAAAATGATGAGAAAGTAATATTTGCAAATAGGTCTCAAATAGATGGTGTGGTTGTCCAGCTATTACAAGTACTGGTCTTACTACTGGTCTTTCTGCTCACAGGAGAGTTCAAGGAGTGCACTATATTGTTCAGTGATGTTGTGAACTTTACCAACATTTGTGCCCAATGTGAGCCTATTCAGATAGTTCTCATGTTAAATTCAATGTACCTGCGATTTGACAGACTGACCACGGTGCATGATGTGTACAAGGTATGTACTCATCGACAAAGGCTGTAGAAATCACCTGGGAAAAGATTTTGCTGTTGTCAGGTTATTTTGTTTGTTTTATGTTTACATGCACTTAAATCCTCTTTGCTCCAGCATGATTTCAAGTAAGCCATAAAATATTGCATATTTGTAGTGGCCACAGAGAGAAATTGAAAAACAGGCAGAGGTGTGATTAAATATGTTTAAAATTTTCAGACATGTCAGTCATGGGTTAGTCGCTTTCCACAGCATTGCACCAGGATGCTGTTCTTTCATACATCTCTTTCAAATGCCTACCAACACAATGGCATATCCTAGTTTATGGACCAATTTGAATAATTTTCCTAGTTCTTTTATTCCAATCTGTTGTAAATAGGTCACTATGTCCCCTTCAGTGGGAAATGACATTATAAACTCTACCCATATAATACTTCAACTTTGTTTGCTTCATGGAGATCTCCAGCAATGGTATAGATCTCCTGTTGACCCCAGAGAGCATTGAATAGATCTAAACTGTAATGTATGTCTTGTCTCCAAACTGTGCTGGAAGGGTCAGAGCCCTGGTTGACATATAATAATAGCATTATTAACATCTCCAGAACTACACAGATTTGACTAGCTGAAGAGCCAGTTCTAAGTTTCTGTCTGTCCCCACCACATTAATTATTTAGGAAGGAAGGAATAGTAAAGGGTGAAATCCAAGTCTCATTCATTCCTTGCTCAGGCAAGGCATGCAGTTCATCCTGCAATACATTGTAGTAGGAAATCAGAAGCATTTCTGACTTGGCGAGGAAACTGTGCTTAATAATTGAAGCATTCAGGATATGGCCCACAGATTTGGGGATAAATTAGCATTATATTCTAAATCATCCGTCATGAGTAAATTATCTGTCACTATAATAATCTCCTTTTGATGCCTGTATATAACTCTTATTAATATTGAAGGAGGTGACTAGGGTACAGGAGTGAGGTTGAGATTACTATTTCAGGGAACTGAGAAAGAAATAAAATACTTAAATTGATCAAAGACACTTGGCCCAAGCTTATAAACATCTGAAGGTATGAATAAAAATCTTGTCAAATTAAATCTCCTGCCATGACTGAAAAATAATTAGGGTATCTATTTGCATTAGTAGCTTTTTACAGTTGTTTTTAATTTGCTACAGAAAATTACTGCATTACTATGGGGTTGGCTATCTGACAGAAGGCACATACAAGAACGCATTTTTCAAGACTAACAACCTGAACAGTTTTAAGTCATTATGTTAATGAACAAACCCAAAGATGAAATTATGTTCCTGCTCCTCTGTTGGTGTTCATTTTTAGGAAATCAAATTAATCTGATTTAAACTGATCTGTTACTTATTGGTTGTAAATGTAACAGTGAAGTCTTGTAAGAGCAGATTAGAAAATTTCCTTAATGTGTAACAGTTTTTACAGTGAATTTTAGACATTTGAGAATTCTCTGTTGCAAACAGGCCTATTCTATTCCCAGGGACAAAGCCCAAACTATTTCTCAGGTGCCTTATCATGCACTTCAAGGGAACTGGATGCCTGAAGGAGGACAAACCCTTCACCATTTGTTTCACATTCTGCAGCTTGTTGTGGGAAAACAGCTGGTTGTAAGGAAGGATGCTCCTGAACTGCTTAGTTAACACTTTGCATTCTCTGACATACTGGAGATTGGAGATTTCTTAATTGCATGTGAACCCCTTAGTAATAATAATCAGCAGTGAGTAGGCTCCCTTGCTGTATTGTGGCTTTAAGAAAAAAGATGTCTTTTGAAGAAGAAACATGCTTTTAACACCACTGGTGAATTAGAGTTAATTAAGAGGATTCAGCTGGCAGATAACCTCCTGGCTCAGGAGTCTGTGCCTGGAGATAGCTCTTTGCATATAGGTCTGCCCTGGGTAAGAGAAAGACAAAAAGTCTGATACTTTCACAGCATCTCTTTCTCCTTAGCATCTGTGATGCTGATATCTAAAATGTGTCAGGTAAGCAGGGACAGAATGCATTGGAATTTTTAATGTGAAGTCAAGAAAGATCCCATCTCAAGGAAAGTCACATGTGCTAGACCTCTTTTGTGATTGGAAACATCATTTAGAAGAAAGGGGGAGTTGGTGCAGAGAAGAAAAGCCCCAGACAGCAAAGCACTAACCTGAGCAAGACATATGGGATGCTGACGTACTTGTCCCTCTCAATTAAAGGTGGAGACAATTGGAGATGCCTATATGGTAGTAGGTGGGGTCCCTGTGCCTGTATCCACTCATGCTGAGCGAGTTGCTAACTTTGCCTTGGGGATGATAATAGCAGCTAAAGATGTGCAGAATCCAGTTTCTGGAAACCCTATCCAAGTAAGTTGTTAACACAAAGGTGCATGTGTGTCTGTCTGCTTCTTGGGTTGGTCTTACGGTTAATATATTGCAGTAGGATATCAAAGAGCTTCTTCTGACTCCTCTGTGACTTTGGGAAAGGCCCACATGGGTACATTTTTCATGAACAGCATCTCCCTGTGGATATTTGATATTTTACTGATGTCCATTGTTGTGTTAGGATGATTTTCTTAGGTGGCTGGATAGCATTAAGAAAGATGTTAAATAATAAGTGACATTTTTGGGGGGTGTTTTATGTCTTTGTAAAGATTAGAGTTGGGATCCATACAGGTCCTGTTTTGGCTGGAGTTGTTGGAGAGAAGATGCCTCGTTACTGCTTGTTTGGAGACACAGTGAATATAGCTTCCCGGATGGAGAGTCATGGTGTCCCAAGTAAAATTCATCTAAGCTCCAGTGCCTATCAGTGAGTAACTGTGATGGACACTTTCCCGGTTAAAATCTGGGCTAAACCCAACTGCCTCGGCAACTGCAGCTTTCAGTGTTTCATGTAGATGGCGCTGTGTTCAGTCACTGATTTCTGCAGCTTACTGACAAAAATCATGGCTTGCAAAGAGTTTTATTCATTCTATTTCAAATGCCAGAGGTTTGAGTTTTGATCCTAGAGAACAAACTGTGGGAAAAAAATAATTGTGATAGCTTATTTAGAAGTACGGATAGAATGATGTGGATGCTAGAAAGGCACTTAGAACATTTAATAACCTGCATATCTCTCTGAGCACAACAATTTGTGGTGAGAAAGAATTAACTGCTTAAACCACTGTCCTATTCATGCAGGGAGTAATTTACTTTCCTAAACCTCATGTCACTAAAATCAAATACTGTATTTCAAGGATTTTATGTATGCCAGAAGTGGAAGCGAGGACAAGCTCAAAGGAGTACAAAAACATTGTTTGGGCACATAGGAATGATATTAGGAAAGCTAGAGCTCAACTAGTATTGAAATAGCCAAGGAAGGTTTGAAGGCAGTAAAAGGAGCTTCTGCTGTGACATCAGAAAAGTATAAATGGAAACATGGTCCTGCTGTGGCAGGTGATTTAGTGACAGTGCCCTGAATAAAGGCTGAGTTACTCAAGGCCTCTCTTGCCTCTGTCTTCACTGACAAAGTCTTCAAGGTTCTTGCACCTAGAGTCAGGGTTCAAGGAGTAGGTAAAGTACCAGTACTGGAAGAGGATCAGAGCTGGGGTCTTTTGAGAAATCTTAATCTATTGAAGTGTATTGGATTAGATGGGATGCCTCCAAAGGTAATGAGAGCGCTGGCTGATGGCATTACAGTGCTGCTGTCATCTTTGGAAGGTCATGAAGACCAGCAGTGTAGGAACTCAAGAAAGCCAGATGTTACATCTATATAGAAAAATGGCAAGGAGACATTGGTGAACTATAGGCTGGTCAGCCTCATGTCAGCCACATGACATGTCAGCTGGTGAAAATCAAGTTTTCTTGGGAGCCATTTTTGACACATGAAGAAGGCAATTGGGAATAGCCACTCTGGATTTGCCAGTAAATCATGACTGATGAACTGATTGAATCATGATTGCCTTCTCTGATGAAATAAATGGAGATAGTTTTGTCAAACTGATATTGGCTGCCTCAGTTCTTAATTTCTATTTACTGGTCAGTAAGAACCCTCCACCATACTAGAGTATTTGACTATGTGATCCATTGATTTTTGATCAGGCTGTACATGGAAAGCTATAAAAGCACAGCAGGCTTGAATAAACAGTCGAAACAAACTCTCAGTTTTTCATGGATCAATACTGGTTTTCCCAGACTGTTGTGATTAAATTGCTTAGATTACAATATCTTATCTAAAGCACTGGTGTCAGTTTTAGTAATCTTGAATTTTCATGTGTCATTTTGCTTCTGATACTTTAGATGCCTAAAATACAAGAATTTTGAGATGACTGAAAGAGGAGAAATAGAAGTAAAAGGCAAAGGGAAAATGCACACATACTTCCTCATTAGAAATAAAACTGCAACTGAGAATGAGATAATGGGAAGGCCAATGAAAGACTTAGATTCTGGCCGCGAATCTGCTCAGTCCATTCAAGAAGGCAGGATGGAAACAACACCAGGTAGAGTCAACTTGACATAGCTTTTCCTTCTTGAACAAATGAATGTTAATACAACTCAGTTAAGTATCTTTTTCTGTTCTTTCAGCTACTCAGACTCAGCCAGAGAAAGACCAGACTCCAGCCATTGCAATGAAATATACTGATGGCCCCACAGATGAACAGAACAGCCTCAAAAGAAGAAATCAAGCCAAAATTGCAGATTTAACAGGTAGTTATTCAGTTACCATCCAACAAAGACAACAGAACTAGGAAGTAACTGAGGCTTAATCTTGCAGCATCATTATATTCCTCTTCTGAATAACCATTGTTTTACTCGAACCAGGAATTCATGCCAACATGTCATGCTGGTGAAACTAACCATTCTGCACACTGCTCAGGGCCAAACAAATACACTTTCAGAGCAATCCCAGGTGTTAATTGTGCACTAGGGAGAAAGAAGCTGACATAGCTGTCAAACCCCAGAGTCCTTCTGGCAGTGCAGAACAGAATGGCTAAATGTTAGACCGCTCTTCCCATGAACAGCACCATTTGTTCACGCATACTTTTTTTTTCTCCTAGAAAAGCTGTCATTATTTGTAGTTATGGGAAAGCCCTTATTGACTCCAGCCCGAGAAAGAGAGACATCACTGGCTATGCACCTGGCTGTCCTCAAGCTGGTTTCCTGCAGGAGTCAGAAGGATTTATTGCCATGCCCCAAGTTCATTTTCTTTTGAAGTAGCTGATACTTAATTTGATCAAATTTGATGCCAATAGTCTAATCTAATGCATTTGATTTACACTGCATGATTTGGTATGCATTTGATGCCAGAATAGTCTAATCTAATGCAACTCTACTGATGTATTTTGTGCATTTTATACAGACAAAATATGTTGTTGCTGATTACTAGGAAATGTTTTACTCGCTTTCCTCCCACCTGCTTAGATGTGGTGGTTAATCCACGGTGCTGACAAACACAAACCTACAGTCATTAAAAACTCACACTGAATGAGTATTTCCTTTCAGGCAAAACTTACGATACCAAAAGTGATGGGAGTCTCCATGGCAACCAGCATGCAGATGATGGTTCTTGTCCTCCAAACCAGGGAAGAGTCAAACCTGCTACTGAAGAGCCACGGAATAGAAACATTCGTTCTAATTTTTGCACTTTACTCTAAGTTTCTTACTTTTTACATTTAAACAAAGCAACTTTATTATGATTTTGTGCAGTTTGCTGTTGTGCTGATTTGTATATCAAGTACCACATGATTTTTTTTAAAAAAAACCACCACAAAACCAAACAAAAAGAAAAAAGACATCACGGTTTTCAGCAAAAAGAAAACAATGGAGGATTATTTTTTTTTACTCAATCTATATGTGCCATATAATACTCCTGCTGGAGAAGGAAACCACTGAAAGATGCTTCGAAGATGTGTTTTTCAGCCTCTGCCATGTCTTTGAATATCCCTATGTAAAAATAGCTTTTTGCTATCTGATGCAGCAACTGAGAAAGAGGTGACTCATCCCGCTGAAATATTCCTACTCAAACAAGCACTTTCCATAAAAGAAACATTCCCTGAAGTGACCATCTGTCTTGACTTGACACAGCCAACAACTTCCCTGTGTAAGGTTAGCAGAATTTGATCTACATACTCACTGTGATGACAGATTAATCTGTTAACAGGTCTTTTGTTGGGTAAAGGCATTGTGCAGTAGACATGCAGAATAGATTACTACAACCCGTATTTTTCCTTCCTGAAGAGAAAATATTGTGCACTTTATAGCACCCAACAGTAAAACAAGATCTGAGACAATTGAACCACGCTGTGCTTAGATAATTGTAGAAGGATATGCACTTAATGGAGTTATGTAGCATTGAATCCATCACAACACTGAAGGACTGTTCAAGGCCTATGAGCTACTTGAGACCTTCAAATAAGTTGCAATGTAATTTCTCAGCTAAACAAAATTGAAGTTTCAGGTCTACAGAGGAAGCCTGTCAGTGCTAGAATTAATGTCATCAGTGTCATGGAAAATAACAGCATGAAAGATCAACATCACTTACCTTGTGTCAGAGGCTCCTCAGCTGAACTAATTCCATGCTGATACATCCTTAGGTTATGCTTGAGAAAAACTGAAGTTCAGCTGTCAGTGATTTAAGACATAGGAGCAAAACTACAATGGATATAAAGGTTGTGGGCAATTTTGGCACACATAAATTATGCCCTCACTCCTAAATAAATGGAGCTTGGAGTATGTGGAATGTGCTTGTACAGGGTGATTTGGACAGAAGATGTGCCCCACATAACAATACCCACTTTGGATGTGGATTCATTGTCTAAGGATGCACACCATTTGAACTTTAAGCAAGAACTCACTGGAGAAGATGATAATATTACTCCTCTGTTACAGTCTGGAGCATCACATTTCCACCTCTGTGTGTGCAGCAAGAGTGAAGCTCCTTAAACACCAGGCAGAGAGGTAAGGCTGATGAAAGGCATTTCCTCCTCTCTATAGTACAAGAAGATGAAATTTCACCTGGTTAGATTTTATTTTTAAATCTGTGAGACAGCAGCTCCCCTGTCTGGGTGCTCTACAGCTCTTTCTACATTAGAAGTAGTTCAGACCAGCAGAGGAGGATGTGTCAAGTGAAAAACAGTGTTGTTGTCCGCACTATAGATATTTCAGAGGGCTTGCTACTGTGCTCCCATGCACTAAATACCCGTTACCTTATAAGCACATTCTCTGACTTAGTTTCAACAGTAAGAAATCCATTTGGGTGATTTGAGACGACTCTACAATGTGAAACAAAGCACAGTGAGTGGGTTTGACCAGCAAATTCCTTCAGGAGAGTACTCCTGACTCTGGCTGAAATGCTGATGTGGATACACCCTTTAACATAAGCACTTTCCACGGTACAGCTGAGCAGCAACATTCTGGGAGAGTGCAGTTTTACAAATGGCAGGATTGCTTTATTTATTTATTTATAAGGATTTTTCTATCTAGGCACTGTTCACTGTTTTGGCAAGGGTGAGATCTACTGTAGGTTGAAGATGCATCTCAGGATTATTAAAGTGAGTATCGAGATTTCAAACATTTAACTGTGTGCTACTCTCAGACACACAGCATCTAAATTTCACCACCATCTTTACTGGCATTTGCTACAGAAATATAAAGCCCCTTAGGCCCAGGCACAAGTGTGACACAGGAGTGTACATCTCTCAGTGGCCACTGCTAATGCAGGAGGGAACCTCTTGCTGTCTCAGCTGCTCTTGCAGTCCCATGCCTGCATGGCTGAATACCACTGACCACCTCTCCTAAAGGAAGAATTTTCAATTGGAAATTGTTCAACAAGACTGGCCATCAATGACTAGGGGCTAGTATATATTCCAGGCTTAATATAGATATATTCCAGTGTGGTTTTAGGTAGAAATGCAGAGCTCCTCTGAACTTGTATGGATCCTCTTGGGAAGAAGAAAAATACCATGGCTTAATTGTTGCCTGCATCTCTCTGTCCAAATTTTAACATCTGCTTTGCTTATACCTGCTCTTTCTGCACTGAACAATCTATGAATGTTTTATATTGGAATGTTTTAATAGGCATTAAGTGCTCCATGGTAAGTGACTTCATGCTGTGCTGTGGTAAAACTGATGTGCTCAGTGGTTTCTCTGTGACCTCTGCTACAAACTGGTTCTTCTGGAGGTGCAGAGCTAGGTCAAATCTGCACAACTGCTTTTAAAAATTAATGTACCTGTGCATCATCTTGTCTTCTTAAATCTGTGGGCACTGCTAAAGACTGCAAAAATATCATTAAACAATAAATCTTTCCATTAATATGCTGACTGACATTTGCCTATGACTACTTTGATTCCTTTCCCTCTTTTACCTTCCACTTTTTCTGTTCTTTTTCCCTACAAGTATACAAAAGTTCAAGACCATTATACCTCTAATGCATGTCCAGTGAGCTTAATTTCTTGACCATACGCAAAGTTACATGTATTTGTGTGACACCAGAATCAGCAGCCCACTACAACTGACATTGTCATAAGCTTACCAATATTCAATCTTACTGTCAGTGATCTATCTACATTGAATTGATACAAAAAGGGTGGAAGAAAAGAATTCCCACTGCTGCTTCATGGAACTGAGGCTTAGAAAAGTTAAAAGTTGAGACTTCTGAAAGCTGTCTAAAGCATATGGATTCCCAAATCCTGTTAAATTTGGTGTTCAAACATGAATATTCAAGAACCCAGGCACTTTAAACGTGTAGTGGCCAGATTTTCAAAGTTTATAGTTACTTTGCTAAGTGAAATCAGCTGGATTTAGGTACTTAACTGAAAGCACATCTTCTGACAATGAAGCTTTCTTTAAAACATTTAAACAGTTGCTTCTTGTAAATGCCTTTTAAAATGAGCTGTTCAGTAAGTTTTACTGAACAAATGGTAACCTCCTTTGCTAGCAGTCTGATTCATTACTTTTGACGTTACAATGCAGCCCTCTGTGGACCCAAGCTGAACATAAAAATCCACTAATAAAATATCAGTGAAATTGGAATTATTACTTCAGTGGTGAGAATATACTGAATTTGTACCTGACTATATAAAACATGGTGAATTGCGAAAGGAAATAAACATCACAGAGTTGTATACAAGTATGCAACATCATGGAAAATCCAGAAGGGACTTTTTACCACCAGGTCTTTGCTTTCACTTTTGAAAGTTCAAGAGTGGAAGTAGATAATGAGGTGAAAGTCTTCCTTAAAGTTATTGGTGCAAACATCCACTGTTCATGCATCCTCTGTACAATATTTAATCATCATGCTGCCCGTGCGTTAAGAAATAGCACTGTGCAGTATTTTGATTCCATGAATACTAGTGATAAAAATAAACACGTGGGACACCTTTTTTACTCACATGAACAGAACTAACAAGAAATCCTCATTTTTTACAAGCTGTTTGTAGTCCTCTCTCGCATTTACTTTGCACCTATTTCCTGATTTCCTGCTAATGATTTTAGATCCAAACTGTGCTGAGACAATCCATTCCTGAAAAAATTCTGACATTCACAGTTCTCCATATTTTGCCTTTGTGTTCAAACATGAGTCTTTAGTGTCTGTCTGGATGAACACACCAGAAACAAATTTATAGTCAGCTTTTTATACTGATCAGCGCTTACTCTCCCCTGCACTCCCTTAGAGGTGAAACCTAAATGGACATGAACAGTCATTGCCAAGCTTTGCAGAAATTCAGAGTAACATTAACTGACTCTCAAACATCTTCTTTGCTGCGTTAGTACTGTGAAGTTTTATGTAGATAGAAAACCTCACAGGCTCTTTAATAGCTCTTATTTAGTCATTCGCATCAAAATACCTTCCTAGCAAGGGAATCAGCAAACACAAGTGGTGACATTTTTTCCACTTTTTGTGACAAATACATGAAAACCAGCTTCAACACACTAGTTAAAGCAGTCTTAAGGTAAGGGATCCTCGATGCATGTTGTGAAGCAGCTTTGTGGAGGTGCCTTTACTATCATGTGGCTTCATCATGGTGTATGGGCTTCCAGATGGCTTTGTCGTGGCTTCCATTTCCATGCTAAACATCAGGCCAGTGACCCGAAACACAAGCTGGGTGGTTCTCTGCAGGCATCCTGCCAAGCGTTTTGCAGGAGAGGAACCCGACACACAGCTATCATTTAAGGCCAATTTATCTTGAGGATCAATGGGCCTTTAAAAATTCATCAGCTTACATATCCTTTTCAGCGATGGTGGTTAGCTGTTTTGTGCTCTGATTTTGTGGGCTTTTGAGGGAATCTTGCTTTTCAGAATATGATGACATATCCATTGGTAAAAGGAAAGTAACAGCCTTGATTTTTCCCCTAGAGAAAAAAGAGAAAGCATTATGAGGATTACAGATGTATAAAATGTGCAAAGAGAGTGAAAAAATACCAAACAAACAAAACCCAAACACAACAGCAAGAAGGTGGTAAATGTTTTCAGCACTTACATGTTGTATGGAGGCAGGATTTCGTGCTGCTCACATGGTCTCACAAGGGACCGAGCACAGTGTCGTCTGCCTATCTGTTCATCTGCTGGAAGCATCTGCTTTTTACCTTTGAGCCTCACATCTCTCCATCAGCGCCCGACCCGTATGTACAAAGCTACTTGCATACAGACGTCTCAGAGTGCACAAGCACCCAGATGGACCCAGAAGGTCCTTCAGTGGCCTTATAGAATCACAGAATCAAGTAGCTTGGATCCTGTAATTCTACAGTAAAGCCACTGAAGATGTTTATATGCATTAGTACCTACATACTGCAAAAGGTTTTCAAGCAGTGAGAGCCTGCACAGTAAATTACACCAGCTGTGAAAACATGCTCCTTTGCGTGTCCCAGGCCTGCTTGGTTTGGCAAGTTAATGGGTTGGGTTTTGCAGAACTTTGGTTTTCATTCTGACTGCCCTCTGCGATTGCTGTCAGCTCACACAGGCCCTCGAGGAGCATGAGACAGGAAAATCATGAAACTATTTATTGGTGGTTACTGGGAGGTGTTCTGCAGGGCAGAGGACTTCCAAGGTTTCCTTACCCCTTCCCACCTGCCAATTAGACCTGTTCCACTGGAAGATGAAACCATCAAGCCTGAACACCACAATAGTTTGTACCAAAGATGCCTTGTACCTTTTGTAATTTTACTAAAATAGCCCTGAAAACTATTCTCAGCCTCTCTTATTCCCCCCAAGGTATTCAGATATTTAGACTCCCTGTTCTTTTTTTTAATTTACCAAAGAAGTGGGAATTGCATGTATAAATAATACTTTAGCATGAATGAAAATGCAGTAGACATGCAAATCAGTGATGATTTGTTAGCAGTGCTGTTATTTTATTACTTAGATGCAACTGCACTCTAAATAAACCCAAGATGATACTTCTACAGAGTTAATTTTAAAGCAAAAATATTCAGCTTTACATATAGGATTATAGCTTTGGAGCTGAATGTGAGTAAACTGCAATAAGCAAGGAATACAAAAAACTGATATGCACCAGCAAGCTGGGAAGCAAAAATGTCATTACTAAAAAA
Source organism: Pezoporus wallicus (assembly GCF_028554395.1). Lineage (NCBI taxonomy): Eukaryota > Metazoa > Chordata > Aves > Psittaciformes > Psittacidae > Pezoporus > Pezoporus wallicus. Next base: position 3,050,752 of record NW_026640059.1, read on the forward strand.
AAATAGGCTTAATTAGCTCGCTGAACTCATTGTCACAAATTATCTTACTAGTTAAAAGCTTACTAAGATCGATGCCTGTGTTTGACCTTTGTGTATGTAATAGAAACATTCACCATTATGAGCAGAAAAGATATTGAACTCTCTCTGATATAAGAAACACAAAGCTTCGTGCTTCAGGGTATCACCCAGTCTGCTGAGAGGGTTAGGTAAGAAGCTCTTTCCATAGCCGTTTCTTCTCCTAAAGCAGCCAACACTGAGTGGGCATGAGTCACAATATCACACTCACTGCTGTTCAAACCTAACAAGGCAGCTTTAAAGATAGAGATAAAATAATCAGCACCATTCCTGTCGCCGCTGGGTAACCAGTGCTTTTAAACCTGTAGGTCCCAAGGCATTAGTCGTAATAGATCTATGTTGTTATTTTGAAAGCTCTGTCCCCTAATGAGAAAGCAGCAGCATTTGTTGTTGCTGTCCCTGCTCCTGCATGCTGACCCTGTGTTTCCTGACACATGCTTTCCAAGTGAGCTGGCTTCAGGGCAGACCTCTCAGAAACATTTATGTGCACTGGGAGTCTCGAGTTTCCCTGAGTCCAGTGGAGCATATGCTGAAATCCAGAGTTAGAGGGTCATGGTGCTTTTGAAAACGATATGAGTTCCCTGCCAGGGACTCAGTTTAGGTGTTTAAATGCTGTAAAACATCTCCCTCTCAAACATCTTTACAAGAAAACCTAGGTGACTATGAAAACTTGACCTCATTGTCCCATCTAGCCTCTCAGCAAGGAGCTGGGCTCCTAATTGGAAGTGAGAGGGGCTGCGCACTGGTCTGCTCTGAGGACACATTGCTGTGTGCGGGTGCTACAGAATAAAACCTGACATGATGTGCCATGTGGATGGGTATGTCAGCCCAGGCAGCACAACCTGCCACAGCCACGCAGCCCCAAGGAGAGGCCGCTGGAGCCCTGCCCTGGGACATGCATGGGACAGTCAGACCCATGGGCTTTTCCCTGTTCAAACACACACCTTTGTGTTGGATTCTTTTTCTTCCGAGCACTAAACCCAGCAATCCACGCAGATCCCAGGGTGTGTCTATCAGCACCAGGAAACGACCGGGGTTATCATGTGTCACAGTCTCATTATTAGTGCTCCTACCTTTGATTGTTGCCCTGTGCTGGAAAGCTTCTCATCAGTGAGCAGAGACACTCCGGGCTTGTCCAGCAGCCATTTCACTTAATTTAGAAGCTGTCCTGAGAATATATCTCTCAGGGCTGAATGCATTAACTTGTAATGCTTCAATTACAGTGGAAATATGATACGGTACATCTAAATCCATGAACCACATTAATCACACTTTCAAAAGTGTAGTTCAGAGTTCCTTGATATGTCCACACTTTTTGCTCAAAGTTTAAAAATCCTTTTCAAGCTTAGCTTGTCAGAACAACACATCAATCTGCAAAGCTCTTCCTGGCTTTAATAGAGAGATTTCAACCCCCTTCTCTCCCCCCTCAGCCTCTCCTTTCTAGCAAATTTACACTGCTAAACCTGGCAATCTTCATGCATTGCAAAGAAAAGAAGGACAACTTACCCAAAAGGCGTCTCACATCTGCCCCATGCCCATATACATTTGAACAAAGATTTAACTGACAACAAACTAAACCCCAAAGCAACATCCATAGATGCTATTAGGTGGAACCTGCAATCAGCCCAGGCAAACTGAACCTACCTGCACTTACAGACGTGCTCCTGGCACAGTTTCATTTTGCTGGAATGACTGTGGGAGAGACAGTTTGCTGCAGTCTTTCCAAGCCCTTTCTCCTCTCCCCTGGAGAGCTGTGCTGCAGCAGGAGGGGCTGGTGGCACATTTGAGAGCCCACTGCTTGGAGGTGTCTTGCTGACCCAGTGAGCCCTCGTGCTGGCAGGAGCAGGTGCTGGTGGCGCAGTGGAGTAGCGCCGCACGGTCATGGTGGTATCTGAGTAGTAGAGACAAAAGCAGAGTTAGGAACAACAATAACTATGAAAATTCAGATATCCTCGATGTATTTTTAATCACTTTCTTTTGGCTTAAAGAAGTTTTTGTATGTGGGGAGGCTGACAGGCAGAAAGATCAAGCAGCCCCTTTGGATCCCACCCTTGCCCCTAAAAGTCAGCTGGAGAGGAAATGCCACGAGGTTGGAAAGCACTGTGCGCGTCTTTCATGTGTGATGGAAGACCAGTCAACTGTTCCCAAGCTGAGACATCCACAGCCACCAGCAGCCCCAGTTTAAGAGGCCCAGTGTTAGTAACCTGAGGACTAGGCTCAGTGGGCTTGTCAGTGGGCATTACTTGATTGCAGGACCCATCTGGCTGTACTGTTCAGCCTCTCATCTCATTCATTTTCATGGACTTGTCTCTGCCAAAATTTGTGGGAGCTTTTCTCCACGGCCCGGACCTCTCTAGGAGGATGGTTCAGGGCTCAGGCTAGGTCACCCTCCAGACCTATGGAGCACATGGACTGTAACAGCAGCTGCAACTCATAACACACACCACACTAATGCCAAGAAGTTGTGTTAGTGAAGCAGCTTTTCCACTGGACTGGACAAGACAGACATCAGACAAGGAGGCAACTGCCTGACGCTGCCAATAACCACATCCAATTCTAGATAACTACTTCTCACACCAAACAACATTTTATTCCAACTCCTGCTTCATTAAATCCTCCCAAGTCCCAACCAGCCTTCTGTAACTGAGGAATATTTCCATTTTTTCCCTCTGATAAAACTGTGAAGAGAGTGTACTCCTGTATGTTGGCTCTCCTTCAGCCAAAACCGACTGCATTATCTGCAAAAACAAACTGCACATCTGGCATGATGTATGCCATCTGTGTCTGTTGCTATTTGTAGAGTTTTTATCACCTTTTGCTAAGGCAAGAAGGGTTACAGCATGATTACAACTGCTGGTCCTTTTCTGTCTGAACAGGCAGAGGACAGGCGTAGGAAAGATAGTGCATGCCCATGAAAACTCAAAGCAGTAAGTAAAATTCTGCTTAACAAAGACAAGCTAAATTCCTTCAGCTGAACTCTGCTGGAGCAGCCACAAAATACTCTGCTAAGCTCAGCCTGGGAGATGCAGGTACCCCACTAAACAGGTCACAGAATGAGACACCCAGTTAAAATGATTTTGAGTATGGGCACTGAGTGAGTCCTGGGCTCTTCCATCAGGTTAACTAGACATACAGCTAGTGGCTGTCTCCCATTCCCTGCAGACACGTAACAGCTGGGCTGGGACATACTGCACAGGCAGCATATGTGTGTGCCGTGGACAGCCCTGGCTTTTCAGTACCTCTCTGCTCCTTTGGTGCTGGAGCAGGACCAGCCACGACGCTTTCATGCAGGGATGCTGGAGAGCCACCTGGTCTTTCCCCATCATCATCGGTGAGACTCCTCACGTTGCTGTTCCCACCTCCTCCTGCTGCCTCTCTCTCCGGTGGCTCAGCTCTCTGCCCACAGACCCGCAGCTCTCCCCTCAGGGCCCTGTTTTCCCTCTCCAGCTTGTTGATTTGGGAACGCATCTTGCAGATGACCTGCAGGAGGTGCGCGTTTCCCTCCATGGTCCCACACTACACAGCAAGGCTTCCCACAGAGAAGCTCCTAAGCTGGAGGCAGGTGGATCCTGCCCTTAAAAGCCTCTGGACGATGAGTCCCTCCCTGCATTCAGGGCTCCAGCCAGCTCCCACCACCAGAAGGGCTGCACTGAGTTGTCAAGTTACTAAGAGAGGGCCCATGATTTATTCATTCAGAGTCTCATTTTTCAGAGCAGGGCTGGCTCTTACACACTGCACAAATCGCTGTCAACACAATATCACTGCTTCACCCTGGCCCCTTGTTTACCTCCAGCTCTGGTTTTCTCTGAAAGGACCAAGGAGGACAGAACCCATTTCCTTTGGCTTACCTGTAAAGGTCAGCGATCTCCTCTGTGGCACAGAGGGAGCGGTTGCCCTTTGCCGGGCAGCAATTCATCTCTCCCTTAACACTGGGTGTACTACTCATTTTCAGTCTGCTCATCTGGAAAATAATTAGCAATTTCTCAAAGGAAAACTGCATTTCCAGATGAAAGCTGATACGGTGCAAGAGCCCTGCTATTAATGAAGTAAGCCAACAGCTCCTGCGGACAAGCAGGTAAAATAAAGCTGTCCTGAAAAGCTACAACAGAGCCCACTGCTCCTTCTCTGGTGCCTGGAGAGGCTTGCTGGAATGGCATGCCTGCACTCCATTGTGTAAGGAGAGACAGATTGGGCATGAATCTTGTATTAGAAGGGGAAACACAATCTCCTGTGCTGCTTTTATCTCCTAGCCCTAAAGCAAGCTTTCTGCCGGCAGTAAAATGCAAACCTCTATGGAACTTCATAGACTCGTAGAATGGTTAGGGTTGGGAAGGACCTTAAGATCATCTAGTTCCAACCATCCCCTCATCCTTCCCACTCCCTTCCCAACTTGCTTCAAAATCCCAAACTGAGAATGCCAGAAAACAGCAGGAAAATAATTTTAATAGATCTTTTGCCTTGAGACCATTTGCTCTCCTGTAGCTGAAGAGTGACTCAGGAATGCCTGGGAAAAAGAAGACCTTTTGCTGTGCACTTTGCTGCTGGAAGCTGGGGGAAGAAGGGAAGTTGGTGTGAGACGTTCGGAGCGAGAGATGACTCAGGTTTGTTTTTTTCCAGAGGGTGTCAGAGGTGGGTTAGATGTGAGGAAACAATCGGGTCTGCAAGGAGGTGCTGCCACCGAGCAGCTGCTGCAAAGTCGGGCGGAAACTGCTGGAATTGAGAGAAAAACAGGGATGCACAGGCAAGGGGGCTTTGCCCTCATGCATGTTCCTGTGTGGATGGCGCTGCCTTCTGAGGAGCAGCATCCTCAAAAGCTCTTCATAAAGGTGAAGTGGTTCCTTGTAGCTCCTGCTGTGCTCACTCCTCCCTCTTACACAGAAGCAACACGCCATGCCTAGCAAGGGCAGGTAGGGCTTCCTGTGAGACCTGCAGGAATACGCAGCTACGCTGATTTTTCCAGTGACAGAGGCACAAGGCAGGGGACCAGAAGCCATGGGAGTCACAGGTAGCCCTGTTGTCACCTCCCAGGAGATTCTCCAGAGGCCTCTGCACAATTCAGGCTGCATACAGAGAGGTGAAACGGATTTGAGTTTTCAGGCTGCAAACAAAGCCCAGCATCCATCATCTCCTGTAAATCACAGCGAGGGGAAGAGCACAGCAGGTCCTGCTGTATTCCCCTGCAGGTTGCAGGGTTTGCGGCAATCTGGGCTTGATGTGCTGGCATTCATCTTGGCAAAGCTCCTGGCAGGTCCTGGCTGTCCTCCCTCCCTTCAGCCCATCCAGATTGCATCAACAGGAAGTTTCAATTTATGCTGAATTGCCCCTTCCACTCCAGAGGTGCATGTTGCTGAGGGTATAACAACATACAAATGGGAAGGATTGGGCACTTCTGCTCTGGAGTCATCCAAGGACTGCAAACATAGCAGCAGACCTGCAGAGTTGGTTTCAGATTCATGCTTCTGATTCTCCAACAAGTGGATCAGGTATTGGAGCAGTGACAGCACTCACGTGTAATTACAATATTGCTGCTGATCCTGCAGCTGGCAGGTTCGGATGGGCAGTAGACATTTGCCAGCTCAGCAATTAGAGTACCCTGGCTGCAACTGAAGACATCTGCTCCTCTGATCCTATGCCCACTGCTCCACTGGAACCAGGCAGGAGCAGGCACAGACCTTGTGTTGTACCAGAGACTTCTGAGGAAATGACATTTATCTTGTAACCTCATACTGCTGCTCCCGGTGTGATTCCTGCCCAGGACTGATGGGCAGGGGGCAGACAAGTCAGGGGTTTTGGATGATGAAAACCTGACAAATGTACATTCACCACTGGGCTGGTCAGCAAGGTAAGCAGACAGAGCTCCATTCACACAACCCTGTATTTGTAAGTTCAGTATGGTCTAAAGCATGTGCCAAGACAGACCCATGGTGCCACCAGCCTGGGGCAGGGCTGGGCAGCTCCCAGGTGCTGCTGCTCGGTGTGTCACGAGTGGGAAACACAGTGGCCCTATGTTCAGTGTTCCTTCCTGCACATATTACCGACACCTATTGCTGTGCAGGTTTTGCTGTGAAACAGTTCAACTTATAGTCATTTAAGAGAAAGGACAGAGATTCTCACACCTGAACTGCTTCAGCACCTTGTGCTTGGTAGGACATGGATCTGGGTAAATTATATTCCCCCTCAGTCACATCCAAACATCTCCACAAATAAAAATAACCCAAAAGAGAGGTGGAGTTTCTGGCAGCTGCTGGCTCGAGCAGCCCCACAGCAGCACCTGTATGTGACTGCTGGAGCATGTGCTGTGTCTCTCTGAGCTGTATGAACTGCATACCAAGTAGTGTAGCAACAGAGAACCAGTGAACAAAACACAGAATCCGCGCGGATCAGCTTCATCCGAAATCGGGAGGTGCTTAGCTCTTCATTCTGCCACTACCTGATATTCTGCAGCTCCCTGACTGGCACGGTGACATGAGTTGCTCATGCGTGTATGCAGCTGCTGCAGGGGGTCCCTGGGGAAGGGCTGAGTGGAGAAGGTACATTGTGAAACTGGCTGTCAGCAGAAAATGGCACCTGCACTGCTAGCGTGGCTGCTGAAACATTTTTCTAGCTGCTTCACCAGCTAAATCTGCTCTCCTGCTCCCTTGAACGTTACAGAGATAAACCCCCCACAGGACTCACTGCTACTCCAGTAAAACAAAACCCTTAGAGTGTTTTTTAGATCACAGCATTTTGTCCTTGAAACCTAAGCGTGTGGATGCTTTCTATGACACACTGCAGTGGAAGCTGTCATGCCCCCCAGTGGCACAGGAGCCCCTATGCACAAAGATGTGCTGCGTATTCTCTCTGGAGCTAAACCCAACCTGCAGAGCACAAGTACCAGGCTCCAGCTTGCCACAGACATACACATACACAGTGCTGTAACATCCACACCCTGCACTAGCATAGCAGGGGCTGCAACCCTGAGCTGAGCCCCCCACTTCCCACCAGATGTGCTGGTCAGAGCAGGGCTGGGCTGCCACAGGTTTCATGAGGATATGGAAGCAGAGGATCAAGACTGAAAGACTCTTTCTATTGCTACTTAGCAATAAACAAACACCCATCCTTTGTGCCTGGCATCACACTCCTCCTAACCCATAGGCTTCCATCCTTGGGACACTCTGCCCTCCTCTGATGCATCTCCTCTGCGGCACCTTCACCCCTACCTGCCATGAGGCACCACATCACTCCATTGCCCTGGCACACCGGTGACAGCACTGTGCAAGAACATCACTGTGCCCCAAGTCCTTGCTTGATTTCTGACTTTGACGTATGTTTTATGCTTCACTGGGGAGCAATAGAGCCTAAATCTTTTCTGAATCTGTCTGTACAAATTAAAGGGATAAAAAGAATATTTCAGTGGATTTAAAAATGAATAACGCACGCTTTTCATCATTCTGCTCCTGTACATCTGGAGGGGCTGAATAGATTTAATGCCAAAATTTGACTCCAGGTTGGTATTCTCCTTGTTTAATTCTCAGTAGCTGCCCCATTTTAATCAAGAAGTGAATTTGTATTTTTCAACATTTTCCATTTTTATATTTCCCCTTATACTCTTCTCAACATTTAGACCTTTAGACAAGTAAATTATCCCTGTGCTTTACTTGGGCAGTCCTATGCTTGAGGCTTAGCAGAAGGTTTGAGACTGATGCTCTACTCAAATGCATTTTCTTCCACGCGCTTGAACAGCAGCTTGGATGCGGTAGGACGTGCAACATGGTCGACTTGGCCCTTGCTCGCTTGAGCCTGGTGTGCCAACAACCAGGCTCAAGCGACATCAGTGTCCCAGAGGTGCTGCTCTGCCAGGCCAGCGTGCATCTTGCTCTGAAAGAGTTTCATCTGCAAACACTCAGCCATGCAAAGAAATGCCCCTGCTTGTAATGGATACGACAGAGAAGATTTTGCAGCACAAATAAAAAATGTTCTAATAACTGGACAAAAGAGCACAGCCTCTGAAGTTTGCTGATTTCTTGTATTAAACACCTTCAATACCATTTCCTAACATACCCTGGCCATGCACTCCTGAGGAAAAGTGCTGCTCTCAGTCCCATCTCCCCATCCTGTGTGCCCACACCTGAAAGACACAAACCCATAAGGCCATCGCTCCTTCCTTAGGCCAGCCTGGGCTCCTCACCAGAGCTGAGCTTCCACAGAGAGGGCAGGTACCAATCTCTGCAGCCTCAGGCCATCACTGCAGCAATCAGCTAATTAGTCACCGGCTAAATGCATTGTGGGGCTGTTTGGAGTGCCCCCAGTTCTAGCTCCCCCTCCTCTCACCAGACCGTGAACAGCAACTGGTGCGTGTCACTTCTGCGGAAAGCTGTTTGTCTGAGTGAGCAGCAGCTTCCCACCAGAACGAAGATTACCCAGTGGGTTGGCAGGGTGAGCTGAGAATGCGATTGCAGTGCTCGCCCCTTGACACTGAAGAGGGGAGGAGTGCAGCAGCAAACCAAGTGGGACACGCATGGGGACACAGGCAGGGCCAGCAGTGTCTGCAGGGGAAGGGGGTATCAGACCCTGTGGAAACGTTCACCAGCCTCATGTGTAGCTGGGTGTGAGGGGATATAAAGCCGGCTGCTTTTTAAGCTTGGACGAAATCTTGCCTTACACTCATGACTAATTAAACGCTCCCTTTTAACCACACCAGAGCGGTGACTTCTGCTTACACTGGGTGCAGAGACAGTTGTGGGGAGCGAGCTCCACAACCTCTCAGAAAGAAAACAAGATGGCAAAAATCAGTTAATGTTTAAAGCATTCTCAGGTTTCATAATCTAATTAGGTAATGCTGGTGCAAAGAAAGTTATTTAATCAGTCTATTTAACTCTACTGTTTAACTTGTTAGCATCCGTTAAGCATCCTTTTTCTTTTGTAAGGACCGTTTACCTGAGTGCGCCTTAACCCTGCACACGTACACAGAAAATTCCACACAAGCCTTATTAAAAGAAACCCCCATGAGCACCCTCCCCACTTCAGTGGCTGCAGGGAGCTGGATACCTGTGCAGCATACTGAACCTCTAGCTTGGTGTGCACAGCCAAACTATCTTATTACAGCTGCTTTGATTTTGAGTATTTGAGGTTTCTGAAAGGGTCTGAATTCCAGCAGGGGATGCTCAACACTTTCAAAACCCAGGCTTAACCTGAGCACAGGAAATAGAAATGCTGAGATTCATGACTTGCATCTGAAAAGCTTGGCTACTGTTTTGGACTGGGCTGGCAGTCTATAAGCAAGGCTATAGAAACATCTCAGACTTTTCAGAGAGCACTTTGGGCCTCCATGTTGCATTTCCACGCCTCTGGGACTCTCCCCCTTTAAACATATCTTCAAGTTAGTCTGGAATAATCAGAATTAATCTGTTTGATGCCAGCTCCCTGCAAGCACAACATATGCTACAGAGTACTAAACCACGCCTCATGCAGGAAAATCTATATGCTCAGCTGGAGATTTTACTAACTAGGAGCATGCAACTGGGCCCATAGTTACCTGCACAGAGCTTGTGATAGCTTTCAAATTAAAACAAGCCATCACTTGTGGCAAGTAGCCTCATGATTGAGGAGCAGCTCCAAGCAGAAAATCCATCCTAAAATTCAAAATAATAGTAAATTCTTAGTCAGTTTTCTTTTCTTAAACAAAACATACCATATAAAATGTGTATGAGGCTATTTGTATCTGTGTAGCTATGCAATCTGTGCAAATACACCTAAAACATGACTCAGAGCTATAGAGAACACCACATGGCATTTGCAGGTCATGAAAACATATCGCAAGGCAAGCAACACCCTCACAGCTGCTCTCCAACAACAATGAATGGTTATAGCTAACTGAAGCAGCAGTTGGAGAGCAGCATATGGGGAACACAGCTTAAAAAGCACACAGAAAACATCTATTAAGCTGGGGTTAATTAATTGGGAGAAAGGAAATGTGCATTTCTTTTCTAGTGTTCAAGATACTTGCTTTTAGTAAGTAAGAGCTGCACAAAGAACCGCAACAATTTGGGCAGAAAAGTCAGTAATTATGACTGCAGTTTTGCATTGCTGAGGATCTACCAAAATTACCTGTGCATTGTCAACTTAATGGAGTGTCACAAGCAACCACACATGTATCCAATCCCAACTATGACTCCTGGCCTATAGGAGGCCCATCACTCCTAAGCCCCACCTCATTGTGCCTCAGGGACAACTTCCCTGAAGGGCAGCACCTCCTCCTGCAGTGCAGTGAGCCAGAACTGCTTGGGTGCCAATGATTTTGCATCTTGAGGCTGTATGTGTAAGAGAATCAGAGGGCCCACTAATGAGGAGACTGCGCCAAATGTGCTTTTTACCATTCTGCTCATACTCCTTTGGCCTGATAATGTTGACACTGCGACAACCTTCCCCTAACCCTGCTGGTTTCATGGTATGTCTCATTTTTTCCCATCTCCAAATACTCTGACATGTGCCTCAGAGGTAGGGAAGTTACTTGATGTTTTCCATAGCTAATATTTCACCAAGGAACCATGCTGGACTCCTCTTGAAAAGAATAATAATCCTCTCATTTCCTGCCCAAGCCACCCTGTGAGCTGATGGCTCCCCAGAGCCGCACTCTACAGACTGCAAACAAGAAACTGCTGGAAGGCCCTGTGTGGGGACAGACAGTGTCCAGGCTGGGGTCTGCATGCTCTGGCGCCAGCCTCAAGCCCACCCTGCCACGGTGGCACCTGGATCCCTACCCCATCCACACAGGGTGAACCCCATCCATTGCAGCCCTGTGCCAATAATGGCTCTGAGAGTCTATTTGCCTTCTGATGTACATGCCTGGGAAGAGGAGGGTTGGGTTTTGCAGCACTCCTTGCTGGGGTGAGCATCACCATCAGGGACTGCTGCAGCCATAGGGACCAGCCTCATCCAGAGCAAACTCCAGCACATCCCTGATTTTAGTCATTTCAAAAGGAAAGCGTTGACTTTGCCAAAGTTTTCCCAACTAAAATTATTTTTCCTGTTCAGTTTGAATTAGCAAACAATTTCAGCCATGCTTTCCAATAAGAAAGATCATATGTCTGGAGTACAGGAGAGATTGAGCCAGCCCTGGAGGTGACAACAGGAGCAGAGATGTGTGAGTTGTCACTACACAGGGTTTGTAACAAGGCAGGAGCTAGTGGCACTGCAGCCCTGTGATCCAAATTCCCCAGCTCTGCTAGGTGCTGAGCTTGGGAACTCAACTGCTCCAGCATGCCTGGTTGCTGGGAAGCACCAACTCACTGTCCTTAACTTTGGCCATCTTTACATCTGCATTCAAGTTGTGATCTCTCTTATGAGCCATGTTCTGGCCTGCACAGGCAGACCTGCCATTCCCATTGGAAGGCTCAGCTGAGAGCAGAAGCCAAGCAGGTTCTCTCCTTGCAGAACAGCTGCCCCACAGCAATTTTGGAGCCCAAAAGACTCGCAAGCAGGTTTTCTCTCTGCTGTCATGCAGTGTGCGCTCACCAGAGTGGGAGCTGTGCCCTTTCTTCCAGAATCACAGACTGGTTTGGGTTGGAACGGACCTTAAAGCTCATCTGGTTCCAATTCCCTGCCACGGGCAGGGACACCTTCCACTTAGACCAGGTTTCTCCAAGCCCCATCCAGCCTGGCCTTGAACACTGTCAGGGATGGGGCAGCCGCAGCTTCTCTGGGCAACCTGTACCAGTGCCTCGCCACCCTCACTTTAACCCCTTCTTTTTCTACAGGTTTGCATGCTTTTCTCAAAATCCCATTTCTCTGTTCTCATTTAATATTTGATTTTAACTGCCTGGGTTCAAAATTCCCTTCATGGCTTCAATTTGTTTGCTGTGAATGCATAACACTCATTATTTTTGCAACCATCTAAATATGAGAACGATCTTTTGCATGCATAAGAGACTTGTTAAAAAATGCATTCAAATCTATAGCAGATTCCTTTACAATATCCTTGATAGCTCATCTGTCTTGAATCTTTATCCTCCCATATTCATTGCAGCTGAGATATACTGAGCAGTCAGTTACCGGTTTTAAAAACGTTTAAACTGCAATAAAAGGTACATTCAGCCTGACGCTCCTTGGCACATTTCTCACACTGAGATCCAGAAATCCATTTCAAAGCTACACAGGAATGTAACCTCACTTTTCCCCAGATCCAGGCCTGTGGCTGGGCAGCAGAGGGGTGGTGTGTCTGGAGCGCGTATGAATGGTACAGATCATCCTCCTTTTTTCTCATTTGGATATTATACACCATCCCCCCCCCCCCCCCCCCAAAGAAAACCAAACCAACCCCCCCCCAATTCATCCATGTGCAGATCAACATCACATTGCCAATGTAACATCTCTCCAATGAATGTTAAGATATAATTATCCTGTAAGGAATGATTCCTATTAAATATTTAATACATCTCCCTCTAATTGAAATTTAAGCCTTTGGTTGTGGTTGGGTGTCACTAAAGATGTGATTAAACATAAAATATGTATAACATGTAACTCCTTTTGGGGTGCTGGGATAGCTTCCACTAAGTAACAAACATGAATAATTTCTCTTGCGCTCTCAAGAGTCTGCACTCTAAAGGGAGATGAGAGCATCCTTGAGCTCAGCTTTGTCCTCAGCCCTTTTGCCCCTTGCATCTCTTACAGGGCCCGGTGCTGCCCCACACCTGCCTCTCCTCCAGCTGCCTCACAATATTCCTTCTCTGTGACATAGCTTCTCAGCCTCCACTTAGAACTCTTCTTACATAGAACTGTTTGCCATGAGAGTAAAATAGAGAAAAATGCCTATTTTCCACTTACACAAGTAATCTAAATGTGAGAGAGTTGAATGTGCCGAGCATTAGCAAGGATACCAACAATAGTCCTAAATTAAGACACTTAGACATATGCATTAGTTTTTTACCTGTTATCAATAATCTCACTCATAGCCTAAAAAACAGTCCTTGTCGAAGTTTCACCTGTAAACACCTACATAACCCCACAGTTAAGGGGAGAGCCTCAGCTCTGAGAACAGCTGAACCATGTTTTCGTTGCTGCCTTACACAAAAGGAGTCTCAGAGTGGAGCTTTTGGCAGAAAAAAATTTATATAGACCTCCTGTAATCCTAAGAGTTAGAAAAGCAGCCATTGTACGAAAAGAGCCTTTTCTTACAGCGCCTGCTCTGTGACATGTGATGCTACACCATTCAGACCTGTGAGGGTTTCATAGCCTGCAGATGGGGGTGGATGTGGGATCCAGCACCAACACATCTAACTTCTGTGGTTTTGGTCACTGAATTTTATGGTGGTAAAGGCCCAAACCCCATCTTTGTAATAATGCCACAGCCTCCTGTGCCTTTCATCATTTCCCCTCAAATGCTGGGACAATCCATACTTTCATGCTTTGGTTTTTCTCCTTGTTGCCAACCTGGTTCAAAGCTAATGTTTGCTAATTGCTTTCACAGGACTATGTTGAAAGTGCTTCAACACAGTAGGAGAGGAAGAGCCATCTGGAATAAGGACCCAGCTACATCTCCAATACTAGCAATAAGGTAACAGCAAAAATAAGGGCTGGATTTTCAAACACCCTGGGAGGGTGCTGAGCTGGTGGCTTAAAACCAATTAAACCCCACAGCCTTACACTTATATATGAAACTCGCTTTGTGTACAAGTGAGAAAACAATCCAGGGTTCTCATTATCTCTGCTTTTCAGAGCACAGCTTGGCTTCAAACCTGCCTAGTGGCAGCTTGCACTGTTCCCACAGTGCAAACCAGGCTTTTGCAATCTAGTTATTCCTGAAGATGCCAGCAGATTCAGCTGCTCAATTCTCATGAACATTAATTAGAAACATTCTGTCTCTAAATCACCTTGATGGCTTCTGAAGTACCCATCCATAAGTACAGATCACAGTAAATGCAAAATGAGTCCAGCGAGACCAACAAACCAAGGGACAAGAGGGCTTGATGCTCAGGCTTACCTCCTCTGTACCATGATTCCTTCTGTTGCCACTGGTGACTGGTTCCTCCACATATACAAATGAGCAGGTAGTTCAGGTAACTTCATCTACCGCTACATGTACAGTATAAAGCAGGTTAAAATTTGGGTCAGAAATTGTTCCTTTCAGCAGACTGTTGGTGTTAAACAGTGCAGTGTCTGATGAGCAGAGCTGGCTTTTCAAGGCAAGGATGAGGAAGGTGCTTGGCTCTTGTCCAGCTGTGTGGTTGATGCTGGTGTGCAGTGCACTGGAGAGAGCCTGTGCTGTTACCAAATCAGACATGAGCTTATACTGCTGCTGTACTAATGCTGGAGTGGGGCCCATCCCAACCACTCCCCCTCTTCCCTCACCAGGACAGAACTACATGTGGGTTTCAACCCTCAGCAAAGATGCCTTCTGAAAGATCCCAGATCTGCTGACAGTGAGACACATCCACAAGCACTGTCAGTAAGTACAGCACTGGCAAACAGGTAGAGACTGGATGATGCACTTTTGCCTTGCACATATAGATGGGGTGAATTTAGAGGCCACCCTTGGCTCCTGCCTGCAGGGCCAGGCTTCAGTAGAGATTCACCAGTTGTGACCTAAGGGTGAAACGAGAAGAGATACAGGGAAAGGAGATAGCAGGGCAGAATGAGGCAACGCACTGGAAAAACCCTCATGGTATCTTCACACAGCACTGGCCTCTGCTCTGAATGAATCCTCATGAACCTGTGGAGGTATCAGGGGAATCACTAGGGTTTCTCCAGGAAAAATGAGTCACAGTTTATCCCAATTGTGTGGACCGGATGCATAGAAGAGAGGGATCCTAACATACTTGCACAATGAGCAGGGACCCCTGAAAGCAGGGATTTTCTATGGACAAAGGAATGAACATGCAGTAGTGTGGGATGCCAAGGATAAAGAGAATTTTTAAGAGCTGGCAGAACTGCTCCACCTCATCCCAACGTGATGCGGAAACTAAAACATCACACTAAAGGCACATGGCTTCCCTATAGACCCTGGGCAAAACCTGGGACCACGAAATTCAAAGAGGCAGAGCTTCTTTGGCCTCAAGCAGGTGCACTACACTGAGCCCCTGCTTCCCAGGGTGTCCCCAGTCTGGGGCCGTGGAGAGAATCTGAACCCATGTTCTGCAGACAGCCATAAGCATCCCTATCAGCAACCGCAACACAATGGACAGCTGGGATGCAGGAGGCATCCTCATCTCCACTGCTCTGGCATTGTTGCGGTTTAAGCCCAGCCAGTAACTCAGAACCACGCAGCTGCTCGCTCACTCCCCCACCCTCCTCCCCCCACTCCCAGAGGGATGGGGAGGAGAATCGAAAGAATGCAACTCCCACAGGTTCAGATAAGAACAGTCCAGTAACTAAGGTATAACACAAATCACTGTTGCTACCACCAATAATAATGATGATAAAGGAAATAACAAGGGAAGAGAATACAACACCTCACCACCCGCCAACCGATACCCAGCCCGACCCAAGCAGCAATCTGGGCCTTCTGGGTAACTGCCCCCAGTTTATATACTGGGCATGACGTGCTGTGGTATGGAATACCTCTTTGGCTAGTTTGGGTCAGGTGTCCTGTCTCTGCTTCCTTCCAGCTTACCCTCTTCCCTGACAGAGCATGAGACTCAGAAGGTCTTTGTCAGAGTAAACATTACTGAGCAGCAACTAAAAACATCGGTGTTATCAGTGCTGTTCCCAGGCTGAAAGTCAAAAACACGGCACTGCACCAGCTACTAAGAAGGAGAAAAATGACTGCTACTGCTGAACCCAGGACAGGCACGCATGGTTTACTGGCAATGAACCAATGCACAGACCTTCAAAAAGAATTTATGGACGCTTTTATACACATACACAAATATTTTAATATAATAGTAACTGAAATGTTATCCATATTCTTAGTACTGTCATAATTAACTAAAAAGATATTTTTTAAATTTTGTAAAAATGACATATTTTACACATCTTCTATTTACAGTTGCAATATACTTAAATGTTATAAAACATCCACTCTGACCTTTAAAATATATGTATACTAGGACTTAGTATTAGATATATTATAATTTATAGCAAACCTAGGGTTTGCTGTGTAGCTATCTGTTCAATGGGAATTTCATTATCAGCCTGGCTTAATAAAGGCTGCTCAAAACCAAAAATTGACAACAACAACAAAAAGACAGGGAATGTGCAAATATTGGGGCAGGAAAAAAAATACAAAAAACCCAAAATCAAGATTGCAGTTTTAAAAAAGAACATCATGAAGACTTCCAATAAATTAAAATCATGACCCACAAATCCTTTTCCTGGCATTGTCCGTCATCAAATTAATTTTCAGTACTATTAATCTGAAAGGAAAAAAGCCAACCCAAGGGAAAAACCCAACCCAGCCACCCCAGATCTTCCCAGGGTCATCTGTTCCTCACACCGCAGTCAAGCATCAGGATTTGCCGGGATGATTGTTGCTGGCACAGACGAGCTGGCTCTATTGATGACCCGTGAATAAGTGCGCTCCATTCCGTGCTGTTTTGCTGGATCCTCCTTGTATACAATCTTTTGATAAAAAAGGAAAGAAAAAAATATATGCAACAGTGAGAGAAATCTGAAGCTTGATGTCTGAAGTCTGTTTGGTACTTTATTTATTACACTATGATGCTAAAGATCTCACAGCAGATAATAAACTTTGCCCAGGTACACAGAAGTGACTGGAGGCTGCAGTAAGTGGGAGGATATCCTCTGAGCTGGGGGAATAAATGGGGCTGGGCTGGGGTCACCAGGTTCTGCCAAGAGGTGCTTCATGGTGTTCCCTGAACTATGTTTCTCTAACAACAATCATACAAACACAACTGAGAAGTCACCTGCATTTTAGGCGCAGTGGCACCTATTGATTCTGGTACAGACCAGCCCCAGCTCTGCCCACACACTCATTTGGAGGCATGCAGCATCCCCACCAAGCTTCACACACAGGGCAGTGGAAAAGTATGTCAGTTAGGAGGGTTTGGACCAATTGCCAGGCTGAGGCTGCAGGCAAACCTGTGCTCTTAGGGAGGAGCAGTGGCAGAAGTTTGCTCTTCCCTGTCCTAAAATAGGCTTTAGCAAGAAGGAAGATATTTTTTTTCTTAAAGTTGTTTTTAGCCTTGGTAATAGGCTATAAAGCCTATTCTATAAATACAGACTGAAAACCTGCCTTCCTCCATGAGGCACTGTGCTGAAGCATCCACAGCAGAGACATGGGGCATCCCCACTGACCACGCAGCTGTCAATAGTGGAAGAGAAAGCCTTTCCCCTTCACAAAGCTCCAGGGACAATCTTACGACCCCCCGTTATCCCTGGTCAGGGCTGCAGGTCAACCACACCACATTTATTACTTGGGCAGACGTGACCATGCTGCTCCCACGTACACCTTTAGTGCCTGAGCCAGCAACTCTGGCAGCTCTGAAAAGGAACTATTCCCACACCACGTACATCTTGTCCCTTCTTTTTCATACGTCTCTGAGCAAGGGAGTCATAGACATGAAAATAAACAAACATACCAAGTAGAAAACCAGCAAGGGAGGAAAGTACATGACATTAAAAGAAAAAATAGATGTAAGAAAAATGAACATACCACTTTTGGATATAGTATTGAGGGAAATGTTAGACAGGGAAGAAGAGAAGCTGTATAAGCAAGGACCATGACAGAGCTGTCAGAAAAGAAAAATAAAACAAAACAAAAGAGAGAAAAACACATGGTGATGAGTCACTGTCAGTGGGTGAGCAAATAAAACCCTCTTGAACATGACAAAGGGAAAGACGGCAAATCTTGCTGGTGTAAAGCACACAGCACAGACACCCTCAAGCTTTCCAACTGTGAGATAGATATTTCAGCCACAGTTTACAGCACATGACTTCTCTGAGGCAATACTGCTCAGAAGTAGGCAGTTCATGCATTCACTGCAGGAGGAGCAGAGTTATCACAAAAAGCTGTGCTGCCTGGAAAACTGGGCTGCTGCTCATAAGGCTGCCCCACAAGGCTGCAAGTGGGAGACTGGTTTTCAGTGTGGGCTTTCAAATTCCAGTGATCACAAACAGCGATAAATATTAGTTACAATAAAAACAGTGAAATGCTTGAGGTTCACAAATATTTATACACCTGACAGGGCAGGGAGCACGACTCGCAGAACAGCAATGACCACTGAGCTTGACCCCCACCTGGCATACGCCAAGCCTTCAAAGCAATTACACTGCTTTATACCCTGAAAAAAAACAGCTCAATTCCACAGGACCAATGGGCCAAAAAATGCTGGTAAATCCTTATTCTCCTCACATGTGAAGATGAATAATACAGCATGGTCTATGGAGTGCCAATTAGACACTTCTGTGAGATGCTATCTCTGATAACAATGGTTAAACAAAGTAACTCTCTACATAAGTAGTGCTTACACATGCTATAGGCACCTGGAAATGCAACTGGTAGAAACTAAGTTCTTCACAGATGCAATTAAGGTGGCCTACACACAAGCACACAGAGAAACAGCTAAGCATGATTTAATTCACGCTTTAGTATGCAGAATCACTCAATATTTAAATTAAAACAAACAAAAAAATAATATCTGCATAGATGCAGCAATAGAATAGCTGCAAGTCTGCACTGAAGCCCAGTTCAGCATTCTGGGATGTATTTCATAGAATGCAACCATGCATGTTCATCCACCTGAAGCTGCGAACAGCCGAAATATATGGCATGTATTTTGACAGCGTACTTAAATATATATATATATATAAAAAACAGTAGTAACTCTTGCTCTGAAAGCTGAATACAAATAGGAACTATAAAGATACCTCCTCCAGTTTCAAGCTAGGTATTAAATGCAATTTACTGCTTTAATTAAATATATCACAGCTGTAGGCTAAAGCAAGCAAAGCATAAAACACCAGTTTTACTGATTATCTATCTTCCTATGCCTCTAGACCTCAGTCTGCATTTAGCTTCATGAACATTCACCTTTTCAATATGTAGTACGACAGGCAGAGGACAGATCTTTGTTGAACAATCAGATTCATTACATACAATACACTTGGATTTGAAATAAAGAGAGGGGAAAAAAAAAGGAGTAACCTATGTTTTCTCAGTGACCGCTGCACTATCAGGTTTTACTTTAAATTTGCTCTACAGCTTCATTTGTCACTAGAAGATACAATTAGCCACTCTCATTCAGTCCAACCAGCAACAAAATAGATGATCTAACCTGTTCATTCATAACTGCAGAGAGCTCATTGAGCATATCCTTGTAATGAGACTTCATCTCTCCCTGATACTCAAATTGGTCCTCCTTAATAAGGCGTTCGTTGACATCAAGAGCATGTCCACATGCTTCTGCAAATTGCCTACAAGCACAAAACCACAAAGAACAAGCATGCAAATTCTGTAGTAATGGAAAAATAAAATCTATCTATCTATATACACACACTCTACCTCTTCTCCCCCTTTCAAATTATACCTTGTTTGAAGTGATATTCAGAGCTCACCCTCAGATCGAGAGGAATGCAGGCTATTAGAACAGCCCAAAACTTCAGTAAATGTTTTCCTGGGAATGACTTGTAAGAAAGGGTAAACCAACCTGGTTCAATTCAGCCTGATTTCATGTCACACCTACTCATGCTATTTAGTACTATGCAGAGGGTTGAAAGTCTGAACAATGTTTACCTGAAGATTTCCTTCAGAAGCTTAACTTGATTATCAGGGTATCTCTTAGCATTTGTCTCTTCAAGAAAAGCTCGAGCATAGGCCATTGGTCCAGCATTTACCTGGGGGAAAAATACGCAGCTTAGGTACACAGAACAAGCAGCTTATTGTCATTTTCTCTTGTGTTCCAAGGACTGGGGACTGGCCTCAGGCAACCAAACCTGTGTGAAGGACATCATTTCGTTCGTTTTGTTACCTGGATGAGACCTGAAGAGTTTTACTGTAGAAAAGGAAGCTGGTCGGCCTTGCACAAACTGCATACCTTTGCTGGCCTTTGAAAGCCCTCACTTAGTTAACCATCCAGAAAGCTGTATGTTTGAGGCCATTTTAATGAGGGTACAAGAAATACATGCAACTCTCACCATTCCCAACCTTTCTAAATAGGAAATGACAAAACCAACCCTAACAAAACTCCCTTTAAAGTATCTGCATGCTTGGCTATGTGACAGGCTGTATTCTCAAGTGACCTGTGATGGTCTTGTTGCAAAGGTCTTAACATTAATTTAGAGAAGATTTGACTAAAGTAGTTATATTTGCACATAAACCCAGCAGGCATCAACATCAGCGGAAAATTTTCTATTCTCTTACATTTTTAGAGGGGGCTCCAAAAGCAGTGGAATACAAAATATGAGCAGAAGTAGAAAACAGAGAAAATACATCTGGAATGTTGAAAATCAGAACAAAATTTTAGGTAGATGCATTGAAAGGAGAAAGAATAAATTAAAAAAGGCAAATTGTTATTACCTTGACACTGACACTTCCTTGGAGTTTGAGCTGCAGTCGGATCATGTCCACTTCTTCCATTGTGCAAAGCTGATTGAGCTCCGAGACTTTTTTGGACATCTCATCAATCGCTACTTCGATAGGGTTCAGTTCTGTGCTGGTTTGGCTTATGACTTGAATACGCTTCTTCACGTAGGGAAACAAGTGACTGGCTACTCAAAAGCAAGAAACATATCAGAGAAACTCACCCAACAAAACAGTATTTAAGAAAGCAAAACAATTAAGTTAAAATTAACTTTTGACTCTGTTAATCTCTTCATCAATCCAAATAAAGTTTAAATCGCCAAATGACTGGAAATGACACAGCAAGCCCAAAATGGATTTTGATGTTCCTGGCACTGGATGAGCATTTTTTTTGACATCACCATTGCTTACTCTAAGCTCTGCAACATTCATGCGGCAAAAAGCTCCCACCACTTAGATTTTAGAATCCACAACTTTCTTCAGTTAAAGCAATTGAGTTAAAGCATCAAACAATGAGCCTGTACTGAACTTCAAATAGCTCAAAACATTGTATCACACATTTCAAATTAGAGGCAGGAGTCTCTAGTTTAGTTGAATTGGATATCACTCACCCGCAGATGAATTACTATTAAAACATCATCCTTAAAGAAGTAAGGAGCTACTTTAACATTCAGCCTAAATACTGCTATGGGAATGGACAGGAATTATTTACCATCAAAACCCCTTCCTTCCAGTCAAAGCCTTTTCATGGATCTTAGGGAGTTTGGCAAAGGTACTGTTGTGGCACCTTAAGCTAACAATCCGTTCTTGATTACCCTACACACTTGGAAGCTCTCCCAAACTGCTTCCTCTGGTGAGCATCTGCTGCCAGTCGGCTCAGGCCTACATAAGCTCCAGCTCACACGGTGGCTGTACCCTTGGAGAGCAGGAAACCCAGAACTTCCGGAGCTGGAAAAACAAGTCACAACCAGGCACAGCAGAGAGCTAGTGATTCACAGACCACAGTCTCTTGCACAGAAGACAAGTGCAGCCTGGTGCAACACGGGCAGCAGGCTCTGGAGCATGGAGAGGCTTAGCAGGTACCATTCTAGCCAGCCAGTACCCCTGTGCAAGTTCCATGCTCTTCCAGTGATACCGATAAGTGATACCGATAAGTGATACCATCTTCTCAGACTGAAAGCACTTCTTTTTTACATAGCAAGCAGATGAAAATATATGACTTTATTGAAGGCCAGGGATGGAGGGCGCTGGGGGCAATATGTTTCCTTTAAAGAAAAGCACTGAGGTGATGCAGGTGCCAGAGGGAAAAGCAGGGGAGAAGGACCTAAGGCTGAAGATGGAATCAAGTTGAGAGCAATGGGAGTTGATGACAGCACGTAATAACCTAGGGAAAACATTCTGCTGGAAGAAAAACCATCTCTGTTTTCACCAGACATACCACAACAGCTGCATTTTCAAGTCACTGAAACTACCTGCTTCAATATAGGTCTCAGAACACCTACTGCTGCTCAAGCACTTAAAAAACCCACACATAATCCACTCCTCCTTTTTTCTTCTTACAAGCAAAGCTGTGTCACGTAACAAGATGCCCTCAGACATCAGTGCCTCTTTCCTGACTTGCCAGAACAAAACTTTTAGGTGACTATGCCTGTACTGTAAGCAGCTTTCTTCACTTTGCCCTTTGGGGGAAGCTGTGAAGTCCATGGGGAATGGGATTTTCTGTCATTCAGGAGCCTTTGATGTGAATATCAGCTGCTCTGCTCACGGCTGCCCATGACAGCAATGCCTCCATCTCAGATAGTTTCTCATATTCCCAGCCAAAATACAGACAGGTCAAGTTTCAGCAGCAGTTTCACAAAGGATGCCTCTTTAAAAGAGATTTCCACCATGATAAGGAACTAAACATTTTCTGTTTAATATGATTCAGTAAGAATAGACATATCTAGCACTCCTGACATTCCTGTCTTAAAACACTGTGCCCAGTGAGATGAAATCTTACCTCCACTTAAAAAAAAAATAATCTATATGATGTATCTTGCTCTGATTTTGAATAAAAATTCCTATCTGCCAAGTTTTAATCTTCTTAGAATAGTCACCCTACTTCGCTTCTTCTTTGACTTGTTTGTTATTTAAAAGAACAATGGTTCTGAGTGCTGAACTGCCTCCAGCAAAACCACTCCCAAGTTACATCACTGCAAGAACAGTTAAGATGTCAATAATATGAGAAAATACGACTGCTGATGACTCCACAAATGAAAATAACTTTTCCCCGGACAGTCGGCAGGGTTGTAAGAGAGCACATAATTTGCCAATGGACACACTGAAGAGATTACTTATCAGTCTTCACAGCATGCTGTGCCCACTGACTGCAGAAAACCTGGCACATTAAATGCACTGCTGGGCTTAACTGGCAAAGGTGGATGGGAGCGGGGAAGCATCCTGAGGACACGTACTTGTTAGGATCGTGCGCCGCTTGCACTGCTCTTCTACCCCTCCGTGCTTTTTTCCTGAGAGTGTGAAGGGTGTCTCAAACACAAAGCGGTTGATATTGTGATGCATTTCAAAGTCAGTCTTTCGATCTTCGGCTTCCTTCTCTTCAAAGAAAGGCGTGACATACGTCACCTGGATATATGCGTATTTTGGATCTAGGTCTTTGGGGTTGACCTGTGTAACAGTGGCAAACATAAAACTCTGTTAATAAGCTTCCAAGGCATCTGTTATATTTCTGAAGCTTCTATAGCAATACTTCCTATTAAAACATACTTCCTATTTTAATATTAAGACCACAGATTAATACAAAGGTATTTAACAAAGGGGACCGTAAGAACAGTGGGACTTTTGAACATAGTCATTGGCAGAAGTGGATGAAAACTGAATGAGAGAGAAAACAACCTGCTTCCGCATTGCAGTAAACATCTGCATGCTCTCTGCAGGCATATGCTGGAATATGCTCTTTTTCCACTGACTGTGATGCCCTGCTATAATATCGTCATTCCCATGCAGCACCTGCCGTGCTATAAGGTGAGGATCTTTGTTCGGTTGTAAAACTAGGTCACACGAGGTAATACACACACTCAGTTCATATTCATTCAAAACACAGCTCCCAAAACATGCACCATGAGCTCAGTTCTCCCCACTGTTCAAAAACCAGCATTTCTTTTGTACCTTGTTGGAATCCTGAATGATCTTCACGTTATCTATTCCAAACTTGTCTGCATACAGTTTCATCAGCCTTTGAGAGATCTCAGACAAGCCGGTTAATTTGGGTTCTTTATAGATATATTCTTTACCTTCCTCTTCTTCAAAAAACCCCTGTTCGGATGAAATGGAAGGATATAGTGAACACCACAGGCAGGGCAAAGCCTAAAAGAGGTGTTTTTATCAGGAATCAAGGTTGTCTGTATACCCACCAAAGCATCCAATATATCGTTTCCAACATCTAAATCAAAAGCTTACCTCTCTCCACTGTAGCAAACACCTAGAAGTCTGCATTTATACCAGTCTGGTACCTCCGAAATTACCCAGTTATTTTGATGTACCTGGGTACATCATACACATTTAATAACTCATACACATTTATTCATATAAGACCTAGCTGTTTTAAAGATTTAAAGCACTTTCTTAAGAATGCTGATGTGTGTACGATGAAAAAACCCAAATGAATTAAAAACTGGACATTAAAAATCCTTTAAATTTTAATCATTTGTTTAAATTAACTATTTTGGAAGCAGTGTCCTAACAGAACATGAGTGTAACAGCTGTTCGCTGGATGCCTAGCCCAGCATGCCACCTCCAGTGCATCCTGTCTGGGAGCCATGTGTGCAGCCAAAGGCTGGGCACTGCTGCCTGTGGTGATGTGTGGGACACTCCTGCCCACAGCAATACATAGGACCATGGCATTGGGAGCACCTGTGAACTGATCTGCATCTGTTCAGGGCAGCTGAAGAGGAACTCTGGTGGCATCCTGAGAGGCCATATGGAATTGCAGCATTTTCAGAGACAATCTTGTCTGTTAGATTTATGTAGAAAAACCAAACAAATAAAAAAAACAAACCAAAAAAAACCTCCCACACAAACTGTGCTCCTTTGCAAAAAAAGCTCCATCTTGTTAAGGTCATTTACTTATTACACTGGAAGGACTTGGCAGAGCTTTAAGAAAAGACTCCACTGAAGAGCTGAACAAGAACCACTCAGGCTTCAGAAGAAATGCCAACCTCAGAAAATTAACATAGCATTGCATCATGTGCAGGTCAGACACTCAACTTGTACATGATGAACATGTACCTCAAAGCTACAGCAGGAAGTAGCAGGTGCCCCAGTAACAAGGCCGGGATTTATCCCAGTGCCATCATGGGACTATTCCAATGCAGCACCAGACTTCCTCCTAGGATTTCATATGCTGCTGATGAAATCTGGCAGTGTTAACCAGGGCAGCTGCACCCAAAGCCTCCTCCTTTCACCTGAATGCAAAGTGACCCAGAGAAAAATACCTGAAGCTGCAGGGATCAAGGGGAAAAGCAGACAGCATTAATGATGTCAGACCTAAGACCCTTTAACCTTAACACGATGTGGCTTGAACAGCTAATTCTACATTATGTCTAGGCAAACTGCCATCTGTTGAAAAACAGAGAAGCACAAATGAATGAAGTCAAGAAATACCTCCAAATCTCTTTGGAAGGTACTCATGGAAAATCCAGCCTTTTTGTGTTGAAGCATATTTCAAGTTTGGCCACTAAAATTATTGACTAGGCAGATCTTCATTAAAAAAAAAAAACAAACCCAAACAAAAAAAAACCCCGAAAACAAATCATAGCTGTAAATATCAATGTTTGTTTATGAAAAATCCCCAAACTTGATCTTGATAGGGACTAACAAATACATGCATCTCTGGCTTCTCCTTTGGTGAGGACAAGGGGCAATAAAATTATCTTTCAATTTGGCAAGTGCCAAGAGCACTGTGGGCTTTACTGGAAACTGATGACTAATAGCAGCAGCTTGTCTGGTAATATCTTAATCAGTCTCAGAGTGACCTTCTAACACTGCACAGTTTTAAACCATATTATCAATTAAACTCCATAGGCATATGAAGAACTTCACAAGTAATTAGAAAACAAATCTAGAGCTCAAAAGTTGACACCCTATAAACATTTACTGATCTGAGCAGGTAATTGACTCTTTTATTGATTTCACTGAGGGAAGATGTGCAGAATCATAACCTAGTTTCTGGTCTTGTTTCCATTGAAGCAAAACTGCTTTTATGTGAGAAAACCTCATTAATTTCATGCAACCATATTTAAACACCCTACTCAGAATCACTCCTGTCAAAAATCAGCTGTTTTCTGCTACTATTCTGTGTTTTCAACATAACCCCCTCATGTTCTCCAAATCAATCACATAACAAGCTAGAATATAGTTAATGCTCTTAACCACTAATTCTGTGTATGTTTTCACGCTGGAAAACAGTGTTTATATGTGAGTATCAAATCTTTGTGCTAATGCTGCATGGCACACTAAGTTGGTATCTGTGTTAATGGTTTTGCTTAAAAAAAAACCCAAACCTGAACACAAACAACTAACAGACTTTGTCTTGTCTCTAATGCTAGAGACATCATTTAAGTACATATTCCCTACAGTATTTCAGCTGATAAGTGACAAGCAGAAGTTAATTGTGAGCTATAAATAATCATGTCTGCCATATGCTGTATGTCTGGCAAAGACTATTGGAGGTAAGATTAAATACTTCCAGAAGCTACATATCCTTCAATTTCACGATTTTAACACATTAAGCAGCCAAGCTTACATTATCAGTGCATATCCCTGGATTATCTTCAACTGGCTCATTTTGCCCTGCAAGGACAACACAGCCTTACAGATGAAAATTATGACATGGAGCAGCCAAACGTAACGGAAGGGAGACAATCTCCTGGGCAGAAGTTATAGGTTTCCTCTGAGCTCTGATGTGCTGAGAGTCAAGTTGTGACCTAGGACTGTCACTGTGGGAGTGCTGAAAAGGCCCTTCTTCCTCCCCATATGCCCTCAGACACAGCCCCTGGAGCTCACAGTACATCAGACACTTCTCTGCCCTTTGCTGGAGGCATACACACCATTCCTCCAGCCGGTGTACCAAGGTAAAGCCTTCTGCTTTACCTGCCAAACTTATCATCTAATGGATCTTTCCTCCTCTGCATCAAGTGAGCATCTCCTCCTATGGTAAGTGAGAGTGCTTTATTCTTTAGTAAGGAAGCTACAGCTGTTTTATTATGTTTGGAAAAGATGACACATATTCTGCTCTTCGGACATAAACCCACAGTTAGCTTACCACTATGAAAATCTGGCCTCCAACTTCTGAGGCTTCTTTCACAGATAGGAAAACAAAACCACAGCTCTACTTTTACCTGCTCTGAAAACAAATCTTGAATGTCTTTGTTTATCAGCACAATATGAGTTTTCAGCTATTCAATATATTTAACAGCTTCTTTTTGGTTTTAATTCAAGAAAGATACTGACTTCTCAAAACACTCATCTGTGAATAAAATCATAAGCACTGGCTAGTGTGGCCACTTGGTGGTGCAATGAGATTCTGTCACCAAAGACCCTTAACAGAATTTGCTGTCTAAAACAGCAGCTGCCATGAGATGCAGCTCTCTGAGCTGGCAAATAAAGCTCTCTGGCAAAAACTACTGACTACATCCTTCCTAAGGCCTACAGTCATTCAAACCATCCTTCCAGAGGATCTCTGCGGCAATGCAGTAACCAAGTACTGTCTCCCCTTTCACATGAAGGACAACGGTTTTCAGGTGCATCTGCAGATTTTCTTTTTCTACTAAGAACCCTCAAAATTCTTCCTGCAAACAGTATTTGCATTATTTCTTTGCCCTTTAATCTGCTTTCTCTGCAGGTTTTGTTTTTTTTTCAGTGGAACAGTGTTCCATTTTTACAAAATATATATATGTATATATTTATTATTGATATATTTGATAAAAATGTTTAATTAATAAATGCATATCTGTAATAATACATTTTTATATGTGTGTATCAGCCCCCAGGTGTTTTATAGAACAGTGTATGTGAAAGACTGAAAGGAATCCCATACCTGCATACTGAGCATCCCACACCTGCATACCAGGTTTCCTTCTGTGGCATTGCCTCTGTAGTGGCCTAAGCAGAACAGTTCATATTGCTTTACCAGTGTAATACTAGTAAATAATACTAGTGTAATTCTACTAGTAAATACTAGTAAAACCTGCAACTGTTGGCTTTTGGGAGGAAGTGTGCAAAGTCTGCCAGAAGCACAAGAAAAGGGAAATGCTTTTAATGTTTTAAATGGATGGGGTATTGATACTGCTTTCAGCATGGAGACCTTCAATATTTTTGGCAACTGAAGGACCAAAAGGCCCCATACCTTTCCATCCGCACAACTGAAATGGAAGCAAGTGGCCCATGAGAAAAAGGGATTGAGAGAAATACAGAGAAGAAACCTTCCTCAGGGAAAAATATGCAGGCACAGTTGGTATATGGGAACAGATTGTTCTCTCTGTCTCTTCTTTCATGCCAAGCTTCATCTGTAGCTCCCATGGCTGCCATTGTCCTTTGTGTACTGGTAAGCCCTCCTTAATCAGTTCTGCACATCTACTCCTATTTTCCTTGGTAATTGAGGCACGCTCATAGGAATGATCTACCTTTAATTATTTGCACTTTGTCATGTACTTTTGTCACTATGCCTCTGCAAGGAGCAATACAGAGAAGTCTCGCCTTCTACCACATAACATCTCTCCTGCAAAAGGAAAGGAGGAAGTTGTACTTGCTTGCATTTAGAGCTCAGTGTCCAGGGGCATCAGGGAATGGACCAGACTGAGCAATACGCAGCTATGAAAATGTCATATGCATGAAAGCTGTTTAAATGAGGTTGCTCTCGTGGCACTGGCAGCTGAAAAGTCATTGCACTGTAACAGAGATTTTAACCCAGTTCAGCAGAACTGCTGCAGCTAAATTACCCACTTACAAGTAGCTGCCTCTGGAAGAGCTCTGGCAAGAAGATGCAAGTAGAAGAGTCCTGTTTCCCACACTGCTGCCCCTATTTTGAGGAAGGCCAGGCATAAGGAAAACTCTACCCTTCCTCAGTGCAGCTTGCTTTCTACTTGAATTTGGCAAGTTCAGCTTTGCTAATCTGTATGAAGAGCCAGGACACCATTTGTCTCCGACTCCCAGTTTGCTTGTTCCTACAAGGGAATACCAGGAACATGGCTGTACCCTGCCCAGAGCGCTGCAGTTACCATTGCCACAGATCATACTGACACAACAGCCTTTCTCTTTGGAGCTGCTGTGCAGGCCAGGAAAGCAGGTTTGCATTCAAACAGCATTAATGCTACACTGAGTTCTTCAACAGAGAATGAAGGGGTCCAATCCTGCTCCCAGTGAAGCTGAAAGAAAAACTTCCACTGAGATGAGATGATGCAGCATTGGGCCCCATGGTGCACATATAACATGGCAACAGACACAGCTTGGTTAATTCGGGTAACTGAACAAACAAAAGTTAATTTGCAGGATGAAACAACAAATGAAACAATGTTATTTCATCTGCCAGAAACCAAAGAATTGAGAGCACAGGAAAGTTAATGTTAAGTAACAGTACAGGGAGGGATGGAGGATGTGTGAGGAGAGAGTTAAACAAAACATGCAAAAGAACTAGACTTACCACAGCCTTGAATAAGATCAAAAGGAGAGAAGAGTAAATTTCTGCATTAAAATCTAATTAGCAAGCAGATTCACATCAGTCTGTTTTTTACACACCTTATTATTTACTTTTCTTTTTTTTTTTTGTAAGAGTAAAGGAAATAGTATGCTTGCTAAAACCAGGTCTTAAAAGGAACATGCTGGGTTGCTACACTGGTCTGTAGTAGGAGAAAGCACAAAATAATGCTTTGAGGATGCTGAAGCACAGCAGAGGGAATAAAACTACTCTACAGTACACTGCACAGAATCAGAGGTGGCCTGAAAGCAGAAGTCAGAGTCAGCGAGAAACACAACAAAACATCTACTGCATTCTGCTCTACTTAAGCTCTGTTATAGAAGGGAACCACAGATCAATAAAAGATGTCTTACCTGGTTTTATGTAAATTTTACTCAGAAAACACCCTGCCCTGCCTCAGTCTCAGTTTTGCTTGATGAAGTCAAGAACTAAAGCTGATGTAAAAGGCTGTTTTCCAACACACCAATAAATACATAGCAGCAGTTTACACGTATGCAACTGAGTGCTCTTTATTCAGAGTAAAATCTTGCTTGGAGTCTGACCCACAAGGCCCTTTCTACCCCATGATTCATTGCCAAGCGTTTCCCTGGTTTAGCTTCTTGAAAATACATCAGGATTACAGGAACATGCTGAAATCTGGGAATGTGTGGAGACAAAAGAACACAAGTTGACTTACCTGCCCATAAAATGCAACACGGTAATATCGCCCAAAGAGACGTTTCTCAGAGTTCACTACTTCTGCAACCTTCAGGTATGAGCGGTGAATGTCATAGTACAAATCAGACAGCCTCTACATTAGGAAACAGGGAGGAGCGGGGGAAGTGAGAGCATGCAGATACTTTAGTTCTGTACAAGCATGGCTTGCCTTAACTGGATACCCAAACCTTTGCAAAGATGGCTGTACATACTGAAAGAATAGTTTAACCTTGTTATCAGTCATTTCAAGGTTTCTTTCATCTTCTGAGCAGTTTTGTGGCAGTCGGTGTTTCTGTGCATAGGGCCACAGTGGCAGAGACCTACCAAGAGGGAACCCAAGTATCCTATGTGCAGGTGAGAGCAGGGTGCCAACAGTTCCAATCAGCTCCTACGCCCATGCAAAGACACACTGTCCACAATTATCACTAAAGAGCACTTTCTCAGGATAGTGAAACAAAATTTCAACTAAGTGTGCTGGTTTTGGCTAGGGCAGAGTTAAATTTTCTTCAAAACCTGTTTTCTAAGCATACAGCTTATTGCTATTTACCTCTTGGCTTTTACTATGATTTAAAACCAGAAAATCAGTAAATGAGATTATAGTCTGGTTATTCATTATATATTGAGATCACCAAGTAAATAAAAGAAAAAAAACTTGGAACTGTGAAGAGATCACACGATTTATCAGCACTTTCTAAAACTAAATACAATGGAAATGTGCTTTTGGTTTAAAAACATTTAAAAACATGCAAAATTCACATCCACTGGATAATACGAGAGGTCTGTTTGAAAATTTTTTGTCTATTAACCATTGTATTGATGCTGGAAAGAGGAAAGTAAGATACCAGAGGGTTATTTTTATTTACTCACAGCACAAAGCATTAAAAGGAGAAATTACAGACATGAAGAAAAAAGATTCCTTTTAAAGAAAGCACATTTTTTTTTCCTTTAAACTTCTCTTCACTGCTCTTTTAAGAAAATCAAAAAATACAAATATATAAATCAACTTACTTTAAAGTCCCTCTGCTTTTCAAAAACAGCAATGATAGGCTTGTTAACCTCAGCAATAAGCTCATATCTCTCAGACTTCCACAGGTATTCAACACACAACTCCAGCTGCTCCACAAGAATATTCTGTAATTCCACAGATATAAACAGATCACTTGACAGCTGGTGGCATTTAATTAATAGCAATGCAGCAAAAGCATACACCCACTGTTAATTTTTATTCTGTGTCTTCTATATTAAGGTTTATTTCAGTAACACAATGTTTAATCAGGTATTGGTGACCTAGCTCTTCTTTAGATAAAAACCCTCAAATAACAGTAACATGAAAGTACTTGAATACTTGACAACTCATACAGAAGAATGGGTTTGGGCTTCATGGACTCCCTAACTACCTGCTCTGGTACTTAATGCTCTTGTTAGCAAAACAGCTATCCCTGCTATTTAGTACAACAGCTATGGCAATTCACTTAAAAGCTGTGTGCCTTTTAATACTGTCTGAAGTACACCCTCACTATAACTTGTAACATGCACAGGCTTCCATTAGAAATAACACTAGCTGTTGATATAGAACAAGTATATAAATGTTAATGCTGTTGACCTCATTATAAGGAGTATCTTGCATCCCGGAGTCTTCTTTCATAGCGCCTTCTTCTTTAATGTTGGGGGTAATGCTCAGAAAAGCAGGCCATCCCATGGAAAATAAGCCTTGAAGTGCAAGTCATAACAATGTCAATTAACGCGTGAATAACCAGATCATAAAAAAAAGCTACTGAATGCAATTAAAACAGATCTGATTTAATTTGACTGGGTTAATTACTTTTTTCACAGCCCAAGTGATGAGAAGCACAAATGGGACTGCCTGAATTTATGAGACTGTTACACATTTTCACTACGATATAAATCCACTTGTCCAGGCAAAGGGTAACTATAACATTTTCCTGATGCAATCTTTTCCTCTCTTTGGCATTTTGGTTCCTTAGCTGTACAGCGCTGGCAGCCCTTGCAAAACTACATGTGCAATGCTCATCTACACTGGAATTGATAGGCAGGCTGAGATGAGAAAATTTATACTCATAAAACCAGTGCTGTAACTCCTGGCCTGACCCACAGGCACTTAATGCTACATGCTGGGATCTGCACTTGTCCCACCCATCTGTTTTCCTAAAGGAGAGTGGCACAGTTGCCCAGGGCTTGCTGCATCTGATAGAGAGATGCCTGCTCTGGAGCACAGTGTGCCTTTACCAGGTTTGAGGATACCATGGCAGTGAGGTGACCAGAGCCCTAAGAGAAAAACTCTCTTGTAGAAAGCTCATGGCGGTGGCAGAAGCTGTTGATGGGAAAAATCACAAGTATTAAAACTGAATTTACATCTAGTATTTGCTAAGCTGGGTTCTTAGTCCAACAGCTGCAGAAGGAACAACTTGCACAGGCATTGCACATTACGGATGAGGTAGAGTTTGACCCATGAAGGTTTTACTACCACTCTTGAACAGAGAAGGTAAACATGTTAGAGGAGGTGATGAACTTCTAATATAACTTTTGTTCAATGTAAAGGTTAGCTTAAAAAACTAACCTTTACACATTGAGAGAGGGGCTCCATCCTCTCTGTCAACTTTTGAGGATCATTTAAATATAGATTTAAAATAAGATTTTTTGCTCCACCTCCTGCGATCTGTTACTCATGCAAAATATTTTACCACTAGTGAACCATCTCTACTGTTCTTCACAGAAAGTTTCCTTCTGAAAGGATGCATTTTTTCATCTCACCCACAGACACTTCCAGGTGTAGTGGAGAACTATGGTCTCTTCAAAACCAAGTTTTCTCTTCCCCATATATTTGCCCTTGCCCTCAGAAGTTGCTCTTTTTGAAAACTGCTAAAATATCTCATGCTAATAATTACTTTTAAATACACACTTCACAAGCTAAATAACCATTGGCATAGATGGATTTAAAAATAAAAGACTGCACTTTTTTCCTCTAATAAGCAAAGAAAAAAATCTATATCTGTACTAAGTTACATATGGATAACCAGATATTAATTCCACTCCCCTGCCCTCCCAGCTTTGGAATTGGACATGGATTTTCATGCTAAACTCCAATAGACCTGAGAGGGATTTCTGTTGCCAATGAAGAGCAGGCTGCCCTCTTGTTGAAAAAGCCCTTACCAGAGACATTCTGAGCGACTCATCAAACAAGCCAAAGAGAATCAGGAAAGTAACATATAAAGTTTCCAACATTACTTGCTTGCTGTTACAGCCATCAACATGCACTATAAATATGTTTGCTTTGGTAGATATTTTTCCAGATCAATTGGAGAACAGTAATTTGATTCCTTAATTATGTTATTTGACCCATAAACAGGCACGGTTAGAGCACTCACTTCCTCCATTGTGAGTTGTTAGTAACACATTACTATCAGAGACTTGACCATCTTCCAGGAGCATACGTGAGGTACAAATCTTTTCCATTTTCCAGTAACCTATGATAGTGTAAGATGGTATTAGTATACTGCTACTGGTATGTGTTAATACATGCATACTTAATAACGACAGACTAACAAGTGAAGCATTCTCTTTTAGCACCAGCTAACTAAACATTTAAATTACACTCTTAACACAAAACATACACTTTCACTGTTTCAGAGCTAAGAATGGCATTTATGATATATTTTAAAAATAAAGTGTTTGGGAAGAATTCAAGCAGCTTTAAGACTACTTTATACAGAAGGCAAGCAGGACAGCCAAAAATTATTTTCAACAACAATGTTTATAAATACATAGTTGGTTTTGAATATGTTTGTCTTACCCTTTCTTTTCAGGTACTCTGCAATCAGAGCAGCGATATGAATGTAGCACATAGCAGCCTGTAATGAGAGACAAAAATACGTGTATATATTAAAGTACACTGTATGACTTACAGCATACATGTGATAAGGAGCACACATTTTCATCACTGTCAAGTCATGCTGCAGAAAAGGGAAGGCAAAATTAATAGAATCATTTAAGAAAATAAAGGGTTAAGTGATGAAATCCTTCTTGAGTGTTAATTTCACTAAGTGTCTTAGGTAAAAGCATAGATTTTCTCAAGAAAGACTACTGAGTAAATAAGATATTCCTGGGTTATGCACTGGAGTTTTGCATCAACCATTTATGTTTTGATGAAAAGGACACCACCACCTCTCTAGGTGTTTTTCAGAAAACCTGCCTCCCTCCACTTTCAACCATGTGAAAGACACTGTATGATTCCCTTAAATCACTACTATTGTCTATTTTTCAGAGCCTTTTTTATCAGAACATCTCAGCCTAAAGACAAATAGATTTCCTATTAATTCATTTATATTACCTCTGATAAATCTCCATTTCTTGCATGAATCTTGGCCATGCTTTCAAGCCATGTCCTACGTAATTCTGGTGTGCTGGCATATGAATTTGCCAGGCTGTACTGCAGATCCACAAGCATCTCAGGGTCCTTCTCATGCTCCTTCATCTGAGCTGTGGCCATCAAAACTGTTCTGATGCGTTTGGTCAGATCCTTCACCTCTGCTGGGAAATTAACGTTCTTTGGGAAAGATAAGCAATACATCACTAAAACCATCTGAAGAGCCACATGCAGCACCCCTGAATAAGCTGAAGTCCTGCTTACGGAAGACCTTCTTTCCCTTCCCTAATTCAGCAGGCTTTGAAGCAGAGTCATAGTTCCACATTACATACATAGTGGACACAAATACTTGACTTTTTTTTACTGGCATGGCACCTACAGGATATCCCAGTCAGTCAGCTGTACCAGTCTGTATGCAACAACTCTGCTGAAGTCAGCAAACTGAAACATTTGTTCCTCGATTGCCTACTGGATCCAGGGCTGGATTCTTGTGTACATTCAGCTGATGAACAGCACCAGGTGCTATAGACAGTTCTGCTTAACTCACAGCATGTTTTACTGCAGGGAATAAAGCACAATGGCCTGGCTCTTGGTGTTCTCACACTGAGCAAAGTGAGTCCTTTTTCAGATGAGCAATGAAATATATTCCTAATTTCAGACTTTTTTTCCCTCATTCCCTTTGTTTAAAAGTAAAAACATCCAGAAAAATTACATGAAATTAAATGCTCCCTCCCTACAACACAGAGATGAGCATGTTACAGAAGCAGTGTGACTGACTGCAGTGCTGGGAAATCAAAGCTGGACTTTGAAAACAAATACAGTTGTAACTGCACCTTATTAAGTAAGACATCAAATTACTTATGCCAATTACCTACCAATTTGCTTACACTAACTATTATTAACCTCAGTGGAGATACCCTATAGTCACCTTCAGGGAATGAAAAACACCTCCAAAGTATGAAATTCAAAATGCATGTTGACAAATGTTTGGACAGGAATTGTAAAAATTAAAGACTGGAATCCTTTTCAACACCTTTACTACAGATGATGAATATAATAGTAATGGTAACTAATCTAAGAGCTAAATGCCTTTTTCAGGGGGTTAGCAAGTTGTTACAAAACCCAGATGTCATGCATGTTTTTGCTACACATTTACTGAACAGACTGAAAAATAAGGGACAGTTTGTAGACTAAAAACTGTCAGCTGCAATTGTGTCATTGTCACAATGCATGACACCTCCTCTGACATCAGGCAAATAAACAAAATAAGCAAGTGAATAACAAATAATACAATTTTTAAACAAAAAATACCTTTTTTGTTTCAAAAATTATTTTCAGTTATTAAGCTTCTGAGTCACAAGCATTTTCATGAATTTCAGGCTGCCTGAAAAAGGCACACTATGAATGCATTCATCACTAATAAAAACCAGCAAATTTATTCACTGAAACACTTGCTCCTCTGAAATGGTTGACCTTTTGCAAGAGGTAGTGATAGACAACAAAAATGTTTCTTACTTTCATCTGCTTGTCTCCATTAGCAAAGTTATTTATAATTGCAAGTGAATGTTGAAAACGAGATCCACCAATCCCTGCATCTGCTATTAGCTGGCTCACTGCTTTGATGAGCTGCATGGGGGGAGCAAACACAGGGTGCAGTTAGCAAACAAAACCATTTCTGGATAGTTTTTAATCCCTATTTTAATATGTCTTGATGTATAAGGCTAGCAGAGATTTACATTTATACCTGTCTTAAGAAAGTAACATATACAAACACAAGGACTATGAGTAATCTTTCCAATGTTTGTAATTGCTCATTTTGCAATGTATGTGCATTGATACTGGACTTTCTATTTCCTTAACTATACTGTCATATTCTGTTTAATTCCTGCATCAGCTATGTTATCACTACTATAAGCAGTGCATGTGAATCGAGAATAGCCATTTATCTGGCTATGTGGCTACATTCACAGTTGCTGTCTCTCCCTGGAATAGAGCTGAAAAGCCCAGGAACAGCAGAGAATCCAGCCCAATGTCTTCAGACTTTACAGGAAAATCAAGCTGCCAAAGAGGCTTGCCTGAGCACTCCAAAAGAATTACTTTGCTACAGTGCTTAAAAATAACAATGACACAAATTGGTCCAGTAAACCAGTATGAGCTAAACACTGATGATCACACACTTCACTTACTTGTAGATGGGATCTGACTATTGATTTCTGCTTGTTAAATTCAAAGTTCTTTCTCATGAAAAAATAAAGAAGAGCAGATGCCTCTGTCTGAGTCGAACGTGACCTATGGTTACAACACTTCAGGATTTCATAGCAGAGAGAACCGCAGAGATCTGCTTGTCCTTGGAAGAATGCTGATGGGAACTATTGAAGAAAAAGTGTGTTTAGCACTACTCTCAGGCCTTCGTACAGTCAATACTTTGTTAAGCCATCAGTAAAAACAACCCTGTCTCCGATACTAATTCACACCAGGGTTTACTGAAAAAATTAGCTATCAGCTAAACATAATCCCCATGTGCAAATTAAGATTAGGTAAAAACCACACACAGTTTTTCACACAAACACCATATGCAATGTAACAAACTGGCCTAGAGGAAATCCAGACAGCAGCTGGCACACAGCAAGCATAAAAGCAGAGCAGCCTATCTGCAAGGAATGCAGAATAGCTAATCAGGAAAAGCGTGAGTGGCATTTTGCACTACTATAAAAGGTGTTCAGGAGAAAGAAAACACTTTCAGTAGCTAAGTCAGCAAATATCCAGTGGTCAAGGCTTTGAACAGCAGGGGACAACAGAGAATGAAGGATGGCTTTCCAAACTATACCTGCTATTTATCAGCAGGGTGAATGTAACAGAAGACAAGACTGAGGAGAGGAGAGGTGGAAGATACACGTCTTGGCTACAGATCTCAAGTACTGCTCGAGAGGTTCTGCTGCAGAAACCACACGTGATCCCTGCTCCCACAGAACTCTGAAGAGAGAATTCAGTCCCGAGAGATACAGGCTGAATGAAATGGGTAATCCTGGATATTTACTCATCCTCCTCTTCTGTTCCCATCTAGTATGTAATTTAAAGCAGTCTGTGGATTGTTTACTTTGTGTTTTCCCCCACGTCCTCAAGCTACGTGACTGGGAGAAACATGATTTTCCGCTCCTTTCCCCTGATATAACAACCTGAAGGAGGCCACATGGTTTAAACTGATCTACACTGTTGCATTTGATAGAAACATC
Source organism: Pezoporus wallicus (assembly GCF_028554395.1). NCBI lineage: Eukaryota > Metazoa > Chordata > Aves > Psittaciformes > Psittacidae > Pezoporus > Pezoporus wallicus. The sequence continues at coordinate 3,088,341 of NW_026640059.1, forward strand.
TGGGAGATCCGGCCAGCAGCAATGGTTACCAGCGTGCTACATTGTTTAGTTGAGAGGATCTCATCTACGACTTGGCAGCTGCGCAGACTTTGTGGTTGACACAAAGTGTCAAATTGCCTTTGATCGCTGACCTATGATGTGATGCAATCAAATAAACAGTTTGACCCAAAACCATGTTTTTGTCTAAAAACTCTTCTATGTTGAAAACAAAGTATTCTGAAACTTTATTAGGTTGGATGAACTTCTGGTGATGTGTATGGAATACTCTCCTGTTAGGTCCTCTTCGGACAGCTTATCATTCACTGCTAGCTAGATTTTGCAACCCATGTATCTGCTATGAAGACCATGGGTTTCAAGCTTGCTTCCATGGGTGGCGAAAGCAAGAAAGCCAATGATACAACCAGACAACACAGACCTGGACATTACTTATCTATTTACTCTACAAGATCCATTTTCTCAGTAAATTTTTCATTTTTCAAAACAGAATTTTTCAGACAGTGTGAACTTCTCCCTTTTAATCAACAATAAATCAGAAGATATATTTGTCAGGAATCATAGAATCATAGAATCGTTAGGGTTGTAAAGGACCTTAAGATCATCTAGTTCCAACCCCCCTGCCATGGGCAGCAACACCTTATGCTAAATCATATCACCAAAGGCCTCGTCCAACCTGGTCTTGAACACGGCCAGGGATGGAGCATTCACAACCTCCCTGAGCAACCCATTCCAGTGCCTCACCACCCTAACAGGAAAGAATTTCCTCCTTATATCCAATCTAAACTTCCCCTGTTTAAGTTTTAACCCATTACCCCTTGTCCTATCACTACAGTCCCTAATGAAGAGTCCCTCCCCAGCATCCCTATAGGCCCCCTTCAGATACTGGAAGGCTGCTATGAGGTCTCCACGCAGCCCTTCTCTTCTCCAGTCTGAACAGCCCCAACTTTCTCAGCCTGTCTTCATACGGGAGGTGCTCCAGTCCCCTGATCATCCTCGTGGTCCTCCTCTGGACTTGTTCCAACAGTTCCATGTCCTTTTTATGTTGAGGACACCAGAACTGCACACAATACTCCAGGTGAGGTCTCACAAGAATGAGCAGTAATACAGTGAAGATCAGAACTCTTTCAAAGTACCTATATGTCCTCAAGCTGTACTTGCTATAACATATTAATAGGTCAGACTAACAGAATAAAACCACAGTTACCTTGCCTACAAACAGCCTCAGGGCAGCGAAGACGTGCTTGAGAGCAGCTGCTGACTGGTTGATTTGCAAAAAGAGCATGTGTGTGTCAAAGACTTTCTTCATCAACGCATTCTGGCAATCGGATTGCTGGAGCTGCCTCTGGAAGGTTCACAGACAAGACAGGACATTCTGGTCATTAAAGTGAACAAACAGAAGGATCTGCTGGACTTTACATCAGAGCGTTCCTAGGAAGATAGTTTTTCGGTGTAAAATTTCTGCAGATGAGGCATTCCCAGCTTGCTGCAGACTCTTTTTACTTGTAGTTTTTCCAAGGACAGCACTTTCCTATGCCTGTACTCCTATTTGTGAACGTTACAGAGTAGATCTAATGGCTCAGGTGACATAGACACTAAATCCAAAAGGAGCTGCCTGCTGTATTGTAGCTGTGAGACTTACAGCATATCATTTGGGCCAGTATTTGTAGAGCAATTTTTAAAGAGGCAGAAGATCCACCTGTTGACTATACAGATAATAAGTAGTTTGGAAATCTTTTGTCTAACATCTCTGAAATCTAGTGGGATAAACACGGTTCAGATGCATGACAGTCATACATTAGTAGATGCATGACAGTTCCATGCAGAGTAAGGCTGTGCATAGCCCTGGATACCTAGGATGGTCTTCATCTACATCCTTCTACTCAGTTTGGGTCATAGAAGTCAATTCCTTCATAAAATACCTTTACTGAGCACTGACATACCGTATTTCCCTATCGTGCTATTTCAGGCATTTCCAGCTTTCTGTGTGGCTGCTCCCCCAGGCTTTCCTTCCACCACATATCCCACACAACACCAGTTCAAGCAGAAAATGAAACAGCAAAACATACCTGGTGATTCAGAGTGTAAAGACATAACAGGTCAAGGATTGTGAGGGAAACTTCTGTAGCAATGTTTGCCTCTGTGTCTACATACTGTACAATGTCTGTTTCGTTGGAGCTGCCTACAACATATAAGGCAAGATGACAAACAACCTTCTGAGTGGAGTTAAAGATGCTGTAATTCTACAATCGAATCATTAAGTCTCAGCAGAGAAGAGGTGGGGTCCTAAAGTACATTTAACCACAGGAGTATTTGGAAGAAAACTGCTCACAGGAGATGAAAGGGGAAGGAATTTGAGTCAACTTTCACCAGCTGCATCAGGGATGTTAACATATTCTTCCTTTGGTTCTGTTTGTCCTCAAAGGAGGAGAGAAAGATAATTGGAAAATGAGATACAAGACTCGAATCTCATCATTAAAAGAACCTTTGGCCATGAAAAGTTCGCTTTTATTCCTAGATCGAACAAATGTAACATTTCAGCCAGTGAATTTTTGCTTGTACAGCAAGGTACATAACCACAGATGCAAGAGATGCTGGGAAGGGGGAAATAACTAGTCATTAAGGCTATTTAAATAATGTCAGGTTATTTTAATTAATTTTGTTTCTACATGAACTTTGATAAAGTTAAAGTTCAGGTTTCTTAGTTACCTAAAAAAAAAAAAAAAAAAAAGGCAAAATCAGCAGCTCTATTTATGTTTAGGCTCCACTTCAGGCTTTCAGTGGCACTCATGACAACAAGTTCAATTGTACAGAGCCTGATCCAAACCCCCATAAAACTCCAGAAGGAATACATATTTATTTTGTACTTACTTGCAGTGCTGCTGTCTATCATCTGCAAGAGTTTGGGGTTAGAAAGTGCATTTTTGCCACGGATTATTGGTAATGTCTGAGACCTGTGATGTTTGTGGCCATCATGATTAGAAGTAGAATGCACCCTGAAATTAAAAGATACTATCAAAACCAGAAACAAAGAATAAACTATCATGCCTATACAGAATTTTCCCATGTCAGTTAGAATTTTCTCTAGTATTTTTCAAAGGCTAAGTTAAACAAATGCAAATCTCTTCAGACAAACAAAGATGAAGAAAGTCAGTGAGGTAGACAAAACAGACAGATGTGCTGTGATTTCTTCAGATCACAGGAGACAAGCACTTATTCGGCACTGAAAAAAAGCATCAGCTTAAATAGCTGGCTGATGTTTAGAAAAACTACCTTTGGGTGAAGAGAAACTGAGATGAGTTCTTTCAACTTAGAATACAAGAAAAATATATCCTGCGCAAGCAAGAACTAATACAGCTTCTGTGAGGGGAAAAAAATGATGACAAACTGACAGGGACAGTACAAATATGAGCATGCCTATGTGTGTGATCTCTTAACCCTCTTTGATGCTGGCAAACACATCATTAAAATATGAGAAGCTTAGAAATAAAATACCAGTGCTTATCACACTTTTTGAAAGAATTTTTCACCACTACAGAATTCAGTAAGATTTAACGTCTCTCAAAATTCAGGTCACTTATTAAAATACAGATGTATTTAATAAAAAAGAAATAAAATGTGTTGCTTCCTCATTTTGCATAATTCAAAAATATTTTAAGACAGAATTACTTCCAGTACCTAGCTAAGTCCTCTTTTACGTTGGCTATTTCTACAGAAATCATTTCTGACTAAGTTGCCAGCACAGGTATGGAACTGATGCCAGACTTTCGCCAGTCATCATGATAAAGACTTCCAATGGTAACAGTGGAAAAATTTGGGTGCATATCCTGGCAAACGAATAAACTAATGTAGTTTGAACTTGTGGAAATTTGATCCCAAGGTGGTTTTTTATGGTGGTGGTGTTTGGTTTTTGCTTGTTTTGGTTTGTTATTTTTTTGCAGAGGGATGGAAAGTCTGGTTTCATATGAACATTTCAGAAAACTAAAATACAAAAATACAAGTGGAAGTTAGAGGTGATTACTGGCAACAACTCTCAACTCATGATCAAAAAAATGCTCTGTATTACAACAGGACAAACAAATAGTCATTTGGACTACAAATGGTGATCTGTGAGAGGGTAAAGTGTGAAGGCCGTGAAGATAGCAGAAATGTGACTTTCTTTTCTGTATTGCCACCATGTTAGTTCATCTGCAAATGTGCAACAAAACAACAGTCTCCTAAAGGCTGTGTGCCAGCTCCAGCTGGGGTAACGAAATCAGCGCTGCTTCTTGAACACTGCTCAGTAGAGGAACAAAGGAAGAACTATGGCAGAGAAAGCATCATTTTTCCTCCTTGTTCCATTCCAAGATAGCATGCTTATAATGGTGAGCATATTCCAGCTATATGTAAATAATCCAAGCTCATGAGGGAGGGCAACTTTCTCACCATGCTCTTAGATACAACCACAAGCTGCACAGCATCAAAAGTTTGCTTTCTCTCTAGAGTTTTGCACTATTAATGTGAAAAGGATCCCACTTTCCACTGAAAGGGCCAAAAATATTATTAAACGTGCTGCACCTGCACCTTATTAACACGCAGTCCATGAAAATGATTAGCCCTACGTTACCGGGGAGGAACAAATCGCCCAATACTGTGAGTGTATCCATAGACACACTTTATCCCTAAAGCAGTGAGATTCCATGAAAGCATAACATTGCAGGAATATGAACTCCATCAGGTTGGGGAAAACTGTGGATTATCTTTCAAATAGGAATCTGAGCTGAAAACATCAGTACTGTTTCTGCCATACTTCACAATATTGACAGTAAGTAAAGATTTTTCTGAACATAACACTTAAAACAACAGCTTACAAGTCACGTTGAAGTTAAAGGGCCTTAATTCTTTTACGGGTTTTATGTCTTTGGGGGTTTTTAAATATGTTACATATTGGATCATCCTCTTTTCAGTCAACACTGTGACAGTATACAAGGGCTGGAGGATGACAACATAGTTTGTGGTTTTATAGGAGTTAATAATACATGTCATTACCATTGTGAGAGCAGACCCAATGCCTGGCCAGAGGAGTTCGAACCTTTAAGAGTTCCATTATTCTGGGTGGCCTGAACAAACTTAAAAGCAGCAGCAATTTTCCTGTTAAGAGAAAATAACTGTTAATCTGTTATGGAACGTGACATTAATTTGCCAAGCCTCTGAAGAATAAATACAGGCCTGACAAAACCTCCAATGGAGCATGAACTGGTTCATCCAGTGATCTTTTGCTTTTCCACAGTATGACATATAGACAAGTTCACAGTGGTAACATTACATTAAGAATGAAACATCAACTGAGACAAAGTGTGCATTTCACATTTCACAGCTGGAACACGATCTCACACTTCTTTAGAAAGTGGGTAAAGACAGAAGATTTTTTTTGTAATTACTGTGGAACATTTATCTAAGCCTATAAAAATTGTTCTTTCCATTATATGGATGAAAAATACAATGTTCAAAGCCTTTTCTTTGGCATGTGCATAGAAATATGGTACTTTGGGTCATAAATGCAACAGTGATTATCATACCATCACATGCAAGTAATTTTTTACACTACGTATGTACTCAGATGTCCAGAACATCATGATAACATTGTTTGCAAAAAAAGCAAAAATAAAGCATACACTGGCTTCAGAGTGTTAGACAGATGTTTTTAGGAGAAAACTGATAGATACACTCTTAACCTCATTTAAGCCTAATGTAATGCAGTAACATTTAAACACTGTCTAAACATACTGTCTATAACCAGAGAATTACCTTACAATATTGCGTTTTCCTAGATATCTGAAATTTTGCAGACAAACCCTGAAAGATAAAACAACACATTTTATGTCTATTAATGGCTTCCTAATCACAAAAACATGCTGAATTTTAGTGCCTTGAAGAGATCTGTGGCATATGCACCTCGTAGTAAACAAACAGAATGGAATGCAGCAATTCACAGCCTAGGGCTGCACAAGATGTGGCACCACTTCCCACACCTTTGTTCCGTTGCTCCCTTCACAGTTGAAGATTTCTGCTTGGTGAGGTGGCAAAGGCAAAACCTTGGCTGCAAATCATTACTTCTTCACCAGCTGGAGTTAAATAACTTGCGTTTAACTTACAAAATGGTGAGGAAATTCTGAAAACAGCTACCTGCATGGATTCTGCAGACATGCATCGACTAGATTGAGCAAATCACCCTGGAGATGTGAAAAGCAGGGAATCCTACATTGTATAGCTTTTCTGATAGTCTGCAAGTTTTGGAGAGCTAAAATACTTTTCTCAAGAGAATAAAGTCTCAACTCCAAATGGGAAAGCTACTATGAAAATCTCTTTTAGGAGGAACACCCAGAGCATTATGCTCTCTGTTCATGGAAATGACCAACATACTGAAGGATAATGTTTCAATATGACTTCAGAAGATAAGATACAAGACCTATCTCAGCCTATTCCAACTGAGGTGGATAAACCTAAAAGACATATTATTTGCAGCAGCCATTTAGAACATTATCATTTAACATAAAATCCACAAAGTGAACTTACTCTAAAATGCTGAAAAAGTCTGTTATTTCTGAGAATGGTGCTCGCAACCAGTAGGAAATCAGTGCATCTAAAAGAAGATATTAAAATATATTATGCTTCTGTTACAGGAAACTAAACTTGACCCAAAGCTTTGAAAATACACTCATGATTATTCTGATTTTGTATTTGTTTGGCTTCAGTATTCACAATAACTTACAACAAAGTAAATTAGGCAGTGAGCGCATATTTTCTTACCTTCTGAAATGGTTTTCATAATGTGAAGGAAACACATAAGAAGACTTCTAGTTTCAGCTTGATCCAACTTGTCAAAACGAAGAGTTGATCCAATCAAAGACAAAGGTCTCATGATCTGTTGAATTTACAACAAAAGGCCTTGTTAAGAACAGTGATAGGTTTTTACCTCCAGTAACTGTTTTCAACATTTGCACATGTACCTTTTCACACGTGTCAGTTCTCTCACTGTTTTTTTCATTGGTACTTGGGTTAGATTCAAGACTTGCTAAGGAAGCTCTGGAGTCAGCATGGTTTGCTGCAGAGATAGCTATTGATGAAAAGGCTGTAAATGAAAGTCACAGCAAACATGCTAAACTAAAACATTTATGGATACAAAAACTAATAAGACAAACGGAATACTTAAAATGTGTCACATGCTGGATTGACACCAGTGCTTTGAACTTCCAATAGCAAAGCTATTGATGAATTGTTTAGTACTGAAAACATGCAACGGGTTGAAGTAAAATGTTTCCATTTGCTGTTATTCATGGCATTAAAATGGTCTGCTGCATTCTGTAAGGGCTGACCTAAAACCACAAAAATCAGTGGAAAGATGCCCATGCACTTCCCTGAATTTTGAAATGGGTTTGGAGGAAGTGAACAAAGTTGTATTTCTACCCTTCCATTAAGCCTGGAAAAACTAAGTTTTCAGGAGAAACCTTGGAACTATCCTTATGTCAGGCAGAGACTACAAGGATGAACTCAGGCACAGATATTTGTGAGAGCCTGAATATTGGCATCATTCCAAACCAGGAGAGTAAGTGAAGCAGTGGATGAGCAGCAGCTTCATTAGAGAAATAAAAATCATCCAAAAATACCCAAAGGGAAGAGAAAGTTTGTGTACCATGTTTCCCTGAATATGGTATAAAATGGGTTAATGATATCCTCCATGAATACTAAGCAGAAAGCACGATGGATTGAGATACACAGAAATCTACCTGTGTGCGTGTTCAATCTGTCATTAATACCTGCTATAGAGTTCAGAACATCTTTGGAAAAGGACGTGTCCACAGAGTTTGCATGTTTTATTGCTGTCTGGCTCTGAAATCCTCCGGCTGTGCTCAAGTCATCCCTAGATCCCTGTATTTTGAAGGAAACAGAAGAAACTCCATTAAATGATATCACTCATAACTTTCTCAGTGACAGCACACCCAACAGGCTTTTCTTAGACCTTGAAAACCTACTTTCAGTTGTTTAGACATGGCAGCCTTAAAAGAGAAAGGCTTGCCATAATACGCTAAATATTTACCTGTAATAGGAAACCCTCCCATAAATGAAGTTGTAAAGGACAGATTGAGTCTAACTGTGTTTGCTTCTTAAACACTAGCACAGCCTTGGGAAAGGACCATTAACTGCCATTAGCAATGATACTGTGAAACAGGCTCGTTTGCTGGAAGGATTGAAAGACAACACCCTGGCAGAAATCTGTTTCTAATTTTTAAAGCAGGGCTTTGATTATAACACATCTAATGTATTAAGAAATAAACAAACATGCTCCTCCACATGTGCAGTTTATACAGACACTTTCGTTGGTATTAAAGGTAAAGCTACTTGCATGCACTCATTTGGCTTCCTGGTAGAGTTCATGGTCCCTCTGTTATACAAGTAAAACTGCTTGTAGGTTCATTACGTAACCCTGCAAAGACACGGTCCTCAGCCTGCAGCACCAAGGCAGACCTACTGGACAGACAGACTGGGGCTGCAAACCTCTAACTTTGAGTTTCCAGCCCCAGGACAGCCAGTATCCTGGCTCTGTTCCAGACTCACAGCCTATACACCCTACAATTGAGACTCCCAGGGCCCTGCAGGTGCTTTGCAAATTGAGACCTTTCAAATTAAGCATTGTAGGTGCAAACAAGTCAGCATTTTCAGACATGCATTTTGTTAGCTAATTTGTGACCAGCATGAACTTGGACTTTTCCCCACCAGATTGAGTGGGTCAGACCTCAGTTTGAGTGTTTCTGTGTTCTGAAAAATCACATGCATTACCTGATTGGAAGTATTGATATTGAAAAGAAACATATCCTTCATGTAAATCCTTGGCATATTATCCAGAAGCATTCCATAGAGTGGCATGTACAGGTTTGCTATTTGTGCTTGTTTTGCCTAAAAAAATGAAAGATACAACATAATCCTGAAGAAACTAATTACTGTACACTAGTGGCTAAGGAAGTTTCATATACGTTTAGTGACTGTATGAACAAGTAAATGAAAAGGAATAAGCAAACAGTTTCTTTACCGGCTCTGCATATCGATCGTCAAACGAATGCTTTGCCATTAAGTTTTTAAGCACAGCCAAAGCTAAGTGCCTAATGTCCTGGTCTTCTTGCAACGCAAAACCAACCTCCCGCAGCAGGACTCCAATTAGAAAATGCTTACGGCAAAATTCATTGGTCAGTGTGTACTCTGGAATATCTTGGAACAGAATGGACAAGAATGCTTGAATTGTTATGTAGGTTACATACCCCCTCCCTCAATTTTCCAATGACTATTGACTTAATCCACTGTTAAACCTTGATTTTCTGATCTGATTGCCTCATTCTACTCCTTCACTTGCAAGTATTTCTCAAAATTATGCACTCTTTACACTTCATATACATCATTATATTTATATATACATATATTTATGTTATATTTATATACACATTTCTATAAATCTCACATGTTTTGCATGTAGTAAGACTATTCACTTCTATGAGGCATGTCTAAATTGTTATTCCCATATTCTAGCTAGAAGAGCTCTAAACCACAGAGCTCTAGAATAATTCCAGTTTGGAAAATAAATGACAATTTTTGCCTGAATTTGCCACAGTTCAGTGGCAGCAGCCCAAGTAAACCTTAAGGCTCTTGATGCACAATTCTGCTTGCCGACAGCAGTCATTTTGTTCATACCTGATGTTCGATATTCCTGTGTTGATTCTGAAGGTGTCACAGGGTCTTCATTTTTCATAAAAATGAAACAAAAATAGGCAAAAATCATGCATATTTTTCACTTATTAAGCGTAAAAATAGATTTGCTATATATCTTTCTTATTTTTTTTTTAAATTTGACTTGAATTGAACAGCTTGAATCAAACTATGAGCATCAAACTGAACTCAGTTTTTGATGCTGAAAACCGAAACAAAAAGGAGACAAGGGCCCATAGTTTGAGAGATGATTCTGCCTTCCACTGCAAGACACCTTCCACTCTCAGCAGCTTAAAGGACCATACCTGAACTCCCCAGAGTTCACAGAAAACTGTCAGAACTAGGAACTGTGCCCAGGGCTGAAATCCCAGTGCCTTTGGAAACAAGTACCGCGTACCTTTGCACCTAGTACTGTCCACTTGTCACAAATTAATGTTTGAAATAACAGATTTCAATGCAAAAGATTGAATGCACAGTGGCTGCTGGCTTTGGGGCATGGTCAAGGTGGATTCACTCCTGTGGTAGAGCACAGGCAAAACCTGTTCATGCAAAATATGTGTTACACACAGTATCCCGTGCCTTGAGAGACAGCTCATTATTAACTGTCCAGATTCTGAAATGGGCCTCTCTTGCCTCACTGCTTGTGGTAAAATGCCACATGTGGTAAGCACATAGAGTTCAGGCTTGCCAGAGGCCAAGAAAGTAAATGCAGTTGGAGGAAAAGGACTATTGCATGGGACCTGTCTGCTAGTCTAAGATACTCTGGAGGCAAAAGATCTTTAAGGTCCCTTCCAACCCTGACCATTCTATGATTTCTAAAACAAGAAGTACCGAAGGCTGATTATCTGAGAGATGGATGTTTCCAAACATGCTGCATGCCAAGTTCAGATCTTCCCCAGGAAAGAAGGGCTGTTACACGGACACATCCCAACAGTAGCAGAAAGCCTGTTCTTAAATACTAAAGTTTCACAATGCCCTTATCACTGCCTCAGCTTTGCATTCCTGCTGTACCTGTTCAACCCCTTCCCTAGCTCACCAGCTACTGCAGCCTTAGTAGTCAGTCCTCACAAATTGTCCAGTTCATTCATCTCAAATATTCCAGCAAAAGGCACCTCCCCTCACCTAAATGGGCTGTCAGGGGTTGTATTTATTTACAGGCATACTGAAATGATGTTATTTTTACTACACTGCTTAAGTGTCACACCTGAAAACCCATTCCGGGCTTCTGTGCCTGATGTGCAGGCATAATGCTTGAGAGAATCTCCTGATAATTCATCACTGTGCAAAAACCCTTTCAGGGTGGTGCCTTACCAGGAATGTTTGAAGACCGTATGGGCAGGCACAGAGGAATAAAGTGCTCGTGGTGACAGACTTCTTGGAGAAAGTCAAACTTGAACTGATGTACAGTCTGAAAATCACAACAGGCAATGGCTCAGTTCACATTACAACAGGGAAAACGGTAAGACAGAATTGCACTACTTATCTCTACCTAAAGATACATACTCACACCCAATAATGAAAATCTATGGCTTGTTACGTCAAGCTGCATGAATTATGAACATCTGGGTTTCATCTCTGCTGTCAAACAAACTTGTCACAGTCAAACAAGCTTTATGAATTCCTTAAAAATGCTTGTTATTGAAGATGTACTGATAAATATAGGCCTGATCCAAATTAAATATATAAGGTATATTTAAAGCTACACTGGGTCTTTTAATGGTATATACTATATTATCATAGCAAAATATCTTCTCCAGTTTACATAAATTTGAGTCCCACATAATTATTGTGCCTTTCTTCCTCAAAACCCCTTCTTTCTTTTTAATTCTTCTTCGTTTTTTGGTCAACATACAAAGTTTCAGCCACACAGACCAGATCCAAAACTTACTGACAGTGGTGAAAACTTCCTCTAATTGATGCCAGTGAGTTCCAGCTCTGAAAGATTTGGGTATTACATAGTTCTGGTATCATTTTCTTGATATCTCCCTCTTGTGGAGCCTTGCAGCTACCTCAGGAATTTATTATTTCCACTATAATGATGTGCTACTGAGATATACAGATAATACATGACATCCCATAATAAATTTTTATTTCCACCTTCTCAGCTCACTGTTCTCAGGGGTAGAAAGCAGTCATTCAGGACTATCAATATGATGCTGCATCAATTTAAGTCAAACATTCGCATTAGCATTAGAAAGATCTCGTAATGATCTTTTATTTGCCCTGTGTTTAAGTCTGTCAGCCCCTAAAGCTCAATTGTAGCATTTCTGTTGCCACCATCAGGCCAGGATACCTGGAACATGCACTTCTCAGAGTGGTGGACAGTGGGGAATTTTTCCCTGAAATGCTTTATTGCAATGCAGGGATACAGCTGGACATGCAATTCAGGGTCTAATGGCAAATAAAGAAATGAAGCACCTGAAATATGTTTTCAAGAGGAACTGTGACGTTTTGAAGGAACACAACGATGAACTGAATTCTAATGAGGTATTTCAACTTCTGAATAAATATTCTCAAAACAATGTTTAAATGTCAAAATACAGAATACTGTGAAGGGTATTTTTGCGAAACAGAAACTATAGTGCTTCATTCATAATTGTAATAAATTCAAACTGAAATGTTATAGACTATATACCTGCAAACTAGAGGCAATATTCACTCCTAAAGTGAACACTGAAATATTCACTGTTAAATTTTCTGGAGAGGGGTCAGACTGCATTATCATCCTTTTGATACATAAACAATCCAACTAAAGAAACAAAAAACACACAGAAAGAAATCCTGCAGCACACTGCACTGAAATGACTGACTTGCCTAGGAGTCTGACTGAAAATGAAAGCAATGCAAGGCCTCTCTCTCCTTGAGGTCAGAAACGTCTGATTTTATTTTGTGGCTGTTGTTTTCAGGTGCTGCAAAGCCTGTTCCAGTGGTACATTTGTCTCAGCTCTGCAGTGATTCCACTTCTACACATGCCGGCAGGTTGCTCTGGAGGGATGCTGGGTGGCTGGCAAAAATCAGGTACTTACTGCCAAACAGATGTTTAGTTCTGCTCTGCACACTGACCAGTCTCAGGTTTTTCCACTGGCCATTAATTGGCTTTTTTAATTACATATCTGTTTCTATGGTTGATTTATTTAGGGAAATTTGAAATGTGGAAACATTTTTCAGATTGCGTAAAACTGTTTACAGAATAATAGATTTCAGGCTATGACATTGACACTCAAAGACTCCAATTCTACATCTGTTCCAGAGATTAAGTGAAAGACCCGAGTACAGCATGAAGCTGGTTTTAGTAAAAAGCAAAACAGACCTGAAGCAACCACACTCACGGCCTGCAAATGTCAAGATCACCACTGAATAATTATAAAAAGTTAATGGACAAAAGTTTGTAAAGCTTTCTGGGGAAAGATGAGTCGTTCAAAGTGTATATCCTGAATAAATTCTGTTAGCTATCATTTTATATGCTCAGAAACCCAGTCACAGAAGAGAAAAAGCCTGTAACTCATCCTGATAGACGAAGAGTAGAGAAGTAAAGTTGAATAATCCGGGGAGCTCTTGCAGTTTGAAATTTCTTGCTCAAACTGTATCACTGCTTATTATAGGTATTATAGAAGAAATTTGGGCTACAGGGAATTTTCCTCATAGCAAGCACAAACTAATTTGGAGCAGACTAGCTTTCTTGCATCATCAATAAGATAAAAGCATACCATACATTCAAAGCAACTGAGATACTACATTCTCACTTGAATTTACACAATGGTAACTTGTTCATATGCTCTCACTTTAATTTCTCCAAAGAAAATGACTGCCAATTGCTGCTGATATTTATAGACCGAACTGCAAGTTTACTCTACAAAGATTCAAAGCTTAAATTCAGCCTTTTGCATGCTTTGGTCTGAGCAGTCTTCACAGAGTTTTCTCTCCCAGGACTCAATGAGTAGTTGTTTGGACACAAATATTTACACCCAGAGAAGGGGATAGATGGCTCAAATCCAAGCGGCTTTAGCACGTATTTATGGTGAATGTTTTCACTGACTTTGAGTACTGAGCACAGTGAAGCCATGGAATAGATCATAAATAGTTTCAATATAAAAATATTCTGCTAGCAAGTCACATCGGAAAAAACCTCCCAAAATCAACAAAACCAAACAAATCAGAACAATACCTTGCTGTCTCCTGTTCCAAACATACTTATATAATTGTTGACCATCTTGAACACGAATCCACGATCCATAAATGTAAAGCAGCGCTAACGGGGAAAAAAAGAATTATTATTTTAGAGCCAGAACAGCAGTATGTGGCCTCACTCACCTGGCTGCTTGTCTGGTGTGACTTGCAAACTTGAATCATTTCCACAGGTGAAGCTAGTCTTATAACAAAGTAAGGAATACCTGAAAATCTGGTGTATCTGGCTCGATTTTTAAATTTATTTTCAGTAATAATAAATTGATCAAATTTTAATTTTCCTGTGTCTACAGTCTAAAATAACTGTCACAGTGTACAGTGCACTAGCGGAAAGCTTACCTACTGAAAGTTATCCATGCACTACAACACTCAATCACTAGAGGTGGCATGTGGCAGCTCAGCCAAATATCTCCTTCAGTGACAGAGCTGTGACTCCTGACTCAATCCAGCTGCAATACTTGCTTCTTATGAGTTACATTATCTCTCCGGGAGCAAATATGCCCTAGATTACTTCATGATGAGAACACTGCTCTTGCTGATTGATGGAGATAAATAGCCAGAAGTTGTAAACATTTTTGAGAGCCTTGGTGCTACAGTTACTGACATTTTTTTCCTTGCAGAGTTAGCCTACCAGATAGGGAAAGTGACCTTGAATTCCCCTCTTTCCTGGTGTTCCTGAACTCTGCAAAATTAGAGGAGTCCTGAGCCTTCTGCTGCACAGCATTCAAACAAGGCTGCTGCAATTCCAGCCTGGAGAAAGCCGTATGATCTCTAACCAACGTTATTCTTTCTGACAGACTAGTCAAAAAGAAATTAAAACACAGCCATAAGCCATAATATATGATGCATCATTATTGTTGTTCTCAGTTTAGTTGAGTAACACACAAAAATAGCATGCAAATCTGCAACAGCCCCACAGGTGTAACACCACACAACTAATGACTAAGCCTGTCCATCTATGTTCCTGCCTCAAACTAGCATCATCTTCCACAGGATGTAACACTATGGATAGATATAGTTTAATGTCAGTATGCCAACAGCAACTTAGGGTTTCCATATGGTATCAGTAAAAGAGACCAACAGTGGACAGCAAGCTTATAATTTATTTCACCTATGTATGAAAGGAGAAAAATCCACCTATATTTTGAGGTTGTTTTCCTTATAACCTCACAGAAACATTTTATTGCTGGAATACTGCTCTCTCCTAATGCTGTGCTTCAATTTATCATAAAAGATTTATGCCTGAGTTTCAGTGTGTAGCATATACAATGTTCTGTACATCGGTAATGTACATCTTTCCATCAATGGAAAAGTGTGTGTGTGTGTGTGTGTTTCTTCAGTATAAATCTAAATTAAGTATCTGGCCACACAACTTAGCGAATGGCAATTTTCCCACGCTCCACAGCTAAATCAATGCTTGGAAAATAAATACAACTGAGAAACACTAGGACAGAACCACAAAATGCAACTCCTTTTAGTGACTTTTCCAAAGCACACATGTATTTTGCCATATTTGGTATATGAAAGGGCATTACAGAATTAGAAAGGTAGGTTACAGTATATCAGATAATACTTGCAATTTGTTTATTCTGGTTTGTAAGAGCTGCCCACTCTGGTAGTCATTAGTAAATATTAATCCACTCAGTCATTCAGAGCTATAAGTATATAAAGAAAAAATAGTAGCAGAACTGTAACTACACTTTTGTTCCTTATCAAACTTTTACCCATTTGAATGCAATGTAACAAGCTGCAAAATTTGAAAACTTGGCCTCTGTCAGAGAACAGATAAAAATTAATCAGAACTGCTTTAAAGCAGACTTATATAAAGCTTTTGCATTCTCAAAGACCTAAATGCATAGAAAAACTGAACTACGGGTCAACACTAAATTTGTAAATTGAGCCATCATTACCTCAGAATTGTGTTTATTCCCTTTGACTAGACTACAACAGTCTTAAGTTTGCACAAAGTATGGGGAAATTAAGTGCATACACTGTAATGACAGAACATCTCACCTTGAGAAATTTGGCGGTGCTGTAGTTTGCATTCCTGGTTTCTTCAAGAGCATCTTTGTACTTCCAAACAACATGGTCTGCTAAGACCATCACAAGTATATCCAGCTCAGTTTGAAATGATTCTGGAAACCTCTGAGTTCGAGAAACCTAAGCAGGGAATAGATCATCACTTGAGAGTGTACAATGTTGCACATTAAACCTGAAAATACATTCAGGCCAGGAATAAATACAATAAAACACAGGTCATTCAAGAAATATATTCCTAGATTTCCCTGGATCTATTCCAAGTATAAACCCCAAAAGACAGAAAGTGGTAAATCTTCAAATTCCAGCACAAGTACACCAAGAACATCTTTGATAATCAGGCAGAAAGGTCAAAGAATTGATCTCCAGCTAGGTAAGGTCTGCTGAAAGCAAAGTATTGTTTCTAGATCATTTATTTGCTGTCTGGCATAATCACCTGTTGGGTAACCAGCAGAAATAAGAGAACTCCCACTCCCCACCCATTACAAAGCTGATGCAACTGTATTTTTGGCCCACCAGTTCTGTACAAGCAAGAATAGATCTGAGCCTAGCAGGGAATATAATGTTTTTGTGTTTAAAAAAAGTATTTCACAAAGTATAACAGCATTTATTTTATCGACGAAGAAATGTCCCACTATGTGTATTTCCCAGGATAACATATTTTCCCTAAGAGACTGATTGCCTACTTAATCAAGATCATGTATATACTTACCTTTGTTTTCTTTGTATCAACTAAGTGCTGGGCCATTGATTTTAAGATAACTGCAAAGAAGAACCAGGAATGCTTTCAAAAGAAAGGAAAAAAAAAAGAGATTAGGAAAAATTATTATCTGATAAATACTTAGATAAATAAATGGACTGCATTTCTCAGTAATGTGCAATGATAAACTCTGTGACAAACAAATTAAAGAGACCAAGTGCCACATATTTGAGTGACATCAGATCCTGTCCTTGGAATGGAAGCCATCTCAGGCACTTTGTCATTGGGGCTCTGTGCAATGAGGATCCCACAAACACCACACCTACAATCCTTCCATTCCTGCTGAGCATTGTGTTCATTGTTTGCAGGTAACTGGCAGAAATGTATGACACAGAGAACCTCTAAGAACAGAAGCTGAGAATAAACTGCCTTGTCAGTTTCAGCAGATTGCTAATTTGGCTCAGAGTAGGATGTCACCTAAACAGAATGGTTCTTCAAATACCATTTGCAATAGCTAACAGGTAGGATACAGATAAATATCTGTATCCTCACATAATTTGGGATATATGTGAAACAAATACAATCAAAAAGATTACAAATTGCAAAAAAAAACAGAACAAACCCAACCACAAATACTTTTGCATGGCCCAGGTTTCCTGCAAGCTACCTTTCTGCTTTTTTTCAGGCTATTTTTGCTATTCCAGTGGCTCAGCACAGAAAACTGAAACTGGTTCATCCTAAACAGTTGAACACATTTTTGCCACTGGGAACTCCTGATCTGGACTCTCTCATATCATAATCGGCAGGCTCAGTGATGGGGCTCAAACATGTATGAAGTTTGTAGACCTGGTTTGATACGAGAAACCTCAGGAAACCTCAATCATTCGCATTTTGGTCACTGTCAGTCAAAGGCAGCAACTGAAATAAGATGTAACTGCCTTACTTACAGATGAATATTCTCCCTGCATCTTCCAAAAATGAAACAAAATATCCTAAAAGTAACTGCCTACTCCATATTGTGTAAGAAGTTTCCAACTCAGACTGAGCTATAACAGAAAGGAGAAATTTCATCGTGCATCCCATGGCATTCTGAGAAATGTGTTACGCTGGAAGACTGTGGCAAGTATGGTAAGTCTGTCTGCTGAATCACTGCAGGATATGATTTGTGCAAGCTCGTTCGGGGAAAGAGAGGAGAAAGAGAGGTGACAAGTGAGTTTCATGCAGGAAACCAGTAGCAGAACTACAAATGTGCCAATTCAAGCTACCACTCACCTTTAAAACCTGTTTCACTGTTACTTGGTCATTTAACTTCAGAAGACCAGTCATATTCTTGGCCAGCTCCTCATGAACAGTCCTTTCCTCAAATGATTTAGTCCTGAACACATACTGAAGAAAAAAGGAAAAATAAAAGATATCAAAATGTACACTAAACCAAATATAAATAAAACTCAGTAGGTGAAGATAAATTATTTGTACGCCACTAACTGCTGACAATCTTTGCCACGCAAATACCTTAGCTGAACAATACACAAACGTAGAGTTTAATTCCTCCAGCAGTCACAGAACAACACAGCTCCTTATAAAATCCCAGTTTTAAACACACCTTCCTGTTGCTTTCAGCAACACATGAATCATGAGGAATTTCTGCTCAAAATCAGTGCTACGATTTACTTTTTCAATAGGGCATAGGATCCTGACACCTCTCAAACTGACTTTCAAGCCATTTCACCAGAGGTAAATAAAAGAACAAGTACTCAGAGGAAGTATGGAGGGTTTTTCACCCACCTAGTCAGGGCTACCTTCACTTGCTCCTTCCAGTGGCAACAGCTAGTCAGAGCTGGTAACAACTCTTCATCCTGAAAGGCGTAGAGCACTCACTGGAGCTAACAAAAGGGGAAAACTATATCCCTTTCAGAAATTAATCCCTCAAGACAGGAATTTAGTGCTTAGAACTCATAAATCCAGTACGAGTTCTATCCAACAATTTAAGGTAATAATTTGGTACTGCGATCCATGGCCCCTTCCCTAAAGCAAGAGCTCTGCCAGTGCAGCAGTTGGGATGAAATACCTTTTCAATTCAACCAGGTAGGTGAAAGAAAGTAATATCATTTGAAAACATCTTATTAATAATCAGCCTTGTTTCCAGAGCAGATGCCATAAGCTTCTCCCTATGCAGTTTAAACTTCTGGGTCCAGTAATTTACATCAGTGTAATTTTTCATTATTACTGCATCTGAGTGACTCACAACTCTCAACTTATTTCCCCAAACAGCATTTCTAAAGTAGGTACTCATTTTCTTGCAGATGGATGAAAGCGATTACCAGTTACTGGCTTTTGACTGCTGATGAAAATGGGAAAACAGGCTAAATGAACTTTTGGTGTAGCCTAATAATCACCTGTTACTTCAGTGATATTTAGCTGCAACAGGTGTCTATTGCAATTTTGAAAAGTAGAAGAGGTGTTAATACCCATTTTAATTAACTACATTTAAATGTTACATAGGTTATTTAACTTGGATGTATACCGATGATGAGATACTTGCTGGCCAACAGCATTATCCATACTCATTTAATGGATATTCAATTGATACAGAGAACAAGGAGATCATCTTTAAAGAGCTCGCTCCTTTGGCTTTTTAAGTAATGGCACAGCTTGCCTGGAACCAAAATCCATACACAGAACATATCTATATATATTCTCAAGATACCCTCTTCTTCAAAACAATAATAGATTAAAAAAGCTGAGTAAACAGGAAGCAGTTGCAAGAATCTGAACACAGATGAGAAAGGAATTTATGTATGATAGCACATACAAAGACACAGGATCTTGAAACTAAAGTAATGACTTAATAATCAAAAGCTTAGTTAAAAAGCTGTAGCATCCTAAGAAACATGCTGGCACATTGCAACCATAAAGAGCACCCAGAAGTACCTCCTCCATAAGAATTACCACTTGTGGATCCTTTTCAGCTACACTGAGGACAACTCTGTACATGTATAATACAGATGGCCATACATTTTAAAATGATAAATCTCATCACAGTCAAGAGGAATGCTGCAAACTGTGAGCAAGTTCACTCTCTAAAACTGCCTGAGGATGGAGGGAGGAGGTGGCTGGTCTTTTCTGCCAAGTAACAAGTGATAGGACAAGAGCAAACAGCCTCAAGCTGCACCAGGGGAGGTTTAGATTGGATATTAGGAAAAATTTCTTCACCAAGAGGGTGGTCAGGCATTGGAACAGGTTGCTCTGGGAAAAGATGGAATCACTGTCCCTGGAAGTGTTCAAAAAACGTGCAGATGCCCTTAGTGACATGGTTTAGTGGTGGACTTGGCAGTCCTGTGGTAAAGGTTGGACTTGATGATCTTAAAGGTCTTCTCCAACCTAGCTGATTCTATGATTCAGGTTACATTGAATGTCTCCCACTGGTTATTTATCTAGCTGAGGTTTCATGTTCTTTCATGTATTTATTTCCCCTTTCCTTCTCTCAACCCCTGCAGGGTGGGAAATTCTTAATTCCATTCCACAAAGACTGATGCTATGCTTATGCTCCTAGAAGCTCAGCTGAAGCACATTTGCACTAGGTCTTGCTTATAAACTGCAAGCTCTAGACATCAGTTGACTACTGGGATTTGTTCCTCCTACATTTCAGTACCTTTTAGGAATGCACTGCAACTTCCTCCTCCTATGTTTGCTCAATTTGCTATCCTATGAAAACAAAGCTGCACTACAAACACAAAAGAAACATGAAGAAGCCCTTTGTCCTTCTCAACAAACTAAGGTTTCAAGCCAGGATGCAGCTGAATTTGATGGAGAAGGATGCTCCATGGAGTGTCCCTGCTCTACAGGATGCCCTTAGAGCACAGAGGGGCAGTGTAATTTGTCCAAAGTGACACAGTTCTCTCTCAAGAAGAAGTGACTAAGCCTCTTCTAAATCTTACCTTCATTTCCTAACCAGAGTCACCCTGCCTGGCAGAAAGCTATGATGCAAATGCAGAGAAAGCTACAAACAAGTATGAATAAGAGTAAACACGAAAAACCCCTGAAAAAAACCCCAAACACCTATATAAAATAGTTAATAATATAACAGCAATCATACCGTCACGTAAGAATTGATGCAGTTGTCTAGTTGTTCTTCATGGCACTTGGCAACAATGTTAGTAAGAACCCTGCAAATTAAAAAAAGGTAAAAATTGAGTTGGTTTATGTCATAAGGCAGAGAAAGCTCATCTGATACATCACTGTACTGTTATCGTAACTTCATTTAAACAGTCTATGAGGGATGTCATCTAAGTGATGAATAGCATTTGCAGAAACCGTCCCACTGGGAAAATCCAGTCACTCCTTGGGCCCTCCACTTGCATGGACTGTGTTGTTATATATTCATTCATCTAACAAAATGCATCCAGTTTTAACAATTATAACTGAACTGAGATTTCAGCAAAAGAAAACTACTAGCTAACTAAAAGCTTATGCAGACCTTGGGTGATTTGGAGTAAGAAAAATTAATATTAATGAAACATTGAGGCAAGACCCTCTTTCTCTGGGAGTGTTACTTGGCAGGTCATCTCAGATATTGGTAATTCTGTAAAGCACTGATACTTATTATAAAACTGTTAATCACAGACATACACAAGCCTGGGCTCAAGCCCAAGCATGCCCCCTACTCCTGCACTGTTTGCCCAAAAGGCTGAGCACAGCACCCTCTCATTACTGCTCAGCAGGGAAAGGGCTGGGCATTTCATGCAACCATGGATCATTTGAGCTTCTGCACATCAGCTTGGTGATCAGCAATATGGAAGAAGTGGGGTTATGCTGGCCCCGCTCTCACAACCTGAGCTTCTACTAACAGCAGAGATGGCGCTACTTGAGACCAAGTGTTTTGGCAAAGTTTTCTGTTCAATCTGTTTCTGGGTCATCTTTCTTTGAGAGCATCCTGTTCCAGAAAACACAAGTCTGAGCAAGTAGTGTTCTTTAACTTAACTATGAGATTTCCTCTTGATTATTGGGACCTCATTTTTTCAGGATACTTAATATAGAAAAGACTCTTCAATTTTATAATTTTATTTTATATTGAAAAAAAGGGGAGGAAAGTTCATGATTCTCAAATGTCAAAGATTACTGAACTGTATCTCAAATTCAGGGGTATGCTTAGTAAACAGTATGACAGAAATGGATTATTAATATGCCTGATTGTGATCCACATATAAGTAGTCATTTTGACTAGCTTGATTTGAGTATTTACTGTTAATTCTTATTATTGAATTCAAAAGCTTTGCAATTCCTTTAAGTCAACATTTTTCATGGATCTCATTTCTTGCTGTTAGAGAAGTAAAACTTGTAGCAAAACACAAAGCCTATGACAAAATTAGCTGTGCCCATTCTGGGCCTTCAGCCTTTACTCTGATTTGAAATTGAAACAAGTTTTGGCAAAGATGAGACAGAGAAATGATGACACGACTGGGACACCAGACAAGTAAATACCCATGAGAGAATATAAAAGGAATAATGTTTCTTCCAAACACATAAGCCAATCTATGCTCTCATTCTGCTGTTGTTTTTAATATGTTCAACACAAGCCGCTTCAAGCTATTCAGAACAAATTACAATGTGCGTATATATAGGACACATCAATGAATGGCACACACAGCAGACACGCATCTCCCTATTGACATCAACTCTACTAGCACAAAAGCTAACACACAGACAAGAAAAACACTCAGATGAGAATCCTTTTGGTTTTTTTTTGGCCAGGTGGGTGTATAGTCAAAATCTGAGCATGAAAAGGTAACATCCTCCCATTTCTCCACCCAACCATTAACATTACTTTTTAAACAGCTGCTTCTTCTATAACACTTCTTTTAGTCAGTTAACCACTGCTGAAATTCTTCATTTTCTCTATCTAGCCTTAACATCAGTTGATTTGTTGGTGATAAGGGAAACCTGAAAAGGTCTGACTGCCTCTCTCCCTTTGGAAACAGTATCCAGTAGTGAAATCACACGTTTACAAGGAAAGGTTCTTCAAATCCTACTGCCTAGGTGCAGTAAAACTGGACTTTGCCCTGCAAGGTGCCATGATCCTTTGATAAAGGACCTTGAAGTCTAGCTTTCTATGGCTAAGATGAGTAATTCTGCTTCCTTGGTTCTTTAAGTTTTCCTAATTAAACTTTATTCAGGAACTAATTCTGAAGAACAATCTGTAGAAAGAAAGAAAATACACTGACAGTAGATTAGTCTAACAGGGTTGCTGAGAAAAGTTGTTATTTTTTCCCCATTAGTTGTATTGTCATGTTTAGTTTCTGGCAGAAGTACAACAAAAACACCACTATGGCCAAAAGAAAATGCAATGCAACCTTCTGCCTCCTGCAGAGACTAATAATATTCTCTCCAGTATTTTTTTTTCCTGCTGCCCTTATTAACAGCATCAATAAAGACAATTTCATTATGTGAGGGGTGAGTGACTTGGCAAATCATTCCAGCTGTTTGCCTGCTCACTGGAAAATGCTTCCATTGCTTTTCAGTTACTGCTGATATACTCTAATTAAAAAATGCCCCACAACAGTGTAACCTGGTTGTTCGACTCTGCATTGGATGCAGCAAGCTGCTAAGCTCTTCCTATGCTGAACTCCACATCCTCAGACCCAAACATAAACCAAAACTGATACTCAGCTTTGTTAGAAAGCACTTAGCTCCTTAAGAACCAGGCCTCTACCTATAATCGCCTTAGGGTACACAGACATGTCCCCCATGGTAAGTGGTTTCCTGGTTTGTATCTGTCAGCCACATGGTACTACGCTCTTCCATTCATTATTTGCAGAGACCTGTGTTAAGGGGGAAGCAGCCATTCTCACCTATTAGAGTCTAAATGTCATAGTGAGCCTTTGTAAGAGCAGCTATAATTGTACTAACATCTACATTTGTACTCTAGAGAGAATTCTGTTCCTCATACAGAAAATATTCAGATACCTGGTCACAGCTGTTGTAACTTCATCATCAATGTTTTGCACCAAAACCCAGAAGAGTTGATTAAGGACTACAGGAAGAAAATTCATAATTACATGGATTTTCTCAATCCTCAGCAAATTCTGTAACAGAAGTAAGAAAGAAAATTTGAGATTTCTAATATGAGCAATGAAAGCTCATTACTTGCTTTCCTGCTTCAGCAGGTAAAATACAGAGCAGCCACTGGTGTAATAGTAGGAAAACAGGACAACTAAAGAGAGGACTAGCTCTCCATGAAGTTTGTTCTAAACACAGCCATCACACATCTGCAGGTATTGTCCAAATCTCTGAATTCCACTATTTTGCTCTACCCTGAGTTAAGGGGGGAGGGAAAGATGGGGAGAAACCAAAACCAATTTTAGTATTTCACTAAGGATACCTATGTAAGTGCAACAGAGCAACACTGAACCATCCTTTAACAGGATCTGAGGCTTGGCACAGGTTGAATTAACAAAGTTGATGGGCAGATGCAGCCATGCTCTAAATGAGATGGGATGGGAGACAGCTCTGTGACCGGTAACGCATCTGCCACATCAACTAACTCTAACTGGAGTTGCCATGGACCCCATTGCCTCCTAGTAAGTCTATGCCATGTTTAGAATTGTGCAGGGATGGATCAGTTGAGAGAAAGCCCTAACCACAATTTTATAGCATAGTTTGTGCTGTCAGTTACTTTACCTTACAAGAATGGATAAAGTTTGAGGTAGGAGGCTGGGATAGATCCTTTTCCCTTTCCTGGCACTGATGGAAAAAGTTATTCAGGTATGGATCCTAAAATGATAACCATTCACATTAATGTGTATCATAGAACAGATTAGAATTCAGCTCCATGAATTAGTTACAGCAATCACCTGTAATACTGATGAAAACATGTGGTCCCCACCACCTTAAATGTAAGACAGAGAAGGATCAACACACTCGGCCCAACCAACTGGTCAGCACAGTTTGCTATATGCAACTTATTTCTGGGTGCTTCTACCACTCTTTTTTCAGTGTTGTGAGCAATTCATTTGTTAGCTCACAATCTAAAGGATTTCAATGGCCAGATTATTTTTCTTCTTGGTGCTCACAATTTATTTTCTTGCTGGTTAAACCAGTATTCCACAATTTTTCTGTTGGTATAATCTTAAATAAGTTATATTTTTCCTTAAAGTGTACATTCCATCATTGTCATCTTGCCCTTCTACTCAAATCACCTTTAAATGTTAGAGAAACAAATTCATGTGAGATTATAAAACATCTTTCAGACATTCCTTGACACTTTTTGTTTGTAAGCAGGTAACAGAGCTAAGAGGGAATGCAGCTTACCTGAGTATTTATTGTTGATACAACAAAAGTAGAGACTTTGAAAAGTGGTTTCCCACTATCTACCCACTTCACATCACAGCCAATCTGCTATTAAAACAAAAACAAAAAAGTCACATTTTTCTACTTATTTCATACTTACTTAACTCTTCATCACATTTTCACTGCACAGTTTTGCACATGCACATGTGTGAACTCTGCTGGCTACCGTGCTTTCACACTACAGAGTAACTGCAAAACAAACCCACTTTTCAGTGCAAGCCCACAGATGTTACCATTCAGAGGACCAGATCACTGCCCCACCCTGTCCTCATGATCATGGTAAACCAAGCACAAGGGCACAGAAATAATCCTAACTGGACAGGATCAGTGTGAAAAATATGATATCACACTACAGAACTGGAGAATGAATCATGATCGTAGATCACATTAGCAGGACAATGAGTGTCATATGGCCTGACTTTGTGAAAAGGGTTATTTTTGACAACTCTCAGTCATGTTTTGGAGAACTTAGGTATGATGGTATAGACTGCACAGTTATAAAATAAACTTTTTCCATATACACTGTGAATCAGCAACATATGGCTGTGAGTCCAGTGGTACCTATATAAACTAGTTTATATCCTCAATAATATACACACGAACATTCTAAAACAGATACCCTATTTATTAACATTTACACTTCAAGATAAGTGCAAAAGCAAATCTGAACTCATGTAAAACACGTGCAAATAAAAGTTCTGCACCATTTGAGCAATATAAAAGTATGAAGTAATACCTTTCCACAAGTTGGTTCTTGAAGGCTCAAGTAATTGGGAGGCAAACTGCTTGCCACTGGCACGTTGTGTTCTTGGGAAGCTAACTGGGCATCTTTTAACAAAGGAAGCCATGCATATCCCACTGTGCACAAGAACAAATCAATACAATTCTTTGGAAAAGCAAGCTTCTCAAGTTCAAAGGAAGACAATAATAACCAGCCAGAAATTCTGCAATCCTTATTTGAATGTACATAATTTATATTTATAATTGAAAGTAATTCTACTACAGGTACCTGGTGTTTCCAGAGCCTCTTTCTTTTTGGCATTAGCTTTTGCATTTATGTCACAGGTGACATGATAAAATGAAAACAGAATGTGGTGTTTCTTATGGAGTTGAGTGGGAAGTTCAATTTTCACCTGAAATGTAAAATGTTACACCTCACTTTAGTTTAAAAATCGATTAAACCAGGCATCAGAGATGGTCGAAATGAATGGTATCTCTCTACGCAGAGGTCTAAGTACAGCCTGCCTTCAGTGACTAATGTTTGTCTGCATGGGTTACAGATGTATGCTTAAGGAAATTGTTTAGGATGATCATCCATCATTTTTACTTAAACCAGCTTTTTTCTTCTCTGTCCTGTGGATGAATATTTGCATTTATGATGAAAGAGAGTAAGATGAAAGAGGACAGAACTGAAGAGTGACAGACTCTGCTTAGAAGTGATCACCTGCACTCTAGCAGCCATAGCCATCACCACTCGCGTATTCACAGGATGACCAAAGTAAAAACCAAAATGACATCTCTGCTTAATCATCATTTCATGGCAAAGGCCAAATAATAAAGGCTGATATGAATACAAACTTTTATTTAGGATTTCTGCAGTCTTAAATCCCATATAAGACCCCTTGTACTTGTGAACTATGATAAAGTTTATCCAAGCTAATCCTATGCTTATAGTAAAGTTTAGAAATTGTTGACAAATGCTTCCAGTGTTAAATCAGTTTATAGGTAAGAATCTAATACCATAAACACAGAAGTGAAACAGACATGGAGATTAAGACATTCATAACATATTACATTCTTTTATAGACTGCACTTCCTAAGAGGAACTTCTAGGACAGGTGCACACCTCTTCCAGCCAAATCAGCTATAAAGAGCTGAATTCAGCTCTTTGTTTGAGTTGAAAGTAATCTGCCCAAACCAGATGGCTCACTAGCATTACATGAAGGACATTTTCAGACATGTTAAAACCCAAACCACTGCTTGCAAAGGAGTCGTGGGGAGTTCAAGAACTGCTTTAAGTTCCAGCTCAGTTCCTAAACATGAATTTTAAAGTCGATACTTCACATGTAGCTGTACATTATCTGCTGGTCTTGCTTCTGCCATTTTATAGCAGTAAATTTTAATGGAAAAAGGAAGATTTTCCAAGAGCAAGCCAGGAGTTTGGAAAACGCTGGCTATATACTAATGTTGTTTGCCAGCCTCATCACTACATATAAAGCAGCAGTGCAAAAATCCAGAATAGACATGTGACATTTCCAGGCCACCAAACACACTAGTCACTGAAAAGGTGAAATCAAGTTCAGCTGCAGAAAGCCTGGGCAATTAATATTTGATGTTGGTGAAACATAAAGATGCATGTGTGACTAACGTTTGGCAAAGGTGAATGTATGAACTCTATTCTACAGCTACATCCTAGAAAGCACTAGCTAACTCGCTGCAGTCACTACAGATCACTGTACATTCAGACCACTGGATTAACAAGAATGCTTCAATGCAGATCTTCTATCTCATAGAGGGATTTGTTTGGACATTTGGCTAATGTTTACAATTTCCACTAAATTCAGAGATGCAGCTGGACCTTAATGTAATCCAGACATGCATTATAGAGAGCTAGACTGTTCATATTTAATTCTACAGCAACTTAACTGTACTCAGAACACCTTACAAAAGGAAGGATTCACTGACTTAAGAAAAAACACAAAATGTGAGACTGTATGTAAAATCTCCATAACACAGGCCCATCCGGATACACAGTCAAGTGTAACAGAAGTATTCTTTACACACACTTCTCTGTCTCACTGGCAAACATGTGGGACTGACAGACATTTAATGAAAGAAAAGGCAGACTGACCTCATCATAGAAATCAGGATTCTGGGAATGATGTAGCACAGCGGTGTAGGCTGCCAAGGTAAATAATGGTCCACCTGGCTTCCCATAAATGCACTGATAAAAGTAACATGTTTTAATTACATTGTGAAATTCTGCTGATGATGCCAGTTCTAGTATATCTAATATGCTTGTACAATGAAAACAATATCATGAAAGATTGATAATTACTTTGATTCAATATTGAAATAACTATTTTAAGTGCTCAAACCTGCAACTTTTTAAACACACTTACAGTAAAAGTCCATTGATTCTGTGAAAATTACCATACACTCTGCTAAGCCATGCAGACTCCTACTTCTTCCTTGCTGTTATCAATTTTTGTTTTCTGCAAAATGCTTTACAGAAGCTATTTCACTTTTATGCAGTTCAATACACATCATGATGCCTTTACTGACTCTTCAATGTTACAAAAACTATACCAGTTAATCTCCTTGCTAGCAGAGTCCAGTCTGGAGCCTCTTGATTACTGAGTGATGGCAACTTTATTTATTGATTGGAAAACTACAGTACAGAAATGCTGTGCAATAGCCCCTGGTCAATAGCAAGGTTAAGAATTAAGTCTAAGGTTCTTATAATTTTGTGCCTCACTCTTTTCAATCAAGTGTCCTGATCTCAGTGAGAGAAGTAGGGTGCATGGTAAATTTTAGAATAAGAAAATTACACTGTAAAAAATGGTTCAGTTTCTTAACATTGCCTTCTTTACCCTCCATCAGCCAGAAAACTGGCACTGCAACATGGCATTGTGAGCTGGAATCACTATGACCAGCTGGGATCAAACAGAACCACAGTGCAAATGTAGAAGCATTCATGACAACATTCACTTTCTAATTGTTCTGTGTTAGTACAGCCCTGATTCCTGGGTTTTATAAGTAATGTCTTCAGAAATACTGTTTTCTGAATATACTCTTGTTGTGCTTCACCTTTAATGGCTTTGATCCTTCTTCATCAGAGCTTTTGAATTCAATGCACACTGTTATATTCCTCGCCTGAAAAGACAGGAACATATGAAAGCTTACATCAGAAATGGGGTATTCATAAAAAAAACAGGCAAACTACAGGGTTGAAATAAGCACTTTTCAAAATCTAGGAGAAACACACAGACGGTTTATCAACAAGTCACAGTGATAGCATCAGAAATAATATTTCCAAGAAGAGCTGGCAAATGCAAGCCAGGTCTCAAATTGACTGTGTAGAAGCAGATTATAAAGTAACAAGCACTTACCTGTGTCTTGCCCTTAATTAATTTTCAATCACCATAAAAACAGTACTCGCATTTCATTTAAGAACTACAAACATTATCCAGATTAACTTTATTTTCACGTCATTTCATTAAAATACAGACCTTCTGAGAATTGTGAAAAAGTTACTCCACATTATCTCTCTTTGAATCACTGATAACAACTTACAACTAATCCATAGAATCAGTTCATTAAAGTTGTACCAATGTTTTATGATTGCAAAATTCAAAAAGATTAAAAGCCAAGCCAGTGACATCACCATTTCCTCTCCCTTATGATGAGTACTCCTTCATTTCAATGAGAGCCCATGCAGTAAACTACTACCCAATGCTCTCCCGAATTGGCTACATACTGTACCTTGTTGAAGTATTTTTGGCTATCATACTTGAGGTGTTTTGGATATATATATATTTGGTTCTTGTAAACTCTGTAAGGTCGAGAATATTTTGTTGATTCCTGTACAAACTCCTCAACTTCCACTGTAGGTTGATGCTCCTTTACATCATTAAATGGCTTGATTGGAATAAAAGACGAAGTTACACAATCTTCAAAAGAACAGAAAAGAAACCCATCACATATTACAGTCTTACTACTAAGAATAATTAATATTGAATATTTACTTGGAACAAGTAAAATCCTTAATTCTTCGCCTTAACTTGTGAAGAGTAACGCTGTAATGCAATAGGTCAAATCCCGCCTTAAATAGCATCCATTTCACCTCAGAACAATTACAGTATATCACCCTTACAGAATTTATCTCACTTGAGTTAAATAGTACAGCACTGAAAACCTCTTTTGACACACAGAGTATCTGATGGCATAACAGCACCATTGATATATGGACAGTTTTAACAGAGTATACTGAAATGATGCTGTTTCTAATTAATTTTACAGCTCAATATCTCATTCAAGTTTTCCTATTAACTAATAACATTGTAAACAAAATGAAGAAACAAGTAGTGCAGAAATAGATTAAATATATGATACAACTGGGATAACTGAAATCAGATCAAGAAACAAAAGATGTAAATAAGCACTCTGTCACCCAGAGAGGGAGAGATTAAAAACAGATAGAGTACACTCTGTCTGCCTGTGTCACTATATCAGTGAGACATTTAACTTCAGCACGGAGATCTCAAAGGCTGTTTGCACAAAACCAGCTGTAGCAACAAGAGCACCTGGTACCAGCTTTGGGGCCCTGACCTTCCAGCACGAAGAACAAGCAGGGACCACACAGCACACATAGGAGCTTCAGGAAGCTTGTCCTCTTTTCTCCTGTGTTAGAGCTACATGAGTTTGGCTTCCCCATATGCAGCAGGAAAGGCAGAAGCTTTGTTTCAAGTTAAACACTCAGACAACATCCCCTGATACACCACTAGCTCCAGACCTTGTATTAAATAAGGTCTTATAAAAAACAAAGATCTACTTCTGAAGTCTACTGCAAATTGATGCTAATATTAAGCAGGGTAGCGTTGGTCTCCAGAGACAAAACTGTACTGGAAAATTCTTGACAAGATCTTTGGCCAACTTCCTTTTCAGTGGCTTTTCTTGGCAATAAAGGATTTTAGCACTAGTCTAGCACAACTTGTTTTGGGTGGGAAGGAGATGTCAGAACCGATTAGTGCTATTACAAGGCTTCCTTCAGAGGTGGCTGAAGCCAATAGAGTTTTCATGGAGATTTTAATGAACCCTACAGCATGGCAATTTTCTGGTACAGTTCTTAAATTATTTTACAGCCTTATTCAGAGTAAGATAAATTTTCCCTATACCAAAGAAATGTTTAAGTTTTTACTCTTTAGAGTGAGGGAATTTTCATTGACTTTCCACAGGAACTGGGCACTTTACTAGCACATACCCTCTAAAGCCAGACTTCCACTTGGCCACAGTGCACACCCAAGCTGCTTGGGACTATTTTGCCTACTCCAAGCTATCAGTTTCTTTTAATTTCAAAGCTAAAAATTGCTTTTGAAATGTTAATGAAACTGACTTTTTGTCTAATACCACATGAAGATGGTATAAAGATGCATGATGATAGACTTCAGAGAAATTCAGTGGTCCTGGGCTTTTTGCAGTTGTGGGTCACAGAAATGTGGCCCCTGAAACAGAAAATTTAAAAAGAGGTAAAAGGATTCAGTTAGAAGCATTGTGTCTTTGCAGTTGCTGAACTGATGCCAGAGTGGTCTCTGAACAAAGCCCTCCACCTAGTCTGCGTTCTCGAAACCTGATATGTCTCACGTGCTAATTCAGAGAATATGAGCATCATAGTCCATCAACAGTGCAAGACTCTTAACCTCAAGCTACAGAAGTCCACTCAGCTCCTTGGCCTAATCCCTTAGAGAGCAAAATGTGGTACTTGGACTTTCACCACATGTAGATCCACCATTCTGTATTGCTAGGGGATATCTGGACAGGTAGAGGCTGAAACAAAGAATGGTGTAATTAAATCAAAACAAATCAAACATATGTCTACACAATGGGCACTTCTACCAAAACTGTCTCAAGTCAGTAGCTATGGTTGCAAAGCCTATGACAATGTCCTATTTAATGATAATAATCAAAGTGCAATCATACTTGGATGTTCCAAAGGAACACAATCAACTGCAATCTCCAAACAGCCAGGTATAGTCTGTATTTTGCTAATCTTCTCTGCTCTGCAATGACAGGAATGAAAATATTTCAGAAAGTTAGAACAAAAAATCCATCATAGGGATTAATTTAAAATAAAAACCAGACCCTGATTTAAGACAAATACATATTTAACACATTTAACATACACCTACTGGCTATTATACCCATCAAATATCAAATGCAACAGCAGGAAAGAATCATGGTTTGTTTTGTTCTTCCTTTCTTGGCCTCATCCCTGCCTTCTTTATGCAGCAATATTACAGCATATTTTGTAGAAGAAGAAGAATCTGATGAACCAAACCTTATCAGAATTAACCTATTCGCTTTTTCTTTCTAAAATATGAATCAAATGTTCTCTAAAAGGAATTCAATGACCACTGAGATAAGAGGAGTACACAGCACCAGGGCTTCTGCAACCGTCGTGCTGAAAAGGGACCAAGACATATTCCTCTTGCCAAAGCAATTTGAGAAATGCCAAAACCATGATGCTGTTATCTAGAAGATGCTTTAGACAGACAAACCCAGAAGTGGTGACTCTAGTAAGAGCAGCAAGAATTTCAATAACATTTCTTGACAAACAACAAACAGTAAGATGGCAGAGGAGATTAAGGGCCTGATCCAATCCCTACAGTTGACTTTCAATCTTTCTATGAGCTGATTTTATATAAAAGGAACAGAAGTTACTTAGATTTATTAATTCCTAGGCATATTTAGAGTAGAAGAGACAGTAAAAAACTTACGGTTCAGTTCACATGTCCCTTATCCAGTATAAATAAAGACTCTGCTTTAAAATTAACCTGATTTACACCTTTGCGAAAGACTATCCAGCCAACTGCTATTCACTAATTTACACACTGTCAAGCATTTGGAGAAGTTTTTTCCTTCCAATGTCCACTCTGCAGATTGTCATGGAGACTCAAACAAACAAAAAAGCAAGGAGTGGGGAAGCCATTAAAGAATGGGGTTTAATTTTTCTCTCTCCACCTCCCCCCTCCTTCTTCTTTTCCGAAGATAATGTTCTCTTGGTTGGCTACTTCACCTGCATCTCCCCTGATGGAAGCTAATTTAAGAAATCACTGCCTTTATGTTATAACAACATTTATGAACATGCCAAATGACATTTTAGTTTTCCTGGAAAGTCCAACCTAAAGCACTTTTGGGCAGGTATTAGGCTAATGTGAAAAACACTAATTTAATATGGCCAGTTCAGCACACAGTGCTAAATGAATAAAAAAATCTGTGAAAATGATTCTGCACAGCTTTATAAAGCTTTTACTTGTCAAACCAAATTAAAACCTGTTCCTTACCTTCTGTATTCTGCTATTAGTTTAATCAAGTCTTCCATGGAAATCTTATTACTTTCTTGCCTGAATAAAGGTGAGAATCGGGAGTCTCTGTCAACATTTCCCTGATTATCTTTAAACACTGGTCTATAAAGAAAGAAAAATGACATGTCTATAAACATTCACCCAATACGTATATTTGAACATTTGAAATTGTCATGTAATCTTTTAACAAGGTTATGATATGAATTCTTACACAAATTCAAGGGCTTCCTAAAGAGCTTCACACAAGGAAGCTCCTCCAAGCTGTACACTTGCAGGAGCATAGGCTGGTTCAGTTTACTTGCATGTCCTGTTCCAGTCCTGCAGACACTTAAGATTTTGTTTAATCCCCACTGACCTCACATGCAGTGACTGCCCGCAGTGTGGAATTGATGGGGTTTAATGCTAGAACATTAATCACCATCCAGTTCAGCATCCACCATTTTTGCCCCCCTCTTCTATGGCTAAGTCTCACTTGAGAAAGCTGGAAGTGTACAGCACCTCATCAGAGCCCGCTCTCTACTCCTACCTGCTGCTCCACCACCCTGGCTGCAAGGCTGCCTTCTCCAGCCTTTCAGCAAGCTCTTCAGACAGCCCCAGAAAGGCCATCCCCAGCTGACAGCCACTAACCCTGAGCCTGGTGGAAATTCACCATCTTGCTCACACATCAAGGACATAACCTCTCACTTCAACAAAGAGATTGACTTCTTATTTCAAGGAAACATTTTGAAGAATTCATTACAGCAGTAAATTGTTTTGTCCAAGAAGTTATTATCCAGTGAAAACCATGATAATTTTAAGTAACAGAAAACAGAGCAAGGTGTCAAATCCCAATCACTACATCTGACCATGTAAAGAAATATATGCTTTTTGGAGAACCAGCTTAGAGACCTCTTTCTATGCATTAAATATGCTCTCCAGGAGCATGACACCAACTTACTGGGATTAGCTTTCCAACTCACAGGGATTAGCTTTCCTACACGAAACAAATTTGTGGCGCACTCACTACATTTTTCATGAACTAGCTACGAAGTGCCAAATGAAATGGAAAAAAAAAAGGATATCTCTCTGTAACTGGGAACAATGAGTTTCAGCTGTTGTGCACACAGGAAGGCATCCCCAGATATTTCCATTCCTGCTCATTGACACTTGCAGGACTTAATTAACACATTCCAGTGCCCTTTGTATATCCCCAAGGGTCACACATGCTGGCTGGACTGGATAATGTAACAGCTATCCAAATGAATGGGCCTTGGATTCAACTGTAGTATGCAAAAACATTGCTTAACAAAAGTAAAATGTTCTTGACACTAAGTGCTGTTCTGTGAATAATTTGGCCAATCTTGTTTCCTTAATTTACTTCTCTGTTCCACTGCCAGTGAGAAGAAGAATTGATGCCAGCACAGACTGCTGCCAGATGCAAGATAATGGACTAAACCTTTGGAAAAGGATCCCAAGAATAAATACACCGTGTCTTAACTCAATTAACTGAGTGAAGCCCACTGTTTCATTTCTTTGCAGCTGTAGAGAACAATCAACTCTCTTCTATCAGATTTTTGCCTCCAGCAGTTAGCGAGAATAAGACCCACACCAACATGGCATGTCAAAAATCTGAAGTTATTAGGGAGTAACCAGGCTTAATTTCTGGCAGCCACCACTTTACAAATCCTATTAAACAGCTGTCAGGAAAAAAAAAAGAAGGAAAAAAACAACAACAACAACAACAAAAAAAAAAACCTGAAAGAAGAAAAGATTTATTAATTATTACAGTTACAGTATTGGTGACACTAAGACATTTCTTGCCCTCAGCACTGCTTCCTTTTCCAGACTAACAGAGAGGACTAAAACACTCAGTGAGTTATTTATGCTGTACCACTGGGCTCTGCAATGTGATGCTGAGCAAACCCAGGCTCTCCTGCAGCTTATTAACTAATTCCAGTGCAGGATCTGACACCAAGCAAACCACTGCTCAGCACAGCAGGGCGTAGGGGCACTTATCAAGGCAGGATTGGGGATGTTCATGGTTTAAAAGGAAAAAGAACCAGGTCTGTGCTGGAAGTAGCTCATTCTGGGTCAGTGGTGCTGAGCACTGCCTCCTGGGACATGGCATCGTCACCTTTACCCATCCAGCCACTCAGTTTTGGAATCAGAAGGGCTTAACAGAGTCCTCCTACCTACAACCACTCCTCCCCAGCATCAGTGTTCCCTGGGTATCATATGCCCTACCTCTACAACTGCTCCTTGTAAGTTCAGCAGCATACACCCAAGACAAAATTGCATGAGACCAGGTACCACAATGCAAAACACGTATTTTTATCCCTCCAACTTACACACAATACTCCACTCATGTAAAGTTCTTGCCACTACAAGAGCAATTTAGATGTCCACTGAAAACAAGATAACCCTTCTAAAGAAGAGGCATGTTTTATGCACTCAGGGAAGAGTTACATGGCTTTCTGCTGGTCACGCTGTACCGGTGTCTCCATTCCCCTGGCTCACTAAAGCTGAAAAATTGCCAGAGCAGCAAATATTGTGTGCATCACATCTGCAGTTAAGTAACCACAATCCTATGTTTTGCTAGATCCTTTCAGGGTGTTGGGTGCAGGTGGAGCAGGAGTGCTCAGTGTCACAGTGAACATAACGAAGACCTTTGAGAATGACAGCTGTCACACCAAAGTAAAGGAAATATACAAACCACTTCTACAGTCCAAGAGTCCAATATTTGTCTAATATCTTAGTGATTCTTTACTACCAGTTACTTATTTACCGGAGAGATTTTAATAAGAAAAATTTCACAGAATTAAAATCCTGAAATGATTTTAAAGGTACAAATTTAGGGGAAAAAACAGATTTCACTACAGAAATTGAAACATCACCTCAGTATTTAAAGCGTTTCTGTGATTCTACTGTTCTGACATTGCTAGCTGATAGACTACAATCCTAAAAAACCCTGTAAGCATGGGAAACCTACACAATGTTCATAACTTAACATTGAAAAAGCCACTTTTAAAGCAGTGGGTTACAATTTGTCAAAAAATAGCTCACCTCCAGGGTTGGAGATTCAGTGTGATATCTGCAGCTACGGTAAATCAGTGCAGCCCTGCTACCTTCAGCTACATTAACCTATACCGGCTGAAAACTGAACCAGAAGCTGCATAAGCTGCTGAAGGATTAAAATATTAGGCTGTAAAACATGAAACTTATGAGAGTGGTGAAGGCTTGAAAGAACAGCAAAGTGTAAAAACTAATCTGTGAGTGAAGTTTCCCCACATATACAATATGTAGCTCAGGCACATATTTGCAAACTTTGGCAATTCTGGCAGGAATATGAGAATGGAAGATGGATTTGACACACTGTAATTCTAACACGCCATAATTATACCTGTGAGAGCACACAGACACCAGATCCCACCAACACCAGCAGGGAATCAGGGAGGAATCCTGAGTCATGCTATTGAATGATGCTAGCAAACTGGATGCCACATAAGGTAATTAAGAGTTTCAGTCACATGTACAATACTTAACTGTCAAGATTTTGGCTCATTGAATGTGTACATGAAAAAAAAGAAACCGCACTGTGGCCATCTGCAACTGCTTTAAGAGGGGAAAATTTCCACACAAAACAGGAGTGTGGTTAATGCCAGAATGAAATAACTGGAAAACACATTTCCAAAACCAGGGTTTAGCTATTTATCATAGCCAAACCTTTTTTTTCCCCTGTAGTGTGACAGCCTCCTGCGGAAACTTCTATTTTCAAGCTGTGAAAATAGAAATAAATTTTATAGGGCTAAATTATACTTTGCTCTTACCAAAGAGAGTCCTGGGTAATGTTAACACACAAACAGGTGTAAATGAGTGCAGAATTTAACCCAATGAACTAAATAAAGCTCTTGTGCAACATCACTGATACCAACAAGCTCATACATGTGGTGTATTTAGTAAATGATTTTTAAACTGCTACCTCATAATGTGATGAATAACTTTTTATACTGAAAAAGTTTAAGAGCTGAAAACCACACCCAAGTGTATTTTCTGTAATTAGTTCTACAGATGGAAGGAAAGCTTTATAAAAGTATAGGCACTGAAGCACTGAATTAAGGAGGCCATTCAAAAATACTGCCTGCTGGAACTGAGGGATGTCCACAAACCCCAGCTACGCCCTGTGCCCATGTGCAGGCTATCTGTGTAATGTGCACATGTAAATCTGTAAAATGTTGAAACTTTCTGTGCATCTGCCAACACCACAAGCATATATTCCTATTCATATTTGAGAGATCACAGCCAGAAGTATTGTCTAGATAAATATATTTAGGAATGATTTGATCCTGTCATAGGGAAAGAAAAAAATACAGTAAGTAAAGCATTTTTGATCTTCTTTTCTAAGACTGTGAACTGCCTATAGAAAAAGAAGCCTGTAGTTTCTTAGAGAATACCCAGTGAAACAAATCATTGCCATCTCTCTAACTGAAAAGTATGGGATTAGAGCCAAGAGTTTCCATTCACAAAAAGCCTCAAGGAAACAGAATGGAGAAGGCTCTGACTCCCAGTGATTCCCACACCCACTGTACTGAGTATCACACAAACAAGGTCCTCTCAGATGGAACTCTACTACTCTCACCCTTCTTTATGTCCTTTGCCACATTCCAGCCTGTGCCAATTAACTGTCTGCATGGAATTCCAAAAAGAAAATATATCTGTTCATCTATCCAACACCTACTGGTGGATGCAGCAGCAGCAACTGCTTTGTTTCATTTAGATGAGCAGTAGCTAAGTAAAGCAATCCACCTACAGAAAACACTTCTGCTCACATGGTTGTGGTGATCGGAAGCTGCTGCTCATTGCAGGGAAGTTGGACTAGGTGGCCTTTGAAGGTCTCTTCCAACCTAAACTATTCTATGATGCTATGATCTAAGATGACCAAGGAATTGCCAACTGGTATTTTAATGCTAAAAATATCTGAAGTAACACAGCTGAAAGGAGAGGAGAATCTTCTGAAAAGCACCATTTTCTCAGTCTACCCTAGCCTGACAGGTAGTTAGGGTGCTATCCTCCTTCCAGGCACAGAAGTAAAACTTTTTTCATGTCTGTTAGACTTGCCTTAGGCAGAACAAGCGCAGGTAGAGTTCTGGGCTGAGACACAGTACTATGGAATGAGCTTGAGCAGTACAGCTGCAGCACATACACAGCATCCATGTACCGGTATGATATGTCACAGCCTGAACCCTGCCTCTGCCTGCTGCCTCTCACTGAGAGGCAACTGGGAATTGCCACCTGGGGAATCCTAGGAAAGGGAAATGCACTTCCTTCAAAATAAGAACACCACCTTTCTGTACTTTTTCCTTGCAAGGAACACTCTTAAGATTTGCCAAAGATGCAGAAGGACGTTTTAGCATTCTCCACATGCATAAGTGACTAGCCAGACCCTGAACTAGTTAAAATCATCATGCCACCTCAAGATAGCTACAGAAATGACTGAGTTGCAAGAAATACTACTGATGGCACTGCCAGAGACCACAGGCAGGATGGAGATAATAAAAAGCTTCAAGCCTGCACCTCTTGCCATTGTATGGTCCATTACACACTAAAAGTAGTTCTGTCAACCCAAGAGACACACATCAATATAATTTTGATGAATGGTCCTTTGGCTACCCTGAAGTAGTAAATATTAATGAGTATCCCTAAGCTTGCAATGACAGATCAGAACACATTACCTGTTTTTCTCTGGAGCACACACATACTGCTCCTATTCCTCCTGGACATTGACAAAAATGTATGTCAATAAAAAAAAATGAACTCTTCAAATGGCTGTACCTTGCATTGTGTTTTCTCCTTTGCCATTTAAGCATCATAGTCTAAAATCATAAGCTTTCCTCTACATGCAACAGGGGAAACTGTGCACTCAGGTGCTCTGTACCTCCACACCAGAAGCACATATCCCCACAGCTATCCCTCACAGTTATGGGCAATGCTACATGACTTTTTCACCTAGCACTTGCTCCTCTCCTCCTTACTCCCTACAGCTTCAGGCAGCTCTCCACCTGGCCTGCCATGGTCAGAACAGAAGCCAAAGAGAAAAAGGAATGTTTTTACTCAGTAATCCAGTTTTCATTTTTATAGGGAATATAAAACTTTATATTCCCTGCTCTATGTATGGCAGAAAGAAGGGACAGCTGTCACAGTGACACACAGGAGGGACTCAGTCAGGGAGCTCTCTCATTCCAGGGCAGCAGTAAGCTGAAGAAATTACAGAAGACTGAGAAGAAAAAAATTGAGAGGACAGAGAAAGGAATTACATAGAAACTTGAAAGGAGAACAGCAGAATTAAGTCATATCTGGTTTTGTGAGTTAATTTGGTAGACGGGGATCAAGAGGCACAGGGGTGCCTCAATCTTGAGGGCGAGACCAGCAAGAAATTATCCAGGAGGAGAGAAACAACGAAAATCCGTTATTACCACTGCACTGACCTGTAATCAAACCAGAGTGACCTGCCAAACAAGAAAATAACAGCTCTTTGTTGCCTACTAACCACTAAAAATGCAAGAGCACCTGAAGCATAGTCCCCTAATATCACCTCCAAGGCACTATTTTAGGGGCACCATAACCTCCAAATTCTTGGTTAGATTTTTCTTAAAACCTGACAGGCATCATTACAAGAACAGAGCTTCAAACTTGTGCACTTATATTTTATGTGGCCACTGCAATTCTATTTCAGACTGTAATTATCTTTGCAGGAAATTCTTGTGAAAACTGTAACTTTGAAATCTCTTTGGTAATTTTTCACACCAAATCAGTGGTGGGGCTCACAATAAATTGATATTGTGTCAGCCACCTTTGCTACTC
Source organism: Pezoporus wallicus (assembly GCF_028554395.1). Taxonomy (NCBI): domain Eukaryota; kingdom Metazoa; phylum Chordata; class Aves; order Psittaciformes; family Psittacidae; genus Pezoporus; species Pezoporus wallicus. The sequence goes on from NW_026640059.1 coordinate 3,128,259, forward strand.
CACTACATACCTAAAGAAAACTTTCCACCACATTAACATTTAATGAGATAGTGACCAACATTTAGCTATGTGAATAATAGGGCAATGCAATAACAAAGCTGCAGGATCCTCTGGGGTTCTGGACCATGCAGAAAGCTTTGCTTAGCTTCAGGCAGAAAAAGTGGGAAAGAATAAGAGGATTCAAGTTCAAGAGCAGAATAAGCTGTTAAATGCTTATAAAATTATAACAAGAATTAATACATACCTCACTGACCAAGCAAATGGCATACGGTATTTCCCCAGCTTGCTGCAGAACTGTTTATTGGATTTTAACACCTTCTGTGCACACTACAAAAAAAAGAAAATATTAATTATTCCATCAATATAATTATAATATCTGAAATGCTGCACACAGTGCATCCAAGTACTCTGCTGCTGAAGAGGGTATAGTGCCCCTAAAATAATTTAGCCTGATACTGCCCTTTATAGAAGGTTCTGGGAATACAGCAAAGACATCACAGATGAATACGATGATGCTGACAAATTAAACACCCTCACTATCCCTTCAGTCAGAACTGCATTAGTTACAGTTATTATTGCAGTTTTCTCTAATACACCCAATGCAGATGTACTGCCTGCTTTCAGGGAGAAAGAGATGCCCACCCCAGCTTTGCTTATATACAAAGTGCACTAACCCATGATTTCAAACAGACTGCTGAAAGAGAATTTCACTCTGCTAAGACATAACTACAGTAAGAATGACCACAAATAGATTTGTATGTTGCAGACAAAATGATACTTCATTCATTCCATCAGTGGAGTTTGGACATTTGTTTTCTTATGCGTGAACTCGTCCTGTTCAGCAACCATACACTGGTGAGTTTTGTAAGCCCAATTTGCAATGTCTTCAGCTTCCAATAGGGTGAGGCTGACAAAGAAGGAACTGATGTTCCTGTTACATTACCTTAAACGAATCAGGATTTTTAATGTAAGGTTCAGCGCTGCTGGCAATGTTTCCCGTAAGCACCTTTTCTATTTTTGCCACTAATACTATCTCAGAATGAGGATTACTTATGGAGAAAAGAGCCTGTGGAGAAAAGAAAGAACAGTTTAAAAGTAAATAGCAATACAGGAGAAATTAAATACTGCCAGTGCTCTCAGTTGATGAGAACAGCAATAAACCAGATTCAGAAAGGATTATTGAGGATTAGTATCTCTCTACATACTCAATACGGCTGGATGGGAAATAAAATCTTTGTTCTACCGCTGAGGTAAGCCTGTGCATATGTAGCACCTTGCAAACAGACTGACTCAAGTCAAGAAGTTGTATGACCATGTTAGCATCACCTAACCTAACTATTCCTCTTGGACAGTACTTAAATGTTGGCCTAAATCAGTCACACATAAGGGCAATGACAGGGAGAAGAAAAGGTAATGTATGGAGTTTCAGAGTAAAGCTTATACCAACAGCAAGAATGTGGAAGAACTTTGAGAGTAATGCAGCACCTAAGTGTTGCTTTAAGTTGTGATTTTGTTTAACTGATTTGGAAGACATCAACCAATGCACCCAGAGCACAGGAAACGGGTGGTTTCACTGAATAGCAGATGGCAACCTTTTTCAAAGTTTTGACTGTAAATGGTTTTAAACTCTATACAGGGAGCTCAAAAATCAAGGATCTGTATTCAAGTACTGCCGATACACAAAAAAGGAGTATTCTTGAATGCAAGAAACAGTGGTAGTACAGATAAATTCTCTGATAAAAATGAATGCTACTGAACAGGTCACATGTAGAATACCTGTTTTGGGTATTTCAGCCATTCTTCTGGGAACCCCTTCACCCGTGGTTCTTCCATTTCATTTGAGTTTATATTCTCAACAGTGCCATTTTCTAATGAAAATGAGGAACCTGAAATCATCTGTCTAACGAGCGTGTGGTTCAAATCCACATGAAAATCAGCAGAGATCTTCTTGCCATCCCTGACATCATACAGCGCCACACTCACAAAGAATGGCTCTACCTGAAGAAAACACCAGAAACATAAAATAGCGATAGCTGAGAGCAAGGTGGTAGATTATCTTTTAATAGGTTTCTGCAACTACAAAAAAACCCAGAAAGCAAACAAATATTACTTACAAATTATGACATACATTAAAAACACACGTCCCTGCAAAAGCTAGTTTCCAACCATGTGATTTTAGGGGCTTTTATAGGTAGTTTGATAACAGAACAGTAATTGACAGCTAATTTAGAAACTTGCAGAATAGAAAGCAAATGTATTTGTCACAGATCACTATTAGAGTAAATTGAATAGAGCCACAAAGAAACATTTTACAGGATTTTTAGAATGTCAGTTCAAAGCCATTATAAAAGAAAGAAGAATGAGGGTGGGCTTTCCTGGGATTGTCAGAAATGCGGCACTAAGATGACAAAATGTGAGTAGATGAAAAATGTTTACTGGTACAAACACAAATGAGTGGGTGTATTATTCTCTTGGAAACACATGTTTCATTTTTCTAGGAAACCAAGAGCATTCAAACCGCTGACAGTACCCACTTATTCTATTGCATAGTATCAGGGAATTAAATCCTATGACTGTAAGTAACCTCCAAAGAGCCTCCACAGTTCTGATGAAATAAATCAGTCTCAGAATAACACCTTCTGAGCTGTTCATAAATCAGAATCTTTAAACTTTGGAGATAAAGAACAATGTACAGCAGGCACAATATTCTGTGCTTTTCCAGCCTCTGTAGTGAACTACTGCATGCCCTTGGTACAGTTATCATGTCTTCATTTAAACAGTTATTCCAGTCTGCCAAAAAAGTATTGATTACATCATGCTGAATGTGCACTCACTGCAGAGGTCATCTTCAAATGAAAAAAAAAAAAATTAGAAAAAAAAAAAAAATCAATGCCTCATATGTAATGTATGAAAGTTGAATTACCAGGACACTGATTTCTCAAAACTTTCCTGCTTCAGAGGAGAGCTAACTAAAAGCTATAGACTGACACCTGTGTCTTGCTTTCCCGGCCCTTTTTTCTTAAAGTAAGAATAAGTAAAATTTTCTGGTTTGTCCTGCTTTTAGGTTTTTTTTTTTCCACCAGGTGAAGCAGCCAGTCCTTTCTATTTTGCCTTCTCTTCTGTAATTTAATCTGCTTGGTTCCTGGTCTCTCTGTGAAAAACAAAAAAACCAATTCAGCAGCAACTGATATTCCGTTGCCTCCCTGCATAGGTCTTGACAGTTTAAGCTATTGTTAAGGAACATCAAGGATTTTAATGTTTTAAATTCCATATTGAACTGTAGGTAAAATTTGACAACCTAAATCAGCTTCAAGATATTTACTGAAAAGTTTGTCAATTTCATTATTCGGTTCTAAGGGATGGGCAGAGGAGGAGGAGGAGTAGCGACAGCAGTATGTGTGCGTGACACGTCTTAACTTTACAGTCTCTTTACAAAGAGCCAAGTGTACAGAAAGATGGAATAAAAGAAAAAGAAAGAAAGAAAAGAAAGAAAAAACTCACAGGGAGATAACTAAAACTTACATTGGTCAAAGGATCATTTTCATTTTCAGTAACACAGGCCTGGAGATTCAAACTGAGGGATTTGCAAGTGATCAGGATCCTCTTTGCAGGCTTTTCTTCAAATGGCTTTATCACCGAGTTTGTCCCTGGAAACTCCTTTTTCTGAGGACTCAATGACTAAAATAAATTGGCAATACGTTATATATAGGAAAAGTATGACACGCCAAAACTAAGTAAGCTTTTTAGAGGTCCTGGCAGTCATGAAGCACCTGGAAAACTCAGAGTCACTACTGATATGTTCACATTACCTTGCTAAATGAGTGTTACTCCTAATTTATAGATGAGGAAGCAAAGCAAAAATATTACCTAAGGACATACCATAATGTAAGAGGCAGAAAGATGGATCTGAGTTATGTTTCCTATAATTTTGGTTCTAATCGTTTCTTGTTTGCTTACCACTTCTGAAACTTTTCATCTTAATTTCCTCAAACAGACTAAACAGCCTCATATTTTCAGACTATAACACCACATTTTAGGATTAGGCTTCAGAACTTTTCTCTTACTTATACATCACACCACTATTTCAATTCACTTAATACTTTTAATAACGGTGCTGCAGTTGATTGACAAAAGCTTCAAGTTTTAATATATTACTGATCCCAATTTTTCTCACGTCTCCTTTTTAACTGAAGTTTCCAGTTAAATCACCAACAAATGTACATTCCGTGCAAGGAATAACACTCTTTCAAGTATGAACTCTGACACTGAATGATAAGAAAGCTGAAGATAAAAGGAAAAGCAACCTGCCCTTTCTACATTTCCACCTAAACTTCTTTTCACATAGACAACCTTTTCTAACTCCAACTGTAATTTCCCACTGCTTTTTATATCCATTCAGATTTCTGTAGTGAAATTCAGTGTAATGAATAACAATAAAACCACTGTTCTGATAACATACCCAGTCCAAGAGAAGATTTTGCTGCTGTAATATCTTCAGTTTGCTTTGATGAGTCAAAGCTTATCTATCTATCCTGGACTTGATGACCTTCAGAAGTCACTTCTACCCTCAACCATTCTATGATCAGATATCGTTAGAGTCTATACCGAAATCTCTACAGACCAGAGATAGCTCCCCTCACCCTTCAAAATTGAAGTCTCAGGTACACCCAATTGCTTGCTGGACTCCAACCCACTCTGGTGGCTTAGCTAACTCACTTGTATTTTAAAACTTCAAAATAACCTGGGGGAAAAATAAATATACATCACTTACTACTATATCAGGATCCAAAGAGAAAAGATTTAGCCGCTCTGTATTTCGAGAAGCTTTCACCGTTTCTTCTGTTTCTGTGATGTACTGGGGTGACAGATAATAAATTAGTTTTCTGCATAAGAACAGAAATCCATGGAGTTGTTAAGACTTCTAAATGAATAATCAATGTTTCATTTCTCACAATACTTCAAATTTCTGCAGTAGTTATCCCAAAGCACCTTCAAGCACTCTTTGAGTGTTATATGCTTGTGAAGCAAGGATTTTCAGGCCATGATACACTTCTAAGGAGCCCCAAAATAGATCAGGTAATTAAAATTCATATATGTTACTAAACACAATGTTGTCATTGTGTAAGATGTCAGAACTGTAGATCACTGTGCTAAAACAAATTTAGGGATTCCCAAGTTGAGGTAAAACCAAAGCAAACCAAACTATCCCCACAGAAAAACACTTGGGAAGAGTTACAGCAGAAAGTGAGGCAGGAAAGTGCAGTTCAGCCTTAGAAGGTGGGCAGTCACACAGTTTGCAAAAGTAAGGCTGGGAGTCCTCTCCACATCCATCCTTCTGTCACAAGGCAAGATCAGTCACACCTGTCTTACTTCTGACGGACACTTGCCTACATTAATATTAAGTTCTCTGATAAAAGTAACTCAACAACCTCCTGAATCCACCTGGTGCTTTCCTACCCTGCTTTTTAAAAGTTTATCCTTATGTCTAACTTTGGTATTTTTTCCCCTGCTATTCAAGCCCATTTACCCAATAGGTAAAGTATGTCCTATGCATTCCCTTCCCTTGACAGATCCCTCATGATACCTTTGAAACATTTTTCCTCAGTCTAAACATGCTCAGTTCCTTCAGTCTTCCTTTGCACTATGCTTTTCCTAATGCGTCATTATTTTTCAATCTCTGCACTATTAATGGAGTCCACAACTTTCCTGGTTGCCCAAGACTGAGCGCAAACCTTAGCTGACATGGTACAGGTCCCATTCAACATTTTGTGTTTCTCACGGTAGTGTGACATTGCTGACACACATTAAATAACAAGCAAGACCAAGAGCTCTGTGTTCACTTCCTAACATGGTCCACCCATGCAGAAGCAGGTCCTGATGTGTCCCTGGTCTACTGGTTTAGTTTGAGATGGGATCAGAAAATTTACCTGCCGTGGACTAGGGACCACTGCGGTCAGGCCTAGATAGCAAGGGGGATGGAGAGGCGACACACTAGGAATTAACACTTTAAAGGGCAATACAGGCATCACAGAATATGCAGACTGTCTACTTTAGCCTTGCAGGCCATCAGTGGTCTTTGAGCTATCTTTAAGATACATTTGAGATATCTGCATTACGCAAACCATTAGAAGTATCTATCGACAGATGAGATGATCAGATACTGCTCTTGTCCTTAATAGCTCAGTTACGTTTTATCTGGTTGGTCAGTTTTTATTTCTTTTTGTGTTTGGGTTTTTTTTTTTTTTTTAATTCTAGATGACCACTTCATATATATGACTACAACCTACATTAAAATATAGACAAAAGTCTGTCCTCATTTGAATATACAGCTTTCAGTTCAAATCTGTGGGACTAACATCCTCAACTAGCATTTGGCTGTGTAGATAGCATCTATAGCAGCTCACTGATAGAAGATTACAAAACCAGATCATACGATCATTTAAGAAAAAGCAGTGAAACACTTCTAATCTAGTTTTCCATCAAAAAAGCTTCTTATCACGGTCTACAATTATCTCATCCACATGAAGCAGTTTCTGTGATCCAGCAGATGAAATCTCCTGACACATATATCTTTCAATGAAATTACGTAAGGGGATGAGCAGTTCACAGCTTGTTTCTTTGCAAGTCACACAGGAAATCTTGGCTCTCCAAAGGCCAAACTCTTCTAAAATGCAGTTAACAGGAGTAAATATTTCACAGCTAACTGCAGGGATCAGATTCTTATTGACTTCACACATCCAAATCAAACCACTCTAGGGAACACCCACTTTCTTTATGTTCAGTGGAGCTTTTCTCATCTAAACAAAGCCTGTCTTCTGTTCAGAAAGAGAATTATTCCTGTCATCTGTCATGCTTCTAACAATCACAATGGGCCGTCCTATATATTCAAAACTTTCACAGTATAAATGATCATCTATTGGCAGTCATTTTTCACCTAGTTAGCACTACTATTAAACTTGTAAAGACAAATATAATTGCCATTACTTTTGCGAAGTCTGGGTGCAAGGTGTTTTCTGAAGAATCAGTCTCTTCTTGAGAGCAATCACAATTCAATGAAACTTCTGCAGGGTCTTGAAAAGAATTAAAAAGAAAAAAGATATTGTTTTTATTACACTGGCTATAAACATTGGGTTAAAAAAAAATCCCCATGCTATTATTTTTATTCCCTTTAATATCACTGGGCTAACAAGTGGAAAAGATAACTAATGCAAACCTCTGTCCTCCTCAACCTCACCTCCCACTGTTGCTTACTGTATCAGAGAATCACAGAATGGTTTGGGTTGGAAGGGACCGTAAAGATCATCTAGTTCAAACCCCCCTGCCGTGGGGAGTGACAACTTCCACTAGACCAGGTTGCTTCAAGCCCCGTCCAGCCTGGCCTTGAACTCTGCCAGGGATGGGGCAGCCACAGCTTCTCTTGGAAACCTGTTCCAGTGCTTCGCCACCCTCATAGTAAAAAATTTCTTCCTAATGTCTAATCTCAATCTCCCATCTTTTTCAGTTTAAAACCATTGCCCTTGTAAAAAGTCCCTCTCTGTAATTCAATCTCAATATGTAAGAAGAGGCCTGACTTCTCAGTGAAACATCTGACACATTCATTCATGACAAATATTCATGCCCTCAACAAAGACACCTTCCTTTGCTTCCTTGCTATTGGTCCCTTCTGAGGCAACACCAAAGGTTTATGTCAACTGAAAGACTTTGGACTCCCAGTAAAGGGAGTCTTCAGTGAGGCATGGACCACCTCACCTCCTCTTTGGGAAGGGGAGGAGTGCAGTTCAGACTCCATGAGCTGCATATCTATGGATCCAGAGAACAGAACTACACAGCAACCTCTTTGCTTTACTTAGCTCACTAGGGACCGTTCTGCTTTCACTAGGTAATTCAGCCCAATGTGAAATAAGTCATTAGAGCCACTGAGGGCTCTTCTGCCAAGAAAGCATCATGCCTTTGGACAAGTTAACTCCATAGTACATTTCTGTTGCTCGTTATCAGTTTTTTTTTTACCAGTAGAGACTTCTGTTTTTTGTTAGCCTTATGTCTTTGACCTTTTAAACACATATTTCTTCCTGTTTCATTAATAACCCTTATGGGTGGGATTTTCAGAAGTACTTCTCCAATTCTGAAGTGCAAGTCTCTTGTGCTTCCAAATTATAAAAACGTCTTTGGCTATATGAAGAGTATCCTGTTCCTCCAAAATTGGAATTTATTATAAACAACAGGCTAAAGCCTTCAATTAGCTCTGAACTTCCCCAAGATTCAGATGCATGTGGATTCAAAGCTTTGATCCAGCTCAGAGCACAAGCAGTTCAAATCTGTATTAAGATTTCAAGTGTTTTCAGTCTTAGAACTTCAGTTGAGGTTCATTCAAACTGAACATGGATTTATTGTGCAGAAGTTACTGCCACATGAAAAGTACAGTATAACTGAGCATCCAAGTCTTTCTTCCATAGTGAAAGCATATTAATCCACACACTCACAAAAGCAAGACATGAAAAGTCAATAAGCTTCCACAGAAAGAGCAGTATACCACAGCTGGGACCTTTTTTTAACATTATTAGCTCCAGATTTTTAGAGACAACAAAACGCTGGAAAAAGCACTGATCGAACCTCTCTCCAACACAAAACTCTTTAAAACCTTCAGACTCCCAAGCCAGTAAAACACAAAGTACTGTAAAGTCATCGACAGAGAGGACTATATTTAAAAAGAGCTGCATATGCAAAGCAGAGCCACGTTTCTCCTGCTGACTTTGCGGGGAGCAACTTTACCTCCCCTATAGCATTTTGAAACGATCTGTGGGGAGTTAGCTGACATTGTTCAGGGATTGCCAAAAGACTGGTGCTGCTTCGTCAGAAATCAATAGGTGCAGAATCCATTACAGACTCAGGCAGTTAAAATGATTCAATAGTAATATTCAAATGTTCAATTCTTTGTATTTGATTAAAAAAGAAACCTAACAATACAAGAGACTATTCACTCTTACCCAGTTTCAGGTCAGTGAGATCTGCACTTTTCCTCTCCTGAATGGTTCCCTCTGGATTTATTTGCAGGATTTTGTTGAGAGTGAAAATCCAGTCATCCATATCCTGCTCATTTTCAGCTGCCAGCACAAAGTATGTGAGGTCATTCATTTTCAACTCAAAGGCATGTTTCCTAAGCCTGTTATTCTGTTGGAACAAAAGGAAAAGAAAAATAAATACTAGAACTAATTATAAAAAAGTACTGAAATAGACATCCATAAGAAAGACTTGTATATATCACTCCTTAAACAGAACATTCAAGCAAAACTTTAAAAGAAAATTCAGCACTCTAATATTAGTACAAATTTATGTCAATTTATTGTTGGGTCTTTGTGTATCTAAGATCTTCTATGGCCAAATATCTATCAATTTCTGTCATAAGAATTAACAGGTGCTCAGTTACTGAAACAGCTCAATAAAATTGAACAAAGTGATGTGATCAAATAGAATGTGCTTCATTCCTGAAATTTATCAAATTAGTGAGGCTTTTATCTCTCAGTCTTATGAAGGCAGTTGCATCAATTTTCTTTCCTCCTTGCTTAAATCTCAAAGAACACTGATGTGTCCTACCCCCTATTACTTCATCAGACTTTTACAACCACTGACTATGGACACTGGCATCACTGTTTCGTTTTTAGTATTCCAGAAAATTGCCATGACTTTGTTGACACATCTAACCTTAGAGTGATGCTGATAAATTAAAAACAATTCATCTACTCCATAACTGGCCATTTGACTCCACTTAGTTTTCTTTATTAGCAGTCTCAAATAATATGACAATGGAGGCCTGTAGTTCTACATACTATAACTATTTCTCAGCACAGTCCTATATCAATAAGTTACTAAGAATAGCTTCTAACCCAGATACTGAGATGATAGTGGTATTTTTATTTAAGAGGAACAGAGGAACAGAATCTGATACTGATTAGCAGAGGAAGAGACAGAGAACCCAAGGCACTCAGAATAAAATTCCATTAACATTTTTTTCCAGCAGCAGAGGTGGTTTAGAAGATCCCTCCCCAATCTGCTGTTAATAACTTGCTCCAGTCCTTACATTACATGTCATGATCCAGCTCAGGAATCAGTTAAGACTGAAAAACTTCTGGAGCTTCTTGGGTCAACAGAATCAGTCAAATCTTGGCTTTTCAAACTGACTTGGGATCATGTGTTTGTGTATGTGCATGCACATGCATTATTTTTTAGTTTTGCTACTGGAAATTCTCTTGGCACAAAATAGTTTTCCTCTCAAGTATTTTATTGAGGTGAAAATTCTTTCAGGGATATAAATTTCATCCAGCATAGGGTTTTGTAGCAATTGGTTCTCAGGTGCTCAATATTTTTATTGATCCTTAAATCACTCTAACCCTCCAATCACTGCATACATTCAAATTAAGGTAAAACAAAGACTAACATTTCACTGAAGCCTATTTTCACTCATAACATTAGGGCTTGACCAAGAGCTAGAAGGTGAACCAAACTGAGCCATAAATCTTAGGCAGTGGCCATTCAAACTTGTAAAGACAGATTATTTGTATAAGTGGATTGTTTATAGCAATTTATGCACAATCTATGAAGAAAAATTCTGTGTTTTGATTTATCTTCATAAAGTTCTGAACAGCATTAAAATGAATGTATTTCTTGTCTATATTATGTACTTCCCCCAGTCATGGCCAAAATCTTCCAATCAGGTACTATAACACCATTAGACATAATCTATTAGACATAATCTATTAGAGCAATACATCTCACATGCTGAATCTTAAGAACATTAAGGCAGGAAAACTTCAATATCCACTTTTCCATCTGCACTTCAGACTTCTGGCAAGCAGACGAGGTCTACAGCAAAGTCTTTGTTTCAAATCTAAAGCCAACTATTTTTTCCCTGATCAGGAAACAGGAAAAAAGAAAAGTACCCTTTCTCAGTTTGCTTCTCTATAAATTCTTCCATGTGGTATGTGGACCTTGAGGTTGATTTGTAATCTTCACCACTTAATTCCAAGTTTAAAATTTCTTCCATAAGGAAATAATACAAGATTCAAAAAAAAAAAAACTATATGAAAGAAACATGAGGCTAAGTCTAATGCCTGCAGGGTCATTCTTCCAAAATAACAGAATTGTTTTGGAAGTATTTTGTATTTTCTCTGGAGATGATTTCTCCAGGATGTTTACTTGTATCAAACAGAAGCTCAAAGTCATTCATAGAAAGTTAAATGATTTATGGTGGCATTAAAACTCATTAAATCAGAACTTTTACATCACAGTTTTCCTCTAAATCTTCAGTTTTACCCAACTCTTTCTTCACATTTTATGGTATGCCTGTTTATGGCAACTGTACAATAGTTTCTTTTTTTTTCTCAGACCTATGATTCTAATTTCATCACAGACTGTGAGAGCTAGCTGATAATCCTTGCTCTCTTAGCCCTTTGGCTATGACTCTCACTTCTTATTAGTGAAGACAGCTGATAAATTTGTGCATCCCATTCTAAATGTCAGTCACAGAACAATCGCAAAAACTAGTGTTGTAATAGGCGAGAGGAGAACCTAAAGTTCAAACAATTGCAGGAACACTGCAGACTTAGAAGGCAGATGCTAAAGTTCAGGAGAAGGATTTCAAAAGTATCTTGAACTTTTTTATTAGAGGTTAGTCAAAAAGACAGCAGTCAAGACATTGCTGCTGTCATGGAGTGTCAGAAAACACAGCAGAACAGGCACCCTCTGGGATAGCAGTTAATCTGCACCTAAAACCACACTACAGCGATGTTCAGGGCCTAACCAGAGCTCTGGCTGAGACCCATCTTAAAGGACACACTGCCAGCAAGCAGTAGCTTCTAAACAGGATTTCTGTATAAGAGTCAGCTCTATGGCTTCTGCCACAATTCCAAGCTACCTTTCAAATCAATGGACTGACACTGGCAAAAATCATTGCTCTTCTACATATTTACCTCCATCCTGTCCTGTACCTGTTTAAAATAAGAAACAGCCCTTGTAACTGCACAGGGTAGACAGTCACTCCCTGCAGATCTGGTACTTTCTTGGGTGCAGGAATGAGGCTCTGCAGGGACTGTCAGCAAATGCTTGCTCCCTGAATGAATTACTCACTGACAGTGTTTCTTGCTCTGAAGGGGTTCAGTGGTGAAGGAGAGACCTCCCAATCAACAGAAGCATGTTTTTATCAGAGGTCTTCCATTGCATTACCTGAAAGGTTTCTTTCAAAGCAACTTGCAAATCAGTCTGCACTAGCACTGTCACCAATCTTTACAGGTTAAGGAATAAAGTATAACTAAAAAAAGGAATTTCCTTATTCAGTGACACAAGGGGCTAGATCAACTACAGTACATCCTACTGAAATGACATCTTGTGTAGAACAGAAAAAAGGGGAAAAAACCCTGAAATACATTGACAGAGGAAAGGCAGAAGTAGAAGGGGGTAAAAAGATGAGGACTCAATCCTAGTGGGAATAAAAAACCCAAAAGGTGGTATCAGACATTTCTTGGTATTTATTTTTCCAAGTCACAATAAACAAGAAGGCTGTGTCCTACCTGCTGCCATTAAGACTCTAACACCTCCAAAAGTGCTGATCTTCAAGAAGGCTCAGGATACAGGATTAATTTACCACTCGGCCAACAGCCAGTGTTTGTAACCTGAGTTTCTTTAACCCACAACAAGCACATATGCTCTTAGCAAGCATCAAGTAAAATCTGGCAGCTAACAAAATAATTTCAGTGCAAAGTAACATTTTATGATATTTTTTTTTTCATGTGTGCCATGGGCAAAGAACATATGCATCATCTGCTACCATAATTCAACTGTGGTCTTCGTAACCTGTCAGTCTGAGCACTTGCATTGATTTCATAAAAAAACTAATGGAATTTTCATTTAATGAAACTCTTAACGAGACCACTATTCCACTCATTGGGACACCCAAACAATACAGCGAAATAAAATGAAACTTACCTGTACAACTCCTGTACAAGAATCCAAGAAAATACATCCCTTTGGCTCCTTGGATATTTTTTCATCTTTGTAAAAATTCATAATATATGAGTTATCTGACAACTGTGTCAGCTGGAAGTAACGCTTTTTGAATGACTGAATAGGGGGAGGAAAAAAAAGAATGACAATTGTTGTACTTCCGATTATTTCCACTGACACTTTAGTCACAGGGATAAGATAATAAGCAACTCCTAACTGCACTTCAGTCACACTATTTTGCACACAACTGCAATATTACTTTACTATTATTCACAATAATGTAATCAAACCTGAGAATAAACAGCTAAATGACAATGGCAAACTAGCATGCCTCTGTGGGGGATATAAACCCAAATGGAATAAAGAAAGAATAATGCTGCGCCCTTACCCGAACAGTAATACTGTTGTTTACAGTGCTGTTGAAATTCCCTTTATAAAGCCATCCAGACTTGTAAACTCCTGCTGCTAATCCTCCTCCTCCACCACCACCACCTTTTGAAGATGAGTGGGATGTTGTATCCTGTATGAAAGACATGATTAATATTGCATGGATTTGCTTTTTGAATTCTAAGACAAAAGAAAACTAATATGTACCTACTTGACAACAAATAATCATCCTTTCATTCCTTTTAAAATAAGACATTATTAATATGCCTGCTGTGTGTATGATGACATAAGAGACAAAGCTGTTCCACTAACTTCAGTTATTTAAAATATGAAATATTTTACAGGAGATAACAAGCCTCCATTATCATTCTTTATTTGATATTAAAGCAATAAATAACTCTTCCCCAGGGGGAAAACCCCAGCAAAACCCAGAATACATACTTCATCCTTATCTACATCTTCATGATCGATTTCAAATGAATGTGAAGGCAGTTTCTCTGGTCTACATTCACTTCTAGGAGGAGAGAAAAAATGTCTTTAATCATTATTGTTTTTTTAAATAATCATGCACCTGCTATTTCAGAGAGGCAACCACCCCAAACCCTCATGGCACCTTCAATACACCTATTGCTGTGATCCTATTACCTCCTTTAAATATCACTAGTGTTTCAAAATACAGCTTTCTTTTAATCTCCATCTATCTTTATTTCAACACTATGAAGCTGCAACAATTCTATGCAATGTCTTCATTACTTTTTTACCACAACAGCAACAAAATCCAATTTCCAAAGAGGCATCCCATTTAAGGCTATCAAATCAATGAGAATGAATTCTTCGATAGCTTTTTCTAGCCAGGAACAACATTATAACACTCAGCTTAAAGCTTCTACATTTCTTCAATATTTCAAGGTATTTTTAGTCTTCAATATAATGAGCACTGTCTCAACATAATTTGTAAAAGTACACAGATGACTTTTTGATGTGGTGCTACTTAAGATCTTCATATTGGGGAATTAAAACCAAAACTGAACATGAAAAAGCAAAGCACTTAATCACTTGCTTATTTTTAAGCACTTAAGTAATTGTACTTAGGCCCAGAGTACTTTGTATGTTAGAGAATTAAACCTGAAATAACAGCCAAATACACATGACAATATTAAAGAATTTTTTTAAAAGGAGAAAAAAAAGTGTATCTTTCTGTATCTTGAGAAACACCAACATTGCTCTCAAATTTCTGAAGATTACAAATCTTATCTTGGAAATATTCAGTTATCATATGAAAATCTACAGGACTTGTCATGGTAGAAACTGTTGTTTATCTGGAAGACTGACCCATCCAGAACTTCCTTTCATCTACCCAACCTCTAATTAAAAAAAATGAAAGTGGTAATTTTGACCATTTTCATTTTCTATTAATTCATAAACAAGTTACAGTTTAGGAAGATAACAGTAATCTATCTCCTATTTATTTTCCCCATTTCAGTGTTCTCATGATGTGACTACCCCACTTCAACCAAAGTCAGCATTTCAGCAGAACCAGGAGAGCCAAGTGCACACAAAACACAGGAGTGTTTTACTCTGTTTTAATTTGCTCTAGGTTTCATGTTTATTTAATGTAAACAACTGATCAATATTTTGAATAAAAGGAACATTTGCAATCTCTTGCCATCTTTCACATCTGTAAAAGCATTAAAATTCAGAATATTTGTGATGAAAATCCATTTCAAGTTTTCCACTGCAACCAAAGGCAGCTGCTAAATATTCTTACACAAACACTCTCTCCCACCCAAAAGAGTCCCAAACCAAAAATCTCAAGCCACATCCCACTTTTTACAAAAACCACCATTCAAGCCTTCACATTTTTAGACAAACCCCCTATTGACCAATGCTTTCTGGCCACACGTGGACAGGTAACACTGCACACATTTGCTTCAGGATCTGTAGCAATAACAGGACAAGCTAGTCAGCTACTGGGAAAAAAAAAATCCAAACCAAAACATAACCCCAACCCTTATGCCCTTGATGCTGCCAGGGTGGGGAAGGAGGAGTGAGAAATCTGCTGGATTAGCAGGGTGCCAACCCCTCACTGTATGACACAGCAACTCTGCTCCACTCTGCCACTCCAGAGTCAGAGAGAGAACTTGTCTCATTAAGCCACCACCCTTCCACAAGCCGTGGTTGTCTAAGTTTCTTAGAAAGAAGGAAATCCTTATGTCCTCCCAGCAGAGCTATAAATGAGATAGAGCACTGAGTACTGCTGCTTCAGGTGTCAGATCTCACCAATCACCCCACCACTCAGACCTCTGTGTCATTCTCCATACAACAAGTTTTTCCTTTCCTTGGATGGGAATCCTTTTGGCCATGCTTCTCATCACTCTAGGGCAGGCAGACTGAACATGGTAAGGACATGACTGTTTTAGTGCACCCTCTTTCTCCTCTGCCTACATGAAGGTGCAGAATTCCAGGGATTCAGACTTGAAATATCTACCAAATGTTCCAGGATTTCTATAAATGACAGCAAAAACTTTGCTTACTATTTCTATTCCCAGACACAGTGTCACCACAACACCCGAAGCAACCCCCATTCTTCCTCCACCCTTCCCACTTGCTCAAGAACCAAGAACACACCAGCACGAAGCATAAAAAATGGTGTGAAAAGAGGTAGTGAGAGCTCACAGAGAGGAATTTAAGAGGCAGAGGGACCTGAGAAAAACCTCAAAGGAGGAACACACTCAGAGAAAAACTAAAGCAATTGCTAAACATTTTAGTCATGTTGTCGTGCACATGTCCTTGAGCTCTTCCTCAGTGCCACAGCACCGCTTCAGGGGAACTGCATCATGGACATGTTGGGTGCACACTGCTTGCCCCAGGTGGTTGGCATCACATTGCAACTGGCTCCCAACCAAAAAGGGTCAGTATTCAAAACCAGTAACTTCAATATCTGATAAAACTGTGCAGCCATTACTTGACATGTTGTACAACTGTGTGAAAAAGCACAGTGTGGCCTCACATACAAACAGGTATAAAGCCCTTCAGCACTGCTGAAGGCTGCTAAGTCCCGGTTTGTGTGCTTCTAAACGGGAGGGCCCATGGGAAGGCTTAGCACACCCTCAGTGAATGGAAGTACTTTAGCCACAGCTAGATCTAGTACTGTAAACGATGCTCCTTTCTCATGATGCAAAGCTAAACACTTAACACTCATCCAATCTTTCCTGATACAATGATTTCCTATAAAGGAATTGATACAACAATATGCTCAGATTTCTGGTAGTTTCTGTGTTTCTGTGACAGCAGTTTTGCTCAAATGAAACAAAAAACTGCAGAAACTGGGCATGCAGAGCTACAGACACTGAGAGACAAATACTACAACATGGATGTATCAAGCCACTTTATTTTTTAATGAGGCGATTTAGTCTAAAATGCTGAACTTTGTAACTTGATTATGCAAATCAAGGGCCACTGATGTTGAATGGACTGGAATTAGTATGAAATACGATGGATTCCAAAATAGCTCTGTTTTAGGTCTGCTAAACTCAAAAGCCATGCCAACTTTCAGCAAACAGACACTCCTGCTGTAACTTTGCTTCTGAAACAGTAACCAGTGCTGCATGCAAACTATTCTCGAGTACTGTGTTCTGATACATGACAAAACAAGATCTCTTGGGTTTTTATAACCCTCTATGCAAGAGGGGGAAAAAAAGTAAGGTATGAGACACCATAACATCCCTGGAGCATGAACTCAAGAAAGCAAATCATATCAAACACCATATTAAAATTACCTTCACGGAAGAGGATGTATGTAATCAGCTAAAATGTACTTTTGTGCAGAGTCACATCTGTCAAATGCATATTTCATGAGTGAAGATGCTTAAGGTTAAATTGAAAACTGCTGTGTTGCAGGCATTTTTCTTGAGCATTAAATGCATTAATTTTCTAAAATAATCAGTACACTGGGTACTTAAGGAAAGGTATGTTTATAATCTCTGATTAGCATTGCTCTTAATGGCTTTTTGTGCTACCATATTCGCTGTTCATAAAAACACCAACATAGAAGAGAGAACACAGATCTGAGGGAAGGCTTGCAGCCCAAACTCCTCTGAACACAGCACCTAAAGGGATCATAAGAATCGGTTTATTAATTCCTGCAACAACATATTTAGTTAGTACGAGTTTCCATCCAATCCAAGCATGTAGCACTTGTTGTGTTAGGTACACATAATCTTCTCATCCAGTATCATGATTTTAATAGCCTCAAATTCCAGGAAATGAGGTGGTAATACAGCCCCTTTGGGTATTCAGTGATTTCATTAATTTAACTTCTCCCTAAAATGCTCCTCAGGGCACAGGATATACTCCTATTTCTGGCAGGTTTGTGGGTAGAAACTCACTCATGAAGAAATGAGCACCGAATTCTTAATTTCTTTCCACTCAAATCAAGGAACTTATTCCTTCTCCTCCCAGCAACTTTACACTGATTTTAATCAAGCACAGAAGGGATGCTCGCTTACCCAGACACCTGTACATTTCTGCAGCCTTGTATCACTAGGGCTGCACCAGTGCGCACTGTAGGCATTGCACCCAGTTCTTCCATACGGTGCAGCCATAAGGCACTAAGCGAAATCCTATTCCTCTGTCACACAGGGTAACTAAAAGGAGAATTAATCCCAGTTAAAGGTGAGTGACATTTATGCATTATAAGGAAAATGAAAGCCAGTTTTCCTGTATCAACTGTGCTTTGAATACGCAAATACGCTTCTAAGGATTTGAATCAGCACTAATAGAGTTTGTTGATACTAGTGATTTCTGCAGTCTTGAACTTTTGCTAAAGGACCTTTTCTTCCTCTTTTTAAAAACACAAGGCACTATTAATACGGTACAACAAGCAGAGCATGTAAGACAAAGGAAAGTGCAAATATGGACATAGCTCAGCAAAATGACACAACCTAATAAGAATAAAATTAAAAAAAAAGAAGAACTGATGCTAGGTCTTACTGTGGTAAGTGTCGAAAGTCTTCTGAATACTGTTCATATTTGTAGTTCACAACATGCCACTGGGAACTGTAGTATTTACAAGCCTAAAAAGAAAATGAAAACAATAACTATATAATTACTACAACTCTTTAGACTCACTTAGGCTACAGAACTAAGAGAGATCTGAAGGAGTCCTCTGCACTAGAGAACATATTCTTCTCTTTTATAGCTGTGTGCACAGTTCTTAAAGGAAATTCAGAGTCATACGTTAACATTTTGAAGCACAATTTCCCTTTAAAATCAAATGCAGTGAATCACATATGCTTTATTGATTCTCATCTTCTTTGTAGGAAGCATCATTAAATCATATCGTTACTGCCTCAAAAACCTCTATCTAGCTTAGGCCTGACTTTCTCTATGGACATTAATTATACATTTTTGCTTTGCATCCTGCTTCATTACCTATGCCTTCCACTGTAAATACATTTGCCCTAGTCCTTTTATTCCCCCTTGTTGCAGCACAAGCCCTCTGCTTCTTGTTCTGCCCTTAACAACTGATTCTTAACCTCCTAATGATATTCAGGAATATATTAATAGGACTGTCATTTCTCACCAGTCTCATTTTCCCTTCCACACTGAATTTGCTCAGTCATCATCAATTTGTAGTTTTTATTTTCTGAAAAACTTCTTGATGGTTTTGCATTCACCTTTTGAAATTGTTCTTAATATATCAATCTCCCTTAAATAAGCAAACAGAACTGAACAAAGACTCTTCTGAAGTGCTTGTCTATGCTGTCAAACAGACAAGAATAACTGTGCAATTTACACAATAAAGAACTTTTATCAATGTAATCAGACACAATATAGCTTTTTAAAGGCAACAAGATCTATGAAATATGTATATTTATTGATAAGGTTCACATCTACAACACCACCACAACAGAATTTCCAATGATTCTTTCTACAGAGTGTAAAATGCAAACCGATACTTGTTCAGTATGCATGAGAATTTACCCCAGTATTGCATTACTTTGTCCTTACATTCCATCTGGGCATTTGTACAAGCTCATACAAAATGGACAGGAAGAAAGAGAGGGATCAAGCTTAAGAGCTAACAGTAAAAGCTGCTGCCCATGACCATAGGGAAGGGAGGCACATCAGGAAGGAACATGGTGAAGTTGTACAGTAGATAAAGAAGCAGCAGCATTGAAAGAAATCTTAGGTGGGAAGAGCACAGTCTCACAGGAAGGATGAGATGCCAGGAGACAAAGTGAATGGAATAAAGGATAGATCAATTATATTTAAAAATGAAAAGCTATGCAGACAAAGTAGAAGGAAAGGCAACAAAGGAACAGGATAAGTTAGGATCCTGTGAGTGGACTGGGAGTATTCCCTCTCTTCCCTGCCAGCCTCTTCTGAACCTCCCGTAGGAGTCAGTGATTGCACATCAGGCTGCTGCAGCAAAACATGAGATGGGCTGAAAAAATTAAGGTGGTGCTTTCTAAAAGTACTCATCACTGGCTTAACAAATCCCTTTTCTAAATCTTGTGTAAAACATGCAGAATATGTACCCACAAATTAATTTAGGTAGTCACAGACTTCTGTAACAGCTTTATTTGTTTTAGAGTATGGAAAAAATGGCCATGAAGAGGATGCACTTTTATAGGCAGTTCTCTCCCACCCTGATACTGAACTGAACAGTCTGCAGTAAACATTTCATGTGGATCTAGCATCTACTTTCTGGTCTGACACAAGCCCTCATTATCTTACAGGATGCAGAATAAAGTGTGCCCATTAGACAACATAAAATAATCACGTATGCTCTGAGAATGAGCATAATAATACAGCATTGTAACTGACTAACTCTGCACACTGCAGGGTCAGGTCCAAAGCCTTCCCCTGACAACCATTTTCCTGCACCACTCCAGTGTTGTTTGCGCTTTGCCTTTGAACAGAGAAAAAAAATCCACAGCCAAAAAAATCTTGTTTGTGAATCTTTATAGAATGACTTGATCACTCTTGTATTTTTATGATCTAAATTTCAGTTAATACTATCTGATAGCCACCTGGGCTATAAGAATAATCTTATAAGAGCAACAGATACACTGGTCCACATGATCCAATGAAAAACTCCTTCACTGAACGTTGTGAGGGTGAGCACAGACCCTCCCATTCACACTTCACTGGCTTTCTACTTGGCAAATGTAAACCAACTGAGTCTTCTACAGAAAGGACCACTTTTTCCCTGTGGTACTTTCATTACTAAGTATTCTACTTAACAGATGCAATTAAAGCCCACAGAGAATTCTCAACGCAGGCTTTTATTGCAAATATTATAGGCTGATGTGTTCAAAAAAACAGCTGTGAATAACACATAGAGCAGGACACAGTATTTTAGCTTGTAACTATAAAGGTTTATTGTGCTCCTCTATGAAATAGCTAATAAAAACAAAAATCAAAAGGGACAAGCAGCACATTCAAGTATCACTCAGTAAGTACACAGAAGCCACACCAATCCAGAGCAACAGCTAATGCTGCTATTGAACTAGCTTTTTGCAGCTATCCACTGTAAACTAGATCTAGTTTGTATGTTTGTTTCTCTTCAGACTATCCCAACTAAAAATTAAATACTTCTACTGACTTCTACAGATTTTGTTTTTTTTCTTAATTGGAAATTATTACTGGAAATTGAATCTTAGCAATGAGGAAAAATACCTGTGAACCTGATCTGAAGAGCAAGAAAAGCCTTTCTAGAGACAGAGATTTCATCAAGAGGCCAGAGCTGTATCATACTGTTCCTGGCAAAGATCAGAGGCACCAGTGCAGGGGCTGTTGAGCTGAAGTGGACTGTGGGGGAGGAAAAATACAGACGGAGAAATGGAGGCTTTGGGATGTGGGAGGGTTGGCACACGTTTACATCAACCTTTCTATTGTATTACTGACCAGGCAGGCTGCACAGCCCATTCCCCAGGGCCCCATCACATTCATGTCATTTCTTTTCTCTTGTTGCCCGGCTTGCCTAATTTTTCCTCAGAGAGAAAGACAATCCTACAAACTTTTTCCACCTGTAACTTTATAGCTCTGGATTCTGGTGATGACAGCGTGATGGCTACCACAGTGAGATTGGTACTTGAAGATTTACACTGCAATGCAAATAACCCTTGAGGTGGGGGAGTGGGGAAAGGGAGAAAGAAAAGAGAATGGGAAGTGAAAGAAACCAACTGAAATAAACACCTTGAAACATCTGAAAGCAACTCCCAGCTTATATTCTAAGATAATGTTATGTATGTTGTCTTTGGAAATACAGATATACATACATATGATAAAAGTAATTACTAGAACAACTGGGCCTCTTGCAGAGAAACTGTGTGCACCGTGCAATCCTGCCTCCCCACTCAGCCTTGAAGAGTGGCTATTTCTGAGGTAGAAAACAGAAGATACTGAACTGGGAAAGGCAAGCCCATGTAAGAGCTTGGAAACAGAAAGTGAAGACCTTCCAGTGTTGGATGTGGCCACAGCACTGAAGGGGAAGCTGCAGAGATGGCCCAGTGCTCTGCTCCATGACTAGGGACATGCATGGCACTGCTCACAAAGCCTTCCAAAGCTCTCTTTCCTCCTGTGACCTCTGCTGCAACAACCAAAAGCAGCATGCGGGGATTTGGGAAGGTAGTGTGATCACCCTGGCTTCATATTCACCCTTCCACTCAGGCCTACCTTACACCCACAACAATCATGGCAGCATCATGAATAGCTGCTAGCAGTGTGGACTTTCATTTTGGGGCTCTTGAAGCAGTTTCCAGATTACCACAGTTCACTCATACAGTAACACAGCAGTGTAACAAACCAAAAATATTAAACCAGACTATTATTTTGAAGCATTAAACATTTTAAAAGAGAATTTACATTTTCTGCTACCAAAAGACCCACTCTCTTTTAAATAACATGTCATTATCCCGACACTACAGTTCTTTAAAGTACTGGAAGCACTTAGATCTTGAAGTAGGGAAAATCTACACTGTGATGAGCAACTTTTTTGGTGACATTTTTCAGCAGAAGTTCCTATTTTAGAATCACAGAATCATAGAATAGTTAGGGTTGTAAAGGACCTTAAGATCATCTAGTTCCAACCCCCCTGCCATGGGCAGGGACACCTCACACTAAACCATCTCACCCAAGGCCTCGTCCAACCTGGTCTTGAACACTGCCAGGGATGGAGCATTCACAACCTCCCTGGGAAACCCATTCCAGTGCCTCACCACCCTAACAGAAAAGAATTTCCTCCTTATATCTAATCTAAGCTTCCCCTGTTTAAGTTTTAACCCGTTACCCCTTGTCCTATCACTACAGTCCCTAATGAAGAGTCCCTCCCCAGCATCTCTATAGGCCCCCTTCAGATACTGGAAGGCTGCTATGAGGTCTCCACGCAGCCTTCTCTTCTCCAGGCTGAACAGCCCCAACTTCCTCAGCCTGTCTTCATACGGGAGGTGCTCCAGCCTCCTGATCATCCTCGTGGCCCTTCTCTGGACTCGTTCCAACAGTTCCATGTCCTTTTTATATTGAAGACACCAGAACTGCACACAATACTCCAGGTGAGGTCTCACAATAGCAGAGTAGAGGGGCAGGACTTTAATTTGACTTTAAAATACGTCAGAGCAATGCAGATTAGCCTCTAAATAAAAAAGCCACAGAAATCAACTGTATGGACACACAACCAGTTTCAGTAGTTGCACAGGAGGCTGTGGCTCTTTTGACATTATGATTAACAAAAGTCACGTTTAGTAATTACTTACAGATCCTGTAGGCACAACCTGAAAAATCTCAAACAAAAAAATTCCCCCAAATGAATGGTGAGGTCTCTAAAAACTTAATACAAGTGACAACTCCAACTTTTGTACCTAGAAAATCTACACAGGGAAGTTAAGAGGCGCCCACAGGAATACTGCACTATAGCAGAAAAAATGGAACTGCATCACACATCAAATGAAATTTCAATATTCTTACACTGTTATTTCATTTTGATGTACTGCTTTTCACCCAGCATGGTCCCTACTGCTCTAAGAACTACAATTACACCCACGAAAAGGAGCCAACACTGGGGTGCAGGAAAGCTCACTCTCAACAGCTTCATCCCCAGCAACCTCTTCATGGTTCTTACCATGAAGACATTTCTTAAGTGTCATTTCCTAAGTGAAAACACCACAATCTGACATCAAATATAGAGTCGCTGCACTGGTTTAGCAATGCTGCATGTGCAGAGTGCTGTTAGAATGCTCCATTCCTGGTTTACCTCAGGCTTCCTTACTTGATATGATGGCATATGTCAGACATTGCACACAGGACACAATCAGGTCACACAAGCCATTACTAACTGGACTCTGCTCCCAGGCTTTCTCCAGCAGGTTGCTAAGATGACAGCTGTCTAGATGTCTGTAATTTGAAACAGGCAATTGGCTCTACAATGACTTTTAAAGTTACAAGAGTGCTCAAACACAGCTCAAGACTGTCAGCAGATTTCTGAAGGAGACAGGTCGACTTTTGCCTATGCAAGTTGGCCCTTTGATAACACTAACAAAAACTCCAAATGACCTCAATTGTACCATAGCAGGCAATCTACCTCAGTGACCAGTAAGAAGTGCACGGCAGAATGATGTACACTTGGATTTTAAGAATGCAACATTTACTCTACCACCTTTGCTAGAACATGGATGAGACCACCAATGATGGCCCTTGAGAGCTGATCCAAGGCCCTGCAGGTCTTCAAAAGAGCCCTTCCTGTAGCAGCCACTGCCACCGGGTCAGATGCCTGAAGCAAAAAGGATAGGTCAGGATGTACTTGGTCTACACAGGAAGGAGGGATGAGACAGTTTTCAGAGGTTCCCTCTGGGCTTATTTTCCACAATTATGCTGTATAAAATAGGGAAGCTTCCTCTTTGTGCCCTGCAAACATGCTTCCCCAAAACATATCCAAGTACCACCTATCAGTTTTTGAGAGATCACCTGACTTAAACTCATTTAAGAAGGGATATTTGACAGCTTATATTTATTTACTTCCCAGATTTTTTCATATATACCTAAAATTTCATTCATATAGGTACACACACAAATAGCATTTATGTGTGTGCATATGCATGCATGCTTTCTGAAAATACTGACTTGATGCAAATCAATATGGGATTAAGTATGTTTCAGTTGACAGCTTAGAGTTCCTCAAACTACATATAGCTTTGACTTGCAAAACTATCCCCTTCTATTTCTGAATGAAATGTGGGAAAAATCCCATGGACTGCCATTTGATCTGCATATCCAGGAATAAAGATTTTGGAAAAGTAATACTAGGAATGTTTTCACTGTCTAAAAGGGAGAATTTTATTTTGTTTCTGGTGGAGTGAATGTTTCTATTTGCCAAAATTACGGACCATGAGGACAATGCTGACTGAGATACATACATGCAGCAGACTGTGAGAACTGAGAAAACGCAGAATCTGGGAGGAAACAACACAGTACAGGTACAGTGTTCAGGGAAGTCAGGAATACTTGGGAAAAATAAACACTAAAGACAATTCTATTCTGGCTTTATAGGTTTCTGGAAACATCTCTTTTCTTGGAACCTAATTTAGTCACTCCAGCTCCTCCTGTCTAAGAAAAGTTAAGGTGGAAAAATCCACAAGGAAAAAATCCTAAAATGACTACTGCCATTTGAATATACCTAATAAATAGGTAAAAATTATTAGAGGGACTCAGATACTCATCACTCATGAAATGTAAAATATTTATTCTCTTTGCATCCTACAGAAAATATTTGGTTATCAAAGGGATATTTATTTATTCAAGTTACCTGAGTTTTATTTTTTCTTTTAATTTTCATCTTAGTTTCATCAGAAAGGAGAAGGTTGGATATCTTAAAGTAAATTATTTTGCCTTATCCATTACTGTAGTATCTGAACATCACGAACAGTAAAAGTTTTTTGGTTACTGAGGAATTTAAAAGCAGTGTTAAGAGAACTGAAGCAGCACAAATCTTCCACTACAGGTGGACAGCATCAAATGCTACCCATACTGAAAGCTTTCCTCAGCAATATCAGCCTCATCTTTCTTTATGTGGCTTGTCAGCTCTTTTGCATCCATAAACTGATGGTGCAGGTGCACAGGCAATCAAGTCATCCTGGCATGCCTGTAAATACTCTTTTTGATTCCTTGAGCAACGGGAATCTCATCAAATCCCCAGGCTGTCATAAGTATGGATTTTGGTAAAGGCTGGGGGAAAAAAACAAAACCAAAACCCAGCTGGTCCTCCAAGGACTCCAGCAACGGAAGAGCTACAAGTGGAAGTAAACCCTTCCTACTGTCACCAGCAGGAAGCAAACACCCTGGAAGAGAAAGATAGGGTTTTAAGACATTCTCACAGACTTCTGACAACCCTCATAAAGGACCTTGCAGTACCTTATAGACAAGGCCATGTGAACACCACCAAATGCCCAGAAGGATGAGACAGATGATCATGGATCTGAGCTCTTGAAATAGATTCAGTACCATGTGCTCACTCTGTGCCATATGAAGACAATTAGTTTTACCTTCAACAGCAGATCCTTCCTTTGTAGTTAACTGATTTGCTCCATGTCTTCATGTCGTAACTTGCTGAAGTACTGAGATAGTGTAATACACACTAAAGGTCAGAGATAGCCATTACTGATGGGAATACCAAAATGGCTTCAGCAAGATGAAGCTGTATATTGCCTTTCTATAGTTTCCCCAACAGCCTAATCAGGAATTAGGCATTTGATCCTGGGTTAGAACACACCCAGTTGATTAACAGATAGTCAAGTAGGTAGAAAACAGATGCCTTCATTGCTCATGAAATTATAGTATATTTGAAGAAAGATTCTTTCACTGAGTGAAGTGTTTGCTTTCTCACAGCTCCAAAAAAGAAGCAAAGGTCATAAATTCCACTCCTGCACAGCCATCCAGAAGTTCTGAACGCCAGCCTGGAACACAACAGACTGCTGCTGGGTCAGTACAGATTTGTGCAATTGCTGGAATGGACTACAGTCAAAGATCTTCAGAGCACCCCATGATCAGTTTTACTTAATTTTGGATTAGAAATCATCCTCCTCCTGGAGGTTAATTCATTTTATATACATCTTCTGGCTTGTGGCAAAGTGAAACATGTGTATTACTATTTTAAAAGAGAGTCTTATCCTGCTACTCTTCCATACATAGGCTTGATTCTGTAGTACTGTTTTTTCCACTCTCCCCCTCCCTTTGGCTCACTTGTATTGCAGAGAAAGCTAATAGATGTGCTCATTATGTATTTTACCAGGTTGTCATTAGCATCCCCTTGGAGGACTCAGATGTAAAGATTCCCAGACACTGTGCACTATGTTCCATTTTTAGACCCACTACTTTCTCTGTAAAGCCATGAGAACAGTGCTAGCCTTGCAACATGTGGAACCTTAAAATAAAAGGCAGACCCCAAAGTGCTGAAAGGACAGTGAGGCTTCTGGGAAGGTAGATAATTCCACAGGCTATGTTATCTTTCAACCCTACTGTCAGATTAAGAAAGATGGCAAAGTTCAGGCAATGTAAGCTGTCAGTAAGTTGTTATTGCTTTCTAGACCTGCTGGAGAGAAATAGGGCCAGCCTGTAAAATGCCATGTTGCATACCATTCAACAGATACATTTTTGCCTAATCTTGGATTTTATATTTTCTAATCCCTGTGTTTGTCTGCAAAATTATCTTGCAGTTATAATGCATGTGAAATAGCTCATTCAAATAAGAAAGTCAGGTGTGAGAAACCCCAATCTATGGAAAACAAACAAACAAACAAAAAAGGCAGAGAACACACACATGATGGGCTAATTTTAAGTGCTTGGAATTAAATTTGTTTTCATAAATCTGCTTTGTTAATGCAAATAATGAGCTATACTTTACATCTGTAGTGAAAGATGAGGAAGGTTCACGGAGCCATCTAAAGTAAATTCCTTTGAACAGTGCAGCCAGCACCTCCAATGTCCTCTCAAGTGATAAAACCAGTGACAACCTGAAATATTGCTGAGGCAGAAGGAAGAGTAGTTTTCTACAATCTCAGATCAGGGATGGAAACAATACAGCTATAGGTTTGTTTTTTTTTTTTAAAGGTAGAGCAATTAATCACTCCTGGTGGGGTCTAACTGCTGTGGAAGGACTTCAGTCGACTTTATGCTATGAAGGTAGAATAGACTAAATACTGACAATAAATATAAACCCCTAAGCATCCTTCAGTGAAACTGCTCCTCAGATAGCTATACAGGTAGCTTGGATACATACCTTGTAATAACTAACAGTCTAAACCAGCATCAAATAGTTATCTTTTTTTTGGACAGTAATCAGCATTTGCAAAATGCAAAGCATATTCAGGTCACCAGTGATTAGCATTCATGTAAAAATACCAACATTAGTATCAGTGGACTACTAGTGACAGGGAATGCAGCTGGAAAACAGTAGAATGAAAGATCGATTCCTTGCAATTTTTCTAGATACATCTCACAATGGGCACCTGCAGACATGCTGTTAACCCTCCCCCACCTTCTGGCCCCAAAACTCAAACCTGGTTCAAATCACTGAAATAATATTAAAAAAGATGCTCATTTTAACCATAGCAAACCCCAAACCCTTGATTTTATTTAACATTAAAGACTACACAGACTAGGTATTTACCTCTTTAACAAATAAATTTTCTGCTTTTTGTTCTGCATCTTCAGGTACAGAAGGATACAGAGTCCTGATTTCCAGTGAAATTGTGTCTGTCTGACAATAAAAAAAAAAAAAGAAATTAGTCAGAATGACATAACAGCAGCTTTGTCTCATAAAAGGTTAAGAAACTTATTATCATGGCTTGCATTTTTCAATTTGTCATGCAGCCAATACACATGCATACCAACAACTACAACCCAGCTCCTGCCCACACACGCTATTCAATACTATCAGCTAAAGCATTAATCACAAACAAGAGCAGTATTTGAACAGATCTCTGGGAACAAAGTTGTTCCAAGCAAACTTGCTTCAGTCTCTGAGGTTCCTGATAAAAAAGTCATCAAGTCTTCCTTGCATCCTCTCCCAGAAACACACGCCAAACCCAACAGTGTTACTTGCTTCCACCACTTCCCTTCTGTACCACATGCCTTTTCAGCAAGGAATGTGGAAACAGTACTAAAAGCTTTGGCTCTTCTGGAAGGAGAATAGAGAAGCAAGTCCTCCAAATAAGCTTCAGAAGGACTACCAGAGGACAGCTTGATGGTCAGAAAGCAAGTGAAACCAGGCAACAGCTTCTCAGTGGGGCACTTCCATCCATGAGTGCAGACAGCAGAGCAGGATCAACATGGGACTCCTGATGCTTTCTGCAACCTCCTTTCAGACTCAACAGACATTGCATGAACTAAGCCATTGTTTTTTGAAAGCACTGAGCTGGCTTGTTGGGCCCCACAGCAGGAAACCACACAGAGAAGTGCATCTCCAGAAGGTCTCCACAAGGAGCCAAGCTTCCCACCAGGCCAATGAGAGGCCAGGGCTACCAGCAGTGCTCCTCTGTGACCCCAGGGCCTCCATGCTGATGTTGGGCAAGGGAGCCACTTTGCAAAAGTCACAGGAGAAAGCTTTGGGTTATACTGAATTAATCCACAGATCTGGCCCACTCACTTTCTCTGCTAAAAGAGGGGAAAACAAACAAAACCAAACCCCAGCAGTCCAGATTACGCTCTTAGTTATAATAGAGTAACTCCATTATAGTTATAATGGAGTAACTCCATCACTCAAGACAACAAACGACTGAAACAAAGACAAATCTGATCTCCCACACATATTTTCTCTTCCGTTACAGAAAGGGACACAATTTCTGGAGTGTGAAGGACATATGACTTGTTTAGTATGAAGAACAATTACTTACTAATGTCATGAAGCAGCCTACAATTATCTTCTGTGCCCCTGGAGGACCTCTTTCCAGTCCCTAGTCTCAGACTAAAAGGTGATGCTTTTTCTCTACAAATTGAAGCACCCAGACTCTATGTGACTATTATTGACTGCATGGATATTACACACTGCATTTTTCCTTACAGCTTACACAGACCAACATTTTCCATATAAGTAATTAAGTCAGAAAGGCACGTATCACTCAGGCAGATGTAAGGGTCATGGGATTTCCCAAACTTTTCTGTTGCATCTGGATAGCTCAAGATGCAACATGATTTGGCTCCCACAGATAATAATGGTGGTGCCTTTTAGACACCAAAAAGTGAAAACCCCCCTGCTGCTCTGGAAAACTAAGTGCAGTTTCCTAAATGCAGGTTCCTGATCTCTACCCAGCTGTATCACCAAAGCCTGCATGCACTGGGGATTTACACAGTCATTTAGTCTATGAGTAAAAGAGACAGCAGATGGAGAAGTATGAATTTTCAGACCACATTTAGTAACAGTGAAGACGTCTGAATCCTTGGTTGTTTAGGGAGTTTCCAGCAGTACCCACAGTCTCTGAAATGTGCTTCATTACTTTTACTTCACGCATAAGTGACATTTTACGTCCCTTTTATTACGTGATCCCAAGATGACTTAATCCCTGAACACAGCTAAAAATGCACGGATGCCCTGAGGTCCATCATATGGAGTTCTTCTGCACCAGCAGTAGCAGCCACAAAACACCTACCCTGTCCTTCCATGATATCACCACCACTGAAGATCAGCTGCTGTTTCCAGACTAAAGCAGAGTGGGAGACCACAAGGGAAGAGATGTGCAATGCATTCTGTACCTCACTTTGACCCTGTCGGGTTGGTGACTAAGCTGCAGAGAGACCACCAAGCTCTTTCATTTGCCCATAACAAAACTTGTCTGGTCCATGTATTACGCAGAAGATAATGTTCAGTATTTTTTTTTAGTTGAGACATATAGTAAGTCAACTATTTTTACCTAATACAACACCTCTTGTTAAACAGTATCAACACACTGACCAAAACAGGTAACATTTGCTTTAATAGGGTCATTGTGCCTCCGCTTCCCTTACACAACTTGTTATAGAGACTGTAGCTGAACAGGACATGTAACTCAAGCTCACTGTTGCACTTCTCGTATGCTTCCCCCCTTTTCTTCTCAACAAGACTGCAGTTGAAAGAAACAAAACGGACAGATTGGGCATGTTGTGTTTGCAGACTTTGCCAAACAATATCACAGGTTTATTTACATAAGAATTGGGAGGTGGAAAATTTTGTGTATTGTTATATTTAAACCCCTTTTTAAAAACTACAAAGCACTTCCCTTCTCAGAATTAATTATGTTCAACCACTTAGCTGCAAAAGCTTTGCCACAAAAACACTTCCTGTTTATAACTGATTGATTACTTCCAAAGTTAAATGCTCTTACAGGCTGATCAGACATAGAACATATTCAGCAAAACCTTCTTACTTCAGAAAAGGAGTGAATTTCAACACCAGATGAAGTGTTTCTGAAAGGGTCAAAAAAAAAAAAAAGGGTTTTATTTACAGAACTCAGCATTTATAAGTGTGCTTTGAATGAAGCATAATTAGAATTCTACTGTTCCGGTAATCGTAGCAATTGTCTGTTCATCAGAGGCCAGCTATCTTCTTATTTGTGCATGCAACCTGTGATAATTGAACAATGCAGGTATCATGTTAAAACATTAAATTTCATAATTCTTCTGAATTATTTCTTAATCTATTTTATACATGTATCCTGTATCAACAATGATTTGGGGCATTCAGCCAGGCTGTCTCATTTGCATAAGCTATTGGCCCCAGGTGTTCCATTAGTTATAAGGTGCAATTTAATTAAGCACCTTCTCTTGCTATATTCACTTCTGACAGTGAAGGCCAAAAGTTAATATTGATCCTTATCAGTTATTAGGAATAACTTTATTATGAATAACGTATTTAGGAGTGTCTGCTTCCCACTGACATGGCGAGTTCAGCATTTGAAAATGGAGTTCAAACTCCGTTAGCCATTTCAAATATTTTCACTCTAAATCTGTTCTAAGTTTTAGTCTGAAAGCATATTACCAGCGGTTAAGTCTTTAGACAGATGCATCAAAAATGATTATATTTACTTCCTGAAAAGGCAGCCCTTCTGAGAGAGCTAACCGCACACAGGCAGAAATGTTCCTGTATGTTAATGCTTAGATTCAGTCGCTCTAAAGAAAAGCTGCACAGCCCCATTTTTATCCAAGTAAACAGATTTACTTAACATTACCAAAAATTATAATGAGTTAGTCCATCTAATGAAAAAGCAGGATAAGCTTGTATAGCACCTTTGCTGTATAAATACTACCGTGCAAATGCTGTCACTATACGTGGCTCTGTTGCCTGTCCCAGCACAGACCTCACTGAGGGGGTACGTGTGTTGAGGCAAAGGGAAAGGAAAACAAGCACAGAGCACACTGACAGAATAGATTTTGCCTCATTATTCACTGAATCACATTCAGTGTGAGAAGCTATGCTTTACCCATGCACTGTTTGCTTTGCTGCATTAGTTCCCTATTTAAATAGCCTATTTAAATACCTCTCGCTTTCCTGCTCCTGACAGCCAATGTGAACTTGCACTTCAAGCATACCCGTATCCCATTAGTCCCGAGAACAACGGACTCCATTTCTGCTCCTCTAAGGATGAGCAGACACAGCCTATCACATAGGAAAGTGGGAGACAAGTCATGTGCTATAGAAAATAACCCATGACCTCACTACTGTAACTCTTCTGATCTTAGAAATAAGTCAGATTTACAGGGTTATTTCCAAGGAGGCTCTAAGTCATGCACCTTGAGCTGCTCCTATTGGCACACATGCTCTGTTTCATGTGAAGAGGCAGTGTTGTTGCCCACTTTTACCCTCTCCCCTTAAAGATTCATCTGTTTCTGCTGTGAACTTCTGTATCCAAATGAACAACTTTTGTCTCTGTACAACATCTAGATCACAGAGGTTTCACAACCTGAAAGGCAGATTCTGGCTTGTTCAGAGCTAAAAAAAAAGGCCTGTAAGCACTAAACCTGTAGTGATGGAGAGTATCAGCACTGTATGATTCAGCCCCTCTTCTAAGACCTCTATGACACTTGGAGGGCACCTGGGTGGGCTTTCAAAAGCCCAGAAGAGCCAGGAGCATGTCAGACTGAACTTCAACAGATTTTACATTACGCAAAAGCTTTGCCATCTGATAGCTATCCTAAATGCAATGCATTATCATTTCTATTGCAGGTTCAACTCAGGCATTCAGCCACATTTATACAATTACACAGGTTTGGTTTTTTTTCTTTAAAAAACGATTATTAATCACAGTTACAAAAAAGTGAAGCATCTTTTCTCCAGCTGGAGTAAAACCAGAGAATGCATCTTTGTATGTACAGATTTTGTATTCTTCTGTTGAAATGCAGGGAAAGGGAAGAATACAGTCTTATCAGGTTTAGACTGACACTGAGAATTCTTTGCTGTTTCATAGACTTCTCATAAGATGTTGGAAATTATCAAGAACAATCTTGTGAGAATAACTGCATTCTCTTTGAATGACATTCAGAGAAAGCAATTCTGGGCTGAAACAGAAGACCAGACAGCACAGCAGCTATGAGGCTAACTGACCTGTATCTGACGCATGTGGTGAATACTACAGATCCAGAAATGGGAAATCATTATTAAAAGCAGAATTTTCTCTTATGCTCTCTGCTTCAGATGATTGTTTTGCTGGGTTTTCATTCCAAAGAGGCTTTTGCTCATAGGATGTACTAACACACAGGTCCAAACTGAGGCTGCATCAACACTGAGTCACAAAGTCTGAAGTAACTGTAATCATTAGGAGTTAAACAGTAATGTCCACCATTTCCTGAGGCATTATCACATTAAATAACACTCAGAGCCAGGCTGAGCACCTCCTAATTCAGTCAAAGGTGGATCTTATTCTACTCAAATGGCTGACCCAAACTTTTGTGCACAGGTGATATTTCAGCAGGAAGGAGCATGGCTATAAATAGCTGGAGCTGAAAAACCTGTCTGCTATGAAAGCTCTGCAGTCCTATATGGTAGCATAGGCTCTTGTTACTGCAGCTGACTTCAAGAGAACGTAACAAAGAAAAGAGACAGGTTTATTGCAAGGATATGGACCCTACCTACCGCTGCCTCTGCCCTTCTGTGAGTACTGGCTACTTCTGCAATGCAAGTACTCCTCTCATCTGCCTTAATGTATTTCTTTTCTTTTTTTTCTTTTTTTAATTTAAACATATTATGCAGAGCAGCTGCAAAGCCCAACACAGAGGAAACAATAGAAGTAGCCACTAAAAGCCAGCCAACAGCTGCTCAAAATGAAATGAAAGTAAGAATATGAAAATATGGTTTGACAGACAGACTTCTCGAGCAGTAGGACATGATTCTTCTTTCACTGAGACAACTTGCGCCACTGACTTGAGTTCAGTTATTTTAAATCAAGGGGCTCAAGGGCCTTGTGACAGCACACAGTATGTCTAGCCAGCTTTATAATGCTAAATTTCAATTTCATAAATTTACAAATGTGTAAAATGGATAAAAGAATTAACAATGATAAGGAAATTTATTCTGTTTAGTCTTCTCTCAGTCCCATGAGCACATTAACTCAGTTAATGCCACCAAGGAAATAGAGCCATTTAGTAAAATAAAGCAGCAAATTAGATTAAGCCAGCCCCACAGGACAGTAGCAGTGCCATGAGCTAATGGGAAGGGCCCTCACACAGCAGTTACAGTTGGTCACAAATTGAAATGTGTTTCCATTAGAGAATATCTATTCATCAAAATCTAAATCCTTTAAAAGATGGGTTGATTTTGAAGAAGTTGCAGTTTTGAAGATACAGGCAATCAGCCAGTTTACTGTGCCTGGCAGCCTGACCAGGCAGCTCCTGCCCTCCTGAGCTGCCCATCACTGCTGCAGGGAGGGCTGCCCTGGACTTCCAGGTTCTCAGGTTCTTTGCAGATGGCCAGGACAAACAACAGGGAACCCAGGATGAGGTCAGGCAGCTCCACAGCTGCAGGATCCGGTATCCATTGCTTGTCAACATCCCACCATGGGAGCCTGCCTTGGCACTGGGGACCCTGCACACCCCATCACTCAGGATGCCAGGTCTCAAACATCACTGGAGAAGAATTTAAGACAATCCCAAAACCAAACAAAGATCAATTACACTTGGATTTATCTTTCTTGTGCAATCTAACATCAGCAACAGCACAGCTTGGAAATATCACAGCCACTGTCTAAGAAGTCTGACTTTGAGCAGAAGGCAGGGAATCATGGGCTGTCTTATTCTAGTGGCCAAATACATTAAACAGAATAGATCAGAAAGACTGGATGCAAGTTACGGAAGCATGATTAAATTAGATTGTAACAGAAAGGAGAGGTTCCAGCACTGGTCAAACTACCACTATGCTGAGCAAACAGACTAGTATACATTATGGAATAACATGTTTTCTGAGTTCCTGAAATATATTTGAGAACAACCAGGGCTTCAAGTTCCCATGGGTGATAAACAGCACAACAGGGAACATGCACTGCAAGGTGCAACTTTAAGAATAAGAACACCAAATTTGAGAGCAATAAAATCAGCACCATGACCCATGACTATTAAACTAATATAATGAATACTTATAACAAATTTGTTCTAATGCATTCTAACAACAGATCTGCTGTTCTCTCAGCCCACTGACACTGGGCACCCAAAAGGACTGTCGTGATTTAACTCCAGCCAACAATAAAGTACCATGCAGCCACTTCCTCACTCCCCAGTTTAATAATGGAAATTAAGAAAATAATGAAAAGGGAGAGAATAAAAAGAGAGAGGAAAAAAACCCACCATAAAGACAAGTGATGCACAATACAATTCCTTACAACCTGCTGACCAATATCCAGCCCATCCCTGAGCAGCAACCAGTCCCTCCCGGCCAACTCCCCCCAGTTTCTACCCCAAGCATGACGTGCTGTGATATGGAATACCCCTTTGGCTAGTTTGGGTCAGGTGTCCTGTCTCTGCTCCTTGGGGTTCTGCTGCCCCTCCTCACTGGCAGAGCATGAAACTGAAAAGTCTTTGATCAGGGTAAGTGCTACTAAGCAACAACTAAAGCATCCATGTGTTATCAACATTACTCTCATACTAAATCCAAGACACAGCACTGTACCAGTTACTAGGAAGAAAACTAACTCTACCCTAGCCAAAACCAGGACAGAGCTTTATCTAACTCCTGAACAGTAAATTCACTAATATATAAAGGAAAAAAAAGAGTGAATTTTGTAGGAGGGAAGTAAAGCATTATACATATGTTTAAAAAAAACACGTTAGAGAGCTCTTGGGCAACTTCTGCCTTTCTCTCTAGCAGTAAAGATAAAATAAAGAGATGAACAGACAAATCTAAAAGAAAAAATAACATGTATTTGCCTTTTACTTACTGAAAAGTCATCATCGGGGAACAATATCAGATCCTTAAATTGGTTATCCCCAATATTTTTTTCAATCTCTGTGATAACAGCTTCATAATCCAAAGGCTCCAGGAGTTTGGGTTTTTCCTGCTGTGGAAAAAAAAGAAAGATCAAGTAATCTTGTTACGTTCAAATTTGCCTTCCTCACCCTTCATACACTGCATTCTGCTGCGTTTTTCCTTTTTTTACACCAAAGTATGAATTCTTCCCAACTTGTTGCAGCTGAGCTCATGCAAGAACAGTGGAAATGAGGAAATTGGGCCATCCGTAATGGTCATTCTCCATATAATAACTCAAGAGCGACCTGTCAGCTCATTACAGTGACCAAAACAACCACATTAACCTACCTGTCATTCTCAGGAACACGCTCTTTTCCTCCCTAAATACATATAGTCAAATAGACAAATGGACACATTTCAAACAGAACACAGATATAACTTTGAGCTAATATATTTTACAATAAGTAACCTACTAATTTTTTCACTGTCTTATACAGTCCCACCTCTTGAATTGCTGGCAGGTTGTGAGTGCCACCACACTGTTGTACTTGGTAATAATCCAAGGTTACTCTCCTGGAATAAAGTATCTGGCACCCACCCCTATTGTTTCTCTTGTAAGAAACTGGACTACTATCACTGTAATAGGACTATTATTGCCTGAAATAGCAGTAAAGTAAGAAACCATCATGGGAACAGACAAACAAAAGTAAAGCCACACTGTCTCAAAATATAGCCCAAAAATAGAAAAAAAAGAAGCCCATCCAACATGACAATACATTAAACAGATGAAGAGTCACATATTAAAGTTACAACATCTGCTTAATTCAAACTCAGAGAAACTCAGTGAAGGGGCAAGAGAACTGCCAGAAGGGATGAAAAAGCAGGTCATGATGCAATAGTGGATGTTAAGTAGGCTGCATATTACCCACTGTTCTTGTATTGTGCTAGAACAATACAAAGTTTTTCTCCCTCCCCCTTTCTAAACCAAAACCACATTGTATTGGAAAAGAAAGCTTTCACATCTCCATAAAACAAATTTCTGCAATGGATAGTTTCATGATTCTCCATCACATTTGATTATGTGTGTATATATATATATATATATATAATTCACATATAGTCCTTTATACATATAACAGTCCAAATACGCAAGTCTCTCCCTCTTCTGACTTAATTCTAGAGAGTTCTTGGTTTTTCCATTAATTAGTCATCTCAAGATTTCTCCCACCCTTTGTGAGAACTGTTTCTCTTCTACATTAAGGTCAAGATTCCCTTTTGTGTCAAATGTATCTATGAAAAGTTTAATTATCAGTAACACAGCCACACAAAATAGGTTAAAACACTGGGATACTCATGTTCCTAGAAAGTTATTCAATTGCCGAATAGCTCATGATAGGATCACAGAGTAACACAAGACCTCCACAGGTTTTCTACTCCAAGCCCCTGCTCAAAGTAAAGCAAGCTGGATCAGGC
The DNA here is from genome assembly GCF_028554395.1 of Pezoporus wallicus. Classification (NCBI taxonomy): domain Eukaryota; kingdom Metazoa; phylum Chordata; class Aves; order Psittaciformes; family Psittacidae; genus Pezoporus; species Pezoporus wallicus. The sequence continues at coordinate 3,165,532 of NW_026640059.1, forward strand.
TGCTTGGGAACTAGTCCAGATAAATCTTGAAAACCTCCAAGGATGGAGATGCAATTTAAGAAGTTGGAGCTGTTCCTCCAACAGTCAGTCTATTAACTCTCTTCTCAGTCTATTAACTCTCTTAATCCTGTTTGCCAGCTTAACAGTTAATAAACTTCTAAAAATCATTAGTATTTAGTACTCACAGGCCAAGAGCACTATCTACTGATGATGAGACATTAAAGACTTGTAAAATATAGACAAGATCAACACAGAGGAGTAATAAATGAAACTTTTTTGAAAGCTCCTTCTCAAGGAAACTTGTTCATGAATGTTGCTGTGGTATGCGAGGGGTTGGAGGGAAAGAGAAACAATACTTAACCTACCTAAATACATTGCATCTACCAACTCCCAGGAAACAACTAAAAGGTTTTTCTGCATGAATAAAATAAAAAAGGATTGTAACACAGATGCTGTGTTAAATTCCTTCCTAAATGAATGTGGAGGTGTACAGGGCTAGTTGTCTGCCTTGCCTTACAGTTATGAAAGGGAGACTGAATTAGAACTAAAAGTTGGAATTGTTTACAGAAAAAAAGAACTTATCTAGAAGACCACTGTAAAATACAAAAGGCCCAAATCACAGAATGGTTTTGGTTGGAAAAGATCTTAAAGCTCATCCAGTTCCAACCCCTGCCACGGGCAGAGACACCTTCCACTAGACCGTGTTGCTCAAAGCCCCATCCAACCTGGCCTTGAACACTTCTAGGGATGGAGCAGCCACAGCTTCTTTGGGCAGCCTGGGAAGAAACACCTTTAAAGTTTAATTTAGATTCTGTGACAGGACTGTATACCAGTATGCGATGTTCAGGTAAGACAAGGCACCCTGCTAGGATACATGAGACTTCATATTAAACCAGTCATGTCACTTTAGACTGCTCTAAGTTGGAACTTGGCCCTGGCCAGTACCAGTTGACACATTAATATCCAGTCCTGCTCAACAAACACTTGGGTTGAGTAGCAGTTGTATTCTTCAGGGAGGTTCCAGTCTTCCATTTACTGACAACGGTTCCTCACAGGAACGTATGGGCTCATCCAACCATCTCACGGTGCACAGCTCACTTTTGTTTCCTTTCAAATCACGTTGAGTGACCCCACCATGCTTTACCCATGAGTTTCAGATTCTCCTTCATTAAATCTGCCATTGTACCTAGTTATTAAATAATCCTATATAGACGTAAGTTTCAAGGAGTTAAAACATGAAAACACCAGTGCACACTGAGTATACCATCTCTGATGTACCTCAGATTTTGGCAATGATGCCCAGGTCTGAACAAAGTTCACTCAAATTCTGGCAGACAGCGAACTCTGTAGTAGTGCAACTGTTACCTTCAGCGGGAAACTTTATAGCAACCGCTTACAAGAAAACTCAAAGTAAAAGTGAAAAAAAAAATACATGGGTACAAACTGGAACACAAGAGGTTCCACTTAAACTTGAGAAGAAACTTCTTCTCAGTGAGGGTGACGGAACACTGGAACAGGCTGCCCAGGGAGGTTGTGGAGTCTCCTTCCATGGAGACATTCAAAACCCGCCTGGACACATTCCTGTGTAACATTATCTAGGTGTTCCTGCTCCGGCAGGGGGATTGGACTAGATGATCTTTCGAGGTCCCTTCCAATCTCTAGCATACTGTGATACATGCATTGACATTTATGAGGTACAAGAGTTTTATGCCAGCATCTCTCCTGTGTAGTGGTTTCACTAAAACATGTATGTTTTCTGCAGAAAGCTTGTGTCATTGACTAATCTAAGAATCCTCCCTTCCTAAAGCAGATACTGTTAGGTTTTGCAACAATCTCAACTTTTAGTAACTCAGATATACCACGGAAACCATAAATGTCCACTCTTCAAAACCAGACATGTGTCAACACAATGTTAATGTAGGTCAGATGCTCCTTGGAAAGGTCATGAATGTTAGCTTTCAAAATCTTCTGAAAAAAAACCATAAAGTAAGCACATTACATAAGTAGCCATCTTCCTATTCAAGTCCTAGACTAAGAAAGAGCTGGGGAACCCCACAGATCTTGGGACTTCTCTTGAAATATGGGGAAATTCCATAGGAATGTGTGGCATTTTCAGGTTCTCTATACCAAGAGAAAGTACCTTTTTTGCTGGGCTGGCAGAAGGAAGCAGTATTCCTTCTTCCCCTTGGAAATCCCTATGAGGTTGGGCTGAGCGCAGCTAAATCTTCAAAGTTAACACCGCACAGATGTTCTGATGCAGGTGGAGGCAGGGTAAGCTATGTCACATTGGCCTCTCTTTTCAGAAACTGGCAGCACTCAGAAAGCTGCTCCTGATAGCTGTCTGAAACACTCCAGGGGAAAACTTCTCCTTGACAGCTGCAAGGTCATTCACATGAGTCAAGAATGCAACTCAAGAAAACCCTGAAGCAGAGAAACACAGTGAGCGTATGAACATCACTGTTCCCACAGCACTCATTCTCTTGCTCTCAGTGCTGCAAAGGGCATGATCTGATGGAAACATTTTAACAGATGTTAAGAGAGATGACTTATGAGAAAGCTGACACATCTGAAATGTAACTAAATGTAAGTAGATGTGACATTACAAAATCACTGCAAAACTTTTCAGTGAAGCACTTCAATATTTTTCTATAGAGGTAATGACATCACAGCAAAATCCTGTATAGAATGCAGTACTGTCTTATGCCAACTCCCATAAAACTCCCATAAAAAAGAGATGCAAGTAATAGCCCATTCTCCATGCACCAACTGCAGAGATAATCTAGTCCATTCCCTGCCAACATCAAGCGTGCCAATAGCACAAACGTGATTCCTCTCTTTATCAATTCTGCATGTTCTCACAAACCTTAAGTCTATACAGTATGGACACCAACTCCATCCTTTGTGGAGACGGTTCTTTGCTTAGCACTGCAACACTTAGTATCGCATTAGTGATGGGAAGTGGCAGCTGGTTTAGCTAGCAGTTTATCTCTAGAAGGCAAATGATTGCTCAGTTTTCTCAGCACAGGCAGACAGAAGCAGCAATGCTGGGATTAGTGAATTTCTCCCTGCTAGGACTAAGCAGAGATTTGTAAATGAGTAGGGCTGATTTAAAGCTAATTTAATAACCATAGTGCTGCCTCTTCTCAATTTAACTTGTCTGTTCTTTTTGGAAACAGACCAACCTAGCAATCTGTGCCAAGATCGAATTTTGCTGGCTTGGATTTTCATAATGCTTTTTATATTCTCTATCTCAAGTGAGTAATGAATTATGTTTAGTTGTACTGAAATGGTTGTGAATGCATCTAGTAAAAAGGCACTCTCTGAGTCCTCACCTGCCACAACAATCACAGCAGTACCATTTACTTCACACCCTGACAGCGTTGTGGAGCGAACACCTGTGTGTTGTTGAGCCAGGTTTTCCAGACTGAGTTGTGAGGAGATCTTCAACGAACGTGAGAGACAACACCACAGAGGGATAATCACTTAATTTCTGAGCAAAACAGCCCAGATTCCACCAGTGACATACAGTTTGAGTGCCTGATGGCAATCTGTTCTAGGTACAACAGCATCATTTTTCCCAGTAATAATCACCAAAAATATCCACGTAAATGATTTTACAGAAACGGATACGGTACCTGTCTTGCCTCCAGGCACACAGACATTGTGCACTGATGCTAGTACCCATCTTCTCTTCATAATTATAGGATAAAATGACTTACATATCCTCCTCCTGAAGCTGTAATTCTGTAAACACTCACTAAAGAAGGAAATGATGTAACTGACACCAATAATCTTTGGATAGTCAACCCAAGCACTTCTCCGTTCTAAAAATAAGCTAGACCAAATGCTATGATTTTCTAATGCTTTAATGATGTATGATTCCCAGACACCGAATCCTGAGTATCTAAAATCCACTGAATTTAATACAGATGTTTAAACTAATTTCTTCTCTTCCCCACGCCAGGAAGAAGAAAATTCAAGAAACAGATGCACAGAAACAATTTAAACTGATGGGCTTCAGTTACCTGGACTAATGTATCTTCATGACTTGAGGATCCACCACATGTTTATGAAAAAGAGTCAAAAGAACTGTGGTGGCCAAGTTGGTCAGGATCAAGCAGCATTCTGATTTTGTATTTCACCCAAGCTCTGGCTTGTCTAAAATTGTAATTCATTCTAGTGTGCATCTGAAATACCGAAATAGGGAGACTTAGAAGAGAAAGGGCCACTTACTGAAATAACAGTGTTGCCTTCCTTCATTTTTTTATAGACTTCTCAATGATACCCTTAACCAAGTCCAATCTTATTAGAACTCACAACAGCAAATTAAATTACTTTCTGGGATGACATCAATGTGAAGTGCTTCTCACACTTCTTGCTCTTCCTTTCCTTTCCCCAGGTAAATACTGTCTCTAACATAATACATGCCTTTAGATTTTTTTTATATTGTTAATAAATGTAGTTAATATTATTCCACCAGGGTGGGCCAATTGAAGTTAAGTACATCTTTGCCAAGCCTGTCCAAACTGAAGCTAAATAACAGTCAGGACCCCCTGACTTTTGGAGGAGGTGTAGTGTAAAGGCTGAATTTAAGCCTGCCTTTAGGCGTGCCTGCGATAGAGACTGCCCCACAGCTCTGAGACACGCTAGCCACCGCTGCCTGAATATTCAAGGAGATGAAGCTGAGGCCAGAAAACCATTCCATTTTATGGAGTCACCGAAACTTTTGCTTTTTGTAGGACCAATGCATGTCACTATTCACCATCAGGCAGTACAGCAGTCTGATACCTAGGGTGATTTCCATGGAAAGGGTGTCTGCATTGGGTAAACCTTTTTCCCCTACCAGCTAAGATCATGGGTGAGCAGCCAGATGACCCAGAGGGCTCCCAGCAGTGAGTCCCATGGCAGCATCTGTTCCCAGTGAGTAAAGGCAGTGCAGCCATGGGGGGATTATGGAGTCTGCAACACCTGCAAGCCGCTAAGCTGAGAGTGAGAGGTCTCATCAACCCACAATGCTCTCACCCCACAGTCCTGCCCTCTCTCTGCTCCCAACACACTCCATGTTATCTTAGAGATTTTCTGAAAGGAAAGTAAGATTTTCATTTCAAGCATAGGGGAGGAAATTCAGGCTCTGCAGAAGGTATTTCGGGAAAGAACAGGGAAACACAGCCAAAAACAGCAGGCAGATGGTTCTTCCTTTTATTTTAGACCTCACCATTTTTACAACTGCTTGACCTGGCATGCATCTATTCACAGTCAACAAACTCTGGCGATGTTACAGAGGCTATATTTGGCTCAGTGTCTGACCCACAGTCAACAAACTTATTAAAATTAGTGGTACAAAGAAAATTTTCTGTGACAACTTTTCCACCCTAAAAGACATCCACTTGTCTGGTCCAAAATGTTTAATTTGCCATGTCTTTCAGTAAACCTTGGAGACTTGCACTTGGAAAGAATTCAGCCAGTATTTCAGGCTGCGCAGCACAACTGATACACTCTTCAGTGTCAGTGGTGAAGCCAACATACCAATAAATTTCATTAAGGGGTTTGCCAGTTCCCACAAGATTCTGGTACAGAGAAATTTGCGAAGAATTACAACAAGATTCAAACCCCCAAATTCCTACTGACTCAGAAATGAGTTTTACTAAATGAGACTTACTCTGTACCAACACTGGGATGGGATGAATCCCAATTTCTTACATTGGAAATTGCCATTGTTTTCTGGTTCAAAATCTATAAAGGTCTACTTTGCATATTTGACAGCTTTAGCAGTTACTGTGAGGTAATTCAGTGTGTTAAATAGCTGAAAAATGGAAACACCTCTCATCTGGATGAGCTAACTCAGATCATTTTCATTCAGCAAGCCAACCGATCAGCAGCCATGGTTAAGACTACATAAACCACAGGGACCTGTTCTCAGGCAACTGAGAGCAACCTACTCTTTCTGTTACCTTTTGTTTCTCAAGTTAGAATTTCTCGTTGCTTTCATTACGAATTCTGAAAGCACTAGGCCTCACAAAACTATCTCACTCACAGTTCAATTATGCAAGCCACACAGGACTGTTGGTTCAGCAAAGCATCCATGCTGGGGGAGACTGGGGATGCTTTGTGCTATTCTCAACTTAGCCATAAGTATTTCCTGAATTCTGTTTTTCAGCCACAATTACACCTGGCACTGTAGCCTTGCTGTGGTGCTTTCTGAATCTGGACGGTATATGCACAGGCATCTTCAGTGAGTAGCATTTGCCATTCTAGACATTAGATAAAACTACCAATATAGCCTGCAAAATATTCAAGGTAGTAAGAAAACAGCTTACTTGTCCTCCGTGCTTATGCAGTAGCTAGAAACCTGGTTTAGGAAGTAGATAAATTTCATTTAATCAGAAAATTACTAAAATCAGCATTATCATGCCACTGACAACAAGGCCTCTAAAGAAACTACTAAGTTTTCTAATTAAATTTCATGTATTGGCTTTTCAAAATGTCAAAACCAACAGATTCTAAATAGTTAGTACATCTGAAGCCCAGACTAAATATTTGCCCATAGGTCACTTCAGGGGAAAAACAAGAAACCCTTGTAACATATCTTAAGGGTTAGTTGTTTTTTAAGTTTAATTTACACAGATCTCTAACCTGGTAACATTCTGCCGCTTCAATCCCCTTACATGACCTTAGCCACGAAAAAAACGAAGCACAGTTATAGCAACAAAAGGTTTCCTTTAGGGATACAATGCTGAATTTATTCATAAAGCAAGCAAGCAAGCAAAAGCCAAAGATGTTATTCACTCATCTTCATACAGATATCTAAACAGCCAGGTAGGATATGTTAGAAGGGGACTGGATAGAAGGGATGGGAGCAAAGGATCTGCTGAACCAGAGAAGGAACACTCCACCCCACTACTTGCCTCGTTAGTGATTACTTCACCTCAGGGAAGGAGAAGTGCATTGTCCCGCCCTGGGCACCAGAAAGGGGATGCTGGAATGACTCCAGTTCAACTGTTCTGTAAAAACTCTCTGCTTCAGGTTCGCTTTTTCTAGCATGGTGTCAGGTGGGCAGATTAATGGTCACAAACAGGAACATTAACAAAACTATCCTGCAACCTGTATGTAGTGGATTTGACCAAATTTTTAAGCTTCCAGTACAAAGTTTATGTAAACAGCACTCTGACTCAGTCTGTATATACACACACATACATTTATGTAACTTCATATAAATAGAGTCATTATAGTCTAAGGATAACCTACATTAAAGAAAAGATACACACTGGATGAATAGGGGTAATGGAGCCACCTATCCAGTCATCTGTGTGCAGGTTCAGGGGAAGGATGAAAGGGAATATACCCCAGGTGCTCCTAGCTCACCTGCTCTTCCACCAGGCTCATCTAGCACAAACCTGCTGCTAAAACAGTGGTGTATTTTACATGACACTGTGCAGAGCACAGAATTGTCTTTTAAAATGTTTTTATTCACTTTGAAAACAAAGGTTTCCTTTAGTTGACTTTGCTTTTAGAGTAAATAGGACCCTTTTTTGTTTGGGACCAAAGGGAAAACTCCAATGTCTGATAATTAGATCATGATGTTAAAGACTTTGATTACTGTTGTAAGTCTGATGATGTTGCAATGCAAGTGTGTGAACAAACTACATTGCCCATTCTCACTTAAATACTAAAAATCTAGATGTATGAAGTACTAGACCTGGAGATTGAGCAAACAGCTGTTTTGAAAGGGGCTCAATCACTTCAGAAGCCACTGAAGCAAAAAGAGCTGACAAAAATGTTTGAATTAGCTCTAAAGAAACTTTTCAAAAATACCACTTGACTTCTAGAGAGTACTTAGTAATAAGTCACTGTCCTGCAGGGCAAATCTCATACGTGCTGTTCCGCTTCATTTTACTCAGTGAATGTCTCTCTTTTTTTACCCACACTACGGTTACTTATCTCTTCATGAGTTATAGATATTTTTCATGCTACATATCTGTGTAAATAATTGTGTTTCCACAGAGGCTTTATCTGTAAAAATTAGTATCATCTATACACTAAGCGCTATAAACTCAGCTCCCACAATGATGTTAAAATTATAATAGTTTTCTTGACATCAACTACCCTCCCAGTCAATTATCTAGCTATCTAGTCATTTATAAATACACAAAATGCAAATGAGAGTAAAATCTTGTCAACCACACCAAGCTCAATCAACAATCACTTAAAACTAATCACATCACAATTAGTCTTACAAAACAGGAGGTTCCAGCAAATTAAGTTCATCTACAGAAAATACAGGTCTAAATGAAGTATATTAAGAAATGCACTCTTTGTATAAGGTCCCCATATACAAAAGCCTTTACAGCTGCAGTGGGTGCTAACACCACTTTGAAATCTGCATGATTGGAGGTGTAGAGGACTGACAAATAAAGGAGAGACTGGCTCCTGGTTGACAGCAGAAAGTGCCCATAGGCCAAAGATTTAACATGCTCCAATTACGAAATATTGGGTAGAAAGATACAGGTCACAAGCTACAAAAGTAAAGCCAAGTGTGTCTGTGTTCCTTAAGGGCTAAACAAACTACGCTCGCAGAATAACACAACATGGTGATCCCATCTTAGTCTATCTCATGTCTGAAAAGAACAGAATTAGAATGAACAGATTCCCCTGAAAACCCCAGCTACGTCCCTGACACTACAGTAGCCAGCCACTTCACGGGAAGTGTAGTGCAAACCACAACCTTCTGATGAAAAAGGCACATTACCTATTTCCAATTAAATGCAACAGGCACACAGTTACAAATGCTCTAAGTTTTAGGTTATAATATGATACACTTTATTGACTTTTAGAAGTCACAAAAAAATCCAGTTTCTTTGGCACCACTAAATTGAACCAACTCTCAACTTCTGATATCTGAGGATAAAGGCAATAATGAACAAATATATTTGTTTTTTACCTGCAGATAGGCTTCTTTTTACTGTTACTATTTGGGCTTCATTTTATTTCTAGCCCTGCCTTCCTTCAACCACTTCTGGTGAGCACTACTCATGTGCAGTCAAGATTTATAGAATCAGGACAAAAACTCCTAACCAGGATTTAAGAGGGTAAGGCAAGCAGCAGTGCCTGCCTCCTACCAAAGTCTTGTGAACTGTCAGGGTTAGATGTTTTCAGCAGCACCAGCAGTATTCGTTCCTGGGACCCAAGAACATGAAGCTTATACTTGATATCTCTGACTGTACACCAATAGCTCAGGGCAGCAGGAACTACACTGTAAAGTAGCCTTGTCGAGAAGATCCATTTCTATATAAAATACCTATCAAAAATGGCAGGTAGTCACAAGCAAACCTCAAACACTCTACTAGATGAGGCACAGACCATCTTAATCAACCTGTGACCAAGTGTTGCAACAGTATTTTCCTTCCTACTAAAAAAGTAATCTTCTTTAGTGTATCATCACTGACTCTTTGTTACGCTGGACATGCAGAATAGCCTCAAAAGAGCCTCCAGCAAGCGTACTCAAATACAGCTTGTAACTGGATATACAAAACTACAGTAGAAAACCAAACACCTGTTGCTATGAAGAAAAGGATCCATTGTCTCCAAATCATTTTTGGGGAAGCCATTAAATGTTTGACATCTCAAGTAATGTCTCAAGTTAAGAGAATGCACTGAAAGCCAGTATTTCTGTAAGGCTTCTTAAGGGAAGGCTCTAAGCGTTTTACCTAATATTGTTGCAGTTTTGATTTCAGTCAGGGAAGCTGAGGCACAGTGTGCCAGTTAATGTGATCAGCCCAGTGTCACACAGCAGAGTTTCAGGAAGTGCAATCCTAGCCCAAAGCCATCACTGGCAAAGCTGCCATCTAGTACATGGGGTAGAACCTTGCTCCAGCTTTCCACCAGAGGCTTCCAGAGCTTGCTCCGTTTGTTCATTCTGCACTGCAGAAGGACAGTGGCCTTCTCCTCCTCCTGGCTTTGAGAGGCATAAAGCGTCCATAGTAGGTTGTGAGACCTGAAATAGCAGAGAATAACTTTCTACTCCAGAAGCACCATTACGGATTTTCATGGAACTACCAAGCACATGTTGCCAGGCGCCAGAGAGACTACCACACAATGCTGCTACCAGTACGTGTCTGATCAATAACAAGATGCTATACAACAATTTCCCTAATGCACTTGAGCTCTGTGAACCCCTGAACTTTCTATGCTTCAGTCTCAGATTTCAGTAATCATTTTCCAATGTTCAGTACCTCATCACACAAATGGACGAAACTCAGCCAATCCTACGTATGCACCAAGGAATAAATCCTGCTCTCTCCTACACATAAGTCTAAAGAGTGTTTGACCTGTAATTTCTTAGCTGTTTTTTGAAGAAGGGGTGCATACTCACGCAGTTTAATTTGTGAGTTTCTCCTTGATTCACTCGCCTAATGGTCCTTTTCTTCTTCTGCAGTTTACTGGGCTCCCGTCTGAATCTCCCACGAAAGCTCATTGTATCCATAGGAATTCAAGCAGCAAACAATCTCTCTTTAAAAGCTGTACTCCTTTAACCTCTTTCCTTCAGCAGCTTCAGCATAAGAACTGGAAGCTGCATATACTGTTCAATGGGGAAGTATGTCTAAAACTTACATGCTGTACTCACAGTAACTGAGCAGAAAGAAGAAGAAAACCAGCAACAACTCATTCCTTCCTGTGAATAATATTCTGCTATTAAGGCGAGAGTGTCTCATTAAACCCCCGCCCCCCCCCCCCCATGCAAATCAAAATAGGAAGTTGTATAAAAAAAAACCAACCACTTGCAACTGAACAGCTATCTTTGTCTCAAAATGCATTACATCCTTTCCTCCACACCACCTTCCCCGGTTCAAAAGCCGAACCAGCTGCACTCTTACTTCATCTGCATGTATGCGTCTGCAAACTGAAAAAAAGGCATTCACAGAACAACAACCTCCTACCAAGCCCTCAGTAGCAGACATCAGTCACAGAGTATGCAGCGACAGGTTCATGCTGCAGGGGTCCAGAATCATCTGTGTTTTTGGACCAAGGTAACAGTTCCGCTTTCAATGTGGCATGAAGCTTCCAAGAGGAAGCACCTTGCAAAATCCTAAATCTGCATACAGTTATAAAAAGGAAAAAACAGAGAAACGTGTATGCAAATATCCAAAATACTTTTTTTGGCTTGTAAAATCCTGGGTTTAGAAGTGCTTGCCTCCTGCCAACTAAGAAAAATCACTGCTTGCTTCAACCCTGCTCCCACCTGAAGCGAGAGTAAAGCTGCCAGACAGAGCCTGTTCCCCAGATGCCCCTGGCAGGGGCAGTCACAGCAGCACCCAGACAGGTTAGGAGACCCTCATTCAGTGCCTCAGAACCACAGAGGCAATGGAGCAGTGACATGAGCAATCAAACTATTCTTAATTAAGGTAGACACTCGCCCAACGCTGGCTGAAGGCTGGCAGGGCACAAAGGTCTTTTAGGACTGAACAAACCCCCTCAATGCCCACACATGTGCATTTACACACACAGCCCCTTTTCTTCTCCTTTTCTTCATCCTGCTGCAGCAGCAAAGCTGCATTCCCCAATGCACATAGTCTGTGTGGCATGCATTTCTTTTATTTACTTTTTTATTTATTTTTCCTCAATACCAGCATGCAAAACTGAAACAAATTGACTGTTTTTCTGCACTTTTTCTCCTTTTTTGGTCTGGATTTTGGAAACTGGACAATTAGCATCTTTTTTTTAATGAGATTTGCAACTTTACTCTGAGCGCCATTTTTTTCTTTTTCTTTCCAACAAACAAATCTGAGTTCTGTGAATCTTTTCACGCATTCTTCAGCATTAGTAACATTTGATCCAAAGTAAAAAACCTCTGCAGAATTTCCACAATTGTTCCACACGCCAGATTTCCATGCCAGGAGAGCAGTCACACCAAGCCCAGAATGCCTTACCTGAGCACTACAGAGAAACACATTGGTCTGATTAGCCTGCATTTGTCCTCCACAGTTAAAATATACTGCAACTTCAGGAATTAAAACCCAATCTCTATTATCTTTGTCATTTAGCTTTACCTTTGAGAAGATCACCTCCTTTAAACTGAGTGCTACCAGCCTGCTGCACAACTGCTCAAGATAGATTTCACTGTACTTAGCAGTGAAAAGCACCTTTGTCTGGCCCTAGAAAAGACAACACAAACCCTTTGCCAAGGTATGCAGACATTTCAAGTGGCTACCAATATAGCACTGCAACATTAACCAAGCTGGAATCACCCTTGTTTTCTCTCAAACCACCATACTACCTATACTGAGTCCCAAGTGCCTCTCACATAACATAGTGAATGCAGCTGCCAAGACAAGAGGTCCTTGCCAGAAGTTAAATTTAATGCTCGATCAATCAGCTCTGCTGGCTTAACTTTAAGCAGATATCAGTTCTTTTGTCTATCAACTCTTTTCTGCAACTGTCACGCAGAACAAGCTGAGCTTCATCTTGCCTTTCCTCAGGAAGGCCTTCTCCCAGCTTCGTGCGTTCAGCAGTACTGAGGAGCCCTTCCAGAGCATCCTTTCCACCAAGATAAGGGTCACCACCATTTCCTGAAACTTTGATGAACTTGTGTTACTCCCAGATAATACAAAAGATGAAGTTAGGTTCACGTTTCCAGCTGGTCCTTATCCGATTTACTCTGCTGAGTATCTTTCGTCCAAAGGTTTTTCATTCCTAATATTATTAAACCTAATTTATTTTCATATCTTTGAAAGCCAGTTTTTCAGACTTGACGTTAAAGGCACTGAGCATATTTTCTCAACAGCAAGGCATTGTTGAACCAATGAAATTACAAATAAGTTACAGCATTCACACAGATACAATCAGAATCGACAGCAAACAACTGCAAATAAAGATTCCACTTTCTTAGATCTGTTTTGAATGCAAACGCCTCTACAGTTGTAATGGGGAATAACATCTGCAGTCAAATGGGTAATAATGCTTTGTCCTGTAGCAGAAGTTCAAAGCAAACTTCATTAGCATCATTAGATTTTACAGTGTGACTGCAAAAGATTTCCTAACTTATCCTCAAAGACTTCTTTATCTCTTCAATTAAAGATATCAGGAACTTTAAGACCATCATAAAATTGGTTATGTTAACATGAATAAAGCTCCTGTGCTGCTTTTAAATTCAGAACTATTACGTATAAGAAGAGTTATCCCAAGAAAACAGGTATTGGGTCATTGGAAATCTGCAAGCCTTGGTTTATGTTTGTGAACTGCTGTACTTGATTCATACAGTCAAAATAGGGAAGTCAAAGCACTTAATAAAAAAATGTGCACTTCTGAAATGAAAGACAATCCTCTTGTAACAACACTTGCTTCATTTATGAATTAAGACCACTGTGATGACACTGACACCACCATTCAGGGGGTTTCCACAGCATAGACCAGTACTGAGAAATTTGGTTGACAAGATTAACACTTCACAACTTGGCAGAGTGCAGATCACATACCTCCCCACCTCCCTTGAATGGCTTGTGGCATTTCCAGCATGTCAACAAGCAATAACACCACTGAAGAAAAACCAAAGGATGCCAGCCATGCCCAACAGCAAGCCCTTGGAGCTGAAACAGAAACAATTCTGCACTTTGCAACCATGACATTAGCAGCTACCAACTCAGGTACCAGCGAGAAGAAAAAATATGGTACCTGGAAGAGGGTCATAAAGGGCTCCCCATCTTTAAAAACCAAACCAAACCAAACCAAACCAAACCAAACCAAACCAGAAAACAAACCCAACCAAAACAAAACAATTTTTATACGTAAACAACCACCAAACAATAAATGTAGCTTTCAAGCCTTCTCTGTCCCATATTACAGATGTAGGGTGCAGAAGTCACAAAACTTGGAGCCCTGGTTGGTTTACTCAACAACTGAGGCCAATAATGAAGAGATTAACGCATTTTATATCCCATAACATGCAGGCAGTGCCAGCAGACATGTTATATTAATGCATACTGATGCTGCTTTTCTCATATTCTTCACCTGGTCTTCAATTTCAATCCCCCAGCAAGACCACCATTGCTGTCTGTCACCCCCTGACCAGTGCACCAAGGCAACGCTGCCAGAAGTCAGTTATGCATTTGAAAAAAAGCAAGCTGTATCAGAAGTGATGCTTTCTGTGGTCAGACTGCTTTCTGGGAAATTGATTGTAGCAAGCAGCAACACATTGCAAGTGTTTTCAGATATGATTGCCAAAAATCTACTAATGGGACTGTGAGACTAAAACTTGAGGTGACAATGACTGGATGCCACACGTTCATCTTATCTGAATCTTCCAGTCATCAGGAATAGCATATGCTCTGTAGTGCTTTGTGTATGCATGGAAAATCTGCACTTCCTAAAAGCTTCATGTTGGACAAGTAAAGGAGATTACTATACTAGTACCAGAAACAGATTATTTTTATTAGCACCTACTAAAGAAGAAGGAAAGCCCTTGTGACCTTCATCCCAATCCCTTTGTCAAAGGCCGAACAATCTCAACCTGTCCCCCCACAAAAAAAACAAACAACAAACCAAAACAAGAAGAGAGTGAAATGCTTTGTATGCATCCATGCTTCAAAAATGTCCCTAAAAATAAAAGGAAAAATATATAACCAAAACAATTTAAATAGGTAAAACAATTCAGTTCATAGGCAGTAGAAACTACATCCGAAGCAACCCTTCGCAAAGCCAATCTGGTATTGAACCAACTGGAAGCAAATGACGCTGGTTTTTGAGAAATACGACTCCACCTATGGTCTAACAACTTAAGCTGAAACATCAACCTTCACATACAAACACTCCATAAAGTCATTAGAGCAGCTGATGCTTGCGTTTTGCTGACACATCCATACAGCTAGCTCCAGCCAGTCAAAGGGTTGGGAATCCATCATGGTTAAAAGAACACCAACACGCACGGTGGCGGAACAGTGTCCCTGCACAAATACCCATGAAAAGAAACCACTTACATTTGTTTGAGCTCTGCTAACAGATCTTTCCAGACTGATGTCAGTGACTCCACCTATTGTCAATCCATTTCTTCTCTTCCTAGCCTGACTGCGCCAGTACCAACGATTCCTTCCTCTGTGCCTCCATACATGCCCCAGATAGGAGTGTGCTTCTGCAGAACAAATCTGTGGGAGGCTGTTGTATTTCTTCATCCTGTGTGAAAGGCTAAAAAACACCCCCTAGCTGAACTGGTGGTGTCAGGAGCTGTCCACAGGCTGTACCTGCCAGTCTCTGTGCACTGCCAGAACCATTTGTCTATGGCTGGAAATTTCCCAGGGGGGTGTGAGGACAATGAGGAGAAGGCCTCCAGGAGGGCACTTTGGCAGCTTCCAGCCTGATCTCATACACAGCAGTCAAGTGCCCTGATAGCACATGTAATTCATCACCTCAAAATGGCCTTGTAATCACATACAAGAGCTTGCCAATAATAATGTTCATGCTCTAAAAGCCACTTACTACCCCTCTTCTGATTTTACAGCTCCAGAAACCCTCTCCCACAGCCTGGGAACACAGCCCTACATGCACACACAAGTTGCCACTCTCTCCTTGCCACTGAAATGTTCTTAATGGCTAACCCCACAAGAAGAGACACAACAGCAGCATCATTCCAGCAGCTTTCCAGTGTGGAAACCCACCTTACACTCCCTTGCCACTAGACCGAGAAGGGCCTTGGAAAACCTGATGATGCAACCACAAAGGCCTCCTGCTACAGCCATGAAGTATCAGTTAACAGAAAACCATTATCACAGCTCTCATGCTGGCAGCCATTCCTTATCTACTTGGTCACCCTCTGGGGAGAGCAGCCACTGGGAGCATGAAGAGAGGGGGTACTGGTACTGTGCCGTGGCGCTACCAGCTGGTCCTCTTTGCAAGGGTGTGGGTCCCCCTTGCATGGCAGAGATGTAGACTCACAAAGAGCTCAACTGAGCTCAGTCATCATGGGCTTTTGTTCTAGGTGTCTACACAGACAGGTTGGCAAATAGAATGCAGCAATCAGGTTGGAACAATAAGGAAGAATAAACTTTCCATTAGAAATAGTGTCCTGCTGATTTGCACAAAAGCAAAATATGCAATTAGTTTCTCCTTTACTCTGATCCACTGGGAAATCTCAAACAAATATTATCCTTTTTGTTTTCATCTATATGGACTAGAATCAGCCCTTGATAACAAAACACATAGTCATGAATGGCCGCAAAAGGTGCCTAAATAATTTAATCACCTAAATTTACCATCTCCAGACATGCTGATGCTGCTGTGATTTTAGCTTCCGCTACATGCTTTTCTGATTGTCATTCTAATACTTGCTATTCATTTCTATGCTATGCTGCAGACATGATTTTTCTTTTTCTTTATGAAGAAAAGCTCAGATCAGACAACATCTGATTTATAAAGAAAATCCACATTTTCACTCCATTTTGCAGCTCGAATAATTGAAGCAAAAGGAGGTCAGGCAACTCATTCATTTAGTCAAGGTCACAATCAACATCTAAAATGCCATTATATTGATATAAAATACCCTGGGACCCTCTTTGTGTTTTCTAAGCACTAAGATACACTCCCTCCATATGTGTGCAAGCTGAATGTACAACCATTATGGTGTTTAATATCCTACACTTGTAACATTCATTTATTGTCGTAAATCCCTGTATACTCTCTTCTAGCACTTGTGGATATCTTAATCAATTAAGAAAGCATTTGTATATAATAATTCATCATCTGGATCCTATAACTGAAAGCTAAATAATGGCATTTTGGAAGACAAAAAGCACAAATTCTAGAAGCAGATAAGCAAAATCATTTTCTTATTTTAGCAAGAGTGAAAATATAAAACTCTATAAGTCACATTTACATTAATTAGGTTTGGTATGTGGAAAAGAGAAAAAGTAACTTGCATTCTTTTGACACTAAATTCCAGTTCATGGTCATACTGGGTAGGATGAAAGTTCATTTAAGCCAGATGTCTGCACCTGTGAGAATCTACAGATGCTTAAGTGAAAGTACAGAAATCAGCCGGTATAATAGCATTTCTCTTGAATACTCTTCTAATTTCTACTTTCTCAAGTTTCCAGCCTGAGGTGGCACCTGCGCATTTACCAGTAGTCAATGACTTTTATCTCATGAAGTTTTCCGGTCACTCTTTAAACCTACAGAGACACTGCAGATGTTGAACATTCTTTGGCAAGGAAATCCAGTTTTAATATTCATTCTGTGATTTCTTTTTTCTCCAAGCTTGTCCCCCCCGGCCCCGTCTTAGTTTTATTTGATGATCCCTCCTTCTCTTGTTGAGAGAAGAAACGGCAAGCAAAGTCTACACACCTCTGACTATTCTTGATTTTTATAAATTGCATTGTATCCCCTCATAGTTATTTTTTCAGGCCAATCCAGGTACAGTCTTTGTCTATACATGTAGACTACTGACATGCAGTCACTTTGCTGATCTTCTTCACTCTCTGTGATTTTCCAGTTCCAGCAAGTCTGGCTTGAATTGTACATGGTATTAAAGCCCTCCCAAGAAGCTGCTATGAAGACTCTGCTATCCAAGGACAGATCAAAAGGCAAAATTTATGATTCCTCAGTGAGCTGGAAAGCAGGATCAAAACTATGTCCTTCTTAACACAGTAAAGCTGCTCTACGCTTACAGGTCCCAGAGCCTGTGCAAGACAGAGAGCTGAATCATAGTAATTCCTCTTCATTTACCTTCTCCAGATGATTTTCTCTGATGGGATGAGAGCCCTGACCTCCTGTTCTTCCCTACTCCCACATCTTGCTCTTTGTATCCAACATGCAAAGACAAGCCCTCGCACCTTCACTCCTGCCTTATCATCAAACTTAAAGTGGTCATTAATAATTAATTCTGCACCAAGATGTTTATTTTTCACTTTTAATCTGGAAATTCTGGGGGGCTTTTGATATTTTAGAAATTCTGGAAAGTCCAGAAAATTCCCTCTTACTGCAAAAATAGCTGGAACATCCTTACTCTTATTTTTATTAAGCACCACTTAAGCTGAAAACAAAAGAATTGGTTAGGAAATCTGACGCTAAGAGGTTAACTTCTGATTTCCTACAAATACACACTACAGCCAGGCATAAACAAGTGCCAGAAAAGGATGTGGACTGGAAATGAAACGGAGTTCACTGCAGCTCCTCCTCACTCAACTCCTTGCTCTGCCTGAAACGCTGCAGACACCATCTGACTCAAGGAGCAAATCCTTTTGCGAAGATCCTGCCAAGAGATACAGTTGCCTCTTGAATGTTTTTTACAAAAAGCACTGTTTAGCCACCAATTCAGATTCTTTTTGCAGGCTTATGTAACTTAAAATTGCCTTTGATTCCGCTAAGAATGGAAAATTGGCAAGGACTTTGCATGTACAAAAGCTTTTGGCAGCTTAAATATACTGTGTAAAGAACCTTCTCAGTGGGAGCTGGTACAAACTTTTATGTCAACTCATCTCTCAAACATTTCATTTGGGCAGGTCCTTTTTGGTGCGTTCTTCAAGAACTGGGTTTTTTATATAGTGGAAACATTTTAGAGTTACATTTTATTAACTGATATTTATAGCTTCATTTAGATTTGGAGAAGTAAGGCAAAAACACTGCTACAATTCCAGGATTCACTTTTTTTACATAAAACCAGAATTAAGCAAATCAGTGTTAGTAAAGATTTCTATTATTTCCAAATAGTTCTTCAGTTTAAACTGTGTTAATGAGTTTTCTCTATACCTCCATATGTTCTGCTAAAATACTTTGTATTTACACAAGTGTCTAAGGAATGAGCATGCTGTCTGTCAGGGCTGCCTGGTCAGAGGGTTTCTGAACAGAAGTAGGTGACAGATGCACAAATACTCCCATCATGAGTCTTTCCCCAGCGGATGTCTTTGCTATGTTGTCAGCACAAAAAAAATCACATGCCACATGGGGGCAAAGAATCAGATGCACCACAAACAACAAAATGTATCATGTATCTTAAATATTGGGAAACGTATTCATTAAAAGTCTGCATAGAAACAGTAAATGTTTCCTCCTGGATATACCAGATTCCAGGTTTGGATTACTTTCCCTGTATCTTCCACACATCTGCTGCTCTGTTCATTGTGTTCATTGTGATGTGTTCTGGAGCACACGTCTAACACCTGGGAGCAGAGAGGCAATAAGGGACTTGGCTTCTTTTGTAATAGGACAGTTAAAAGTTAAAAGGAGAACCCAACTACAAGGTTTTAAGGCCAAAGAAACTAGACGTTCCTGGCAACAAGCAAGCTTTTAGATAACTGCTTAGATCACTGTACCTCCTAAAGGGCTGTGCCTTTGTTTAAACCCAAAGAGCCAGAGGAACTCAAGCACTGCAGAAGCCAAAATAAGAGTCACATCCTGAATAAGGAAATTCAGGCACAAGCGCCACCTGGCAGGTGGAGAGACAAAACAGACAGCTGGATGGTCTGCGCTGGGTTGTTTCTTCTGAGGAGCTCTAGGGAGATGCTAGAAAAGGCTCCCCAAGCACATAGAGAAGGATTAAAGACAGGGAAAGAGCTAAGGCACTGAAAAGAAGAAAGTGCAGATCAGCTGCGTGAATACTTTTTATTCTTTACCTTCAAGCCACAAGTATCAAAAAGCAAGAAAAAACAGGCCCGATTCCAAGCTCTGTTTCTCCAGAAAACTTGTTCTCCTCTGTAATCCCATTAAGATCAGATCTCCTACAGAGATAGCTGCAATGCATGTTTGCACATAATTTACTACAGAAGAAACATCTCAAAACCGACAGTGGAGCATCTGGTTCCAGGGCTCTACATTTCAGTAATTAATATCTTCACTGTTAAGGCTTACCCTTTGAAAGAGCTAATTTTAGCACATAAGTCACAACCTGTGGAAAACATCGAGGTTACACCAAACCCCTACTGAAATGCCAAAGAAAGTTATGAGTTACTGGTGACATGATGCTCAACATCCTAGTTTCATAACTAACCACTGATTGATCCAGCAAGGCTACACATTTTCCACTCTAGCATCATTATTTGTGTGCAAGCAGCACAGCATTATGCTCCCGATCTGTTTTTCTGCATTGAGTTAAAATCTTATTTTGTTGGATTTGCACATAGAATCATAGACTAGTTAGGGTGGGAAAGACCTTAAGATCATCAAGTTCCAACCCCCCTGCCATGGGCAGGGACACCTCACACTAAACCATCTCACCCAAGGCTCTGTCCAACCTGGTCTTGAACACTGCCAGGGATGGAGTATTCACAACTTTCCTGGGCAACCTGTTCCAGTGCCTCACCACCCTACATGGTAAACAACTTCTACATTATATCTAACCCAAACTTCCCTTAAGTTTGAGCCCATTACCCCTTGTCCTGTCACTACAGTCCCTAATGAAGAGTCCCTCCCCAGCATCCCTATAGGCCCCCTTCAGATACTGGAAGGCTGCTATGAGGTCTCCACGCAGCCTTCTCTTCTCCAGGCTGAACAGCCCCAACTTCCTCAGCCTGTCTTCATACAGGAGGTGCTCCAGTCCCCTGATCATCCTCGTGGCCCTCCTCTGGACTTGTTCCAACAGTTCCATGTCCTTTTTATGTTGAGGACACCAGAACTGCACACAATACTCCAGGTGAGGTCTCACAAGAGCAGAGTAGAGGGGCAGGATCACCTCCTTCGACTGGTGCTGTCCCTCCTGGCACTGCCCCCTGTGAGTCCCTGCTCACATGAGCTGAGCTGCCAGCTCCTGGGCAAAGTCTTGTGAGGGACTGAGGCTCCCTCAGTGGATCATGCTGCTCAGGACTGAGGCTCCTGGACACGGGGTTTCCCCTCACTCTGGGGGTGAAGGCTCCTCTCTGGAGCTGCTCACCTTGGCATATAACTAAGAACTGAACCTCACCATCTCATCATCGAGCAAGTATCAATACTAATGAAAAGAAAATGAGCACAGCAGTTGACAGATGAGAAGTGAGGGAAAACAAACACCAAAGGCATAAAGTGTTCAATTGGCTCCATACACTGTATTCAGAGTGACCCCTGAGGCAGAAAGAAATCTGACAAACATTACAATGACTATTTTTCAATGAAAACCACACAAACAGAATCTATTATGCTTTAAGCTAACCACAAATTTGCAATAATTATTAACAGACTGCAATTGCAGAAGTACGACATTGCACACAAATTCCTCCTGTTTAGACAGAACATAACATTTTGTTCTGAAGAGGCACCAAACTGGATGAAAAAACTACTTTTTTAATATATACAGAGCTCCCCAAGTCTAAAATAAGAGTCCTAGCATAACTGAAATAATTGAGTCCCAGAACAATGAAGGAATCAGTTTGTTTTAGACTGGAAATGTGTCCACATACAGCTACTACACCTCAGCTTAGGAGATCATAGTCCACAGTCTGATTCAGCCTCAGCTAAACTGGTTTGGAATAGCGCCCTGAGATGATGTCAGACCCTTGCCACCAAAAACATCCTAGAGTATTCATGTGACATGCTTTTTGGTGCTGAATCCTAATTGTTTCTCCCCTGTGTTATTCTTCACTCCAATCACTAATTCAGTCTGGAAGCCTTAACTATTCAAGGAACTGATTCAAAAGCTAAAAGACTGTTCCTGTATTTTCTAGACACTCTATCTTCCTCCATTTTCCTTACCTTCAAACACTCTGAAGACATTGTGCCTGTTTCCGTATTCCTGAAACAGCAGTACTGAAGTGAACAAGAGTTCAGTTACTTGAGTACTTCGGCAGAGAAGTCATTTCTTGCTTCCCTCACAAAAGCAGAGCTGCCAGTTGGTACTAGATGACAGGACCAAATATGCTGAAATGCTGCTTAGCCTTAAAAATGAAATCATGTGTTTTGCCTTTACAAAACCCTTCTTTGGTTAAGGGAACATCTAAACCATTCACCTGCATTTCTCCAGTTCCTCTTATGCCCCAGGAGGCATTGCAAGTTGGAACTCATCTGTATTCACCCATACATTGGTGGCAGTCATCTAATAGTCATGAAGTGGTGATGCCTGTCCTAAAAACCCCTGTGTGATTCAGAAACTGTAATCTAGAAGTCAGAACCTCTTGAGAGTTTCTAGAAATCAGGTGGCAGCCCCCCTAGGATGCACAGAAGAAGATTAAGATCACCAATGCTAACCACACTAGGTTTTAAAGTACGCAGTAATCACACTTCAGTTTACACTGTGAGTAGATGTACTCACAGTATCTACCCCTTGATTTATCCTTCTGCTGCAGATGATGGTAGAATGGTTCGGTAGCTGCTATTAAGTGAAATGACTCCTGTTGCACTGTGCCATGTTACCATGCTTTGCTGGCCAGAGGTGGCTGGGGAAGCTACGGAGCAACAAAGACTTTAAAAACAAATGATTCTGATTAATGAAAGGGTAGGAAGCATGGAGATAACGGCTCAGAGATATATTTCTTCATCTCTTGTGTGCAATGAAACTTTGCATATGGCTTTTGTCTGAAATGTGCTGAACTAGAATTCTGATTTAAACTGGGGCCGAGACCAAATGCATAAAGATTACTGGTCTGAAGAAGAAACTTCATGGAAGTGAGAAATATCAGGAACAGTTCTGTCATGCTCCATTCAGATTTACAATCCACCCAGGAGATGAGTGGAGTGCATTTATCCTCAAGTCAAAGCAGAAGATGGTTATCCACTCTGGGTAGGAAAGGGTGGAAAAAGAGCAAAGGAGAAGCGATTAACAGCAGTAGGAAGAGATACAATCACTGTGAACCAAAACCAAAGCTTTTGATAAGAACAAAGAGAGATGAAAAAGAAGTATCAGAATATTTTGATGTGTCAACATAGAGCAGTGGTGACTTGCCTTCAAAAACCAGATCTCACCCAAGTTTAGCAGCAGTGTGCCTAATTCATTTCAGATGAGACAAAATGGCATTTTCCACTTGGCTTCTCTTTCTCATCACTGAACTCTTCCCCTCTTACACACTGTCTTTGCCTCGACAGCTCTCCCTCCCCCCTCTTTGCCTCTCCCAGCAGCTTTTACTTTGGCAGTACTTTCAGCTGGCTGGTGTTCTCCGAGGGCCCCAGTTTCTTTATCACTCCCTTCTTCATTCGGTGTAGCTCTTACAGGGCACAGCTGTTTCCATGTTAAATCAATATCCCCCTGTTTGCAGCCAAAGGCCTGAAGTGGACACTGGACTCAGCTATATGCATTTAAATCCAGATCAGCTCTACTCGGAGGATTCTGTATCAATAACAGCACAAAAAAATAGAGCCCAGCCTGGCTCTCAGTGCTGCAGTTAATGGTGAGTTAATGCCAGTGATGGCAAGGGCTGAGGACTGGCAGTAATATTGTTTTCTGAAGGCATTAGTTTAATTTACTGTTCCTTTGTACGCTTCTTGAACCAGCTGCAACTCACCATACTTGGCAGAAGGGAACCAGTCTACCACAGCCTGGGCCAAAGATGGTCACATATTGCTGCTGCTCACCCTCCCAGCCCAAGGCTCTCCAGCTGTGCAGCAGAGGTCAGTGATCCAGCTGTGAATGCCCACAAGCACACAGTCATTGGTAATGCAGTGCAAGCACGTGAGACATGCTCAGGGT
Source organism: Pezoporus wallicus (assembly GCF_028554395.1). Lineage (NCBI taxonomy): Eukaryota > Metazoa > Chordata > Aves > Psittaciformes > Psittacidae > Pezoporus > Pezoporus wallicus. The sequence goes on from NW_026640059.1 coordinate 3,189,095, forward strand.
GCATATGAAGCATCCTTCTGGCTCATACTGCCTGCACTGCCCCAGCCCTGAAAGCCAACCGTATGCTGGGCTGCATCAAAAGGAGCATGACCAGCAGGTTGAGGAAGGTGATTCTCCCCCTCTGCTCCACTCTCATGAGTTGCCACTTACAGTCCTGCATCCAGCTCTGGGGTCCTAACACAAGAGGGACATAGACCTCCCCAAGTGAGTCCAGAGGAGGCCACAAAGATGATCAGAGGGCTGGAGCACCTCTGCTATGGAGACAGGCTGAGAGAGTTGGGCTTGTTCAGCCTGGAGACCAGAAGATTCACGGGAGACCTTAAAACAGTCTTTCATAGTCTCCCAATAACTTAAGGGGGCCTACAAGAAATCTGGAAGGGACTGTTTACAAGGTCTGTAGTGACAGGACAAGGATGAATGCCTTCAAGTTGGCAGAGGGTAGATTTATATTAGACATTAAGAAAATATTCTTCTCTGTGAGGGTGGTGAGACACTGGAACAGGTTACAGCTGTGGCTGTCCTATCCCTGGCAGTGTTCAAGGCTAGGTTGGATGGGGCTTTGAGCAACCTGGTCTAGTGGAAGGTGTTCCTACCCACGGCAGAGGGATTAGAACTGGATGATCTTTAAGGTTCCTTCCAACCAAAACCATTCTGTGATGCTATGATAACCCATCTCATGTGAGCTATGGACAGCTATACAATTAATGGAAACATCCCATGCTGCCCAAACCCAACTACAGGAGCACACTACCACTTGTGAGCCAAGACACAGAAAAAGACACTATCTCTCCTTCCAGTCAATTTCTGTAGATGTTAACTGACAACCTAGCCCACCCATACAGTCTGGTCAGTATAGTGCCAGGAGCAGTCACAGATCCCATTACCAAAACCTCTCCGTGGGAGGCAAAAGAGAAATTACTTGAACTGAGTAACTGAGTTACAAGTCTGGAACTACTTGTGCAGCCCAAGATGTACAATAAAAATCCCACAGAACATCTCTGAAAATAGACCTAGAAGCTGCTGGTCACAAATACATATATATATATGTATATACATATATATACAAATGTTTTATATTTCAGTCCACAACTACACTGTCCACGGACAGCATGAAACAAAATACCTCTACTAAATTCTGTATGGCATACATTTCAAAGCATTTTCTTGAAGTCTCCAGAACTTCAAGGATATTATTGTGGCTATTTTAGACAGTTCATACTGTGGCTAGCACTTGGCATTTAAATCTATGTTCTCACAAAATCACAGAATCCCAAGGGTTGGAAGGGACCTCAAAAGATCATCTAGTCCACCCCTCCCGCAAGAGCAGGGTAACCTAGAGTACATCACACAGGAACTTGTCCAGGCGGGCCTTGAATATCTCCAACGTAGGAGACTCCACAACCCCCCTGGGCAACCCGTTCCAGTGCTTTTCTTTGTAATTTGTTCAAGTACTTCATATTGTGATAAACACAAGAAAGCAAACATAAATGCAAGATCTGCACTCACGGCTGATTTGGCGTATGAGGGCACTACACCACGTAAAGAGCTTAAGTTTCCTACAACCATAGCTTACTGAATTCCAAAATCCCAAGCCAGTGAGACCACTGTGATCTTTTTCCCAACTCTCCTAACTTCCTCTGCAGGAAGACGCAAAGAGCAAAAATGACCAAGGGAAACATGGAAAGCTGGCATTTGCTACAGCCTATCAGAGCTAGAGCCAAGGAGAACTGCAGACAGAGCATCTCAGACAAAACTGCAACAAATCAAGCATGTGTATGTACAGATTTGTTTATTAATGTGCTTATTATGCAAAGCAGGTGGCCAAAGCTTGAAAAACCTGATGTGGTTTTCTTTTTTCTCCCTTGTGTGTGCGTTTCTCTCTATGCCTGCTTGGCTTTCATTACTTTGTCTTTTTATAGGTCATTTTTCTCCACTCCCAAGATCATTTTGAACATGCATCTTACAATCTGATTTTTATCAAATGCATAAAATCACAAAGCCTTCCCAAAGCACTCCCAAGCACTGCTACTTACAGAGTCTTTTTTGTCTCTGCCCCTTTAATTTATATCCTACACTTTCAGGGAGGCATTGCTTACAAATAAATACCTTGTTTCTACATTTTTTTAACAAAAGATAATAAATTCCTCTTATGTCGGAGGATGTTTTTATCACTTCATTCTTTTGAGTCCACACTCTTCATAAGCTGTCATAAGAATTTGGTTAACAGATTCGTAACAATGTCATTCCACATACTGTTACACCACACACATTGCTCCACCACTAATAAGAAGTGAAAGCAACATAAAATGTTATTGCTCAGAGCACAAAAGTCAGAGAAGATTTGCTCAGTGGAAAAAGGCAGTTTTTAACGTTGTCTCTTTTTAAAACATATGTATACTTTAAATGTTACTGCAACACTCTGAAGGATGAAAACAGAGCCACTTCTTGGGTTCATTCTCAACTGTATTTAAGAAACTATACCCAGAGCCATAGCTGCTGAAGCCAAACCTAAACCAAATATCTTCAAGTGTAGAAGAGCAAATACTGCTCTGAAGATTGACACCGTCCCTCCTACGCTGCCCTGCTGATGACAGTGCCAAGCCCTGCTGACCCCAGGCACCAAAGGGATGAGGCTGGCCATCACTCTGCAGTTACCAGCAGATCTGCTGACCATCAGGCACAGAAGGCAAAGAAGTCACAAAGGTAACAAGAACACTTGCAAAAGTGGCTCTGAATTAGAACTGCATTTTGTGCATTACTACTACTTTTCCACTCTGATGTTAGTAATTTATTCAAACAAAGACCTGTTTCTGTTCCTGCTGAGGCCAAGTGCCAAAGTGGAAGCTGGTTAAAGTCAAAGCTACATATTTTTATTGTTGTTTAAAAAATTATTACACATTGAAGCTTCTGACTTGAACTAAAAGGTATGAATATTCTGAGTACTTCTTTTGAACTTCACAGCCCTGGGCAGTCTGGCTTTCCAAAGACAATCCCTCCTCCAAGACATCAGAGGAAGAGAACACCCTTCTATTCCCAGAGCTGGGCCTCATGCTGACCTCCAAAAGCCACTGCAAGTCCTCCCCATTTGGGTACACACAGACAATCCCATCTACAAAACCAGTAAATTACGAGTCAGAGATCTTGCAATTCTTGGAGTTGCCATCTATTGACAGCACTTAGTATGCATATGGTACAAATTTTCAGTAGGTAAACGTATGCAACTAAAGAAATGAGTGTCCTGAATTATTTCAACTGGAACATAAAATTAACACAGATCATGCAACAAAACTCATGGAATGTAATTCTGGAGTTAAAGGTTAGTATTAGATGAGGGAAAATTCTCAAAGCCATGCTTTTATTGTTTCTACTGCCTTTAGAAGGCTAAAATGACATTTACAAACTAAGTGATCTGAGAAGCAGCCAGGGCAGCGCCCCACCCTCACCTGTATGCCACAGCAGAGCTGTCATCCTGCACCTGTGCAACAAAGCAGGGTCTCCTACTTCTTCTGCAACTGGAAGGAGAAAATCCCTGCAAGCTGTTCTTTTCAGAGATGAAAAACTAACTAGAGTGGTATTGTCACCTTGCTGTGTTCAAGCTGACACATCAGTTCAAGTTATGGTATTTTATTCAAAATGCAAACACGTTACCACATTTTTGTGTGGCTGGCTACCAAGGGCAGGGAGGTGGGGGTAGACAGGAGGATTGCAGCCTCAAATATCACCCTCTGCTCTTATCTTCTACAGAAATCTCAGCTGCCACAGTTCAAAACAAATCACATGAAAGAAAACAATGACCTACTAGATAAAGCTCAAGTTCAAGTCACAAGTTCAAAATGAAAAGCATCATCTTAAACGCTAGTGTCACAACTCCAAACACCAAACAGTACCACTTAACCCCATGTACTAAATTTTCTTCCTTCATGCATCTTCCTCTTTTCCTTTTTCTTGCAGAAACAGCATGTACAGTCATTTGCATTCACTCTACATAGCTTTTCAGTATCTCAAACCTCACCATCTCATGAACTCATGTTGAAAACCAGCTCTTACAGACATACTCTTAAAGGTACAGAAAACAAGAAGATGCAGAGTCACTGAGCACATTAGATGCACAAGTTGAATCAGTTAGAGATTGTTTGGATACTTTGCATGTATCTGGCAACTCCAAGGACTGTGTCCAAGACATGATGACACACCATTTTGTCACTGACAAAAAAATTCCAGTTTTGTCTTTCAAATATCTCTCCCTGCTCCACGGATCCAGCCAAGATCTAAACTTGATTATTAATCTGTCTTGCCCAAGGATAAAACCAGATTTCTAAACTAACAAACTGAAAAGGAGGGGGAAAAGAAAAATAATCTGTGAATAAACACATCAGTCTTCACTTTCTGCAAGGCCTAGAATGCTAGAAATACCTGCTGTGATGCCTAAAGGTTTCATACTGTGATTAGTAGGTAGTTGTTAAGCAATAGCTGGAGGCTATACTCGGGCTTTTTCCCTTTCTTTTGTCATGGAGTGCACCCATAGCATCTCCCACTTGAAGTGCCACTAGCAAAAGCACAATTCCTAGGAGAATATCCTACAAGAATGCTTCCCTTCAGGGATTAACAAAGGAAAATGGGGCACATCTATAAAGCTGTATACTTACTTGAAGTATTTTAGGGTAGACTGGTGTTCTCTCTGCCTTGGGATTGCTTTCTGCATTAAGACAACATTGAGGTTTTTACTTTTGCTTCACTTGGGACAGATAAACTTGCAAGAACATGCAGCAGAGCCTGGGGACTTAGAAAAGCCATTCCAAAAGGTGGCAGAGTTTATCACCTGAATTCAATACCAAATACTAATACTCTCAGTAAGCAGCTTATTGCCAGTGGCACACAAGCTATGAAGAGAAGAACCATATTATCTGAAGGCATGAATATATAAAATGCGAGACCTTCAGCTGACAGGAGGCCGCAGCCTCTGACAAGTACATCCAGGCATGTCAGTATATTTCAGATGCTCTGTATTTTAGGATTTCCGCACCTCTACTCTTCAGGCACCCCAATCACTCACTGCCTCAGACATGAAAACTCAGTAATCTTGTTGGGACCACTTTAGCTCTTGGCATCTGCACAATGTGCATAATAACGTTGTGAACTAAGCACTCTTTCACTTGTCTACATAGTTGTTTCCACCGTATTATCCAGACATAAACTTCAATAATCTACAACAGACCAAGGGGGAAAATACCAATTAGGACCATAACATATTTTATTAAGGTTCAGTAGCCTCCAGCCCTCTATCATGCTGCTCTTTCAAGTAACATGAATTCTGGTGGAAACAGGGCCATCCATTTCTGCCACCTAAGTACTCTGAAGCAGTGCTTTCTTCTCAACCTGCCAGGTCTCCACATCATTACTAAGCCTAACTGCAAAGCTCAATGGCAAATTATTTTAGATAGTGACATAACTGCTTGTAAATGAAAAGACACAGTAATAATACACATTCAGAAGACAAAGAAGGATGTGTGAGGGAGGACCATTTTTCCAAGCCGTTCCCTGCCCAGAAACTTTCCTCTGAAGTGCCTGCCCTGCACCTACACCAGCCTTGTGACAGGGCCAAACCACTCCTCCTCCTCTTCTCAAAGGGGAGAAAAATGACCCCACGGTTCTCCTGGGGAAGAACAGCACTTTGACAGGACAAATACCAGGGCATTAACTGTTGCTTCAGAAAACAAAGCCCCTGTTACACAATGGGTGGATGTGTTTGAGACGAGGAGGGAATCCCTGAAAGTCCACATCCAGCAGCAAGGAATGGACCATCTGAGCAGCATGACTCCCATTTGGGTGTTGCCAGCTCTGCAAGGTGGTGGACCTTCCACAGCTCCCTCTATGCTGCAGTAAAGCCTCACTTCTCTGAGAGCCCATGGACCTTTGCTGTAGTTCTCGGAGCCCGTTCTCCAAGGATTTACCACACAAAGAACTGTAACTCAAGCTGCTGATAACTGTGTGTGGGTATGGGGAGGTTGGTACATTGTTTGCTGCCACAACACCCAAGACTATCCTTTTCTGCCAAGGACCTAAGCAAGTTGCACAGATGATCCATACTTGGACATGATGCAATTTCTTTCGGGCCCTTCTCACGCCACTATGCTTGAAATTACTACCAGGAACGAGAAAGTCATTTGTTTAAATATTGTTGGGGTCATTTATTTAACCAATAAATGGAGAAAAAATACAAACCAACAAAAACTCAAAAAAAAGTTTGCTTTACACATAGTGGATTTTAAAGTAAAAGAATCATAGAATCATAGAACAGTTAAGAGTTGGAAAGGACCTTAAGATTATCTAGTTCCAATCCCCCATGGGAAAGAAGATTAAACATCAGCTTCACAATGATGAAATCCATCCCCTTCCTCCTTATGACCATTAGCCTCCCCATACAGTGGCTAACACCATCAGCTGATACATAAAGCACCACTTGGATTGGGTACTAGCTACTATAGTTGCCATGACTGCATCACACACCACTCTTTGGGCAGCAATGCTCTATTCAAACCATTGCTAGATCTCATGACAGCTATTAAATTCTCTAATGTTACCATCACCCACTTCTAACTACACGCCCTGTGTGATACAGCTAGAGTATCAGAGGGATGAACTTTCAACTTCACCGTAACATTATACCTAGAATTAAAAGAATAAATAAATCTCTACACTTTAATGATACACACGAGTGTCCTGACAAACTGGCAAAAACACTATTTGCATGTCTTGGTAAAATGTTTTATCAAGTGAGAGTCACACAGTACCAAATCATTGCCACCTTGGATTTAAGCCACTCCAGGGTTCTGGAAATGCTCACTGCGTTATTTGGCAAAGGGCAGTGGTAACTAAGCAGTAAGTATACTCCTTATTCTGAAATAGTGATTTATAATGAGAAATAACCCTGTCACTTATTCCTAATAAGCCTACAGTGCTTATTATATTCCCACCACAAAATAAAAGTTGTCCAATTTAATTCAGAAAGAAAATGATTCTTGAAGACCAAAAGCCTTTCAAAGCCTCTCTTCATTAAAGGATGGAGGCAAGTCACTAAACTGGAAAGCAGTGATCCAGCAAACATTTTACTGCTGCAAACAGTTTACAGGAAAGATATATATGAGTTTATTTTCATATAACTTGATATAAATTCCAACAGCATCCTGGGTGAAAGGGGTTTTTTGTCTTGCTTTTTTTTGCTTTTGAGTTTGTTTTTATGATGAACAGACTTAGTAAACATTTCCTAAGCTGTCTGCTGTTTGGAATTCCAAGTCTGAAATAAAACATAACCACATTACCATCTCCAGTGTTGCCTGTTTCACAAATAGCGACAAACCCCACCAACAATTAACTAACAGAACATTTACTTTATAGAGAGCTTCCATATAGTTCTCAGCTTCACCTATAAAGTAAGATTCCAGTTCTGTTTGACAGAGACAGCAAATCTACCAGCAAAGTAACCTACAGTGACAAATAGCCTGGCAATGCTCTCTCTCTACAACATACATAGGGGAAAAAAATAATCACAGTTAACATCTGTAATGGTAATTCTCCTGCATCTCTGCTGATTAAAGTATACCGTACCATTATGATGAGAGTCCTGGGTCTGCTCATTTCATCATCGCTATCCAGCGGGAGAATTTCATGTGACAACTCCTCTCGCCGTCGTCGCCTGCAGATATGTGGACAGTTCCTCTGTACCACAGAACGAAAGGCTTGGAGCAGAACAATGCTGGCAGCACAACCCATATCTGCATCCTGAAGCCTACAAAATAACTTCTATGTTTATGCTATGTTTGAAAAACAGTGGCTCCTTGTCCCTGAAAACAGACTACAGTGCAGCTGCAGCCAGCTCGCGCTCCAATCACTTCCTTGAGCTCTGATCATCTGATCACAACCAAATAGCTTGGATGCAGACAGAGGAAAGATTTGATCCACTGGAACTGAAACACATGCAATATTACGATGCTTTTCTCTCCCTCTCCCTCCCTTTCTGCTTCTGAATACACACGAGAAAACGTGCTCCCTCTCTTATACAATCAGCTGCCTCCTCTGATTCCAGTTTCATGGAACTGAAAGTATTAAAATTCCTAGTTCAAAAGAGACAGCTGTTCATTAAACACACACAAAGGCATCCACAACAACTGCCAGGATCAGTTTCTTTTTTAAACAGTCATATGTAGCAAAATAGCAAATATCTGGAAATTTATTAGCTCTCATCATCTTTTTAAAATACTTTGCCTTAGGGTGTTTTACCAAAAAAAAAAAATAAAAAAGAGACACATATTTAAGCTCACTGAGGGATCTGTTTAATCTTTTAATTTCTTGCAGTTTTCTGAAGCACAGAGAGCTCATTTGAGTTGTAAATGTAACAAGTGGTGAAAAAGAAATTAAAAAAATAATGCAGAAATGCGGACTGCTTCATCCAGCTCATGCTAAAATAGCTGTGGCTCAATGAGAAACAGCAGTGTGCAGCTCTGAAATGCCTTTCAATAGTGTAGTTGTTGTGTGTTCCCACACATGCGTGCCTTCTGCAGAGTAATACATTTTTACATCTACATAGGAGGCTTGTGTTGAGAAGGGTCCCTGCTGACGGGGTCTCACACTGAACCAAACGCTGATGACCTTCCAAGAAGGGTAAGAGGAAAGAAGTTTAGTGCTTTATCAATTGGGATCCAGGCAGCAAGAATCAGCTGCCGATCAGGCAGTCAGCAGAAACAACTTGACTTCCTGGCTCCTGCCTGACAAGTCATTCAAAAAGCAGGCAGGGATGCTTAGCAATCACATGACTGACCTGGAAACACAGCAAGCATTAATGGTAGAGTGTGTAAGATAATAGCACTTGAGAGGAAGTTAGCACTAAAAATATCTACAGAAAATGGATTTCTCTTACACATTAGGAAAACTAAGAATTTCCAATAGGGTTTCCAGAGAAGCTGCTTTTAAGCTAATATGTATAACTTTATTACACATGCACCCAAAACTGTATTTACCTTGCATCAAAAGGCTTTTGATTTCTAATGAAGGCCATGAAAGTTTTGGCATCAGTTCCCATGGGGACATAAGCAACCTTATAATGTCTGCTAATGAGATCTTTGTAAATAATACTCCTCCTCACAATCTCAATCAGGAATTGCACTGAAAACATTCCATGGAAATACTTTCTTCTGAGCTTGATTAGGGCTTAATTGCTCAGCGATCTGGCAAAAGACATCATTTTAATTAAAGCATTTGCCAGAAAATCTAAATCTTTGAAATTTGTCCTTTGAATGCAACAATCTCACTGCCATTATTTCTTGCCCTTGTTTCTTTAGAGTAAACTGCTTTGAGGGTATATAGAAAATATCTAGCAGCACTGGTAGGCAAAACACGAGCTCACCCACAGATCTGCCAATGGACCTACCTGGCTCTTCCCCTTGGATCTCACCAGGCACAGACTTCACACAATTACATGATGTCCCTGCCTATCCACCAGCACACCCTGCAGAGGGGCCTCATATCATGCTTGTTAGTTTGGCTTCTCTAATGCAATTACAAGAGTGCAGTGGCACAGCTGGGTAGTTTCTACACCAAATCAGCAATCCTGCCTGCTGTCACTGCTATTGTTTATGTTTTCATCAGTCCCCTGCCTACTCCAGAATTGCGACCGACACTTTGGCCACACAAAAGATGCACTTGGCAGCTGGGAGACCTACATTCCTACTCTAATTCCACCAGCAGCAATATGGGCCTGGATAACGTCTGTTGCTGGCTGTTATGGCAACTGCTCTGCTACCCTGGGGGGTCCTAATGCATCTCCTGTCTGTCTGTACAGCATCTTCTTTTACTCACCAGCATTCAGCTGGGAGAGCTGGCAGGGGTTTTAGGAAATTTGGTTTCCATAGCAGAGCCCAACTCTGCTGCATGCATGCATGCACACATACATGGAACAGCTCCCCAGGGCTTGCCCCAAAGCTTTGCTTCACTCTCAGCGAAGAATCCCATCCGTTTCAGTGGTCTTTGGATTGAACAATTCTCTGTCAGTGGCCCTTGGATTGAACTATTCTCTGTCAGTGGCCCAAGTGATTTCATTACAATTATTTGTAATTAAGTTATTATTAGATACAAGTAGGAATGACATAATCTTGGCGTTTCATCTTTTGGGAGAGAAAGATGACACTTAGTCCAAAAAAACGTAAACAAGCCAAAGCCAGCTAAAAGTAGCCTCCAGGCCTTGATCACAATTCAAGAACTGAAAAAGCAGTTATGGCACAGGGGAAAAGAAACCACTGAAGAGCTAAAACCCCCCTTCTGTTTTAAGGCAATTTCACAGAAGCATGAGCTATCACTGGAAAGTGCCTGGACTCACACACAGTACCAACAGCCTTGTTTTTAGACGAAGGGATGTTAGCATACATTATGTTTATATATCGACTATCAACAGTGTTAGCGACATTTACAGTGAAGCATCAAGCACTATTTTGTATTAATTAGCACTTTAATCCAGACACTGAATTCAGTGAAACCCCCTGGAAGCAAAATACTCCTTTGTATAAGCAATTCCTGAATTCCCCATTACAAAGACTTTGGCAACAAGTTAGGCTAATGAGTATCCACATTGGAAGACATCCATCTTCTGCCCACTCTCACTCCATTCTTAACCACCACTCATTTCAGCTATGCTAAGTAGCCGTGTTAACACCGGCATGATGGTTTAAAGGAACAGGATGGGAAGCAGAACACTAAAAGGTACCTCAATGGAAAAACAACAGTAACAAAGAATTGGAGAGGCAAAACAGTTGTTTTAACCCAGATGACTTCAGTGACCCAGTCCTTGGCAACTCCAAGGGCTGGGTCTGTGCAGCAGTAAAGCTGTGCAAGAGCAGAAGTGGGTCTCATTTGCCATGTCTTACAAAGTCTGCACTAAGAAAGCAGAGTTCAGAGGCACCCTTGAGCTGACAGTTACCCATTATCTGGCCTCAGCTTCCACATGAAACAGATGCCATCACTGGAAATGGACAGCCAGGGCCTGAAGAGGTAAACTGTCTCTAGCAGGCAGTGTGTGGCAGAGAGCAAACCCCTTCTCTTTCAAGCCCTGAGTTATTTCTCTTCTGCAATTTTCCTGCACTTCTGTTTCTGCACACCGCAAGACTTTCTAAAGGTGCTACCAAACATTTTCTAACACTCCTATTTCATGCCTCCTTAGCACACCACATTAAAAACATTTCTTTCCTTCCCCCAGCTTTCTTTATTCCATTAATGTTCCTTTCTCTTTGTGACATCTGAATTCATGTCATCTGAATAAACAGGATATAACCTATTGGTATGCTGGTCTTCAGCTGAGGGTTTCAAACAGGAAGAGAGAAAGGCAGTTCTTGGAGGAGATCCTTTAGTGAGAAGGTGACTTTTCAAATGAAACACTGATTCTTCCTTCCAACCCTGGATGGGGCTGCAAAGAGAATGGCTGCAGGTTAGAACCTTTTGCCCACCTGTCAAGATGGCATGCACCCTTCTCCAGAAGACAAGCCCTCCTCCCCAAGATGTGCTTGTGTGACAGGCACTGAGAAGTTTCACAGAAGCTTTTGAAGCATGATGATCCTAAAGTAGCAATGACAGGTGACTGCAGGAGCCACCCACAAAAACAGGAACACCCCTAGAACTGCTTACAACAGTCTGGTCAGTCTGGCCCACAAAAGCCCCAAGCCATCAACAGGGACTAAAGACAGCATGACAGTACAAATACCAAGAGCAGCATTGTTGCAGATAACACTCATGCCACCATTATGACTTACTAAAGGATGCCCGAGTATCCAGCTGAGCAAGGTACTCACTATTATAAATCAGATTTATACAAACTTACTGTCACAGAGAGCAACCTGTTGGCACTCTGAAGCTGGCTCACAGGACAATTTACCTAAACTTTAACTGGGTAATAAACTGGCAAAACAATGTCCACTCACTGAAAATCCTTCATCAGAGATAGTGCAAAACTTTGCCAGGTGAGCTATTTCCCTCGCATAACTCAATCAGAAATAGCTTGGGACAGTTCTAGTCCAGGTGATGTTCTGGTGCACACTGACATGCACAGCAGTTGGCTGAGCACATCTGGAGTTAGACCTCCCTGCAAGCCCCGACTGTTTTAAAGCATGAAATGTTCTCTCGGAAGAGTAGAGCAAGTCTTTCATTATCTCCAGGATATTCTATGTGAGTTACTATTCAGCATACATCATTCTGGGACAGATGATGAGTAGCTCCCAACAACACATAAGCAACGTGGCCAGTGACCATCACCTGCAGTTCTACACATAGACCCAAAGTTATGGTAAAAATTCTGTTAAGGTGTAGCCTATACAATTAGCAGGCAAGCACTTCCAGCAAGATAAAACAAAACCATGGTCTCTGCCTTGACAGAGATTAGGGTCACTCACATTTTGGTGTGCTACTGCGTCATCTCTGCACATTATCCCACATCACCCTTCCAAAACAAAAATAGCTGACAGACATAATCTTCTTAGCAAAGTGAATTTCCCTCAGAGACAAAGGTCCTTGTTTCCAGTATTTGTTCTCATAAAGACTTGGATGCAGAGGAAAAGGAAAGCAAAGGGAGAAAAATGTACACAAGTTTGAAAGTCTTTAAGCTTTGCTACTTCAAAACACACTGTGGAATCCTAACCATCCTCCAAGGAACCAGCACCAAGACCCAGATTAAACAGATGAAGTACTCTAAGAGGTAGTCTTCATGGCAGTCTGCTTGATGACAGAAGCCTTTGTTTGGTTGATACGTTGGAGGGAAGGAATGCCATCCAGAGGGACCTTGACACGCTTGTGAGGTGGGCTGATGCCAACCTCATGAAGTTTAACCATGCCAAGTATAAGGTCCTACACCTGGGTTGGAGCAAGCCCAGGAACAGCTACAGGTTGGGCAGAGAAGAGATTCAGAGCAACCCTGCGGAGAAGGACTTGGGGGTGTTGGTTGATGAGAAAATGAACATGAGCCAACAGTGTGCACTTGCAGCCCAGAAAGCCAACCGTATCCTGGGCTGCATCAAAAGGAGCGTGACCAGCAGGTTGAAGGAGGTGATCTTGCCCCTCTACTCTGCTCTTGTGAGACCTCACCTGGAGTATTGTGTGCAGTTCTGGTGTCTTCAACATAAAAAGGGCATGGAACTGTTGGAACAAGTCCAGAGAAGGGCCACGAGGATGATCAGGGGACTGGAGCACCTCCCGTATGAAGACAGCTGAGGAAGTTGGGGCTGTTCAGCCTGGAGAAGAGAAGGCTGCGTGGAGACCTCATAGCAGCCTTCCAGTATCTGAAGGGGGCCTACAGGGATGCTGGGGAGGGACTCTTCATTAGGGACTGTAGGGGCAGGACAAGGGGTAACGGGTTAAAACTTAAACAGGGGAAGTTTAGATTGAATATAAGGAGGAAATTCTTTCCTGTTAGGGCGGTGAGGCACTGGAATGGGTTGCTCAGGGAGGTTGTGAATGCTCCATCCTTGGCAGTGCTCAAGACCAGGTTGGACGAAGCCTTGGGTGAGATGGTTTAGTGTGAGGTGTCCCTGCCCATGGCAGGGGGGTTGGAACTAGATGATCTTAAGGTCCTTTCCAACCCTAATTATTCTACGATTCTACGATTAATGTGCCTCCTTTTCCTTGCACATCTTATGCCTAAGGAACAGTATAAACTTAGATCTTTCAATGCACTTTTTCTAATGGCTGTGTCCTTAAACCAACACAGCAGATACCACATTACAGTGGCATATCTCACTGCCACAGAGGCAGCATTTCCAGTACTAGCTGCTGTTCGCTGTCTACTTCCTGATTGGTAGTGGAAGTCTGGGAGACCATGAGAATCTATCTTGAGGAGCTGCCCCATCTTCTCTTCCAACACAGTTATGTACCAAAGCTTGCACATGCACCTCAGTGGCCTACAAGAGACTGTGCAGTGTCAGGCTGAAGCAGTGCCATCACACGCTTTGAGGAAGAGGAAAAAAAAAATAAGCGTTAAAGCATACAGGATGATCACACACCTATCTCAAAGAAAACTTATGCACTTATTAAAAATAGTTAATTATGAGAAACGCTAAGGTTTCATTGTTTCTAAGCCAGTCAGAAGTACACAGGCTTTGTATTTCTTTAGTTTCTACCAGCTGCTCCTTAGTGACTTGGGAAAGCAGGCATTTACTGCAGTAACTGGTCAGTACAGCTCCTGAATGACACACAGCTTTTTTTTCTGTCTTGAAATTTTATCTCCTTCTCATGAACTAGCCTTGACCAACACAAGCAATTCTTACCTGTACTAAATTACAGTCGATGCAAACTGCCTAATGAGTAGCATATGGTTATAGCTATACAAGAGGGGTTTAAATCATTGAACTACCTAATTTTATTTCTTCTTACCTTACAGCAGCAATGCTTACATCAGGGCAACATCCCCAGTGCTGCCACAAAACCCGTTGCAATGCCACTTGGCTACAAGCTAGAGAGCGGAAAGTGAGCGTATGGCACCCTCTAGGGAGTAGTACATGAAAGACAAATCCACCTCCACACTCGGCTTTCCTCACTGGGTACGAGAAGTAACACGGTTCAAATAACTGTGTTTATAAAATCTCCTCTTTCCATTAGGAGGAAAATTAAGAGAAAAAAATAATAAAAATCAATGGTACTATCCAAACCCCTTAAAAATTAGTCAGATGTTCTTCACCATAGCTAGGGAGACAGCACAAAGAAGGGCTGCAGGATTAGGATTGCTGTTTGTCTCACCTTTGAAAACACTGCATGGTTCACATTGACTGATGAGTTACGCAAAGCGACCACCGCCTGTGCAGCACAGTGCTATATGCGGCACAGAAAGAGGGAGCAGGCTACGAGAACGTGTGTCTGCTCAAAGAGCAGCCTTGTGCAAATCCTGCCTGCGTGCTACCCATACCGCAGGGTGCTCAACAGGGGACCGATACCCAGAACAGGGAGCCCAGCAAGGGCTGTACAATTGTTCTTACAACTCTGCAGTTTCTTGACTTAACCTGCTGAAAATGGAAACCACGATGTACGGGCATGGGGGGAAATAAAGGTCTGACAACCACAGAAACGGGTTCTCAGTGACTGTGTGTGCTAATGCTTTTCTCAACATTGCATTTCTCTTTCATGTTGATATCTGGTGAAAAGTATTATACTCAAGTTGAGTGGTGTGCTCTTTATTACTACCACACTGTACGTGGCCAAAATGCAGAGGTTTTCCTCTTAGATCCTACAGCAGTTTATTAATGGCAACACAACATATTGCAACCATTTAGCAGACAAGGAAACAGAGACAAAATGACAAAAAAGACTGAAGTAAGTACTTGCAACAGGCCAATGACAGAAGTTAACCCTGAAGGGGTTTCTCAAATTACTATCCTCATAAAAAAGTGAAATAAACATATAACTTGCATGCAAATAGTGGACACATTCTTATTTCCAACTCAGATGAGTGATTTCTCATTTTGACAAGTAGTTTTCCACAATTAAAGACTCCCTGAGATCAATGGGATTAATCTCCAGTCTTAGACTAAGCAAAATGGGAGAATGGTACTGTACAGGCAGTGATTAAAATCTCTTTATTTCAGCGCACTTCAGTGGCTTCTGGATCTAGCACTTATTATTCTAAAGAGTTGTGGTTTCCTTCAACATGTAACAGTAAAAATAAATATTTAACTTCACACCAGGAAAAATTACAACTTCTCAGGCAAATGTTTGTTTTTTAAAAGAACTTTTATTGTGACGTAAAACTAGAGGAGCATTAGCTGGAGCTACCCAAATTCATCCTTTCTCTGGCACAGTGTTAAACAAAACCCATGTAGTAAGATAAACTTTAGGAATATTTTTCACCACAATTTACAAATAAGGCTGGGCTCACACTTTTGAAGAGAAGAATTTACAAATAAGCCACAATAGAAAAATAACAGGAACTGCCCCATTGGCTCCCATAAAGAACTGGTAGAAAATTATTACCCTCTTTCAGAAAGATCCATGTTCAACTTGCACACAACCTCTTACACAGCATTATCAGCAGCTGGTCCTGAAGTTCCAAAAGAATTCCACTTCACCAACCCAATGGGAGAGAATCTGAAAACCAAAATTGGCATGGAGAAAAAAGAAAAACAAAAACCAAAACCAACCAAGCACACTAGCCTGTATTTACTCCAATTTGTTATTTATTGTGACAGATGTTACAGGTCTGTTACCTTGTCAAGGTCCAAGATTTCTGTAACATGCAAAAACTCCAAATACTTTTGTCTAGATTTTTCACAAATTAATTTTAAAGAGTGAAGCACTCTCAGATACATGGAAAGTGTTCCCACACAAGAGCAAGTTCATTGTCTGTCTGCTACCCTGGCACCAGCCCTTTCACTTACAGAGATACTGCAAAGAGAAATGAGCAGCTCCAGGGTTCTGGGAGGAATGTCCCTCAGCCCATTCTCCCAGTGGCACACTGCATGATTCTAACAGAAGTCACTGTCCACTAATGAGGTTTTAAGAATAATGTGGGTTTGGATGAGGTGCCATTTGTACAGCAATGTTCTCTATGTTAAATGGCCTGAATATGGGTTGAATAGCACAGTGGTTTAATGAACTACCCCTTCTCCTCTAAAATGTGATCAAAACCCTACCAACCTACCAAAGACCTACTGTAGAAACTCTCACTGACAGCAACACACTTTGGACAAGAGCCACAAAAATCTGTTTCACTGACCTCTATCGCCAAGTGTGCAACCTAGTCTCTCTTCCTTGTCACAGTCCAAAATTAGTACTTTCCAAATACAGGCTAGAAATACAAAACAAGAACAAATAGAGAGACCCTATAGAGTTACTTATAGACCTTACAGAGTTACCCTACTTACTTACAGAGTTACCCTATAGACCCAGATAGAGTTACTTTCAAAAAGACACCACCGAAATCTGGAGTAAAGCAGAATATTAGGACAGTGATATCTTATTAGAAAAAGCACCTTATTCCAATCTGCCTCCAGCCCAAGTCAATGACATCTTTCTACTTGCAACCCAGCTAAGAACAGATAACAAAAAATAGAACTGCTTCATAACCAGAATACTTCCAGCCTCTAGCTCTTTGAAAGCACATTTCTTTTTTAGCAGACAAGAGAGCCTGCAAGGGAAGGTATCTCTTGGCTTGCTCCTATCTACTCATACACTCCTTTACTTTCCAAACAACTAATTTGAGTAGGAAAATATGCACATTTGAGGTAGGAGTTTAAATGAGATAAATTAATTCTTCCTTTTAATGTTTCTCATATTGTTTAACAAAGAAAAACATTAACTGTTTACCATCAAGAAGCAGTGGAACTGTATACTAAATGAATGGGTCAGGCTTCATGCACAAATCCTAACTACTTACACGAGACACAGGCATTACCAGATAATCTTAGAGAAGCAGGATTCTATCAATGGCACATGAACACAGGGTAAAAACAGTTAGAGAGCTAGAGTGTGGCACTTCGTGGCAGCCTGGATGTCAAGGAACAGCCACAAGCAAGATGGAGAAGACACAAGACTTTTATCTGTCCCTTCACTGGGACTCTGAAGTCCACACACACAATTTCACCAGCTTCACATACCCATACTCTCAGTGTCTACCAGGAATCACAGTAACTTTTTCTCCAGCACATCACTGCATCTTATGCAGAGACAGTTAACTTAGAGAGCATCTCCTCCTAGGTCACAGCTTTCCAGCACAGTCTCCTATTCTTTAGTATGTCAGCATTTATAACCTGGTTACACTGGCTCATCTCCTGCCTCCCAGTTTTGGTACCCTTCCTCTTTCTCCCAGAAGCCAGACTGACAGGGCAAGAGTATTATCCAACACCTTCTGCCTCTGAGTCAAACTATGCATGTGATAGCAATCAGCCACAAATCTTACCTGGCTCTGCACATGCTGTTCCTAGGAGGCTTTAGGATTTTCAAGCCAAGAAACCCCTTTCCAGTCTCCACAAGAACAATAGGCTGTCCCAGGGAGCCAGGAGTTTAGCTGTGTAAAGCATTTGAGGTGAATTTAATAAACTCTTGATTCAAAACATCAAATGTCTTGAAGAGTTTCTACTGCAAGCTGGGAGTTCAGCAGGTGAAAATAAAGGGGGAAGAGCTGGAAGCAGTGGCCAGTGCCAAAACGATCAACTACTAATATGACACTGCTATGAACACAATTCCATGTAGATATAAAGCAAGGTGTCTCTAGCAAAGGTTGATGCGTCTGGTTCTCAGATACCAAGTACAAGTCCACTGACACACTGCATCGAGTCCTGTGCAATATCAGCAAGACAGACTGAAGCTGGAGGACCTATGAGGAAATGCTGGGAAAATTATGTTTGTCCATGCTTAAGAAATGAAGGTGTACGGAAAATCTTGCTGGCCTGTACCGTACCTAGCAGTAGGCTATAGAGCAGATACTCTTCTTGGAGATACACTGGCAGAGGATGAGACACAGTGAAGAGAATACAATGGGGCAAATTCCGATTAAATACAATACAATAAGTTTTCACCATGAAGGGCAGTCAAATTCTGGAACAGGCACCACAGGGACTGCGGGATCTCCATCCTTGCGGAGTCTCAACACTTGACTGGACAAGGGCTTGAGCAACCTTATTTAGTTGGAATTGCTTTGAGAAGGGAGCTGGAATCGACAACCATGAGAAGTTTTGTCCAAACGAAGCTATTCCATGACTGTGTAAGAACCCAGCTTGCTCAGCCGAGCAAACCAAAGCCTGAATTTGTGCCCTGTCTGGGAGAGCCGTAAACACAACCGAAGCGGAAGAGCTACTTAAGCCAAAGGCTAACACAAAGACAAGAACAAGAGGCTACAAACTGGCCATTTAGGCCATTACAAATTCACTTTGCAGAAGGCTCTGTTCCTAACCTAACAGAAGCGAGCAAAAGAGGCCCCCAATCAGGCGTCTTTCAACTCCAAGTCAGCTGTATAATCCCTCTTTATTATTTCAAGGCAATTTCACTTTGAGGCAGGCTTCATATGCAGAGAGTTCAGCCAGGAGCAAGGAAGCAAAAGGAACAATCTCATTCAATTTCCGAGCATAAGCTTCTACAGCTGCAAAGTGGAAAATGAGGCACAAAATGTGGATAAAGTAAGAAAAGAAACGCAAAGTAAAATTTGTATATACAGGGGCCAGCAAAAACTGTGTTGTCTCAGGCGCTGGTGTCCCATCATCTCACTCCCCCAAACAGAGCAGCTGCAGAGGTATCATTTTATCTGACAGGAAAGATCCCACAAGAAGAATATGGATTATTTCCACAAGCAGTATAATAATGTGGCTTCAGATTCTTTTTTACCTTAGTAGGGCCAAGAATCCAATGGCTGTTTTCCCCAAAATAAAGCAACTAGAAATCAGGACCCTGAAGCATTTTTAGGCTAAAAATATTAAGGAAAGGTTGGGGGGTTTTTTTTGTTTGTTTGGTGGTGTTTTTAAAGATTGCTCAAAACAAAACCCCAAACCTGATAGGTCCAGGGGGAGCAAACCAAGCAGCCCTTCCCTGTCTGATCATGTCATATATAGCCTAACCATAATACTTCTGGGGCTAAAGCACACAGGACAAAACACGAATTTCTACACAGAAATCCACCTACACAGAATTCTGCTGGCATAAACATCAGCCTCCACAAGAGAAGCCATTTCACAGAAATGGGATCTGTAGGTGTGTCAGGCCAGCTACTATCATACAACAGAAGTTATTCTCTTGATTACAATGGGGTTTTCATTAGCCCCAAAACGTTTCCTTTCTTAGCACATCTAGAACCTCAGGGGGCGCTCATATCCCCACTCCTTTTGTACTAGCTAGAGAGTCCAAGTTGCATAACAGAGCAGGGAGACCACCCATATAACAGCATGCAAAACCCACAAGGTCCCTCAGACCAACAGTCCTCAGCGAGATGTAGTAGCCCTTTCAGAGAGGATACACCTGAAACAACTGATACCCAGCTCCTATGCTACCTCTCATGCCCCATTTAAAAAAGTACCTGAAAACCACAGTTTTTTCCCTTATCACCATGGAAAAGAAAAAGCATCCCAAAAGACAAAACAAAACACATCCTGCACTTGTTAGAAATTATCTTGGGGGTTCTTTTACAGCACAATAATTTGGTCACTATATCAGACCAAGTAACAGCTATTTTAGCATCTAAATGAGCTACATTGTGGTGTTCTGTCCCCTGGAGAGCTTTTCTGTGCAACATGTGTTTTTCGTTTCATGTCTCTTTGTCAGAGTTTCACTCCCTTTCTTTTACATGAACTCCAGAAGAGAACAACATCGTACAAAACCCCAAAATAACAAACCTGTGTTGCTGGTATCAATTAGCATTCACATCCACAAGGGTCTTTATTCTACTAAGTACAAAATTAGCAAAACCAGCCCAACTACAAGTTGTTTGGTCTGTGTTTGTTAAGATGTAACACAGTCTCTAAAAACATATGTCTTCTGGTTGGTATTTCAGGGAAAAAAAATCTTTAGAAGAATAATATTTTGATTAGTAACATGTGTGTTTTGAAAGATTAAAACTGAAGTCCAAAGGAGATTAAAATATGGGTAGAAACTATGAGCTACATACACATATGTGCAAAGAGTTTTCATTCTCACCGGTTGAAATGTCTGGTTGCAAGTCATTTGTTTTTATTATTAAAGTCTTAATCATATCTGCTGTGGAGCTGTTTTATTTTTCAATTAACTGATATTGATAAAAAAATCCTTTTCTTGTAGAACCACTTCAGACTACTGAAAAGAACAAAAAGCTGATCTCGTATATAAGAGAATTGATGTCATTCTCTATTTTATCATGACACATCTCAACAGAACTTCCAAGGGATCCTAGTAGTTTTACATAGTACCCAAACATTGACCTCTTCTTTATTTAGTCTTCCAGGACTTCTCAACGCCAGCAGGAAACACAGAACAAAGCAGTCAGACAGTGCTTTTCAAGAATTAGCCATTATTTACACTTACAAACGTATTGATTCATTTCAGGGAAGCAGGCAGTTCTCTCATTGTGCTGAACATGCAATTAGAGATTTAAATAGATGACCCACTTCCTGGACCACCCCCTTGCTGTTTTGCTGGCAGCTGGGCATTCAACAGGCTTATGTTCCTAAGTAGCTCCAGCTGAAAAAGTGCAAATTCGCAAGTAAATAATTTCAATGTTACAGACTGCATGCTGGAACTGTAACCCTGAAGATTGTTTCATTGTTGTTTTTCAAGCAAGTTGTCTGTGCTGTCAAAGCTTTCATTAGAGCATGTTATACCCAAGTGAACACATGGTGATGCATAGATTCCCTTCAAATATACTCCCTTGCAACTTTCAACCCCATTCTCAACTTAAAATTTGGATGGTAATTAAGATACAGAGATAGCAACTGTTCATTTCTGCTGAAATTTACTGCAAAATATAATTAGTGCTCTAATTAAAGTCAGAAGTTAATGACCATGCATCACTTTGTATGTAACGTTACAATGATTTCATGGTAACCCAGAGCTGCAGCCAACAGAAGAGCTCTCACCTTGCTGTCAGTTATGCTTTTGTCAAGCAGCTGAGCAAATGAGAAACAGCTACACCTAAATAAAGGCATATAGGGACAACCAAACACACACTGTCACACATAAGGCAGACTTGGTTACAATTACTCACTCTCATTATCAGTGTCTTACTCTTGATGAAGCAAAGCTAAATTCAACCTGACTAGTCTTCACAAAAGATCAGGTTGGCAATCTACTGAGGAGACCACTGAGGCAGACTGTTGGTGGCATATGTTAGCACTGGGAAATGGAAGCCACAGCATTTCAAGTGAGACACCCAGAGAACTTGCCTCCACCCATTACAAGCTTATCAGCAGATCTCACCACTCCGTGAGGCAGCACCCTTTGGCTTTCAAATCTCAAGTATCGAAATCTGATTCAAACAAAACCCACAAGCTTGAATGCAAGCCATAAAAGACTGCCGCGCTCTGGTAGGAGGTACCACACTAAGCAGACATCCTGCTGAACCAGTATTTACACGATAATCACCCAAGAGAAACAAACATGGCAAAAGGTTAAGGGAGTTCACCTCTATCTTGGTATTGATGCTGTCTGTGGGACTCTGGATAGCACTTGCTCAGAGTTTAAAGAGACTAAGGTACAATTCATCCCAAGAAAGTAACGGAGAAGATACATCATCCTGCTCCAAATGTAGATTCATCTGGTGATCTAGGAAGCACACCATCAAATGGCACTACAATTATTACTTGATATAGGAGTGCTAAGGAACCCAGCACCTGACTATGACTAGGACACAGTTTAGCCTTCTCCAGCCGACTTAAGTCCAGTATAGCCCAGCCCAGCCTCCTTTAGCCCCATAAAGCCCAGTTTGGCCCAATTCAGACCAGTACAGCCCAGTTTAGCCCACTCTAGCGCAATTAAGCACAGCAAACAACAGTTTAGCCCAGTCCAGCTCATTTTAGCCCAGTTCAGACCTGTCCAGCCCACTTTACCCCAGTCCAGCACAACTAAGCCCAGCCAAGAACAGTTCAGCCCACTTTAGCCCAGTTCAGCTCAGTCCAGTCCAGCCCAGCACAGCTCAATTTAGCTCAGACCACTCCAACCCAGATCAGTCCAGCCCAGTTTAGCCCACTTAAGGCCAGTCCGTTTAGCCCAGTTCAGCTCATTTTAGACTTGTCCAGCCAGGCTCAGACAGGTCCAGTCCACTTCAGCCTAATGGAGCCAAGGCCAGCCCAGTTTAGCCTAGCCCAGCCCACTTTAGTCCACTCCAGCCCACTTTAATCCAGTACAGCTCAGTTTAGCCCAATGTTGCCCAACCCAGTTTACCTTAGTCAAGTCCAGCTCACAACAGTCCATAACGTTTTACCCCTGCCCAGCCTAGTTTATACCAGCCCAGCCCCGCTTAGCCCAGACCAGCCCACTTTAGCCCACTGCACACCACTACAGCCCACTTGATCTCAGTTCAGACACTTTACCCCACTTCAGCCCAGCCCACTTTAGCCCTGTCCACCCCATTCCAGCTCATCCCAGCCCGTTTAGCCCAGCTTAGCCCAGCACAGCCAACTTTAGCACAGTCCATTCCAGTTTAGCCCAGCCCACTTTAGCCCAATTCAGCCCATTTTAGCGCTGTCCACACCAATTTAGCCCAGCCCAGCCCAGTTCTGCCCAGTTCAGACCTGTCCACACCAATTCAGCACAGTTCAGCAGGCTTTAGCCCAATTCAGACCAGTCCAGCACAGCTTAGCCCTCTTCAGCCCATTTTAGCCCGCTTCAGCCCAGTTTAGCCCAGACCAGCACAGTTTAGCCCAATTCACATCTCTCTAACCACTTTAGCACAATTAAGCTCAATTTAGACCACTCCAGACCGGTTTAGCCCAACACAGTCCAGCACAGTACACTTCAGCCCAGTTTAGCCCTTTTCAGCCCAACGTAGCACACTTGAGGCCAGCTCAGTCCATCCCAGTCCAGCCTATCCCAGGCCCAAATTTAACCCAGTTCAGCCCAGTTTACAGCCCAGCCCACTCCAGCTCAGCCCAGACAAGTTTAGAACAATTAGGCCACGTTTAACACAATTCAGACCGGTTTAGCTCAGCACAGCCCAGCCAAGACCTGTTCAGCAGCTTCAAGCACACTTTAGCCCAGTTTAGCCCAACCCAACCCACTTTAGCCCAGTTCAGCCTAGTCCAGCAAAATTTAGTCCAATTCAGCCCAGTCCAGCCCCATTTAGACAAGTTCACATCTGTCCAGCCCAGTTCAGACCACTTTACCCCACTTTCTCCCAGTCCAGCCCAGTTCAGTGCACTCCAGCCCAGTTTAGCCCACTTCAGCCCGGTTTAGCTTACTTTGGCTCAGTTCAATACATTTTAGCCCAGTTCGGCCCACTTCAGCCCACTCCGGCCCACTTCAGCCCAATCTAGCTCAGTCTAGCCCAGTTCAGCCCAGTTTAGAGGGATTCAGCCCAGTCCAGACCAGTTTAACCCTTCCCAGACCAACCCAGCCCATTTTAGCCCTGCCCAGTCCATTTTAGCTCAGCAAGTTTAGTCAGTTCAGCACAGTTTACCCTGGTTCAGACCACTTTACCCTAGTTCATCCTTGTTTACACCAGTTTAACCCAGTTTAACCCACTTCAGCCCAGTCCAGATCAGTTCAGACCTCTCAAGCAAGATCCAGCTCAGTTTAACCCAGTTCAGACTGCTTTAGCCCTCTGCAGACCACTCCAGACCCATTTAGTCATGTTCAACCCAGCCCAGTCCAATTTAGCCCACTTCAGCATTCTCCAGCCCACTTTGGCCCAGCATAGCCCAGCCCAGCCTCCTTTAGCCCCATAAAGCCCAGTTTGGCCCAATTCAGACCAGTACAGCCCAGTTTAGCCCACTCCAGCGCAATTAAGCACAGCAAACAACAGTTTAGCCCAGCCCGGCCCATTTTAGCCCAGCTCAGACCTGTCCAGCCCACTTTACCCCAGTCCAGCACAACTAAACCCAGCCAAGAGCAGTTCAGCCCACTTTAGCCCAGTTCAGCTCAGTCCAGTCCAGCCCAGCACAGCTCAGTTTAGCAAAGATTAGCCCAGCTCAGACCACTCCAACCCAGATCAGCCCAGCCCAAACCTAATCCTACTTTCAAACTTGATTATGCAGACAGACATCTCAAGCCATTACACTGCAATCAAAATAATTAATGGGAAATTATGTAATTTTTTAACCAGAAAAATGTCTGTTATTAACATTGTCTGTCCCACTGTAGCAGCAAATGTTGAAGCAAAGATAGGTTAATATTTATGAGAAAGCTAACAGAACAAACAGCACAGGAAATAGTGTTTCCTGCCTAACTGCCTAAAAGCAGTCATACCATTAGCACTTGCATTTTGATAGTTTTTATACTCTTATCTTATAGACGGATATAAAACCCTAAACTATGTCTTAAGCTGAGCCCCTGATAACATCAACAAAAAGGATCATTCCTTAGCCATGGATCAATTTAGCATTTAACTGGACTTTAGTTAAAAACCCAACCAACCAAAAATCAAAGAACACATGGCAACACATACCCACCCTCACATCTGCCCCAGAGAACAGCAAAAGAAACACAAACAGGCAGATTTCCAGTCAGCTCCAGATATTAGTGAGCCAAAGGCTCACCCTCAACAACCACAACTGAAAGACAAGGAAAAAGATTATCTTCTTGCCCCTGAATATTCCCATTTAGTACCATTTACCTACTGTAGCATTACATGAAAAATATCTAGTTCTACTGATTCAAGCCTCCAAGAAAAAAAAGAGGGAGGTAGGAAGGGGAGAGTGAGAGAAAAAAAAAAAGGGGTGGGGAAGAGGAAACACATGAGAGGAAATTCAGATTTAATTTCTTTAGTTGCAATTCCTGTAACTCTTGCACTTTAAACTATTAATAGTCACATATAAAGAACTTCTTGTTTTTAAAAGTCGCATCCTTTTAACTGTCAGCAGTGAGTTGATATTTGTCCCTTTGCACCGCAGCTGGTTTTGGGGAGCAAAACGGTGAGGTCCACTTTACTGCTGGTCCTTGACAGCAATCTTCCTCTTATCATCACTCTTAAAGCACATCTGCTTTCAGCTCTGCACTGCCAACACAACCAAGGCTTACCGGATGCAGTGCAAACTATGCAAGATGGATTCAAGAGGTGCTGCTGGAATGATGTTAGATGCAGTTACCTCAGCTGGAGCCATGGGTGAGCTGCCACATTAAGACCAGCCCCTTGTTGCTGCAGCATACAGGGTTTATACCTCAGTTTTTCAAGCTCCAACTAGAATAAATTTGCTGACTCCCATTCTTTATCACACAAACATTTCCCCAAAATAAACTCATGTTTTCAAATCTGAATTCCTGCTAGATCCTTTAGGCTCAGGAGGTGGGCTCTTCTAAGAGACACATTGGGAAACAGCGGTAAGAAACAGAAACCCAGAAGAATCAGGGCACCATGACCAAGTATAGCTGCCCTTATATCTTTGTTCCAGCACATCTCAGTGTCCATCACCATGGAACTTAAACGCCAGGTATCTCTGCTTAAAAGCCCCAAACTCATGCATGCCACCCTATTCCAAGGAATCAGATGTTAGCCCTGGCAGCTACCTATTTACTTACTTAAGTCTATTTAAAAACTATGTATAAATCTATTGATACATTCATCACACATCAAAACATTGGGCTGTCTTCCGCACTGTACTGAACAGGGAATTGCTGGTACAGAAATTCTTTACAGAAACAGACATAGCAGAGAGGTTCTTCTCTCAAGAACAGTCACTACCTATTATTTGGATTATATTTTATGTAATGAACAGTCACTCAAAGAGCAGCTACCTATATAAAACCATTTGTTTAATGTAAAACTTTACACTAAAGCTAGGAGAGAGGAATATTACTAAACCCAAAGCCTTTACATTGACAGTATGGCGGTTAGAGGCAGGGCTAGACAGAACACAGGACAGCTGGTGAAGAGAAGGCCTGTTTGGTGAAAAGAAGGAACAGAGACTATCAATTTGAACAATTAGCAATGAGGATTCCTGGAAGAAGTGGGTTTTAAGATGGTGCGGATGGCAAGCAAAGACAGGGTGCCTGACAAACAGCTGACACACTGTTCTCTGCATACAGAGAGGCATTAAGAGAGGCTCTAAGACAAGTGGGAGGAAGACACAAAGAATAACAAAGACTGAGGACTGGAAGGGGAGAGGTCAGCAAAGCAGGGAGTCTGCAGATATGAGAATGAAGAAATGAGAGTAAGATAATGTTTAAAGTACAACATGTGGGCCATGCCTCCTCAATTTGAAGGGTTCTCTTTGCGAGAACTTCAAAAAGCAAGATATGAACCTCATCAAGGCATGCCAGTTATTGTGTCCTGCTGCACTACAGTTCATACTGCTTACTGCAATGCACGTAACTTGTAACTTCCACTTGGAATTGGTCTGCAAATGGTTACCCCCTTACCCTTTCTGGAGAAAGAATACATGGAAGGCAAAAGGTATTTTATTGCCAACATCCACAGCAAACTGGAACCATCATTCCTCCATGGAAAAAAAATCACCCCATCTTCTTCCATTTCCAAAAGGAACAAACTGAAACCACTTTTATTTGGTGTGTTTCACGAGCTCCAATTCTTTTCCAGATTCTACAGAAGCCCGTGAATGCTTGGGTATGTATTTGAAATATAAAAAGAAGGAGCAAATATAAAAAGAAGGAGAGGTTTCTCAAAGACACCTGAAGAAAAGTTATTATCTACCTAGACTGCAACTTTTGCGTACACTAGGGATTTCTAATATTGCAGTTAAACCACAAGCTATTATTTGACCAGGAAGAAGATAAGCTAAATTTCTGCTCAAGTAGCTCTGAATATCCATTTGGTAAGTTCTCCTAACCAACCTCCAGAATAGTTCTCATTGGTTCTTGGGAAGCTACGAGGATAAATTCATGCAGCACTGAAGAGACTAGTATTATTCAATTCTACTTAATGTTCTATGACTTACCTTCCACCAGTGTTTGCAGTTTTAGCTGTTAAATGAAATAGGGTCAACAGAACAGAAGCACTGTGCAATCACGCAGCTCAAAGAGAAAAACAACTGTTACTCATGTAAAAGGCAACTGATGCTTAAAGTGAGATGTGAGCTTTGGAGCAGGCAGGTGCTTTCCAGTAACTTGCTTCCAGATGAGAGCTGTGTATGGTATTTCACTTCTGCACTGTTACTCTAATTGCTCTTTAGCCACTGCTGGAAGCCCACCTGCTACGCATGAATGGAAGGAAAAAAGTGTGCCTATACACTGACAGTGAAGACATGATAGCCCAGCATGTAGTTTAACATGCATTGCAAATATGTGAATACAAAAGCCACAGCCCACATAATATTCTGGAATAAATATCAAAGTCTGCTCCTTACTGCTTTTAATACTTACTCATTACTCTCTTTCCCTCTGAAAGCAGAATCAGAGGTGTGACCCAGGACTTTTTTTCCCAGGGTCCTTCCTGCCAATGCACAGTTGTTCTGTACTATGCACTCTCCTGTATTTTGTTCAGCATAGCTTGAAAGTTCAAAGCCATAAAGCAGTTCCATCCTAAGGATGTCCATGTGTTGGCCCCTGAACCACTTTCAAGACTGGAGATTTCTTTTGAGGCTCTTCTAAGTAACAGAAAAGGGGGGGGGGGGGGGGGGGGGGGGGCGGAACCCAAAGCCAGGAAAAAGGCTGTACACATCTATCGTCAAAAAGAGACTGATATTGTTACAAATACCACAAGTTAATTTACAGCCTGTGAAATGCAACAGAGGCATTCCTAACAAAAGACATCAAGCCTGACATGTGCCATGGTACATTGCACAGCAATGGAGAAAGCTCTTTCAATGGACCGACTCCAAAGATTAGTTATTATCTAAAGCAGCACAGTTCAACCAACAGCCCCCAGGCCAACTTCAGACCATCGCTTTCACCCTAAGAGACTCAACAAGCTCTGACTACTTTCTCTTGCGGCTACTCACAACATGGAAAGGAGTGCTGTATTTGCTTCCAAAGGGGAAAAACAGGGATATGCAGGACTGACATCCTTCTCTCCCTCAAACTGCACAAACATTTTATGCAGTATCGGGGCATAAGCAACCTTTTCCTTTCTCTGTTCTGCTGACTTTTGGCTTGGACTCTGAACCAGGGCTGCCAGAGCCTGCACAGGGCTAAAAGAGCAAGGCAGCAGGGAGTAGAAAGAGGATAAGGAGGAAGAAGCAACAAGTGTCTCGCAGCAGAAGAAAGGGATGGGAATAGTAGTTCCAGGGTTAGAAGCCACTGAGGCTCTGTTACATACCATAGCAGTCCTCTCCCTGCCTCTCATGTCCCTTCTCCCAGAATACTTGTCCTGTCATGCACTTTAGGGGTCATTATCATCTGCAAACCAGAGCATCCCAATGTGCTCATTCCCCTACCTCCCAGCTGCAGCAGCACCCAAGCACACCCACAGTGCACAGTCAGGAGCCTGCATGAGCCAGGATGAAGACACTTGCTCTTGCTCAAACACTCCACAAGGGAGTAGAAAGCACCGAATTACTTCCCCACCCCACTCCCTAGAAAGCACTTGCACTCAAGTATCAAAAGCAGTGTAAATACTCTACAAACACAATACCAAATGATGTCAATATAGATGCTAATGACAGAATAAGTCCAGTATCCCCCACGGACACTAATTCCACAGAACAGACATGCATTATGCCAGTATCAAAGCTGACAGGAAGTAAGGGAGGTTGCATTCAAAATGGAGACAAAAAACTTTTTCACAGTTTCAAATCATGAACACAGTGGAGAGGATCTGTCTAAAAATTCAACATAAACTAGACATGAGAGAAGAGAGAGAGGGACTGGACACAGACGGAATAGCATCTGATATGCGGGAGGGTAGGGGAACCAGGGCAATAAACAGAGAGGTGAAAGAAAAGCAGGGCTTGTGCCCAGCATCACAGGTCCAAGCTAATCCCAGCTAGGCTGTACTTCAGAGCTTGCAAGTGGTAAGATTGGTATTGGTCCTGTATTTCATTAATTCTAGTCACAAAGCAAACATAGAAAATGGACTGGGAAAGAGAAATGAAAGAGGAACACTGCTATCAAGAAGGAATACAGAGAAACAGGTAAAGTTGTCACCAGAAAACTGCCGGTAACCACCTGCAGCTTTTCACAGATTCCTCTAACGCATGCAAAATACAAAACTCTGGTTTGAGTTTTAATGAATCATTTTTTGTAAGTCTGAAGAATGCAAGAGGGGAGGGCAGGGTGTGAAATCCTGTAAGGTTTGCAAATCCCTCAAAATGTCCTAGAGCCTGGCAACCCCCCCCCCCCCCCAAAAAAAAAACAAACAAAAAAACCCAACAAAACAACAAAACACCCAAACCCACAGGAGAAGTTTCTCATACACTAGAAGTGTATTTTCTTCAAACCATGCCAAACTCTCCCTTCAAAGAAGGAAAAAAGAAACCCCAACCCAAAACCAAACCCTAAACCCATCTAGAACAAAGATCTCTGAGGAACCTACATCAAAACAGAGACACATTTAACCCGTAGTTAAAGCATTCCAGACACATTTTGGATAAAAGATGTTTCTAGGTCTTCACAGCAGAGCCACTGTGCCCCCCACATGGGGAGCCTCTACCTGAGTCCTAGAAAAGGAAAGGCATGTGCTATGAGACACCTGAGAGTCCAGGATTTCATTCTTGACTATAAATTAGAAGTACATTCCTCAAAAATCAGCTGACATCCATCAGTCTATTCACAGCTGCGAAAGCAAGTACACCCAGCAGAAAACAGACATGGGCAAATAATGCCTTCAAACAATGACAGCTTAAAGATTAAAATCCACTATGGTTAACCAAACCCAAAGGTAATAAAGACTTTCCCCTTTTTCCTATGCTATACATATCCAGTCATTCCAGTTTTAGACAGAACATTTCTTTACTACTTCTCTTTGTAAATGGTAACACTTAAAAAAGCAAGCATTTTTTTTTTCCCTCTGTTACATCCAACTCCATTACATTCATTACATTTTGCTATATCTACATCATTTAATTTACATCAATATGTCAAAGTAACCTAGAATTGTGTTTGCTTTAAGGCAACCAACATTACTCTCAAAGCTAAAAAGCCCATTTCAGACTCAGTGATAGAGTTCTCATGTACTTTCACCACATAACAGAAGTGGAAAACTACACTCAGAATTAAGAAAATCACTATAGTATTAACGGCTTACTAAATTTCTGTACAATGCATACTATACCAACTGCACAACAGGAACAGTGGGGAGAAAATCCAGCAGTAAGCTAATAGTTAATATGTAATTTAAAATGTAATACAGTCTATGTTCTTCAATTTTTGAGCTTTTTTGGGTTTGGGGTTTTTATTTGAGTCTAAAGAGATAAAAGCTTGTTTCATTGAGGCAGCAGGAGAGTCCTGTTGGAGTGTGGCACCTGTTTCACTCACCTGGCATCCTAATGCTGCTGTCTGCACAGTGTCACAAAGGTATCCACATTTCCCCATCTGACGTATTTTTATACAAGCTTAAAGCACATCTACATTATGTCATCTCAAAACATTACATTGTGTTCCAAAACACATAGTATTTGGGTTGCAGCTGAAAAGTAACATCACAGTACTAGATCAAAGAGGCTGGATGTTAACTCCCTGAGTACAAACTGGGGAGGAGAGGCTGGGCAGCACCATCCCTAGTGCTCCAAGGGAACTGTCTCCACGTATTTGTACAAAATTTAAGATCAAAAAAAGCAACACTGACCTCTTGCCTGTGTGTATTATGGGAGGGAAAAACGGTACCAGAGATTATAAGTAATCCACTAAAAATATATTTAAGCAATGAGTTTAGTTTGTAAGTATGTACCATTGACATGGAGAGGTATAAATAATAGACTGCTGCATTGTGAACCCAACCTTCAAAACAAAGGAGAGGCGGGGGTGGGAGTAATAAGAAGAAAAAGCCTCCTGATTTTCTCCTGTATAAGAGAATGGCTCTGGAAGGCTTCACTGACACATACCACCATTTAGCACTACTGCAGCTTGGTGCCCTCTTACTACACTGCTACTTAGAGCCTGGTTCTGTTCTGCCCAGAAAGGGACAACATGAGCAGAAGTCAGTCACACTAAGCAACCACACAAAGGGCAGGCAGCTCTCAGTTTTCTTACATTTTACAGGAGAGGGAAAAATTGCCCATATGAGTCAGGACAACAGTGAGGCAGACTACGAAACAGTCTTAACAGACAGGGAAATTGTTCAGCTATATGGGCAGGACAGCACATGATGGGAACAAACTCTGGAACAGCCATTCTAAGGCTTTTACTATAGATGTATTGCATGATCTCAGGCAGTTAGCTTCTGGTATTTTGTTTTTCTTACCAACAAAACCAGGGATAAAGTTTGCATTTCCCAATATAAAACACACAGTTGCTATAAAACAGACCGCAAATAAAATCTAGCTTCAGAAAATTATTGTTGAGTTCTCTGAAACGCAGGCAATCCTAAACTGGAACCATTACACATTCTGCAAGTAAGTCTTTGTTGTTTGTGTAATAATCACATCTGTGTCACTATTTCATAGGCTTTTGACCTTGTGCTAGAAAAGTTCCAAACATGTTTTGACTTCTGGAAGTGACATATGCACTGCAGAACTGCCTGTTACAAACCACAACAACATCAAACCTTCTCTCTGTGCAACTGCCCTCCTACAAAGCCAACAGGAGGCTTCATTTTTCATATTCTCTGTCTCTTTTCTATTGCTGTTCATTCTCTCCCTCCCCAGACCCTTAATTTAACCTTGTAAGAGAGGGAAAAAAGTTAATGCAGCTTCTATAAACTGAGAGTATTTTGAATTACTCAAGCTGACTCACTTCCCATGAATTTAAAACAACGTGTTAGTCAAGTGACAGATGAAGAAAACAGTAAAGACTCTGCATTTAAATCTGAGTGTCTCAATGTCCCTGCCTACTAAATGACTGCCTGGGCTTGCATATTAGGAGTTATTTGCACAAGTTATTCACCAACCTGACAAATCTTTTTTGCAGCTCTCTTCACTTCTTTCCTTCGTTTTACTGTCTTCTTCAGCCTCTCTTTACCCACAAAGTCTTTTCTCTTTTCCCCCATTTTCTCCAACACTTTCAACTTCTTTCTAAACCATTTTCTTCCCTTCTCTGTCACCACCCTCTCTGAGGCTCTTGCCCCTTATCAACTTTTCCTTATTTCAGCATCAGTTTAATACCCAGTGCCAGTCTCAGATGAAGTTCCCAGAATTGCTCAGAAGACTTTGGCCCTTTTGTCTGCCTGCAGAGGAGGGAACCCAGCAGCTGGAGAATGTGCATGTGGTGCATTCTTGCCAATGTCCTTTGCTTCATTTGCCCTTATATCTGGGCTTCAGCAGCCAGCTGAAAAGGGTCAGATCTTTGTCAGGGCCACACCACTGCAAGTGTCCCTGGGATACCCCAACTGAAGAATAGCTATGAAAATACTCAGACATTTCAGAGCAAAAGTTTGCTTTGAAAGGAGACTACCTGCAAATAGTGTGGGTCTTGTCTTTGAACAGGTAAGGGATGCTGCACAGGATATTAATTAAAGAGGAATTTTGGAATACAGATTCACTAACAAGGTTCACAGGTAAAATACAAACACAAACAAGTTGTTTAATACTTCAATACTTCATGCATTCATTCCCAGAAGGTTGCTAACATCAGAAATTGCCTGACAAGCTGTCTGCCCTGAGCAAACCATAACTTATCTCAAATGGAAAGGCTCACAAAAGCAGAACTACCAGCTCCAGACTGTAGATAATATTCCCTTATGCCTGTGCCATGAATAAATGCACTCTCTCTCCTCAACCGCCAAAATGGGATGAGGCTTTCTCTTTATGCACGTGCTTTTAAGGTTACTTCACCAGGCGATCACCTCAGCCTTAACCAAAGAAAACACAAAAGTGAGAAAGAGCCAACACATTAAGAAGTCTGCAGGGAAACAAGCAAAAAGTGAAGACTGCGCAGTGAAGACCGTGAATATATATGTATGTACAACCACAGAGAGCTGATTTTGTACAGAGCACCATGGCATATTCGCTGTCATATAAATGCCTTGCTTTGGTTCACCCTAGACAAATAGTATACAACAGAATATTGTCAGAAAAAGGACCCTTTCGGAGTCCAGTTTCTCTCTTTGGAATAGCTGAGTTAACACTGTACCTTCCCAACAGATGAAGTTTTCAGTGTCATTTCATTCACTGGCCTGATTCTCAACATGGAAGACCAATTCAAGCATGGCCACGTAATGAGAAAAGGCCATACAGTATGATCCAACAATATAAGCACAGTCAAAGCTCTGTTATTATTATTTAGGGTACCAAGGCAGTGAGTGCTCTCTGTGAGGCTGTGAATAATATACATTACTTTCCTTGAGAGACTACAACATGCTGCTGGAGTCACAAAAAACCTCCAACAGTTCATTACCTACCCAAACTAGAAACATCAACTACAACATCAAGACTTTATTATTTGTGAAGAAAATACCACATAAAATACACACTGAAAACAAATGGAAACTCTTGTTTCAGACAGGAATTACAGTAGCTCCAGGTAATATAACAAGGAGAGAAACCCATTTTGTGGGGAAAAAGAGCCATGTAATCCAGCTTTCCACTCACATGAGACAGCCAGTACAAGGACATTGGACACGACTCTCTGTGCTTGGCTGCAGTGTGATGGAAAGAAAACTCTGCCAAAAAAAAAGACGTGGAGCAACAGCCCAATGCCAGACTACTATTAACTTGTTTAAGTACAGAAAAGAGATGAGGATCAAGACCCCCCACAGCTCTTTTATAAAAACAATGTCACAATACTTTATGTAAAGGATGAGTACTTCAGCAAGCAGTGCTTAGCCAAATTAATTGAGATCTGGAAATAATAGCATCACATGAAGCGTAGAACTAAGCAGCTAGCGAGCCCATTTCTAGGAACACTGACTGTCTCATCCCTATTTTAAAAACTCCCAGGGAAGCACTCCTGCAGCTACAGACACAAACAAAGCAACATATTAATTTCCCTTTCTTGTGCACAGAGTGTTCATAAAGCAACTTTCAAAAAAGCCTTTTCTGTTACAATAGACAAAGAATTTTGCAACAGTTTCAAAATGCAATAAATTATTTACCTTCTAGATGATGCTGATCGATTCCATTTACTAGGTTGGTGAATTGCCTTTTCTACATAAAGGCTTCACAAGGCACTTATGGAAACAACCTGAAGTACTGCCACGCACTATTAACTGATAGCACCACTCTCTCCACCTGCTGAAGAGTTGAGTAATTAATGTAGAATGTGCTACTTGTGCAAAAAACCTGCAGCTACTACTCCCTACCAACAAGATACACACATATATTCCACCCTCAACCCCTGGTTCCACTTTCTGTCTTTCAGGGCACTACAGAAATTCCTCTGCTAAACAACACCAAATGATAAACATCCTCACTTCTGCCATCCCCTTTCCCCTGATTACACTGACACTTTTTCTTTCTACAGATTTCTGTGCTGAATACTAGCAATTGTATTTCCCGTATTAAATGAATAAACATGAACAAAAGGAAAGGTAAAGCATACTAAAAAAAAAGCAACATATCTGAAGACAGCGAAGACCTAAAAGACACAACATTCCATTTTACTGGAACTGTTGCATAGGCATTTGATCCCTAGGCTCTTACCAAATTGCTACAACAATAACAACCCTCACTGCAGGTGCTGTTACAAATACTACTAAGAGAGGCCCAGCAATTCAATACAGGATATACACAGAGCAGTACCAGAAGGCTTCATTCTTTACATCTTTAACTTAATTCTTCACTCCTTTAACTTGATTCTTCACACTTTCCACCTTTGCACTTAATGCTTTACACTTTTTATCTTTGCACTTCCCTACTCTGTAGCAGCCAGTTATTTGCAGACTCATGACAGCAGCTCTGATGACTTTCAGGACTCTCCAACACAAGTCAGGTATAGTATAACTGGAATATAAGGTACTGATAACATCCAGAGCAAGACGCGATGAGAACCGATGCATGTCACTGAATACACAGTGAATATACCAGATTTTTCTCTTCTGTAAGAAAATTCAATTCTGGTACAACAAAGAGCAAATTCAGACAGAAATTTAATATCCTGCAAGACTCTTCTATAATAGTGCCCAAACAGCTTTCCCACAGTGGTGTGCCATGCCAGCATCCCCCCCACGTGCAAGACGTACAGGCCAGGGGAGCTTCCCTGGAAAACATACCTCAACAGACCAGCTGGCCCTGGCACTCAGCATTATGAATCCAGAGGCAATGAACGCTGCCCAACCCACAACATCCCAGCTCCACTGGCAGCCCCAAATCTGGCTACAGACAACCAGCAACCCTGGTTACAGCTGCCAAGGGATCTTCTGCCTGTTAGCCAAGATGCAATGGTTAAGTCTGCCTACTCCTACTTGATGTAGCTAGAAAAATAACAGCTTTTTACTCCAGCATGAGTCCTCAGCATAAGGTATCTTATAAAATTTGCCTTTCACAGGCAACACTACTGGCAGCCCAAAAAAGTATGGTAACTTCATTAAGTTTCCCAGAGCCATATGTATTCAACACAGCAAGCAGCCCAGACTTCAGAACCACTGTGCCTGCTGGTGAATAAAATGTAACATCTGGAAGTCCCTAAGTGCTCCCACTGAGCAACATAACTGAAACCAGAATTTGGCCTGGTGTCTTCAAATCTTAGCGTCAGTGTCTTTCAAAGACCATCTTTGCAGATCAAACTACATTTCCTCACATATCAAATCAAAAGCCCTGATGAAATCCAGTACCAGTACATGTTTCATCAGACAATAGGAAGTCAGATCACAGAAGTGGTAGATGATTTTTGCCACCCCACAGCTGAAGTCTTTATGTTTTAAAGGTAGAATGAATAAAATATAACTCAAATGCATGAGCAGTTAATAAAACACTATATTCTTAAGTCAGCAGTATCAGATCTGTTCGCAACACCTTAAAAACCCCACACTTCTCAAGGGAACCAGACCACCACATTCAGATCTATTTCATCAACCTCATTCTCTGGGTTTTTTTTTTGCATTCTTGCAGCAGAGACACAGGAGAATTAAATATACTTCTAATAGAGCTTCATTTATAACATGTTAAGATGCAATGAGACAATACAATAGTTTAGCTGGTATATGAACTTAAATACACTCTTAGGAGATAACTATTCCACACAGAATTTGGGCAGAGCCCAAACCAACCGTCAGTTCCCAGAATGTTCCCACCAAACCTTTATCATTGTAGTGTATCCTGTTTGACAACGGGGCAAATTCTGCTCTCTACGTGCTCAGAGGGCAGGACCATGCACATCTGCCAGCAGTACAGCTGTAGAGACACTTGAGGATTTGACACAGGCTGATAGCACATACAACCCCTGAGGGAGGTCAGGAGAAACAAGTAAGTTTCTACCAAACTTTCACATGTGAGAAGCCTGGAAATATCTGATTAAGACCTTCGAATCTGACTGCAAAAGCACTGCAAACCCAGTGAGGTAAAGCAAAGGACTCACGTTTGGTGCACAGACAGTTCGGAAGTATGAACTGGCTGCTGCCTCCAAGCGGGACAGCTGTTTTAGCACTGCTCTCCATTTCAAGTGGGCAAGGTCCCTTCAAAGGAGAAAACGGGCCACTAAGTCCATGGGAACGTAGCTGCAGAATTATTTCCCGTTTTGTGCAGACAGAGAGAGTGCATTGCATTGAGTCAGTGGCATGGGGTAAGCTTTGATGGGTGATGACATTTCACTTAAAACTTTCCCTCTTTCAGCTTTTTAGTCTACTTCATGAACTGTGCTGCCTGAAAATCTAGAAAAAAAATATTTATCTGACTTGCATGATTCACAGAAATGATATGCTTAATCATCTAAGGAGGAGTCATTTATCTCTCATAACACACAGCTTTAAATTCAAAGTGAGCTTAATATGAAAATGGCTAATAAATGACTCATAAATGGCTAGTGATTCAAAAAGCCTAGTGGACATTTCTCTGTGAACCCTAACAGTTTGCCATCTGTGTCTAGCAGCTAAAGTCTTACATACAGCCACATAAAGGGAAGAGAAAATACTGATAAAGTAATGTGGTAACAGCGTACAGCCCTTTTATGCTATTCCACTGATGGACAGATACGGGGATTGAAGCCTCATGCAATGCATTTTAGAAGTGAACGCTGCCAGGAAAACCATGGTCTGTGTTTCTACGGCACATCAGGCCTCCTTCCATGGGGTTTCCAGTGGAAATCACCAAGAGCACACACTCGCCTCGGTAGTTAGGGTTATACACGAGCATTTAGTCTATGAAGTACCTAAAAATCACGTGGCTGACAACTACTCGGAGACCTGGAGAGCTCGGGTCCCGTATCCCCGAGCACACCGGGCTCATTGTACCACTGATAACGCACTCTTCGTGTTTCACTCCATCTGCCCGTGCAAAACTCATTCAAAAGAGAAGAGAATCAGCGAAACGCGGGAAAGCAAGCAAGCCAGAACGCTCCCGAGAACAGAGGAACGTCAGTAGCCGTCGGTAGCACTGACACGGGGAGGCGCGGCCAGGAGGCGCGGCGGTACCGGCAGCGAGCGACGAGGCGCCCGAGCCGGGGGACCCACTGCGGGGCCCTCCACTCCCGTCCCCGCGGGCTGCCCCCCGCGCCGCGCCCCTCCCGGCTCCCCGGCGCGCTTCGCACCTGGGCCGGTGCCCGCTCCCTATTCCCCGCTGCAGCCGCCCCGCTCCGGCCGGCGCTGCCCCGCCCGCCGCACTCACCCGCTGCTGGAGCCGCCCGCTGGCGGCCGCTGCCGCCGCGCTGTGCCGCAGCTCCGCCGCCTGCCCCGGCCGCAGCAGGCTCCGCGTGAAGCGCCGCGTCCGCTCGCCGGCCATGGGCACCGGCAGCCCCGCGCTCCGGCCGCCGCTCCCCGCCCGGGCCGAGGCGCCGTCAGGAAGCGGAACTGGGGGTTTCCCTCCTGCTCCCCCCGCGAAGGAGGGGTGTGCGGGGCGGGGGCCGCCCGCCATCGGCAAAGGGGCAGCCCCTCCCCGGGGGAGCGTCGCGCCCTCGCCACCTTCGCTGGCCATGTGCGGTGCGGCAGAGCTTCGGCCCCGGGAGGGCCCCGCGGGGACGTCCCGCTCCCGCCCCGGCGGCTCCGAGGCGGCTGCGCGCCGAGGGGTGCCCCCGGAGGAGAATGGGGGCCGGGGTGCTGGAAGGAGCCCGAACCAGGCCCCCCTCCGCGTATGTGCAGTCGCCAAAAGATGCTCTGCCAGGAAGGCGGCTGGGTTGGGTTCGAGAGGAACAGCGACTCTTGGTGTTAACCACTCGCCAGAGTGGACATACCAGTTCACCAGCCGAACCCAGAGCCCAGCCAGCAGGTTTCCTGTGAAATCAACTCTCTGGTCAGCCCCACCATCCTCAAAGCTGGCGGGAAGCATTTGCCAAGTAGCAAGGGCTGCTGCGGCCCCTGTACTGAGTGAGGCTGGATGTCATCCAGTCCTTCTGCCAGTTGGCTTGGCATCCCTGTTCCTACACTATGGAAAACTCTGACGATCACAACTGAGTTTAGCCGCTTAAGCCCACAGAAGTCACACAACATTCACAGCTCTCCCCCCTAGCAGAATGATCGTATCTTCTGTTAGTGGGAATATGGATTTATGCCTGAACGCCAAGATGCAATGGGGAGAATCCAGTATTGGCAAGAGCTGTGTCTGAACTTCTTTGTGCATGAATACTTACATTCTCCTCTGTTGCAAAATTTTCATCATTTACTGGTAGGTGTGGGAAACGAGGCAACTATGAGTGATCACACATTTGAGTGCATGGTAATCCCTGTAAAAGGCTTAAAATAAGACCCGAGAAACTTCAGGTGTAACCCCTGATAATGCAATGGTGCTGCGCAAGTGTGAGGGCAACACTTCAAGCTACAAAGGTGCTGAGACTCAAAAGCCAACAGAGTCAGTTACCATTTAGTTTGACTGTTGTATTAGGGAATTAAATGTTGCAAGAACTCCTGGCTTGCGTCTGCACTGGGAAGCATGCTGTCTGCTTCAAGGCAGCTGGCTGTAAGTCACCTTAGGCACCAGTGTGCTATGAATTCGCTTCAGTTTCTGCATAGCTCCCAGTTCTCTCCTCCAAGATGACTAAAGATACCAAAGGCATCACAGCCCAGAGTTTAAGTATTCCTCTGCAAGGGAAACATTTCCCAGTAAGGTGAATTATCTGAAGTGTGCTAAGTGCTCCAGAACTCATTTAAGACAATTACAAATACTACTCTAGATAGTTCTAACATTCATCAGATGTTATCCTGTAATATCTTGGAGATGATACTTGTTTGGAGCTAAAGCGCAATAAAAAAGTACTACTGGATTAGAAAAGTTTTCTTGCTCTTGAGAAATTTGACACACATTAAAAAAGAAGAGTAAGTAGCCTCAGTGACTCTAAGGAAACATTCTGCTGAAACACACATGTAATTTATGATAAATCTGACTGCAATTTGTTGCAGACAGCAAAGGACACACACATTGCAGCATCTGTGAGAAAGAATTATGAAAATCAATGGTTTCCTCCATGCAGTATGTGCATGTACATTCTGGAAAATTACTTTAAGAGAATAACCACCATAATAATCCTGGTCAGGAATCTGCAGCCATCCCTGGCTTTGAGGATGGTACTGTTGCTTCTACTCAGTGTGATCAGTCCTGCGTTCAGGCAACAGCAGCCTGTGTTCCACATTTCTTCTCACTTCACAGTTATACACAGGCAACCTAGGGATTGAGCGAATACACAGGTACTTGTCAGTGAGCAGCTGGCTGCTTAAATCCGTTAGTAGACATCAAGAAATAAAAGAGCTGGCTGTTTCTGCACCACAAACATTTTCAAGCCTGCAGGAAAGCAAGAACTATCCACAAATACCGAAACAATGAGCAAAAAAAGGCAGTTGGATTAAATGTAACACATTTTTTATTATCACCACTTTAATAAGCATTCAGTGCTAGTCTGGGCAGGGAGCTTTGTCAATGAGGAGCTGAGTCTGCTGCCTCTGAAATTGTCATGCATAGCTCAAAGCACAAGTGTCCAGGATTTTGCAATTCATATAGTTGTTTACCAAATAATTATGGTATGGTATAATGCAAAATTAATTCTTTTGGTTCGTCTGAGAGTTAATCAGGAGTTTGAGTGTTCTAACATTTTACCTAAGTTTTCTTTGCCTCTGAAAACCTCACTAATTTGATTAGTGAAAAAGTTGGTTTTCCTGTATCTCTGAGAGAGATAATACAAACTTCAACACAAACATTTTTCTTCACTGATGTAACACCTGCCCCCTGCCTCTTCTGTCACTGTTCACAACCTTAGTTCTATACCGTTATCAGCACACACTAACTGCAAAGTGAAACTGCTGTGGTTTGTTATTATCAGAGCTTCACAAAAAGCATAATGTAGCTTCATTGTCTCTTGAGCTTTGAACTTCTTCCTGGGTGCAATGAAATTAATTCTCCGGCCCATATGGCCTTCCACAGCTTCTAGCACACCTTAAAAGTTGACACTAACTGCTGATGCAGACACTTGCAAAACATGGAATTCAGCCACCTCTGTCGCCATTGACAGCACAAGAATGTTCACTCTTTTAACATGATTTTAAATGCAAGTGCCTTTTAAATTGGTCCAAATTCAGAAACTTGTAAGACCCCACTGTTCACTTCCTAACTATCTCCCACTCTATCTCATTTCTTACAAATGATAGCATTGCACAATCTTTAATGATTCCACTATCTGCAGAACATGGCACACAACCAGCCCGCAAGCATCCACCCTTTATAGGATGATTACGACCGCTGTTGAGCACAGTTCAGTCTACCAAGGCAGAAGGCACCTTCACAGGACTGAGGAGCTCTTTCTCCTTCTGTAGCTGTTACCTGCACTATGTCTGGGTTACTTCTACAAGACTTGACTTCCCTTGGCACTTGGCATTTTGATTAACATTTGACAGTGGGTGAACTTACCAAAATCAAGGTGATACATCTATTTGAAGTTTTAATGCATAGCTTATCATGCAATTACACAAAATAATAACAGAAGGAAATGAAAACATGCAAACACAAAATACCCCTTCAACACTCAAATTAAAAAAACTATAATGTAATACTTTTGCAAATGCCTCTAATTCTACAAGTCCATTAAACTCTGCAAAAACAGTCTTTTAGCTTGAAGGGTATTAAGAGAAGTAAGTTTCCAGCCCTTCAGCTAGACCTTCTTTAATGGATGAGGTGGAGTGTAGCTGCTTGCGTAGAAGCATCATTAGCTCCAGTAGGGCTATGTGAGCAAGGCAGTTAAGAGGTTGATGGGGAGGCTCCAAATACTTCAAGATTCCTGATATAGACTATGTATGGTTTCTATAGGAATTTAACTATTTGTGCTAGATTTGTATGGATGTAGGATTATTATTGAAGAGCTCCAACTGACTGACCTGAGTAGAACTATTAATACTGATCAATTAACTTATGTATGTCTTTAAAAATCAAGATCAAGTAGGTAATTAAGTGTAAACCTCAAACACCAGGCATACATGTAACCTTTTTATAAAGATTCATAACTGAAAATCACGCTGCTTAAGATAGGCCTTATATTGGTTTTACAGGGTCATGGAGGTCAGAATATTTTTCCTTAATTACAGAATTAATACCAGATCTGACCTCATGTTTGGTTACATTGCTGGGTCAAAATTCTTGTTCTTTTAGAGCGTTAAGAGTATGAAGTTGAGAAGAAAAGAACACTGCAGGAAAAAATCTGCTATATTGAAAGGAGACATAAACAGTTTCAATGAGAACACATTTAATGGTATCTCTGACAAGTGCATGCAAACATGCAAACAAACAAGTGGCCAGAAAAATGAGTTTATCATGTAAACTCAAGTAAACCTAAATCTATCTACAGGTGCCTTATAGGACAAGTGGAACTACTATTTTAAAAGATAAAAATTACTCTAGAGGACAACCAAGGAAAACAAAAAAAAAAAGAGAGAATTATTTTTATTCACAATTATACTTAGTGTAAGAGATGCAAAACATGAGGCTGCCCTGCAGTATTTAATGACAGAGGGCTCATTCAGCTGTATGGCCTCCAACTTCCCCCTACAGAAGCTATAATGTTAGAGCTGCATCTACTGAAGATTTAATATTAATGACAGGTTTTTATGCAACAACATTTGCATGGTCTTAAACTTGTATGTAATGTTAAATGTAAAGGAGGCACTACCTAATGATTAAGGCAATAGTCTGGACACTTGGGTTGATTCCTGTTCTGCAGAACTTATCTTACTCTGTCTGACTTCCCTCTGAAAGATGGGAAAAATAACACTTTGCTATCCCACCATAGATGCAGTTTAAAGGTGTTCAAATGTTTAGTTCACAAGGTCCAAATGAGTAAGAAGGCTAGATATGGCTCTAAGTAAATATTTTTAAGAACAAAAGGAATTAATACTAATTTAATGGTAATAATTTTAAACTGTTTATCGGACTCATTCAGATCTGGAGTTCCACTAGAAGTTTTCATCTAAATTCTTCACTCCATTTTCTGGCCAGCTGTGTAAGTGCAAGATCAACACCATTTATGAGATGTTCAGACACTACATTAAGAACACCATTATAAATAACTAGCTAGTACATTTAAAAAGTACTTTCCAATTCAGCTGTGCAAAAGTAAACCCCTGAATTTGCAACAGCCGTATTAACCTCTAAGGGGAGGGTCACATATATGTTTATGCACCTTTATGGAGCAGAAGCATTACTCAAGTGATTCACAAAACAGCCATCTTATGCTGTAAGCGCTCTGGCACCCACAGACTACAGGCATCTTTAAATTCAGAGTGCCTTTCTTAAATATGCAGAAAATAAGAAGTTTAGTGTCTATACATAACCTGTATGCATACATACATCACTGCATGGCCTTTCTAAGATTCGTTCTTCACATGTCCTATCTCGGCTGTGTCATTAGGTTC
The DNA here is from genome assembly GCF_028554395.1 of Pezoporus wallicus. NCBI lineage: Eukaryota > Metazoa > Chordata > Aves > Psittaciformes > Psittacidae > Pezoporus > Pezoporus wallicus. The sequence continues at coordinate 3,232,683 of NW_026640059.1, forward strand.
ATTTTAGAAATTCTGTTAAATTCTAACATAGAGGCTGCGAGGAAAATCATGTCAAATGAATTTCAAGTTTACCTTAATCAATTTCAAGACATTCCTCCATTATCAATTACATTAACTCTACACTACTAAGAGACTCCATTTGGTAGAGCAGGCATGATTTCGTTTATGATTTAATTGCAACACTAAGCCACTTGTAAATAGACTGAGGTCAGCCATCATAAGAAGCACACATCCATGTCATGTTTTGCATCAGTGAAATTGCATATAATCACACAAATACAACTATAGGTCAAGCAGGCTTTACCTTTTAAAGAGGAAATTGTACCTGTTGCACGTAGCACTTGACAAGTGCGCATCATTATAGCTATCTCTCTAGATTGAAAAACAGGCCAAAAAGTTAAATATAAAAAACCAAAAGCTTCAGGTAATTCCATGTGATCACAGTCTTCATTTAGTAATATTCAAAGCAACTTGACATTTCTAGTAAGAGCTCCACCTGCACATTTTTCACTGTAGTTACAAGATGGTAAAAGCAATATTGTCTTCACGCTATTAATTCTCACTTTCATGTCCTGTACCTCCACAGCACATATTCTTCTTTAACAGTAAGCATATTTTACCATTTGTGGAAGTCAATCAGGTCAAGATCCCGACCTTTCCATTTTTAAATGCTGTTTTTCCATGATACTCTATACAAAGTGTACTTGGCATTGAGAATTGCATTCCAGGAGACTTCTTTTTCTCTTCTAAACACGCAGTCTCCTTGATTTTTCTACTGCCTGAAATGATCAGTAGGATAGGTCTTATGACCTCTAAATTTTATTTTAAAATGTGTTTAGCCTGCTACCTTACAGGTACACATTCCCAATGGAAATGAACTGTGGTGAGTGGTGAGAACATAACCATAATTGAATGGATAATCCTCATGGGAGAAAGCTGGATGATTTGCCATGTTTTCCTTTTTACAAGCAGATATTGCACAAATCTATCTTCCTTGATGAAAATGCAGAGCACATAGACTAGAAGGTCTATAGTATGAAAATAAATAGCAAAAGCAGCCAACCTCTCTTTACCTCTGCCAAACCTCTTGGACACTGCACATAAACAAATGCAGTCAACTCCTTTGAAAAGGGAGGCAATCATAACCTAAGCACAAAACAGACAAAACAAGTAAGGCAAAAAGGTCAGTATATAGTTCAGTATATAGTTTAGTAGAGTATAGGTCCAATTGAAAGCAGTAGGAAGTAAAGCCTGAACCTACCATTGCTCACTTCATGTGGTGGTTAGCTGGGGTGCAGAAAGATGCCTATAGCGAGGTTACTGCTGCCAGGGCCAGGAGCAGCAGTGGGGAACAGTTACCCTGCAGACTGCAAATTCTGCATGGCAGAACATGAGTGAAAAGGATGAATCTATGGGACACAAATCAGTATTTTTTTTAGGAGAGAAAAGGATTTTGGTTTGGTTTTCTTTTTCCATTTGAGCAAATGCAAACCTACCTGCTGGATTTTGCAGTCAGAGCACTCCACTCGTGGAGGAGGTTGAACAGGGAATGCATCCCACCAGCTTGTGCATCCCTAATGACAGCCAGTACTGCAGCCTCTCCCCTTTGCCTTCCTCCCACTGTCTTCCACTGGTAAATTCCGCCTGGTAAACGAATTGTCCTCAAATGTCACAGGAAAAGCAGAGGCCTTTCCTCTGCTCCAAGACTGCTATTCTATCACCATGCTAGAAAGGCAACTAGGATTCACTGCACAAGTTCAAGCTCTCTTGACTGCTGAGCTGTTTGACAGCAGGCATCTCTGTCCCCACTGCACAGCCTAGGCTCTACCACGAACACACACACACCAGCTCTTACAGCCTGCTCCTCAAAGTGGAAACATGGCCACATGTTGTGGTTTTGGGGTTCTCCATTTCTTTTCCTGCTTCTCACACAGTGTTTAAAATCACTTTTGGTTTCGCTACATGCTCAAACACCATCTGTGAGACCAACTCTCTTCACTCACTTTGCCACCAAAATGCAGAAAGATTTAAGGGGCCTCCCACATCCCCCTTGGATTCTTGTCTGGACACGGCAAAACCACCATTGCCAGAGATGATTTAGTTGTGGAAAACACTCAGAACAGTTTTGCAGAAGAAACTGATATAATCTGGTACATTCAGAAACACGTATTTCCAAGATAGAAGACTCTTGGTGCCATCCTCACTTCTGAGTCAGACAAAGTGAATGATGGGCTACACCACATATGTGTCAGAAAAAAAACCATAAACAGGCATCCTGCAATTTACTTCCTAGAGGTTTATTTTGCCAAAGGCTGCTCTTTGTTCTCTCCTGATGGGGGGGGGGGGGTGGAATAAAAGGGAAATAATCAAATTATATTCTCTGTCTCCCTCCTATCCAGTCACAAACAGGTCAAAACAAAAAAATACCAACACCTTAACAACTCTTGAGGATGCACTGGCAGAAGAAAGATGGGAAAGGGCCACATTGAGGCATAAACTCTTTGCCTAACATCAGATTGTAACTGATTTATGTAAGTGAAAACCTGGAATTTAATCTAATTTGTGTGAGTTTAGAAGCTGCCTCTGTGTCCAATATACTTTCATCATATAAATATTTAAAATTTGCATGCCTTTGAGCAATCACTTGCTATTTACAAACGGCAACACGAGAATGGCAATGGGCTTACTTTTAAATTTAGATGCATAAAAATTTAAAATGACTGACTGTATTTTAAACAAAAATCCTTTTCACCTCTCCACCAACAGGGTCAATTTGAGGTCAAGCTCAGATTGTAGCTCACAGGATGTAAATGAAAGTAGCAAGCGGTGTAAACATATTACACATTGGGGAATCAAATGTCTTCTATCTGATGGATATCTTGAATCTTTAGGGGCATATGATAACATCTATAAGCAGAAGTACTAATGCAGTAACAGAGTACAAAAATACTAATAATATTAGGAAGTGATTTGTTTTAAAATGAGAGCACAGATGGGCCTGATACCTGCATAACTTCTTATGGAGACAGCTACCAAAGGAGATCAACTGAAAATCCAAACAGGAACTTTTGCCAGTATCAGTTAACATTAAATAATCCTGTCCCACTGGCTGTAACAATGGCAGGTGCCAGCATCTCTCTCCTTTTTCTGTACTCATAAATAAAAATCATTCAACAAGATGGATTAAGAAGTACTCTGCTTTGGGTATCTATATACTTAATGTAACTAGAGAAGGGTGTTAAAAAACCGTCTTGCAACTGTAGCCTGAAGCTGTTATCAGATTCTTGAGACCAGTAGATAGCAATGATACGTCACATTATTGACAGTGATCAAATCTCATTAATGTTAAAGGGACTGACTCCACCAATTTCACTGGGCTTTGGCATTCTCCCCTGCATAAGCAAAAAGATTCCAACTTACAACTGAAATACATTTTTAATGTGAGGGACAAACTCCCTCCTGGTATTTACACATGTATTCTAATTCATCTTCCACAGAAGTTAAATCAATGTGGGAGGGGGAAAATATGCAGCCATAACATTTAAGAGAAGATTTTTTCAATAATTACCACTTCTTTTTATCTATGTGCTACCTTTACCACCTGTGCAGTGAAACACAGAACCCCTGATTTCCCTGTGTGCAGAAAACAAAGTTTAAAATACAGCCTTCACTATTACCTCCTACAGTAAAAACAGTCATGTAGAATGTTCTTGGTCCAGCTTTTGCCCTCAGCACATGTTATAATAAGCTACCTGGGTTTTTACATTTACTTACTGAAACATTTATATCAACTGTGACAGATATTCCCAGCAGGTGAAATCACTGTGGCATCCAGATCCAAATGAGGTTCCGCTACAGGCTCACTGTCTCTCAGCACTTTGTAAGGCAACAGTCGTAGAACAGGGCTGGAAAGGACCTTAAGATTATCTAGTTCCAACCCCTCCTAGATGCTGAGGTGGTGTCATTTTCATAACAATTGTTCCTAAAAGATGACTACATTTGGAAAGCTGAAAAAAGATGCAACTTAAAACATGTAACACTTAAAAAGCACTAAAAATATCAGAAAACACAAGTATTACAGGACCCATTTGTGTAGTGCCTGGGATGGTAAGCTGCCCAGGTGGCTTTGGCTGTGCCTCTGGGCCCATCACAATTAGACTGTTCCTCTGTTTTCTAAGCTGCTTGTCCTTCCTTAAGGCCATTTTTTTCAGCTTTTCTTTGGAATAAGACGTTTTCTCCTTATGCAGCCGTAAGATGACATAGCTCTGTGACATTTAATAGCTCCTTTGAGAGTTAAAAGGAAAAGCATCAGGGGCTAGACATCAAGATTATTTTTATGACTACAATGTAATTATTTATCACTAATGGCACATTAATAATTACAGTTATCTGAAATCTCAGTTTAATACACAGAGTCTCTGACTGTGTTCTTAAATGTTGTTTTCATGTGGACCCCAACAGCTTAAAGCTTCTAGCCCCAATTTCTGATCACATTACACTTACATAGAAGTGGAATAATGTATGCAAATCAGGCATAACACATGCCATAAAGAAAATAGGGATATTGCCAGTCTCTCCCTTCTCTGTAGGCTCACACTGCAAAGTCCCTCTTTAAAGCTCTATCCCTCCCCAGATTTCACTCGGGGTGGTGACACTTGAATTTTTGCCAGCTGATTAGTCGCAGGTGGGAGATAAGCTTTGCCCCTGTAAATGGTTTCCCACCTATAGTGCTAAGTTACAATTAGATGATTAAACCAGAAAGACTGTTAATAATCCATTAATACTAAAAACTCAATTCACTTGTCATTATTTATTCCATGTTATGTTCTCTCTTTCTCCCTCAGTGTGCCTCAGAGTAGCTAAAGCAGTCTTTATGTTGGAAAGACACGTATTGTTACAGGAGCTGTAAGAGTTTATCTGGTTTACCTTCCTTTTCAGAGGTAGGGGTAAAGGATACCTCTAAGGTTTGGTATTGTGTCCCTTCCCTCCACATACACTCTTGCCTTCTTTTCTTCCTGGAGCAAGCTATCTTTTTTTCCTCATCAGTAAGAGATGTGCCTTTACAGTAACATCATCTTCTTGGTGCTCCTATCTGGGTGCCAGGCACTCCTGTGTATTTCTGCTGTTTGGCTTGTTACTCTCCCATTTCATACCCATGCACCAATTTCTCTGAAATGCAATGCTTTGGACCTGGACTAAATGTCATGCGGTGAGTTTCAAGCCATTTCTTTAATTTCTTAATACTGTTATCTTCTGCATTAAAGCACTTGCAACCCTTTCCTGCAAAGCATCATCTACAAATGTTAATCGATAATCTTTGTTCTTTTCTTATGTCACTAGGGAAAATACTACTTACAGTTAGCCTGAGGACAGCTCTCTTGAAATTTCCTCCTGTTTTAGGAAACCAGTTGATACCTAATCTTTGACAGTTTTCAACTGGTTGTGTACTCAGCTAATGATGATTTCATCTATACAGTGCTGCCTTAGTCCATTTATGAGAATGTCATGTGGGAATGCGTTATGAGTATGACTTATATCAGATATAGCACAACCCTGCTGTAGAAGGCCAGTTGGTCTATCAAAGAAGAGAATTTCTCTGCAAATGTTTTGACAAGTTGGTTGATTAGGCAATCTGGGCTACACAGTGCACAGGAAAGAAACAAGATGCAAAACCCCCCACAGATTTATATGCCTCTTTTCTTCTGAGTAATTGCCAGTATCTCTACTTCTTAATGTTCTCTCTGTCTCAATCCTTATTTGATTGCTCCACACACCCAAAAGGCAATAGTATTCCAGCTTCCTATTGCAGCAGAGAAATAGAGACTTGAGGTCATACACTCCAGCCTTTCCCATGTCCTATACCAGCCTCACCGCCTATTCACAAGTGCATCTTCAGAACCCCCTGCTTTTAAGTGACACACAGTCATATAGTAATAAGGGACTAAAGAATCAGGAAAAATGGAAAGGTGCTGCAGATTGGCTGCAATGTTTTGGTGCATTACAGAAACTCCAATCTCTAGGCTGGGGACCTCAAGTTTGTAGCCAGAGATTAAGGCTTGGGAGCAAGGGATGCAGATGAGCTCACCTGATCTGAGAATTCCAGCATTTCAGTTGAGTACCCTAACCACTGAGCTGTTGGATGATGCATGCATGCTATTTTCGTTCACTGCTGAGGGATGTTCTCCACAACAACCCTGCCTCAATCTGTTAGGCAGACTCTGAAAGCATCAGACTATGCTCTGCAAAGAGGTGAAAAAGTCAGTAGGATTCAGACAGTGAATCCTGAAAGGCTTTAAGCATTACTTTTGTGCACTGGTACTTAATACTGCCTAGAATGAGGTACTCTGGTATCTCAAGAAGCCAAAATCTGATGACTTAAGGCACTGCATAAGTTTAGACAGCAGCAGGAGACTAGCAGAGTCAAAGTTTTCTGAATTTTAATTTTGTAGGGAAGTAGCATCCAGGTACTTCAGCTTTAAATGGTGTTAAATCCCAGAGTTGGTCAGTGAGGTTTTTATGCTGTGCCTTCTTTGTCTCATTTGGTGGAGGCACACAGTAGATTTTGGTAGATACTTCAATAAATCAGCAATTTGAAACAGAGTGAGGAATTTCAAATAACAATAAAAGCCAGTCAGATCTATATCCTTCCCAACAGAATGTAGGGTAAAGGTTCAGGGTGGAAGCAGAGGCCTGGAGAGGGAAAGTGAGTTAGGCACAAGTGTGAAGTAGTAAAATGGACAGAAGCATCTGATTAGTGATTTACCCATCCAAAGTAGCTAATGAAGGAGATACAGCAATAGACAAAACAATTCCTGTAGAACTGTTTTAAGGAATAGCATCAAGGAATAAACAATACAAGCTTGTTATGTTTTTGTTATGGTGAAAGTATATTTTATAATGAAAACTGAGCATGTTTCCTATCAAGACCACTGCATACTCTCTTCTAGTGTGGCTTGCACTGGATTTGCCCAAGAGCGAAAACAGCTCAGACAGAGAGGCTGAAAGTACAGCTCAGCTACTCAAGACCTAAAGCACTGATCATAACAATGCTTCAAGATAACAGGCATTCAAATTCCTAGAGACACTATACTTCTGTGTCTGGAAAACAGTGGGATTTAAAATGCTGGTTGAGGATTTCTGTAATAAGAAAAGAGAGTTTTGTTGACAGATGAGGGCAATAGGACAACAAAAGGCCTGGAGTGAGCCAACTTCTAACAACAATGGAAAATACAGAATTATGATGCTAAGATATCAACTACAGAACTCTTGCATGCTTAAAATCAGGGGTGGGATCCTCTACTGCACCACCAAGAGAATGTGGTCTGTTTCCCCAAAATTTTCTACCATATGATTTATATATCTGTGCAATTACCTTGCCAGAGAATTACATGCAGTTTGCGGAGGTATAGTAGAGAAGTCTTTACACACGTGTTACAGTACTATAGCATCCAGCTAGTATGTTCCAATCTGTAACATTTAACTATTCCTGTACATGAGGAGTATCTTATGTTTGGAAGATCAAGAGCCTAGAAAGTATACTCCCCTCCCACACACAATGTCTTTATCTATCTAGCTATAGAACGGTAACATGCAAGAGTTGTCCTGCAGGCAACACAAACATTGCAAAGTAACATAAAATAGGTTGGAAATAAATAAGAGTTTAAGAGCTTTTACCAGTGAAAGCTTTTCATGTTTCATGTCTAATTTTATACTAGATACCACATACTAGTCATGTTACTATACTTTTTCCTAGTCTTTGCTTACTTACAAATATAACTGACTACTTTTAGTCTATATTTAACCCTCTATATTGTTTATTATAGTGCTTAATCTGGCCATCCGCTGTAAGGATATAACAAATTGCCTTCTCAGCTTTTCATCTGATTTCAAATTTCCTCAAAAGTTCTGAAGCTGCATAAACACAAATACCACAGGTACACACATGCAACAGAAACATCACTATCTGTGTCAGAAAATGACATTAACAAGGTGAAAAAACAGTGCATCTCATTCTTCAGTGGAGCATCTCCTCTTAACATGGATTTATATGAAAAAAAAATAAGCAGGAAATTACTTTCCCAAATGGTCGGTATCAGAATTCAGTACTTTCAGGTATGAAAGGAAGACCTGAAGGCAGGAAATTTGGTTTGGGGTTCCAGCCTTGACATGGATTTTTATTGCAAATTTTAGCGAATGACTTTGGACCAGATCAAAAATCCAGTTAAAATCATTGCTGCACTACTTGACATAGAACCCTCCAGCATTTTTGCATGTGTGCGTTGTCTTTCTGGTTTTCCACAGAGATCTCAATTATTTTTGTACAGTGTTAGGTCTTCACTGACACACAGAGGAGTTCCTGCTGCTTAACATACAGCCAAAGCAATGGGAAACAAGGGTTTGAAATACCTCAAGAAAGGGGAAAAAAGTTCCAATCTACTATTTTCTACACAACCAGCCCAACTGCAAAATATCAAAAGGCAAACTGGTTTGAGAAGGACAGTTTAGGAAAAGGAATTTCTGCACACCTTTTGCTTAAGAAATGTGTCCTGAAATACTTAACCACAACTGTGTCTACTCCTATCAATGCACACTGTGTGTGCTTTGAGAAACATACTATTAGACACATGGGGCATTATCAAATTGAGCAGGCCTATGTTGCTTAGATGCTTAGGCAGCAGTTTGGCAAGATCACAAGCTCACTTAAATCATGTGAGCTCCACCTGGTTGCATGTGGGGTAGCAAATCCATTTTTGGGAACCAGTATTAAATGCCCACTGTGTTCAAACATGGATGATGGTTTGCAGCCCCTCCAGGCAACAGCATACCAGCTTGGGTTTTAATAGGCACAGTGGTGCCACCTCCTCTTAACTCTTAGTACCCCCCAAACAGAAATTTTAAACTAATAGGCACACTTCAAGAGAAAAAAGATGGGAAAGAAACAACAGTCTCCAGTATCACAGCTGCCTTTTCAGAATGGCAAACATTTATCTAGTCAGTGGCCTAGAAAACGCATACATCAACTCCTGTTCTACATTTGTACATATTCTTAGGGAAGATGTAAGACATTATGAATCTACCCACAAGCTTTGCATTTATAGGACGTTTGGCTCCTATGCACCATTTGCAGATATCCTTTTCTTTTACAGACTTTAATTTTTACCTATTTCCAAATATAAACTCTATTCTTCTCTCAGCTCTTCAGCAGAAGTCAGAGGAATATATAATTTTGCTAGCACAATACATAGATCACACTGGTTGGGAAAGCTGGGCTGACTGCAGGGCTGCCAGAGAGTGAGGAAGAGAAGTCCTACTGCCTTCAGAAGTAGGAAGGGGGTGACACTCAGCACAGCTGCAGCTGTGGGCTGGCACTGCTCCGTGTCTGGTTGTGACCTGAGGGTTCCTATTACAGTTATTTTATAAGCAAGTGAAGAAAGGAAGAACGAAGGCATAAAACATTACAGTCCCTCTAGCTTCCAAACTTTCATGCCTCACAGAGTACATTTTTTACTCCAGATTCTGAAAGTTTGATCCAGCTACTTTTCCCCCTTCAGTCTTGAAAATGCTTTCCATATGTTTTACATTCTTCTAATGTATTTTCCGTCTATAGAATACATTGTCTATCCTATTTCTATTCAGCCATTTTGTCTAATCAGCAGGACACTCTCTCTGATCCAGTAATTAATTTGCCAGCATCAGGCTCAAAGTCCTCTGTTATCTAGGAGTACTCCTATTACTCAGAGTAATTTGCTAATATACCAAAGGTAGCACTGCAGATGCTGGTGTCTTTGCTTTTGCAATATTAATTAGTAAGAATCATATTCCACAAGGCTCTAGGTTACAGCTGCTCCAAAACATATGCTTATAATTTCCTCCTGGGTTGAAACTTCTCCAGCATAAATTATTTTCTTGTGATCCTAATCTGTGTAAGTGTTCTAGTGCCCAGGACAGTCTAAAGTATATTGGATTGCATTTGTTTCAATTTAGCAGTTTTGTTGATTAATAGCTCTTAACTCATCTCCTCACACAATTTCCTCCAAGTATTCAGATAATCCATCTTTCACTGCCAGTGTTAAATAAAAGCATCATCTTCCCTTTAGAGATTATCATGAAGAGGTTCCCACTCCCCAGAACTAATATGATATTTCATAACTGTCTCCTAGCTGTCCTTACACAAGCCATCCACAGCCTAATGAACTTCTGCTCCCAGATAATTCCACTTCAGAAGGTTTTAACCCTCTAGATGATTCTGTGCAGAGCAGACCCTTAGAGGTAACAGCAGGAAAACTATTTGTTCACTCTGGTTTGGTTATGGGTACCAAAACTAACAGAAAACATCTCAGGCTCGTACATGAAAGCAGGTGGCAGGGAATGGAAGCACTCTAAGAAGAACATGACATTTTGAGCATGTTCTGCTACCCCCTAGCTGCCTTCCAGACCCATAATGATTCTGCAGCTACATGACATGAGGTGTCCCCTTGAAGCACACGTCCGCGAACCACTTTCTTTGTGTCACCTTGCAACTTACTGATTTCCATACTTACCACAATGCCAGACAGACAACTTTGAAGTTAATATAAATTCTCAGACAGGTACAGGATGTTGGTTTCAGATACTTGAAAGCAATCTTCAGAAAAGGAAAAAGGTTATATGATGCATTTTGAGTGGGGTCAGTGTGTGGACTGAGCCAAACACCAATTAACAGCAAACCTATCATACAGGGCTCCCTCTGGGAAATCACTGCTAGACTGGCAGCGAGGTCTGATTGGTCTGAGGTGACTGGTAAGTCATGCAGTATGAGCACTAGGTTCTGAGATGGTGAGCTGGGCCTTTATGAAATGGTGAACACCATCTCTGACAGACCAAATGATCAGAGAAAATTAGAGCAGGTAAAGATCAGTGGAGGGAAGTGCCTGTGTTTCCTCTTAGGTGAGGAAGCAGATTACTTAATTCCCCTTTTAGGCTAAGCCTCAAAATATTTCTTGCCTGCTTCTCTTCTGATGTCTGTTATGAGAAACAGAGAAGCATGCTCTCATTCTCCGATTAATGCTGAGTATGTAGGAAATCAGCTCCAAATATGGCTCTGCTATTCCAAAGGTCTTCACACAAAGACAGACATTATTACTCAGCAGTACTGTGGTGGGTTTAACATGTAAAAATTAGACATGAGGCAAAGACCTTAAGCTCAGATTAATGATCTGTGCGCCCCTAAAATGAGTTCTTTTCGTTCAAATGTAAAGGACATAACCACTAAGTTAGTCGAGTACTGATGAGCTCCCTCTTGCGGTTCGAGGCTTGAACCAGCTCAGTAGGCTGGTGAAGTCAGAATGACATGAGAGCAACGCTTACCTTTCCAGGTTTTATACACAAGTTTTCTGCCCCAGCTCCTGCTCAGTTACACTGAACTAGAAAGCATGGCACTCTGTGGAATAAATTTCTTATTCTGTCATTTGGGAACTGTTTTAAATACTAAAAATCTCAAAGTATTCGACTCGGACAGCTTCTGGGAGACTGTGCACCTCCACGGTTCCTTTGACTAATACTGGTTTAACTGTGAACAGTAACTGGTGTTCTAGGCTGATCCTTGGAACATGTGGTTTCCCTCCATTAGCAATGAGGATGAAGACCAAACTTGTGACCTGCAGACTGGCATCCAACAAGACTTGCAGAAATACTGGCCATGTGTCACCACTTCCTGCCAGGCCCTGCTTCTCCAATGGGACCACATGAGTATGGTCCCAAGGACTTTTCAAGTGTGGCCATAACCCACAGCCCATGACCACTTAACAACTACGTCTCCAGAGTCAATCTCTCATCAATTGCTTCTCTTCCTACTAGGGAGCGTCTTGATTCAGGGATGGACTCCAGCCAGGTGTCATGTGCAGAGAGCATGTAAAGAAAGAAGCACAGGACTGTTGGTCTAGCCATTCAAAAAGCACACCATATAAACTACAAATGCCTTGGAGGTGTAGATCCAAAGTGCCAAGTCCATAGTCCCCCTTTCCACTTATTTAGTTATCCTTCTACACATTTTCCTTATAATCATACACTTCAGCTCTCATCATCACCCGGACATATCAGTGCATACAGTAAAATTTTGAGAGCTGAATTTGGATATTATGTACCTATCATCTTTGTAAGGTATCTGTGGTAGTTCTTTGCTAGACATCCTGCTTGTTAGTCTTGATAACATTTACCAGTCATATTCTTAAGCAGCCACCACTTCAGCTGTACAGCTATAATAGTTACCTTCTTGTCTCTCCAGCCAGCTCAGCACTGGGATTCCTATTCCTATGAAAATTAACGAGACTTAGCAGCTGTGTGCCCATTGAGAATTCCAGCTTATCTTTGCACGGGTTTTTGAAGAACAACTGCTAACAGGGGCACATAGCCAGCCATTGCCTTGCTAGAACAAGTGAAAATCCCAGCACCTTGGTATTAAGGCATCTCATTAGAGAAAAACATTACTCCCTTCTATGCACCTTATCATGATTGGTAGCTTAATAGATCAAGTTGTTCCTGAACAGTGAGTGCTTACTAACCATTAAAAAAGCTGATTTTATTAATCATTCTGCATAAACTTAGACAACTTACTGAAGCTCTGAAAAGAACGTAACAGTGAAAGAAACAATTCGGCATGTTAGTGACTGTACAATCTGTTCATCCTGCTGCGCTCATCTAACTTGACAACCATTTTCGGAACCTGTAACTCATTTTAAGTTTGCAGTATAGGAAGCTTTCAAATATAGAAATGCCAAAATAGAAGAGCATTCCCCTCCAAACAATCATGCCACAAGTGCTGAAAATGGAGTGTTTAAATTATTTTAAACCTTATGCTTGGGTGTGGCTGAGGAGGGAAGACACTTAGTATGATTTGCCTAATATGTAGTTCCTCAGAGCATCAGTAGGTTGCAGCAGAGCGTTAAATTCAACCTGAAATGAGGGTGTTAAAGGACAGGAGCACCACAGGATATTGTTGTGACAATACGTACATGAAGTCAACATGGCGATATAGAGATATCTGGGAGAATTTTGCTGAACAACCTTGAACAATAAGAAGGTAGGCTTAAGATAACCACACACCCAGAACTTGTTTCTTCTTAGGTTGCCAGTGTTAGTCTTTGAGCCTCTTCACCACTCAGTGACACGATGGAATGACATCACTGGTCTGGGAAATTGATCTTTCCTTTCATTAATGTAGTACCAGCTCTGTGGTTTGGTTTTGATTAGGGGAGAGAGAGATGCTGGCTTTGGATTCTTTTCTCATTACAGTATCACAGTGGAATCCAGCGATTTATGAGAGAAAGAAAACAAAAAAGTAAAAGCAATAGATTCCTATGAGACAGTAGTTGTATAAAATGGTGAACAAAAGTAAAGAGTAAATTTTGGCAATGAAAAAAACCAAAATCTAGCACTCCAATAATAAAGCCACCATGCAGTATTGTTTCTCTTTTGATGATATATTTGATATAAGAAAAAATGTACTTCAATCAAAGTTCCCAGCAGTTATTAGTGGGGTCTCTGTTCCCTTCAATTGTTGTTTTCCTCTAATTTGATTGTAAATAATAACTCCACAGCTGTGTCTTCTGTAACCAATTGCATCTCTATAGGTTCCTATATTTAGATTGCATACAAGCATGCGCAAAAAGTAACAAAGACATAAAGAATACTGCTTAGCCTTTAGCAAAATCATACAAAAGAGCTAATGAAGCTCACTCTAATAAGCTTTACTGAATGACCAGCTGTAAACCTTCATTTGTATTCCACAACAGGAATACTCAGTGCCGAGGAGAATGTTACCCTTCCTCTAAAGGTATCAAGTTACTCCTTTTCCAAAACATCAGGCTTCAATGAGCAGCACAGATTTCTTGCAATCTGAAAGGAATGCCATTGCAAGAAATGCTCCTGTGCAACAGGTGACAGATACTTCTCCATACAAAGGAATTTCAGGTGACAGAAGTTTTACTGGTCTTTGCATTTTAAGCCAACCAGCAGGCTACCTAAAAAAAATACACGTAACCATACTGGTACTGATAACAGCATCTTCCTTTTCACAATTTCTTCTCTGCCTCCATCATACCCTCCTCTAAAGCCACAATTTCTGTGCTACTGCTCTAGCTATAAAGCCAGTGGAAAGAAGAAATTCCAGTTGCAAGGGGAAAGGTCAAGAATTAGTGGCTTATACTTCTCTACTATCAAAATATGGAGCAATCTGGCTGACATAATTTTATAGGAAACTTGGCATATCCCCTGTCCCAGTAAACAAATGGTATTTAGAGCAGCTGTGCTCAGTGCTATTCAAGAGTTTACACAGTGGTGTTACAGCATTAATACCTGCCTGAAAGCAAAACTAACACAGAAAGACACAAGCTCCTCTAAGGAGCAGGTGAATTATACCTGTCCACTACCACTATTGCCTATTCATGACAGAGTGTGGGACCAGAGCACACCAAAGGAATGAAGGCACAGCTGGTGCTGCCCTTCTTCCAACTACCCAAGGGAACAGCTGCCAGATACAGACATCTGTTACTAATGACTATATGACAATATTAGGGCACATTTATATTGTAGCATGGAGGGTAGACACACTACAGTTAGCTAAACTTGTTATCTGCAGGTGACTGGTTGGTTAGGGTGCTGTCACAGCAAATTAAACACACTGATAAAATACAGCGAATTCTGTAGAGGGCCACCAAACTGGTTAGGGGGATGGTGCACTTTCTTTCTGTACATTCTGGGGCTGAATAAGGACTGTCTTGTGGAGCAACAGGGGGCCATAATTGTGGGACAGTTGCACAGATTAACCTTAGTTGCTCAAGTTGGATTCTTGAATGAGGAAGTTAAAGAGTCTGCTTGCTAGTTAGAAATGCATTTTAGAGGACAACACTGGCCAGGAACCCACCAAGACAGTCTGGGCCTATTAAATGCTGAGGCAACATGGGGAACATGAGGAACAAACCCCTTAAATATGGTAGCTAAATTCAGATGGTACAGGTTGTGTTACTATCCTCTGCTTGCAGTTATTCCAGTTGTGCATAACAAGAATTGGAAAAGAGCCTGTACAGAGTAGAGAATATAAAATCAAAAAAGAACATACATCCCTGGAAATTTCATCAGCTTCTATAGCAAGAGGGTGAATGCTCATGTCCAAAGAAGCTTGTATCAGTGGTTGACTAGAAAGCATCAGGCAGGAAAAGTTTCCACCCATGCAGGTAGTGTACCAAGCAAATATATTTTGAGGGAAATATCTAACCACTTTCTTTTAAACCCAGAAAATACTGTTAGTAGGCCTTCTATACTACCTGCTAAGAGAACTAATACAGCATTTCTATTTCTGATGGAACTTTTTTCTTCTGATGGAACTTTTTCTTCTGGAAAAGGCAAGCTCTCCAAAACTAGAATTCAGTAATAGCCTGGTGGAGAGTAACATGGAAAAGGATGGTTCAGATCCTCTTCTGTTTGGGTCAGCGTACTGAACACAAATTCACGCAGTTTGCTTATCACATAGAGGTTCTTACTTTTATCTGTGACATGGCACTTAGTAGTATAACATGACTAAGTTCAAGGGCAGATTAAATGGTTCATTTCCATATAGAAAGAGGAGTGAAAACTAGACTCCTCTGCTTAAGGTTTCTATCTGGTGAAAGCTAGCAGGGGACAGAAAACAGGCATTTGAGAGGGAAACAGCAGATATTTGTGAGTCATGGTCAAGTACATTTTGATACCAAAATTATAAGTTCAATGTTTTTTTGGTAAAAGGAAGCTATAATATTAGCAGTAGACTTCATAGAGTTTGTCTTTCCTGCTGGAACGGTTTCATTTTGCATAGATCATTAAATATCCACTGAGCCAAAGAGGGCTACAAAGAAAGAGTGGAGAACAGGAAAGCCACAGCAGGAAAACTGTTCTCAAAAAACACATGCTAAAGGAACCAGTTTCATCCCTATGCAAAACCATGACAGCATTTTAATACTAATTTTTTTTAACCACACAGTTGGCCCGGTCATGAGTCCCTCATCTGAAACCTTTACATTCTTGAAATTCAACAGCCACAAACAAGGTAAAGAAACAAAAGGAGCAGTTCACACTTAGTCTTGGTAGAGTGCTCAGTTCTGGTTACCACAGCAGTACCTGTGTGTTATTTATTTTTTTTTAGATTTAAAGTAGACACAGAGGATCAGCTACCCTCCCTTTAATTTTATACATATCTTTAATAGAGCTACACTCAGTAACATGATATTATTGTAAATGTTCCCTACACCACATTTCAAACTAATAAAAACCTGTCCCCACCTACAGGGTAAACTGAATACAATAAAACCCCACTCCCTTCCACTACAAAGGGCAAAAAATAGCAATATTAATAAAATAACTACAAGAGATGAAAGAAGGCTTTATTCCATATCTTTCAGAAAGAAATTATTTTATTCAAGATGTACGTATTTTCAAGTTTCATGGTTTCCCTTGATGAATATTTCAGTATGGTTCTCAAAGTCCTGGTTTAGTGAGTATGAAAAGAGGTTCTCACACTTTTTATGGTAAGGAGGAATGCCAAGAATATAGCTGAAGAGGCCAGATTTGTAATATGGTAGGAACAGTCTGGGATTTCCTAATTTCTGTCTTACTCGTTGGCAGTCAATACCAAATTTCCAGCAGAAAAGACCTTCCATCCAGAATTAAAACAACTCTCCCATATCTTCATACTGAGAACATATTTGTGGCCAATAGAGCTAATGATAATCCTTTAAAGACTCCTTGGTACCCACACTGACCCTTGAGAAACTTGAGCTCATTCATGTTTAATAACTACATTACAAGGAAGACAGTCACTGAAGTCTGGGGACCTGTGCTGGTAACATGCCTTCGAGGAGAGACACAGTTGCAGCTCAAGAAGAAAGTCTGCAGGCTGGCAGACTGGAAAATGAAACAGAAAAGTCCAATACAGAACAGTGCAGCTCAGAAGGGAGGCTCCAGAAACCAGACATTTGCCATTAAAATACCAGATAAGAAAAAGGGAGTGAAAACCAGTGAACCACATGTTACTCTTAGCTCCAGTCATCATTTCGAATTATAGGAGTTCATTCCATTTACCCTGGCAGCTTGCTCCCAGTCATAGCAACACCTAGCTTAGGATACCCACTGTTGCAATGTGCCAAGTGCTTTACAGCACACATTAGTATCACTTTCAACACTGGGAAAGTACAGCCTGGGAAAGAGAAATGTTTTGCCTTACAGGCAAGTTACTACAGCTGGAATTCAAGTTTCCCCAGCCTTTCCTCCTTTGCCTACATGCTCTGTGAGCAGAATTGCTTTGTGGGTACAGAAAAAAGAAAAACCTTTGGCAGTGAGTTAAGCTTCACTCCCTCATCTCTATCCATGTGATTTGTGTGCAATCACTGAACTAGAATGCACTGGAATAGGCAATCTCCAGGTTCAAAAAGGCAGACACATGCTCCTTTGCCTAGCACCTAATCCCCTCCTTGCCCCAGGCAGGATCAGTGTGATCTAAACCACTGTGTGCTGAGCTCCCCTGGCATGAGGTGTTTCCTCTCAAGAACCAGACAGTTCAGATCCCACAGACCAGTCTCTGGATGGCTAAAGGATATCTTGGATTCCCTGTTGCTTTTCCCTACTTGTGAGCCTAAGGCCTCCATACAAATACATACTTTAAGCCAAGCTTGAAGAGAAGCAGAACAAGGATTTAAACATTACATTACACTCTTTGGACTGCAGAACACTGAAATAAATCACAAATGCCTTTAAGCAAAACAAACCAAAAGAAGATGTTATAATTCTTAAGGCACAGAAAGCTTTTACTCGTGTACTGATACAAAGTTTCTCTCAGTGAGGTTCTCACTGCAATGATTACTTTCAGAGACGTGCAAAATAAAAAAAAGACATTAACAGGTTAGGCACTGTTCTAAACATACTAAAACCCTCTGTCAAAAAATAGTTTTATGGCGAAATATATATTTCTCCAGAAATAGCAGGGCGATTACAAAATATTTTGGTACTGTATAAGAGAGAAGGTGTCATATTTGCTCTTACTGATTGCTGTAGGTTCCAGATAAGGCAGTATCTGCAACCCACAGTTGTAAGTCTGGAAAATTAGACATGCAGCATCTGAAAGCCACAGATCTTGTTCCAATAGTTACATGCATATTAAGTATATACAGGAAGCTGGCATACAACTGATAAAATATACATCACATTTTAAACATATTGGGCCAAATTCACTCTGAGTTTAACTCCAATACCATGCTCTAAACAGTAGGGAGGTAAGTTAGACAGCTGTGACAGTGTGTGCTATAGGGATGTCTAGACAGGTGGATTGACAAAGAAAGGGATTTCAAACTAAGAAACTTGCAGAAGCAAAGTGGGAAAGGAAAAAAAAAATACTGAAAAATGCAGTAGTGAAATGCATTATATCCATAAGAATTAGTTTCTCATTTAGAGAGCAGTTTGCAGTATTGTCTTCATAGGTGCTGGTCCTGTAACCCAGCACGCTAATGGTAAAAAGGTGAATTATGAAGAATAAAGATGATGGGAGAATCAGCAGCAAAACTAAAACAACTTCAAAACTCTGTCGAAAATAAACTCCAATTACATGGTAGGATCATAAGTTCCCCTTCTTGGGAGCATCTTTATAGGTGCTCCTAGGCGAAACAGAATTTACCTAATTTGGTCCTTAAAAACGCAGCTGTGAGAGGGCAGAGGTGGGATTACTCTATTCAAGATCTATGTATAGTGGGCTAATATTAGCTTCACTGTTTTATCCTTGCTATTTATATATATAAGAATTGTGTGTAAAAGGGGCTCCAGACTAAAATGCTGAAAGAACTTAGGTTTGCTTTTTTCACAGTTAGCTTTTCTGATAGTTTGTTGATACTAAGATTACACTGAGTTAAAAAGTACCATCATGCAGAGGCAGCCCCCATGTCAAGTCCCTGGGACGCTTCTCATTTCAGTCACTGCAGAGAGAGGATACAGATTCTCAAAGTTTCTTTAAAAAAGAATTTGAAAGGGATGGGTTGTGTGGGGTTTTGTTTTTTGGTTTTTTTTTTAGTTTTTTTTTTTCTTTTTTAGTTGTTGTTTTGGTGGTTTTTTGTGTTTTTTTTTTTTTTTAATCCTAGAATTTTGCACAATGGCAGAGAGGACATGAACTTCTCAAGCTATTCTTCTTTTGAATTGCTGAGCTTTCTGACTGCTCCTCAAATTCCCATTAAAGTTACCAAGAGCTGCAGGCTCTCACTTGGCTGGGAAAAAGGCCTTTAAACAGTGCAAAGATCAAGAGCAGAGTAGGGAGGAACAGCAAAAGAGAAGCACTAGGATACTGATTTGGTTCAAAAGGCAATGAATGCTACAGATGCTAAATGCCTGCTTGGATCTGAAGAGAGACAGGACAAGTTCAGAGCAGAAAAATCCACCGAGGGTTAACTAAAGGTACAGAAACCACTTCTGCCTCAGGAAGCTCCTGAGCTGCAGTTTGGGCTAGGTGGAAAGCTGGTTTGGCTCCCATGTATCTGTTCTTGGGCTCATTTTTAGTAAACACTGGCAAGATCACATATTTCACTTCAGGCAGGTCTTTTCCTGACTTAATTAAAGACCTGCCAGCTACTTTGCAACTTTGGTTTTTAACTACCCATGGAACGTCTTCCTCCAGTTTGGTCTTCTTTTCTGTTTTTTTTATTTTTTTTCCTGGTTCTTCACCTTCCCTCCATCTCCCATTCTCATAAATACCTAAAAAGCAAAATCTTTGTCTCTGTGAGCAGTGGAGCAAGGGACTATGATGGGTTAGTTTCAAAAAGGTGAACAACAGTGCAAAAGAACGAAATGAGTTATACAGGGAAAGGACCTTGAGGGAAGACTAGGGGAAAGTGAACTCAGAAGCAGCAGAAAGAATGAAGAGAGGGAGGTGACAGAAACAGGCAATATAATGCTACATCAAGTTAGATAGGAAAGAGTTAAAACTAAAGAATGAAAGGTATTCAGTTAGAAAGAGCTGAGGTGGATCTTGTCCTGCCTGCCCTCCTGCCTGTGGGCAGCCCAGCTTCTTTCTGCCTGCATGGAACACAAGCTGCTTTCTTCAGACTCCTCTTCCAGCCAGGTATGGGAAGCATTCTCAGTAGCCAGCTCTCCTCTCACACCTTTTGCACATCAACACCCAGGTTCGCAGCTGCAAGCAACATTGCCTGCACTCCATGACAATGGCACACAGAAGCCAACCAGTTCTGCAATGTTTTAACTTCTAGCATTTCTCTATACATTCTTTAAATGAGAAATTTAAATTTCTCATCACTGAAGGTTCGTGCTTGATTACAGCAAGAAAACTAGGCTCCATAATTAATGCCATCAGCAATAGGAAGAGTAGTTTGCTGAGAACAAGACCTATGCTGCACATATTCCCACGTATGATTGACTCTGTGCTCTCTGAAGAGACTGAATACCTATCTTCTAACCACTCATCCCAAGACAGAAGTAATTTTAATTCTTTCCAAACTTCCTTCCTACTCCTCCCCCTCTAGAGACTAACCAAATTCCAAAATCTGTGTTTTCCAGAAAATGTCCGTTAGTAAAACAGTGATTACTGATCACCTTGCTCCAGATCCTGCCTTCTGCATACCATCTTCATTTACTTTGGAAAGTTTTACAGAATCACAGACTCATGAATGGCTGGGGTTGGAAGGGACCTTAAAAATCACCCAGTTCCAAACCCCCTGTCATTGGCAGGGACACCTTCCGCTAACCATATTGCTCAAAGCACCATCCAACCTGGTCTTCAACACTGCCAGGGATGGAGCATCCACAACTTCTCTGGGTAACCTGTTCCAGCATCTCACCACCCTTATAGTGAAGAAAAGTTATCTTTGTAAGCTTCTAGCAGAGTACTAGTTTGTTTTCTTTTTTTACGTGGATGTTGAATTATGGATGCCTGTCAAGATTTTTTTAAGAAAGCCAGTGTTTGGTGTAACAGACAGAACACAACTCATAATGATGGACATTTGCTTCACAAAATGGGGCTGCAGCAAGCACAAAGATCAAATTGTAACAAGAAAAATGAGGAAGGAAAATATAGTTTTCTTTCTGCACCTTTCTCACTCTGCCTTCCCAACAGCACAGTCTATGGTTATCACATCTACCTGCTAGAAAATGATTTGGGGGTTTGAGAGGTGAAAGAAAAATATCCCCAAACCTCAGATTAAACATTTTAGATGCTCTGACAGTAAAAGACAGTTTAAAAAATTATTTTGACTCAAAATTATGTATTTTCCTTATAATTTTAGGGCCTTGTTAACCTACTATTACTTAAATATTAGATTATTATTTAAATCACACCTTCAAACAACATCTCCAATGTTAAAATTAAATGTTTTGTCAGCTCCAGAACAAAGCATTAAGTCCAGTGTTCTAGAATTCCCAATTTCTTTTCTTACTCACCAAATTTTACCAATGTAGTTTTGGTTTTCCAGAATTTTTCTGCTATTTTGAGAATAAGTACTAATTTAAAAGTTACACCTGTTATAACAACACAATTTTTCACCTAGTGACATCATGCCATGTGAATGCAAATGACTGCAATCAGACCAAACAAAAAAACAGGGGAAAAACAAGGGGATTTAGAATTTACTTCAGACCTATCTCAGTCCTTGAGTTTTCCTCCTGCCTAACAATCAATCAAACAGCAAAATATAAAGAGCACCAGGACATGCACTTGAGGATGTCAAAGCTGGTGCAGAGTTTGCAGGGATGTTCTATATCTGAAAATCTCAGCAACCGCTTTAGAAAACAAGTTGAATTTTGAACTGCTAACAAAGATTAAGACAGATAATAGTCTCAGAGCAGATGTGCTCTGTAAATGACAGTGAATAATTTTCTAAACATGGCTGTGGTTTCAGAATAAGAAAAATCAGGTAAATTTCAGGTGAATTTTAAGTTGAAATATAAAAGATGTTTTTCTCCTACCTCTAAGCTTTTTGTTCACGACAATTCAGACTCTGTCTATAAATTAGTCTATCAAATAATTGCATAACATCATATTGCCCAGAACAGAACAAAACTTACCATCAGAATAACCAGTGATGCTCCATTTGCTCAAGAGAAGAATGCTAATGAAGAATGAAAAGGCAATTGCACTTTTAGTTTGGTTTTAGTTGCACTTTTTATCTATTCATAAATTGCAAATGGGAGAACTGGAATACACTGCTAGCATATTACACTCATGCCCAAGACCTCCACAGCCAAGTATCCCGTTTCTCCTTACAGGTCTGTCCGTTTTTTAATATCATCCCTATGCTACCATATTAATACTTTGCAATTTGGCTTCTGACTCCCATCCCCATCTCTCAAACACCTTTGCCTGCTTGCCCAGCTCAAAGGCAGCATTTTATAACACTAATTAGGGTGAGACTGTAGCAATACAAAAAGCTGCATTTCCTCTCGGAACCCTCCTATACCCTAATAACCATGTTTGCTTCATTTCTAAATGTGTAGATTTTGACTGCACAGCAGGAACACGTGACCTTTTTGGGGGTTGTGGCTCTGCACTGGAACACCATGAGGCAACTCTTTGATACAGTCCTGGAAAGCCCTGCTGGAGACAATTTTGTTAAGCTGTGTCTCTAGAGTGTCTCTCACTAGGAGATTTTTCTCTCATATTTTTTACACTCATCTAATGGAATAAAGGTTTCTGCTCTCCATTAGAAGTATTACTTCTGTCCAATACACCTGCAGATTTTTATGTCCCATTGCACCAAAACCAACAAGGGAAATGTCAGTAGAATCAGGTGAATATTTCAGTGACATAAGGATACAGAATAGAAGGAAGATGAAAAAGCAACAAACCTACACTAACAGACACTCACTCTCAAGCCTTTCACATTAGTAGTAATGACAAACTTTTGAGTTAAAACATAGGCGGAGAAACAGCGAATGGCTACCAAGCTTATTATTTATCCTTAACAGGGTGGGTTCACAAATGCTGTGGAGGTGGCATAGGGTACATTTGCTACTGCATCACCTGAAGATATGCTGTGACCAGCAGCAGGTCTGGGAGCAGCATCTGCCTGTTCTCCTTCATACTCTTAATTTATATTGTCTTAGAATCATAGAATCATAGAATAGTCAGGGTTGGAAAGGACCTTAAGATCATCTAGTTCCAACCCCCCTGCCATGGGCAGGGACACCTCACACTAAACCATGTCACCCAAGGCCTCGTTCAACCTGGTCTTGAACACTGCCAGGGATGGAGCATTCACAGCCTCCCTGGGCAACCCATTCCAGTGCCTCACCACCCTAACAGGAAAGAATCTCCTCCTTATATCCAAGCTAAACTTCCCCTGTTTAAGTTTTAACCCGTTACCCCTTGTCCTGTCACTACAGTCCCTAATGAAGAGTCCCTCCCCAGCATCCCTATAGGACCCTTCAGATACTGGAAGGCTGCTATGAGGTCCCCACGCAGCCTTCTCTTCTCCAGGCTGAACAGCCCCAACTTCCTCAGCCTGTCTTCATATGGGAGGTGCTCCAGTCCCCTGATCATCCTCCTCTGGACTTGTTCCAACAGTTCCATGTCCTTTTTATGTTGAGGACACCAGAACTGCACACAATACTCCAGGTGAGGTCTCACAAGAGCAGAGTAGAGGGGCAGGATCACCTCCTTCGATCGGTTGGTCACACTCCTCTTGATGCAGCCCAGGACACAGTTGGATTTCTGGGCTGCAAGTGCACACTGAAGCTGGCTCATGTAGGACCTTGCACTTGTTATGGTTAAACTTCATAAGTCTTCATTGTCTTCTTAATCTACAAACTGCACCTAGCAGCTCTCTTTGCAAGCACCTCTTAGGAACAGCACACTGGATTCCAGACTTAGTTAAAATTTGCTAGAACTTGACACAACTCAGACTACAATAACAGTATGCTACAGTCACAAGACTTTATGTTGATGAAATGGAGAAAAATTATGTGCCTGTCTTGAATTTAGCCCATGGCTTTGTCTCAAGCTAAAATACACACTAAGTGAGCTTGAACTAATAATGTCATTTCTGTGATTGCTAATGATTTAATTAAATGAATATAGTTACATTCAAATAAATACCTGAATCTCATTTTGTGAAGTACAAAAAATTGTTTTAATTAAACATGATTACAGATGTCATCTAAGGAAGCATTCTCTTTAGTACTTCTGCAGTGAAATGGAATCCATTAATCACTCTGATCTTCACATTTGAAATACTACAAAAATAAGTGGCTGTAAAAGAAATTGTCATGTTCTATAGAAATACAGTGGTACAAACCCCTTATTGCCATGGGAAATTATAGATGAGAAGTGAAAGGCTATTGAAGCTCAAAATTCAATAGTTCTGTTTCTTCAAAAATATGTAACTCCTCCTGTGCATATGAAATTGCAGATTTTTACAAAGGTAGATTCTCTGGTTTAGAAGAAAATGTAGGAATACTGTCTTGTGTTCTATGGCGAAATTACAGTTGCTGTGGAACCACCGCACTGAATTTCCCTACAGCCATGTTTATATCCTCCACAAAACAGTCAATTTGAAAAGTTTTCAGCATTTTCTTCGTAACAATAAAAGCCATTACAGTAGAACAGACTCAAATAAACACACTGCTCAGTGCTGACAATTTGAAGCTTTTTCACTGTGAACAGTTCTTCACCAAAAGTAACTGCAACCTAAAATAATTTAATTTCTTTGACACACTGACCTAAATAGGCTTACATCAGAAAGCAGAGTTTTCTACCTGCACTGACATGCTTTAGTATATGAACATTACTAGGAAAACATAAGGCATGTGTGCTGGAACAGTCCAGTTCTACAGGAGCTGCTAGATTCCTTTTACTCCCTTTAGAAGAGTCTAGGGAAAATAAGGTTTGTATGATTTTAATACTAAACCCTTCCAAACTGGAACAGTATAAAGCATTAGCTTCTGTATAACCTCCTTCCTCCAGGATAATTATTGAAGACAAAGGCCTAGAAAGTTTAGTGTAAGAATTGCTATTAGATGAAATAATGTATTAATTATATCTAGTGGGTTAATTCTTGAACAACTTGCCCAAAGGTATTCAAATCTAGACTGATGCAGCTGTGATCTGGAGGTTCATTCAGCACAGCCTGCTTTATGATCACATCCCCCTGTACTTTCATTACCCTCTCATCCTATTTGCCTCAACTTTGAGTGTTCTTCCTGTACTGTACATGTTATGATTTCAGATCTGGAAGTTTCACAATTCCCCCACATAACTGAAGTATATATATTCCTTTTCTTCAAATTCCTCTAAAGTTTTCCACAAGTATTTCTACAGCTACTGACCATGGCTGGATACTTGATAACCACACTGTATCCTAGATGTGTACCTCTAAAGATACACTCAACTGTAAGAACTTTTCTTTCTAAAAAGTGGTAAAAGCAGCTGATAACCTCAGACAAGCTTGATTTTCTGCAGATACAATCAGAAGAACTTTCAGAAAAAAATAATGAAGGCTTTCTGACATGCTATAAAATTAAATGTGGAATGAGATCTCAGCTGGTATAAATGCCTTCCCTTCACACTAAACCAGACAATTCAATTCAGCCTGCCTAAGAATCCAGCTTTCCTTCTCTAATTAATAGTTACCAGAAAAGGTTCTGCAGAAGGACTGCTATATTCCTATTATTGTCCCCTTGATTTCTGTATCAGACATTTACAATCCACTTTGACCTACTCCCTCTAACAATAAGATTCTACTTTAATTTCCTACACATTACTTGTTTCACCTGGATTATATATAATTGCAGTTACAGAGGCTAAAAAACCTGATAATTGCAGAGATTGGTAATGAAGACTCATGATAATTACATCTTGAATACTTGTTTTGTACCATTTTTACTGTAAATGGGTCCCACTGTTAAGCCTCCTGGCAAACATTTAAGACCTTTCCAAGAATCTGGTTAATATTTATAGTAGAAAACACATTCTGATCAGGCCATTAAAATCTGAAAGAGGAAAAGACTTACAACCAGAACCAAACTCCTCTAGACACGCATCTCCTTTGATGGCTCCTCTACTG
Organism: Pezoporus wallicus; assembly: GCF_028554395.1. Taxonomy (NCBI): domain Eukaryota; kingdom Metazoa; phylum Chordata; class Aves; order Psittaciformes; family Psittacidae; genus Pezoporus; species Pezoporus wallicus. The sequence goes on from NW_026640059.1 coordinate 3,258,737, forward strand.
ACATCATCAAGTGAAGCTGACAGACATGATAGCACAGTAAAATTACATAGTTTATAATCTTATTTTAGGAATTTCATGTGGCCTTGTGATTGCTGTGTATCAAAATAAGAAATGACATAAAATGACCCCAACCAAGAAAATTTTATGCAGTGTCTTACTGGCGAGGTATTTTAACTTTTTCATGCATTTCACTACTACATTGTGGTCAAGTGTCTGAAGAAACTGCAAAAGATGCATCTAGACATTCCAGGATCATTCTGTTGAGCTCCCATTTCCCAATCCCCCAGCCACCTCCAACCCAAACTTTAACTTCTGACATTGCTCCAATTTCAAAATCTTTTCCTTTGTCCACACTCTGCCTTTAAAATCAATCTTGTTAATTACATCATCCTTCTGATACCACAGCAATATCTATCTGAAAAATTGCAGCTTTGGCCCTTCCCACCACAGACTGAAAAGCCATATGATGTTTATTAGCATGCAGCATGTGCTACTTTCAGTTGGCTGAGAGGTTGATGGAGGAGTTAACTTGAATGCCATGCTGGTATTCACACTGGCAGATCTCCAGCTCCTCTTTGCCACCTGTGAACCACATCTTCCCTCAAACAGGATGCTCATTTCACCATTCCCTGTGTGAACACCAGCTTCTGAACATATTCTTGCTTTCCTCTTAATTTACAGGTACAAATGAGGTCATACACAGAAACAAGGGCTCTGTAGAGCTTTCCAGCTGAATACCCCTGAATTGTTGAATAGCTTACTCAAGTTTATCCCTCATCTAACTCAGCACATCCTCTTCGGTTTTTGTTTTTAACTAGCCCTTTTTGAACTTCTTTACTCTAAACTATGAGTTCAGTACAAGTCTGACTGTAGGTTTTCATTCAGGTTACAACATGAGAATCTGTTTCATTGGGTTTTGAGTTGAGAAAGTTCTTTAAGAAAATTATGAATTTGCTGAAAGATACAAATTCAGGTCAGCCAAAGTGACTGGAAATTTGAATTTGAGATGGTTTTGGAAAAAAAAAAGGGGGGGGGAGGAAGGGGAGAAGGAGGACTAAGAACATTTAGGAAATAAAATGGGGTGAGTGTTCATTTCAAAAGGAAACAACTTGATACGTAAACCCAAAATAAACACTTTTCCAAATAACTTTATTCAAGTGAAAGTTCGGTGTGTTTTGTTGGGGACTTTTTGTTTGTTTCATTGGAGTTTTTTGTTTAGGTTTTGTTTGGTTTGGTTTTCCTCTGTTTGGTTTCAGTTTTTAAATTTAATCTGGATTTTTTTTTTTCCCCAATTTAATCCACAAACTGAAAGTTCACAACTAAGGCTCTGCAGAGCCTTCGTTATTGTTGTTTTAACTGAAAAGAAGTCCTTTTTCTGAAATTTCCAAGCTTAATACTACTTTGCATTCCTCCCCAGCATTATGTTTTCCTCTTCTTTATATCTGTTGTAGCAATCTTGCCATTGAGCTTCTTCCTTTTTTTCTTATGACTTGAATGCACTCTCAGAGAAGACGGGATATTCACATTGAGGCAACTAGATGACTTAGTATAGCCTGAAAAATGTTCACAGAGAGAATAGAAGCATTCCTAAACAATTCTATGTGTTATATTTTAAGGGATTTCTGCTTTTTATCATATGATTTCAGCCCCTGGAATTAGTGGCATTTGTTATAAATTTGTAAAATGACAGTTCAGCTAAAGAAGAGATTCAGAGCAGCCCTGCGGAGAAGGACTTGGGGGTGTTGGTCGATGAGAAAACGAACATGAGCTGGCTTCAGTGTGCACTTGCAGCCCAGAAATCCAACTGTGTCCTGGGCTGCATCAAGAGGAGTGTGACCAGCAGGTCGAAAGAGGTGATCCTGCCCCTCTACTCTGCTCTTGTGAGACCTCATCTGGAGTATTGTGTGCAGTTCTGGTGTCCTCAACATAAAAAGGACATGGAACTGTTGGAACAAGTCCAGAGGAGGGCCACGAGGATGATCAGGGGACTGGAGAACCTCCCGTATGAAGATAGGCTGAGGAAGTTGGGGCTGTTCAGCCTGGAGAAGAGAAGGCTGCGTGGGGACCTCATAGCAGCCTTCCAGGATCTGAAGGGGCCTATAGGGATGCTGGGGAGGGACTCTTCATTAGGGACTGTAGTGACAGGACAAGGGGTAACAGGTTAAAACTTAAACAGGGGAAGTTTAGCTTGGATATAAGGAGGAGATTCTTTCCTGTTAGGGTGGTGAGGCACTGGAATGGGTTTCCCAGGGAGGTTGTGAATGCTCCATCCCTGGCAGTGCTGAAGACCATATTGGACGAGGCCTTGGGTGACATGGTTTAGTGTGAGGTGTCCCTGCCCATGGCAGGGGGGTTGGAACTAGATGATCTTAAGGTCCTTTCCAACCCTATGATTCTATGATTCTATGCTGCTGCATTAACATTTATCAAGGTTTTGTGTGAATGGTAAAGCAAGAATGCTTCCTGTTAGAAGACAGTGGAATAACCTCTATGATTCAATTAGCCTTAACAAAAGAGGTGCCTAGAATTAGAAAGAGCTACCTGAATCTCAAGTTTAAACAGCTCTTTATATTCTAGTACTACACTAGGTTAGTTTAACAAGCAATTATAATTATTGGGAGAGCAACTTCTCTATTAAAGGTCAGGGAGGAATCACCACAGCTCCAGCTATGAATATAATTGGACATTTAATGAAATGTGTCTACCCAGTACTTTCTTTCCTTTTTAGCAAATTCATTTTAGAGTTAAAGTGTAACACAGCAGTGCATCCAGAGACACTCCAGGAAGGAAGAGGGCTATTTTATGCTGAACTTTTTTTTTCGTTTTTTAAAAAATCTGATGGTATAATGAACAATCCCTAGGAGAAAGTGTACAGAGCATTAAAAAAATAGTATTACAACAAATTATGTACAGCAAGTTTTCAAAAGCTGATGACAAACTTATTTATTCATTCTGTATTTAAACACTCAGATCATTTGAACAGGTGGAATGCTCCAAGGATCAATAATTTATGGATCTCAATGAAATCTACTGCTGCTAAATTTAGATTCACAAATTTAAAAGTGCTGTACACTTCCAGAAGTTCAGTGTGCTGGAGAAGCCTCAACCATTTTCAGATCTTTAAAAGGAGAATTCTAACACCAGTATTCCTGTCTGCTGCAAATCAGAGCTCTGGCAAGACCCTGATATCTGAATAACCAAGATTCTTAATAAGTATTTACATTATGGCTCTTAAAATTCCTGCACGTATCTGTGTCTTCAACCAAATCTAAAGGAAACAAGTATCAATTCTCTGAGCAAAATTAATGATTTACTGCATCTTAAATGATACAAATGAAAAGTCATTCATCCCTGGAATACAGTGATACATCTTTATCAACCCTTTCATGGTAGAACTTACCAGTTTCAAATGAGCTGGCAGACACAAACGGCCTTGAAGAATATGAAAGCATGCTGGAATCACTAGTAATTGTAAATCAATGTAAAAGAAATTATATATGATCCATATCTAAGGCCAGGCTTACCTCCCTCTAAGCAGAGAGAAAGGGCTTATATATTTGAGAGCAGTTTCCTGTATCCTGGATTCCAGGCAAGTTTTTTTTTTTAAATAAAGCATGTTCTGTAGTAAGGCCTAGTCCCTCATTTTCACTGTGATCCCGTTGCTAAGGTATATTGTTATAAAGGATGAAGCACTGTATCAGTTTCTTACCTGGTGGAAAGAATTCTTTAAATCTTTCAAAAGAAAAATCTTTATAGTTTGTTTGATTGCAGTTTTCTTGATGAGGCAGCTATAGCATATGATCTGCTACTAGCATTTACACATACATATTCTTGAAATCAGCTCTGACTTTCCTAGAAGTTACAGGGCATGACATCTAAAAGCTAGTAGTCCCAGCCATCACATGAATGCACCTACATGCTTCACCTGGAAACTGAGTCAGGCAGGAGAAATTAAGCAGCAACCACCTCAACAATTCAGGTCCAGGACCAATGGCAACTGAGTTTGCCAGGGCACCATCAGATTGCCCCCAGGCTGCTGATGTGATCCTAGCACACCATAGCAGGGTGCTGAGCTGAAGCAAGGGCTCTGCTCTGACTCCAACCCAATTGGGAAAACATGGTCTGGTTGTAGTTCTTCAGTTCTCTGTGGAAGCGCATGTATATGGAAAAGGAAAACTCCAATTACAGAAATGGAAAGAAAGGAAATGGTTTTTGCATACAGGTTTCAAATGACATCTGCAAATGTTTTTCATCAGGATAACTGAATAATCTTCTTGCTACATACTCCCTTGGCAAGATGCTTGTAAAATAATCTAATAGTGTAAAATAATATAGCTTTCCTGAACAAGATTGATCTCAAACCTGCCAAATATGCCACTCAATATGCACTCTGTGGAGCCAATATATGTGTTATAAAAAAAGAAAAAATTCTTACTTTAAGCCAGGAGTATGAAGTTCAGGCTGGATTCAAGAGCAAACAAAAAGAATCAAATTCTTCTTTCAGCTATCTTCATATTCTTAGTGAAGACAGAATAACTTGTCATTCAGTCTAACTTCCATAAATACGTAATGTGAGACAAAAGAAAACCCTGTAGTAGATCTGTGCAGATCCTGAGCTAAGCCTCTGTGCTTCATGCTGAAGTGGATTAGTAAGTGCTCACATATTCTGGTCTGCTGGTAGAGCTGTGGACTGAACATTCAGCACTGCATAAGAAGAAATATCATCTTGAAATGCTGGAACTGTTTACTAAGTTTATGTGTATCCACCGCTTAATGCAGTCCCCAATTAATTTAAGCCTAACCAAAGTGAAATTAATTTAAACCAAATGAAGTGAACTTGTGGCATGAATTTATGACTGATGCTACCTGATACTTAAAACCACCCTAAATGGAGAAAGCTTGAGTATAATCTTTCCAAATTTACATCATTTAATAATTGAGAACTAATCCTCACATAAGCTTTTTATATCTGTGGGCAGAACTTTCCCACCATAAAGTTAATTTTCTACAGATACATTACTTTGGGCTACACCTCCATTAAAGAATTAATTGGTGCTTTAAGAATAAATCAGATTGTGAACAGCCGTATTAAGTTTGAAGCACGGGAATGAAGTATCTGGCTACTCTAGACAGAAAAGATTATCTAGCAGAACTGAAAAGGACAGGACAGAAGCAGAGGACTCCAAATTAACATGGCACAAACCACACAGAAGTAAAACAGGCAAGCACGTCTTCTGGGATGGGGCTGAGGGGAGAAATGAAGTGCAATTCAGGCCAGCAATGTTTCCCTTCTTTGATCAAAATACAAAAAAGAATGAACCACTAAGTTGAACACATCCTTTTCTCCATGACTAAATTACGACATGCTCCTCTCTCCTGTGTCTCTCACTGCTCCCGACCACTTTAAGTGACCTACTAACTCAGGTTCTTTAGATGCATTGGGAAGGCTGGATAAAACAGTATATCGGAGCACAGCAACTTTGTTTCACTTCTGTTGTTACAAAAGGACACATAATAAAAGCTGCCTTCCTACTTGAAACCAACCATATTGTCCTGGGTTCAGCTGTAACAGTCATATATCAACAGCACATATGATACCAAAAATGCGACACAGTTGAATGGATGTTCTTTCTTTTGTAAAGAAAATGAATCAAAAGTTACTGAAGAACACAGAATCCAACTGTATGGAAAATGAGTAAGATATTTTTCTTGCTGGGAGAAGTTGGTTCTTGTTTGATTGACTTTTTTTCTGCCTTAACTAAGGCAAAATTGTATGTGTGATGCATTGAAATATTTTGCATACTGCTATGACAAAAGAAAGCTTTAAGGGATAGCATTAGCTAGTGTTGGCTGAAGATTTTCTTCTCATTTCCTGTATGGGAAAACAACTAGGATGCCATCCAGTTATCTACCAACAGGATTCCTTGCAGATTTAACTTCTGGTGTATAAAAGAATCACAATTTTGTATATATATTGAAGAGTTTTTATTTAGGATCATCTTCTGTTTGCAGACATAGAGCTGTTCCACATGTACATGCAGAACCTACCTTATCTTTGCTTTTAAATTACTGTTATTAAAGTCTATGGAAAAACTGTTGTCTTTCAGCTTCCAATAGAGTACAAGCATAGTGAATAAAATTTGCATCAACTGTAGCTCTAAGTTAGAAGAGTCAAACAAAAGAATGTATTAATATTCATTTGTATTTTCTTAGCACAGAAAACGAGTCTGACATTGTTAAAGGAGGAGATGCTGGGTTAATGAGATCTATAAAAGGATTTGATGACGTGTGGGAGGAAACCAGCTGGATCAGTAAGCGAGCAAGAATGATTTGGTGGTTGCATTTTTCACAGATGAGAAAGTTCCATTTGATATTGGGAAATTGGTCTGTATTCTTGCTTTTTCATTCAGTTTTGGTGTGGTTTTGATGTTTTTTTTTTGGAATAAAATCTTGCCTATGTTTATAGGCAAGAGACACATGCTTCTGCAGAAGTTGTAGCAGTGTTCTGTATTTCTGCTGCAGTACCAGCATTACTTGCTTATCTGACACTAACTGCTGTGGTGTAAATGTTAGCTCTTTGAAAACTCATAGTATGTTCTCATATGTCCAGAATGGCTTCTGGCTGTCTTACAACATTTGGGGATTTCATTTTTTCTGGTTTGACTTTTCTAGCTCTTAACACAGTGTCATTCACATCCAATATCTGTAGAACCATATAGGCAGGAAATGTAGTGATATCTAGATTTTCTTCTTGGTCTAGACTTCACAAAAGTTTCCTCAGTGCTCTATGATTATATGCATGACATCCAGCCTTTAATGCCTTTATATTTCTAGGAGTTAGATGTCAGGCAGTTTGAATGATTATTTCCTGGTCTCTCGCAGCACCCAATTAAGTTTCATCCTTGACAGCCTTTGAAAAGTTGCTCTGTTCTGCCTGAACAGAAAGCTCACAATCTCAGGCTCCATTAGAATTCTCTTGCCGAGAGACTCAGTGGTGTCCCACAGAGTCTTCACTTCAGCTGTATTAAAGAAACCTGGAAAAGATCCAGTTCACTTGAAAACCACATTTCACGATTTCCGTTTCTTTCTATTCACTGACTGCAGGAGAATTAGCTTCCACCACCAAAGCAAAAGACAGCAGTGCTTTATTTCTAGGAAGATAGTAATGGTGATACTAAATTCTTTAATCATGAAAAATGACTGAAATACAATACATACTGCGTATATGTTTTGAGATTTATGATGGGTTTTTACCTGGACAGGCACCAGTTCACTCATCTCAGTTTTCTTATCTTTCTACTTCTCTTTCAGGTATCAGTGTACATCAGCAATGGTAAAATAAGGTCCTTCCTTCCAAAGATTAAAAAAATTATTGCTATTTAAAACAACTGAAAAATCCACTATCTTTTCTGCACTCATTCTTCAGTCAATTTCCACTCAGCATTGTTTTAGTACCACAACCTTTCCAGAATAACACAAACAGGCTTTTAAAGATTGTCCTGAGTTTTCTCTGCTTATGCTTCAACCTTGCTTGAAAAGAGAGCAGATCTCAAGCATCATGGCTTCTGGATCAAAATTTGTGCCTCTACCAGTTCAGGACACAAATTCAGTAAGCTTGACACTGGGAAGTTTTCACAAAGAATTTAAGGCTAGAGCCTGTGCTGCCTGAGGCTTTTGTGACCTTCAACAGATGGACAATACTTTTTTATGATAATGAGAGCAGTCTCAGATAAATCATTTGCCTTACCAAAAAATTCCAAGATTCATTCACAGGACAATTAAACTTGGGGAAATTCTTTTACCAAAGTTGGCTCAATTACTGCAATCATTGAAAGTGGATCTGGAGGAGATGCACCAAAACTTGACAAAATTAAACCAAAGCTGGTGTTCCTACCAAAACACCTGACTCAATTCAGCTACTAACCAACTAGGGGACTGGTAGTGGAATCGTGTCCTGACAATGCAGGAACAGTGCTCACACAGGACCAGCCAGTATTCATATCAATACACCTCACACAGACAGATCTGGAACAAACTCAAGTGGAAGAAGCAGCAATGACTAACAATGACTTGGACCTGCAAACGTGACAATGAGCATGTGACTTTGTTAAGACACAGAGCACAAGATCATAGTGGCAACCTACTCCTACTGAGTTGCAAGTAACAATTAACCTTTCACTTACAAATTAAATATTTCAACTATTGCTGATACAATTTTCTTTTGCATTGGGCACATACACGGAAAAAAAATCACTTGCAAGGGCAAATGCTCTGTTTAGAATTTCAATAAAGAGCTGGTAGGACGTAACAAGGGAAGAAAAAACCCAAACCTTTGGAAAATTATTTTCCACAAAGGTACCTTACAGTTCTTGGCTGCAGCCAGTATACATTTGTTTTTCTGGAAAGGACACATATACTACTGCAGCTGATTACTTTTCCATATATATTGACTTGGTTCAACTTAAAAAATTATCACCAGCTCCAATGTCCATACCTGGAAGACAGTTTCTAAATTTCTCATGTCATGTAAAAGGCCTTAATTTTTCTCTAAAACATTACAAGTGTTTTTCCAGTATTTAGGTTTACATCACTGTTTCTTTATGTCATCCTTAGAGCAATGGCAAAGCAGAGACAATAGCCCTACTGCTATTTTCCTTGCATACTTGTTAACCCAATGCAGAAAAGAAGGCTGCATCTCCCTGTAAAACCAAGGGGCCCAAACATAAATAACCTCAATGGAAGAAATGGAAAAAACGAACAAGAACTGCTCAGAACAGCACTGAATCACAGAGCTGGCACCAGGGAATAAACTGAGGTGTAAGTATGCAGGCATTCGGAAACATTCAGAATTTGGCACAAACTTCCATTTCCTATATAGCAGGATCTTTTAAAGCATTGCTCTGGAGGAAAGAGCTTCACCTTCAGTATTTTCTAACAAGAACAGGAGAGGGCAAAAGGCTTTGAATATCTCTTAGAAAATCAGTCTCCCCCATTATGCATCTCCACACAAACATTTACCAGAAACAGAAGCACAGACTGTTCTTATCACAGGTTGTGCTCAGAACAAGAAAGCAAATGCTTGCAAGCCTACCTCTCCCTGTGATGGTATTACTGAGCAGAACATGAGAGTGTAGAACAAAATCAGCTGGCATTATAGGAATATAGAGAAATTTGTAATAGCACAGTCTTGTAACACTGCACCAAGGCCAAACTACTGGGTCAAAATCCTGATTCGTTATTAAATACAGTTTGCATTTAACACAAGTTAGTCTGATATTTCTTAGTAGTACAAAGCATATCCTATACCATCATAAATTCTAATTAGCTAAATTCTGCCACTTGCCACTAGTTTATGACCTCATTTGTTCTTCGACAGAAATTTATAATATACCACTTTACAGAATCTGCTAGTCCCAACTCTACAGATTATACTATACTTAATGTGCAGTAACCACACTTGCTATTTGAATCTTAAAACATCAACATGCCTTAATATTTTTTTCTTCTTCTGCATGTAAAGCAAAATTACCTACTTTGTCTTCCCTAGTTGTAATCCTCACCCTACTAAACTTTCATGTTTCATATAATACCACAGCAATTGCTACCTGCTCCATGTGACACAACATGACTAAGTCTCCTTCCCCCTCAATCCCTTGCTGCTCACAGTTGATAGAAGACCTAGCCAAGAAATCATTTTAAGACATGCAGAATGTACTTTAGAAAATACAGAACTAAATCATAAGACCGGAACCAGTATGTCTATGCAGGCCAGTGCTAAATGGATTTATTTACTTTTGTCAAGAATGTCTTAGAATGGCTTATTAGGTTTATGCAAATACAATGAATGACACACAAACCCAACCTGACTTGTGTCCAGGCCCTGTACATATCTTTGCCCCACGTTTCCTTCTGTTTCTGAGATCAGCATGAACACAGTGTGGTCTTCTCTTACCCAATCCTATAACCATACAATCAAGCATGAGTCAAACATTGTAATGCATTCTTTAGCTCCATTTATTTGTTCTGTTGTTGCTGTGCTCTATATCTCTTGCATATATACTTGAGAGATATTAATGAAAAATATTAAGGATAGAGTTCATCATTATTATAACATACACAGTCTATCTCCTGACTGCTACATATCTCCTGTTCTGGAATGTACAAATCAATCTGACAAGACACTTTTGATAGTTCTCAGATCAAGAAGCTTGGCAAAAAAATGGAGAATAATTGTGATACTTCTCATAGAAGCACAATTACTACATTTAATAAAAGAGTTTCAAAGTCTGAAAGTGTTGGTGTCTGTCCAAAAAATATTTTACACTCACATCTATTCTTATTTGTTATTAATTTGTATTTTTAAATTGCAGTCCATGTGACTTCCTCATTTTTTCTTCAATTTGTCAAAAACTGTAATCACTCTTTCTCATCCTGAAACAGTACTCAGAGCACATGAAAATGCATAATGCCTGCAGCCATACTATCTCCAGCCGTGATCATGTCAGGACTCATAAGTGGGTCTGTACATGAGTGGCGGGCCTCTAATAGAAGTACACATGAAAGTTATACTGGTAAAACAGTGGACGACTCTTATTAGAGGGATGCACTATCCTCTTTTGCAGACCAATTTCATTCAATAGGTTAAATTTGGTTACATGGCTCAGCAGACAGAGCATGCCCTGAAAAGAACACCAGTCATACAAAGCTGACCAAACTTTAGCAGAGTAGCAAGGCCAAGTTCATACCAGTGTACCATATTACCATAGATGGAATGCAATGCTCCCATGGGATTGAAAACTAACATTGTTGGACTGTTTGTAGCCATTAAAACCTCAGAGTATTATTACTATTGTTAACTTGCTATGAAAAGATGATAGTCCAGAGATGCGGAATTCTAACATGGGCAACTCTTCTCCCTGAACTGTATTGCTTTCAAGATGACCTTGTTACTGTGCTTGAATACATTAATTTCTACACTTAATTTGCTGGTTTGTTTTGCCTGCAATTTGTTACAGACTGACTTCTGTGCATATCACAGAGTTTGTATAAATCATAAGGTTAAAACTGCAATGAATTTTGGAATACCTGTTGATTAATGATGCTGAGCAGCACAAGGTATTTGTCATTGTTAGTATGTACTGGCTGGGCTAATCCATATTCATAAACAACTACTTAAGTATGTGAAGCATTAACATATATAGTTTAGATTTGTAATTATCTCTACAGATACAGACAAAAACAACATCTCCTTTGCTCTAATACTGCAATAGCCCAAGGACAAAAAAGAGAAGGTGACAGGCTGCTGTCCCTGTGCTGTGCTGTGTTTGTAAGCAGCTCAAGTACTGCACATCACATATACCACAAGAGCCTGGCACACACTGTTCCAATGGATCCTGTCGGTACCAGAGCCAGGAGTCCAGACTATAGCCTTCCATGACAAGCATACATTGTTGACATCATGTTTAGAATAAAATATGTGCTAAGAAAGAACTATGTCAACAGGAGTAAGGTTTTGGTATCTTGTGGGGGTTTTTTTGTTTGTTTTTAAGCTTACAAGTCTACGATCCAAATGCTTAGGATTTACAAACTGTTTTCTGCACTCCAGATATTGTTTCCAGTCTTTTGTTCCTGTTAAAAAGCAGGAAATGAAACTCAGAGAAGATGGAAAGAAGAAAAAAAAAAAAAAGAAAGGTAAATTAACAACAATTCTAATCTGCTTTTGCACACTGACAAGTTTTAAGCCACTTCTCAGTAGTGGAGCAGCTATACTGAGTGGCTGACACTGGCTTGCGGCTGCAAATATCTACAGAAATGTGAGGTTAGCAACACAAACCCTGATCCCGGCCACAGTCTTAAAGCTATCAGGTTAGTGTGCAAGCTTCTTGAAGTCCCTGCCATCTGAAGACTCTCAAGCAGATAGAATCACCTTCACAACAGCTTTTCATCACAAAACCCAAGCAAAGTTACCTTAACATCACACAGAAGTGGCCCCAGACTATTTTGGTTCCATACTTTGGGACAGAAATGCACGTAGTATGTTCTGAAAATACAATAATGCATCATGCATTATTATATTGGTGCAGTAAAATTGCATCTGAAATTTTATACACCAAGTGGCATTAATTCATATTAGGAACAAAGAAAAAAGCTTATTTAAAATAGTACATTATTTATATTATTATTATTTTATATGGCAGTTCTGAAATAACAGATTAATCGAACAAGTGCAATCCCTAGTTCAGCTCTTATGCCAAACTTCAGCCTGGAACATTTTACAGCCAAATGATAAACCCATGAAAACAGGACTTTTACAACAAAACTGTAACGGCTGTTAAGGTAAGAATATAAATGGTTGTCCTGTAGCAACTACTGAACTATTCTCTTCTGAGTCAATAGCAATGCCACAAAGACAGTCTATCATAAACATTTTATATAAGACTTAATAGATAGAAGAGAAATTTGCATTTATTATTTAAGAGATTCAAAGTCATTGGGTCAAATTTAGTCCGGATAAAACAGACTTCTCCAAAATCATTAGTGATAAAGTTACTCCATGTAAATTTCTCTTTCTGAGGGACTCACTGAGCTCTTTACTTACACTGGTAATGCTGTAAAACTTGCTGTAGACATGACGATGAATTGAAGGCTGTGATGCAATCCATATCAATCGCTTTCTTTTCATTTTCACTGCTTTTCATGGAGGGTCTCGAGGCACATCACAACCGCATAGCCTTTCCTCTTTCTTCCTTCTAAAAAGGTAAAAATTAAAGGTGAGGAAAAGGGACTTAAAAAAGCTGTAGGGCACATTCAAGAACACTTCTGGAAGGCACAGTGAACAATCAAACTGTGCCAGGAATACCAGGCCCAGGTATTCTGTGCTGCACTAAGGGCTCACTGCAGAGCTCATCAATCAGGACTACTAGAGATGTTCTCTAGCAGACACTTCAGGAAGGCAGCAGGCACACACTAGTTTATTTTCTTTACCACACTGAATGCCTGGCTCCTTTGTAACTCCCCGAACTCTCACTGCTAGTAAATTCATGGCTATTTCCATAATCCCCTCTGCTTTTTTTATTATTACATCTGTTTGTTGTGGGTTTTTTTTGAGGGGGAAGAGGAATAAAATCCAGATTTTTTTTCTTGATTTCTTCTTCTTCCAGATCTTGCCCTGCCTGTCCACTGAGAGAGTCCGCTGTTTATGCTGAGAAGTACGACAGCAACAGAAGCTTCCTACTATGGACCCAAAGCTATAACAGGTAAAAGAACCTATAGTGAGCACGGCTGAAGGGGGAGAGGTGGCTGGATGCTACCATGCCGGTCATCTTGTGCTCCATAAATCACAGCAAATGGTTTATCTTGTCTTCACCTTTCTAACAGGGTATTTGACTGTACCTGAACCTTTGACTTTGATCTTCATCTGAAAATTAAAATATCTGATGATGCACAACTGCTACTGCAGTGACCTGTTATCATCAGTATCCTTACATATAGCTGGGACATGGAGTTTATCCTGCCCTGGCTGTTATCCACAGTCACACACCATGAGGACTAGGAAGAAGCATCATTCTGGACTACGTAAATCAGTGCATTGACTATGCTCTACCACACTAACTACTTGCAACAACAAGAGTTTGGTATTTAGCTAATTAAAAAAAAAAAACCAAAAAAAAAACAAAAAACCACACACCAAAAAAAACAACCAAACCCCAGATATCACACAGTATAGAAAGAAAAGAAAATAGAGCACGGCCCACATGGAAAAGAATATAGGAGTTAAAACAGATTGGCTAAGGAACTAGGGTATAGGAATCAAGAATTGCATGGAAATGCAACTGAAATAAACATATTGCCTTGAGAAAATTAACCAAGCAGAACTGAGTTATTTCCAGCCATAAATTCTGAGTGGATAGGACAAGAAATGACAGGCCATATCATATTACTTATGTTTAATCTCGGTTTCTTTGATGACTGATTTTCTGACTCAAAGAAGGATCTAGACTACCTGGAGTTCACTACATGGGAGTTCATTAGCTGAAATGAAGAAGGTGAGGACTGAAAAACTAATTGTAAGAGAGCAAGGGAAATAGATAAATAAGGATGACAATGAGCTATGCCAAAATTGTATTTAACATTTTCCATGACCTTACCACAAAAAGCATACTAATGAAATCTGCCAGTGATATAAATTTAGGCTGTATCAGCAACAGGAGATTCGAAGGTTAGACAATAAGAATTAGAGTAATAGAAACAGAATGAAATTCAGTATCATAAAACATATCAAAATGGCCTAATAAGAAAAAAAAAGGATATAAAACAGGAGCTCATCAGGGTAGAAGTGGCTCAGAATACAAGCATACAATCTGAACGTAAGATGACAACAAGCTGCACAGTGATACTTGTGAAAGTAACGAGAGACATCATCTACTTTGTTAAAAGCACGCAGGTAATGCTAAGGGGAAAAAAGCACAGCACTGAACAGCTTTGCCTCCAACACTGCCTAAAATTTTGCTCAAATGAAGGGACCTGGTGAAGCTTGACTTGCTTCTGCTAACAAATGAAAGCTGAGAATGGATAGAAGCCCATTAGTGTCTATAAATACATCACAGGGATAAGTGCCAGGAAGGGGAAAGATCTCATTGTGTGAAAATAGAAGATGCTGGCACAAGAATAAAGCAGTGTGAGCTTTCCGTGAATAAACCGAAAATTGGATGTCAACAGAAGGTTTTTAACCAGGGGATTGACGTTCTACAAGGAACGGTCTTCCTGTGGGCACAGCAGATCCAAACTCACCAGTATTAAAAGCTTGCTGAGTTCCTAGAAAGCAGTAACTGGAGCCTGCAATGACTGGGAGTGGAACTTCTTCACCTCCAGGATGCTCTCCAGATTTCTGACTACTTCAGTGCAGACCTGGGAAGTTCTTGGAGTTAATGTAACAGGGCATAATAAGAACCTGCAGACACCTTAGAAGCTGAATGTGTGGTCTCAAGAGTCTTAGCTTTCTCATTGCATAAGTATTAGGATTAACCTGCCTGGCAAATGAAATGAGTTTTGTAAGGCTAATAGAAGATGCATTTCCTGGATTTCTGACCCCCTCAGACTTCTGAAATGACAGCATGACACAACACAGTATCCTAACCCTGATTCTTCCTAATGCTCCTATCTCAATGCTAATAACTAACAGGAACTAGAGCTGGGACATCTCATGGAGGTTTGCTGACACTGACGTAAGGCAGAAAGACAACAAATACTTTACAGATCTAAAAATAAACCCAAACAGACATAAATCAGTGAGCTTTTTCCACAGACCTCTTTGCTTTCAGTGCCAGTTCTATTTTGAGGTTTGTTGGTTTGTTTTGTTTTTGTTTCCCTTTAAGCTTATAAGTGGATAGAAATTTGATAAGCGAATTAGGAGAAGGATTACTCCAAGTGTCACTAAAGGCCACACGGAGATCAGATGCTTCCATTCACCTTGCATTTTTGCTTCTGGCTGAATTGCCGGTCAGACAGTGAACAATTTCACCCTTTTTACAGGAAGAGAATAATAGAGGGGTTTGGGTTGGAAGGGACCTTAAGGACCATCTAGTTCCAAAACCCATGCCATGGGCAGGGATACCTACCACTAGACCAGGTTGTCCCAAGCCCCATCCAACCTGACCTTGAACACTTCCAGGGATGGAGCACCCACAACTTCTTTGGGCAACCTGTTCCATTGTCTCAGCACCCCCACAGTGAAGAATTCGTTCCTAATATGTAATCCAAATCTACCTTCTTTCAGTTTAAAGCCATTACTTCTTGTCCTGTCGAAAGGTAAGCGGATCGTAATTTTACAGAGATGTAGGATACCAGATTATAGCTGGCTCGGTATGAAGAGCAGCTCATCTAAATCCGCCTTCCCAACCAGAGGAAAGCCGTGTTTACTCCCGTCCCCGTTCCCCCGCGCCCGCCTCGGCTCCGCCTTCGGTCTGTCTCATGTCTCTGGAAGCCCCGCGGCCGCTAGTTCCAGGAGTCAGCAAAGCCCCGGGGACTGCAGCTTTATGTTTAAGCAGACGCGGTTTACAAACCACAACCCCCGACATTTTTTGACAGTAATTACGTATTCTGATAATTAAAATTATACGATGTTCTTCCCAGAGAAAGTTTCAATGTGAACATCATTCAGGAAAACGAAGTAGGAATTTGGTGTGCGGTCCGGGAAATGAGATGCATCACCTTTTTTTCAGCTGAAATACGAAAGCTGATGATGTTTTGTTATGCAAATACGCAGAACACGACTCCCGCTGCACTAATACTTAGCGTTTTGTTGTGGTTTTGGGGCCGGTTTCCCAGTGCTCCGCCCCGCCCGTGGCTGCCGCGTCCTTGGCACGGCCCCGCACTGTGGGCTCTGCCCCCCGTCCCGGAGGAGCGCGGACCCGAACGAGCCCCATTCACCGGCGCTGCCTGGGCCTACGGCTGTTGCTCGGGTCGGGTCGGGCCGAGGCGCGGGCGGGCGGGCGGCAACGTGGCACGGAAGTGCATCTCCCTGCGCCCCGCAGCTTCCCGCTTCGCAACAGCCTCCGTATGTGGGGTAGAGCAGAGCGCAGTGCAGCCCATGCGAAGAAAACCACGACAGGGCAAGCTTTCAAGGGGACTTCTTTTGTTTGGTTTGTTGTTCTCTTAATCAAATAAACCTAATTCACATAGAAAGTATCTGTTTGCTCTTTGTGTCTGGAAAAAACATCAGAATTACGATGTTAAAATTTCCAAATGGCAAAAACCGAATTTCAAATAGCTGGCAATGAAAACGCTCGATAAACACATGCTGGCTAAAACTCACTTCTTTTTCACACCCACTATGCCTGAACCCTTTATTAACCATATGCTTTTACAAATTCAGTTTAATTTCAATGCAGGGTTTATAATCTTTGTTACAATGCAGCTGTAATAACCTCAGGCTCCTGAAAATTTAAGCTAAAGAGAAAGTGAATGCTGAGATTTGCAGTCACACAAGAGACAGAACATTTGTCCTCTATCACAAACCAGTTCCTATTCTTCCAATAAATATTTGGTAGTGGTGGTATTTTCCTGTATGTCATACTGTTTGTTGTTGCCTTCAATTTCACTGACCATTTTGTATTTATAAATGTATAAATTCCATGGTTAATAGTATAGAATATTGAATGTACACATAAGTGAAAGTTTGGCAAGATTTCACATTTAATTTCAGCCTCACCATGTGTTCAAAATTACGCACCTTATTTAGAGTTGCCTCATGAGGTTCCTGGTTCTTCTTGACTGGCCTGCTCTCTTTACAGAGCTGGATAAGGCGGTGGTCCCATCTCCCTTCTATTTGTATGAACTTGTCAGCAGCAGCTGTAATTTGCTGGATTTAGAGCCCTGTGCATTACACTGCATGGGTTATAATTGTAACTGTTAAATCACTGGGCCTCTTAAACAGCCAATTCATTAAAACTGTTTCCATGTAGTTAAATATTAAAAATCTGTGGCCACTACCAGGATTATAGGTGGTAGAATTTGCATCCTAAACCCGCTTCCACCAGGACTGTTAATGGGGCAGTCACCTTCAGGCTGCTGGTGGGGGTTCAGCTGGGCGCTGGCAGAGCCCAGGCAACGGTACAGTGCACTATGGCAGAGCCTGCCCAGAGCATCCCATCAACACAGCGCTCTCCTGTACAAGGGTCTGGATATTCACAGAAAGGAAGTCTCTAGTCCAGAGAGCTTTCCATCTTAACCCAGAAGTAAGCAGCCAACACGTAACAGACAAAACCCATCTGTATAAAGTAGACCACACGGACAACCTTCAGCGCTCCCTCTTTTAATAATTTCCTTTATCCAGTTCCCCGTAACTCAGTCCCTGCTCACATAATGACATCTTTCTGGCCTGTTGTTTTTGAAGGCAGAAAGAAAAAAGTAAACCTCTTCTCCTCCCCCAAGCATACTTGTGAACTTTCTGATGGAACATTTTGCTTCTGAAAAATGAAGGCTTGTCAAAACAGAAAAGTTTGAGGAGCAGAGGCAATTTTGTTGACTCTTCAGACCTCAAATTCTTGCCAGTTCAGCTTCTCACAGGCTGAGACGTGCCAAGGCCTTAAAAGCTGTGGCTGAATCATTCCCATCAAAATCTTTTGAACTCTCAGCCCACCAGACAAACAACCAAAGCTCTGAGCTGCAAAGGGAAGCCTGTCCATTGTTTTCAGACACTTCCATTCTACTCCCTTAGACAAGAACTTTCGTTTCCAGGAAACTGAGTAATAGTAAATTTCACTCCAATGCAGGAATATTTTGTTTTGTTTTTCTCTTTTACATGGAAAACTCAATACATAAATATCTTTCACCATATAAATAAGCACATAAAGGCATGAAAAGGTGATCTTCTAGCAATCTACTCAGCCAGAAAGTAGGCAAGAGCAGACCGTTTGGGAAGCCTGTAAGTACAGCCTGTGCTCTGCAATCACCCTTTCCTTCTGTCAGGACAGAAAATCACAGAATCATAGAATGGGTTGGAAGGGACCTTAAAGATCATACAGTTCCAAACCCCACTGCCACAGGCAGGAGCACCTTCCACTAAACCAGGTTGCTCAAAGCCCAATCCAGCCTGGCCTTGAACGCTTCCAGGGATAGGGCATCCACAGCTTCTCTGGGCAACCTACTCCGTTGTCTCATTACCCTCACAGGGAAGGATGTTTTCCTGATGTCTGATCAGTTTAAAGCCATTCCCCTTGTCCTGCCACTAAATGCTCTTGTAAAAAGCCCCTTTCTTGTAGGCATCCTTTAGGTATTGGAAGGCTATCGTAAGGTCTCCCCTGAGCCTTCTCTTCTACAGGCATTTCAGAGCATCTCTGGTCTGCAGGATCTGTTTGACCTACCTTTACCTCTTTAAAGAGAGGCCACTTCTCACATATTAGTCTTTCAGTAGAATATCTTTCCACTCATGCTTCTTTTTCTCAAACATGCAGTATTACCCCCTCCCATACTTTTAAGTTACACAGCCATTTCTAACTAAAATAACAATTCACCTAGGAGGGCATTCTCCGTACAGCAACACTCTTGACATCAGCAGGACAGATTTGTAAAGCCCTTGAAAAACAACTTTATTCAGCATTCAGTTCCAAATGCAACTGCAAGCCATAGATAAATCCCCATTTTGTCCCCTCTGTAGCAGCAGCTGGCTAAGCTAATTTGCACAGCTAGCTTAACCCCATGTTTAATATGGGACCTGGGCTGAGGAGAGACTCCCTGCTGCGTTCCTGTTTGGCTCCTTGCCAACACAGTTATTATTTCTCACATTATTTCTGTTACAGTAACACCTAAGAGCTTCAGCCTCTGACATGGACCTCACCATTACTCAGTGGACAAACACACAGCAAAAAGACCAGTCCTTGTAGCAATGGAGCCTTAGTACTGAGCTTGAAGCAAACTGAAAAGGAAACACAGATTTTCCTCTCAACATTGATAGTATCTCCCTGCTGACAAAATCCTGGGAATTTGAGGTCAGATGCTGTAGCTGCTTTTACTAAGAAAAGGAGCAAACTGGCTGTGTAGTAAGGTCAAAGACAAAAAGAAAGCAAGAACAGATGATGATGGCTTTCATGCTTATGGAAGGGATTTCTGAGCACTTCCACAAGAATCAAGATAGTGCCAAATGCTTGCAGGAAACAAATAATGTGACCAGGCTGCTTTGTTCATGAATCACTGCACACTGCAGTCAGTCAGCAATACCAAATGCAACACCATGTACATCCCTCACATGAGGCTCCTATTCACTTCTTGAATCCGAACCTTACGATTTGCAGTATTTCAAGCAAGGCACCTAGAAGGCCTTTTGCTGCAACTAGAAAGAAGATGCAAATAGAGCTGAGGCTGAAAGAATGACCAAACCCCTTGCTATTTATTTAGTATTGTTACTTCAGAAGATTGCTTGGACATGCTGTCAAAGCTGATCCAGGGAAAATCTGTCTCAAGCACTCCTGAAGTCAGCTAAGTGGCAAGATCAACTGACAGAAAGGAAAAAGCTTTCAAATAACTGAAAGCATTTAGGAATAAAATAAATTATTGTCTTTGGGAGTGTTTTATACAGTAATACTTGTACCTAGACTGATACAAATACCTTTACAATGGACAAAGTCTTTCACTAGGAGATACGTTTTTATTTAAATAGGATTATCAATTACATTTGATGTTCCATTCCTGTGTGTTACCCACGGTCTTTGCTGCAACCACAGCAATAATTCTACCTGATTACAGTATATGAAGTTGCCTGAAAGAAGAGGTTCCGTGGCAACAAGCTCTGTGAAAATGGAGTATGGATTCTGCAGCAAACATCTGAGTCTATTAAATAAATACAAACCATGTACCATGTACCATGTTTGTACATGTCAGTCCTTGTGTAATGTTTGGACCTGATGACCTTAAAGGTCTTTTCCAACCTAGCTGATTCTATGATTCTATGTACAATACAGGGAAAATACTAGACACACTGTACTGATAGTTGGCTTAACCCAGCTGGTACAGAATCTGTTTTAAACCATTAAAGGAATTCCTAAGTTCGAGGAACTGGTGTCATCAGGACAGAGCAGAGCATTGGAACAGAAGCGACTAGGAATCACAAGGAAAACTGGTACACTGTTACCCAGCTTGTCATTCAGTGGACAATACCAGGTGATCTGACAGCCCATGTCATTTCATCTTTATTTCATCAGTTTGAATCTACCTCAGATCAGTGATGACCAGGAATAACTGATGCTTCAATATGAGACTGGACTTCCCTTTCTACTCGGAACCAAAATACTCATCCTGCTGGACACTACTAACTGCTGAAGGGTCTTCTAGAGTAAACGGTGTTGGGCAAAAAAAAACAACCCACAAACCATAAGTGCTTCTATCTTCCACCTCAGAAAATAGTTTTGTTGAAAGTTCTACCACTCCATATTCTAACATTCTTAATTTGAACCATTCAACCTTACAGAGATACATTTCAAGTTATAAAATAAATAAATAAATAAATATAGTATTTCATTGCTCCAAAATAGTATTTTTTGGGAATGGAATACTCTTATTTTTTACATAGAAAAGAAAGCTTTTTGTTTCAAATCAAAACCAAGTGTAAATTTAAAACATTGAGAATATCCCAGAGACGTTCTGTCAGCTGCAAAAATGCGCTTCAGGCTACCTCAGGGAGGGCAGGTTGTCTGTAATATATCACTGACAGATGCACTTGGATGTGTCTTGGATGGCAGTCTAAGTATAAACTGAAAACATCACAGCCTTTGGTACTCCACTACTTTGCAGGTCAAGACTGAGACCTGCACTGCCATTTCACAGGCAGTCATCTGCTTTGCGATTGAAAAGAGGATTTTATTCCCTAAGGCTATCAGTTAGGCACCTTTACAGGCAACAAAGATAACAAAAATAAAACAACTAATACATCCTAACCTCCTTACCAAGGGCACTCATGAAGTAGACCAGAAGCCTAGCAGCTCTGCAGTAGTTAGTTTTGGACCAGGCACGGGTAGCTTAGACATTGACTTATAGGGATCCTTATGGAAATTATGAACATGTTGTGGAGTACCTGAAAGCAGTGGGACTAGGGAGAAGTAGCTGACACTGCTCTGCCCTGGCCCTGTCCATAGACCACACAGTGCAGTCTTCATAACCACACAGCATTCAAATTCCTTGCGCAGACACAATCAGACTTGATGTAGATTTTATCTGGCAATTAATAGAGTTGACATCTAGTCACAGTGACACTTGTTTCTTGCATTTGCTGAAATACATGGAAGTTCATTAGACACTAACAAACAAGGCTAACCCATGTCTATACTGCAGTTGAGCAGGATGACTGCAGGGGGTGTAAACATGTAGTTAGCTCCCTTACCAACAGCGTCACAGCCACAGCAATGCACATTTCAGACAGGGCACACGAGATAGATGATCTGGTATCCTGGGTACAACACACAGGTCTATGAGCAGCTGAAGAGAAGGATTACATCCAACCCTGCTCAGGCCAGCTTACTGTGTAAACCTCTCCTGGAACCAGATCTGAAGTGAGCTAGACTGGCCTTGACAGCACAGGAATCATTGCAGGGTATACATATTAGCATTAATTTGTTTTGCTTTAGTACTGAAGGCTGAGAACAATAACAGAGGTTGCGCTCACTATTCTCAAAGGTCATAACAGAAAAGAAAAAACCCAACTCATTCATAAAATCTAATGTCTGATTTTTTACTTTTTTTCAAATACAGAAGCTATTACAGCAATTTTGACACTTTCAGGTTTTATTCTACAACTTTTCTTAAAAGAGTGGTTATTTTTTCTTAATGTTACTGTGTATTTTCTTTCAAAAATATTCTGCCTTTGTTGCTGAGAAAGGAATACTAGCTGAGAGTGCAGCAAAATTGTTGCCTCAAGACAAATTGGTATTCATCATTCAAGCAGAAAAATAAATTAAGTGCAACATTTAGGCACTCTGCATTGGGTTGTTGGAAAAAATCAACAAAGGGAAAACAAATGTTATGTCAACTATTGACTGTAGAAACTGACTAAATGAGTAATTTCACCAGTACTTGTACAGCCCTGCACTTCACAAGGTACTTAAAACTGTGAAGGCTTTTAATAGTTTTTTATTGGAACCAGCAATCAACTTTACATGTTTTGGATAGAAATATGTGGCCTCGGTAAATCCTAAAAGCTACATACATTCTTTTAATATTTCAATTTGGCATTTAAAACCAGCGATAGCAATATTATTACAATTGAGAACTGTTAGACATGATTATGACTTATGCTACAGTCTGGTAGACTATATTACTGCTTTACCTTGTCTTTCAAGAATGTCTTTCATCCTAAAGGGCTCAAGAGTGTTTACGCATATTACAAATGCACAAAGTGGACTAAGACAGATCATTTCATGCACTAGCAGGATGAGGCCATCTCCACAGTGGAAAGTGTCTATTTTACTTTCCTCTGGTACTTTACGACAAGAAAGGGGATGGGAAGATTCTAAAACAATGAAGTTCGTTAGTGGGATATCTGTCACTTGGCACAAGTCTTACCAACATCTACTACAGAGCACATATTCCTCGTCACTTGTACCCCATGAACAACAGGTATTGCTGCTGGTTTGGTGAACTTCTACCATGAAAACCAGGGTACAATTTACCCATAATTCACATATTCCCTCAGTACTGATTTTCAATCACTATCACTTTACCAGGGCCACCAACATTCTTTAAGATACCCTCAATCCCTACCCTGGATTAATTTAATATTGCATCATTAGAAAATTTTGCCTAATTTCCACTCATCCTTTTTACCTGACTACCAATCAAAACATTATATGTGTGTGTCCGTGTCCATCCCCGCCCGTTCCCTGTCCGTTCCCCCCCCCAAATTATAGTTGGCCCCTACAGCTGATTCCTGGCCTTGAAAACTGACCAGCTGTTCTAGAGACTAGGACATCCTCCTCTCACCTTCTTCATTATTTGACTCCTATCTAAAGCTGTGGTCCACAAGTGAGCTGCAGCCAAGCTGACTTCCTCCAACACGGGGCTGGTCCCACTCAGCCATGGCCTAAATATTTGCACAGGTCACTATGGAAGCAATTTTAAATCACGTTTTCATTTTCAAAATTAATCTTTTCATTTTTTTTTTGTCATCTTTTACCATAACTCAAAGGTTTAGCAGACTAGTTCAGGATTGAAGTAGAAGTACGATATTTGCAACATACCTAGTACATACTATGTGCCTTTGTTCACAGACACAATGTAAAGTCCTTCTGTATCAAAACTGACCCCAGCAGTAGGCATGCAAGGAGCATGTTGATTTCTATATTCAAGCCTTTTTGACAATGCAGGATGAGACATATAACACTGAATATCTTAAACAGAACCAACCGATAACTGAAACATCCTAGCTGACCATAAACCATGTGTGCTAGCACAATATATAATAATGAAAAATTTTGAGAGGAATGTATTCCAAGACAATCAGAGGCTTTTAGAGGGCTGCTTCCATGTTGTAAGAGCTATGAGTTTACTTACAAAGCCTATATTCTCATTATTAGATCTGAGAAAGGGTTAACCCTCAAATGTCATTCAAAATAGAACAGTGACAACAGTGCGAGAGAAACTCTCTTCCTCCTCTGTTCCCCAGACAGCTCTGACTTTCACCCAGGGCCACACTGACTCCCACTCTCCAGTGCTCTACTTATATCCCAAGAAAGTGCTCATATCTACTTCTCCTGCTGCCATCCAGGTCATATGACCCTCTCTTTCCTCACAGGAAAATAAAACCGCTTATGGTTTCTCCCCAGCTTTTCATTTCTATCTGACACCAAAGAATAAATGAAAATGACAGTTTTGTGATGGTTTATAATCCCCCTGCACATTCTTCATTAGTTCTGCACCTCACAGCCTTTTCCTAATATGTGTGAACCTGGTCCTCTCAGGTCACTACTGCTTTATGCTTCTTGATACATCACTGCAACTTTGTATATGCTCCATATGCCTATACAGCCATAGCTGTGCTTCCCCTAGGGCATGTTAATCCACGACAACAATCTGGGTTAAGCAACAGCCATGTATTCCAGCATGGTTTGACAAACCCTAAAAGGGTCAAAAAACCTGTATGATACACTGGACAGTCCCACTGTATGTGCAACTATTTTCACATCATGCATTTAGCAGAGCAGAAAAAGTCCCTGTTATTGACAGATGAGGTCTTGAAAAATATGAAAAAAAAACCAACAAAAAAGCCACCAAAAAAACCCCAAACAAAAAAAAAGGCAAACAAGAAAACCACCAAACAAAAACATAGCAAAAAAAACCCAAATCCAAACACAACACTTTGCAAGCATATGGATTTGTCTGCTTTCCAAGATCTATGCCAGCAGGGCTGTACTTGCAAAGTCCAGTCACATTTTAACATAAGTACTCAGTAAGCATTCCATATTCCTCTATAGGGAGCCAACAGGTGGGAAAGCTGCACCTACCAGAACATACCAATAGTATGCAAGGAACTTGGATGGATGCCACTTTTTGGCACAACTGAAAGAGATTTGCTGAGCTACTAAACCCTGCTGATGCAGTCAGAGTCATGTGAAAAGGTCGTCCTTCTGCTGCTTTCCCTGGTTGTCTTTTTCATCCTTTTCAGCCTTATGTCACCATTGTTCTTGTACTACCTTCTGCTGACAGCCTACCCTGGGTAATTTCTCCACCACTTGTCTGATACATGGAGTGCTGTGGCCTTCTTCCATGTTTTCTTGCCAAGAGATTCAGGAGTCAAAGGAGCAAAGCTCAGTTATTAACTCTCTCCTTTTTCAGTCTCAGGCAACTTGACACAGACCATTATATCCTCCCTACATCAGGGGAGAGATTACTTTGAACCAGAAGAAGTGGAACAAGTGTTAAACACACATTGCAGCTGTATAGGAAATTTGCTATTCTGTTTTAAATGAGGAGGGTCCCATAATTTCCCTGTTTCAAGGTGATTATCCTAAAGTAATATATGGTGAATGACAAATTTGGCTGACAAATAATTTGAATATTTTCCTTTGCACGTAAATCTGACTTTTATAATGAACACTGCTGTACTAAAAGGGTTCTGCATAACCAAAACACTGCACAGCCAACATCTGTTATTTAAAAGACCTCAGGGGTATGAACCCCCCCCCCCCCCAGTAAATCATTTGACCTAAATATGTTTTTCTCCATGATACAAAGTATGCTTTTACTGCCACTTTGCCTGACTTGCCAAATTCTTCTTGCCTTAGCATGACACGGTTTTCTTAACAGAAGAAGCTATTTCTGTAACCTTTATGTTTAATGTTGTAACTAATTGTTTTTATTTAATAGTCTATATGTCATTTGTCACATGGTGAACTGTAGATGCTGAAAACAGATGGACCACCAGATGAATTCCAGGAAGGATCGGTTATAATGTCAGTGATAAGCTAACAAAGTGAAATGCAAAATGAAATGAATACTGAAGACATTATTCAGCTGAGAAGCCTGTCTACAAAATAGATTTTGTATTAGTCACATTCATTAAAGTGCACTTCAACCACCCTGTTTTGACATTTTCTGTTTTGAGACTTTTCAAAGCAACCACAGCTTCTTATTTTTTTTCCTCCTCCAAATGCTTGTTTGATGATCTAAGTTGGCAAAAGTGACCCTAGCTTTTAGAGGTAATTGCTTTAACCATTGAGGAACTTAACCACAGTTATATTTGCCAGCAGACTCAAAAGTGCACCAATACAGAGCTTGAACAAAAAGTCAATACATGCATGAATTGCAGTGACCAGCAGTGAATGATTACTTGCCTCTGGTATGCGACCATGACTTAGATACCCTGATTCTGGCCGTGCATATACTTTATATTACTACGTTGGGTCTACACATGAAAATTTCATTAAGTAAATGGTAAAATCTTTAGTAGGATCAGTATCTTACACTGCATGCAGCTTCTAGTAAATCAGCGGTAGGGAGCAAGCCAAGATTGGTTAGCAAAGACTCTGGACACAAAATACAGAAATTTGCTCATATCCTTATTTCACATGGTTCCTCATCCATTGTTTGAATTAAGTAGCTTTTCCTGTGGAAGGTAGGAAAATACCAACAATCTCTTGCAACTCTGGCTGTGATTCGTTACCAATGCCGTATGTCTGATCTATCTATGAGTTGATAAGGGATATTTTAATGGTCCCAAGCATAAATCAGTTGTCACCAGAGAAGCATGAAAAATCTCATTTTAGCTGAGTTACTGATATCTGACAGCTACCATGAATATTGCCATGTAGGTGAATCATGAAATGAAAACAAATTATGAGAGGTTTGGGCATTGACAACAATTCTCCATTTTGCTGTAATTTAAACAATCCCCAGGGTTAAATAAACACTTGTTGAAGAAGAGTTTTTGATTTTCCATTTTTTCTTGGTTTATGTTTGAAAATGTTTGAATCTGAAGTGGATTTACTAAAAATGATTTAAAACTGGAAACCAAAATGAAAAAAACAACAACAATACAACCACAAACAAACAAAACCCAACCAAAACTCTGCCACATTTATCATGTGAGCTAACAAAGTTAAGGCCAGAACAAATGAGAATCCATTTCAAAGTGTGACAGTAAGGTAGGCTAAGCTTATCTAGGGATGAATTGTTATTTCCCATCACTTAAAATCTTTAAGTATTTCTAAAATGCATGCTGCATCTACAAAAACAATAACAATCTAGATAATGGAGCAAAATGTGTTATGAAGAAGTTGAAGGAAGATAGTTATAATAGCTATAATTTTCCTTTTTGTTAAAAAGCATCATAAATCAATTTGACATTCTCTACAAGCAAACAATAAAGTACAGAATGAAGTTACACACACACGTTTGTATGTCATCAAAATGATGGAGTGTTGCAAAAATACTAATGGAAGACTGTGCAAAATCTAGCAACATAAAGTATGTACCACTGTGTCTAAATATACTGAAGCCCTAAAGAATGAAGATGGTTTCCTTACAGCCTAAACCAATTATGACTCTGGAAATACTAGGATTTTCATTTTCTATGTGTTGTATTTACATGCTGCTCCTTGGGTTTTGTGTCCTTAAGTAGTCATCAGAAATTTATGACCCTGTACATATCTAGTTTACATAACGTTACAGTCATCTCATATAGCAGGAAATTTTATTACCATTCAGAAAATAAACCGAGATCAAATCCACTGACATCAATACTGCTTTCTAGTGCAAAATGCATTTTGCTCAAAATGGAGGCACAAAAATGGAGCCAGGGACAAAGGTTCAGACTCTATAAAGCTTGTCAAATCAGGCTCTCAAACAAAACTCATCTATTTCCCTCTGCTTTGAAGGTAGACATGAAAGTTAACTCCAGGTTTCCAGCACCAGCCTCAATCATTTGGTGACTATCAGAATGCCATGTAGATACAGTCCCAAGTTGTCTTTATTCAACTGAAAAGCCACCATGGGAAGTTCCCCACTTCTAACTGCTTGTTCCCACCCACAGACCTGCAGCAAACAAGCTAAGCAAACATTTTGGAAAGTGTTTCTCATATCATTTTCCTTTGATTCTGTGACACACCTTAAAGTCCTGACCCCTAATAGGACAGGTGAAATGCCAGTCAACCGGGGCACGGGCAAGAGGTTCTTTTATAGTCTTATACCACTATCAGTGTAGAGAATACCTCAGAACAGAGTTTTTTTATGGTGACACAAGAGTAGAAGGATTTCCACACAGAAAAAGAAATATTAAGCTGTCCAGCAGTTATGTTCTGTAATATCTCCATTTTATCTGTTAACTGCTAAAGTAGCTTCCACCAAATACTTACCTCAAAAGAATTTTTACAGAATTTATTAATTGCTAATATTCAAAATTATCTAAGAAGATTTCCCATGTTTCATTTCACAGAATGGTTTGGGTTGGAAAAGACACTAAAGGAGACACTAAAGATCATTTAGCTCCAACCTCTGAGATTAATTCAAATCTACGAGATTTTTGCAGCAGGGTGGACTGTATTTTCCATTGAACGTAGCTTGAAGTTACAGGTTTCTTCACAATAGAAGTTTTTGGCATCTCATACCATTCACACCAAATGGAGAATTCAAGAAACTGATTTTCAATCAGTAAATCAAAATCATATTAGGGAAACTAATAGGATTTGACCATGACTCATGAGTTGTAGTCTGAAGTTCTTGATTGCTATTTTGAACTGGCAGATTTTTTTGAAGCAGAATAGAAATTAAAGACTTCAAAGTCCTCTGATAACAGCTTCTTCGGAAGCAATACCCAGGGAAAGTTTAGTGTGGTGTGAACATTACATTATTATCTCTTCAAATATACAATGTAAACATTTGAAAAAAAATCACAAAAAGATTTATAATAAAAACATTGTTAATATAGATTTATAGCAATAAATGGTAATAGTACAGCTTGATACAGCAGATTTATGGCAATTACAATTTCACTTTGTTTTCATGTGTTACAAAATACTTTACACTGACGAACACCACAGTTTGTATCTGTATGTATACATACACATATACACATACACAGAGGCATATGCAAACTAACTGAATATATGCGTGCTTACACATGCATGTACATAGAATCATCCCCCGTAGATCTAGTCTACTGTACTGGCTATGACTGGGCAGCAGCTATGCACAGGCACTGAGAACATTATACTACAGTACATAATACCACACATCATAAAAATATTTTCTAGTCTTACTAGGCTGGACAAAGGATAGCTGTTTTAGACAAACGTAGCCATGTTTACCCTAGTGGTCCATGTAACAGCTCTTCAAAGGAGATTCTGTATCAGATGCACATTTTGGAAAAGAAACTCTTCTGGCTAGTTTGTCATATTTGTTAGTAAGGCTAATTGTAGATTTAGTTTTCGGACAAGAAATAACTTACTATATTTGAAGATACCACGTTAAAAAAAAAAAGCAATACTTTAATACTCCTCATTGTTTTCAATGACAACCTAACAGTAACAACTATACTCTAATTTTTCTAATCCTTAATGGCCCATTATAACAAATCTATATACAGAAGAAGCATAAAAAACAGTCCTTTCCTGGAGAAAGTCAGTGCTCATTTTCATCCTCATTTCTATCAGCAAAGATACCACACTATGCAAGCCAAAACTTTCTGGGTCTTGGCTTGCATATCATCAATAAGAATACTGATTTAGTGCTTTAAAGGGAACAAGTCACACAATTTCAAAACTGCTTCTATGCAAATTAAGCCCTTAAATGCATAGGTCATTTTCAAGAATATCACAGTATCACAGTATTCTAGAGATTGGAAGGGACCTCTAAAGATCATCTAGTCCAATCCCCCTGCCGGAGCAGGAACACCTAGATAATGTTACACAGGAATGTGTCCCGGCGGGTTTTGAATGTCTCCAGGGAAGGAGACTCCACAACCTCCCTGGGCAGCCTGTTCCAGTGTTCCGTCACCCTCACTGAGAAGAAGTTTCTTCTCAAGTTTAAGTGGAACCTCTTGTGTTTCAGTTTGTACCCATTACCCCTTGTCCTATCATTGTTTGCCACTGAGTAGAGCCTGGCTCCATCCTCGTGACACTCCCCCTTTATATATTTATATACACTAATAAGGTCACCCCTCAGTCTCCTCTTCTCCAAACTATAGAGACCCAGCTCCCTCAGTCTTTCCTCATAAGGGAGATGCTCCACTCCCTTAATCATCTTTGTAGCCCTGCGCTGGACTCTCTCCAGCAGCTCCCTGTCCTTCTTGAACTGAGGGGCCCAGAACTGGACACAATATTCCAGATGCGGTCTCACCAGGGCAGAGTAGAGGGGAAGGAGGACCTCTCTCGACCTACTAACCACCCCCCTTCTAATACACCCCAGGATGACATTGGCCTTCTTGGCCACAAGGGCACAGTATTGGCTCATGGTCATCCTGTCGTCCACTAGGACCCCCAGGTCCCTCTCCTCTACACTGCTCTCTAACAGGTCGTTCCCCAACCTATACTGGAACCTGGGGTTGTTCCTGCCCAGATGCAGGACTCTACACTTCCCCTTGTTATGTTTCATCAAGTTCCTCTCCGCCCAACTCTCCAGCCTGTCCAGGTCTCGCTGGATGGCAGCACAGCCTTCCGGCGTGTCAGCCACTCCTCCCAGCTTAGTGTCATCAGCAAACTTGCTGATAGTACACTCAATTCCCTCATCTAAATCATTGATGAATATATTAAATAATACTGGTCCCAGTACTGACCCTTGAGGCACTCCACTAGTTACAGGCCTCCAACTAGACTCCGCCCCATAGACTACAACTCTCTGGCTTCTCTCCTTCAGCCAGTTAACAGTCCACCTCACTACCTGATCATCCAGACCACACTTCCTCAATTTAGCTGTGAGGATGATGTGGGAGACTGTGTCAAATGCTTTGCTGAAGTCAAGGTAGACCACATCCACCGCTCTGCCGTCATCCATCCACCATGTTATTTCCTCATAAAAGGCTATGAGATTGGTCAAGCATGACTTCCCCTTGGTGAAGCCATGTTGACTGCCCCTCATAAACCTCTTATCCTTGATATGCCTTAAGATAGCACCAAGGATAAGGTGTTCCATCACTTTCCCAGGGATGGAGGTGAGGCTGACTGGTCTATAGTTACCAGGGTCCTCCTTCTTGCCCTTTTTGAAGGCTGGAGTGACATTTGCTTTCCTCCAGTCCTCAGGCACCTCTCCCGTTTCCCAAGACTTGGTAAAGATGATGGAGAGTGGTCTAGCAATGACTTCCGCCAGTTCCCTCAGCACCCGTGGGTGCATCCCATCTGGACCCATGGATTTATGGATGTCCAGATTGCTCAACTGGTCTCTAACCCATTCCTCATCGACTAAGGCAAACCGCTCCGTTGACCTGACTTCATCTAAGGTCTCAGGGGTACAGGGCTCTTCAGGACTGCCTCCGGCAGAGTAGACAGAGACAAAGAAGGCATTCAGTAACTCTGCCATCTCTGTATCTTCTGTCACCAGGGCACCCATCCCGTTCATCAGTGGGCCTAAATTGCCTCTGGTGTTAGTTTTATCTGCCCTGTATTTGAAAAAGCTCTTTCTGCTGTCCTTGACCCCTCTCACCAGATTTAATTCTAAGGAGGCCTTAGTCATCCTAGCTGCCTTCCTACATCCTCTAACAGCAGCCTTATATTCCTCCCAAGTGGCCAGCCCCTCCTTCCATGACCTGTAAACTCTCCTCTTCCACTTGAGCATACCCAGCAATTCCCTATTTAGCCACGCAGGTCTCCTGGCCCTCTTCCTTGACTTCCTAAGTGTGGGGATGCTCTGATCTTGAGCTCGGAAAAAGCAATCCTTGAATGCCAACCAACTATCTTGGGCCCCTTTACCTTCAAGCAGCCTTGCCCATGGGATTTCCCCTAGCAATTGCTTGAAAAGGCCAAAGTTTGCCCTGTTAAATATGAGCTAGATTTTTATGCAAATAGCATTCTAGATCTGACTTCCTGTAAGAGAACAGAAATGGATCTTAGTAATAGCTGGGTTTATAAAAAAAAGCTTAGCTTTAGATCGGAACATTGATCTAAATTCAGAATCTTCAGGAATTCAACTCTTTATGCAAATCTTTTTTTCCTTCATAGTGCACACTTCCTTTATAACCATGAACTCTTCCAGAGTGCAATCCACCATCTGCAAATGACCAATTTACCTATAAGGCATTTAGTATTATCACTGTAAGAGTGGTTTGTCAGGAATAGTAGGAGAATAACACACCAGACAGAACTTTTTATATTAAGCATACACAGCATAATTGCCAAGACTGAAACAGAGCCAAGAATATAGGATTAGTAGGATACCTTTAACACTGAGCAGTGTCGTGGTTTAAATCCAGTCAGGCAACTCGTTCACTCACTTACCCCCCCTCTTCTTGCCCTCCCCCTACTCCCAGAGGGACAGAGAGGAGAGTCGAAAAGAATGCAACTCCCACAGGTTAAGAACAGTTTAGTAACTAAGGTACAACACAAATCACTACTGCTACCACCAATAATAATAATGATAAAGGAAATAACAAGGGAAGAGAATACAACACCTCAGCACCAGCCGACCGATAACTCGCCCCCCAGCCCGACCAAGCACTGACCCATACCTCCTCCAACCCTGCAGACTCCCAGCCCTTCCAGCTAACTCCCAGTTACATCCTGGGCATAACGTGCGGTGGTATGGAATACCTCTTTGGCTAGCTTGGGTCAGGTGTCCTGTCTCTGCTTCCTCCCGGCTTCCCCTCCTCCCTGGCAGAGAATGAGGCTCACAAAGTCCTTGGCCAAACCAAAACGTCCTTGTTATCAGCTCTGTTCCCAAGCCGAAAGTCAAAACACTGCACTGCACCAGCTACCAAGGAGGAGAAAAATGACTGCTACTGCTGAACCCAGGACAGGCAGTAAGAATTTCAATTACCATAAGCACTAAGTATTAGTAATATGCAAGCTTTTCTATTTCAAATTAGGATGTGTATGAAGCATTTATGATGTACACATACCTGGAAATAATTGAGATCCAAAATGTAAATAACGTGTAACATATAACTCTGGAACACCTTATTTCCCCCCAGTAGACCTTCCTTTTCTAGGCTCTATTCCACTGACTCTAATCAAAGGTCAAGCGGAAGAGCCAGCTGCCTTTCAATCCAGCTACAGTGATACCAGGATGTGGGTCCTATGCAACATCCAGGCTCAGTATCTTAGAATAGAATAGAATAGTTAGGGTTGGAAAGGACCTTAAGATCATCTAGTTCCAACTTGTTGCTGTTTCCACGTCTCTCTGACCTCCTGTTGAACACTTACCTCAGTGTCCAAAACACTTCTTATCTCAGTTATAAATCCACTTTTTACACTCAGAATAAAAATCTAATTGCTTCTTCCTACTAGCCTACTCTAACCAAAACAAACATCCAGACATCATTTCATCATAAAATACTACTTGGGTAATTTCTGAAGTTGCCTAGAACTTTTTGCATTTTAAATGTATAAATCTGGGATCAGCACTAGTCAGAAGAATGAAATATTTATGCTGGTTGCAGGCTGACCCCTCAGAGCATGGTCAAGGTGCAGCAAAGACATTGCTTCTAAAGAAAATCACTACACTTACAGAACCAAAGCAGAAAGCAGAAAAAAGTTTTCCTTTAAAATCCCTGGAATTTTAAAATCCCTCCGATCTTTTATAACACCTCTACAAATAGTGACACAGCCTAATATTCTAAAAATATAGCATCAATGGCATTGCTATCTTTTTCATTAGCTTATAGTATTAAGTATATTATAATTCCTTGGAGAGCTCTACAGTTGCATTTAGTTCAATTCTTGGAATGGAAATTTAGTGAGGCTTTCACAAAGCCTAATAGAAAAAGATGTTGAAATTAGTGTATCGTAGTGCAGCTGCTGCCTGGGCTGGGAAATAAAAGGAAGGGCTGGGAAAAAGAGACACTGGCTTTCCCTTTAAAAATATTAATTATTATTTATTATGTATTAGTGGTGCATGCAGGCTGCAACCACACTAAGGCCCATTGTATGAGGCACTGTACTAACATGTAGAGCAAAAGGAACTCTGTCCTAAAAAACCTCCTGTGTAAGTGCATAGAAAGGTGGTATTTTTCAGATGGATGTTAGTGAACATGCACCACTCTTCAAACTGGCCATTGTACCAAACCCAAGCTAATGACCTCTGTTGAAGGTTAAAAAAAAAAAATACAAACAACCCTTAATTCAAGCTTGTGTCTTCCAGACAGGGAATTGACAAATGTTGTTTACCCTGAAGAACCAAAGCAGGAAAAGCATGGCAAAAAAAAAATGGAAGTGTCAATTCGAGTTACTCCAATTCATTCAGCAAGTCCGCAGCAGTCACAAAGAGCCAATCTTTGACGTCTTCCCACAGTGCCCAAGCAGCCACTGCTATATAGTGAGACTAAATAAACATTGAGGAGAAGCACTTCACAGTAGCTTAACAGTTCTGCTTCCTAGGCACGTGAACTGTCTGTGTCCTGGACTGCAGCAAAGATACCCTTGTCCTCCAAGAAACCTATTTGGAAACTAATAGGGTACCAGCACTAATTCTCTGCCCATGTACCCAGGTCTTCTACAGAGGAAAATCAAAGTGCACAGAAGAACACACCATCACTTGCTCTGCTCCTACCACAAAGCTGAGGTACCACTGAAGGCTAAGGTGCCTTCAGTGACAGGATAAGGTGCAACCACTGGAATACCTTTTTTGCCTGTCTATAGACTCCACACCTACTCCTGGGAATGCTGTATCCCTCACACACACCATACAGGGAAATAGAGCACGATTCTTAAACAGAGACCAAAAAATTTACTGTCATACCCAGGTCCCCAGGATACTGTAAACAAGTGCTTATGGATTATAGATCCAAAGGTCCTTCAAATCCAACATCCTACCTCAAACAGCCACCAGCTGTAGAGACTGCAGAGTGAAAGATCCTTCCCTTGCTGGGTAGGTTTTGCCATCCCCTGGAAAGATGACTGCTGCACTGCACTGTGATGACTGAAGGCCACCATTTGCTAACTTTTTTTTTTTTTTTTAACTCATTACATCTTGTCTCCACAAGGGTGATGAGCTCCGAGATTTAATTACCTGGTGTGCATAAGAAGTACTTTCTTTCAGTAGTTAAGTCTGATAGCCGATCATATCATTGTTCATTTCTTTGTCCTTGATATTGTGAGAAATAGTAAATAACCATTCATTTCTGTGAATGCAGTACCAGATCATTCACTCAGATATCCATTACTTTAAAGTTAAACTATCATTACTGCTCAGGGTGAAAGCATTTTTTTTTTTTCCAAGTTTTCTCGTGCCAGAAGCATTCACAAGGATTTTTAATATCCTTTGCAAGATTGTCTCTGCATATATTTGTAATTCACACTTTTTGACTTTTAATAAAAATGGCTAAGTCATCCCATCTGCATAACACAGATACAGACTAGTTTCAGCTCTCATTCATTATTAACAGATAGAACTCAGTTATTTATGTTTCCTATTCACTTCTGCACATGCAAAAACCAAACCACCACCACCAAAAAAGAAAAAAGTCCCCCAAACCCCCCCAAAACCCATAAAAAAACAAATGACAAAAAAAAACCCTAAATCTCTGTGAAACAATTTCAAGAATTATACTATCAGATTTGTATTCAAGAAATTTAATACTCTTTGGAAAATGTTACTTTTGATAACTGCAAATATATAAAGATGTTTGTGGTCTCAGTTTTGGTTTTATTCTGCTTTAGATCCAAGATTAGGAAAAAATGAGATTAGACTTCTATTAGTACTCATACCACGATCAGCTCTAACAATTGTCATTTCAACAATATCTAAGTGTCAGCAATTCATCTCAGTCTTGCACACTGTGCAATTAATTCATTAGAGGATAGAAGAAGCTACTACCTGCCATAGACGAATATTTTTTTTTTTTAAGGTAATATCAGACTTGCAGTTCATATAAATCACTAGAGATCTCTTGATATCACCAAAGCCATGCCCTTTTATAACCTGGAAAATTTTGGCTTTACAGGATCTTTAAAAGATGCTCAAAAGATAGGTGACATTGTAATGAAGGTGGCTGATTTTAAGTCCTTTTCAGCATGAGTGTTGAAGAATTGTTGAAGACAATATGTTCATACTACAAAAGGGAGCCTGCAATAGCTATGTCTCCCTAGACACAATGAATTTCTGTTTTCAGCATCTCAACAGATGTCTACCCCACAGATTACTTCCCTGACTTTGTTCCAAGGAACTGACTGATGTGGTCACTCACATACTGTAAGAATGTAAGACTGCCCACGTCAGTTCATCTAGGGCAAAGCCTAGATGAAAAGCCTAAAGGGGCCAAAAGGGAGCAAAATACAACAGCAAATATAAATGGAATGTTTACCAGAAGCATTCTCCCAACTTCCAACTATTTTGAGACTCAGCAGACTTTTTGAGCTCAGACATAGCCTTAAGGATTCGTGGTCAATGAAGTTATTCAGCCTGCACACATTTATACAAGCACAATGAAGTTTTTTTTTACTGATACAGATAACAAATAGGATTCACACTCCATTATAAATGATACTTTAACTGGTCACACAATAGGACCTATAAAAAGACCTCAGTTTTTTATTTGGATAAGGGGAAGGAAGCACAAGTTGCACTGAATGAAAACAAAACAAAACAAAACAAACAAACAAAAAAAGCATTGACTTGTTAAAGGCCCTGACAGTTTCAGCATCAGAGCCATCAGTATGAGAAAAAGATCTCCTGGCCTCATGAAAACCTAAGCAACCTAACCACCACCTTCATCACGCTCCAAACGCTGAACAAGGCTTACAGATTCAGCTTGACGAGCTAATGGTGAATATTCTGACAAAGCATTTTTTCCCCCATCAGAAAAGAAAAGAAATGATGAGTTGCACTGAAAACATTTCATGGTAGTATTGATTTTAATATTTATTTATTTATTTTTAGGATAAATAGGTCCTTAGCCCTGATGGGATATTAACTCCAGGACCTCCAATATTTCTGAGCTTCATTGAGTTTCTACTTAACCCACGTTGCTCTGGCTGAGTCTGACTGGCAAAGTAGACCTCTTCTGCATATCCCAGTAATTATCCACTCATTAACTCCTCTTGCATGCTCTTTCTCTCTTCCATCAGAACTCTAATACTTTATACAAACAGTAACACAGAGAAAGAGAGGGCACAGCTCCAGATGCAGTTGAAGATGGGACACTGAGATTCAGCTCCACACTCAATGCTCATTTCTACCCACTAGGAAACTCAACAAGCGTAGCTGAAACAGCCTTGGGAACACAGCACTCACCTTGGACTCTGGCTACTGTCAGTGCAAATGAGGCAGGTTTAGAGTGCATCCTCTGTGATCCCAACGGTCTGACCTGTCTCTCAGGGCTGTCTCCCTAGAAACTGAGGCAGGATAAGGATAAAAAGGAACTGAAATCAGAAAATACTTGGTGAGACAGGAAGTTTGTGAAGAAGGGAGGAAAAAGCCTTCTCCTACAGAAATGCTGCGTTCCTTGGGGGCACTGTGAACGTTTGATTTCAAACTCTAGATTGATTTGATTTCAACTTTCTGTCCAGGCACTTCATATAATAAAATCTAAAATGAACTGACCCCACAGGACTCACACAGGTCACATCCTAAATCTGCTTTCTTTTCTGGCTTTTTCTGAACATTTTCAGGTCTTGATCCAGTGAGGTTCTGAGCTAGCTCCTTGAGAATCTCTAAGCTCTTTGAATATACACTGCAGTCAACAAAAGCAAAGACACTCACTATCTCTTAGGAACAGTCTCATACTTTAAGGGCTGCAATCATTTCAAAGCATAAGGGAGTTATGTACTTAGTTCACCTGCATATTGATGCAGAACATAGACATTAAGTATAAGGCAGCTAAAGGTAATTATTCTGATCATTAAAAATTCTAATCAGAATAACTTTGAATTTAGTATTATGCTACAGATACAAGACACAATCACAGAACTAGTCACCTTCCCATTTCCAAGGAGACTTGTATATTTTGAAGCACTAAGTACTACCCTTCAGCTACTTTGTGCAATGCTTAAAGCACACAGAAAAAAATGGTTTGATTACACATACAAACAGGAAATCTTGCAAAATGTTAAAGCAATATTGCAGTGACATTTCCTTCTCTCTAAGGATAAGGAAGCAATTTCTCATAAAAACAGCCAACCAGTTTCAGCATAAATAGTATTAATTAGAGAGGAAGGAAAATTAGAATCCTGGCTTTAAACATACCTCTTTTCAGGTGGCCTTTTATAAATATATTTAATTATGACTGATTTACCCAACTACATCCTCCCTTTCATACTGCAATCTGCTTTTGGGTCGCTCTAGACCACGTACCTACTGAATGCTAAATCAGAGGTTAAAAATCTGTTCTGCCCATCAGGGGACGTAACGCAGGACAAAGCTGCCCACTCATGGCAATGTCCTGAAATGATGACCTCCACAGGGTTAAGTAATCTGTACCAGATGAGGATCTGACTAGCTATTGACTTAAGACAGGTGTCATACTATGCAATTCGCATCACTCTACTGTGGCATGCTTGAGGGAGAGTGACATGCCCAGAACCTTATTTTTCCCTCTTTCATATGTTAGATTGGAAAGCAGGGGAAGGAAAGGAGAGATAGGGGGGAGGGAAGCGTGCTCTTGCCCACTGAAACTCAGCTGAAAGGCTAGCTGTATCATGTGATGGTTATCTAATTGATTCAAAAGTCACCTTCCTATACAGAGTCTTCCAGCTTCCCAGACACAGACTGTTGCAGTCTCCTATGTTTTTTCAGAGGCTTTTCTTTTAGTGTATGAGAGGAATAAAATATCATACAAATTATCTCACTAAATCATTCTCTTTAAACGTCTGCTTTCCTTTTCATGTTTGTCTCTGACCTACTGTCGATCCTATTTACATGAAAAAAACTACTGGAGCACTTCTCCTATATCAGCATTCATTAGCAGCTCCAAGTGCCTGGCACACAACAGGGGGTTTGCCTACTATGCAGTTTGGGGATGTTCTCGTCAGAAATAGGAGCAGATAATGAGGAAAGAACACTAGTCTATACCATTTCTGTCACCAGTGCTCTTGTTTACTTCAGCAAGCAGTAATGGGGAAATATTTTCACATGCCAGCCTTCCTCCTGCAGTTTCTGTAGTCAAAGACATTTTTAGGTCTGTTTTCTCCGTTGTCTGCTGTTATTTATTGCCCTTCCCCCATCCTGTACCACACACAGCAAGGTGCTCTGGGCAATGAAGTTTAAAATGCATTCCTGTACACTTGTGTTTCAGGAAAGACAACTGTGTGTATTAAGTTTGGCAGGACTCAGCCTGAAATGACTGCTCCAAGGATCAGTGTGAAAGAGTGTTATCTGCTGAAAATGAAAGGTAATTGTACTCAGGATTCCTGGAAGTCTCTATAGAAGTCAGGTTGTCTGACTGGCAGAATTATCAAATAGATTTCTTTGTAGATAACACATCTGTCTAGCCACTGGCCTGTGGCTCTGCTGCAGGAACCCATACAGACATCAGCTTTCTCTATTTGAAACATCTGAAAATTGTAAAAATCTCCAAAGGAAAATTTTCTGAATCAAAATGTTTTGTTTTCTTACTGCAGTTCCTATGCTTGCCTCCCTCCTATGTCAGCTTTCACTTGAAGGCTCACCCACTATGCTTTCATCCTGCTTGTGGCTGAGCACCTACCAAAAACTTCTAGGATACCATTTTTCTCAGCTGTCATTATAATTTGAACACATTTTACACATCATATAGCTACATATATACACACACAATATAGCTATATATAGCTACATATATACACGCAACATATACATAGCTATATATACTATATAAAGCTCTATATGTAACACAGTATTATCCAAAATCAGAAGAGAAATACTTCTAATGAAACATTCATTTGCTGAATTTAATTCCTTTTCCAGATCAGACTGTGACCGTTTGCACATGTGCCATAGGAGGTTATCTCAGCACTATTTTTAAATGACATGAAATGATTCCGTAGTTAAAAGCAAAACTTGAAAAAAAATCTTTGTTTAGGTAGGTGTCATGGTCCTACTAGGACAACAGGTTAACATCTGAGCCATGCAGCTCCAGAACTGTATATTGTGCAATACTTAAGTTTGTGACAGGAATGATTTGAGGGGAAATAAATTTAAAATTTGGCCTTTAAATGTTCTCATTTATGGTAACAGATTTTGCTGCTAATCATGGCTTATGTAGAAATTCAGGAAACCAGAGCAAAAGCATTAGAATTTCCATTTGACCTAACCAAAGCCATCGGAAATAATCTACATATTAAACCAAAAAGATCTGAGAGACCTCCCAGTTTTTCAGGATATAGTAAGAATTAAAGAGCACCAGTGAAATTTACAGCCCAGCACTGCTTGCTAAGGACCAATTCAGAGATCTCTAGGACCACAGAGGTCTCTGTAAAAAGCATGTTCATGAACCTAATCCAAACAAGTACAGTAGAAGGCTGACATGAAATCTCCAGTTATAATTAACAGACACCTGAACCACCCTTGACAGGGAGCAGACACATGAGTAAAAAAAATGCAGTTGAGTTGATGTGCCAAGTCTGACCATCACAAGGATGTTAAACATGGAATATACATGAAGAAATAGTTTGCATTTACTCCTTGCTAAGATAAAGAATTCTGACCACTACATGAGACTTGCATGTCTAATTTCTTTCTGAGACCAGTAGGGGACTGTATATCCAAATTCTCTTTATTAGATGGATTAACTTGCCAAAATTTTCCCATTAAACTTTTTTTTCTTTACCATAAAAAGCTGACAAAATGGAATCCAGTTGTATAAAAGAAACAAATTTGGGAAACTTTAAAAAGCAATCTTCAAAAAAAGTAGAGCTGAAAGTATTTGAGTTTATAATGTGGATCTTTGCAACCTCTGCTTTCAAGTTAGTACTGGGAGGGAGAGAATGAGGGAGGTATTTCTTTAAGAGCTTGCTCTATACAGAAGGGAGTTGTAGATCCATGGCCTGTGCAGTATTCTACCTTCTGTTTTGGTTTATTCATGACTTAAGAATCAAAAAATAAAGATGTGTGAAAGATGTATGCTTTCAGTGCATTCTGAGTCTTTTATCACTCCATACACATTTCCCCTTTCTTAACCACAGGTGATTTGTATATAGTGCTGCTTCACAGTTATATTTGGCTATGTATCCTCAGTAAAAGGATGTTACCACAAACTAGCTTTCTCCTCCCCAGGCTTTCCATGCACTTTCTCTGTGGTCCCTGGAAAAATAGATGGGCTGTAAAATAGTCCCAAGCCTCAGGAAAGTCTTGTCTCACATTCACAAGTGAGTTTTCCTTAGCTGAGATAGATAATCACTAAGATACTTAGCCCAAACAGCCATGTTAAAGATTACTGACCCCAGAATATATAAGGCTGAATACATACATGTACTTCTGAGAAGGCTTCAAGGTAGATACTCGCACAGTCTGTTCAGGTGTTTACACTAGGATGAAGGAAAAAACAGCTATCCAGGATACCAATTGTTTCACTTGTCTGCTAAATTTACTTCCCCTACCCATCCTGCTGGGGAGAAACCAGAAAAAAGATAAAAGGATTCTGCATAGCTGGTCCCAGTTTCCACCCTTCTGACAGACTCTCTTGCTTTGCTACCTCAGCTTTCACTACAAAAAGACAAATCCTGACAAGCAAGGATGTGCCAGGGCTTCCCTGTGGCTTTTCACAGCAAGGTCAGAGAAGCAATTTAACTTAGTGTTTAACAGTCAGTTCTTAATTGGAAAACTCTATACTGTGAAGCAGTGAAGTAAGCAAGTTAAGCACCACACTAGCGCAAAACAGCGCAGTACAGCATAAAGCTGGTCCCACTGAGGAGAGCTGCAAATCTGAAACACAAAGCAAGTGGAGGAGTGAGAGGCACACCCAGACATCGGAGGAGGATTTCTAGGCCACTGTAGCCATACAGTGTGGAACCGCCAGTGTCTTTGACTTGTTGTAGTCAGTGGGAGTTGTCTATATGTAAGGATTACAGCTCAGCAGGCCTTTAAAACAATTTGAGCTTTACTACAACAAAGACTTGCACCCTTTAGGAGTGTCATATTGAAACACCATTGAACATTTGACTCCCATTTGTCTAGCTTGTGCACAACAGATACTGGCAAATTATCACTTCTTGCCATTTTCAAGCCCTCCACTTTACAAGACTTTTATGTTCTTTATGAAGCTGGCTCTCCCCTCCTTTCCTGTACTCCACTCTACTGTAGCAAGAATGTCAGAAATTATATGCTTAATAAATTTTCCTTGTCAAATTGTCCTCTTAACACCAAACAGCTGATTTTTTTTTTCATATATTCCTCTAAAATAACATTCTTAACATTTTGTAGATCAATTCCAGCACACTAGAACGGATTTCAGAAGTGACTGTCAGTATGAAAAATTAGCCTTACTTACTGTGCTTTCTGCACTGGTAAGGCAAGCTGACAGGTGCATCATCAGCAAGCATCCAAGGATTCCTGTGATTAAACACTCAAGCTCACATCAGAGCAGATGAAAGGATTTAAAGGCTTACATTCTTAATTTATCTTTTTTTTTTGCCCCTAATGAGCTAACTTTAAATATTTAATGATTCTTAGAAACCTTTTGACTATGTATTTTTTTCTAAATGGTATGTTAAGAAAAAACTTCCCAAAGTAATCCATTTCTTTCTCATGTGACTTCTTACCTACCCAACAAAAAGTTTGAATAAAGCTTTTTTAAGGTCTACAAATAATATTAGGTAGAATAAAAATTCAAATCAGTATTGCCAAGTTTTCCAAAAGGAATATCCTTAAAAATAATATAGCCACATGTTGATTTTGGTAATGGAGACAAACAGGAATAAAAACAAACCAAAAACAAAATGTAAGTGAAGCTGACAGACTTTTTTTCTCTTGTATATTCTAGACTTCCTTAGTTACACCACATTATATAAAAGAGTTAGTAGATTACGCAGCTGTATAGGACTGTTCCTCATGCCTTGTAAGATGAGACATTTCCTTTGATCCATTTTCAATTCTAAGGTATAAACTGATGGACTGTAAAGTGATTTCCCCTTTCCCTGCATTAAAGGTATTGCACCTGCAGCCAATGAATTAGTATCTAATCTGAATCTCTTAAAAAAACTGAAAATATTGATCAATGTTAATAATTAAAAGACTGGGTCCTTCCAGTTCAGTATCATTTATCTGTCAGGATAAGAATACTTTATAAGTCAAGTAAAAATCTTGTCACTGGTACACATACTGAGATGCTGGTGCCAGCACCAAACACAAATAATAATTCCCCTGCTGAACAGTATTTCTGCACAAGCTAAGTTATCAACTTGAATCATTTTAATGTTACTGAAAAGAGCAGGGGTAAAGCCTATATATGAGACAGATTCATTTTTATGCAAGACAGCCTAATTTTAAAATAGAAGTATATAATAAAATAAACTCGTATACTGAAAACAATGGCCAAGCACTTGTCAGACCGAAGCTCCCACAAATAGGATATCCCAGAAACCACGTCTTTCTGCTGCAAAATGCCTCACTAAAACCATTCGTGCATCCTTTCTCTCAGTTTGAAAAGGAATTTGAACAATAAAAAAAATGATTGGCAATACTGTACATTAAGATGAAACGAAAAGTAAAACATGTTGCCAAAATTGTTTCCCAACCACTCCTCAGAATGTATGTAGGCACACATTCAGTTAGGAGAACCTGGCTTACCTTCAGTCTATCCTTCTACAGATTGAACAAGCAAGGAAATAGTGAAGTCCCACCATGCATAAAACCTGCTTAGCACCGCTGGAACTTGCACTGGGTGAGAAAACCCCAGGCCTTGCCCATAGGATAGCAACACCCAGGAGCCAGCTAATGGAGAAAACAGAAGGTTGAAAGAAATATCAGCATTTGGCCCACACCAAATCTGCTGGGAGGACAGGGGACTAACCTACTTTCCCTCCTGTTGGCACTGCCCAACATGGCATACACACTCGGCACTACACGGCATAGTGATCAATGATTTCCTCCCTACACTCCAGTTGGTTCACTACCAGGCTGGACAGGAGAGAGCATTTCACATGGTGCAAGGTAACCCGTGCCAAATATATTATGCCACTAGAAAAGCATAGCAGATGGGCCACAGCATCTGCTTTACAGTATACATAGACTATGGCTTAAGTTCAGTGCACTCAATCTCTTCAGATTTCCTCCTTTGTTTTACAGGAAGTTTTGAGATATGATGCTTATTATGTATCTTGAGAACCAAGGCCCAGATTCTGCACAAACTTTTCCCAATACTGTCAGCCCTCTCTCAAGTCCAGCTCAGAGAGAAAGCAGAATTAGGGTGAAGAAATACAATAGAAGGAGCACCCATGCTTTGAAAGAAGCAGCACTACTCAAGAGGTACAGCATATTTTCCTCACATAATTACTTTTCTTTCATACGTTTTCTTCTTTTCAATAAAATAGAGGATATACATTCAGCCAGAGTAATTCAATTTCATTTAATAAAACATTTAGGGCTTGATTTTGAAGGGGAAAGAAAAGAAAGATGGGAGGAAAGGCACAACGCTGTTTTCACAAAGGTAAAGTCAAACACACAATAGCAGCTGAATATTTTTCAAAGCCCAATCCCACCAGGCGCTGCAAATGCCTACCATCTCCCACAGACATGCAGTATTTGCCAGTGTCTGCACTCAAGTTT
Source organism: Pezoporus wallicus (assembly GCF_028554395.1). NCBI lineage: Eukaryota > Metazoa > Chordata > Aves > Psittaciformes > Psittacidae > Pezoporus > Pezoporus wallicus. The sequence goes on from NW_026640059.1 coordinate 3,303,539, forward strand.
TCATCTGCTGACAGACCTGAAACAAATCTGTGCTCCCCAAAAGCAAGCTACAAATACAAAGACAAAAAAATTGTATGTCACAGATCATCATCCAATCTAATGATTTGGCTGAGACAATGTAACATTCCAGCAGAAAAACAGCATTTAATTGGGCTAACATGAACATTATAATCAGAAATAAAAGGAGAATTCAAACAAATGCTACCTATAGATATAATCTTTGACTAACAAATAGCAATTTTAATAATACAGATAATTTGTCAAAATGTTATCACCTATATCAAAACCAAAGGAATTAAAACTAGAGTAATACTCCAGAAATGCACTTTTTCCAGGGACCAAGCATGGGAAAACCTGTAAAAGAAAAACAGAGATTAGTGGTCAAGTCATCCCAAAAGTTCTTGGATTCAAGCATTAAGGAAGGGATGAGAAAGGCTCATGAAAGAAGGCAGCAGGAATTAAGCTCCTGAAATGATTTATCTGATTTATACCATATTCACATCTAAAAAACCTATGGGAAAGAGGTTGGCAAATAATTCAGCCATATTAAATGGGCTGGTAGTCAACTGTGGCCCACAGGGTGTAGGCATTCTCACTCTAAACTACAGGGAAATACAAGGTGAATCTACCCTTGGCTTCCCTGTTTTCAGGCTCAAAGACTGGATTTTATCCATAACTTCAATCTCTTGTGAGCTACAAAGCAGACTCCTGAGAAACCACCCCTTTCCTCAGCATTTCTTGGTCCCTCAAATCTCTTACTGAAGTAATTAGGTTGAAGAGCTTACTTTAGTCCCTGTCCTATAAGGCTCTTTGATCCCTGTTGCTGTCCCTTCTCTCTCTCATTTCTCAAGGTCAGATCTTACTCCCTCAGCAGTACACAAATGAGTGACAACTTCAGAGCAAATTAAAAAAATCAGGATTGAGTTCACAACAAAAGAGTACCTTGCTTTGAGATAGAGTCAGGCCCTGAAATTACACACAGTAATAGGTAACAGAGAAGGTGGCTGGCCAGCGGGTGGAGAAGCTGAAAAAGGATAGAGGGGAGCTGTGAATGCAGCAGAGCACCTTGGACTTGATTTCCTTATCGGGTAACACCCCTGTCCTCAGAGGAGTTACCCTCGACTTACACTTGTGCAAAAAAGAATTGGATCCTTTAGCACTGCCAAGTTTCAAAAAGCAAAGATAGATGAGGTGCTCAGAAGCAACAGTATTTTCTATATTCAGTATCCAAGCAACCCGATGAGGAACACCAACTGTGCAGCTTTTAATACACAAAGACTGCAAAGGTAGGGAAGAAAAGGAGAAGCAAAAAAAAAAAAAAAAAGGAAAAGCTAGGAAAGAGGCTACACTCCGGCTTGAAGCTTGAGCCTACTTCAGAGGAAACAATGTAGCCAACCTGACAAGGTAATGCAGGACCAAAGTGTTAGGAACCCAAATGAATACCGGAATTCACCTGATAAACAGATGACAAACTCTGAAAAATAAACACCCTTAAAAGCTACTGAGGTAAACAATCCCAATTCATTGCTTACTTATACAATAAAGTTACATGTTCTGTTCCCTTGGAGACCAAGTAGCCTGAGTCCTCAGAGTTTGACACCTTCCTTCCCACCACTGTGTGCTCTGCAGGCACAGGACCAGCACTCCTGGACTCACACTCCATTCCCAGACTCATTTACTCTGCTCTTGTTTGTTCACAAATTTCTATATGGATTATGGATATTTCATATTCATACAAAATATGAATATATGGCATGCAAAAATGAGAGCCGTTCATATTCTAAATATAAAAACCCATCTATTTTCAGTTACTGTTCTGTCAGGTACATATGACTTATACAGATATCTTTAAGTTCCTCACGATAAACTAGAAATGGGCAGCTACGCACTTATCTAGGTCCCCCGTCTTAAAATACAAGTTACTTTACTATTACAAGAGTGTGAGTTTATCATTTTCCTTAAATCATGCCCAGCTGTTAGTGTCAATTCTTATTTTGCACAGATGCAAATGACTCAATTGTCACGGGAGACAGTCATGATTTCATTTACAAATGATTTGTTTCTATAAAATACAGAAAAATTATTTTAAGCATATAGATTTAGCATTCCAGTGGTGCCCATATGGAAACAGAGGAAAAGATCATTATTTCTCTGAATAATGAAAAAAATATAATCTCTTTTTATAAAAACTATTGATATACTGCATTTAGGCTTTCTTGTATTTGTAAAAGGGATCAAATAATCAGATCACTGAAGGGGCTGGAGGCAAAGACCACTATGTCAGGTTGGACTCGCTATCCATCATGCCAGATGTCTCACACAAAGCAATAAATCCTTCATGATTAAATAAGGTATTTTTGACCTTCTGCAAAAAATAACAAATCTTCAAGACCCCAATGCACCAACACAGCTGGAAAAATGTTGTGTTCTATCTTGGAGATAAACAGAACTAGATTAGATTTTGGACCATTTAAATTCTCTGAACACTTTACTCTGGCCTTGAGTTAGTAACTCAAAATTTACCAATTTTCCCCTCTTATTCTTCAGTTTCAAAAACATCAGTTCTTTGGAGCTTATCAACAGTCACTGAGTCGAAACATAACAATTCAATATGCTCTCTCTGGCCTGAAAGAACCTTCTCATTTGTGACAGTTTTGCTAATCCAGGAAATTTAGTCCCTGGTCTTGGATCTTTCAGGATCACTATTACAGAATACAACCTGATGTCCCAACTGTCACACTGCAGTGCAATGTCCCTTCTTTTAAACCCTCAAACCTATATTATTTTCATGAACTCAGCAGTTCATGCCCAGTACGTAATTACTCATGGTCTGTTCCGCCAAAAGCTCACGGTGAAGGCATGGAAAAATTCCAAGCTGAGAAAACAAAAGCATTTCCCTTATAATACAGTGAAACATTTGTCACCAAAGCTCCTAATTTCCTCTAACGAGGTTTCGAGTTAAAAGGTGTCAGTTTGACACCATATGCAAAGCTGCTAGGTACCTAGATTGGAAGTTAGCACTTTTATTCCCTACAGACACAAGAAGTACACATGAAGGTTAGAACAGATGGTGGGGAAGTCAGGAAACGTATGCTTTTATCTGGACACCTTCACACTAAGGAAACAAAAGAAATTACCTTTCCTCTATCTGTTGATACCACTTTTTGTTTCATACAGTTTCAAGTTTGGCAGAGGAGAGTTCATTCTTTTTACTTTCCTGCTTTTCCACAATAAACAGGTTCCGCCTTTTGGGGCGGACTGAGTGAGCCCTATCGCTTCTCTGTCATGAGCAACCAGGGAAGGAGCTCTGCAGTTACATGTAGTGCTTCATGAAACTCTTTAGCTGCTTTACAATCGTAAACAGATAGAAATGGAAGCAGATGAATTAGATATTTTACCAGTTATTGCTTTATGAATTTTACCTGCTCAAACACCAATTTACAGAGAGGCTCAAAAGACATATAAACCTTCTACTGGGACAGAAATAGTGTAAATAAGGAAGGGAGATTTCCATTTTTGGCAATCATAAATATATTACCTTGAACAAGAGATTTTTTTTTTTAAAATGAGTCTTCAAATTAAAAAATATTATTCTTGACTGAACAGTTCAGGCCTGCTCTTCTTACAAAATGCCAACAGTTTTGAATTCTTTGAATTCTACCTGGCTCTGCCTTTCAGTGGACTAATTCCAGCTGGACAGAAGCCTCTGTTCACCAGGAACGTATTATGTGAAAGATGCTATAAAGCCTAAATTCAGCAGGGTACATTGAGATTCAAAGAAAAGTACATCCCAAATCCTCATGACATGACTATCTACCATACGAGGGATTGCTTTGATGATGCTGAAACTGGAGAAGGATTTCTTGTATCTTTTTGCCATGGCTTCTAGGAAACTGTATGCCTCTGACAGCAGTAATTATGACTCGTACACATATACTACAACCACAGGACAAAGATCAAAATGATTTGAAAGTCCCAAGATCTTTTAATTAAACTGTAGCTCCGTCCTGAATTTTAAATATTTCTAAAAGTCACTTAATGACTCAATTATCAGTGCTCTGCTGTGGTTTTTCTGCTGTCTGAAGAGCAAAAACTAAAGAAAAATATTACTCACAATATGTTACTCATCAGTATCTGGAGGAAAAAATTCTATTGATCACATTTTGCTGTTGCTGCAACATGAGTAGCTGTGACATTTCATTCACAGTTGTACAGAAACAGACTTTGTGATCATGAGGACTTCTGAGTACAAGCTGGTTAAGAAATCTTAAAAAATACATGAAGAAAAGGGAGTACACATTTCTCATGCAGAAATAAGTTTCTGGATGAAGGTTGTTCTGCCTTCATTCAAGAACATGTTTTACTGGCTAAACCCCAAATGAATTGTTCACAATATTTTTTGAGGATTTTTTTCCCCAGAAAAAGTCATGCCTTTCAATTTTTCATTGCTGCCTTTTGACAAACTAAAGATAAATTAAAAGTATTCCCTCTGATGCATTAAGGTAGAGTATGATTCTTTATGCTCCAGTTACTGGAAAGATCAGAGTTGTGGAAATAACTGAACTAAAAAATACTATGAAATATACAGTTCCTTTAGCTCCATAATCTGGGCAGCTTTTCCAAAATCACTAGCTTCAAAAGCTTCTAAGATCCTAAGAACAGAAGATGATACTAAGAGAAGACTGTTTTAATAAGTTGCAGTGGAGCTATTATGCCCACATCTTTCTGCAGACTTATTTGTTTGACAGGTAAATTCTTGATGCCTTCATTAAGAAGAGCTTATTACACAGTAACCAAATAGACACAAACCTAAGAGCAAAAGAAAAAAATAGAAGAATTGTAAAAAAATATGGAAGAAATGCATTTCTTGCCGAACACTAGTCATGCAAACAACCTTGTTATAACAAAAAGTGGTTGGGGGCACTTCCTCCTCCCTCATTTATTTCTGCCTAACATGACAATGTCTATCTAAATTGCTCATTCTAGTCTACAGCTACAACAGTTACTGCTTTATTCTGAATTCACTGTTTGAAGACTATGTGCTGGGAATAATACAGGTCTGTAAATAACTTATTGTTCTTTTTTCAGCCACTGAGACACTTTGAAAAAAATAATGAAAAGTTGGACTTCAAGAATGCAGAATAGCTGAAAATCACTCCTCTGTGGAGTAAAGGGAAGCTTCACGAGGTACAAAGGTAAAGGTCAAGCAAGCAGAAAAATGTTATGTATGGACTTACTGAGACAAAACACAACTATTAAACTGGAAAAGCTGCCTTTCAGTATGCAAGTTGGACAAGGATTTAGGGTATTTATCGATAATAAAACTGAAAAAGTGTTGAGAGTGAACACAGACCATAAGCTAATCAAAAGTATGCAACAATATTCCCGCAAGCGAAGAGCCATGATTCCAGGCTGCATAGGCAAAACCCACTGCCACTCAGATGGCACATGAATCCTGCTCCACGTGACCCAGATCTGACAAAACTGACAATATCATATCATCAGTCACCACTTCCCCAACACAACAGTGAGACAGAGAAAGGTTTCCTAAAATTAACGACAGAAATGAGTGAAAGGTTAATTTCTCTTTGCATGGGACATCAGGAACTAACACTGACCAAGTAAAATAAATACATTAAGCAGCTACAAAATGGTCCTTATAGGCATAATGTAGCTCAGCCATACTAAACTTACAGGTTCAGTCTCTCAAAGAACTTGGCCAGTTTATCTGTGCTAGAAGAACATTCACACGCAACTGGAAGGCATATATTTCATTGTGTAGAATATCATACCTCAGTTCAAATGAAGAAAGATTTAGTGCACTAAATATATACAGCTTGACCAAATGAAGGCTAAAAGGCAACAAAACTGCATAAATTAATTATTTAAAATAAACACCACCAAGGAGAGAAAAAAAAAAATAAATAGCACTAATGGAATGAGAACAAATACATAACTGAAATATAAGGTAAAATTTTGAAAGCTATAAAAATCCGTTTTCTGGGGAAGCAGCTGAAAAGCAGTCTGAAGGGACTGAACTAGACAAAGACTTGGAATCACATGCTATAATGTAATTCTCTCACTGAATATTCCAGGAGATCTTCCTACCTTTAACACCCCACAGCCTGTGACTGGTCACATTCACAAAAAAGTATAAATCCCCAAACCTCAAAACCCAGAACACATGCATGAACTACAGAAGAAAAAGAATCACTTTAAAATTGGACTTTAATTCTTGGCACATAAGTTCATGTGGTTTAAAAAGAAACTTAATTTTATGTTTCTTTTAGCAATGCCATTTCATAAGTATGTAGTATAAATAAGGTACTCCTAAGACTACGATGAAAAATAGATATGAATGAAGCTGGAATAAAAATTCAATCACTTCTTATGTACCCAGGCACCAAAAGAGCATTTGTTGGCGCTCTTTTTCAATACAGTATCAGATCATAACAGCAAAGAGCAGCAGCTACTAATACACCCTATAGGATAATGAAGAATAGTGTGTCTAATTTTCTTTTAAGAAATTAAATCTCTCTATATGCTTATATATTATATACCACATATAAGCATATAGTGTTAATTATATTGTGAAAAATACATGTATTGTGAATATTTTCAAGAACTCCAATCAACAGTAAGTTTACCAATACAAGAACTGGCGACCCTCAATACACAAAGCAAGTCGGTGGTATCACAGTGGTGATATTTCAGAAGTCAAAGGGCATTTAATAACACTTGCGTCTTATAAGTAGACCTCACAAGTTTTTACAATGGCACTTTTGCTCTTTTGCAGAGCAGGAAACAGAGCTAAAGGTGTAAAGTGGACTCCTGAAGGTATTCGACCAGGCCTGTAGTCAAACAAAGATGCACTATGCACAAGCTGTGCTCCTACTGTTAACCACAGAAAAAAAGCCAGAGATGAAGGGAATGAAAATTATCGTTGTCAATTGTAAGGAAAGCATAGAGGGAGAAAGTATGGTTAAGTTGCTGCAGACAAGAGCAGGTCAGAACACATTGTTCTTTTCAAGCCATGCTGTTCAGAAGGCTGTTGTGAAAGGGAAAAATTTTCACATATGACAGCCTTTTGGAGACTAGAAGTAGGTTTTTAAGTTGCATTTTGGCCTGATTCATTCTGAAACACACAGTGATCAATCTTCTATGTACCTACAAGTCAAAAAAGGTCTTGGCTAAACAGATTTTTTGAAACCATACCATTCAAAACAATATTTGACAGTTTCTGTTTTCTTTTCAAAGAAAAAGAAACTGACTTTGAAAAAATTGAAAAGTACTCTAAAGAAAACATAATTGTTATCCTTAGTCCTTTAGAAAACTATGATCTTCAGACCTCCTTCATGATTTTTTGGGTGCTTGATTCCCCCCCGAGCGGCTTGAAAATACTACTCTGTTTACAGCTATAAATCTGTCACCTTTCATAAGCACTAAATTCACTTTAAAAATAAAGAATGCTGTCAAAAGACAGGCAGCAATATGTCCCACATGTCATAAAAACTGATCAGCCAACTTTTAAACAGCATGGACAGGCATGAGCCAAAAATGCCTGATTAAAGTATTCTACTGCGGTTCCACATCTCTTTCAGATACAAATTCCTCATCCCCACGACCTTTTCACAAAGAAAAAAATATTTTCCTGAGAACCTGCCTTACAGCAAGAACACTGAATAGGATTCAGAGGAAGATATCTTGCACATTATTATGACCCTGATATTTTTGTCCTTTTTTTCCCAAAAATAAAGTTACAGTTTAAGAAAATTAATTCCAAGTCTAATACAAGAACTGATTCTGTCTGTATGGAACATGAGGGGATTTATTTTAGTCATATTTCCTCTAACAGGCCTTGCTGTATAAATAAATAACAACTTGAAACATTCCCCTTAAGTGCTTTGTGTTTATATACTTGTAAAAGAAAGTTACATGAATATCCAGAATCTTCAGGTAACTTGCTATGTGTCAAATGCCTTGACAAGCCTATTGCTCTTGTTGTCAGAGGAATAGTAAATTTACACTCTTTATAACTCCATTTAGAGAAACTCACACTTTATCAATAGAAAGGAAAAAGACTTCCCCATTTCAAACCTCAAGTGAGAGCCCTGACCATTGCATCTCAGGCTGTCCAAACTCCTTTGGATAAGCTAGAACTCCTGTTGCCCACAGTAACAGGTTGGGAGGGGTCTGTTGTTGGGGGGGAGGGTGGGTTGTTTTTTTGTTTGCTTGGTTGGTTTGGGGTTTTTGGTGGTTTTTTTTTTGTGGGTTTTTTGTTTGTTTTGTGGGGGAGGGGTTGGGTGGTGGGTTTTTTGCTTTTTTGTTGGTTGGTTAGTTTTGGTTGGATTTGGTTTGGTTTTTTTTTGTGGGGGTATCACATAAACTATTCTTTGGGTTGCTGTTATGCTACAGTTGTCATTTATACCCAACCATTTCTGTTACAGCTGCCTAAAAAATAATATACATGCTACAGAGCCAAAAAACACCCCCTCTTAAATTAAACTGGTGCTCCACATTTTCAATTTCCCTGAGGAAGCAGGACAAAGTAACAAGCTTGTTCCCTTTCATCCGTGATTACCAAACCTTTCAATTGCATTTATTGCAGCTTCTGCATTTTTAAACACATTGAAATACTGAGTCCACAGTCCAGCCCACAATTACTTACAGGAAAGCAGGGCTACATCTGAAGCAGAAAATAAGGCTAATTGCCACCTTAACCTCTGTGGAGAGGCCAGAGGAAAGTAGAGGTCTCAGAAAGGAGGTCAGAATCACCCATTATGCCACCAAAAAAACACAGTATCAAAATACAAAAAAGAACACTTACTGTAGCATTAGGCAGAGGGAACCATGAAAACAATTGCACAGCCCTAGCCTGTGTTCTTTTGTCAATGACTATCCTCAAATGGTCCCAAAAAATGAAACAGGAAAAACCCTTGGGGAATATAACACTCATTAAGCAACTCCACTTTCATTAGTGAGTGAAGGGCTGTCACAAGTGAATTGTTCTTTGCATTCACTCTTGCAACACTCACCACCTGTTCATTTCCTCCTCCTTTAAGTCAGATGAAAGCTTGGAGTCACTATAAAAACAGCAGCCTACTGATATCACAGCCTGCAGCCATACAACCTCGAGCTGTGACCCCACAAGCTGCAGAAGGATGAGGCTGAATCACTGCACGGGCAGGCCACAGCAAGGGAAGTATCTCCACCACACTAAGCAGCAGTCAATGTACGTCCTGCAGTCAATTCAGGCATCACAGAAGAGGTGCACAACAGCCAGGCCTTGGGTCTGGGTACCCATGAATGCTCCCAACTGCCAACAGCAGACATTACCACCCAGTACCGAGGTATCACTGGTATCTGTCTCGTGCAGCCATTACCAAGTGTGCATGTGAAGCCATGGCTAACGGGCCCTCACCAGTGCATAGACTCCTCACAAACAGGACTTGGCTATTCCGTAGCATTTCCCAGAGGGAAAACAACACAATGACTTGGTTGCCTGCAAACCCACCTAGCTGCACACTACTAAAGAACTGCTTCTATGAGTCTTATACCAATCGATTTCCTTATTTCCCAGGATCTGCTCTGCACTGGTAAATACCTCTGCTTCCATGTCACATGTTTCCATGCTACTCCTCACACACAAACACAGCCGTAGGCACACTGAATTGGGAAGAACTGTGTACATGCCTGAAAGCTTCTCTATTTCCTTCAAATCATTTAGCTCAATGATAGACACGACCTCTCTGCAAAACTTGTCTCCCTGATTCCCACATACACTTCCTGCTTCCCAGTGATGGTTGGGAACACTTAACCGGGCCACACAGGGCGCCTTCCCTGCCAACCGTGCCCCGCAAGCTACACTAGCTACACTCTCTCGCCAGCCATGACTCTCGTCAGGAGCGGGATCACCAGGCCAAGGCAGGTCTCGGTGCACACCTGACTAGCGTTCCCGCAGATGGCAGCGGCTCCTCACCCGGTTTTTCCTAAATGAGGATCACCCAAAAGGATGCTTGCGGGGTGCCTAGCCCTCTCCTGGGGAAAGGCCATGGCTCTGGCTCCCCGAGCTCCCCTATCGTGCATGCGTCCCTTGGCGGTGGAGCTGTTCTTACCACCTCTGGCCAGCCTGGCACAGCCGCACCCTGCAGGGAAGGGGGGGGGGGGGGGGGGGCAGAGGCGCCTCCTCCTGGGCTCAGAGCTACCACGGGACCTTGAGCTATGGTAGCTGAGAAGATGGTGAGTAGAGGGGAGCGGTGGGTAGCTGGTAGGTTGCGGCACTGGGCTGGGGTACCAGTAGGGCCTAGGGGTGGTTGGAAAGGCTTGTCCAGCTCAAAACTCAAGGAGGTATGGTGGGAGAGGGACGGCCTGCGAGCACAGAGCGGCCTGCTCAGCGTTACCTGGAGACGTTGAGGACAGACCCAGCACGGAGCGGGTGTTGAGGGACCGCGGGTGTGTAGTGGGTGTTCTTCAGTGTGTGTTAGAGTTGGCGTGCTGTGTGCTAGCTTGCTGTGTGCTAGCTTAGCTTGTGCTTCTCTGCGTACTCTGCTCTGTTCGATGTGTTGAGGAAAGCAGTATATTTAGGGGAGGGGAGCGGGAGAGCCTCACAATTAAAAATCCCTGTGCCCAGCACAGCAGAACAGCCCTGGTGCTGAGAGTGCTTCATGCATGGAAATGCCAGTGGTTGCTGCACTACAGGAAACACTTTTGGTGGTCCAAACTCCAACCTGCTTTTCCGGAATGTGGTTTCTGATAGTTTTTAGGATTAAAAAAATGGGTTTAGACATTAGTAATTTCTTTGGGAGGGACTCCATTCTCTTTCAGGAGAAAAGATTTTGTGCTATATGAGCATTCAGGGATGTGCTGTCTTTATACTGTAAACATTATCAGCTCTTTTGACTGTGTGCTGTTCTGCCCTTTACCTTTTTTTGCCACAGCACATTGTTGTTTCCTCTGCCTTTCAGTATGTCCCATGAGTGGCAAGTGAAAGAACTGAAGGGTGGGCAGAAGGTGAAGGCTGAGGCATGGTACCCAGAGCTGGAGCTTTGCTCTGAGGAGTAGCCACTTCTCCTTGACCAGCAGCAGGCCCTGGAATAAGGTGTTAGCAGCTTTGTGAAAGAGCTTCTCTGAAGTCTTTAGCTGTGGCTTTTGCAATTTGCTAGTTTCCAGTTCGTGAACTTCCTTTGTGAGATTGCAGAAGAGGGGCCTGGGCAACCTTACTATTTAGTGTTCTCCCTCCAGTGTCTTGAGTACAAGTGGAAAGTCTGTGATATTATTGTCCTTTCAGCTTGTTCTTCATGTGTCCTTGATACACACATCTCTGTTTTTGCCACGAAAGACATGATGCCTGATTAAAAAAAAATCAAAAATCAAAAATCTTGTAAGGGTTATGTCTAGGGTTTTTCCTCCTCTTCTCCTATTGTGATGGGCAGGAAAATGGTTTTCTATTGTCTACAAGTGGAATTTGCTTCATCCTGAGGAAGAAACCAGATAATCAAGCTTAAAGGTGAGTTTGGACTAGAATTAGAGATTTGACCTTCTTTGAGAAAACCTAAAGGAAAATCACAGCATTACATTTCCTGCGTTGGAAGTAATTTCCCTATGTAAAGGTTTGTACAAGGTAGCATGTCTCCCAAGCCTCTTACAAGCCAAACTTTTGCACTGTGTCTGTATCCCTGTCCGTGGCTTGCCTGGGTAGGATCCAGGATAGCTATTCCTCTGCTCTAATTCAGCTAAGCACTTAAACTGTTTCTAGTCGAGTATTTATCATATTGACTTGAGGCCTTCATGGGGATGCTTAGTGAAAACACTGCCAGTTTTCTACACTGTGCTTCTTTTTCGGTATTTCTGAACATCACGTTGTGTGTTTCTTGCCTCAGGTCTGTGAAGTATTCACTGTAAACACCGATTTTATGTCATTTTTTTTCTCTCTTTGCTGCCTTGCTCTCCTTCTTTCCAATATTTCTTAAAGACTGTGCTGCCATGTGCTATTGTATGTCTGCTGGCCGAAATACCAGGTAAAGATTCATGAAAAGGGACCAGAAGACCAGACTGGAGTAAAACACAAAATCAGTTTGATGTAGGTCATGTAGGTCTAATGAGAAAATTGTCCCTCCAATGCAAAAAAGATAGAGCAGAAGTGTACCATCTGGAGGGTGACATGCTGGTGAGCATGCATTTGTGCATTACATTTAAATAGGAGCAGGAGGGAAATGCCAAAATGAACTATCTGGGGAGCAGCAGGGGGCTCAGTCCTCCCACCTCTCTCGATGGGGAGATCCCACTGGAATTTGATGAGGGAGCATCTTGGAGAGCGGATCCTGACTGTGTGAATTCCTTTTTCCTGCTTTTTCTCTGATTTTACTATTTGGAAATGTCTGCTAGTGCTTTTCATGCTGTGTCATAGACTTAGTGTCTGATGTTTCATGTCAAGGCCAAATGCTCAGTCTTGGAAAGCTACCATAAAAAACAGGTGTGAAAAGAAGGTGAAAAGCTGGGGAAGGTGAGAATACGAGAGGTACTTTCTGTGTTTCAGCTGTGTTGTCTTTGTATTCTGAACACACCCATGCTGTTTCTTTAAATCTGTAGCAAGAAGTGGACAATTTTAATGTGGAAGCCAGAGGGACTTAAATTTTGCAGTGAAAAAGAGGAAATCTGACCTCCCAGAGGAGGCAGTTTCAAACCTTTTGCTGTGAAAACTTAATGTCTGTGATATACTTTCTGGAGCCAAACACCAGGAACCTTCTCAATTATTGTTGTGCTTGAATCAGTCGTAATTTTGCCTCAAAAATAATGTAAAATGGATAAGCTGGGAACTTTTCATTAGTGTAAGAACATAATGACAAAAAGAGACTGGTTGGCAGTATTGTTCCATGGCTTTCCTGAATATTAAATTTTATTATTTATATAGAAGATATATGGATTTGTGATCTCAGGGTACAGTCCATGCCATCAAGGGAAATTTCTCCAGAATTAGTTTAAGATTTTTTTTTTAATTACTTTCCCCCTGCTCCACCTTCCCCCCCCCCCCCGCTTAGTTCAGGAGGAATGGAGACAAGAATTAGGGAAGGACAGGGTCAGATGTGTGAGGTTTCAAATGAAAAGTGTAAACTGGCTGGATACATCATAAATAGAAAAAATGGAAAGGTATGCACTGAAACTGGAGTTACAAAGATGCGGATGGTGAGTTTGAATGGGCTCTGAAGAGAGCCTGAAATTCAGGTTGGAGTGTCAAGGCCAGTCTTGATAGTCAGAGTTCAACTTCTTTTTTTATTGAGGAGCTGCAACACAGTGGCTTAGGAGCAAACCTTTACTTTGTTAGGCTGCAGTCTGTTTCTGTCATTTTATGTGTGGTGCTGTTACCGTTGACATAATTTCCTTCTTCCACAACTCAGGTCGAGATGCATTATGGATAAAAATGAAGAGCTGGAGTTAAGAATTGAAAACACCTTTGTTTCCTCAGAGACCACCCTTTAGAGGTTGATGAGGTTGGAGATGAAGGCAGGACATGGGCAGGACTTGTGAAGCCAATACAGCTGTCAAGTGAAGTAGTAAAAGTTAAGAGAATCAAATTCACTAGGTGAAATTGGTGGTTGTTCACCAGTAAATTGCAAGTCATTCAAAAGTTTTGGTAGTACAGCCAATTTTATTTTCAGCATATGTTGTGTATTTCTTCTGCAGTTTGTATTTTCCCTTCATGTTTATACTGAATGCAAATGAGAAAACTAGTGTTCATTCTGTAGGAACAAACTCATTCAACATATCTTCTAGTTAATAAATGAATATTAATCTTAAATTATACGTTATGTGGATGTCATACTAATGCAGTGTACTGTAAATTGGTAATACATAGATTCATCAGACTACACTGACCCTAGCTACCTAGCCATGTCTAGCAGTAGAAAATTAATAATAAATCATGTAAAAGGAACCCATTCTCAGAGTTCAAGTGCAGAATACACTATAAAGATATATAGTTGTCCAGGGGAGGTTTAGATTAGATATCAGGAAATATTCACGGAAAGGGTTATCAAGCATTGGACCAGGCTGCCCAGGGAAGTGGTTGAGTCACCACCCCTGGAGGTATTTAAGAGATGTGTCGATTTGGCGCTTAAGGACACAGTTCAGTGGTGACCTTGGCAGTGTTAGGTAAACAGTTGGACTTGATGCTCTTAAAGGTCTTCTCTAACCTACATGATTCTATATATTTGTAAAAATGCCTTGTTTTGATTGTTTTTTCTTTGTTTATATACTTCCCTTTAAACAAGTTTCAGGAATACAGGAATATAACATCATTAACACATGCAATGTAAATTTTTTTCTGTTGGACTCTTGTAGCTCTCTGAGTATGTCAAATACTTGACCTTTGTAGTTACACACTTAAGCTTTTCCAACTGGCAGATAAACAGTGAAATGTAACTTGGGAATCCCTTGGTCACTGGAGTTTCTTCCTGGCTTTTTAAAGCCTGGAGGGGTGGAATGTATCTTTGCCCTGTGCTGCTGTCATTCTTTCACTCTGCTTGTGAGTGGCCATCCTCAATGTTTTCACCTCTTCTTGTTTGAAAAGCTTGCCAGTCTTATTTTTCCTTTATCCATTGGGAGTAATCCTCCCTAAAGTCCAATGGCTGGAAAGCTGGAAATTGCTAACAGACACCTAGCAGCTCACAGTAAAAAGTGCTGCATTCCAGATCTGCATTTTCAACTTTTTCATTTTTAGACAGATGTCATGGACTGACATATTTAGTTTTAGAACAGCCAAATACTCATTTCCCACTTCATTTACTCTGATCCTTTACTGGAACCTTTTCAAGTTTATACAATCTTCCCTGTTTTTTTGCTTCCCAGTTAGCCTCTTTGTTACCAGCTGTAGTTCCAGAACTCTGCTTTGGGACTTCTGAGGAAACATACAAGATGCTGTATCCTTGAAGGCTGCGTGAACTGATAGGAAACAGGGTGGTGGTGTGAGTTCTATAAGCACTGGTTCTCCTTCAGAGATGTAAGAGACCCCTGTGCACTTGTTAACCTCTAAGAGCACAGGAAATAGCATTGTGTAGTGTCTTTTTGTGTTTCCAAGTTATAGTACTGAGAGTTTGCTTAGCAGGTATAATTTTCTTAAATCTGGCACTGGAAATATACAGTTTCTTACAATGGAACAGATATAGCAAGAATAGCAAGTCAGTACATTTCTACATACCTGTGTATGTTACTTTAAATTACATCTTGTTAAAAAGCCCTGTTTAAAGTAATATCAATGTGTTTTTTTGTTTTGGTCTTTTCTTTTTTTTTTTTTTTTCCTGTAAGGTTTTCTTTTTGTTTGTTTGTTTGGATTTTTGTTAGGTGTGCACTGTTTTGCATTACACAGCTGGTAAATTTAGGGGGGAAGCATTTTTGTCCTCATCAGGGACATCAGGTAGGTGTTGGAAGACAGCATACCATAGATATATCACTTTTGAAACCACGTATGCAGGCCTCCTACTTGCAGTGTGAAGGGAATATGTTCATTTCTAATGAATATGGCTTTAAGGCTGCAATTAAAACTGTGACTTGTGTTCATTTCTATTAACCGCTTCAGCTGTGCTGTTGTTCCTAATAGGCAATAATACTTAAAATGGCATTAGGAAATCTGAAGCATGCTGCATTTGCAATTGTTTGCTTTAAAGTAAATTTTGCTTCATTGTAAGTGTCCAATGTGATTATTTGGGAGTCACTGGTGATAATGGAATGCTTAGAGCTGTTATGAAATATGAGCTAATCAGCTTTAAGGAACAGATGCATGGTGAGATAGTCAAATATTTTCCTGTTCTGACTAACTAAAGAAGGTCCATTTGGCAATACTAATCAAAGCAATTTAAAAAAATTTTAAAACCAAATAAACTTAGAAAAAAGCTTTGAGAGAAGTTCATGTAAATTCTTTCATCTGTAAGGTTCAGAGTAACCTCTAGGTCAGTCACTTTGCAGTAATTTGCACAAATATAAATGCCTTAATTAAGCAAGCTTTAAATAAAAAGAGAAGCTAGAAATCATTAGCTTTAATGTATTTATACTTCTGTGCTTTGCAGCAAGGGAAGAAAGTGTGTTAATCTCAAGAGTCCAAATGAGGTTGCCACTATATCCTCAACATTCCTGTAGAAATCTTCACAAATTCATCTGTGTCATAACTGTTGCCCCATGGTGTTAGCATAACTAGCTGACCCAATTGAGCAGATACTCTTATCTCAGGTAATTTAATCAATCCTTATCATTGTTATCAAATGTAATGTTTTCAAGGGGCCAAGTATTAGCCTAGATTATACACTGATAGGCAAGCAATTGGCTAATGGAATATATTGCATACATTTGGTAAGTGAAGGCAGTGATCTCAGCTGGGACCAAGATGTAACTTAGATTTTTCAGCTGAGTGCTTTGCCTGTTAAATGAAGCCACTGAAAAAGAGCACTACAAAGTATACAACTAGTTGCTGTTTGCAACTTTTTTTACTTTACATGATAAATACTCAAGTACTGTTCTGCCTGATTTTTTTAATTGCTAGACTATCTGAAATACCCACCTTCCACTCAGTTTGCCTACCCCACAAACTGGCAAAGGTCTTGAGATAATTGTGGGGGATGTTTGAATCTATAGTATGAGCATAGATCTAGATATAAAAGTTCACAGGGCAGCAAGGCTCTGTGAACCAAATAACCAGGCTGCTATTCTTATGGTGCTTGTGAGAATATAAATGAACAGAGGTGTTGTGGGTGAACATGTTCTTGTAAAATAATCCTGCTCCCTCCCCCCAAAGTTCAAAGGCAGCCTTTGCTACAGATAAAGGGATATATAACCAGCATGGGCTATTGGACAGAAATGTCCACTGCCAACTGTGCTACGTACTTTATGTTGTTCATTGAAGTGCCATATTGCAGGCAGCAAAGCAAATATTTGGAACTCTACTGTGTCCTTTCTGCAGTGAGGTGCCAGATCATCCTGTTTTATGGTCCTATTTGACTCCATGTAAGCTGACGATATCATCAGAAATGTAACAGACTGGGTCTTCTCCAAATCTGTAATGATGCTGCAGGGATGTATAACTCAGTAGCTACAGTGAAGTGTAAAATACATTCTTTCCTGTTCTGTTTGTATATGTCTAAATCACATTCCCTGATTTGAATATGCTTGAGATCCCTCCCAGTGTCTTTTTTAAAAAAAACTCCATGAATCTCCCAAATTTCAACACCTGTGTCAGCAGTCAGGCTCAATTTGCTTGAGACCTAAATGTGACTCCAGGACAGTGACATATTTTTCTGTACTTGGGGAGGGAAAGGAGGAGGAGAAAGCTGCACTGCTTTGTAGCTTTGGTCAAAAGAAGCTGGTGTTGTGCACTGGCCAGGTGGGGTCCCATGCCTTTTCTTGGTTAACTGTCACTTTTGATTTTCTATCTTGAAAGACCTCTCGTAACCAAATTGAAAGGGGAAGGTTTTCAGTGTAAGGTTTGAGCTCGCATCTTCCTTCTATGATACTTTCACCCCACTGCAGTTCATGGTCTTCCAGCCTCCACAGCAGCAGTATCAAGTGACTAGGTAGTGTGAATGAGCCAAGTTTGTTCTCTTGATTTTGTACAATGGTTCTGCTTCTCAATGAATGGAAAAAGCAAAGCCTTTTTTATGTTTGAGGCTTCTTAATTCAAACAGTATATATCCAGAGTTGCTCCCTTCTGAAGACTAGAAGTGATAGAAAATAAATGCAGTATTTCCTTTCTGTGATTATCCAAGAATATGGTTTATATTCTGGATATAAAGTTCTGGCCTTATCATTTCATGTGTCCTCGCTGCTTAAGGTTCTGTTGGTAAAGAACTGAGACTAATTGGTGCTTAATATCAATCAAATAGTAATAAGGAAGGAAAAGTCATTACTAAGGCTGATGTGAATTAGTAGTAAAGGTATTGTGGCAACAGCTATTATTGTTGTTTACTTGGTTGTCTGGACCATTGGCTTCTGATATAAAGTGGGTTATTTGTATAAAAGATCTATTTAAAAGAATGGTCATTTCCCACACAACATTAAAAGGAAAACAGTGAGCAATCATGATACCTCTGCTAGATTCACCCAAGATTACCCAGGTGATGTTGCATATAGGAAGAAAAAGGCAGATTAATGTTCAAATACAAAATGAGGGAAAATTGGTGCTACCAGAAATACTCGTTAGCAGACCACAAGCTGAACATAAAGCTTCAGTACCGTGCCCCTGCTTGAAAAAAGCAAACAAATTGCTCGTGGGTAAATGAATAGGATAATCATATGCAAAACATTATTGCGGTCCTGGAAGTTACTTCTCTTTTGGGAGGGGTGTTTTGAGAGACAAAACTCCAGCTCTTTGTTTCATTGTTATTCTCTTTTGGATAACAAAAGCTATGAGGAGAAGTTGAGGTGATTAATTTATAGCATGTGAAACCTTGTTTTAAACAGAAAGATGACCTCTGTTATTCTGTGTCTCCCACTGTTAGCTGAATAAGAAGTTGTATATTCGATCTGGAGTAGGCTTCACAAGGAGATGGTCTGTTCTCCATCATTTGGAAGCCTGTAATGATATGTTAAAAGCACCTGTGTGGGTTGGATTATGTATCCCTCTCTTGACCTGGAGTAGGGCAATGGATGACATGGCTTTTCTAGACTTATTTTATGTGAATCCTGTAGCATGTGGAATCTTTTAAAGGGATCTCAATGTTTAGCTGAATTGTTGGTGCAGGTTATTAAATCTTAGCTATAACCTTACTGAAGTAGATTTCAAGATTAAGAACTGCCCTGGGATTTGTCTCTAAGAGTAGATCTCTTTGACAAAAGCAGAAAGAAAACAGTCCAGATTTTGCATTATCTCAACTTTGATTTCTGGCCTCATTGACTGAGCAGATGGGATCAGTCCCATCTCTGCATGCTACAAGGAGAATAATGATGATTGCGACTCTCTGTTGAGGCACTCAGAATATTTCTCATTCAGAGCTTAAATTAGTTTCAAATTGTTTGTAAAGTTAGCGCATGTTATGCTTATGTGCAGCTGAAGGCCTCTTGTTTGAATGATCAAGAAGATTTGATCCTACATGTTTGTTGTTGTTATGGGTTTGGTTTTTTTTTTCTCAACTCAGCAAATATGAACAGAATAAATCTGGAAAGTACATGCACTGACTTCAGATGTACCAGGACTCCAAAGTTCCTTCCTCCCTTACTTAAATGCTAAAATCTCGAGAGTTTAATTTAGCCCAAGGCATTGTTGATATGGTTTTCTTTGGCTTGTGATTCTGGGGTTTGTTTTTGTTTGTTTGTTTGGGTTTTGTTTGTTTTTTGAAGCTGGGACAATCTTTTGTTTGTTTTTTTTAAGCTGGGACAAATAAATAAATTAGCAATATTTTTTGGTACTGATGCCACAGTAGTTGTACTAATATTGTTGCTGTGAAGTATAAGATTTATTTGCTAGGAGAAAAGTTACAGAAAGGAAAAATAAATTCTAGGAAGTGTTTTAACAGAAATAAGAGTTTGCTGATTTCAGCATGATAACTGACATATAGGACTTTTGTTCTCTTTCTAAACAGAATTCTGCCATAATATCCAGAAATAATTTCCAGTAATAATTTTAGTTAGGGCTTTGCCAGCATGTAAATCTTGCCACAACTGGAAAAAATCAGTACCCAAAATGAAATGGAAATCAGAAGCACTGCAACAGCAAGACATGATGTGTTGAGCATTCAAAATGCTGAGCTATTGTCAAAGGTCTAAAAAGCAAGTTGCCAGCAAATGAGCTGGTGTGCCAGCCTGCTGCCTAAGAGCACTGACAAAAGTAGCTTGCTGCTTGATTAAATTGGTGCAGCACAAAACTGGGTGGAGTACAGAAAGAGCAGGTTTTTGTCTGTCTGCAGAGCCTGGATGCTCACATCCTTTGTTGCACGGGGCTGTTAGCATGCTTTTGTACAGGATGGCGATGGAACTGGGGAGGGTTATGTGAGAGAATAGGAAGTGCCTGAGAGGAGTGATGCAGCTTCTGCCGCTCCATGGAGTAGTAGAAGGAGGTGCTATGGACTAAGGCCCTTCACTAGCATGGCTGAGTTGGATATTTTTACTCCTTGGAAATACTGTGCACTACACAACCTTCTGGGTCAATAACTCAGTCTTTTACGAACCAGGAATCCAACTGAGCAAAATACTGGAGATTTTCCCTTGCGCCCCAATCCCTTGTAAATCATTAGAGCCTTAAATGTTTTCTGAAACTCATGTTAAACCAGACAAAAATAGTATTCATCTGGTTTTGCTTTGCTGCACTGTAGCTAATTTCAGTCCTTCCTAAACAATCTGTGGCAGGTGTGACTGTCTCTTTGCTTTGGGTTTTTGCAGCATCAAGCACAATGCAGGCACTGTATACATTATCACACCTGGGATAGTACTAGAAAGCAAGTACTATGCATGTTTGTTAGCAGTGTTTTTCATTTCTTCATACTAAATTTCATACATGCTTTGAGATGTTATTAGTAACCTCTTTGCAAAGTTCTATATGGAAGTACTTACTGGAAGAATATTTCTATTTGTCTCTCACCTGATACCTGTTTGAGAGCAGTCCTAAGGCTTAAATTGGTATGGGAGATCAGGTGCTAACAAGCCTTCCAGGTTCTTACAGTGGTGGAATTTGTAAGAGTTCATGAAATCTCTAGGTTTTGACAGTTCTACTTACACGTTTCCTATGCATTTTTCTATGGTGGTGTTTCCTACGCATTTTCTAGGGTGGTGGCTAGTAAAATAGTGAGAGCAGTCTGTGGAGGTAAAAAAAAAAAAAGACAACCCCCAAACCATCACTTCATATCTGGTTTTCTAGTAAAGGCAAACACTGTCCAGAACTTCTGTTGCTCTTGACCAGGACTGAATTGGAAGTAACAGCTTGGTTTTGAAAGCATTTCTATCTTATTACTTGTCCCTTGAGCTGTGCGGCTCTTCTGCCATCAGGGTTTCACAGAAGCAAACCTTCCAAAGCAAATAAATAAAATCCCAGCTGACAGGCTAATATAAATGGTATGAAACAGAAGGGTAAATGGGGAATAGAAAAAAAAAAAGAAAAAAGAAAAGGCTGATTTGACATAAACAAATTAGAGCTGTTGACAGTGTGGGTGATTTTGAGAAGTGCAGTTCCATTAAATTCACAGATATGAATCCTGACAAATAACAAGCCATGGTAATTTCTATAAACAAGGAAAAGAAATAATGAGTGGATATGGAAATCTAACAAGAGTTTGGTTGCAATGCAGCAGAAAACATGGTGGCAATGCACAGAGGGAATACTGAGAGCCCCTGGTAGGATGAGGCAGTGCTAATGTGCAGTGCCCCACTGGAGATGGTCACAACACTGTGCCAGTGTAGAGAAGGCTGGATGAATTACTGCACTTCTCTGCCTTTCACACTTATATAAAAAATAGAAAGCACATTTAATCAGCATGGTTAGATTGTAAAGTCGCATGAAAACTGAGATCTCTTGGTGCTATGCTGTAGACTAATGTTTGGGTAGAGATCTCTCCAAAGCTAATTCAAGCTATCAGATCCCCAGCACCTACAAGCAGTAGGTCTGTGGTTTGTTCATTGACTGAGACTCCTTTTAATTCATCTGGCATTTTATCTGCTTTACACTGAAGTTTCCATGCAGATATGCAGTGCTTGTTCAGTGTGAATGGTCAGTATCACATACAACTACTGTGTCCTGCCTGCAGGCACATCGTGAAGTTCATATTCCTCTGTTCTTATTTTAGAAGGAGCTTTTTTTTCACATTTCATTGAAGGTTCTTAATGGGCAAACCTATTAAAAATTCAAAGCAGTGTATTTATTTAGATAAAAGCTGTTAATTATAAATGTCTAGCCATATGGCCATTAAGACTAACATTTAGGAGGATAAAGAGAAAATGAATATTTTAGATAATAAAGAACTGTTGTACAAAATAGAAACTTCCTTGATGTTATGTTTCATGTAGGTTTAACAATGGTGGTTGGTAGCCTGCAGTGGTTACACTAAAGAACTTGGTTTTCTTTTCTTTTATATTTTTAATGCCTTGCTATTGAAGAATGTCTATTTAGAAAAAAAAAGGAAAAAAAGCCACAAAAGAAATGCCTCAAGGAAAGCCAGATGGCTGAATATTGGCATCTGAAATGAAAATAAAATATTCAGCCATACATATGTGCCTTAAATACACTTAGCTGTAGTTCTTTGTTTGTGAGCCAGAGTCTCTTCTCTATTGCTATTGCATTGGTAAGTTTGAACTTGTTTTGCATATTTTTCAGTAGATCAAAGTTGGGCAGAAATGCAGTCAAGGAAATTTTAGTGCTTGTTGGTTCTACTCCAAATCAAAGATACAGGGTCAGGTTTTGGCCAGATATTGTACCCGAAGTAGTGGAGGTTTGGTTAGTCAGGAGAAGAAATGAGTTTGTTTCTGTATTGATACCTCAGTCTGGCAGCTGTGAATGTGGACAAGGATATTGTTAGCAACTTTTTGATCATGTTGCAGCATTTCCTGATAACACTGCTGTTGCATATACTTTTGCTCACACTGAAAATCCATCAGTATGATGGACTACACTTCAGCTGTGGTGATGGTGTCCTTATTGCCTGAAACCATGTTATGCAAAATGAGCAGCAGTTCAGGAAAGCATGCGTGTAGATAAGCAGACATCAACAACAACTGAAAAACACAGTGGAGACGTGAAACTCAGTTTTTCTACATGAGCGCAGCCAACTCCTGGAGCAATCTACAGAATTCCCTGCAGGTATCTAGCATTTTTCATCTGATATATAAAAGGACAACTTATGTATTCTTACTGCATTGCCAACCTCCTGCTTTGGCGGAAAATTTTCCTCTTACTATTTCCGGTACTTTCTTGTTTTAATAGTCAGGACACACGTTGAAGGCAGTGATTGAAGATTGGGGTCACATCAATTACTGCCACCAAAAATGCTGTTTTTGAAAATGTGTTCATCAGATATCCAGTGTTGTGAATGGTGCCAAAACAGAGCCTGTCATTTCCTTTGTACTGTCTTGGTTCAGAAGGCCTTTGTTGGGAATGTGCATGGTGTATGTTTCTTCAAGTTGGGTGGGAAAGCTGAAGAGATTACAGTTTGTCCCAGTCAGTCCTGTCTACTTTTTTACTTTCCCTGTCTCAGTTTGGAGATGAAGTCGAGAGCTCTATTCTTTGTGTCATCCTAGCCTGGACTTGCTTTCTGAGTCAGTTTGCTACTGTCAGAAACTTGTTGCTCCTTCATGTCTTGAGACTAATAAATGAATTAAAGTACCAAACTGTTGGCACTTGAGATTCAAAATGAGGGAAGAAAACTATACAGTGTAAATTTAAACTGGCATGGGTTACTGTTGTGTGTCCCTCTGCAGTTTCTTTCAGGCTTTCTTAACCATCCTTATCTTTTGGCCCATCTGCTTGAGGCTGCTGTGAACTTTTGTGGCATGTGAGACAGTGTAAATAGCATTTTGGCAAGTCACTGTGTATCTAAGGAAGGCTGTGAGTGGGTGCAGCTCTATATACCTTGTTCCTGTTGGTGCAGAGAGCAAAGGAGGCACGAACAGAAATGAGATGTGGCGGGGGCTGGACTGGTGGCTTCCATCAGGTCTTCACTGTCAGAGTTACTGCCTACAGCACTGTATTTTTAGAGCAGTTATATATTACAGCAATGCCAGATGCTGCTTTGGGTCTGAAGGAAGATTGGGAGAGTGAAAAACAGATTAAGGTTTATTGTAGAATTGCTAAATCTGTGTGAAGACATGCAAGATCTGGGTTTTGTTCATCAGTAAAGGGATGATTCACAACTCTGAGAAAATATTATGAAAGAGGCCCATCTAACAGCTTTAAATATGCTTCAAATAAAGGGTTATTAAAAATTGTTCTGTTTTGAAATTAATTTTAAATCAGCAGAAAGAGTTTTCTCTAGCTTCTAGGGAAGGTCAGTGTTTATATCTGACACCTGAGTGACAGAAACACCTAGTACAAGGTCAGACATCAGACCTACAGAAAACCTAAGTCAGGTTGAAATATTAATAGCGGAATTCTAGATGAATAAACACAAAATATTTAAGGAGTGTTCAAAAATTAGTATCCTTAATAACTGTGACTTAATTCAGCCACTGGTCATTTTGATCTATACAAGTTACTCAAAACCTGCAGCTGCAGAAACCATGTACATATAAAAATAAAATTAAAAGGACTGGATTCTGCTTCTTGGATGGCAAAAGATAACCTAAGCAAAAGCTATTGTTAGAGATGTTACTACAGGTTAGGGAAACTACTATACATACTTGAAGTTCAGTAGGTAATTAGATTAGGTGCCCTCTAAGCAACACTACTCCAAATAATAACTCTTGTTTGTCCAAGTAATTTGAAGCCCTTTGGGTGAAGGCAGTTATTTGAGGTTTTCTGCCCCACAGTTAAGGTCATTGTTCTGGGATGGGAAGTTACAGTTCTGAAGAGCTCCTCTTGAATCCAATAAAAGCAGCTGTCTGATCTGAGACAAACTTGAGGAAAGATGGACTCAGAGTAGATTAATTTCTGTAGGAATCTTTGTAGTCCAGATGTTAGCAGTGATCATACTGCCCTTCATCATGAGTGCTTGTACTCTGCATGACTTGGAGCACAGTGTCTGTGCTAGTAGTCTCATTCTTTAATCTATCCCTTTTGATGTGACTGCTTCCCCAAGAGATCTCCTGGAAGAGTAGTTCTTCCTACCTAGCAGGTCACAAAAAAAAGCTGACCAAAACCAGCAGACAGACCCCTCACTTTCTTATTAGTAGCCTTTCTTTCTTACAAGCCTCTGTAATTTGTTCCACAGCAAGAGTGAGAAATCTCCAGGAAATTGGTGGCTGTTAGGATGTTGCCTCATTGCTCCTTCAGTTTTGGTTTATTGTACAGGTGAAGGAAAACCTGTACAAGTTATCTACAAAATCAGCAGTGGAGAGTCACATAGCTGTACTCCAATCCACACACTTTTGCTCCTCATGGAATATGCAGTTAAGGCAATGGGTAGATCTCTGATGCCTGGGCAAGGTGATCAAAGCTAATCAGGAACAAACCTCTTAAGATGGAGCCCCCAGGATTTTGTCCATGATAGAAAATACTTTGCTTCATGCGAGAGTGCAGGGGGACATGTGTCTCACTCCTACTAGGATGCTTGCAAGCTGATTTTCATATGCCTGAATGCCTACAAGGGAGTCAAACATGTCATAATGGATGTTCAAATCATACATTACTGTTCAGAGGGAAGCAAGCTTAGCAGGAAATCCATAGCAGGGAAAGGATTTCTGTGCTCTTCAGGAGAGTCAATGCTATCATGATCCATACAAGTTGATTTGGGCCAGTGACTTTACACTGCTTGCTGAACTTATAGGGCAGGTATGGTAGTAACTCTGCATCAAATGCCCCTGTCTGTATATCATCCCATGTATTGCTTTTTAGCTGGCTAATAGTAGTACTTGAGTACACTGTAGTAACCAGTGGTAGAAAAAAAGGGTCCTTATTGAGTTGACCGTTAGTATTTCTGCATGAGTCCATCATGTAATTTTCAGTTAATTCCCTCTGCTCATGTTTAACGTAGATGCACAGGATTGGGGGTTATTGCTGTATTCCTCCATTTTTTTCAGATCACTGTTGAGGAAGCCTCTTATATTCTCATTTGTATTTGTAAAACCTTTCTACTTTAGCAGATGGAAATGTATTGAGTGACTCTATCTTATTAAATATGAAAGTCAGTCTGTTTCAAAGCATGTATCCCTTATTATTTGGAATGAGATCTTTGGAACCACAAAAATTGGGAGCCGCACACAAAATCTGCACTGGTTGTGTTAACCTTTGTCATGCTGACCTTCACCAATTAGAGATCAGAAAATAGTCAAGTCTGTTTTCAATCCTTTGTGTCACCTTCCCTGTTAATTTTAGTGGTTAATTTTAGTTGTTCAGCTTCAACATTTACTGTTTAAACAGAAAGCCCTTAGCCCATGTCTGTCTTTATTGCCTTTTTTTCTCCTCCCTTGAAGCTATTTGCAGTTAAACCTCCGTAAAATATGAAGCATCAGAACAACTAACTTGGCAATGAAGAGGCATGAAATAATGAGAAGCCAAACATAAGAAGCAGTAATGCCACTTTGATTCTCGAATGCCTATTCTGGCAGAGTTCACATCACCTTTTACTATTTCATATCCTATTTATGAGACACAGGAATGAATAAGAAAAAAAAAATCAACTGAAGAACAGTCCTCAGATTTGTTTAAATTATGGAAATGAGGAACTTCAAAGCCTCTTTTGCTAAAGATGAAGTATCTATCAGATTGCTAGTGCACTTTAACTTAGAGACGTGTGGGGGTAAAGGAAGGAGAGGAGGACTCTTATGTGTTTTTCTTGGATATGCACATTTTGAACTGTGTGTGAGTGTAGCTGACACAACATCATAAGCTGCTTTTTTTTGTAGGACTTCCCAGATATTGGCCTGGGACAATTCTCTGTTCATGAATAATGTACATTTATGATAAACATAAAAACAAAGCTCAGTGAGCAATGAGCATGAGATCACAGACATCTGAAGACTTCCCATGCAGCTTTGTTAGCTCTTGTATTATTTTTCTATGTGAGAAAAACAGGTTAGAGCTATAAAACTTAGTGTACCTCTTTCTCTTCTTGTTCACATGAGTTTTATAGGCATGTCTCTCCTTTGCTTTCAGTGAAATTTGCTGATAATTCTATCTACTATGAGAAATTTGACTCCTGTGTTGTTTGCCAACTTATAAAGGCTTACAAATTTTCCTCTGTTTTGTCTGAACAACAATGATCCTAGCTGCTATTTTTGGGGGTGATTCTATACATGGCTAGGTGGCGTTATTAATTTTGTGCTATTTATTTACCCTTTTTTTTTAACAATCTGGAAAGCAGGAATAAAAATCCTATTAAATATTGCTGAAGGGGCAAGTTTGAGTAAGTCAGTGTGGACAGGGAAGCTTCAAGAGAGAGATGTGAATGCATTAGATCTAATGTCTCTACACTATGGCCAGTTGGGATAATTTGCAAAATTTTCTGGAGGAAAAAGAATCTAAAGGTAGAATGTGAAGGACCAAAAGGGAGAGGGTTGTATTATGCAGAGAAGAATGTGATCAATTGAAAAGTTCCTCAGAGTGTTTGAAGGATGTAGCACAGCGCTGATCAAGTTTACAGTGCTGCAACTCAGTGTCATCCTCTCACCTACCAGTTAAGTATGGCATGGGATTAGCATGGGGACTTTATTCTTGACAGCATGCTGTGGGATTGAGGAGATAATCAGCACATAGTTTGATCCTAATGCTGTGTATGGCTATATAGCAGGGAAGTTTTCTGGTGGTCTGTGTAATAGAAGAGATGCGAGCCCTGAAACAGTCCCTTAAATTGTGTGGTAGTATGCATGGTAATTTGTTATGCACCCTAAATCTAGGTTTTTTTCAAGGATCTGAGTTCCCTATAGCTTGCAGCTATCCTGACAGGTTTCTACTGCAGTTTCCTATTGCCTCAAAAACTCTTCTGCTTATCAAACTGTATTTTCTGGTTAAAAGAATACTTTGTCAGAAAAAGAGGTGCTCTGACATCTCTAAGCAACTCCTCAGAAGTATTCACAACAGCAGCCTGCCAAAGGACTTGCAGTGAGCTAAGTAAAGGACTAAGGCATTCAAAATTGAAAAGGAACTTAGATAATAAAATTAATCTGTGGTTGCTTTTCATAGAGTCTTTCTTTTTTTGGTGTGTGTAATTAATTTCTATGCTATGGAGCCTTTAAACAGTACCGGCTCTTAACATTTCTCTATACTCCACTAGGGAAAGCTGCCTCCCTCTGTGTTATGTTGGAGACCTACAAGTAACTATTAAAAAAAAAAGAAGATACATCTACAAGCCTACTCTAGAGGGACTACAGCAGACCTCATGGAAACAGCCCTAATTCCTTGTAGTAGAACCTTGGGAAATGGGTTTGTATTGGCAACTTCATCCTTGAAGAGCATGTAGTGTTGGTTTCCTGGAGAGATCTACCCATTTGGATGGATAATGTAGGTAGTGTTAGGTAACATAGATCTTTCTGCTGACCCATGACTTTAACTGCCTGCAGTAGTATAATATAAAGATGTAAAGGAAAACTGCTTGCAGCGCTGCCCCTCTCACACACCTAGATAAAACTGTTTAACCCAGTTCTCAGTAAAGCTATGTCAGTGACAGTACTTCAAATTCAATATACCCTGGACCAAGTTCTATTTGTCCAAATTACACATTTTTCTAATAACTCTAAAGAGGATCATTTCCCCTTCCCTAGAAAGAGAGGCAAACGGTGGAGAGCAGATACACAAGATAGGGAGGAATGACATTGCTCAAGGAGGTTGTGAAAGACAGAGGGGTTGTGCTGTTAATATATTCCATTTTTATAAATAAAGCCAAAGGAAGATATCAAGTTCAGTGCCCTCTGCCCCCTTGTTTGCATAGCTTACAGTACAGCAGTGGCTTTTGAATTTTCTGTGCCCAGGAAGGTTTTTATTATTCTGGCTGCATGTTATAGTTTGAGTACAGCTTGACTATAGGAGACCTGTGTAATGGAACGTTTTTAAGAGCTATGCCATTGCTGCTTTTCTTGGATTAGAATAGAGGTAAAATCTACAGCATCAACCTATTTTTTTTTTTTTTTTATTTCTTTGGCAGAGCATTCTAGCAAAACATCATTTTGTTTAAATTTCTCTTTGTTCACTAGAAAGCCTTGAAATAGTACTGAGATTCTTCTGATAATGGAGGAAAAAACAGTCATTATATTCCTGCAAAATGTGTGAGGCTGAAATTTTCGTTATGTAAAGCATGGTCTGAGTGCTGAAACAGAACTGATCTGTGTAGATCTGTAGATAGAGGCCTGCAATGCCATCTATTTTGAAAGGATTTGAATGTTTAGATAATAAAAGGATGAAATATTGCTAATTCTGGGGCTGTGCTGCCTATCTAATAGCTGGTTTTGCTCTCTTATTAGGCCAATATGGTTAATGGCACCTGAGAAAAGAAGCTCAGAAATGCCTGTAATTTCTGCCACTGCTCCACTGTCACCATCTTTATTTGAAGAGAAAGCTGTCCCTTGGATGTGGCTTTCCACTGCTCAGGAGATTTTCCTGGCTTCCTGTGCATTGCTTAAGTTGGATCTGATTGCAATTTTAATTAAACGCTTTTTCGTTTGGAAAATCTTGATTAGTGGAAGCCAAAACATTTTGGGGAAATGTGCTGATCTGTAATTTCTTTCATGAGGGTGACTGTCTGGCTTTCAAAAAAGATTCTATTTTGGATCTTAGAAACCAGAAATAAGTTCAGACAAACCACAAGTGTGCTTCATATGGCTCCTTTTGATCCCTTTCCCCATGGATTACAGAACGGATTAATTATTTAACGTTAATATTTAGTCTTTGAAATGCCTTGTTGCTGTCTTTAGGTGACAGGATCTATTTTGCTGTGGGGTCATCTGTTCTGTCTCAAGTCAATAAATACTCTAAATTGTGCTTTCCCAGCCTCCTCTCCTGAAATCTATTCATTCCTTTTACAAGTTTCATATCAAGAAAAGTGGGAAAACTGAGTCAAGCATGCAGTATTATAAACTCTGCATTCCATTTCCTGCCTCCTAGCATGCTCCTTCTGGGAATGTTGGTTGCCATTTCCTACTCAACAAGTTTCCCATATACAATCTCATCTCGTTGATCTGATTCTGTTTGGTGCCCCCTTAACCTCCACTTGTCATAGAGAATGGTTTGGAATGGTTGTTAAAATTCATCTAGTTCCAACCCCCTGCCATGGTCAGGGTCACTTTCCCTTGCCTAGGCTGCTCAAAGCCCTATCTATTGTCCTTTGACTTGTTCTCATAATAAGGTTGTGTTGCAGTTTCTTCATAGCTGGATATGTAACAGCAGTTGCATCAAATTTTTACTTTTCATGCCACCTGCATTTTACTCATCCACACTCTCAACAAAATGCCTCTGATAGCAGAGGGAGAAAAGGCTCCATCTCATTCAGAGTTTATTGTTGGGTCTATGCACTTCTTTTTACTTTTCTGTTTTTCTTGCCCAGCTGTCCTCTTTCCCCAGCCTGTGTCTTAGTTTTTTGGTTGTTTTTTACTTTGAAATATTTACAGAAAATAAGAGTAACTGACCTTTAATGTGTAAACTCAAGGCAGAGAAGATTGTTCAGTGTATTTCTCACACCATGAAACATTATTTATTGATATTATGTGTAATGTTAAGTATTTATGATTTTATTTTTTTTCTTTTATTGGTATAGCTCGGAAAAAGGTAGTTGGTGTTTCAGGGCTGTTCACAGGCGATAATTGTTTTACGCAAAGATGTAACTCTGGTTGTCCTTCAGTGGTGTCACACCTATTTTCCAGGAAACTGAGGATATTCCATTTTACAGGAGTTTCATATTGGAAAAAGTGAACTGTAACTTCCATTGCACTGTCGCTTATAATTTCCTGGGTGTGATTAGTTTACTACATGTTTGGTGCAGTTCAGATCATACAGAAAAACACTTTAATGTTGAAGATATGCCATAGATAATGGAAATCTACAGATTGAGCAAAATTGATATTACAGTGTACAAAAGACCTGATTTTATAAGCTGGCCTGTCTGTTTCTGACTTCATGAACTGGAGTAGCCTCATGAATTCAGGGTACTGTAAATTCAACTGGTCTCCAAAACTAAAGACATGCCTGCAGGGCTGCCAAAAAGCAGTATTTCTAGCACTTATGTATGTGGGGGCATTGGTTTGTATGACTACAGATGAAGTATGAAAAGCATAGTTTTTCCAACCAGTATTTTATCAGCTGTAATACATAATATGCGAGTCATTTTCAGCTGGTCTACCTAGAGTTTAGAAACAGTAATTGCAACCAAAAGCCAGTCATGCTGTGTTAAACACCTCTGGTAAGCAGAGTGCGGGTTTTGTTTCTGAAGGGTAGTTTGTGTAGAAGATGTATTTAATTAGTTTCCATTAGAGCAACAGATCCTCTGTTTGAGGGTTACAAACAAGCCAGGGAAACCTAGCATAGATGAATTGCTGTGTGCAAGCTCAGTGTTCAAAATGGTGCCCAGGTGCATGTATACACCCAACAATATAATTGTAAGTTTACTGAGAAATCTTGCGGTGAAAGTAAGGGTTAAACTATAGTTTAGGATTCTGCCTGCAGAAGAAAAGGCTGAATGGAGACCTCAGAGCGGCCTCTGAGTATCTGAAGGAGACCTACAAGGACGCTGGAGAGCGATTCTTCATAAGGAACTGTAGTGATAGGACAAGGGCTAATGGGTTTCAACTTAAACGGGGGAAGTTAAGTTAGGTATAAGGAAGAAGTTCTTTACTGTGAGGGTGATGAGGCACGGGAACAGCTTGCCCAAAGAAATTGTGGATGCTTCATTCCTGGCAGTGTTCAACACCAAGCTGGATGTGGCCTTGAGCAACCTGGTATAGTGGAGGTGTCACTGCCCATGTCATGGGGTTGGAACTAGATGATCTTATGTTCCTTTCCGACACTAACCATTCTGTCATTCTATGTTGTACGCCTTTCCCTTTTTCCGTCTGGGTATTGGTTGGAAACTTGTTATTCTCTCTGGTATGCCAGCACTTTAACTGAGGATGGTTGGTGATGAACATACTATAAAATGCTTGAGTGTATTTTGAGAGTTGAAAGGAC
The DNA here is from genome assembly GCF_028554395.1 of Pezoporus wallicus. NCBI lineage: Eukaryota > Metazoa > Chordata > Aves > Psittaciformes > Psittacidae > Pezoporus > Pezoporus wallicus. Next base: position 3,335,244 of record NW_026640059.1, read on the forward strand.
CAACATATGCAATATATATGAATGTGGTATATTTGCAATGAATTTGACATACAAAAAAGAACATTACCATAGTGTGGAGAATGTGGTTTGACCATAAGGAAGTCAGGGGATATTAAGCTATTAAGGCTGAAGCTTTGTCCTTACTTCACCCTGTCATTTCTAGGTATTACAGTACATGGCACCAAATGTAACCCACTGTCTCATGTCTAGTGTGAAAAAAGAGGGTGGTATTATGTGAAATGTAACAGGCAAAAGGAATCTGCTGTGAACTAAGCTTTACTCTACAATTTTCACAGTGTATATTCAGGACAGGTCTTTGCAATTACTTGTGGGGTTTTGGTGCATAAAGTATTTGTAACACTGAAAAAAAATAGCCTGAAAAATTATTCAGCATATTTGGAGTACAGAGTAATTAGAATGATACATTAGAAAACAGGTACTTAGGTGAATGTAATGGTTCCAGATAAGAGAAATCTATATTTTGCCTCATTTGAGCTGTGTATATGTATTGTGTAAATCCATAGAGGTATATTCGAGGTGATTAGCTAGGATTTAGTTCTGTGTGGGAGCAGGGGGAAAAGGTCTAATGGAAATGTTGACAGACCATTAACTAGAGTATCACTAATGGGTGCTATAATAGATAGAGATATTTTTAATTGTAAAGGGGTTAATTGGTATTCCTCATTTGCATTCCTTTCTTCCTGAGTGGTGGCAATTTGAGCTCATCCACTGATAGGAAAGACTATTATATTGAAAGAATATAAAGGATCACAATATTTTCTCCAAGACAATAAGCAGGAGGGAAAGCCAGAAATATGTTAACTGACGTATGATGATTAGCCAGCTACAGCTGTGGGGAAACGGGTTTTCCTGAGAGTTTATTTAGGGGAGTGTCTGCAGGAAATTATTGTATCCATAGTAATTACAAGAATTTCTCTTTTTTTAAATGCTTTATACCTGAGCATGGGAAAAATAACTCACATTTATCAAGGTGTTTACCACAACTTAAGTGTTGTTGCAAGTGTCTTGTCTGTAGAGATGAGGATTTTCTGAATGTAAGAGAGAAGCTACTGATCTTTCTTTTTGCCTATGTCCACGTGCCTAAAATGTGTCCCTAAATTGATGGGAACAAATTTGACTTTTGTTCCCTGTCGTCCTCATGGGAGCCTGGATGGTGTATGACCAGAGGAACTGGTTAGCTGATGTGAACCAAGGATACCATATTACCTCTCGCCTTGTCACCAGCCTATCAATAAGGTCTTCCCCTCATGCTTTTTAATCTTGGATCATTGCATATGGTTTAAGCCAAGAGCAGCTAATGAGGGCTGGGGGAGCCTGGCCACATGCTGCCATGGCAAGCTGCTGGCAGTGACTTTGACTGCATGACAGCTAGTCTCCATTGTCTCTGCCCACAGCTCTCCGTGCTTGGATTGAGCTCAGGGGCTGATGACCTCCTAACGCTGGGTTCCTATGAACCATAAGAAAGCTTAGAGCATAGCCAGTACCTTACAAAGTTACTGCCTCCCTAAGCATGACTTGCTGATTCAGATGATATGAACAGGACAAGGTAACTAGCTTCCCTCACCGCTTAAAATCTCCCATATGAAGCCTTTCTCTTCCACCAAAGGTCACTGTTTCTTCAACTCTAGAGTTAATGATACAATCTTTGTTTCATTAAGAACAGCAAATGAAGAAGTAAATACACATGCATGCCCTTATTTTCTTTTTTGCTGCTGTGGCCATCTATTCTTTGGCTTGAGGTAGCCTTCCTTGCATTTTTTTCCCTTGCCTGCACTGAGCTGTGCATTCTCTCTCTAGGGGTCTAAGAGCTTTTTGTCCAAACTTCATTTGCCCTTCTGTCCTGAAGTGCGTAGCAACAAATACATCATGTGGATTTTTATTAAGTATTGAAAACAAGCATATTTGAAACATACATGATGTGTTGTTTATAAAGCTTAAGTACACTTTACTGAACAAATAGCATCCTTTAGTTTCTTTAGAAAGTTGATGCCTTAAAGAATTTAGGCAACAACCACAGTTTACTCTTAAATGCTATCTTAATGTACACACAACCACATTATTTAATAGAGGAAATTTTTAGCCCTTAAGTACAAATCACAATTTCTTCTTTGAGTCTTTTCAGTCTGTCTGTATTTCCCATGCCTTTTAGTGGTCTAGATGCTTTTTTGGGTGAAAGTGAGCAACTCTGCCCATTTCCTGACTAGATGGGTGTGACTGACCTGTAGTGCTGGGAAAAAAAAAATGCAGATTAATGAGTGCAGATAGGACACTTCAAGTTTCAAGAAAGTTTCTCAACTGCCATTCCACACCTCTTGCTCTAGATCTCATCACGCTCTGCTTTTACAGATCTTGTGCTCTGTGGGCTTCCAGGCAATTTTTTGCAGAGGTCAGAAATGCTGTGGGGCTCACTGGAGGTTCTTGTTCACAGCTGAGTCTAAGGTAGCTCAGATGAAAGCAAGAACTTGGCTGCTCCTGAATGAGACACAACTGGCCTGCCTTCCATCTGCTGGGCTGTGCTGGGTCTCTGCTGCCCACTGGTTGCATAGGCAGGGTGGTCCTCTCACAAATAATAATATCCATGCGGTGCCAAAATCCCAGGCTAGTTCTCAGCTTGATCGGTTTCCCAATCTGTTTCGCCACACGGCCAAGAGTCATTTGTGCCAGCACAGGGCCAGAGGAATAGCTGAGGGTGGAAAGAAAACAGAGCTGTATTCTTGATTCTGTTGGTTTTTGTTTTGTTTTTTTTTTTATCTGCAGTGCTGGCATACACAATTTGAAATGCTTGGAGATCATCAAATACTCTGGTAGAGCACTTTGCAACTTACATACTTGGTCACATTTGCATACTGTGTACATACACTTCTCTGTCTGCCTTCAAGTACTGGAGTGGTTACATGTGCTTGCCAGAGTAGTTGTGGAGTTTCTAGGGCAGGGAGGACTGCCTGTCAGCTTCCAGCTGCCTGTGGGATTTTCATTGCTCCTGCAGGCTTCAGCAGGCCAAGTCTCAGTGCAACAGCTTTGGCATGTGTGCTGCTTGGGCACTGAAGTCATTCAGACAGAAGCTTAAGCACACCAGTAGTGACTGTAGCATAAGGACTTTTCACTGTAGAAGTCACTGACCACTTTGGCAGGGGTACTGTTCTCACGCTGTGAAGTGCTCTCTGTATTGTCTAGTTCAAGGAAGTGATTTGGTTGAAAAGAACACCCTCTTCTTTGTTTTTGTTGGATTCTCCCTCATTCCCACCCAAAATTATTTCTGTTCTGGATCATTTCCATGACCCAGTTCCCTGCAAGGCCACACAAATGGGAATGAGAGCAAAGCAGGGGGGGTGACAAGCAAGCTTAAACTGGACTTGCCTTTACGCTGCATAGGATAAAGTGTGCTGCTTTGGGGCTAGAAAATTGAGGCTACTGTAGCAGAAACGGAGCATAGTATGAGTGCAACCATACTGACACAGCTGGGTTTATCCTGGAATAATAAACCTACCTGCTGCCCCTGTATGAGCTAAACAGTAAAAGCACAGTTATACTCATACAACTGCATCTGTGTTGGAGGATTTTGCCAGCATCCACTATGCTATAAATACAGATGTCTATATTTGGGACCTGACCATAGAAATGTATTTTTACCAGCTTTAATTGATTTTAGCTAGGAGCTAACTAGCTCCAGAAGAACTACATATAGCTTAACATTTCTGTCGAAAATGTACCATTTAGTAATTAATGGCTTTGGAAAGCAGCCAGAATCTTTCAATTTAATCCAGTTTAAGAAAAGAGAATCAATTAACTCTTTTTTGAATGGTAAATATCACGAAATATTTTGCGACAAATCATAGTTAAAAATAGCCCACTCTTACAAGCTGTCATGTAGGATAAATCAGTTGCATCAGGACATGATCTTTGTGATTTGTGGTCTATGCAAATAAGCGCAGGGTTGAGCTCCACATTTTGTATTCAGGCAAAGTTCCCTGTGGACTTCAATGGGAATTTTGCCTAAGCAATAACAGCAAAATTGGTCCCATGTGAAAAAAATTGATCACTGGGGAAAATGAAGAGATTTTTCTTAAAAGGCACAGGTGGCAGTTAAACATTTAACTTTAATTGGCTTTTTATGTGATTGGGGACCCCTCTACTGTTGTACCTTTAGAAGAATCCTCCTCAGCCCTCTGAGGAGCCTGTGGGATGGCTGTGGATAGTCAGTTGCTGAGAGGGATAGAGATTGTGTACTGCAGGGAAGTGAAAGGGTGCTACAGAGGGATGTGAAATAACAGAAAGAAATGCTAAGGTGAAGCTATGAGAGCTTCCTTTATTCTTCCTGTAATAGGAGGAGTAAAGTTTTACTTGTCATGGCAGCAATGTGTGTGTGAGGAGGGAGAGGTGGGGGGCAAAAGGAGCCAAATGTGGCTGAGAGGAGGAGTGACTGCGCAACTTCCATGGTTTTAACAACACTTAAGCTTTAACATGGGTGTATTTCACAGAATAACAGAATCCCAAGGGTTGAAAGGGACCTCAAAAGATCCCTCATGGGGCATGGAAGGAAGTAATTTAGGAAAAGCAGTCTCTAAGGCTCAATTTAGTACTTCAGCAGATCATGCTGAAATGGATCCTTAGGTTTTCACTTTATTTACCTTAATCACATGTGGATACTAACCAAATCTGAAAAAAGTTGCTTAAGGTCAAGGTTACGGTGAGCACTGTGCTTGGTTTTGGATGTAGTCTGCTTTCTAGCCATTCATTTTGAGTTAACCTACTGCTGTTTCAAACTATTTATTAAGTCAGATTTAAATACAAATAAAAATCTAAGTAGCTTCTTTCACCATGCACAATGCGGTACTAAAGGCATGGCACAGTGACTGCTAAGACTTAGGATGCAGCACAGGTAAGATTGACATAGAAAATTTCACTTCCTTTGCTCGTATGAGAATGATAGTGTCTATGAAGAAACGACTGATTTATCATGAAATTAAGACAGTTAGCTTGGTCCTAACAGTGGGGACTAATTATAACCAGATACCAGGTTTTGGAGTAAGAAAAAAGCCAGATGCAGCTGCTGGAAAGGTCAAGGGGTAGTAGCAAGGCCTAGGCTAAGAGATGGGGACAGAGATCAGACTGAGCAGACAGGAGGCAGGAAAAAGTAATTGAAGCTAAGGAGGTAGGATAAAGGAGAAATAAGCAAACCAAGTTTAACTTAGCTTAGTCAATGAACATGCTAATGAGCCAAAATCAGCATCTTGGTGGCCTTGTATTTGGAAGTGCAAGTAAACTGCCAACTCCTAGCTTTTCCTCCATGATGAGTCTGGCTTGCTAAGCCTTGGGTTTTGGCAAAATCTGACTGACAGGTCTTACTCAGCAGCTTTTCTCTTCCCATTCACTGAGAGGCAGAGTTTGGGTACAGGTGTGTAGGTTCAAACCATACTCCCCTTGGTTAGGTGTTAGGACTTTCCAGGTTTAAGTCTTTTGTTTCTGGTTTCAATTTCAGGAGGTTTAGCTCTTATAGAGTCTCCATTCACGGAACTCTCCATCTACGCCATGGGACTTCCTTCTCAGGAGAAGCTGATGGGTGGTACCTTTAAAGTTGTCATGGTTTAACCCCAGCTTGCAGTGAAGCCCCATGCAGCTGCTCACTCACTCCCCTCACAGGGGATGGTGGAGAGAATTGGAAGAGTAAAACTCCTAGTTGAGACAAAGACAGTTTAATAAGTAAAGCAAAAGCCATGCACACAAGCAACACAAAACAAGGAATTCCTGCACCACTTCCCATTGGCAGGCAGGCATTCAGCCATCTCCAGGAAAACAGGAGACAGTAACAGTAACTTGGGAAGGCAAAATGTCATAACTCCCAACATTGCCCTTCCTTCTGCCTGCTTTTATTGCTGAACATGACAGCTGAACATGACATCAGCTGTCCCAGCTGTATCCCCTTCCAACTTACTGTGCACCCCAAGTCTTCTCACTGGTGGGATGGTATGAGAAGCAGAAAGGCTGCTCTGCAATAACTGAAACATTCCCTGTATTATCAACAGTTTCCAGTACAAATCCAAAAAACACCCCCTGCTAGCTACTATGAAGAAAAACAACACTATCCCAGCCAAAACCAGGGCAAAAGTGAAGAAACCTGTCCTTTTTGACCCTCATAAATGTAAATAATTACATAAAGGTCCCTGCATTGAGTCAGGTGTTACCAGTTTCAGATCTGGAAACAGTAGATTTTGTTTTCTTGGCGAGCCTTCTGCTGTTTACCAATAAAGCAGAAAGTAAGTCAACAGCACTGAACTCTAATCCATTTGTCCTCAAGCTTCCCTTACTTAAGGAACTGGCAGACAGTCTTTGTGAATCACTAAGTGCTCACTTAGCATCTTAAATGAATATTCCCTTCCTCTTGAAAGCCCTATGTCTCTCTGCTGCCTGCAGTCTTCAGGCCTTGCAAATCCACTTGTCTCCCAGCCTGAAAGGGCTCAACATCCCCTTGGCAAAGCAGCCTCCTGCAGAGGTCTGACTTCTCCCATTATACAGTGTATGCTTCCAGCCTATTTACAGCATGGCCAGGCAGAGGTTGTGGTATCCCACAACTATTCTGAGTAGTTGCCAGTGTGCCTTTTCACAGCAGATTGTACCTCTTCTCTTTGCCCGTTGTGCAAACGTCAACCACAGGTCAAGTGACACCTCTTCCTGTCTTTATGTGTATTTATAATATATATGTATGTGTAGGTGTGTACATACACATAAATAAAATGGGTTCATCTGTGTGCTGTGTAATGAAGCCTAGCACAAGTACATCTGCCAGACTTCTGTGTGGTTGTAACCTCTGGGAACGATGTGGAGCAAAAGAGATGGGGACTGCAGATTGGCAGCTACTGTAAGAAATGAATGTTTCTCCACTGCTAGCTGTCTGGAAACCAGGAAGAAAAATCTAGACTTCTTCTACAGCAGAACATAGGTAGTAATTTTGTGGAGGTGCATGTATTAGTACCGGTTAGGTCTTGTAAAATTAAGGAGTGAGAGCCAGTCATGGCTTCATTATGGCTGTCATTAAACATGTTTAAAGATGATCATAGCCCTGTTCTGTAAGAAACTGGGGGGGGGGAGAACCACAATGCATGTTTTCTGAGTTTTGATCCATGCAGAAAGTCCCATGATTGATTCTGCAGGTGCTTTTTCCTGGTTAATGATAATCTGCTGTGGAGGCAGATGAGAGGGTGTGTGCTTTAACCATGAATGGAACTGCTAGCCTTGTAGAGGTCATGATATTCCCATGTGCCCTTCCCACAGTGCTACTGGAAGGAAAAATGGACATTTCTTTCCAGAGCTGATGGAGATAGGGATAGGTCCCTAGAAACCTTGGTGCAAGAACGGTAAGATGTGGAATCTGTCAAAAGGTACAACATATATAGTCTGGAAGATGATTGCATTGGAGTGAGCTCAATTACTGGGATAAACCATGTGGTGAAGACATAGCCAAGTATTTCACACTCGTGGATTTAAAATTAGTAGTCCTTTGAGTTACTCTGTAATGACTTTACAATGATATCTTTTGAAAGTAACACAGAAAGAAATCTGACTTGGCAATTTGTCTGGTTCTGGTGCATGGCTTGGGACAGAGATAAGGAAGGTCTTCAATTCTGGAAGAGTATTGGGAAGAAGAGGGTATTACGTGACAGGAATCTCCATCTGATGAAAATCTAATTTCTCAATTACTGCACAGTCACAGCTGTTCTTAAGGTATCCTTCAAGGAAGTTAATCGGAAGCAGAGCTGTGGGCTAGCCTCTGGGCTCTCTTTGTAGCTCTTAAAGCATCCTTTTGAAATGGTCTCTTGGAGATGTTACGTGGAAGCTTCACTGCCCTTCACAAACCTTCACAGGGTTGCAAGAAGTGTGCTGGGATGTGCACTACTACAGTGAGTGAGTGAGTTACTAGTGAATTTGAGGGAGGCTTTTAGGAGCAGGTTTTTTTTCAGGCTACAGTTCCAATGTTAGTATTGGTCACCATTGGAGGTCACCATGTTTTACATTGTGTCTAGGTGGCTATCCTGAGTGCTCTTGAATGGAAGGTAATTGGGATATTACAGTCAGGGGTAATAAATCTGCAGGAAGTTCTCCTGCATTATATAAGTGAGGTCTTATTTCTGTACTAGCACTGCTTTGCATGTGTACTTGCGTTACTTTGGAAGCATTTTATTCTAATTTCTGTTATTACTTTTAGAAACAAATTCAACTCTTACTGTAACATTAAAACCACTATTTTATGCCAGAGAAAAATATACTTGTAAGTTAAGAAAGGAGGAAGAATGAAATGGCACTGAACAATAGGGTAATGCATTCTATGCACACTCAGACCTCTCCCTGCTGACTGGCTTCTGCGCAGGGAGCGAATGCTTTTGCTTTGTGTCCAGACTGCAGGTTTAGAGGCGAGAAAGCAAAACTGCACATGTTCTGTGAGGAGGAACAACACCACAGATTGATCCAGCTCAGAAAGAAGGGAATGTTTTCTCCCAAACCATTATATTCACAAATTCTGGATCAGCACAAGACTGCATAGTTGCACCCTGAATGTTTTTTGGCCAAATGCTTCTTTACAGAGTGTGGGTATCGATCTAAGTAAACCAGTGTAAATGCTGCTCTGTCCAACTAGCACAGTTTTGCTCCCGAGCACTGGGAGCAGGTGGTGGGAGGTTGTTTTGATGAGGTTAGGAAGCTCCACCCCTCTTTCCCTTAGCAGCAGCTACCCTGCGTCAGCAGTAATTGTGTGCCTTGCACTGCTTTACAGTGAGGGTGAGTGCAAAAGATACATCAATATGAGGTATCAAACAGAGCTTTAGATGTTCCTTTTAAGTGGCCGCTCATTTCCTTGAGCCATAACATGGGCTAAAGGTTAACTTACACATTCTTCGTGGAAGAACAGTTTCTTTTTTTGGGAAGGGAGAAGGAGGGGGGAAGGGCGTTGTTTCATACTCTTTCCTACCTATAGACTAAATGTGATGTACAGTGCTGTTCATGCAGATTTATTTATTTTTCTCCCCCCACTGGATTACGTGCTAATCAGTCTGCGGTGCAGTGGAGCTAAAAGAGAAACTGTTGCCTAGCTATAGCTGGGCGGCTCTGCGAGCGCCCGAGACCCCGGAGCCGAGGACCGACGCCGCTGCCGCGCTCCGGCTCCCGGCGCGGCCCCGCCGCCGCCCCGCCCGCCCGCCCGATGGGCCTGGCGCGGGGGAGCGGCCGCTGTCCGAGGTGCTAGGATGCTGGCTGCGCGTGGGGCCGGGGCAGCCCGACTGTTGCGGCGGGAGAGGAGCCCCACAGCCCTGCTGGCACGCGAAGGTAGGCTTGCTCTTTGTTTGAGAATCCCTGATTAATCAAAAGCAGCATCAACTGACTAAGGCAGCTGGAGAGAGCAAGCCTGCCTGTAGTCACGGGGAGGGGGGGGGGGGGGAGAGAGAGAGAGATGATGGCACGAGCTAGACTGCCTCAGACCTTCTGTATCTAAGTGGCAATGAGAGAGCGTCTTTCCTTCTGCAAGAAGCCATTTGGATAGGATGCTTTCCATTCCTTATATTCCTTTCTTTTTGTCTCCACAGAACATATTCAAATGAGGCACCTTAGAAATCTCAGTGTTAGTGCATATGATGGTGCTGTAATCTTCTATGTTGTAAAGTGGGTAAAAATCATCCCGTTTCTCCTCTGCTGGACCTCAAAGCAGGGTGTTGTTTATACCCTCCCATTATCTGTACCCTCTCTTCTCTGAATGTGGATTTAAAGAAGCAAGCACCTGTCTTCTCTTGCCACTGCATTTTTTTTTTAGAAAGCCAAACTTTCCATGCCATTTTAATCATATGTTAAGAAGATCTTTAATGTAACACACTGACTTGTAGTGATGTCGAATTCTACGATCTGGGCAATTTTGCCAACAAGATTTAATGCACTTTAACTGAAGAAAAAACTGAGCCTAACTGCAAATCTGTTTCTTATGGTGCTGAAATATCCCTTCCGACTGCACTGAGATAACCACAGGAAAGGGCTTTTACAGGCAAAAGTCACCTTTGATTATTGCACTTAGCAGTCCCCGTGGACTTAAATTTTGGTACGTACATATTTTAATACGTTATATAAGCATGCTAATAAAATACGGTGCTAATTAGAAAGAGAAAAAATTACAAAATGAAATAATGAGTAGTCAGAATAGATAATGATGAAGTTGCATGTATTTTTAGGAGGTATTAATCAAGCCATTGCTAAACTAAAAGCTGAAGTCTGGTTTTGTGTACTTCACATGTTGATTGTGCGTGTAATAGAGACATTTTGCAGCTGAATTTTTTTGTTTGTAAAAAGCATGGTTAAATAATTAAAAACATTGTTTGCTATTTTCTGATGAATTAATTGCCCTAATTTCTAACATCTATGTTAGTTACTTAGACACATTGCACAATTAATATTTTACAGCATCTTAATGTGATGCTGGTGGCAATGAAATCTCCATTTCATTTTCTTAAGGAGGAGGAAGAAAAATACATCAGCAAGGAGCGTATTCTTTCTTCTGAGTTCAAATGCGCTCCTGTTTGCATACAGAACGTGTCTGTATATGTCTGTGTGTGGTTTTATTCTTGTTATTCGTAAGTCTTCTGCATAATATTGGGGTGATAAAATGTCATAATTGCACTTAAGTGCTGGCCATTCAGAATCTAGATTTGTAATCGTCCAGCATTGTGTAGTTAGGAAGAAGTATTATTTTCCTCAGGGGATAGAAGTGATAAAAGTGTTACTGTGTTGCAAAGTAAACAACGGCTCTTTACATTCTAGAGTCATAGAGGAGTCATTGTTAGAAAAGACCTTTCCCTTTTCAGAAGGCACTAGCAAGGGAGCCAGAATTTAAGGCTCAGGGTATTTTTTGCAGTTCTTAAAACTACACTGAGCATAACTGTCCCCTATGAAGGGTGGGACATCTGTAGAAATTGACTATTTCTTTAAACCCATGCATTCAAGGATTCTCCTTCTTGAAGGAGCTACTTTTAACCTCTTTAAGTAAAGGGCTTAGCACTACTTAGCTTCAGTGATTTCACCCAGGTGCCAGAGCTCATTCTGTGCAGTATAATGAGGACAAGGTATATAATCTGTAATCCCAGTCAAAATGCAAAGTGTATTTTGTACTTCCAAATGAGTGTAGTGGTTAATTTTCTTTAAATATCTGCATAAAAAGTTGCCAAATGATATATAGTAGGAAACTTGCATGCTATTTCAGAAGGTCTTTCCTCTTTGACATTAGAATTGAATGCATCGCTGTGTGTGAATGCAGTAATGCCAGCTCATTGTTAAGAATGAGCAGGGAATGCAACTCTAAAAAGCATGTCCTAGAAATTTGTCTCATCACACTCAACTGTTCAGGTATTTCAAAGTTCAGTTGGTATAAAGCACAGTTAAGATAAGAGACAGAGTTCTGCCAAGTAGTCTGTAGTATATTTTTCCATCACCGATTTATTTTTTTATTTTTTTTTTGGTTGCAGTGAAAGTATTCTTTGTACACCCAATACCATTAGGTCCTTATTAGTGCTGCTGTGGTCAGCGGTTTGTGAAAACTGGATATGGCTGGTCTGTCTACTTTGCTCTTATTGCCTTACAAGAAACTAAAATGCAACAGCTCAAACTCGAGGGTTGTGCAGAATCCACTGAATTTAGTGGAGGGAGTTGACAGGTAATGTGAAAGCAGATGTGTCTCAAAGAGAGGAGGCAGTATTTGGAAGGGAGATGGGCAGGACTGGAGAGTTGTGTAGACCTTTATAAATTAGGGGTTGGACTCAGGACTTTGGGCAACCCCACTTGTGTGTTTCCAGGCTCCATTCTCCTATGTTAAAATTTAAAAAGGAAAAATAATATCCCTCTCTTTGGAAGAAGGCAATCAGTGCCTTTGTCATTACTTCAAAAAGCTCCTTCAGTTTAACGTCAGCATTGCCAATTTTCAATGCAGCACAGCTGCAGCTTACGGCTGTCAAGCATGCTGTAAAGCAACTGATGTTTTGGGGATCCTCGTGAATAAGAGGGGGAACTGTGTGTCTGAATATTAATGTATAGCACTGCTTTGATACTGTGATACTGGGTCGATTATGCCTCATTTTCTGAATTCATTATTTTTGCACACTGATGTATGAAAAGGAGGTGGGTTTGGGTTTGACCAGAAATGCTGTATGTTTGACATCAAAAGCAAACAGTTAAATTAGAAGTAAGGTATGCAACAGTCTGGTGAAGCACAACGCGTCACTCCCCATAGAAATTGTATCTGAATCGATACAAAGATCTTGTATTTAGTTATGTAAATATTTCTAGGCAAACTGGTAAGGGGACTGCTTGACCTTGGAAGTAAACCAGATGCATTGGCAGGGAAGAAGAGAAAAATCTTGCTTTACTCCTCCCTTGCTGACAGCTGACTGCACAGTGCGAGCTGCTCTGTGGTCCTTTGCCAGTGTCCCTCTGATCTGGGAGTACCTGGAGGGGCCAGTGAACAGGATTGGTTGTTTTGTGTTGTGTTTTCTTCTCTTCTCTTCTCTATGAGGTTTCGCACAGTGTGAGTTTGACCTTTAAGAGCAACCTGAACATGTTGGAGCACTCCTTTGTGTCCTTGTACTCAGGTGAATTTCCAAAAATGTTCATGTTCAGTGAACACTTGCAACAAAGTTCCTCCCATCAATTTCTGGTCACTTCTCAGTGTGTTGGCTTCAGTAGCTGAAATCCAGGGCTTTTCATTCTCTCTGCTGTCTCCTACTGTTCCTTCACGATGAGGAGGGGAAGAGAAAGAAGTTGTCAAAAGAATTTCCCAAACAGAGCAACTCACAGTTACAGTTTTCTAGGACAGCTTGGTTTCAGAGAACAAAATGCACTGAAAACAATGTCATTGCAAATACGCTGGTGACTCTCTATGGTCCTTGTTACCAGCTAACAAAATACCTGGTGGCAATGTGCATGTTAAGGGGGGCCAAAATGGTGGTGCCTCACCTACACTTTATATTACTTATTTATCAACTTGCATTTGCATGTTTTTAATCAAATATAAATGTACTCAAACAGAAGCTTGTGCTTGTGTCTGCCCTGGCAGATGGTAGGAATTGCTCACTGCCTGAGTTTACCAGTCAGCAGAACCTTTGATCAAAAGTTGATCAGTGCTGTCCACACATTTTCCAAGGAGGGTGGCCAGAAAGCAATGCATGCAGCTCAATGGAGCACATGGATTGGCTATGGCCTATTGCAGTCACAAAGCGCATTTACTAAGGTAACATAGTTTCTCTGAAGTGATGTTAATACCTTTAAATAAAATAGGTCATAGTGTGCTGTACAAGGAATACTAATACTGGAAAAATGTTTACAGTAATTAGGCTTTTTGCCCCAGGTCTTTGCATTTTTATTCCCTATTTAAGTGTAGCACCCACAACTGTACAATATTAGTAAATGCAGAGAGGCTGTAAAATACCATGCAGGCAGGAAATACATGAGGTTTTAACTAGAAAATGCTTGCTACTGGTATAGAGGCTTTTCAAAGTTAGTGCCATAAATGCTGATTCAAGGTTTTGAAATATCTGACAGTCCTCCAACCCCTTCTGGGAATACTCCAAACTGAATTTGGTGTCATGAGCATCAGTAATCACGGGAGCTAAGTAGCTACAGTTGCTAAGTTCTATTGCAGGATTGGACCCCTGTTAAGACAAAGAATATATCTTGATCTATTTACTAAATGTTATGTAAATTGTTGCCATTCTGCATGACTTCAGTAAGAGAAAAAATCAGTGATAAACCAGCATATAAAGTATCTGGTCAGTGCATGCAGCAAAATAAAGGCATTTTATTCAATCTTTTTTGCAATAAGAATGACTTTATCCTCTCATATGAGAAATAACTATCATAATGAAAGGAGATGCAGCATATCTGTAAGTGTCAGCTTATTTTTGACCTCAGAAAGGGAAAAAAATGAGAAAAAAATATGCAGTATTGTCATCAAAGAGAGTGTGCAGCAGATCAAGTTGTATATGTCTTGGGGAAAAATGAATCTGAACTGCATTTATTGAAAGCCTGCTGAAGTTTTCTTCAGTATAAAACTTCATATTATATTTCAGAAGTAAAATCTGGCCCCTGGAGAAATAATGGCAAAACTGCCATGAAGGTCACTAGGGTGGGGTATCTCTGTTGTCCAGGTTTATCTGAATTTAATTCAACATGCAGAAACTAGGTTTTACTAGAAGTCCAAAATGGAAAATATAGTCAAATAACCATCTACTGGGGAAATGACCCAGACTTTAACATCAAAAAACATATATAAATACTGTATGAAGAGTGTGGAGACAGTGAAGTTAGAGCTGTTGATGCTGTTAGCATTGGTTTTAATCAGGTAGGCTTCATGCTGTAGACAGAGACTACCAGGACTATGGTATATGGACTTACTTTTCTTAATCAGAGAGGTTAGGGATTGGTCTAAAATGATGTCTGCTGAAGCATCAGTAACATTGATAGTGTCTGTTTAGCTCATTTTCAGCTTCACAATTCTCTTGTTTGCAGATATGGTGCCACTTATGGTAAATATATAGAATGGCTCAATACATATTGCAAGCCCGTGGAGTTTTAGCTACTTCCAACATGAAAGCTGTGTGAAATTGCATGCATGCACACACATTGAGCTGCTCTAAGACCTCACTTACTGGTTTTGCCCTTCTGGGATTAGTAGGAAATACCTATACCCATGCCTGAAAATACTTTTTAGATCAATTTAGTGACCCTGATCATCAGCCTTACACTCATATTCGGGCTTAGTTGATAGAAAAGGATATCTTGGAAGGCAGAAGAGGTGATAGGAGCAGACCTTTTGCATCCTCTGAATCTTCATTATTTTAACAGTCAGGTTACCACTGTACAGAAATAATTTTGATATGGAGAGCAAGGGAAACAATATTGATGTACTTTTTAAGTATTAACTGCCTGAAACCACCTGCTTGTTGTTGATTCAGGTAATCAATGGGGAAGTAAAAATTTAAAAGGTGGAAAAATATTTCTCTCCTTTTCATCCTTGCGGATGGATATAAAAGCATTTTGTTCTCATGTTCAGGGCTGTGTCTGGAGGCCCAGGGTGGATTGATAGAGTATAAGAGATTTTAATTTATTTATTTTTTTTTATTTTAATCATTGCCTGGCCTGGTCAGAATTTTGCTTGTCTAACAGTGTAATAAAGATTAGAAATGTGGCAGTATACTAGGAAACAGAGGAAAGATTTTTCTTGCTGATTATGCAGGGACTCTGCCCTAAAATCTGTGTGCAGACAGATACTTATTGACTATTCAGTAAGATCACTTCTAGTTGCAGTACTGGCATGGTTCTCGGGCAAATTCCGAGAAGTCACACCATCCTTCTTCAGGGAAAGGAAGGATGCTCTAGTAGTGAAAAAGCTAAACCTGCCTTTGAGAGCTGAGCTCAGCTGCCAGGTCACTCAGTTATGCTCTGCATTGACTTTGTAAGATGAGGACCCCGCTCACAGGCCTGTGTGAGGATGGTGTCACTTAGGATCATATGTCTCAGGACTTTACAGTAATCAGTATTTAAAATAAGATGGTACAATTCTGTTTTCTTAAAGTTCTGTTTTACTTGTTTTATAAGTAGCCAATGCAGTTGTACAGAATTTTGCTAGCTATGTTTCTTGAAATTATACCTCACATTTAGTCACCTGTCATATTTACCCATGTCTAGACACCAGAGTTCAATTCCCAGGGTGTCTGCTGCTGAGTGGAAAACCTTTGGGGCGTTTCTGAGAGCTTTTAGGCTGCCTGCCATGGAGCCAGGAGTGACCAGGATCTAAATGTGTCTGTGTCCAAGTGTCTGTAATACCTGTGGAAGAAATATAGAAGGCTAGAGAATTCGGGGCCATTAGAGTTCTGAAGATCCCAGCTTAGCTGGGAATTCTCATCTGTTGTTTGAGCTTCAATAACTGTGTCGGGCAACAGATGACCAGGACATAGGGGTTCCTATCTGTATTACTAAGAAACACAGGAAACTATTTCACAACATTTCTTTCTGGATTTTGAACCTGAAAAAAATTTTGAACTTTTTTGTTCCAAACCATGGAACAGTATTTTCCACCTGAACTTTAGAACATCCTGGATAATAGGGGTTTTGTCTAGTGATGTGCTCTGGTGCAGCTTTATCTAAACTGCAAAAAGGACTTGCTATCCTGGGATGTAAGCCTTTTTAGTCCAATTCAAACCGAGATCCAGGGTGATTGGTGGTGTTGTAACTGAAGGGTATTAAAAAAAGGCAAGGGGTGAGAGAAAATCTTTTTGTTTGGAATTTGAGCAATGTATATGGCTGGATCTGCATTGCTTGCAAAAAAGGGACTTTTGGGTCTTATCTCCTTTTGTCTCGAGTAATGTTGTTCTGTGCTCTGAATTGCTTTGTTTATTATCTTTAGCCAGGAGAAAGTCTAAAAATTTGTCTCTTACAGAGATGTTAATTGCAATTGATACAATCTCGCTGTCATAAACCATAAGCTATTTTCCTACTGATTAAGGTATTCTGTGTTTTTCAACCTGCAGGAAACGTTGCTTTCCTTTGTTCATTATCTCCTGCAAGATGATGAGTTCTAATCAGGAGGAGGTCACTTTGGGAGCTTTTCTCCAGTATATTGAAGATATGGGGATGAAGGCCTATGATGGCTTGGTTATACAGAATGCATCAGACATTGCTCGAGAGAATGATCGCATGAGGAATGAGACAAACCTGGCTTACTTGAAAGAAAAGAGTGAAAAACGCCGAAAACAAGAAGAAGCAATAAAACGGTAAATATTTTGATAAAAAGACGAGTGGTGTGGCAGAGTGAATGCATGGTGAAGGGCTTGCTCTCAGATATGGTAAATATGTGTAGACCTGTTGATTTCAAATCAGCTTGCTTGTAAAAGCAGCACAGAGCATTGGCTCATGTTAGGCTACTAATTGCATATGCTTTATATGATACTGAATGGTTCTGCCTCCCTTAGTGGAAGAGAGTGTTCCCATCCAAATATATTCAGTTAGAGCATGTATGGCATCTTCAGGAGCTGTGGTTCAAACAAACAAAAAGTTTTGGTGTTTGGAACAGGATGTGTAAATCTAGTGGAAAACAGGTCCTCATCCACTTGGCCCTTTCAGAAGCTTTCAGATGAACAGTTGTGTACTGTGTGCCAAGATGAGCTCTTGCAAGACAGGGACAGCCTCATAGGCCAAGATAGACTCTCCTTGAGTTGATGCTTCAAATTTAATAATTTTTCAAATTGCTGTCTGATGTTTAAAAAAAAAAAAAAATCTGTTATTTATGTTTTTCTCACCATTCTGCCTTCTCTGAAGTCAGTAAAAATACTGCAACCATTTAAAGGAAAATGGATCAAGCCCCTGATGGGCAGAACCCTATAATGGCTCTTGAACAATTCCATTGATTTTAATTGAAAGTTAATGAGAGGAGCACTCATATGACCTGGCTTCTTGTGCCAATGGATAACAATGAAATCTCTGCAGCCTCTCAGAGAAGAAAAGAAGGTTGAATGGGATAAATATAAATATTTATTCTACACACATTTGCATATGTTAAAATATATTTTCTTGAGGGGAGGTACAAATTGTCTAATACAGGTTAATCTTCCATCTGAATGCTAAGCTTTTGTATGTTTATACATGGCTGGCTTGGGCGCAAACTGGTAAGAGGTCCTTTGATTTGTTTGACCCCAGCATGAATCTTCTGTATTTCTCTTTAAGGGATTAAATTTAATGCCTTGTCTTGGCTGCTGTACATCCAGGTATAACAGACATGTTGTGCTGTAAATGTTCCAACAACAGCTCTGTACTCTGGTAATTTTGATGGAATGTGAAAAGGAAAAAGAGCAGAACATAGTTTGTCACAGGAGGGAGAAGCAGCAACATAAAACAAAATTATGGCTGCTTTATGTTGCAGGAAGTAGATCTTTTTGGATTGTCACTAATTGGTATCTGTGTGTGTGTGTGTGTGTTTGTATGTAAGAATAATGTGAAATGTAGGTGAATAGTGAGAACCCATGCAATGTGTATTGTGGTACCTTCTGGACTATTTATTTTCTTGTCAGCTGAGCTTTTGGGTGATCTTTAGGGGGATTCAAACTATTGGGGTGTCAAAGGCATAGGCTGCTTGTAGCAGAAGGTATTCTATGCATAGCTTCATGAGACAAAATATTTTTCCTTGCAGTAGATTAATGCAAGAGGGTTTAGGGTTTCCTTTTTATTTATCTGTGCTGGATACACATTAGGTTTCATTCTTGCAATCTTTATTTAGAGGTCATCTCTTTCTTTTGATTACTGAAGAGCAACATAAAATGCAACATTTCCAAGAAGAAAAAGGTAGGGAGACCTACCTCAAAATATTTCTTAATACGACAGAGAGGGAAGTTAAGTTCTAGTTATTTTAAGCAGAGCGAGTATGTGAATCTGTGTCACGTGTTAAGTGAGAGCATACAAAAGTGCTAGTCAATAAATTGCTGTTTTAAAGTAGTGAGATGAAGAGTACTTTCTCATCTTACATTGCTGGCTCTTACTGAGGGAAAAAAAAAATTGCAAATATTTTGTATTTATTGAAACTTAACTATTACATTAATTTACAACTGGTTTAAAAAATATATTCCCCAGTCCTTGTGATAATTTCTTCCTTTGATGATAAACTGTGTTAAACTGTCAATGGATACAGATGTATTT
The DNA here is from genome assembly GCF_028554395.1 of Pezoporus wallicus. Lineage (NCBI taxonomy): Eukaryota > Metazoa > Chordata > Aves > Psittaciformes > Psittacidae > Pezoporus > Pezoporus wallicus. The sequence continues at coordinate 3,353,967 of NW_026640059.1, forward strand.
AGAATACAGCCGTCAGAGTTGACAGCTAATAAGGCTGTGCTCTGGCTGACCTGTTTGCATGCACTTTTCTATGTGTGACCATAAAGGTCACTAAGCGTCAGAACAGGTTTCTTGGGCAGAGAGTAAGTTGTGTGCCTATCATCTGGTTCCTGAGGCTTCTCTACCTAATTTGAATGGCGGTAATAGTATTTCCTTCCTTGTGGTTGGTTTGTATGGTTTTATTTATTGATCTTGGTAAAATGATTTTATGAAGAGCTCTGAATAAGTGCAGATGATTTAGGGCTGAGCCAAACCATGTAATTCTTGCTCATGCTAAACTGAGGCCACTGAAAACAGATCTGTAGTGCTCACATTCAGTCAGAAGACACAAGGAAGATTACCAGCAATATAGTGAGTCTATCAGAGAAACAGCATGTATATGTGTGTGGATTGGAGGCATCAACGTTTCTTGAATATAGTACTCTTCTGTGGGAAACCATGTTTATGGTGGTCTCCTCTACTCTCTCCCCACTTGGCTTATCTCAGTAACATTGAGGGAGTAAATCATATCTATCTGATGAAACACCTTAGGAAATCCTGTCTTCAAGTTTCTTTTTCCATCTGTTTGCTGCGTAAACTTAGAGAGGGAAAATGAGCTATTTGTAGTCCATACTTCGTAAGGGAAACTAAAAGCAGTGGCAGACCAAGGGAGAACATTGATTCGACTAAAGGAACCATGATGTCTGAAATCACTTAGGCTGAAGGCAGTTGAGTCGGCTCCCTGTAGTAACCTCCAGAGATTCATCCAATACCACGGTGTCTATTGAAACATAGCAGTCAGAAAAGGTAAAGTAGAATTACTGATTCCTTCTTTTTTCTGTACTATATTCCTTACGTCTTTACCTTATCTTGGTGGGAATTTTTATTATGCCTGATTCCTAATAGTGTGGCCTAGATAGCAAGTGGTGCACATGTGCAGTGTGGTAACAGTGCTACCAGTCTGGAGAATACTGACAGCTGAAAACAATCTCCTTAGCAACAAGGGAGTCATCCCCTGTGATTAACTGCAGGTAGATTTTGAGCAGAAGAGGGGGTTTCAGCAAACACTCTCCTTTTGCTTATGGGAATCAAAAGAAGGCAGCTATAAGTCTTTGGCACCTACCAAAAATTACCTAATAGTCTGTTTATTTAATTTTTCAAGAAGCTATTCAATTTCAGTGTTCAGATGGTCTCTTTTATAAGAAGGCTGATCATGTATATTAACAACATAATAATGAGTAATTTATTATCTAATAAAGTGGTGGTATTCACACACAACAGTATTTGGAAGCAGCTGTTATTTACCTAAATCATCTCATAACCATGCTGAATGACTTAAAAGTTCATTGAAATGCATTAGTCTGAGCAGTTTGGAAACAAGATCTGATGAATGACCTAAAAAGAAAAGCTGTTTGATTGTACATTTTGCCTTCCTAAGGATAAGTTGCCTGTGTTCCTTCAGCAGCACTGATGTACCTTCCATGTGATTGCTGCCTCATCATGTGTGGTTCTGATAGGTTAATTGTGGGGAAAAAATGTATGGATCTATGGTACATTGCAGGGAATAAACGCATCATATTGGATTGAGGGGGAGGAAAAAGGCAACTAGTCTTTGTCTGATCTTGCTGGGCTGAGTCAGCTGATCTGATCTGAATTTCTGACCTAATTTTAGTGTGGTATTTAGCGATCATGCAGAGAAAATAAGGTTAATGTGCTGATCAGTAGCTGAGATTAAGCCACAAAAAAAGTATGTTAGTATATGTATTTTGGACCTAATTTTTAGACCTTTTTACTTCCATCTTTTTTTTGTCTGGTCTCACTACTTGATCATTGTCTGTTTATGAGGCTGTGTCCAGACCAAGCGAACATACTGGCATATTGCCCACAGAGCTTATAAATTGCAAATACGGTTATGAAGCGGTATCATTTTCACTGGCAATAGAGTTGCAATACTGTGAGATGTACATTTGCTATGATACAGTATCTGCCATAGGCAGCAGTTTCTGGGAACAGAAGGTAGATTTGCCTCAGCTGTTACAGGTGCCAAGGAAAAGGTGAGTATTTTGAGTTTATATCAGGCAGCTGTTAGAATGAGCAGTTGCTTTCTGACTCATCCTTAATTGAAATGTATATATTTAGGTACTTTTCATCTGTTATACACGGTCTTGTGTGGATGCTTCACCAGTGCTTTAATTGTATAAATACAAAATCTTGGTAAGAAACAAGTAATGAACCCTACACCTCCTCTGAAGGCTAAGATGTTGCATTAATCATAGGGAGTGGCTGGGGTTGTACACTTTGGTTAGGAGGTGTATGCTTTCAGAGTTCTGGCTTCTAGTCTTTAGGTGTCTTTCAAGCTGCTGTTTCTGTCAGGGAAGTTGTCATTTTGATTTGTAACGCTATGAAGATGTGACTGCTCTGGTGTAAAGCCGATGGTGTTAGTGGGCATGAATTTTTTTCTGCCAGATCATGGACTTGGCCATGAAAATATTTATTTCTACTTCTAATGATTTCCCTTATTTGTAGCTCATTCTCAGTACCTAAATGGTTCTGTGGAAAGCCTTGTTTCTACTTGTTGAAGGAAGTATCCAGACAGATGCTGTCAAGAGGAGGAGCTTTTAGGAGCACTCTCCTGAGCTAAAGCTAACAGAAATGGGCCAGCCAGTCAGTGGGAGAGTTAAGCTCTTGTAATAAAGAAGGAATTGTAATGAACAGCTGTCATCCTGACCTCTCCTTTCTTTGGAAAATCAAATACTGAAGACTAACCCATTGGCAAATGTAAGATCCTATTTTTCTCTTTCCTTTTTGTTTATTTATTTAATTTTTAAGGTTGTGAAAGTAATCTAAATCAGATTTTATCTGTCTGTAGTTTTCTGTAATTCCTGTCCTTAGGTTCATTCATGAACAAGACAAAAGTTATATGTCCATCAGCTAACAGTTAAGTGTTATCAAGTTTGGGTGACAGCAAGCAAATATGAAAAGATTTCTAGGCATGGGATTGTTCACTGCTAAAATCTCTGTTTAGCTGAGAAAACGTGTGTAATGTTAGAGTATATGGACATGCTGAGGAATTTCTACGAAGAGATTTCAGCCAGAATAAAAAGTAACCTAAGTAAAAGAATTTCATTATCAACTTACTGTTTATAATAATATCTCTAGATCAGAAAAATAGGTGAAAGAATGTTTCAAGTACTGTTTCTTCTTTTTCTGAACATTTGTCTGTAGTTGAGATTTTGCGTAGTGAACTTCAGATTTCTAAATTTGCAGGAATATTTGTGCTTGCGAGATTATAATTTGCTTATAGCCAGACCTCAAGAAAAAGGTGAAGGAAGCGCAATAAATATTTTGGATCATGGCAAGGTGCTCAGTTGAGATATCTGCAAGCGCAGACTCGAGATGTTACAACATACAAGCTTGTGAACCTATTGTTATTGGCTCGGTGTGTCACTATGGGCTTTTCATTGGGGTGTTTTTGTGATTTTGTTTCTTGTTTTTTCCAAATCTGAGTTCACTCAGTGAATGTGATTTTTGGATATTAGGTCAGTGGTATGTGCTCCTTTAATCAAAGGGTGTTTGTTACAAGGAAGTTTAACTGTGGCATTGATTGTTTTCTTTATCTTCCTCCTGGACATGCTGCATACTCATTTCATCCTAGATTAAATTATTGCTGTGATACCATCTTTTTAGTAGAAGTGACTGATGAGGTATGATAGAGACTAATCTTAGTATGATTTCAAAACCTTTTTCTCATGAAAATATCATAGGGTCTCTTTTGAAGTTGTGTTGATGTAGAAAGAGTAGCGTTGATGGCTTTTTTTCATCAAGAGTGAGTAAAATGGTTGTGCAGTCAGTGACCTCCAAATGTATTTTTGTTGCATTTATAAGTAAACAGATGTGATGATCTAGCCAACAAATCCTCCCTTCCAAATGCTCGTATCCATATGGCCGCCTGTATTATTGCCACACAAAGTAAACAACAGACACAATGCAAACTATATTATATTGCTGTTGCTGTTATTCTGAGAAGTTTTATTTTTGGACCGTCATACAACAAATGTCATTTAAAATTTAACCATAGAGTCTGATAGCCTGCTTGGTAATCCTGGAATCTAAGGAAATAAAGTAGAAATAATTGTCAGTTTGGTATTTTGGTATCTAAATCTTGATGTTATTTTCAATAAGTCTTCCAGGTTCTTAGGGCTCCTGACTACAATTTCTACTTTTCTGTGAGGAAATTATATGTTATATGATCCCCTCCTCTTCATCATTCCACAGATTTCTCAGATGTATACTAGTGCACTATGTAAGTGGGTGCATTTTTTCTCAGGATTCATTTGCTATATTTAAAAGCATAATCAGAAGTGTGGGGCCATAGGGAGCCCGGAGGACTTCTAAAGGGGTCACAGACCCCTTTTCTTCTACTTGTTAAAATCCAGTGTCAGTGGCTCCATGCTGTTGGTATTCACAGGCTCTGTGACCACCTGTGTAAATGGAACTGGCCTTGCTCCAATTCCATTCCTACAGGCTCGTGCCTCCTCGGCAGACTGAGTCATTCCGGAGGAGGTCTGTTGTACCACTGGGAGACAGTCCATGGCATACCATTGCTGAGAGATGCTGGGGGATATATGGATCTTAACATCTGACTTTTAATCAGTCGTTTCCAGAGGGGAGATTTAGATTAAACATTAGGAAAATTATATCATTCTTCAATATGAGGGTGGTGAGACACTGGAACTAGTTACCCAGAGAATTTTTGGATGTACCATCCCTAGAAGTGTTCAAGGCCAGGCTGGATGAGGCCTTGAGCAACCTGGTCTAGTGGAAGGTGTCCCTGCCTGTGGCAGAGGGGTTGGACCTAGATGATCTTTAAGATCTCTTCCAGCCCAAACCATTCTGTGATTCCAGTTGTATTTCTATTTTTTTTCTCACTCTGTTACCCTTTAACTATAGGATGTGGGATTGTAACCAGAAAGCCCCTCTTGCGAAGACAGAGATGCATTTATTGCTATGGTGAAGTAGGTATTTTGCACAACCCTCTAGGGTTCTGGTGGTGCTGCTATTCCTAGTTAAAGGTTTGTATTTGTTTGGAAAGTATATTATGAAATTGTATAGAGTAGAGCAGAAATAAATAGACTGTTATTGTGAGGACTTGTCCTGGGTTTAAACCATGACAGGACTGAATAAAAGAAAAAAAAGGACTGGGTAAAGAAAAGGAAGACTGTTTTCTCAAGCGTGCCCAGATTGAGTATAACTCATCTAGGATGGACTCCATTAATGGAGAAACATTCGTTAAAACTGCACAATTAATATGCCATGTAATGTTAATGTAAAGTCTAGCCCAGGACTTCTGGCAAAATTGATCTGTCCTGGTTCAAGGCTTCCAGTAACAAAAAAGCACTCCATGCTGAAGTTCACTGGCACCTGACAACTGTTGTAACTGCCTGTGACCTGAATTAAGAATTCATGTTACAACCTGAAGGACAGATACCTGTACAGAAGGCATGCTGAAAGTAGTCTCATTGCCCATAAGTAGCAAAATTGCAGCTAGCCACACTCCTAGATGTGCACACATGCATGTTCAGCCACATGCACTTTGGAAATTCTGCCCAAGTAATAAACACTGGGAACAAGCATCACCAGTCTGAGAAGCCAGCAGAACTAAAGGCCTGTGCTAGCGTTAGAATAGTATGAGTGAATCTTTCTGAGCCTTCAGGAAAACCCATTGTTTAACAATACCTGTTCATAAAGCTGAAGAAAAACAAACATGTTCTTTGAGCGAAACAGCTCAGTGCATTGTTCTTTGTGGGAGTGTAAATCATAGCTGCTTTGGCTGGTTTTAATAATAGTAAAGGTTACTTAATGCCCCACCCAGCTGGCAGGCATTTGTTCCCTTTGCATGTTCTCAGCATCCTTCTGGCAGGCTGCGCATGCTTCTCTATTTTTATTTATTTTCCTCCACAGGAAAGCACAAATATAGTATGGTGCTTGATTATTTAATTGGGATGTTTATTTTCTTAAAGAAGAGTCTGCTCCTGGCTATATCCCTGAAATCAGAGAGCCTCAGTACAGACCACCTCTGCAGCAGAAGCATCTGGTGATGGGCATCTTGTTGCCGAGTTACACTACATCAGTGGCTAAAATTTGTATGGAAACAGGAATGTGCATGTTCACTGATTAGATTTTTATGCAATTGGATTAAGATGGGGAGTAAGGAGAGATTAGAGAAGAAATGGATTGCAGAGACATTACTAGCTGTAGGTTTTGTAGTTAATTTGAGTTTCCTTTTATTTTTGCTCCTGGCTTTCCACTCTAATTTGACTTGCAATCCTAAGTGAAGTCAGTTTAAAAAGAAATATATATAAAACCAAACAAACCCCCAACAAAACAATCAAAAAAAGCCCCCACCCTGTGGTGTGTGTTCTCTGCAAAGGGCCTTCATCAACAACACAGAGCCAGCAGCCATCTACTGTGCTGAGAGGCCGTGGTGGAGCTGGTGTGGGGGTGACACTACTCAGGCCCCAGGGAGCACTGCACTGCTGGCGATTGGCAGTGCTGATGCTGCAGCTCCCCATACGAGCTGATAGGAGCCTTTGAATGAGCAAAGGGAGCTGGTTTGGTCCCACAGAAAGCAGTCAGAAGTGCAATTGGTTTTTATTTTATGTTTTATTGCACAGCACCCAAGGACCCTAAATGGAAATTGGATTCCTGCGAAACACTAACCCAGTGCACGCAAACAGCACAAAGACAGCTCACAGTGTGAGTTGAAATTGTACCCAACAGGTGATTAAAGGGACAGCTGAAGAGTTAGGGGACTGCTCATTTCCTTCCCTATATTAGTATGGCAAAGAGTAAGCTGGAGTGTATCCCCAGTGGTTGAGATGAATACATCCAGCAGTACTCTGAAAGCTAGAGAGAAACAAACGCTTCCAATAGACTCTGGCAGATGCTTCTGGAACGTGTCAAGATTGAGAAGGCCGCAGCCAGCTAAATCCCTGCCAACAAGCATGTTACTTGACAAAACTGTAACATTTTAAAAGATCAAAAATGAGAGTAACTGTAGGGTTTACCATAAATTAATAAGATTTACTGGAGTTTAATCTATTTCTCCTTTTGGTGGATTATATAGGGCGTATCTCACCAGTAGATCTCTGCTAGCTGAGGGCACTTTAGTTATTAGTTGAGATCACATGTTAGGAGCCATTAAGTGAATTGCTTTGTACAGCCTTTCCCTGAATGCCAGGGCAAATGCAGTATTTCATACCCTTAGCTAATTTCATGCTGTAATTTAATTTCTGAAACATACTTTTAATTGAATCTTTAAAGACAAAAGGAAGCTGCTGAGTCCTTTAGTATTGCAAAAGAGATTGTTTAAAAATGTAGCCCATCTAGAGAATAATCTCCCATAATTAAACTTAAAGTTTGTTTTTCTTCTCTGCATGCAGCTATGGTGAAGCAAATGCCTGCTGTCTGCAGAAAACTCAGGGCTGAAAGAGAGGTATTGAGGCACATGAGAAGTTATTTATCTTATGCTCAGCTTTGTAACTCTGACATGAGGCAGTCCTGCAGCCCTCCACATCATGCAAGTCTGAATGAGTAAACAAAGAAAGGCTAATTAAAAAATTAGTCTGCTAACACCAAAATCACATTAGTAGGAGCTCTTGAGCAGTGACCTCATTTTTCTAACTTTTGGTAATGAGATGAACTTGAGAGAGGTGTCAGCAATTTTGTCATAAACAAAACCAAGTAGCACAACAAAACCGGTTGTTTGCATCTTGAAGCTGCAGCCATGATTTTTGTGGTTTGATTTTGATACTCATCTTCCATAAGCAGAGAGATTCAAAGCAGTTTCACTAAAAAATCCATATAATCCGTTATGCAATTTTGTTATGGGAGAAACATCTTGATTGGATCAGTAATGATGCAGGTCTTCAATTTTATGGGCATCCGATTAAAAATAATAACAGTCAACATTAAATGCACTCTAATGGAGAGGAAATCCTGGAGCATCACTTTGTGTTTTAGTATTCTGATTCCTTTAAATCAGCAAGAGATTTGCAATGGAGATTTTCCCTTTTATTGCTATTGGAGAAAAACCTATGATACACAATAGAAGTGAGATGTGTATAGGGACATGAAGAATTTAAGTGGAGTAAGAAGCATAAGATTAAAAAAGAGAAGGATCTAAAATTAACCCATGAAGCCCCAGCACAGTATCTTCTAATAAAGGGAAAGAACAAAAGCAACCCCTTGTTCTTTATGTGCTGGGAGAGCTCCACACTCCCAGATGCCCCGAGTTGGTAGCAATTACAGGCATGAATGGTGCCGTAGGTTTTAAGACCAGTGCCTTGTAAGTGATTGAAGAGTTTGGAAGTGGGAGTAGCGATAGGGAAATCCATTTGGCTTTAGCTCAAATTTAATTTTTTTTTTTTTTCTGAAAGGAAGCACTGAGAGAATCAGTTGTCTTTTCAGTACAGGTTACCCCTTTTCAAGCACTTGTGCAAAACTTATGGAGACAAAGGTCTAACTTTTATTAAAAATTCCAGATGCATTGAATTGAATGAAACTGCCTGCATTTAGGTAACTGCTCAGAGGCTCGTGTGCTCACTCTGCATGGTTAGGAGCCTGGTAAATTTTTGCTGAAATGTTGCTTGTTCAGCAGTATCTGAAATTATTTCAGGACTTGGATGTATTTTCCCTTGGAGCAGTAGCACATGTGAAAATCACCTGAATGTGTAGTAAATGCTAAAGGTCAAGGTATGCCAAAAGTCTTTGGGCATTTAATGTTAGATCCTGGCACCATGGGGAGGTTCCTAAAAGCACAAGAGCATTGGTGCCTTGCTGGAACTGACCTCAGCCAAGTAAAACAGTCCAATGGCTGTCTCTACTGAAACAGAATCATCTCCATAAACCTGGCTTTGGGTTGCAAGTAGGCCCAGCCACATTCCATCACTGAGTTAGGAATGACAACCTATGTGATGCAGGTTTTCATCAGCTTGTTAAATTAGCAAGCCACTTCATTTTGGTACCAGACATTAGAACTCTGATGATGGGTTTCCTACCTCAGTGCCAGGAACATCTTTCACAGGAATCTTGCGTATTGACTATCAACCTGTGGACGTTAAAAAAAGCAATTAATGAATTTTAGAGTTGGTTTGACATGGGTTTTGTTATTTCACTGAAACAGTTGTCCCCATTCTTCTTTCTAGCAGTTATATCTGTGTTTAGAGAGCTGAAGCAGAAATATGATTTTCTGTGTGTTTAAATGGAAAAGGTTGCTGAAATTCATGTGCTGAAACATATGCCAAATATGCAGCTGCTTTCAAAGGCTGAACTGATCATGTTTGTGTTGTGTGGCTATTGTTTTGAGATTAAAAAAATTTAGTCGGCATATCACAAATACCATTTGAGAGATAATTTAGAATATTTCAGCTTTACATCCAAACTGTTAGGCTAAGCAAAGTGCAGCGTTTTTTTCCTATGCAGTCATATTCCTGCATTGTTAATCTGAATTCGGCTATGTCTGTGATGAAGCAGATCAAGAGCTGCATATGTACTTGCCATGGCAACCCCTGTATCACATGACACATGCACTACTTGAGCCAAAGAGCTTCATGGCTTATTAAACAGGCCTGCACAGACCCAGACACACACCATTTTGCCATGTGACTTCTCTTGACCCTGGCAGCTTTTTAAAGGGGAACTGTATTTGAGCATCACAGTGTTTTCATCAGCATCAACTTGCCCAAGTTCCTTCCTCTCCTCTTAGATGCTGTGCTGAGATTTTAAAATATCGTAGAATCATGGATTAATGTTGACAAAACTCTGCTTATAAGTGTTTTTTTTTGTGTCATTTAAAAAAACTCCGTGTGGAAATATAAAGTAGTGGGTTTGGGTGTTTTGGTTTTTTTTTTAATTAGACATTAAGGGGTTCTTTAGTGCAGTTGAGTGAATGATATCTGCTTTTCTTACTAGATTTTGGGAGAGTAAAAAAATAAACAAACAAACAAAAAAAAAACCCAAACACAACTCTGGTTCATTCCAGTATCAACAAAGCATTCCTGAAACATTTGCCTGAAAACATCTTTGCTCCTTGCTGCTTAACACACTTCCTCTTAGACCTGATGATGATGATGACAATGATCTCTAGCTCCTCACCTAGCAAAATGTAGCCTGATACAAGTTTTTCCTAACTTGATTTGTTTAAGAGAGGTTATTTATGGCACTTGATTGGCAAATCTGAGGGGCTGCAACCTGAACAGAATGAGTAGTGATGACTGAAGAGAAGCTAAGAGGTAGGTCTGGAGTTGAGCAAGTAAGTCTGTCTGCACCTTATTGTCCCCAAAGGGAAGGGGAAAAGCAGAAATGCAGTCTTGTCCCAATTCCATTGCTGAAAAGCAGGTGCAGTGTATGTTGCCTCTTGTCATCTCTACTGCCCACTGGCACTGTTCTGTGCTCAGAGAAGAGCTGCTGGAAAACTGATTCCATACCAAAACATCATGTAGTGGAAAAGAATCCCTTTCCTATTCTGTTTGCATTTCCTCTGTTGAATGCCTGACTGAAGTGTCATGGGTTTTCTTTATTATCTAGTTAGAACCTGAGGTTTTTGTGGCAAGCACATAATTTGAGCCCAGATACATCGCCAGGTGCCAGACTGAAATGGAGAGCAACACTCTGCACAGCAGCAATACATTTTGGAAACTGTATTGGTCTTAATTGCCCCAAAAAGCCCAGAAGTTATTTAGTCTTCTATGTCTGCTGTGTAGATACAATATACAAAGAGTTACAGAGAAACCAAATCCCAGGTCCCTGTGTTGAAATGAATAGGGAATTATAGTGTTGCTTTTGAACTTAAGGAAAACCTGTTTTCAATGTCCCTTTCCAGCCTGACATTTTCATCTTCATGTCTGAAGTAATCAGTAAAGGTGCGAATACTTAAAATTAACACTATTCAGCTAATAGACTGCTGATTCCTTGTGTTCTGTTTCAAATGAGTTTATTGTTTGGTTACCATTTTGGAGATGATCCACAGTAAGGGAACAATAACCTGCTTTGGGATTTAATTTGGAGAGGTACTTGTATATAAATTGATCATTAAACAGAGTAGCAGAATTGTGTTTATTAGAGGCACAGATAAAAAATGTGCTCTCTTCTGATGTGTACATCCATGCAGCTCTGCTAGTGATTGTACAAAGATTCTAATGCAAAATCAGCATTTGAGTTAAGAGACATTATAAGATGGTGTGTACTAAAAAAATCTTTTGGCAGAATAAGGTATTTTAAGTTCCTGTTTTAATTGTATTTTTATGACAATACTGATTTTCAGCATATTTAACTACTTTGTTCTTAATACCTTCTCTGATACTATTAAGAGGGAAAGAGAACTTAGACATCATTTCTTTCCTAGGAAGGCACTGAACAAAGACACTGCCCATTCCACTGAAATGTGGTGAAGATTTTGACAACCGCTCCTGGCAGTCTGCTGCTGCTGCTGCCTTGTGCTTGGTCTGCAGGAGTGGAGCAGTGGCAGCAATATTTCCCTTTTGGTGTAGAGGCAAAGAACCAGCTTTTCAGAATTTCTTCATGCCTACAAGTGGGATTGCATTTTCAAAAGCGATTACCAGAATCAAATATTTTTTGAAAATCCCTGGCCCAAACCTCTCTTCTATTCCAGAATTTAAAATTTTGTTTCTTCACTTAAATATTGGGAGTTTTCCTATCTAAAAGTTTGTATTTAAACGATAGGCTTCTATATTGTGTTTATGTGTCGTTGTGGCTGTGGAAAAGGCTATTTAGGCTCATGACAAAATATTTTGACTAGCCTCTTCCTAGTTGGTCATCTGTTTGTCCTCAGTATATGTTTATTGTGTATCATCTTCCCAAGAGATTATAAACAAGATGGTAGCTTTCACTAGTTGATCTAGGCTATCATTTAATGATGGGCCAATCTACGAGGTTCTGCACAAAAGGGGTTTGTCTAAAATTTATGGAAAAAATGCCGTTACCAGAATAAATCAGAAAAAAAAAAAAAGCCCAATAACTTCATTACAAGACAGTTAAGGTTGCTAAGAGACAGAATATAATTATCTGCCAATTTGTTTACCATTCCCAAACACTCAGAAGGGCGAGAGCTGTGGACTGCCCTGAATTCTATGCTATGTGCAAAATAAACGGAATGTATTTTGTTGTCACATGCAGTTTTCAGAAGGGCATATGAAAATGACACAAGACCTGTAAGTCTGACCTGTGGTTTTTTTTTCTGACTGTATAATGTCAACTATTTTCATTTCCCTCTCACTCCTGAAACCTATATATATTGCGTGTATTTCAACTGATAACATAGAAAATGTGAAAAAATTAAATGTATAAACGTCCAATATTTTAGGAAAAGACAGTTACACTTCCCTGGAAATGATACATTCTTGCTTGAATAGGAGCAGTGTTCAGTGCTCCTGTATCATGATTCCATTATTGATGTATGCTGATGTTAATTTAAACTTGACCGGCATGAGTCATTGACTCAGTTTATGTTTCTTTTTCTCAAATGTTTTGTGTTGTGCTTGCACTTTGAGATAAGTACTGCAATTTATTTGGGTGCAAAGCAAGTTTGTGCCACAATGAAGTTTACGTTTGTGTCACCGTAGCAATTATGTAGACAGGATAAGATTTATGCCATACTAAGTTATCCATTTTCTCAGTTTGAAGGGCAGGCATCTAGTAGTTTTAGAATAGGCAGTAAAAAGAATGCTAACACCTTCCACTGCTTTTTCTTTAACAAAGATTCACTTTTAGCTAATGTGAAATGCTGCCTGTAAAACTGAAGAACTCGCCACAATACTGGGGCAATATGCACTTCTGCCCAACCTAATAATAAGCTCAAATCTGCATTAATGTTCAATTAGTAGCTCTGATGTGGTAAAGCATGTCCATACAGGTGTGTTACTCCTTTGTCGGATATTGCTTTGGGAAGGCTGGGGTGAAGGGCTGTCCTGGAGTGTGAATTTTGGCCTCTGCACTTTGCTCCAGTGAGCCTTCCATTCACTGAAGTTCAGCAGGACAGAAGAAAGTAGATGTTTTTACCAAGCTTCAGCATAGCCAGACTGCAGGCCACTTCCCTAGAAAAATTGCTCTGGGACAACAACTGCCAAGCTCTGTTTTTGTAGATGCAGGTAACCTCTTGCCTCCTCTTTAGGGAGACATGACAGAGTTTTAGGGAGATGGCATCAGCCCCTCAGTATCACTGTAGCTTATTCTCTGGTCCTTGTGGCTAGAAAAGGAGTCTTGGTTAAGTTTTAATGAAACACATTGTCTGAAGACTTTATCAGAAGTGACCTAGCTGCAGACACATTGGCCTCTCACAGATGATCATTCTTTTAACTTGCACTGGCAGCAGTTGAGCAGTGGAAGCTGTCATTGTGTAGCCAAGGATTAAGTTCCAGTTGTCCTGTTGAAATGTGCTTATCTCTCTGGAAAGCTGTTTCCTAGGCCACAGGAGCTCAGCAAGGGCTTTCTGTTGGCTGCTTCTTTTCCTTTTGGGATCTCAGTGATCCACTGTCTCCCACATGTAACGTAGACAAAATTGCGTGCTGCCTTAAGAAAAGGAACTGAGCCTCCACCAGTGAAGTCTAGAAGGGCAAAGCTTTGTTGCTGGGTGATCTGTTTTAACTGCAACACCACTACCCATTGAGACACTACATGCTGTGTCTCAATTCAGAAAGCATGTTTTTTGCATGTGTGTGTGTGATAAATTGTTTTCTACTCCACCCCAAACAGGTAGTCAGGGAAAAAATTGTCATTTAAATAATATTTATTTACACATTTGAGCTTCTAGACACACAATTATCAAGATGAAAAGGAATCGGATCTGAAGCTTTACCCCTTTGTGCAGCAGTCTGAATTTCCTAGCTTTTTTCTCTTTTTCATTTTTCAGAATCACTTTGGGGTGTTCTTTGAGAGCAAATGAAATGCAGTGACAAAAAGCAGAAAGAGAGGTTGGCTATTTTCAACCTTATTTGCCCTTTTATGGAAATAAGAGGGAGAAAAAAGCTTTTTTTTTTAGTCCTTTTCTTTAATGGCAAGGTCATCAGAACTGCAAATTTATTGTAGACCTCATTTTATGAAGTGCTTTGTAAAAGACTGAGATAAATACTGCAGCCGTGATGTTGATGCTCTGAATAAGCGATGCTATGTGTACCTTGCTGTTTCTTTGGCATACAGCTTTTCCTACACAATTTCCAATTTTACTGTGTGTAATCGCCAACTCTCCACCTTCATGTTTCAACATGGAGATAGTATAAGTCAAATCTAAAAAAGGAGCTAAATGTCTTTGATACTGAAATTCTTGGAATCACTGTTGCAGAAGGGTCTTTCCCTTGCATGTTTTCTGTTTTGAGATACTGGTGATAATCCTGCCTGTTCTAACTATTATGAAGTCCAGACATTTTAGTTCATACTTATTTGCAAAAGAGACCTTAACTACTTTATGGAATATATAACTGGTTTTATTTAATTAAGGAATGTAAATAATTGTTCCATGCACATTAACAGTTAGTTTACAGATATTTGTGTTAACTACAGTAGTCTAGTTTATGAGTTAATGCATAATACAAGTAGTGTTTTCTTCTAGCATGTCCCCTAGTGCTGTACAGAGTCATGCTAGAACTCCTAGTGCAACATCAATTCCAAGGTTAAATGGCATATAGTACATCTGGCTTAGTTAAAAAATATTTTGTTATTACTTATTGATATAATTTAAAAAAAAAATAAAAATCTTTTATCCTTCCACATATTCATTAATGATATTTTGTATTAAGGCAATGGTGGGAAATTGGTGGAAAAAGCTGTCAGCATATCTGATGACTTTTAACATGCTCAGCACATTTATTGTACTTTTTTGGTACTTAATTGTATCTGATTTCACAAAGTTGCACTAACTTGCCTTGAGCTTTCTATGGCTTGTGGTTGTGTGTGATCTGCAGAGGTGCTTTCCTGAGCTCAAGCCTTCATGCACGCTGAATCTGACACTCATTCTTCTGAGTACATGAAATTTTGCTGGGCAAAGCAAGCGCTGGCTGCTCAGTACATGGATTTGCTGCTTATGCAGTAGCTAGTTTGTATATAAATAGTGTTGTGGTGCCTCCTGCTCCCTGAACCAGCAAGGAGGGAGGCCGGGGGACTGCAGGAGGCTGAGGGAAAGCATTACAGGGGGGTGGCTTGGGTGGCAAGCTCTACAGTTCATCTCTGTGCCAGCTGCAAGTCCCATCTGAGCATGAACCCAGTGCACAAGATAGAGCTGTTTTTTTTCAGTGCTTTAGAGCCAACCTTTTGCACATCAATGCAACTGCTTGTAGCTCCAGAAGAGAGCTGCTGTCACCTGGCATCGGTCTGCAGCCCCTGAGGAAGGGGATTTGTACAAATAGGAACATAACTTCAGGAGCTTTTTTTGAATGCTTATTAACTGTGTTCAGACCAAGCACTGTGAATAAGTTCAGATGTCTGTTGGAGGCTACTAGGTTCTACTTTATTTAACTAAGTAAAAATATTAGCTATAGGAGTTCTTTGGGGTTTTGGGGTTTTCTTTTTGGGGTCTTTGGTGGTTGGAACATAGCTCTGAGCACTTACATTAGTGTTTGGTACACAGGCTGTACACAGTCATCTTTACTTTGTTTAACATGATGGCTCTCAGTGTATTAGCCTTTGAATACACTGCAGAATTCAGCTATTCGGGAAAAGAAACTCGGATGTGCTTATTGTCCTTATAAAGGACTGGTTTTCAAAGAACGTTACATTTGTTCAGATTCTGCTTTTTTATGCTTTGATGCCTGATGGAAAGCTGAACATGAGAACATTAGGAAATCCAGCTGGGGGCAGGTAAATACCTCATACGCTCAACTAATGGAGTGCTCACCTAATAGTGGTGATGAGCAAAAATGCAAGTGCTGCTTTCTTTCCATCAGATCCATTTGGATTTTCTGGCTGGTGTAGATTTCAAAGTAATGGATTCATGGCCTTGATTTTTACAGTAACAATAGTGTTTCCCAAAAGTAATCGGAGAACTTGGGGAAGGTGGTTGTTTTCCACTACCGCAGTACAAGAAGAACACAGTATTTTAGTTCTTCAAACCCCTTGAAACACTTATTATAGCATCTGAATTAGTCCACTGACTTCACAAGTCATAAGCGGAGCCAAATACTGGAGCAGGAAATTGCAGGTGAAGGCAATTCCATTTTGATGCCAATACCTAAAAAAAAAAGACAGAGTGAACAAAATAGCAGAGTCTCAGATTGAGCTCTGCTGCTTTGTCATAGTCTCTTCTGAAGACAATGTCAGGAAGCATTCCTATTAACATACCCACCCTGCTTCACTAACAGGCCTTAAAACTTGCCCAAACTCCTCAGCTACATGCCTGCATTGTTACAGATGGCTAGACTAGCCCTTTGCCCAAGTTAGGATTTGAAGATCATTTGCTATCCTTCTGTTGATAGAGGAGGAAAGATCAGGTTATTGGTAACTGATGTACACCTGTATGTTGCAGTGCAAGCACAAGGTTGTAAAGGCTGGCCTAATTTTTCTTTTCCTCTTAGTTTCTTGTTTGCCTGAAAAATCATCTCCATCAGAAGCTTCTGTTAGCCTATCTGCTGCTTGTTTATTAGGCCTGAAAAGTGGATTAGGCCCACGTATGTTCTTGTCAACTGTGGTAGAAATATTGCATAATGGTGCTTTTTCCATTTCTAATTTGAACAACACAGCACGAACATGCTGATAGGAGCTGCATGCTTTGAAAGGTGCAGGTGGAGATTCCCACAGCTTTCCCTTATTATTGAACAGAGCTCAAGAATGCTGAAAAAAAGGTTGGCTTGAAGAAGATGAGATCAAAACAAGGCAAAGAAACACATAGGGTAAATCATGCAAAAGTAAAAATGTTTCAAGTGTTTAAAATTCTCCTGGTCTAATATCATCAAATGCAGCAAATACTCCAGCATCTACTGTCTTTCTGTGTTTTCTCACTCTAGAGATCACTAGATAATAATTAAGTCTTCCATGAGAAATCTTTTCTCGACTCCACAGTCATCTTTTCCTCCTACAGAAGAATTGAAAAAGCATTACATAGACTTCAAAAAATCTGTTTTGTAGGAAATTCTACATCTTACAATTTTTTTCTCTCCAACTGAAACCAAAATCAGAGTTGTTTGGTTTTGTTTTGGTTTTCCCTGTGAAATGAATTTAAAAGGCAAGTTCCATGCCTTTTTCTTTTGCTATATGTAATTTTAAAATACTGGAATTAAAGGTCACTTCATGTTGAAACATCTACATGTTAAAAACTTCAAATGTCACTGCTGAATACTGATTCAGTGGATATGCTCACTTTTAAGTTGTTTTTCAACATAAAACACTATCAAAATTGGCATAGGCTGCAGAAAGTCTGCTTGCAGCAAAATACTTCATAATTTTCTCACATAAAATATCCTGTCAGAAGATCCCAGATAAGCTCTGGTATAAATGTGAGTTATACTTAGGAGATAAAAAATAAATCAAAAAGTACTGAAAACATTCATTCTGCTTGCTTAAAACAATCACCTGTATCTGTTCTCCCTGCAAGGTGGCACAGTTGTTAATCTGTTGGATCCCTTTGATGCTTGTTTTGTCCAATGGCTTTGCTGTGGTTCTTAGGCTGGTGACAGCAAGAAAATGTGACTGTAGGTTTTCAGTGAAGTGCATAAGTGGCCAGTGAGCAGTATTTCTTAGATTAATCCAGTACAAAAGTCTTGGGGCAGTAAAAGGGGTCCTGAATTAGTATGCACTAAGGTCACAGTCATGTGAAGGCCAGCAGTGGTTGATCCATGTTTATTTCAATGTGCTTTATGAACTGACTGTGATCCAAGATGCCACTTGTTTCACAGCACTTGCTGTCAGCCTTGTGGAAGAACCTCCACTACCAGGGTCAATGAAGCAGAAACAGGAGAACAAAGAAAGACAGCAGAGGAACTGGATTCTCAGCTGTTTTCCAGTGGAAAGAGAAGGAACAGGGTGGTCAGATATAAATGTGCTGTTGGTGTTTTGCAGCCCCACAACCCACCCTTTCCGTTTCCTGGTTTGGGAATTGGAAGTCCTTTCTCCCATACTCTGTAGCATATGGAAACCTTCTGTCAGCTTTCAGCAAAGATGAGAAGTTGAGGACTCTACAAAATGACCACAGAAAGGTTACATGTAAAGATTAATTTAGGTGTATTCTTCAATGTAATCTTTCTCTAGCAAATTACAGTACTAGCCTGTGCATTGAAGAGGGCCTTTCAATTTCATCTGGAGAACATATTGAACTTTGTTTCACTTGAAACATTTACTTTTCAGTGGTTTGCCTTTTTTCCTCACTGAAGACCAAGACTGGTAATATTATGGTTGTTATTTGCATACTTGGCCGTTTATTTTTCACATTTTTTTGGTCATGTAGATCAAACCAAGAGAGCAGATGTACCACACAAAGAAAATTGAGGTGCTTGTTTGCTAATCGTAGCCATGTATAAGGTTTTTCAGTACACAGGAGTCACTTTTTGGTTTGTGAAGTTGGCTGTCTCTTGGCTTTGCAAGACACAGCTGTGCTCATGAGCAGACAGTCCTTGGATTCAGCCATTTTCAGGCTTAATTTTGCACTATATCCCAATGTAAATGCCTCCACCTATATGACCCAGGTGTTTAAAGTTGTAGCAGAAGGTGTCTGGATGAGCAGAATTGCATGAATGTTTACTGTATGGCTGTAACATACTGTTGGAATTTGCAAGTGGATGCTAGTCTCAGTGCAGTGCAGGCTTGCAGGAGCCTTTGGTTTAAAAGGTTGCAGTAGCTTTATGATAGCTAAGGTGAGCAGAACTTGTTCAGAAGGGTGAGCACGAAATGACAGCTTGAGAAAGAAATATACTGCCTGCTATTTTTCTTTCTGTCTCCATGAAGTCAAAAACATTAATCATCAGTTTGAACTAGAACAAATTTTAGGTCGTTTGCCTCCTCCGTGTTGTCTTCAATATGCAAGAATTTTCAGTTTCTTCATCGTGGTTAGGAGACCACAGGATATAAAGATACCTAATCTTGCCATTTTACCAGTGTGTTTTTTTAAACCTTGGGATATTTATCAGAACCAGTCAAGGACCTGTAGAAGCAATTTGATGAATAATTTGTTTGACAAGCAGTGGCAGAGTTCATTCAATGATTCATAGTCTCAGACTGCCTCACCTAAAGCTTTGAAGTTTCTTTGCTTTTACTGCTATGTCCTCATTTGTCTCTCTGCAATAGTTTCTCCTGAAAATGATGCTAATCACTTTTTTTCCACTCACTCTTTCTCTGCTGCATGGGAAACAGTGAAACATATTCTAATCGGAGCATTTTTGAGGCTGTGGTGGCTAAGGGTTTTAGGATAGGCACTCAGACTCCACTCTCAGCCCACTCATTGAACACAGAGGGGGAACACGAGATCAGTTGTGCATTCTTTCAAGAAAATGACTCTTGTAATCTGATGAAGCATTCAGGAGCAGATTGACATTGACCTTAAAAGTAGCCAGTTTTCTCCCACTGGAGTTTTAGAACCTCACTGTATAGATGATTAAAAATTTAGTTTTCACTTAAAGCAAATAGGTTTCTGGAGTAGAGATCTCTAGTTTCTGGCATATCTTTTTTTATGTGTGTGTGTTTTTCTGGTGCCTTAAAGCAAAGGAAGGAAAGTTGTCTACTCAACGAGGTATGATCTGTGACCATTTTTCATATGATGGAGTTTCCACTTCTTGTAACAGCTGTGTTGCTATTTATTTAGGTCCTTTATGCCTACTCATGGAGGAAACAGTTAAGACAGTTTAGTCCTTATTCTCTTCCTTGCAGACTGATGCTTTTGATATACTTTTTGTGGCTTTTTAATGTGAATGTGTGATGGCTCTGTGGTCAGGTAATACAATACCCACACTGGAAAAAAACCCTGGGTGGTCAAAAACCCTCACAACTTTGTAATTATAATGAAAGCTTATATGTCTGTTCTCCTAATAGCCTCAAGTGAACCATTTCCTGAACATGCTAATAATACATCCTATTACAATAACCGTGTTTTAACCATGTTAGAATATTTGTTGACTTAGGGTGGTAGTTGTAAACAAAGAGAATAAAGCACCTCTGCAGAATATGTTAGATTTGCTTCCACTTTGAGTTCATTATATTTGTCCAGATAAGAAGCCAGAAATCAATTCCAATTGTTTCCAAAAATCTTTAATTGATACCTTCTCCAACTTTTCCCAAACCCATAATTTGTCTTGAAGCAGTAAGGGCTAATGTCAAATGTAATACAGCTGCCTTTATTGACTGGACTAGCATTTGGGATTAACTCATTCCTGAACTTCATTTGAAATAAATCACTGGGGAAATGCTATTTTTTTTCACCTCTGTGTGGTTTATTTGTAAGCCTGGTGCATTTTGGTGCTATCAGAGTAAGAATGCTGATGTAGGGGTCCTGATTCAGCTCCTATTCATTATTCATTTGTACTTCAAATAAATAGTTCAGTACTTGCTGCTTACTATGAGCCATCAGGCTGCTGAAACTGTCAGAGACTGCAGTAAGCAAAACAAAAGGTCACGAGCACTCCAGGTCTTTTAGTAATACTGCAGCAATCCTTCCTTACAATTGCATAAGCAAGAAACAAACACAGTATAATCAAGTTGTCTATCTCATCTTAGCAGTGCGTGATCATTAGTGGTTTTCCACTCCATGTGGAGTTGTTCCACCCCAAGGGAGATGAAATCCCACCTGAGAAGTTGTTTCTTCTTAAACTGATGCATATGCCAGCTGTTTCATGTCTCCTTTCTTTGATGGCGTGACAGACTGTGAAGGAACAACCGAGGTGGCTGCTGGCATTGTGTGCAATGGCTAGCAGGCTCTCTGCATCCTAGTGTTCACTCAGCATATCCAGAGCATTAAATTAAGGCTGTAGGCCCTGCATACAATTTGACAGTAATGGTGTGTTAAACCCGCTGCTGTCTGTACATTAGAGGGTTTGCTCATAAGATCACAATGCTTTTTGAAAGGATGTTCCCTGATTCACCCTCAGCCAAGCTTTTCCTGGCTCTGTGGGGATGCTTGGGAAGAGAGGACACAGGAGTCTCATTCTGCCTCATGACTGCTATGAAAGGGCCAGAGATAAGCAGCACCTGAGATCTGGAGGGATTTAGTGATAGCACCTTCCATGTGCCTCTGACACCCAGGAGGAGTTGGGTCAAGAGGAGCAGCTTCCTCTTCTAATGTTCATGAACGTGATGGAGATCTTGCTTCTTATAGCAGGAGTTTTACAGCTTTGTGTGAACCTTGGGTGCCATCAAAGAGAACAGGCTAGCTGGACTTTGGGTCCAGCCCAGTGAGACAGTTTCTGTGTACCAGTGGTACCTACTATGTGGAAGTCTTTTGTATTTTGTAAAATCACTTTCAGATTCCTTGGTTACACTGGCTGTAGAGCTAAATATTCAGGAAATGTGGCTATTTTGTAAACAGTCAACTTTGAGTTAATTTCCAAAGCATTTAAAAATACTTCAGAATTAAATGTTTTAAATTTCTGGTCATGTTAATTCACTTGCTGTGGTGGTTTTGGTTATTCTTTCTCTCCCAGGCTTGCAGAAAACTCACTCAAAAATAATGACTTCTTTTAAAGGCACTGTGATTGACAGGAGTATTCCTAGTTGATAAAGTATCATGTGATAGGTAATTTCCACCCATATTCTCTTTGCAGACTTGGGATTGATAGGGTAGGTGCCAAACTGTCATGTTATAGCCTTTAGTAATTAAAATATAGGATGGCATTAGTATTGGTTCTGGATAATTACTTGGGTTTTGAGCAAAGTTTTGACAGACAATATTATGGAAGATCTCCAGGAATTTTGTTTAAAAAGCTCTTCTGCCACAGAAAGCGGAGATTATATTTTGCAGGTAGAGCTACTTGGAAACCAGTTGGTACCATTTAATGTAAGAGATGGTTGAGTGATTTGTGGAAAATAAGGTTATCTGACAAATTCAGCCCATATTTCAGTTCATAAATCATTCATAAGCTGATCGTGACTTCCACAATGCATTCATTATTCATAAGTGCTCACTGAATAATTTGTGCAAACAAATTTCAGCCTATAGAGTACCCATGAGTTGTTTTGTTTTTCTTGGTGTGTGATAATGGTGTTTGGTTTTCTTTTCTTCCTGTACAAACTTTTAAGTCAGAGGCTAGTAGATAACATTCCCAAAGCAAATGGAATACCTTTTCTGTATGAAACAAATGATATTTATGTTATGCTTTGCCATTGCTGCTTTGAACACACAAGCATTGGTGGGTCTGTAACTGCTTATATTGTCAAGCAGAAGCCCACAAAATCATGGTTCAGTTGTGTCTATTCTGCTGAAGAATTGGAAGTCCAAACTCCTAGTGTCACCCAATTCTGCACAGATTTTTCTCAGGAAATGTTTTTATGGCAAACTGGCCCTCTCCTGCTCCACCACCATCTCTCAACAGAATTTTTCTGCAGGGAAGTAGGGTACTGGGGAAGGGAGAAGAGATGAGAAGTAGGAGATAGTAACAGGGAGATAAATAATAATAAAAAAGATCTTCTGGAAATTATTATAGAATCATAGAGTGGCTTAGGGTGGAAGAGACCTTAAAAATCATCTAGTTGCAACCCCCCTGGGGCAGGGACACTTTCCACTAGACCAGGCTGCTCAAAGCCCCAACAGACCTCTCCAGGAAGAGGGCTTGAGCTGATGTAAAGGAATCCTCAGCTTCTTTTAAATAAGACAAGAGGTTAAAGTGGGGGGGATTATCCTGTTGGAGAGACTCTTGTTTGATCTCGTCTGCTGTAAGCAGCATTCTGTCAGGCAAAGCAGGGCTTTGAAAAGAAGGGTTTTCTTCTGTCTCTGCCACTGTTAAGAAATACAACCTTAAAAAAGTCATTAAACCTGTTTTCCTTTATTTCTTCCTCCTTTGCTTACTTCCCATATTCAGATTATGCACTGTTTACAGAAGGGACTAATGTCTAATTGTGGCCATGCTGTACATATCTTGGGGCCACGGTGGCATGTGAGGGATTCTGGAGTCAACAGCATTGGAATGCCCTGCCTATTTTCAGATCCTTTCAACATCTTCAGCAGTGGTGTGGTGTGTCCTCTGTACCTCCTGAGTAATGCTTCTTTAGGCTTTTTGCTTCATCTTAAACTAAAAGCTGCTGGCTCAGAGGCCATTGATCATTTTAGGAGTCTCTGTTTTCTTCCCTTTATGTCTTGCCATGCTTGTTTTTAATAATGGAAAACCTCAAAATAAAATGGAGATACCATTCCTTAATTGAGGAATCTGAGACAGACTGAAGTTCAGAAGCATTTTAATTCCATTAGCCTGTAGGAAAAAAACTGGAAAGAAGTTTTCAATTTTTCATTAGAGAAAGTATAAGACTTATAAAAAGGATTTCACAAAGTACTCCTTAAGCAGCTGTTGAGATGCAAGTTTTGCGGCAACAGACCTTTTTATCAGTAGTTTGGGTTAACAGTCTGGTATGTTTCAAAGTGAGCTGTTTTAGCTGTTTTATTGACAGAGGAAGTACAATGTGGTATAAAACTGCTAGTTACACCTGTGTGTTTAATGTGCCAGGTTTTTTGTTATTGTAGGCATTAGATGTCTTGTGCAATGTTAAGTGATAAACAAACTCCATCTTTTTTGTATATATGCATAGGTACACGTGGTAGAGTCCAGGTGTTTCTAATATACATCCTCTTTATTGAAAAAGTCACACACATCCTAATTATTCCTGTTTGGAAAGCTGTAAGGATTAATGTTGTCTGATATTTGTACAACTGCACCATCCAGAAAGGCTAAGGAAGATTAAAAACAGCCTCATACATCATACTAAAATGGCATTTCTGAAGGCCTGGACACTGAGTACAGCTTGTGAGAAAATCTGAGGTGCTGACTATTTGGGATTGTATTTGAACACTAGAATTAAATCGGAGAGAAAGGATACAGCCCAGAATTCCCATGAGATGTGTGATGTTGTTCACGTTGCATTCCTCAGCCAGTGTCTCTGCTTCTATGTAGTATTTGTAATGTTGAGAGGAGAGTCTGGGTAACTAGTTCAGGGTTATCTGACCTATGGATGCCTCTGACCTATTAGGATGGAATTTGGAGACTTTCAGCTACCCTGTGAAGGTGTAATTTTGTGATGATAATGCCTACTTGGTGTCAAACACAGCATATTGACCTGTTATCATTGCATCAGACAGCAAGTTTTGCAGGTTTGTTTAGAAATAGTTTCCTTATTTACATGGCTCTTCACTGGGACGGAGAGTGGAAATGAGCATCCCCGTTGTCATAATTGGACATTAGCCCAGTTTCCAAATTAAAAACTTAATCCAGTATGTGAGTTTAGTCACTAAATCCTGGTGTTTGGCCTTTATTCATAATTCCCTGGATCCAGGCAGCTCTCAAAATTTGGGAAAATTTAACTGAAGATCTAGTTCTGGATTCAGATTTCACTGCCTATTAGGTGCTAGTCTCTGAACCACAGAAACAAAGCTGTTTTCCAAATATGATGCAACCAGTTGTTCTGCTGGAGTAGGGTCAGATAGTTACAAGCAAAATTTGCTCTCATCTAAAATTAAGCCTTCCAAGGTAGGAACAGAGCATGCTTGGAACAGTATGTTTACTGAGAAGAAATTTGTGTCATGCTTACAAATGAAAGAGTTGTGTTTAACCCAAACTAAATTAGCATGGCTGAAGGACTTCTGAGCTGTGAAAGAAAAGGGGAGGCAGAACTTCTTAGGCCAGATTTGCTGCACCCTCACTGTAAGATGATGAATAAGGTACTTCTGTAGTACTCATGTGTTTGAAAAAAACAAAAAAAAACCCAAACCAAGCATCTGTATTAAAAGGCTTATCGTTTACAAGCCCTTAATTCACTTTCAATACTTTAATATGTACCACTAATAGTGATTCCAGTTGAAGAGATACAATTATGCCATATGCCCTTTTATTGGTATCTAGGGAGCATTTGCAAGTACACAGAGATAAATGTAAGTTATTGCTGTTATAATCAAACCATGTGTGTCATATGGCACATAGAAATGATATACTATTTAATAAAAACTCTTGGTTTCTTTAATTAAGCAACATTTCATTTAAAAGCATGTATAGGCATTTATTTTGTATATAAAATTAAATAAATATTTAAGATATAAATGTATAGGAAGGGAGAAAAATTCTGTAAGCAGTAGCTAAAAATTACTTGATCAGATCTGGAGACCTCAAGAAAAGGTATCACTTTTTATGTCCTGTCACATATTGTGCTTTAATGATCATCTTTCCCTTCTCCCTCTGCTTTGCTGGGTACTAATCAGCTGTGTAATTTGACTGGTAACACTTTCATTGCTTTTACTCAATTTAGCCATCCTTATGTCCAAAAAATATATGAGTTTTAGAATTGAGAAATTCATAGCTGGAGATTTTTCATCCCTAATAAATAACAGAGACAATGGAATTAACTTCTTCATGTTGTTGCACTAGATTTTCTTTCTTTTCTAAAAGTTTGCTTTAAAGTTTGTAGCTTGTTTTAATGTTTTTGTTTGCCTATTCAGAATACACATTTCTACAGGATTTAATGCCATCAGTGGACTTTGCTTTCCCTGTTCAAGAAGTTATCCTTCTAAAATGTGTCCTTTTTTGTTTTGCCAGATTTGATCAGTTCGAGACACTTGCAGAATTTTCCTCCCCCCAACTACTAAGTATTTCCATAGCTGAAAAGATAATCATTCTGTAGCTAGCAGAAGGGTGTACCTACCTACCTATCCCAGGCCAGAATATCCTTTGTAAAACAAGAAATCCCTTGGGTCCTAATCCTGGAGATGGAAGAAGGAATCACCATGTGGCTAAATAGCAGATTCTAATTGTGCATAAGCTGAATAAAGTAAGAATTTGTTAATTGACACTAGAGGAAAGAATTGCAGAAAACAACCCAGGGCTAGCTCCTGCTTCATCCAGTTGACGGAAGGATTCTCACCTGCTCAGAAATAGCATCAAGCTCCAACTAACTCTAGCATTTTAGCTGCTGTTTGTTTGGGGGTTTGTGATCTTCTTTTCTTTTCTCTACTCCTGACAACCTAGCTGTCAAGAGACTAACCTGCTATTTAATCTAATGATGTGTTTACATTTATTAATCAATTTGAATATATATCCTCCTCAATGTGACATTCTTCCCCATTGTCTCCTCCCCCAGATGTAAGCTGGCAGCATTCAAAGTGATGAGTATCTTTCTTCCTTTTTCACTTGAGAAAGTGGCACAGAAGTTAAAGCACTTCAAAGAGATTGTTATCTCTCCATAGCTGTTGTATAATTAAACAACGACCTTGCCATACTGATGTACATTCTTCTTGATCTTTAAGTAGGAAAACAAAAAGAAAAGGCATCTCTTATGTTTGTCGCATCTAACAGATGAGCATTAGCTTTCCGCCTTTCTTCTGTAAACGGCCTTGGCTTTGCTGGAAAGAAACTGAATTAGGGCAAGAAGATTTTTTGCATGCTGCTGTAGGAAGCTACTAAATATAATCTCTCTACCAATTGATTAAATTGTGCAGATGTGTGATTAATGATAGCCTGGTCAAATGTGACCTTTTAAATATAGGACAGGTTGCGTGCAATGACTTGCAAGATTTAATGTGGAGTTTTAAGCTACAGACAAGGGGGATGCTTTGCTTGTCCCTTTTGCTCAGCATGTCTCAAACAGGTTTTAGCTGTAGCAAATTAGGTAGAGCTAGATGAAATGAGAGCCACCTCCAGCTGAATTATCCAACTTAAAACAGCTTTAGCATGCTATTTTTAGATTTAAATATTCCTGCTTCATGGTGGGAGATGCCAAAGTTAATCTGCTTATGAAGATTCAGACTTATAATGTTTCCACATGGGGTCTGTTCAAGAAGAAAATAGATTTTCTGTTTTACTGTTTTAAACACGTTTAACTTTGGATTTTTAATTTAGCTGGAGGAAGCAAATTGCTATCTAGGACCACATTTTGGTATGGTAGATAAATCTTTACTGAGCCAAATTTTCAAGCATGCAAACTTGCATAGTGCCACACACTTTGAAGCTACAGGATTTCTGCCATCCGCAGAGGAATTTGCTTCTCTGGAATCAGTTAGTGCGAATGGTAGGAGAGTGGACAAGATGACATTGCATCAGATACTCCTTATTTTCAGCTGTTTCTATAAAGAAAGCCTGATCAAAGGTGTTTAAAAATACCTTTCCTATTGCTGCAAATGACGGTAGACTGACAGTATAGAACTATAAAAGGCAACTCAAATGAGACAGGTTGACAGCGTTTTACTTGGTTTCAGACTCACTGCAGTATTGTTTAATGAAAGCATCTTGTAAAAGCTAGTTTATGTTTGAGCTCTAATTTATTTTTATATATAACATAATGATAACTATTAGTGTTGCTGATCTACGGTAGAGGACTGAATGTGCAAATAGCTTTTCTTCTAGTCTGGAGCTAAATGTTACTGGCCTGGCTGCAATCCCAGCTGGCTGGTTAAAGAAATGTGTCGAGGGATCACAGAAATATAGACATCAGTGGTGCATTTGGAGTTAAAACTTGCCCGCTTGATACCTTTGCTCTCCTTAAAGATTTTCAACACTGTGTAATCTGGATAACTTTTTAGCACAAAGAACCTGTCCAAGCAAGTGTCTGAAGCATGATTTTAGAGCATGAGTTTTCTCTAAGGAAAATATTTGTCTTTAAATGTTTTCAGGTCTAGTTAAAACAACGTACCTATGTTTCATGTCTGTGTGAAATGTAATTGCTCACGTTTGCAAATGAGGAGCTGCCATGGCTGCTTTTGTAAAATTGCAAGCAAGCAGAATCTGGAGGTCAGGCCCGGTCAGTTTTAATGACTGACTGAGTGGTTCTTGGGAAAAAGGATGAAGCTCTGCTGCATTTGGAGCCTGCTTCAAATAAATATGTCTTCTCTTCAGAACTGGGGCTTGCAAGCTCTACTTCCCTTCAGGGATTAGACTGCTTTGGGGCAACACTGCCAGGGGAGAAGGCTGCTGTAGGGCAGGAGAAGCTTGGGGAAAGGCTGTGCTTGAGGGAGGAACTACAGCCACAGGACAGAGGTGCCTTTCCTTCACTCCCAGCCCATGATATAGTTATCAAAAGCACAAGGCCGGGCTAGCAACTTAGGATAACAGCTACAGAAATAAGGAAGGAAGGGAAGGAGGAAAAGTAGTTGTAGCTGGCTGGGTAGTGGAGAACCAGTTCATTTCTTGGCTCCAGTCCTGCTGTGTCCCAGCCGTTCCCATTCTGCTGTTGTGCAGCAGGTAGGTGTGGGTGTGATAGAGTTGTCTTATCCCCCCTTTCCTTCTTCCCTTGAGGCAGTAGGATCTTCTTGCTAATATGCCTGTGGCAGGAAGGATGGATCTTAGCTCATTATCCTGTGGATCCAAGCACAAAGGAGAATGCTTCATTTCTTCTATTTGTGGGTTTGCTTGTTCTGGATGAATGGACTGAAATGATTCTTTCCATGGAGAATGGGTATATGGGAGGTATGTGTTTCTGTCTCCTAGCTGCCTTGCTTCTGGAGTTGTTCTTTTGGGCTGATATTTCGCCTTGTCCAGCGTAAATCAGGGCATAGTTTCAGAGATTGAATTATACTACTGAAATATTACTGATGTGTTAAACTGGTGTGAAATCAGTCTCACTACTCATATCAGCTCCCTGGGAATAAGGAAGGTGCTGAATGCTTCCATCCAACAGTATCTGTCACTGCCTGCAAATCCAGTGCTTTGAGGCTTCAGCAAGGACTTTGCTGTTCTCAGGTGGGGTACAGGGTGAGGTACATGAATCTCTGCTAGTGAGCCAAAACCACAAGTCTCTTGCATCAGGTTTTATTTACCAAGTTAAAATGGAGTTTGTTCTCTGGGGTTATTACTGTCACTCATTATTAAAGGTCTAATTAATGGTGTTGATTCTTTATTATTGATTTAGAATTAATTTCTTATTTCCCACTTCATGAATGCTAGCTATGTAAAAATAAAGGTTTTAATTAATTGACTGAGTTAACTTTTCCAATACACATCAGTCCCACTCCTTCCCACACATGTATCTGGAAGGGCAGAATAAAAGTGACATATGGTAAAAGGAAGCAGAATATCTAAGCTCAGGTCATCAAAGTGGTAATAATAAAGGCTTCACCAAATGGAAAATGCCACAAGTCTACTCCAGACTGTCTTCAGCACTCAGTTAATTTTTATGATTTATAAATAAATAATCAACACTCAATTCATTTTTATTATTTATAGCATTAATTATTTTGGGAAAAAAATCTGTATAAATCGAATTCATGGCATGGTTGATAAAGTGTAAATAACTGAAACTGCTGAAGCTTTTCCTCTAATAAAATTATAATTAGCCTTTTACAGTAACTACACTAATAAATTTTCCTTCTCCCTCCTCCTCATACTTAACAAAGCAGAGCTACTTAGTTGCCATAAGTCAGAGTCATTCATTTAGTCTTGTGAAGTTTTGCTACCTGACTCTAGCTGAGAATCTGGCTCAAAGCAAGGCTGAGCCAAGGGAAGAGAAACATTGTCTACAAGGTATGTGTATAGGATTGTCACAGGCTGAAATCAATGCTTTGTCTCTTACAGAGGAGCAAAATAGGGCATTAAAATTATTTATACTCATTGAGATGTTTTATACACAGTGATAGAAATTTGGAGTAAAAGATATGGTTCTGTTTTGCAGTTGCTGCTAGTTACATATTAAACTGATTTTTATTAACATACTGAATACATGACAAATGTAATGCACCACTTCCCCTCAGTATGTCTTAAGTACCTGTCTGTTGCTTGTTGCTGTAACATCTCTGCACCTTCCGATCCACAGTGTAGCTGATATCAACAGCGTGGTTGTAAAATGGGGCTAAAACCTAGATTTATCCCGTTTTAGTCCCATCGCTTGAATCACCAGAGCTACGTGTTTGAACTGCCTGGGCACTTGCTGTGGGATAACAAGAGGCTCCAAAGGGAGAAGACTTTTGTAGATGATAATATAAATGATAGAGCCAGGCTGTTCAGGCATTGTGTGATGAAGCACACAGATGAATGGAGGTTTTCCAAATTTTGAATGGCCTATGACTTCATGAGCGAACTCTTCTTCGCAGCCACCTTAGACTGGATGTTCTGTTCTTATTCTTTATGCATTTCTGATAGCCTTTGTACCTATGGATCATTTCTTTCTTAAAATCACCTTGGATAAAGTAATTGTTTTGTGCACAAGACTCATAAAAGTGCTTCAGGTTTCTCTGCTTACTAATGTCAATATATTTCTGGGTTTTGGATGTGAAGCCTCTCTCTCTTGGTTAATGTATTTCCAGGTCACTTCATCTACGGATTCTGCATTAAATATTGAGGCTTGTGTGTGCAATCTTTTCAGTTTTGCATGTGTACAGATTTTATACATGACAATGCATATTTTCAAGTGCAGTGGTCCCATTTTCTTGGGTTAGTACCTGCAGATTTGGTGTATGTTTGCATTCATGCAGCAGGTATGTGATATTCTGATAGCTTTTTACCCTGCACAGGAGCGTGGCAGGAACCCTGGAGTGGAGCGCAGTCCTGGGACTTGGCTCTGGTTTTGGATGCTGGATTTTGCAATCACATAGCCGTGCACCTCCACAGGATATAGGGAAGGGCTCTCCCTCTTGCTGACAACAGCCACTCAGCCTCTGTAGTCCCTTTAAAGTCTAGAGAAAGGAAGCCACACAAGATATCACTTAATGATGCTCTTGTAGCTGCAGTCTCCCAGGTGTACACGGAGAGTCACCCCTCTTCTTACCATTGTGGGAAGGTGTAGGCACATCAGAAATTGGCCCTTCCATGTCCGATTGCAAGAAACCTGCTCTGGTGACTAATCACCCTGAGCCTGCAGGGTGGCTTGCTGATTCCCTGTAAATAGCACTTAGTCCAGTCTCAACCTGCTAAAACTTATGAAGATTAACTTTTTTTCCCCCAAGTATTTCTTTTGACAGCACTATAAACAAAAGGACTTCTCTGTATCTTTCTTTGCTGAATTATTTATTTGAATGTAGGTATGAATCATTCTTTATTGTGGAATACAGTACAGTCAGGTCCTAGTACTAAAACATCAGTGCTAATTAGTTGGAAATAAAATTGTCAAAAATCCTTGATTCTAATTAGGGTCTTCTTAATGTTTATACACTGTGGATTTGATCTTCCTCCCAGTGACTGTGTAAATCTGGGATGCTTTCATTGACTCTAGTACAGTATTCAAGCAAATAAGATGATAACTTTATGGCTTGTTCTTAATGGTTATTATATGCTATTAGCTAAATAAGAAAGCTGTTCAAACTTTAAACTGTTTGATTAAGTAAAAACAGTCCACATGTTTCCTACTGCATATCTAGAGCATAGAAATTTAGCAGCTATGGAATTCAAGAAGTATAGGTCTGAAAAATAACTACATACGCTTATCTATTTTACATACGAATGTGTAGATAATTGACTGTTTCCTCTTCATATTGGCTGGAATTGTTCAATTCATATGGCTAAAGCATTAGAGCTGATCTGCACAATGAGTGATACTGAATTGTGCCTGTTAAAAGTTATTCAGATCCTCTGAGGTTTCCCCACATAGTTCATTTTACCATCCTTTTTCCCTTTGAAATCAATTATCTGTCTGTCATTTTAAGTGAAGCTCAGCTACTTCTCTATGTAATTCCTCAGCTGTTCCCCATCCATTTTCCCAATCTCCATGTTCATCAAAACACTCAATCCTGTAATATTGCATCAGCTTTGTACTTCTGTCCCAAGAGTTTTGATGGTTAGGCCCAAATTCTACATTTAACCAGATGTGAAATGGGTTTAGATTTATTGTTTTACTCTGTGTCTTCACAACTGAGATGAAGTTTAGATTTGTATCCAATCCCCATTGAACTTTGAAATAGATCACATTTAGTGAACTTGGAGGATGACATCCTCTATAAGAAGGAACTTTTGAATCCTGAGTTGTCTCTTACTGGCTTCTGGCGATCTGACTGGGACCTCCAGAGGCACTTGTGCAATTCCCTCAGTCCAGATTTATATGCTGTAGGCTGTTCTCTCTGAGGTCCATGATCTGTGCTTTGTGAACAGAAAGACAAAAGAAGTATATATTCTTCATTTTTCTGAAATGTGTACTTCAAAAATCATAACTGCTTTTTGATAAGAGTTAAATTCAAATGGAGTTATGTCAAAACAACATGGTTGCAAGCTGTTTATTTTTGCAGCTACTCAAGAAAAAGCTAGAGTAGAAGACATTTTTACAGCAAATAATTGACTTGTTATTTTTCTCCTTTATAAATTGCTTAAGGGAGCTTATGATTTCATTCATATTTTATAAATTTGTTATAACTGGATAATTCTGTAGCTAATTCTTGAGCTGTTAAATAGTTCATAAACAATTTACTTTGAGGATTTTTTTTATGCAGATTTTGGGGTGATCAGTAGCTACTTTCCTTGGTTCATTACTAGCTCTGGGTTCTCACGTTTTCATGGTCTATAGGATGAGTGTTGGATCCCCATTTTGGGACCTTTAAAGAACAATTGCAGTGTAACAGAAATAATAGTGAGTTTAACTGGGCTGATTTAGCACTGTAGCATATTAGGTTTCTGGTATGAGCATGCCGCTTAGTATCTTGCTGTCTGGGAGTATTCTCTAATGTTTAGCTCTAAATTGGGCTGGGTCTGAACTGATCCCAAACCAGGGTGAACTACCTCAGACATTTACATAGGGATTTGCTTGCCCCAGGATCTCTTAGGTCAGGTAAGAATAGAAACTGCTTTGCTGTTTAGCTGAAGATTAAATTAGAAAGGTCTTCTGCAGAAATGGATAATTTCTTTTCCATGTAAGTCGTGAATAAATACCTAGATTAAACTGTTTTCCTGTGACGCCAGCCTCCCTTGCTGTCCTGAGGCAGCTTTATGGGGACTTAAGCCTGGTTCTGTCCTGCTGCAGCCCCATTAGCGCAATATGGAGAGGCTATCTAGGAAGTGCATAGCTGTATAGTGACACATACATTCGTGCTTGATGAAATATGATCCAATAAATGGAGAGATTGCACTTATCACTTGTCTGAGGAGGTGGGTAGGAAACAGGGGAGATGCCTAGGAAAGGGCTGTTCAGTGTGGTTTAGGTTGTACCTTATCTTATTCCAGAAACTCCAACTCGCTCAATTCTGCTGCATTTAAGATGACCGTAATGAGGAATGTAATGTCTCTGTGAATTACCTGAAAATCTTTTAAAGACTCTCTCACTGTTCTTTCCCTTGAAATTAAAGACTAATCTGGGGTATTTGCCATCTAGGATTCTACCTAATTACCTTAGGTTACTTGCCGGTCAGTAAGAGATACTTTATGAAGGACAGGGGAATTGTTCTAGTGTTTGAAAAGTCAGTAATTAGGCACATCATTCCCCACGAGACTGGTTTGAGGAGAAGTCCTGATCTCCTAGCTGGAAACTCCTATTTCATGAGATGAGCCATCCCTTAAAGTGAGTCATCTCTCCACCCCTGGGACTTTCCCACAAAGCAGCTAGGCTGCCTGAGGATTTTAGACTGGGAGGAAGACGAGTTCAAAGCACGTATTGCTGTATCCAAGAAAAATGGTGGCTGTTCATAGATCTAAAGGTACAATACAGACTTGGGAAAGAACAGTAATCTTAATTCCTTCACACATGATATAAATTTAAATTGGATCTCTATGTGTAGTTCAGTTATAAACATGTAATAAACTACCGAACTTTTCAAAAGTCTTTTCCTGTAAGGTTATAAAATATGGAAAGTGTTTCTTCACAGTAATTTTTATCGAGTAGATCATACATTTTTAGTGAGTATTGTAAATCCTTCATTAGTGAAGAGTTATTTTGCTCCAGCAGTTAAATCAATATTTAGTCAGGTTTAAGCTACTTACAGTTTTTCCAATGCACTGGAATGGCTTTTTGTGCTTTAATCTATCAAAAAAAAAACCCAAAAAAACACATCTAGAAAGTATCTTTAAGTACATTGAAGAAATATCATGACACTTTTTTGACAAGGTAACCAGCTAAACAACAGCATGAGGAAAAACTGAAAAGATGAGGATTACCTGACTTAGAAAAAAGAGTGAAGAACATTCTTCTAACGTATTTCCACAACTCTTCTCTGAGATGAACTGATGAATGAAAGGTTATAAGGGCTGTCGATTTTGATACTTTTTACACCATATCCTAGGACCATCAGTTCTACCAATGCCCCACGTTAATACTAAGTGCTTCTTTTTATGTATTGTGCACAGAAGTATTTTATAAAAGGTTGGGAAAATAGACAGTTGCTGGATGGTTTCTGCTAAGTAATATTTTATATCATGCTTCTAGAAAGCAGTTTTCTCTTTAGAAGTTACTAAAACACAGCTTATCAAGCCTTAGTTCTATTTTTAAGCTATAGAAAGCTATGTTTAAAACATGGTTGTTATCCAAAAAACTTTCCCTCTCAACATGGCAAGTATGTATAGCAAAAATGAATTGCTTTTAATACTGAATTTCCTGAGCCATCTTTCACACATTATATGAGGCACAAACACATACTAGTAGAAGCGTTGGCTTTGCAAATAATCTGTTTATACATATAGGAATCTAGAGGGTAAGATTCTTCTTTTATTACATAAGATGACCAACACAGAATTAGAGGAATTTCTTTATAGTGATTAAGCAAATTACCTGGGAGAGAATGTAGATGTTAATTTTAACATTTTGTTTAATATTTCCCTGAGCTTTCTCTATTTAAGTAAACTGGAACTTGGATTTTTGCTTGTATCATTGAAATACTCCTACTTTATATTTATTCTCAGTAGTAGTATCACACTCCTGGCCCATGTTTTTAGGGTGAAATAGAACATCCATTTCAATGATTAGACTTTTATTCCTACCACAGAAAATAATGATTTGTTTGACTTTAGCCACCTTGTAAACATCCTAGTGCACAGGAATCAAGTAGACAAATGCCAAAGACATCTTTATTGATTTATACACACAATGACATTTACAGTGTGTGGTTGCCCAAAGTAGCAACATACAATTTCATCTAAGCATGGATGCAAGTTCTCAGGCTCAGCCTCAAAAACAAACAAAATGGCAAAATGGAAATTCAAGGAAATGATCATAGACTGAATCTTCTGAAGTACTTTCAACTCATTTTGCATGTTGTTCTACTTAAATAATCAGATCATCTTTCTGTGTTAGAGTGGCAGTTTTTGCTTTGGAAAGCTCCTTGCTGTAGATGAGAGTTTTTTGAGGGAATGAAAGTCACCACAAGTCATCAGTTGCATGATAAGGTATTTAATACACTGCATGATTTCCCTACTCCAAACAAAGGGAAATTTTGATATATACCATTGCTGTGCCAGCAATGCGAGCCACATTAGCAGATCTAGATCCAAACTTTGGGTCTGTTTGTGAACTCAATACTTTGATCAAGTTATGTGCAAAGGTGGGCCTGTATCAAAATGCAGTAGGTAATTATACTTGATGCTGGTGTAAATAAAATGTGTTGCATGCTCCTGTACTATCATTGGGCTTTACAAAATTCTTGTATCTGAGTTGGACCTGAGCATTATGACATCTACCCATACAGCGTCATTGGAATTTTGTTGTACTTACGTCATTTTCGTAATGCTGGAGATACACAGAAGGCAAATGCGACTTTACGCCTTTATTCAGAAGTGAAGAGTAGAAGTAGTTGCTGTCTTCAACAGATGGGTTTTATATCCAGTCCAGAGAGAGAACAAATATCCTCCTATATGGAATATTGCCAGTTTGAATCCTGATGAAAGCATTAGTGCCTTTGGATCTGGGCCCTGGAAATGGCTAATTTAATACTATATCTTTAACCATTTATCTTGGCAGCTGATGTTTTACCAGTGGCACCATGTGTTAATATACAGGGTTATCCAAAGAAAAGAGTAAATGGAATGAGAGGATGCCCATGACTTGTATAGGTCATGTTATTGTAGTAATGTATTCCCAGTGCCAAACTGGACTGCTACTTCCCCTAAAACCTGTCTGCCATCAGCTTTTATTTCTATTTCCCTGCAGTGTATTTGGACTGTGTTTTAGGCTACATATTTTGTAAGTAGTGATTGGTAATTTCAAAACCTTTTACTGTCTCCATTTCACCACGCTTTAATTCCAAGGCTGGTGTGTTATGAGAGCTGAAAGCCATATCCAGTAGCACTTCTATGGACAACGTCTTCCTCAGAGAACGTGTTGCCTTTTAAAAGACCACTTGGTTGACCTCTTAAGATTGTTATTTGTGAAAGACAGAAGAGAACTGAATATGACTGTCACGTCTCGTGGTCTGACTTTCGACAGCTCTGCTTATCTTTTCCAACCAAGGAATTACTGTTGTTTGTTTCTTTCTCAAAGAGATTCAAGTGGGCTGGAAACAGGCTGAGGATGGACATTGTATGGCTTTTCTTCACTGGCCATTATGAGGTTAAAGGTGCTCTTGTTACCTGTCTTGCTATCTCTATGTTTTAAGTCCTCCATGAATGGCACCTATAACATGTTAGGCTGCTGGGAAAATATTTCAACCAAAGTACAGTCCGAAGAGCTCCCTCTGAGTTTACCAGATAAACCATGCTAAATTTAATGAGCAACTGAAATCTTACTCATGGCTTTCACTGTAGCATATTTTCAGTTAAAGGGATCCCATTGCTGGATAGGTGTCACAGCAATACATAGGTTTTGCATCACTTTATTAGAAAGCATTGGACTGGCCCCATTTAAATATACTGTACTAAGGATGTTATTGTTAACTGTGCATTGACACAGTGTATTGTGTGAGCGATCCAAGTTTAATGGCTTTATACTCTCCATCAACATGATGTATCATAATTGCTTTTTTGGACCAGTTACAAGCTGAGCGTAAATATTTAGTATTAATGAATTCAGGTTCATTTTGTGTAAGTGTATCTGCAGTGCAGCAAATATGCATCCATTCATGAAGCATCTTAACATCCTCAGGGCAGGACTCCCCCCCCCTTTTTTATGTCTTCCTCTTTTTTTTGTGCTTATCTGCCTTCTGAAAGGCAAAATAACTTGCCTCTATTTTTCTCCAGTAGTTACTGGTCCTCTCAGCCTTGGCCCTTCACAATGTTTAGTGGACCCACTCTGGCATTTCTGCCTGTCATTTCTTTTGTTATGAGCAAATTGCTCAAATAGTCAAATCCATCCACAGGTTGCTGGCCAAGGGCTGTATCATATTGACAACATGAGGTATTCTATTCTATCCTTTTTGTATATATCTTGTATTTTACGTATCATCAGACTTTTGTTTCTCCTGCCAGTGTGCTGGAGAGCTTTGGAAACCAAGGTGGGAAAGAATGAGATGACAGCTGTAGATGAGGTAAAAGCACATTCTGTCTCTGCTTCCCAAGTCTGAAGCCACACTGGAAAGCCCTTTTTGTGCTCTCAGGCCAAGGGCTTGGCCTTCTTCTGAGAGAATGCCATTGTGGACTGTGTCAGAAGAGAGTGAGTTGGGGGATCTTTGTAGTACCAAAAGCTTCTTCTTGACCTAGTGATCCATGATGGCTTGTGATGCATTCCTCTCTGAAGGCTCTGGAGATGCCTTATGGCATACTGCACTACATTCAGACCAGTATTTGTGTGTAATTCAGAGGTGAAGTTCTAACCACATAGAGAAAAACAGAAATGTGACCCAGGGGTGGTTCTGGGTTTGAGATTGCAGCATGGGAATTATGGGACATGGATTCGTGTTTTGCTCAGCTGTATGTTCTGCATCATCTGCCAACCTTTGAAATGGAGCAGTAGCTGTTATCTCACAGAGATAGATAAATGATCACTGTAAGCCTATGAGACTATATAAAAGACAGCTATACAGACTGGACCCCACTTTCTCAGTGGATCTTCTGAAGTCCTTGCCATCCTCCTGCCATGCAGCTCGATCTATAGGCCTAGCACCATTTTGTCAAACTAAACTGATTATAGGTGCTTAGAATCAAGGATGGCCCCTGCTTTCCTCAGTGCCCCTCATGCTCTCCTTTCCTCTTGTTCCTAGATTAGATCAACTGTTGTAAAATGTCAGAACAGGCATACAGTTGTGGTGCTGCTGGACATTGGCACAGAAGTTCCCTCAGTGTATAACATAGAGTGCACAGGGTGATTGATGGTCCTGCAGTACAGGGGGCATACGGAAAGGAGGAGAAAGGGCTGAAAAGATGAGGTTAAAATCAAAGGCTGAAGGAAATGAGAAAGAGAGCAGTGGATGTTTCTCTCCAGGAAGTCCTCATGAATCTTTAGGTTTCCTGCTGCCTTCCCACATTTTATAAATGGACTGAACAGACAACAGTTTATATTCCTAAACCTAACAAGATGCTGTTAGTCTTCTGTGAAACTGGTTTAATACCTAGTGATAAGCAAATGCTTAGTAGCAGTTTTCTCTCTCAAGACAGTATGAGTCCTAAATACCTGGTTTTATTTGGTGCTTTCTGTAATAAGGCAGATGATCTTCTCATTAAGGCATGACTAGGGTGGAGCCAAGCTCCCTCTGTACAGCCTTGGTGGTCTGACAAGATGCTTCTGAGCTGTTATGGCTTTTGAGGAGACAAGAACCTCCTGGGGGCCAAGGCTGACTGTGGTGGTACTGCCTGGTGGACGCCAACTCACTATTTCTGCCTCAGGAGACAGTGTAGG
Organism: Pezoporus wallicus; assembly: GCF_028554395.1. Lineage (NCBI taxonomy): Eukaryota > Metazoa > Chordata > Aves > Psittaciformes > Psittacidae > Pezoporus > Pezoporus wallicus. Next base: position 3,392,763 of record NW_026640059.1, read on the forward strand.
CAGAATAAATGCAGGAGAAGGAGGGAGTTGAGGTCACCTTGCTATGGTGGGGATAGATGGCCAGCACCTTAGTCTGCTTCTCTAAATCCTAAGACGCTGTTGGCCTGTGGCTTTAAAGTTTGGTACCCAAAGAGAACACATGGCTCTGCAACAGTGTTAATTGCTCTGTGTCTGAGATGACGTGTCCTGTGGTTAATAATATGCACATATTTCACAGAGCTGCCCAGAAAGTGGTAGGCATTTTTGAAGATCAGGATAACTACAGCTCTAATGCCAGCAATAAAATTGCCATTTATATTAAAAGCCCCAGAGTGCTTAAAATTTAATTGGAAGTCGTAGATGAGACATTGCTTAATTTTCTGCTGTTTTTAATAATAAATTGGGGAAAACATGCATGCTGTAAACCTTTTAGCTAGGATTATCTAAACTCTGAGGTTTGTTTCTTTATTATTTTTCTTTTTTTTTTTTCTCTTAAGTGTTAGTAAATAACTTTAATATGACTTTTAAAGAAAGTGGAGACAAGTAATAAGGCCTGTTTTGGATAGCTTGGAGGCCCAGCTGTTGACTGATGAAAGGCCTTACTCATGTAATCTCTTATAATTTACTTAACATTGCTATCTTATAGTAACTGCAATGGATAAGAACTCTACAATCATTCTGCAGGGAGCTCAGCCCTCAAATTGCACATAAAAACTCTTGTGTTGCTGGAGCTTGCTGTAGGTTTAACTCACTGAGCTACTCAGTAGATTTTACTAGCAATATTAACTAAGAGCACATGTAAGCCTACCCTTGGAAAATTTTAACGATGCTTTGGAGAATTCTGAAGTGGGTTTCCATTGCAAAAGAGTCGTCAGAACAAGCTTGTATTGCTAGTTGCCATATATCCCTGCTGTATGACTACAAAAGAAACTCTCTGAATTGTTTTGCCTATTGATCTGCTAGTCACTTCAAACCCCAGTGGAGACAAGCTTCTTTGAGGATCTGGAATTGCTTATTTTTTGTTCAGCTTTCCAAGTATAAAGTTGAAACTGTATAGATGAATTTCCCTTTGCCTTAATAGAACAAGATTCAGAGTCTATTGAGCACATCACTGCAAGCTCATCTTAATAATAATCTGAGTTTATAGACTCACTCAGCCTGAAAATAAATTGAAAGGTACTAGAATTAGTTTCTTGCAGAAATATTTTCTGCCACAAAAGTTCTAATGAGCAGGTAATGGACACACTTGGCAAAGAGCAGAATACTAATAAAACACATCAGAAATGGAAGCTAACAAAAAAGAAAAAAAGAAAAAAAAGAGAAAATGCAGCCAAACAAGAAGGCTCAATAGTGTAGTGGTCATTATTCCTAAAGAATACCAATGGAATTATTAAATTACATATTGGAGCGTTGTCATTGGAAAGCAGCACTCGCTAAGACTAAAGCTTTCTGCATAAGGTGCAAATTGTATGTATGGGAGGTATAAGAGTGTGTACAACTCTGTCTCTAAATAAAATTTTGGGGAGCTTGAACTTTGTTTTGTGGATGATTTAGTCCCAGTTTCATCTTGCACTTTGCAGTTAAAAGGCAGGACAGAGGAGCAGCCCTGAGGTGACCAAGTGACTGGGGAGACTGGTCTGACTCGCACTCTTCTGTTGAGCCACAACAAGCACAAGGTGCCACAGAGCCTGGACTGCTCCTCTCCAGAGATAACCTTAGCCATTTGTCCAGCCATTCGTATGCACTGTAATCACACTGAGCAACTTGGCTTGTAGGAACAAAAGTTGACATTTGTCAATTTCCATAGAAAACTGAACTATTTGTTGATACCCAGCTCTAACCCTGTAGTCCTGATAAAGCCTATAAAGGATTAGTGGGAAGGATCCAAGCCTGACTTTGACAAAGAGTGTGATGAGACTGTCTGTGATAATGGTACAGAGGGCACTGGGGAGTGTAGTCCTGCTCAGGTTTCTCAGTTTTGCAGTGGTTTTTCAAACTTGAGACATTATATTGAATTTGACCTTCTTGTTTCAAAAGCAAGATGCCACGGATTTGATCAGCTTGGATGTTTTCTTCTTCCAAGCCGGCTTTTTTGATAGCTTCATGATTTACAATCAGACTCTTCCCAGCTGAAATAGGTAATTGGTTCATATCCTGACAACCAATGTAAACCTTTTGTGAAGGTAATATTGATGTCTTTAAAATGGGATCTTTAACTGCTCTCAATGTACATCACTATTAATACAGGAATTCAGTCTTTCATTTCCTGGCTGTATTCCTATTTTGTTTAAGAAAAAATCATAGACTTTCTTTTTTCTTTTCAGTTCATCAGCCAAATTTAATGTATATGTTATACGAGTGACAAATAGAGGGAAGCAGTTGATTTCTAACTGTCATTCCTGTATTACTTGTGTGTGTGCAAGTAGAACTGTCTAGTAACAGACTTAGGGATAAGTCTGGCTCTGCTTTTTCTGGTATGCACTACTCAATTTGCTCAAAGTGAGGAGTAAAATTAGTGCTGTTCATTTTCCTATAATTTGAAGCAATCCTTTTTTCTCTTAGTCTGAAATTCAGGTTGTTTCCCAGTCCCATTGTGTTCACAATGTGAAGGAAATGTTCATCTGTTCAGTCCTAAAAAAGGAAAATTCAAATGCGGCTTTAACATGTCTCTTTGCTGATGTGGGCTTTCTCTGACGTGCACTGATTGCCTGTCATACTCTGTAAATCAAAGTTATATATCTACATGCCTCATGTTACAACTACTAAAAGGATCTAGTTGTTTATTTAGCTTGGAGGGTGATAAACACAGATTAATGAGCATATGCAGAAATAACTCATATGTATTATGAAGATTATAATTTGTATTTATTTTTATCTGCATTTCAAGAATTATGGATGCTATTGTTTATTAGACAACCCAGTTTCGTCACTTTTGTGGTAGGGACTCTCTCCCTGGTAGATATTTAATTTTGCTTGACACCATTCTTTTGTGAGCCCTCTTGAAGTGGATCTGGGTCTTGAATTAAAGCTATCCTAAAGATTTTAGTGAATATTCCTGTGAAGCATAAACTCCCTTTTAATATCTGAGGGTGGATTAAAAACTTCACCTTGGATCGCTCAGAAACATCTGCAAAACTCCACAATTTTGATTCCCCAAGTTTTTTCTCTAGTGTCTCACAATCAGTCAGCAGGATTAGAGAAGCGCCTTTCCTCTCATTTTAAGAGTGTGCTGTTACTCATGGGTATAAAGCAGAACTTGAAAGTGGGATGACAGGTAGCCATATAACTCAAAACCCTCAATGGAGAATATGCTGGTTTTACCCTTTACCTTCACATTTCTAGCAGGCACTTGTTAGAGCTGCAATAAAGTAATTGGGCTGCTTTTATCTTTTCTTACCTCTAATAATCATTTTGTTGTAAAGCAATGCATTCACTGGCTAAATAACTAGGTGCTGATAGGCTTTATTTAACAATTATTATTTTTTACTTCTTACTGAGTAAAAAATAAGATACAAGGAGATTCTAGAGACCAGAATAATGAATTAGTCATCACCAGAAATGTTAACATTTCTGCATGCTATTCTAGGGAGCCTAGAAAACCGTTTCCCAAGCGAATTCAGAGATGTGTGCGTGTGTGAAGTCCAGGATGGTTCATCCTTCACAGAACTCCATAGCCCTTTACTGCATCTAGTAAGTGAGTGACAGTGCCTATTTAAAGATAATGTTGCTGTGAGTTCTCTGTAGTACTTGAAAGCCTGCCTGATCCAGTACTATACATAATGGCCTCAAATGTTTGAGTCAAGGCTGCTCTGGTTTAAGGTTTCTATCATGAGACTATCTTGAAGGAATTTTTATTTTGGTTTAGCATTACAAAACTTGAAAGCTTGGCATAACCACTCCAAGGAGCACACAGCAGCAGGCTTCTGTGTCCTGTGTGGGCACTAGGCAGCAGGGCAGGGAAAGGAGTATTGTGTATTCTGGAGCAGAAAAAACAGTATATTAAATTTTAAAATAAAACAAACCCAAAGTTGAATAGCCCTTACTAAAGACACACAGGTATCCCTTCGTGCTGCTGAGTTTGCAAAACAGCTGATTGGGGCTGAAATCCTTGGTGCATACATGCATGCATACATACATGCAAGGTGTCTCTACTGGCTTAAGTTGTTTTAAAGTAGACTGCTGCCTGCAATGTAGCACTGGGAGATGGAAAACCAGTTCATATTATGTTAGGATTATGGTTTCTAGATAGAAGACTTTTCAAAGGGGCTTTTCCCTCTCATGGAGGGAACTGAACCAGTATGCTCCCCACTTAATTTACCTTCATACCATTGAATGCAGGTTACAGGGGTCTTTGCTCTTTGTTTCAATGTTTTGAGTCCCTAAAATAATCCTCACACAGATTTTCGCAGCTTGAAATACATACTGCTGCTTTAGCAAAATTTCATTTCTCTGCAGCTTCATAGCCTAGTAGTGATAATCCTTTGGGCAGCGTAAGTGTATGTCACTAAAGAAGCATTTAAGTACTACCTTCCTTCAGTATCAGAGCTTGTTGGATTTATTTTTCGTTCAACTATTTGGCAAAAAGCTACCCCTGCAAGAAAAATAAAAAAGAAAAATCTCAACAGAGCAGTGATCAGTAAATAGTAATTAACTGCACATCCCCATTTTTGCAAAAGTAATTCTGAGAGTGATGAAAATCAGCATGTGCTGATTTTAGGCAGCTTTGGCAGTTTATTGGCAGCTGTTATTGCAGCCGGTTGTCTCTGATGTTAAATTTCCATATATAGAGAGAGACCTTTTAGTGGGCTGCAAGAGTTAGTGTATCTATCTGGTCCATTAGCTCTGTGCATGGGTAAGCAGGAGAAAAGAAATTCTGTGCTTTGCATTCAGACAATTCACCTCAATTTCTAAATAGAACACTTAGACGTGCACTGAATATATTGGAAGACCCTAAGGATGGAATTGATTCAGAGGCACTCTGGGTACATGCATGCATGGGGCAAGCTATATGTTTGCAGGTAGCTTCTTTTAGTGTCCTGACTGAAATCAGTAAGTCTTAACCACCTATATGCCCGTTACACTTGCTTTTCACACACTCTGACATGCAACATTAAATCAACTGTGTTTCTGAAAATATAATGTCTTTTTTTATTTATTTCTCTGAACAAATAAGAAGCTTCTGACAGCCCTGGCAAAGAAACTGACATCCATCAAGACAGGAAAGAGTTGGTTTTTATCATTATTTCTAAATTTAGGTGTGAAGCTCATTAATATTCTGATGTGGCGATAATGGTCACTTTGCTATGGATAAAAAAGTGATATAAGCAGAGATTTTCCAGGCGACTTTGTATAGATTCATAGAATGGTTAGGATTGGAAAGGACCTTTAGATCATCTAGTTCCAGCCCCCCTGCCATGGGCAGGGACACCTCACACTAAACCATCTCACCCTAGGCTTCGTCCAACCTGGTTGTGAAATACGAACTCACTCCTCTAAACAAAATAGCAAGGTTTTATTGAGGGACAAAGTCAATAAAGCAAAAGCAACAGCGCTGGGCGCATGACCGTAGCCAGAGGCGCAAGTGGTTAGCATTTGTTACAGGTTTATATATTTTCACTATTACATTAGTTACATACATATTCATAATTCCCGCATATAGGTGGGGGATAATATAAGTAGCTTCAAGAATTTATTATCATAAGTCTCCTCCTCTTGGCATCTGCACACTGCTCTGTGTTGATTGTGGGCAGGGGTCTTGAGGATGAAGTAAACAATCTTCCTCTTGTGAGTAGGGGTCTTCAAGATGAAGTAAGCAGTCTTCCTCACAGTGTACTTTTCACCTTTGGCACAGTTGGATGTCCCAATAACCACACAACCAGCTATATCTGTAATTATTCTGATAAATAGGAAAGATTTAAAACAGTGTGACCTTCCTGCAAAATTTATTGCAGGACTGGCAGACAAGGAGTATCCCAAGCTAGCAGATGTTTGAGAGGCTCTGTCTCTAAATTAACTGATGAGTAGAAGGATGGTGTGAAATAACTCATTCATGTTTAGTGGGGCCACTAAATCCTGTTATCTCACCACAGACTTAAAACACAAACATTGCTCTTTAAAACTACTTTAGAAGACTAGTGTGAAACAATTAACTCATGTTTAGTGGGGCCACTACATTCCACAGACTTACAACATAAATATTGTTCTCTTTCTACAACCTAAGTTAAGCTAAAAAGTACTTTATGTTTTCTAGACACTAGCTTTCCTTATATCAAGCTTCACCCCCCCCTTCTTTTACCTTTACAAATTCTTTTGCTGTGTGACTCCATTTTGATCAAGAGATCTGAACCTTTTTAACTTGTTGTCTAGTCTTGTGTCTTTAGTGAGCTTTGTTTCTGTTACTGTAAACTTGTACAGTTATATCCACATAACCACACCTATGATTTGCGAAAGCCAGTACATTTATGTGTTTATCACATGGTCTTGAACACTGCCAGGGATGGAGCATTCACAACCTCCCTGGGCAACCCATTCCAGTGTCTCACCACCCTAAAAGGAAAGAATTTCCTCCTTATATCCAGTCTTAGTGAACAAGCCTTTCCAGGCTTTGATGCTGAGAACTGTCGATACTGATGTACAGGATTTCATGTAGTTTTATTTACCAGATTGAGACTGTTGAGAGAAGAAGGAAAGAGAGAGACCATTGCATACATCTGTATGGAGTGATTCTCTTTCCTGTTTCTGGGTTAATCACACCTGTGAAAAATGTTTCACTTAGTTTTTTGAGTCTTTGTTCATGTTGCAAGGCACAGGCAGATATTCATGCTTTCCAGTTAAATCACCAAGCGGTGATCGATAAATGAGCTGAAACTTTCCCTTCAGAAATCGAAAAACCAGAGGTGGTAACATGGATACTTACTAGCAGAAGGCTGGTAATGCTAGCTGTAAAGTTGAGGCAATGGACTCGACCAGGGCTCTTCCAGTGCAAAAAAGGGATCCTTTCATGAAGCTTTCTATGGGTTTCAACACCTGTAACAGCAAGGTGATGTGTCCAGCAGAGTATTTATGTAGTTAGGGTGGGTAAGCTGCACTAAGTTAAACGTTTTTGTTTCCTGTGCAAAGACCAATTCAGCACACAGAGACATGGTAAATGGGGGAAAATACCCAGTTTAGCCTTGTGCTCTTCTTTAGGAAATTGTGCTTCCTGCAACTAGATGACCTTTGAAGATTCCTTCCAACACAAACTATTCTGTGACTGTGTGAGTGATTCTGTGAGTTTTGCTTTGTGCTGAGATGTCTGGAAGCAAAATTGCCCTGTATGAACATAGCAGATCTGGATGTTGAGCTGCCAAAAGACAAATCTTTGCACAACATTGTCCTGTCAGTGGAGCCTGTGTCCATATCGCATACCTACTGTGGCTGTGGTACGAAGACCTCCTCGCAGGCTCTTTACACCAGGTAGCGCCTCTCCCTTTCTTACCAACTCACATAACATTTAGAAAAGAAAACAGAGAGCCAAGCCAGGCTAGGGCCTATATTTTGAATGGAAAGTTATGAATAACAGAAGTATCCAAAGAATTATGTCAATGTCTGAAGTTTCAGGGCTAATTAAACAAAAGAAATCTGTATGTTTTGCCATGCCAAAGTGAAATTTGTAAGGAGTTTTCCTCCCAAACAAAATATTGTTCTTCCTGTTCACTGCCAGGTCAGGATCAAACTCCTTTCTAGCACTGGAGACCATAGGAAGCATTTATTTAAAACCTTAATTTCCTTATATTTGAGCTTGGATTTTAAATGGAAACTAGAGTCATGTTTGCTCAAGGGATTCAGAGGAGCATCTGTACAATCACTGTTTGAAGTAAGCCTGAATCTGGAAAGGTTAGACACTGTAATATCTCGGCAGGCTCAGTGCACTTGGTTTACAAATCACTGTTCTTAGAGTGTTGGCACATTTCATTAATTTGTCCAAGTTTAAACTTTTCCCAGCATCTGATCCACAGAAAGTTTTTTTTACTTTTTGCGTATTTTTCTTCCATTACAACTCGACTCAAAGCCAAAGAAACATTTTCTTACAAAAACCGACCAAACTGATTTTGAATGTTAATTTATTCCCATACCTCATTGAAATATTTACTTAGCCACAGTTGCTCAGGCAGAGTGGAGTCTGCGCCATGTGGCTTTCTGCTGAATGTGACAAAAACACAGCCTTGTTCTGGCTCCTCCCGTTTTTGACAGGATGCAAACCCCCACTCCATTAACACGAACATGCGTTTGCACTCAGTTTAAACTTTGCATATGGTTGATATCTAATTCTAGGTGACTCTGAACATATGAGCTTTCATCTACTGGCTTTTAGCTGTGCATCTCCCATGCAAAATTAAAAATATCTGTAGTCATATAAAACCAGGGCACTTTTCACCCCTGCCTGTTAAGCATCTTCTGTATTCACAACTCACAAACCTGTCCGTATGCATCAGTTAGCCACCAGTCATACACAGGGCTGGAGCACTGGAGACCCGCTGCCCCATATACAGTAGCAATGGCTGGTCCTCTGAGGAAAGCAACATCAGGCCATTGTGGCTGTTCAGCCCAACATGCCCATTCTTAGTCCCTGGTTAAGGAGGCAGCCTACTGAAGACAGGAGGAATGACACTGGGGATAAGAACCAGTACCATCACTTCTGTTCAGACTCATGAAATACAGCTTCGTTCAGCTCTCAGTGGATCAGAAGGTCCTTACTCCTCCATTACTCCATTACAGTTATAAAAAGAGCATACATAGTTTTTATTTATTAGTGTTTCTTATAAAGTTTCAGGTTTGGTTTGGTTTGATTTTGATATTTTCCGCCCCAAGCCTCAGCTACTGGTAGCATTTTCAATGTTTTGCATTATGAAAATTGTTTGCTGTGGAGCATCACAGATCATAATTTGAGATTAGGCTATCTGGCATCTTATGGAAAACCTGCTGAGGACAGTCTTGGTTAGTTTTGCTTTTATCATGCATTGTGTACTGCATAGGAATTACAGCTGTGTTTTTGGTTGCTCACCAGGGACTCAGTCTTACAGTGCAGCCACAGCATGTGGTGGTTCAGTTTGATCTGGAAAATCATCTGCATGCAAGATTCAATCCTTTTGTGGATGGCAGGAGCCAGACTCTTGACAGCAGCACAGTGCTGTTAGAGGTCTGTTCCACATACAGGTTGGCTCGAAGAAACGATTTCCTAGAAATAATCTAGTGTCAGACTATGTGGGCACACCCCATCAAGTGGCATTGCTTAGAAGAGAGGCACAACTGACAACCAATTTCTGCAAGGCTTCCTAGTTACTCCAGTACAACAATGCAGGTACACAAAGAGGGGGTGTCAGCTCATTGCGTGTTTGCAGGACCAAACCCTGGGCCTGCGGGTTTGACAGGGGTAGTAAAAGAATAAATATTATTTTATAGCACTGATGTTATTCTGTGTCCTGAGAGGCCTGGGCGACTTAAGCAGCACCTGATCTCCTATGTCAAAAGCAGAGGCATATTACAGACGTAAGATGTTTGATGTGCACAGGCATGTCAGTTGCTCACTTTAGATAGTCCTCCAGGTGCACAAAATAGCTATAAACTTAACCTTTGTCATGATTCATTTACAGTTGAGCCTGTAACTAAAAGGATGGTAGTATGATCCTCTGGATCTTGACGTAAGATTGTGAGACATCTGGAGTCTGTGAGAATAAGGAGAGGGACCTCTGGAGTGTAATTGAAAAAAAAGGAAAAGAAAAGGAAAAGAAAGTAATTTGGTTTTATGTTTAATTTCTATAATGAAAATGGCGTGGATTTGTGTAAAACCATACTTACAGTGCAGTTTCTGAATCCATGATTGTGATCCTGCCCTTCTTTATTCAGTATTACATTTCATGGTCTGCTGAAATCATGTTTAGGGGGATAAAAATAGTGTATCTTCTGTTTTTTGGCATCCAACCTCTAATTTACAAATATAATTTATGCTAATCTTGAAAGTGCTTCTCAAATACAAAGTAAAATGTGTCATCCTTAGTATATGTGTGTATAATTTATTCTGATGGGGAATAGACATTTCAAAGCCATTTCAGGCCTTTATACTCAGAACATTTGATATGAGCGGAAGAATGAGGTGTTCATTGCTGTATGAGTAAGGAAGTGATTAAAATATCAGTAGCTATTCTTGTAACCCAAAAAAGGTAGATGCACCAAGGGATGCACTGCTGTTTGCTCTATCAAGCCAGCTCATAGACAATCCCTGAGTGAAGTATTTTTATTCTTTTTGTATTTTTGCAGATGGTTAGTCATTTTTATGATGGGCTTATAAAAATCTTCCTACAGCATCACAGTTAATTTTTTGTGACTTATCTTTGGTCTCTGACTCAGACAGCTTCCCTGATGGATTAGACGTGTGTCATGGTAGGGTAGCACTGGCTTGCAGCTCCCCAGAGGGAAGAGGCCTGGCCATCCGTGTGCATTGTTTCCCTTGTAACTCAGTTCTCCCCTGTTCTGCAGAGTAGCTTGCAGAGACTCTCAGCTCAGTTTCTGCCAGCTAACAAATCAGTATCTGACTGAGTCTTCCTCACAAGAAGAGTGAGCATCTGCTATTGAAATGGCTTCTCTTGGCTGTCTGGAGTGTCACCCCTGAGAGTACATTTGTCACCAACAGAGTATGTCCGCTTTTCTCCTGCTTAGGAGATCAAGTCTTATAATCAGGTGTAGTTCCCCTTTTGAACTTGTGGATAAAAAGTCAAAAAATCTCATGTAAAGGAAAACTGGAAGAAAAATAGAAACTACACAAAGATGAGGAGAGCTAACAAGTGGTTCTTGGTGCCTGAGGCATGAAACTAATCCGTTTTAAGTCTGAACTGATAAGAGAATATCTGGATGAATACCAAGAACCAAGGGTGGATAGATAGCTGGGAAGAAAATGTAGCTCTAGGGTATTCTGACTTTATGGGGCTTAGATATTCCTAAGAATTCTCCTACTCCTTAGAAGTACAATGAGGGATTTAATATGCCACATTGTTTGCAGTTAAAGCAGTAACACCAAGTAAAACAAAAGTTTTTACACAACTATGATTTTCTTTTTTTTCCCAGAAATTACTTCAATTTCTCCTTGGTCCAAGTAATGAAACTTCACAGAAAAAGTAAAACTGTTACTTGCAGTGCAAAGTAGTAACAGAGCAAACTAAAAAGACCACACTGATTGAGGCAGGCAGTCTCTAGACACCTTTTCTTTGCCATGTGTTCTTCAGCAGTGTGATGAGAACTTCTTGTTCTTAGTTTTCCAGCTTGACAACTCGAAAATATATTTCCAGTCAATAGGGACATTATGAGTCATGGCAAAGCAAGGTGAAAATGACCTGGCCTGTGCTTTGTCCATTTACGGTATTTTCTGAGTTCATTTCTAATGGTCCGTCTTCTCCTGGAACTTCCTTTCTTGTGGTGAGTAATAAAATGAATAATACAAAAGTTATAGTTATTGCCCTCTGTAGTTCTTCAAACACATAAACATTTCAGTTATTCCATGTTGTAGTTTGGTCAGTGCTCCAGTATCTACTTGCTAGAACAGAGCAGGCAGAGCACAATAAACTGAGCTGTAATGTGTCCAGGACCACGATGATCACAGCTTATTTGCAGGTAGTCTGATTCCACAGTATGGAACAGCAAGGTTGGAATGGTTTAGTTAGCTGAATTCTGACCTCAGAAATCTCAGCTGACAGATAATACCTATATAGGAGGTATAACAAGACTTGTCAGGTCCATCATTTGGAGCTATTCTACCTATTTTAGTAATGAAAGCTGAAATCTTCTATTACCGTTTTGAGGCAGATCCAACTGCTTTGGTATTTGCTATAATGATTCAGTTCCAGTACTGTGTGGAGGAGGGAGAGGGATGAGAACAGTGCACCCGAGGAGGGATAATGTAATCTGGCAGCACTCGATGGTCTCCATTGGACTTGTTAAGTAGGCATTGGAGAAGTCCCATAACTTGTTCTTGAAAGAAGAGCTGCTTCAGAACACTCTTCTTAAGTGTGTCTGGAGCTAGCCTTACTGCACTGCCCTTTCTGCCACCCACTGCAGCATCAGTCACTAGACCTAGGCAAATGCCAAAGTGCATTTTCAGCACAAAGTCAGGTTTGCTGTGTGTAGCGCAAGTGATTGTATGATTAATTTTGTTATTATATAATTCAAGACTCTTGTTGCAGACAAATGACTTGCCTTTTTAATGGTTATTTGAATGCTGTATATAATTCTTTGTCAGAGAAGCAGTTGAACCTGGCCAAGTTCAGATTGAAACTTCCCAGAGGAATAATCCAAATCTGAATTTCCATATATATTAATAAACTGTGTAATACTTGCAGCAACTCACATAATACAGTTTTGAAATGAGATAGAACTCATTATCAGTACAATGAGGAGCACAGGCTCTTTCCTGTCAGAAATAACGGAGTGAGAGCTACACAATTATATTCCTTCGCTGCTTCTGGAGTCATTTATGCAGCAAGGTGTGTGTAAATCTTTCTCTGCCTGTTGTAGTGTAGTGGGACATATACCAGCCCCAGACAACTCCTGTAGTTGCAAGCAGGAAGAGTTTATAAACAAATAGTTTCTGTCTAGTTTCATGGTGTAACACCAGCAGTACTGTGCATTGCAAAGTTGTGTTCCACGGGTCTCAATGGAGCATTGGCATGCTGCTGCCTGAGGGTAGGAGATGCCATGTTTGAAATCTGCCATCCAGCTTTTGTATTTGTTCTCTGGGTATGAGTCTGGAATGACTCCTTTCTCTGTGCGCCACGGTGGATTTCAGTCTCTATTACCAAGATGTGAACTTGGCACTCCACCTGATGTTATGCTTGCACTTGCTAGTCAAGCTCTGCTGGGAAACACCCGCTGCCCGACACTCAGGAATCCCTACCAGCATAAGTCCCAAACATAAGCTTTTTTGTGATCCTGACTGATGACCTCGGCCCAGTACCAAGAACGAGAGGTTAGGCTTCTTCGTCTTGGGGTTTACAGTGCTTAACTATCAGCTGAAGGTTGGCTCCTACACTCAAAGAGAAATGGACGGTCTTACACATGGCTGAAAAGAGGGAAATGGTGCCCTGCTGATTTTGTCTAGTAGCTGAGCAGAGAATATAGAAAAGCAAGACCAGATCTACTTCAGCACAAAGCAGAATAACAAGTTCTGTTCTCATGTGTACCTGCAACCTCTCTTTGACCTGGCTATAGGCTCTTTATTCTGGAGTATGCATAGGAAGCAGGTGAGATAGGTTTTCATCTGTGATGTTGAAAGGAATTCAGTAAAGAATGAAAAAAAATATGGAAAGGAAGGAAAAAGGACACAGTTCAGTTGTTTAATGAGATATGTGTGTTTAGACACTGAACTTACGTTTTGAAAGTTCTTATTTCTGGAGTACAGGATGCAGCAGTTCAGCAAAAACCCACACTTCATATAAATGCAGTTCTGTGTATTCTTAGGAAATGGGTGAAACCTATCATCTCAGTGGATTTTGTGCAAGTCCATCCATAATGGAATCTACCTTACAGTGTGTAGTTTCAACACCTTCATGCAGTAGTGAAGTAAATGCACTAATTAAATAGTATAAGTTGATGAGAACTTTCATGTCAGAGACATGGCAAACTGAAATTCTGCTTGCGAAATCTGACTTGTCCAATGGACTTAAGGAAGGAAGCAGACCCCCGCCTGCATTCTTCAGCATGTTTGGATAGTAATCTTCTCTAAATAACATGACAGGCCCTTTTTGTAGTCCAACACCAGAGGATTATATTATTTTCAGAACAATTTATGCAAGATTAGTGGAGACATAGTTAATCATTTAAATTAGCTACAGGTTTTTTATTAATCTTCAAAATAATGAGCTCTACCTTTTGATCTTTGTGTCTGAAAATCCCTCTGGAATTGATGCCAATTAGGATTCAGTAATAACTTGGTTATGAACATGGATCAGTATATGCATATGTGTGGCATGTGTGTGGGCAGGTGCGTGGTGTGTACATGTGCAGGTGGAGAGCGGCACATATTCAGTTAGACCTGTTCACTTGTTTCTGATTTGGAAAGGGGATCTCTCCAGTCATGGAAAATAAATAAAAATGCAAGGACAGTAGTAAGCAAAAAAAAGATTCTGCTTTATTCTGCAGTCGTGCGTTGCATGGTGCCAATCCGATGCTTTTAAGACAATTAGATACAGCTTGTGTATTACCTACAGTGAAGATAGGGGACAGTATCAGGGAATGAAGTGACCTTAATTTTCACATGAACCATTGAGAAATGTTCTTGTCTTTTAAAGAAGGAAATGTGTTCCAGAAGCAAATAAACTGCATGAGCCCAAGGCAACACTGAATAGGAAACTTACAGATGAGCAGACTGACCCTGCTTAGAGCTTCACTCTATGTGAAGGAGAAACAGGAGGTAATTAGGGCTTTCCAGGACTTTGCAGTTCTCATACTGACATTTCTACATGCTCACAGTGGCACATACCATTTCAAACCTCCATGCAAACAGGCCTGTGTTGACCTGTGTGTGTTGTGTAGGTTTTTCGTGTATTCAGTGAATTGCATTAATTGAACTGTGTTATGGGTTTGCAGTAAAAGCATCAGTAAAAGCTATGATTCAGAACTGATAAGCATACATGACTATAGCAGGGATAATACCTTATTCTCAGTCCTGCCATCCATGGTACAACGTAGTACTTGGTATGATAGCACTTTTTCAGCTGAGCTTTCCTTCTTCTCTGTGTTCCTGAATGATTGGAGGTTATTTTCTTCCTGGTATCCCACAGCCCATTGCCTTTGCATCTCCTCTACTTGCATCTTACTAGTCTCATACTGCTCATGTTGCAGCTTCAAGTGGATTTGATGAGACGTAAATACTCAGTTTCCTATATACAGATAATTTTTTGAGCATTTCTTTCTCTTATTCTTTAATCTGCAGGGAAATGATTGACTGGGCCCCAAGAGCCTTGTTTCCAAGGTACATGGATGTCTGTAGTTAAAGATGAGTGCAAGGGAGTGTGGATCAATACAGGATATTGCATTTCTAAAGCAGTATTATTCTTTGCCCTACTTGTGGTCTCTTGTCTTCCTGAAAACTGAGTTCTGACTTCTAATGTTTGAATTTTTTTTCTGTAGACAATTTCTAGTCATAATGCTATGAAACCTGAACAAAAGCTTTTCTCTATTTTTTCTTGTAAAACTCTGAGTGAGTGCATAGCGGTGTATGTACCTTTGAATTCTTGGCAACCTACGCTGAGTGCTTTATTCTAGTAGTCATCTTCTTCCAAGAAAAGAAAAGAGCATTGCTGGTTTCCAAATTAAAAAGTACAATCTGCTCCTCAGAAGCAGAACTGAGACTGTGATTCCAGGTACAGTTCAGGCAAAGGTGGATCATTTACTTATGTGTGTATTTTCTCTTACAGCATAGGTGGAGAAGTAGCGAGAGGAAATGAAGGAAGCTACGTGGGGAAACATTTCCGCATGGGATTTATGACAATGCCTGCTCCTCAGGACAGACTGCCACATCCTTGCTCCAGTGGCTTTACAGTGAGATCCCAGTCTCTTCATTCTGTTGGAGGAACTGACGATGAAAGTAGCAGCTCTCGTAAGCAGCCACCTCCAAAACCTAAACGAGACCCCAACACCAAACTGAGCACCTCATCTGAAACAGTCAACACTGGAACAACAAATAAAAGTGGGAAACTACCAGACAGGACCGAAGGTAAATGCTATAATTCTTTGGAAAAAAGGTTTATGGTGACACTGTTAAGATTATCCAGTTGATAATCTTGTATTTAAGGATTAACTGTAGTTTCCCTCTCTGTGTAACAATTCCAGCACAGATATCCCAGATCATTGTGCTCTACATTTTGGACCCCTGGGTAATTGCCAACCATTGACATTTCTAACAGAACAGTACCACTTTTATTTCCTGGTTATATACTGGAGAATGAGTTGAATTATTCAAAATGAAAGGCAAAAGAAATTGCTATCAGGTAGCAATGTTACCTGCACACCAGCTAAGGACCACTCACTATATCACTAGCACTGTGCAAACCACAGTCCTGGACAGGATCCTCCTCAACAAAGAAGTGAAGGACAGAAATGATAAAATACTGAAAGCTGCATGGCCCTGAATCTCTACAGCAAGGAGATATTATCCAACAGTAAAAATTATACCTGAGATGATATAATGTATTGCCTAAGCTTCTGTTTCATGTAGGTCTACATTTTCTCTTCACAGCTACATTGCAGCCCAGTTACATTCTCATTTCTCCTAGTTCCATTGCAGCCAATGCAATATTCAGAAGAAAATAAACAAAAGTGTTGAATAAGGTTAGAACTTCCTTACTCTGAACTACTAAAGAAGAACTAACACTGTAGGGATCTTCTTCTTCCTTTCTTCCATGCTGGAAGTCCATTTTGTGAAGCAGTAGGACCAGCTGTACTCCCTGCTAGGAGAGATCAGGATGACTGTGATTCACAGTGTGAACTGTAAGAAGGAACCCTTATGGACAAATGGTTTTGATCAGCGCTGGTCTTTCCTACTGCTGTGTTACATATCAGTTTTGACATCCCATGCATTATGTTGTGCTCTTAGTGTGTGTCCCTTTTGCTTCTTGTTGTGGCCAGAAATACTTGTTAGCTGCATTCATGTTACAACCCCTTTTAAGCAAATCTGATTTTGAAAAGTCATCGGTGATAATAAAGATGCAAAGCAATGTGTAATTCAACTGATGACACATATGTCTATGACTGCAAGGTCGAGCACAAACGCTGAACAAACTGTAGATATATTTGTGCTGTTGGTGGTGGTTATTTTGCATATGACATTTAGCATTACTTCCGTAGCTTGTCCTCCACCGTGACCATTACATCAACTCCATTGAACAGATTCACATGACAAATCCAAGAATTGAGTAACTGCCCTTAATAAAAGCAGTTTAGCACAATTTTACTGGACCAAAGGCTACACAGTGACCACTCAGATTTGTGCCACAGACAGATTTAAAATCTCATATCAGAAAGTTTCAAGTCCTCCATTTAATCTAGAAGGAGAATTACATGGCACAAACGTTTTGGTCTGATGTGCTCTGAGGTGAAAGATAGAAGCTTTTAAGTTTCTCAAAAGTTCTTTTGAAAAATATTATATTTCAAAATGTTTTTATAATTCTTTAATATATTAGCACTCTTTCTTCCTGAGTCTGCTCAACCAGAATTACAAAGGCTAAATGAAGTTTATCTTGCAGACAGGGCAGTAAAATAGGCTCTAACATTTTCTGACTTGTTTAATGAATATTCCTGCAAGTGTGCATTGAGTCTCAGAGTATATTTTGCTCTTTGGTATAGCCGACCTTCACATTATCTCTAGGATAATTAGGAATAAGGTCTGTTTTATATCCATCCCCCTAGCCCTTTTCCTCATTTACTGAGAAGCAAGAGTCTCTGAAAGCCTTAAAGTAGCAATAATAATAATGATAGTGATAATTGAAATACATTCAAGTATTCCACAGATCTCGCAGAAATTATGGCAGACTCCTTAAGTAGTCATGTAGTTAGGTAGAGCCATGTCCTTATGAAACTGGATTTTCTTCAGCACTATTATTATGGAAGATTGTGAAGATTTTGCTTCCTTTCCCTCATCTTCTCCTGCCATCTGAAATTTGACACTGAGGACGTAGTATGTAGTCATGTCCCTTCTGACAGACTCCAAAATTTGTAATTTATTGACATTTCTGTTTCCAAGGCCTGCTTTCTGTTTGCCTGCTTCCACTCTGTACAGGTTGAGCTCGATCTATTGCATCACAAGATGGTTACGAGTGGCATGCATGGTGCTGTAGCAGGTTCACTTTGTATAATTTCTATGACAACAGCATTACTACACCAAAGTACTAAGTATTGCAGAGCACCTCATCTTTGTTACTGTAATCAATGTCTGAATATTCATAGCAAGATCTCTGGAAAGAACTGGTTAATGGTTAATACTCCATCACTAGCATAAAAGGTAGTACCTAAGTGTTGCCTTTGAGTGTGACTAAATGCCTTCATGGAATATTGAGAATCTCTATGATACTTAATATATGCCATGTATTACATTCATTCTGCAGGTTTACATGTAGTACTGCAATGGGTACTTTTAAGCTATCATGAAAAAGTTCCTGGAGATTTTGAAGTGACATAACCCATTAACTGTTTTCATGTGTTCAGAATGCCTGCCCTGTTTGTATGTGTTTGGTTTTATATATGCCAGACTTACAGGAGTTTCACCAGAGTCTGATACACAGAAAGTAAAATCAGATTGTAGGGGGGTTAACTAAGCAGTCACATTTTAAAGTCTGAGGTATACTCAAGGTGGTGTTTGGATGAACAAACTAAAATGCTTTGCTGTCACCAGGAAAGGCTTTGTTATTGCTTTTCCCCTCCGAGGTAAGAAGTTTGTTGTGATGAAAGAATTTTCAGCCATCATCTGGCTAGCATAGGAAAGTTTGTATAAAACCTGTGGTCATACATTGATGAGGGAATCTAAAGATGAGCAGAATCAGATGAAAGTTAATTATCTGCAGTATTTATCTGATACAAATATTAAACCAGCTTTGTCCCAGAATAGGAAATTATTACTGTTGCTTTACAGTTAATCCCAGCAAATAAAGTATCTGAAATTGTGTGTAGCTCAAAGAAACCTGTGAAGGTCTGATTCTGCAAATCTTTTTTTTTATCTGTGAAAGTGGTGAAGTTTTCCCATGTCTAGTAGTTCTCATTCTAGTAGCAGTCTTTGAATTCAAGAGGCTGTAAACCTGTATCTTGCCAATTTCAGGTAAGATAGTCCATAGGATACAATACTCATGTTCTCCTAGGAAGGTCTTTGGAATGTCAACTCCGAGAACACAGAGGCTTAACTTGGTCTTTATTGTTGATATTGTACCCAAATATTTGTATATGCATGCCTCTCATACATTTGTATGTATTTGTGGTATTTGCAGGCTGAATGGCTACTGCTTTTTCCAGGAGCTATTGGAAACAATGATAAAAACCCCTATTGTTTCTCCACCAACTATTGTGGAATCTTTACAAAGGAGTTGTCACAAAATTATTCCCAGCTCATTTTTTTTTTATGGCAATGCAGAATAATTCAGACTATGATTTCTATTGTCTGACCCTGTGGCTACTTTGAAAAGGAATTTGCTGCATTTCCTAGGCAACCAGGGACAGCCTCACCGCTCATTTTTATTAAACATGTTTACTTTTTGCTTTTTGGTAACTATCCACTTTATACAAACAAAACCAATTACTGGTGGTAATTTTCATTCTTTTTCTGATCATGGTGAAGTCCAAATATTGAATCCATCTCATCTTAGTAACCACCATTAACATTAGATTATGCTTTGAATGAAAGCCTGACTTTACTGCAGAAGTAAGTGGTGGAAGAAATTTGGTCATGAGCTTGAAAGACCTTTTCCTCCCTAAGCACAAATAGCATCAGTAGCAGCCACGGTGGTTCTTTCCCTGTACAGTCTACTTGCTTCCAAATTTGTGGGAGTGTGAGAATCTTCTTTCAAGTCACAATGACATGCATTAACCCTGTCACATTGTGCAGCAGTGTGGTAACACTTCGGTTAGTGTATTCCACGCCAGTCTACCTTGGCTTTGCCTGAAAGAGCACTCTACAGCCTGGAGAAGCTCTCCTTGAGTTTAATTTCATTGCTGTGTTTTCACACTTTCATGTGCCTTCTTAAGCTTCAGTATTCCTTTTGACTCTTCTGGCTACCTCTCATATGCACCCACTGAACACCTTCCCCCCAGTGCATTTCTCCCCAGTGACAGATTTCTAGAAAGTTGTTTTTAAAAGTGTGGTTTGTCTTTTCTGCAGAGTTTTCAAACTCTGATAGGAACAGCAAACAAATGGAGCTGTGCCCCATATCACACACTGGAAGTGAGAAGTGAACTGAAAGGGTCATTTTAAATAACATTTCAGCATGGAAGGCCTGTCTAATCTTGATCCCAAAAGGGGTCTTATTGAGAAAATGCAGGAGTTTAATCTATGTGCTTTCAGTGCCCAATCTTACAGAAAAAAGAATTACCAAAACAGTGTAACTGGTGAATGTAACCAGCCTCAAGCAGTGGGTTTTATGTGAACCCTGCTTATCCACCAGAAAGGTTTACAGATCCACTGCAGTGCAATCATAAATGAAGAGGTATCAGTGAATTGCATTGTGAAAGTTAACTTTTTGTTAAAATTCTCCTTAGTAAAATGGGTAATGACTGCATTATACAAGCATATAATACATATAGATAATGAAAATGCAAGTTTTATGTGCACGCAGGTACACGCAAATATGTGCATACAAATGCAAATTACGACTCAGAGTAGCATTTTCAAGATGTTGCACGGGGTTGTTCTGCTTCTGCTAGAGCTTACAGAAAGTTTAGGTCTAAGACATGAAAATGCTCGCAGGGATCCCCATGCCTTGAAACCCACTCAGTTTGTTCAGTGCTTTTCTTCCAAGTGCCATGTGTGGAAGAAGCTACCCTTCTTGTCTCTTTCTAAGCCCATGCAGTGGAAGCCTTTCTCTCTTGCTTAGCAGTCTCTAAAGGTGGTAAACTTGTAAGGAAAATATTCCTCTAGAGAAGAGCAATTACAGTAAGTGTAACTGGGGTTGCAGTCCAGCTGGTGTCATAAATCTATTTTTCTGTCAGCTAAACTGGAGACTCTGCATTGTAAACTTGAACTTCGATACTGTCATTGAACAGAACTTGCTGGTTTTGCATGATGCTGGTTTCCTTTTATTTTCTGCCTTACTGAATAGTGTATTTAACCTGAACTTTAAAATAGTTTCCTCTGCAGTAACTATGTCATGTCCTTCCTTGTAGCCAGATCTGATTCTCGCATCTTTTCATCCATGCCTGCTAAAGGAAGAAATATCACTAATGAGACCTATTCAGACCTTAGAAGTGTAAAGCAACAGAAAGATGAGTTATGGTGGGTATAGCTATGGGCAGTTTTAGATGCTACTGCTTCTGGGCTATCTGCTTGGCCTCCTGCCAGGCATGACAACCCAGTGCTGACGTAGAAGAATACAGTATTTTAGGAATGTCTCTTTGAGACATGGATGCTCCTGCACAACCCTACTGCTAGGCAGGAGCTGGGGCATGGGAGTGGGGCAGGGAGGTCTGGTAAGAAGTATCTTTCACTAGATTTATTCAGAGCCCTGCACAGCAAGCACGAGACTTGGGCAGATGCTCTTGGAACATGCTCCCTCTTGGTGAGGGTCAGTCATCACTGTGGCTTGTGATGCTGTTGCAGTGCCAGGATATGGGTCTGAGGACAGGGAAGGGCAGGCTGCATGGCAGAACAGAATGTCCCCTGTATGTCACTGTGCTTGAGAGGCCTGAGTGCTTGTGTATTGTGCTCTGTATGGTTTTTAGCTCATTTTCCCTCTTTCCTGCAGTCTGCTCTGTATTTTAAACAAAACATTTTGACCCGTGAAAAGCTGCAGCTAGTGTTCATGTTAACTATGTAGGTATAATGCAAGCTGGTATTCAGCAATGCATGAAGCAGTGTCTGTTTTCATTCATATACCTTAATATGATTTATCCATTAGTTTTTGTACACTGTAATGTAACTCTTTCAGACTGCAATGCTTGAGAGGGCTTAACTTGAAACTGTGCACACTGGTAGAAGGCAGCTGGCAATGATGGAGGGAAAATTCAAAGCCAACATCAGAAAACACAATACCCTGTTGTCAGCAGAGTGAGGTGGAATTGGCTCTTAACTACTCTTCAAAGGACCGCCCTGTGTGGCCAGGTGTCAGAGATGGATATATATGATGCTTCAGCAGCACTAGAGCACTGCAGTCTTTATTAGACACCTAGCACTTCCCTTTGTTCAGCCCTGCATCTCAGCAGTCTCCTTGCTGATAAAGTGGTTAAAAGACTGGAGGGCAGTGCTGGCCTGACTTTGCTGTGGGACTGTGCCCAGCAATGCCTCTGCTCTGTGTTTGGCCCATTTGGTTGCTGAAGCAGCTTATTTCCACTGACCTGCAGTCTAGCAGGAAGGGTATGACAAAGATTTCAATGTATTCTCTAGTATTTAGTAGCTTAGAGATTTTTCAAAGGCGCTGCTTTTTGGAGGGAAGGGGAAGTAGTTTTTCAGTGTTTTGGGGTTTTGTTTTCTTTGCTTTTGCTGAAATTTCAGTTTGCCCCTCCCTGCAGCAAGTCAATTTTCAGTTTGCAGGTCCCAGAGCTGGTTACTTTCATGTGCATATCACCTCCTTCATCTTTTCAGGTCTGTTTTCTGGTCCTTCAGATAAGGCAGGACAAGGGGGAAGGAATGAGTGAAAGGAGCAGTTCTTATAGCTGTTATAATAGCTTTCTGTGCAGAGCAATGAGCACAATGTGATTTTTGGAGGGATTTATAAACAAGTTTTGAAGTCACACAGGGAATATGCTCTTACCCTCAAGGCACATATGCATACTCATTAACGTTAATGGAAGCTGCAAGCACTGAACAGAAAATAGACCATGCAGCAGTAAAAGACATGAAGATCTAGTTACCCACATGGGAATTGTGTTGTGCCCAAGACTTGGCAGTTGGTACTTTAGCTATGTTGTGCTAGTTTATCCTGTGTACTTAGTGTCTTTTTTTCTTTCTAATTTAACAAATTTTCTTTATATATTCCTCATCTCTCTTTTCACATTACGATGTTGCTCATTTGCTGAGAGATGCTGCACCTATGTAAAAAAGCACAAAATTAAATGTGCAGCCCCCCTGCAGTACAGATACCTCTCTGCTCTCAAGGTGGTGGAATCTGGGATGTTCTTGATAATGGAAAAGCCTTAATAATGTGAGTTCAGGGACTGTTGTGCTGATTTACCAGATTGACTGCAAATACATCCAGTCCAGGAGGAGGCTGCCTGCCCTAAACTAAGGCTAGTAAACCCTGCTAAACACTTGATTCCTGCTGAGTGTGTGGGCTTTTCTGCACTGTATACCTTGGTGTTCTAGGGCTCAGGAAAATTTATAAGCGTGGTTGCAACCACAGGCCCAGACTGTGCTTGTGAATTCACACCATTCTGCCCTGGAATTAGCAAACCACCTAGGAGGTCAAAACAGTGTTGGATATAACGCAGACATGCTGAGTGGGAGGCTTTCTCCAGGCTGTTGCCACCCTGAGGTCTGCTGACTGTACAGAGTCACTGTAATCTCTGGAAACACCTACAAGGCAAGGAAATGTGAGCCACTTACTCATGCAGTGAACTGGGATCTAGGACAGAGTATTAGCACAGGTTTCACATTGTATGAAAATCATGAGGATGCTTTTATAACCAACCCAGTACTTCAGCTGTGCTCCTGAGGTGCCTGAATCCATAATCTTTACCAGAATGACCACAATGAACAGTGAGTTTCTGAAGAAAGCTATCACGAGGGTGCTTTTTGTCCACTGCATGGTTAATTTGCAGCCTAAGTAGACAACCCCTTTGTAACTGGAAGGTTATAGTGTCAATAAATCCACCCATTATCATCAAGTCACTCTATGTTAAGCCTGGAATACTGTGAGAAAAAGACTGTAAGTCATCGTATTTGTGACTATTTCATTTTTTTATTTTATTTATACCTCAGGGAATCATAATGCTCAGCCTTCTCAGCATTTCCACCTGTGAGCTGAAATACTATGAAACACTAGGTTCTTGCATTATTTTGCATTACTGAATGGCTCGGAAATCAGGGCCAGGAGAGGAGGAGAGAGAAATCTGGGCAATTCACTTGCCTCATTTTGACAGCCCTTCAGACCCTGTTAAGTAAAAGAAATGCCCATGAAACTACAAAAATATCAGTTTTAGAATACTTGTACTACACTTCTATTTTCCATACTGTCTTTGTCATTGTCTGTTGAAGACATTGCGGACAAATGAGTAAGGCCTTGAGGGATCAGACTGAAATCCTAAAGTCTCTGTTTATTCTCAGAGTTAGTATGTGATAATAGAGATGTCTGGCAAAACTAATTGGGAATTAAAGATAAAAAAAAAAAAAACAAAACAGCTGCACTTTTAATTCTACAACGAATACATTGGATTTCCACCTCTTTATCTTACCTTATTTTTAACTCATGTCCTAATTCTGTTCTCACTTAAACAGCCAAATGAGCCAAATTCTCAAGGAGGGTAGCGCAACTGAGCTCTCCATGCATTTCCTGCCAAGAGGTTGATGCTGAGAGGGTGGGAGGGCAATCACCCTGCATTCACACTGGCTTTACTGGGAATGCACGGTGCTTAGCAGAATCATGTCCCAGGAGATTTAAGTCTAGCTCCAGGTGAGATGCTGTCATGGCTATCCTCTGTTTCATTGGTAATTTCTTTCTGATGACTGTTTGAATATAGTGGTCTTGGTTGGTGCACTGGTTTGCTGCTTTCATCTCTTCCACTTGGCTTAATGCTGGATGACATCAAGCAACATATGCCTGACATGCTGCAATTGTGTTTGGCACTTCACGCTTTCCAGTCCGTACGTGTTCAAACAGTGCTGTGTTGGGATAATGTGCACAGCAGTGACAGCTCAACAGAGCACAACTTCCTGCAACACTGTCAACTTGCCTGGAGGTCACAGTGTATCAGCCTGGGCTCTTCACAGATGCACAAGGAAAAAGAAAAAACAAGCACATGCAATTTTTTGTGCTAATTTTAGTGACCATAACTTTGAACTGCTGGCATGTCAAACAAGAAGTGCAACCCCCATAGTCCAGAGTGGTTTGCAGCTGGCTGCTGGTTCAGGGGGAGGCTTTGTGGTGGGAAGTAAAAAGCTGAAGCATGGTGTACTTGACATCATCAAGAGGCACAGCTTACTATCCATTTCCAGTGCAGTAGTATAATATTTGCCAGGGGTTCTATTATTTCTCCAAGATAAAAATGAATACTCTGCCTTCAAATTCACAACCAGCTTGTATGTAACAGTTGAATAACTCTAGCTTCTCTTATGCTTAGTAGTAAAAAAGAAAAGTGGTAGTGCAAGTACAGCCCTCTCTGAGTGTAGAGGGAACAGTATAACCTTTGGGTTGGTGGCACTTCCTGGGACGGAGAAGATTCCTGGCATTTTCCTCTCCATGCATGATTGCAAGGGGAGCTGTCTCCCCTTTCCTTTTGGTAGAATACCAATGGGTGGCTATAAATCTTGCCTTAGGATCAGTGTGGGGGTGCCAAAATGTCTCCTCAATTGGGAAAGTTTTAAGGGGGGGTGTGTTTCTGCTTATGACAATGGAGATCTCTTACTACTTGGACTTTGCTGAAAGAGACAGTAAGTAGCTGTTTGATTAAACAAACAAACACAACAAGCACAAAGAAAGCAAACCTACGAATGTGCACCAAGCACAAATTTGAAGTTATGCCACCACCGTGGATTAAAAATCTTGATAATGTGTCTAGCGTGTTTATTTTTTTTACGTCTGAGATTTTGCAAACAAAAGCATGGAAGCTCCAGGTATTCTGTGGTTCTGCATTATTTGTTATTTTCTGTTAAGGATGAGGTAATTTTTACAGCTGTTGTGGATAAGTATGTGTAGAGACTGTATGTCCTAAGGTCCACATCCTGCGAGTATGTGCTTGCATGTCAGTAAATGTTATGCCAAATGGAGACTTGTGTGGTATAAATGGAGAAACAGGGCTCTTCACAGCTCTGCCACTGGCTTGAATAGCCTTGAGTATTTCACCTGGTTCTTGGAGTCCCAGATTCCTCCTCTGTAAAATAGAGATAGTGACAAAGGCTTTGTTTCGTGACACAGTTTGCAGCCAACTTGTGATCAGAGTATTTCTGCTCACAGTGAAAACTTGGGCTGATGGGACACGTGTGAGCACTTTCGTGAGCAGTGCTGTAGAAAGAGGCTTTTGAGCAGAGAAGGGAATACGTGAAAGACTGTCCCTGCTTAATGTGAAATTCCACACATCTGGCAGTGTTTCATTTGTGAGCTCAGAGCAGTCACTGTGAAAATGAGAACTTCGAACATCTTATTAACATAGGAACTGGTCAATTTCCTTTTCTCAACCTCCTGTTGGTGTCACTGATGCTGCAGTACGCAAATAAGGGTGTCAGAATCTAGACTATGGTTACGGTCCAGCTCTATGAAATGCTGAATGCCATCGGTTTACAGCACAGACTGTCCCAGGAGGTGGTAGGTAACAACCACCCATCAGAGCTTAGTCTGTTCTGTGATGCCTTCTACCAGAGGCTATGCTTCAGTATTATGGATGAATTCCTGCAAAGAGCTTTGCTTCTGAGCAACAGCAGAATGAAGCAGGCTATAAACACTGGGTTATAGCAATAGCTTCTGGTTTCGTATGGTTGTGCAACTGCTCAAAGCATGAGTGCATCCATATGCCCTAGTGACAGTAGGAGTAGATGCTAGTTCGGTCATTATGGGAAACTTCAACAGCTGCAAGATGGGATAAAAAGGAACAGTTCTTGCAGTGAAAAGTTGCTTGGCAAAGGAATTGATAAGATATGTTAGCTGAGAAAGCTGACTGGGATAACATTTTCAGCAGTCACTGTCTTTTCAGTGGCAAAACCAGCACTGGCTGCTCCCTACACCCATGCCATTCCGTTCTGCACTTAGCTGAACCATTAAGGCTGGTTTAGGAGCTGTGCTGTAAGGTTGGATGGGTCCAAATTATAAGTAAATGGGAAGGAGAAGGGAAAAATGGAAGGGAAGGAGGGGGAAGGGGAGTGCTGTGTGTGTGCTCACTGCAAACACAGTGGGGGAGACACAGGGAGAAATAATAACAAAGTTCACGCATGTAAAGAGCTTTTGGAAGGAAATGGTGGTCTTGTCTCTTTCTCCACTCATACTCAGGTGGTTGATGCCTGCTTCTTCCATTAGGTATTCGCTAAAATCTTTTAGCCTGTGATACTGTTTTTGCTTTAATTGCCTTTCATTTACCTCAGCTTTCCAAACATTTTTGCTAGAGAGCTCCACATCTTGTCATTGCTCCATCTTCTGTCTTCTGCTTCCTAGTCTTCTTTTTCCCTTTTTTTTACAGGGTGCTAATTTTTGATCAGTTCTCTTTATTGTTCCCACTAGTTCTACCTGTAGAGTTGAACTGAACAGGTTCTGCAGTCATGGGTGAGGTAGAAACATCTTCTGGCAGCAATGTCTCTGTTCATTTCTGTGCCCTATCTTTGTCTTTTCGTTCTCCATCTCATCTCCCAGTTGACTCAATAAGGTTAAGCCTGGAATTTGAAACAGGAGAGGGCTCTCCTGAAGCTTTTCTGGACCTGCATACAGCACTTTCGAAGTGGTACTGTACACTGCAGCTGTGCCAGGTGAACTTATGGTGATTAGGCACAGCTGCAGGGCTCTTATAGATCAACACCATTACAGGCTCTACTAGTTTCACTAGACCACTCTGCAAACAAATGCAAGATGCAATAATAGATGCTAGGCGCACAGAAAAGCTCTGAGTGGGAGGCAGCTGATGATGCGTGGCTTGTCTGTAATTTTGTCAACATTTTATTTAGAGTTGAGTTACAGAGAGGAGTGACCCCTATAGAGATGGTAGTAAAATGATTAGCTGTGAGGCTCTCTTCTTAAAGCCAGTTGCACCGAGTGTTTTGGCAAAGCTCAGCCTCTGACCACAGAGCTGTTACATTTCCCAGCACTGCTGCCTGCGTGTGAGCTGCTATGACAATGCTCTGTCTACTTTAGCTATCATCATAATCACCCAAAAGCTCAGTGACAACTGTCAGGAGCTGCTTCTGCCAGGGTCACCTTCTGTCCTTACTGTAGAGGCAAGACTACCCCTTTAGATGAACTCTTGTTCATTGGGCTCATTTGCTTTCTTGATGCTCCTGCTGTGGTGACTCATTTGACCCCTTCCATCAAGCTTGTGCTTTGTTTTGAAATGTGAGCTCCATGGTGAAAGGACCATGGCAGCAAGAGGCTTTTTATACAACAGCTTCAAGGAAAAGGATTGCACAAAGCCCACAGAACTCCTGGGGGAGAGGATGTTAGTGAGATCTGTTGGTTCCTTGTCACTAGTGGGAGATGCTGAGGAAGTGCAGCAGCAGTTGTGGGGCTGCTGTGCTGGTGGGATACTTGGACACTACATTTCGTGTTGGAGTCACCAGGCGGTCAATATTCTGCACAATACCTCCTCAGTAGGTCTGCCGGCTTGATTTAATGGGCTGCAATTATTTTAGAAGCTTGCCAAACAAGTAGCTATTTATGTAGGCAAAGAATGGATTTGACCTACTTTTTGTAAGCAGATGATAGGCATTACTCTGGATCTGAAAAATGAAGAGTCTCATATCTTTGGACAAATTATTCAAGTCTTTGCATATAGTCATTCCTAGTGTTTTGGACAAGATATTCATGAACCAAAGCAACAATTAAATCAAGTGAGCAAACACAGACTATTTTTCTAGGCAAGTGAAGTAGGTGAGCTAAAGTTACGATTACATTAAGCATTTGTTCTTTGTGTAGCTTCATTTCCTTTGTTTCCATTTTCCCTGTAAATCATTTCAGACTCCACAGTCTGGGTGCAGATACTGGACTTAGAAATCACCCAGAGTCAGGAACTCTTGTAGAGATCAGCTTCATTCACTGTCTCTATGAGCACTGGGTCAGGAAGCCTCTGTACCATACCTTCTCCAGGAAGTTTATGAAAATCCAGTGCATGATTTCTCACATCATCTCCCTCAGCCACGATAGCTAGTAATCAGTTGTAGTGTTGTTCCTGCAAAGACAGGAATTGCATTCAGACTGGAGTATGCATTTGTGTATGTGAGTATTGCCAAAGGATACTACAGAGGTCGTCAGTGTCCTTTGGGCAGCAGATAATACATGAATAAGCAGCTCAGCCCTTAAAGACTCGTTGATATCACAGTGGTGTCCACTACATACCAAGCTCATATGATGTAGACGTCTAAGGTGTGTGTCAGTGGGACTTAGCTCTTCACACATGCCTAGAAGCATCTCTTTCTGAGCAGAAGAGAGATCATTTATTTCTGCAGGTCAACAAAAATGCTGCTGCACTTGCAATCATCATGTGGCACAGCCTGTAGAAACTGTAAGACAAAATGCAGAGCCTCACCATCTTCTGCATGATGTTTGGGTAGCCACGGAGAGGGGGCAGATAGCATAGGATGACTGCTATGGGAGAGCTGAGCTATAGTAGCTGTACCACAGGCAAGATGGGGGGTGTCGGGGGCTGATATTGTCCATTGTTCTCAGTGTGAAATGCAGTCATTTGGTGGGCAGCTGAAAGAATAGAGCAGGAACAGTTAATTTACAGTAAAACCTGGTAAAAAGCTGGTCAGGTTTCATCTCCAGGGTGATAAACAAGATGCCATAAATGTTGCTTTAAAACTGAAGAGTTTTACTCACGTTGCTGATCTGTGGCTGTTTTTCTGTACTCTGTTGTGTCCACGTTTAACTCTTCAGTGCTTCGATTCTCTATAGGTTCTCCACTAGAGCCACCAACAAACAAGCACATATGCTTTGCAAGTTAATTTCTCTACAATCATGATTCAGTAGTTCTATTTGCACACTCTTCTTGTAATTCATCTAATGATGCTTGCAGTTGATGAATTCCTGTGCCAATTGCCTATTTCTAGAATTCCTTCAGATTCGCTATAGTTACAGAAATTTTTATTGCTATTTCACTGGCTGCAAAATCTGTTGCATGTATGCAGACTGCAGGCCATCTGAAACAGAACAAACCAGTACTTCAGCAATATTGGTTGCATGTGTGGGCAGTGTGAGGATCCTTTACTCAGATTCCCACTTCCCCAGTCATCCTCCCACTTCTGCCTCCTCAGAGCCTGCCTCCACTGGATCTGCTGCAACTTACACCCATGTAATACCATAATGCCTGGCCCCTTGGGCATATTAGTTCAAAGATTTTTTTCAAAATGGATAGTCAGAAACCATTGAAACCTAAAAGAAGTTACTGTGAGGTTTTTTGTTTGCCTCCATTTGCACCCGGTTCATCAGTTTTCCAGTAAAAGGAGGATGATTCAAATTGATTTTTCTTTTGTTACTTATCCAAAATGTTGCTTTTTCTGCCTTTCCAGGGCTCTGCCAATTGCCAATTGACAATAACTTTTAGCTTCAGTGAATAGTACAGAAAGGCTTGATTGCAAATAATTTGTAATTATTTCTCAAACAGTCTTTTTCTTGCCTATTCAATTTTATCTGGAAAAATCAGGGACATCAATTACTCATTCTTCAAAAGAAGTAGGATGTGACATTCAAGCTACATGAAAGCATGAAGCTGGGCATTTGGAAGGACACTCGGTCACTTTGTAATTTTCTGGAAGCTTCTGGAGACCTTTTCACTGTGGGAGAGGATAATAAGCAGAGCTCAGTGTGTCAGGTGGATGCACAGAGAAGTGGAGGGCTGTGGAAGAGAAAACCTGGAAGTCAGTCTGCTCTGGAGTATGGAAGTTTGGGGAGGGACTCTCTCCAGCATGCTGATACTTCAGTGTTTGAAATGCCCTGGAATCTCTGGGTCTGCCCTCATCTTGCTAATGCAAGTAAAAGGACCTGCATCCCTTGCCATGCTGGAGAGAGGCTCTGGCAGCAGGGCAGTCAGTGCAGTAAGCTGGCTTTTGTGAGGCCCAGGCAGGTATGGCTTCCTTGACATATGCATCGTGTAAGGAGCCGTGGTGTTGTGCCTGGGAATTCGGTGTTGTGGCCTATATACACAGCTCTACACAGAACTGAACTGCAGGGCCTAATTCTACTCTCTGTTATGCTGGTGTTTAAATCTGGAATATCACTACTGAAACCACTAGGTTTCCACCACTTTGAATTAAATCAGAAATCAATCATTTTAAAAGCTGAAAGAAGTTGTAAGCCAAAATAAAGGGACCTGAATACTTTTGAAGTCTCCTTAATCATAGCCTTGAGACATTCAAGTAACACAGCAGTATTATTTTATGACACTGTCTTTTAGTCCTTTCATTTTCAGTATAGTTTTGTCCTCTTTAAATGTCTAAATAATTTCCAGTAAAAGCTGATAAATCCAGGAGGGGGGAGAAATATGTACTGCATGAAATCATTGTGCTGAAACCACCTATTGCTTGCAGAGCTGTTTGAATGAATCAGATGGCTCTTTTATACCTTCCACGTTCATTCCGTCTTTGCTTTTTTTTCCTACTAGCATCTTTCAGAAAAGGAAGAGGTAGCTTGCGTCTGTGAGGACAGTGCTATTTTGGAACCCACCTTTTTTCTGTGACAGAGATGTAACATCAGAGTTCTCTGATGTCACTTCAACATAGTAGTGATATTTCTGTAGTCATTTGCTAAGATGTATCTTTGTGTGTGTCTGTGAATTTTGTGGCTGTTCTCAGAGTAGGAACATTTGCCTTCAAAAAAATTCCTTAGGGGAGAAGCGATGCACGTTCAACATTGCATGTCTCCAAAAGATACATTTAAATTTGTTTTTTCTACTGTTGCTTTCCAGGGATGGGAGCCACTGTGTACAGATTGATAGAAACAAATAAATTAAAATAAAGTCTTGCATAAAATACATTAGAGCCTAAAATGACAAAAGGTAGATGGTGAAAAGTGGTATTAAGGGGTAAAATGACAGGTGAGGCCCTGTGGCCTGTGACAAAGATGAATTAAACTCAGGTCTCCTGAGTGATGATCTTTTGCGCCGTTCAGAGGACTGTGCCTTTTAAAATTCAGTTTCAGTAGGAATTTGCAAACTTCATCCGCAGAGATAATGAAATCCAACCCAGTATTAGCACTAGTGCACAAATGCACTTAAGATCATGTGTAACTTGGAACAAGCGGTTAATTTCATTAAAGCTAGTGGGATTACTCATAGTCTTGAATTTACACATACATATATAGGTTCTGTGCTACCCTACAGCTGGATTTTCTCTGTTGAATTATGTGATGTAAATCAGAATCTGTGCGTATCTGATTCAGTATCCAGCATGTTCAGGGTTTAATTAAAGAAATTCTATTTCCTTTCACTCCTGGAGGCTCTTTTTGATAGAGGTATCCCTCAAAATCCAGCAAGATTAATTCCTTCTGCATTTAAAGTAGAATTTCAAAAACTTTTAGGCCCCAAATCAGTTCACCATTTAGAGAGAAATGGTGTGCTATAGACTCTTGTAGAAATTGAAAGGGAGGAATTTTCCTGTTACATGTGCTTTTATTCTGTTTGTTACGGTGAACAGCACAAGAAATAGGCTTGGTCTCTGAGCTGCAAAAGCTGGTAAACACCCAGAGGACAATAGAAAATGATGAAATTAATTTTAGGATTTAGACATTTTCACTCATTCCTTATAGAGTGAGCAAATAATAAAAACCAATCTGATAACACATTTCCATATTTCAGTCTCTCCTCAAAGAGCAAGAAAATACTTCAAAAGCATAAGATGACCAGAAGCATTCTGTATTTCCAAAATTAACTACAAAAGGCGGATTATCTGGGCATGTCTGAAAGCTATGCATAACCTTTGCGCTACAAATATCTCATTTCAAAAATGTCATCTTCTGCTTATTCAGTAAGGCTTTCATAAGGCTATTTTAAGCACTGTGCTTCTTGCTTCTAGATGAGAACTGAAGTTATTGCAGCCTTCATGTTTTGTTTCACTTGCAGTTTATTAGAGCTAGGTAATTGCTTGGTAGTAAGATGCTATTAAACATGGAGAGTTCCTGCCCAAGCAGCGTAAACTCCATGAAGTTCAGTTGTGTTTGCAAGGATCATTATGCCTCCAGTTTATCAGCTGTAGTTGTTTGGGAGGTTCTTATGCAAAAAAGGAGCTACTAGCATAACACCCCAAGCTCTGGCAGCCCCTGCGAGTGCAGGCGCATATGTAGCAGTTGCTGAGCTGTCTTCCTCTGGTCACTCTGCTCAAGCTCCTCAGAGACCTGGCAGTCACTTGCATTTGTGTGTGTCTGTAATAGAAGCCCTCACAAAGCTTTGTGGTGCATTTTGACATGGCTGCTAAAGGGAACTTCCATCTGGCAGGGAGAGAAATAGTTCTCACTTTGATTTCTTCAATTTAGCTTTGGATGAGGCCCCATGTGCTCTGATGTAAGAGAGGCAGAGTCTTAGGGCAAGTTACCGGCGACAGTTGCACCAAGGACATAGTAATCCATGATGAAAAGTGCTTAATTACTCCATGTTTAGGGCAGACAGTACGGCAGTATGTGTATCACCAATATGTCAACATGGTTTGCTTTTCATAGAAGTTTATGTTCCCAGCAGGCACCAATTGCTTTTTCTGCCTTATAAATGTCAAGTACTTAAAGCAATCTTGCCTGTTCCTCTCTGGAGATTGCCAAATAATCTCCTTTCATTGGCTATGGGATCTTGCCAGAGCTTCTGCATTCATGAACATTTCTTCCTGCCAAATGTTGGTAACACAGGAACTGTACAAATACTCCCTGCTCCTTTCATTAGCTTTGCACAGCTCTGTCTGTTTGCAGGATTCCTGGGATTTTTTTTCTCTTTATTCAGGGCTGAAGCAGTAGCTCATGGTCCATATTCCATTATCAGGTGTGCCATAGAGTTCAGCCCTTGCTATGGAGCTGTGTTACAGAGTAGAAATCTGTGTTAAATAAACATGATCATATCTTCATAGCCTTCTTAAAGCCAATTCAGTTTACCTCCTCAATGCCCCAGTGCAGCTGAGTGCATGTCCCAGTAGGTGTTGAGCAATTCCTCTGTTCCCAGTCACCATAAAAAGATCCCTTTGTTATTTACCTTATCTATTTACCTGTGTATTTTCTCTAGGAAGTCTTATAGGACCAAATTTTCTTGCTCTGTGTAGCATATAAAGGTACCTCTATACCTTTTAAAGGTTTTTTAAATATTTAAAGCATTTACTTTTTAATTTTAGTCTCAATAGTCTGGTTTGTCAAGGGCGAAGAAAGATCTCAGTAATGTACCACCGCCTGGAAATAAATGCTTTAATAAAATAAACTTTGGCAGAGGAAAAAATGCTCTTAATAGAAAATGGAAAGTAAATCTTTCACCTTGTCATGTTTTACCTATGTATCACACAGCTAGACTGGGTCATTTGACCTTTTTGTTGATAATGTCACCAGATATTTTAGGCTAATGCTACATATCATGCAGTAGCAGATGAGAATGCTGTGTGTTTCACCGTGGTACTCAATTTCAACCCATGCAAAATACTGTACAAAACTAGATGACAGAATGTCAATCATTTTTCCATTACATTTCTCATTTCCTTTTCTGTATGTAGTAACTTGTGAATGCTGTGTATGCAAACCCCAAGGGCGGCATCCGTCCACCTAAGGATGGATCTAGATCATGTGGCAGAACCTCATTAGTTGGATAAAAACTGTGAAAATGGAAGGAGGGGAGAAGAATATATGACAAATTTTAGGTATTTGTTTGAAAACACAATGCTGTTAACCACTTCTACCTATTTTTAGATAAAAAATATCAGTTAACACTAGCCTTGACTGACCTCCAGCACAAGAGCATCTTTTGATTTACTTTGTCCGTCACTAACATCTCTCCGGATGTAAGAAGGGGGATATGGCTGTGAGACAGAGCATATTTTCAATATGACATATGTAGCACAGAGATGTAGAAGACAGTGTATGAAACAGGCTTCTGAGGATGGCTGAGGAGCAGGAAACATTTGTATCTCAGGTAACCATTAATGTGCACAGGGAACTGAAGACTGAGAAGCAACTGCGTACAAAATACACAATTTTGAAATGCAGCAGAGTCTGTAATCCTTTAACCAGTGTAGAGTCCAGGTCCTGAGAAACATGTTCAGAAATGATCAAGCAGTTTGTGACAGTCTCATTGTCTCTTCATTTTAATGACACCAAGAAGATTGGTTTTGCCAGGGTTGTAAATCAGATTAACAGAGGTGTGGAGAGAGGATTGAGATCAAGTTTATGTCAGGTAGAACATATATGAACATAATAAATGAATAACAGACTAAACAGAAAGAAAATAGTGATTTAGCTGGAAGCATGGCAAGAAAAGTCTGCTAGTATTTTGAAATACATCAGGAGTAATATTTTTTGCAAAGCCCAAATGATTCTGGTAGCCTACATCTCATTCCCAAAAGTCTATTCTAATACATTCAAGAAAATTAATTTGGGTTAATTAAAAGGACAAATTTAAAGTGCATTAGGATATATCCACATAGAGAAAAACTATCAAGCTACCAAACACTTTTATCTGTGGTAACTTTTGCATGTCCCTAGCCTGCTGCGAAGTGGAACACATTAATTGGAACCATTGTGAAAGCCTAATATCATTTTTTGAGGCTGGGTTTTGTTTCAAAATCTGACAAGATTTCTTTTTCGTTTTGCTTTGTTGTACCTTAGTTATATGTTAAGCTTAAACAAATGCTGTTGACAAAGAATGGTCTCATTACTTCATGTATGTGCATACATTCACAGCGCCTTATTCCTAAACAAAACTGGAATCCTGTTTAACATCTTCCTTTACTGCTATTCCTTGTAAGAAATGAAGAAAGGTTGTTTAGCAAATCAAAGCACAAGTATGACAAAGTGATAACACTAGGATTGAATCCTCCTCTGATACTGACCAAATCACATTAGTAAGATGCTGTAATGCAGGTATCTTGCAGCCCTCAGCCAGCGTCCTTGCAGACTGTCAAAAAGAGTGTCTTTCAGCTGGCAGAGCTGCTGGCTTTAGTAATATGTTTGAGCCTGTCTCTAAAAGAGAGGTTTTAACTCCATGAACACTGCCTGCTTGGTTTAACATTAGAAATCTGCTGCTGTTTTCTGATGGGTCAGCAGAAGGTGTCTGGAAATTTCTCTGAGCCCTGAGTTTGCAGTGACAGATCTGTAGCAGTGAGTTGCAAGGAGCAGCAATGTTTTGAAAGACAGGAAAGCTGACATTCTAGTTATGGATTATTTTTTTAAATTGGAAAACTTACCAATGAGGTATCAGGGGTTTCATCACAAGGACTATTTACCCTATAGGAATATAAATTATGTTTAGTGTCTGTGGTAAATTTTGTTTCTAAGTCTGTTGAGTCTGCTTAGGATAAAAACTGACTTCACCTGAACATTTAATGAGGCATTTTCCATTAGGGCATAATTTCTAAGAAACCTTTGACCTCTCATTTCAAATGAATATCATCACAGTGTTTTGATTTATAATTTCAAAGACAAAATGGTCTGTTGTTTCTGGAAGTAACCTGCTTGGGAAGGATCTGAATCTGTGAGATACTATGTTCCCCTTTGACTTCACTGAAGTCTCATTATTT
Organism: Pezoporus wallicus; assembly: GCF_028554395.1. Lineage (NCBI taxonomy): Eukaryota > Metazoa > Chordata > Aves > Psittaciformes > Psittacidae > Pezoporus > Pezoporus wallicus. Next base: position 3,428,998 of record NW_026640059.1, read on the forward strand.
TGTAGGATAGTGTCCAGATAAATGAGTAGAATTACCCCAGCAGCAAATTCTGCAATATTTGTATGTGTGTTCCTTCTCAGCCAGTGCTGAGAGAATTGTGCTTTATGCTAGAAGTTACTATAAATAAAAAAGTCTTGATTCATCACTGTGACTCCAGCATGAATGTCCAGGATCTTAGCTGTTCCCTTGCAGCCATAAGGAGTTCATTTAAATACTTAGTTTTATGTCTTTGGCAACTCTATGGGACTTCAAAATCCCACAGTGATATTTGAAAAGCCTAATATTTAAACATGGAAAGTCCCTTGTTCAAAGAGTTTGGAAGAGAACAGATGTCTCTGAAGAAGGGAAATGCTCACTAGCTACTTACTACTGGAGCATCAGAGCACTCTGGAGGAAGATGAGGAGTGTTTTGAATAGGGTGTTATTTTTATAGTGTTCTGTTGATATCATACCAGAGGAAACCGGCAACAGGCTGGTCCCATGAATCTGCTGTAGAATTATGACACTGTAATAAAGATCCTGTGGTTGACAAAGCGTGTTACATACTTCTGAAAAATTTGTATTGTGCTCTGTTTTCAGTGTCAGCCAAACCAAGACCTCACAGTGATGAATACACAAAGAAGATTCCACCTCCTAAGCCGAAACGAAATCCAAATACTCAGTTAAGCACATCTTTTGATGAAACGTATATCAAAAAGCATGGCCCTATGAAGACACTTACTAGGGATGCCTCTTTGTCGCAGGTCAGCAGTCCTGCCCCAGACACTGAGGAAGAAGAGCCTGTTTATATTGAAATGGTTGGGAATATTCTCAGAGACTTCAAAAAAGACGAGGATGACCAAAGTGAAGCAGTCTATGAGGAGATGAAATACCCTATATTTGATGATGTAGGCCAAGACTCAAAATGTCAATGTGAATATGATCATCACACTTGTTCTTCTCAGTGTGCTACTCCCACAGTGCCTGACCTAGATTTCACCAAGTCTTCAGTGCCATCCACTCCCAAGGGCTTGCTTTGTGATATACCCCCACCATTTCCAAATCTGCTTTCTCACAGACCTCCACTGCTGGTGTTCCCACCAGCACCAGTGCAGTGTTCCCCAAATTCTGACGAGTCTCCTCTAACTCCACTAGAGGTCACAAAACTTCCTGTTTTAGAAAATGTGTCTTACATCAAACAACAAGCTGGAGCTTCTCCATCTTCACTGCCATCTCATACACCGGGCCATCAAAAACTGGAGAAAGACCAGACAGTATCTCATGGAACTAGCACCCCTGGGCACACCTCCTCACCTCCTCATCCTTCTACCTTATACAGAACACAGTCACCACATGGTTATCCTAAAAGTCACTCTGCCTCACCTTCTCCTGTCAGTATGGGTAGATCTCTTACCCCCTTAAGCCTCAAAAGACCTCCACCTTATGACTCTGTACATTCAGGAAGTCTCTCAAGAAGCTCTCCATCAGTGCCTCATTCTACAGCCAGAAACACATTGCAAGAAGGAGGAAAGATGGTAAATGCCTCGGTCAGTACCTACGGGTCATCATCTCAGAGTGGTTCCCGTTCTCGGACACCCACCAGTCCTCTGGAGGAACTAACTAGCCTCTTTACCTCAGGACGGAGTCTCCTGAGGAAATCCTCCAGTGGCAGAAGATCTAAGGAACCTGCAGAAAGTAAGTTCTTGATGTAATTTTTCCTTTTTCTTCCTTGTATAATACCTTTCACTATATTTTACTAAATCAAACTCTTGCAAAAATGAAATACCTTGGAAGTCTGAATTCCTTGTATAAATTTCTTGTAACAGGAAGAAAAGTGATTATTGATAAAATTGTTTTAGTTTTATATCATTATATTTTTAAGATTTTTGAGTGTGCATACTGCACTACAGAAGTATAATTCATGGCTTCGTCTTACACAAAGAGTTAGTTTTCATTACCTTTTCCACGGTTTTAAGGGTCCTGTGTGAGTTGGGATCTTCCAACCATGTCACAGGTCCTTCCTTTCCAGATGGATGCTAAGACACAGTAATTGTCCAAGCAGCTTATAGCAAAATAACCAAACAGGAGCTGTTTTCTGGCAAAAATCCATTGATTGCCCTTAACTTGGCCAGTGATCACAGTGTGTATGATGGCAACTAGAGGTACCAGCTTAAACCATTTCTCTCTTTCCCACTGCCTCCTTCCATACTATGTCACAGAGTATTGCTTTCAGCTGTGACAGAGTAACTCCTTGGGAGGGCCATATTCTGAATTGATCTGAAAAGCAACATGACCTATAACACATTACATACACTCGGAGAAAAGCACGGCAGGAAGTTGTGCAGGAAATCCGTAAGCCAATATTGACTTTTCATATGCTGTCTCATAAAACCATTGTCCCACATGCATTCAGGTTTACACAACGTGCACCTATTTCTGAGCTAGTGAACTGTGGAAATCCCTAATGAAATCGGCAGGAGTCACAGGTGTGAGTGAAAGCAGAACCTGGCACCAGTATTTCTGTTGCAAAAACCTTCCCATTCGGTGGTGCCAAAGACAAGTCTTGCAGTGGAAGCCAGCTGTAACATCTTTTGTCAGAGCACAAAGTGGGCTCAGGACACTTTGTCTCTTACTTCAGTAAAGTAGTTTATGACTTTGAATTCTTGACACCTGCTTAGTGGAAAAGCTCTCTTTGGAGAACAGCTGAACTTACATTAGTGTAAGTGCTATATTATACCTATTTGGCAGCTGTAACATATTAAATATGAGGTGATAAACTACTGGTTTATACCTGATAAAGGAAGGAGTTCTGGCTTCCAGGCTACTGTATTGCTACAGCATGGAAGTGAATTCTGCACTGCCTTTCTGGTTGTGTTTGTTTTGCTCTATTACATTGCTCATTGCAGTGTGGTCACATCACTTTGGGGCACACTTGTGGGGGCTTTTACAATAATACATATGCAATAATGCCAGATTTGTGTGCTGGATGGGATCAAGTTTATACCTAAAAGGCAAGATGATTCTTATAATTGGGAACAGTTATGAGGGATATATTGTGACATTTATAAATAATTGCAGTGAAGTGGTAGGGGGAGATTTCAGCAAAGTGCAAACATATTGAACATTATTAAACATACTTCTTATAAGTGAGCAGAGCTCTCTTGTAAACCCCATGTTACACCAGATCTACCTGGTGAGCTTCATAAATGGGACTGTTTTATGCTCACCAGTGTAGGCAGAAGTACTAAGTTTGGAATTTACAGAAATTCCTGAAGCGAATGTGGCAAATCCTGGGAAATTTCATCAAATTCGCAGCTGTCTCATACCTACCTCCGGAAAGATATTCTCTCTATTCCACTTGACTAAAATTGAATGCAGACCTTCCAATGGACTTTTCACTGATAAATTTAAAATAAATCTTGCCCTGCAGATCTGTACCAAGAACAGCTTTCTGCTTGGCCTCTCGAGGAGCATTCTGCTGGCTCCTTAGGAGTTAGAAATGTGCTCCTCATGGGTCACAAATGATAAAATAAGAGATATGAAATAGAAACTGCGTTCATTTACTTTAAGGACAAAACATTCACGTTATAAATAGACACCAGTGGTGAAAAGACTCTGGAGTGCAGCTGTGTTGTGTAAATGAACAGACTGCCCATCTAATCCGATTGTAATTTGTCTGGTATTTACAGTATGACTTAATCCTGTGGGATTACTGCACAGAGCAAGGACCAGGTTTGTGTTCAGATATTACAGGGGAAGAAGACACTCTAAGATTACAGAAAACATAGGTCCAGCTTTTTATGTCTTGCAATTCTACGTTAAAATGATCCACCATAAAGCATCTGAATTGTGGGATTTGAATGTAGAATCTGACCAGACTGTCAGATTTACATGCTCTGATAATACACAGTGGTAGATAGTGTAGACCAGACATAATCGTACAATCTGTTAAAGAAATCTTCCTCCTGCAAATCGTGCAGGAAGCCTAAGGCACTCAAACAGTTCTTGATTATTTTTTTTTAAGCTATGGGAGAGCAAATGTTTAGCATAGGAGCAACTGGGACTGCCATGGTTTTATAGTTGTCACTTCAGGGTAATTTGCTCTCAGCATACAGAAAGATTTCCAGAATCTAGAGGATAATAACCATAAAAGAGAAAAGAAGTTATATGACTCCTACAAAATCATGCTCGGAAATTAAGAATATTGGCTTCTAGAATATAAAATCATTCTGAACACATCTCAAGCAACTTTCTCATTGAATCCTCCAAGCTGCAGCCCTCTGTGACTTGTCTGAAGCTCTCACTGCCATATGCTAGTAAAAAAAAAAATAGCACAATACTGCATTTTATATTCAGCTGAGTGTATTTAGAAAACATTGCAGCAGTTACAGAAAAATTTCTCTCTTGTCTTTATTGTTATTACTGCAACAGACTTTGTGAAAATTTGGCATCTGAGTCCATACTCAGAATGTATTTGCTGTCTTCTAATTTGTGGCATATTTGAATAGGTTTCTTTTTGAGTAGGGGGACTGCACAAACCTGATTTCCAGTCAACAAGCAAAGCCATACTTTGTAGCCCGCCTTTATTATTTTCTTAATTCTTGTGCCTTTTTTTTTAAAAAAAAGCAAAAAAACCTCCTCCATTTTATTCCTATAGAGTTCACTGGAATTGCATGAGTGGGAAATTAGGATATATCAGTGATACTAAGGAGACTGTCACCTCAGGGCCACGTTTTCTGAGGATATGAGTTCTGTTGAAGCCCCAGACATGTTGCTGAATGCACTCAGCATCCAGTGGCTGCAGCTGTGATGTGCATATCTGGATTTTATAAACATCTCACTTACTGTGCTGGATTCTTCTAAAAATCCTCTTGTGTGCTGTTAGCATCTTAAATATGGATTATAGCACAATTATGAAGGTGGGGAGAAAAGAACAAAGAAAACTAAATTGTAAGGCCAAGCCGGAAATTAAAATAATGGTGGAAAATGAGCACAAAGAAACAGAGAAAGATGGGGAAACTTAAGGAAAACTGAAAAAAGATGTAGAGCATGAAAAATGTGAAAGAACAGAAAAGATAGATGTTATTAATTGTCATTGCCTGTTCTTTAACACTTCCTGCTTTTGTGTGGGATAACATGGTAGTGTGCCCTAACAGTTGGCAGGCTCCTGTGAAATGCAACATCAGTCTTCAGAGGGCAGAGGAAAACTGTGTAAAGGTACCAACACAATCTGGTGTCCTTGGGCTGCTGCAGTGTGTCCTTTTCTTATACAGTTGAAAGGTGTTTAAGGATGGCCACTCAATCCAGCTGTGCTGAATGACACATTCCCTTTGCTTTTAGCATATGCACTGAGTGTCTGTGTGTCGTGGTTTAAACCCAGTCAGGTAACTTGTTCACTCACTCCCAGTGAGTGGTGCCGAGCTGACAACAATCAAGGTCCGTGTCCGTCTCCCCCCCCCCCCCCCCTGCACGGGGGCTCTCCCCTTCCCCGCTCCCGGAGGAACGGGGAGGAGGATCGAGAGAGTGCAACTCCTACGGGTTGAGACAAGAACAGTCCAGCAACAAATCACCACCGCTACTATCAGCTAAAACAATGATAAGGGAAAATAACAAGGGAAGAGAATACGATACCACGGCCAAGAAAACGAGTTCCACCCGGAAGCTCCTGTCCTTCCGGGTAACTCCCAGTTACCCCCCACCCCGGCCATGACGTGCTGTGGTATGGAATACCTCCCCGGCTAGCCCGGGTCAGGCGCCCCGTCTCTGCTTCCTCACAGCTTCCCCTCCTCCCTGGCAGAGCATGAGCCTCACAGAGTCCTTGGTCAGGGTAAACATCACTTAGCAACAACCGACAACATCGGCTTCACCAACACTGTTCTCAAACTAGAAGTCAAAACACAGCACTGCACCAGTTAACACAAAGGAAAAAACATGACTGCTACTGCTGAACCCAGGACACTGTGTTACCCATATCCTCCAGTAAAGAGGGAATTATGGAGGGAGAAAGAGAGGAAATGGTCTTCAGATTTTCTGGAGCTGTATTTGTTCCCTGTCTTTTCTGCACCATAGAAACGTGTTGTACTCTGTGAAAATATAGAACTGTAGTCATGTGCCAGTGGGCATACCCACATCCTAAAAAGCAAAACAGAAGCTGCTGGTGTGCATCTGAACCGCACTCACTTGAAGGCAGTACATTTTTAATGAGTGAAATGGTCCTGCAAACACTTGCCAGGACCAGCCCTTTCTGTTTGTGTGTTGGTTATTTCCATTTGTTAAGGCTTCAGTTTCTCTATAATTTCCTGGGAATTTCATGCCTGTTCTGAGCGACTACTGCGAATAGGAATCCTAATGAACTCCACATATAGTAGTTGCCCGTGCTGTGTGCTCTAGCTCTGTGCATGAGGTGTGAGATCAGGACACACCATGCACAGCAGCTCATTGCTCTTTTCCTTGGCTGCTCTGCAGGGCTTCATAGGTGCTTTGGCTTTTGCCAAAGAGAGTTTCACTCTTCCCCTTCTAGTCACATGTAGGGAGGAAATTTGTGAACGTGCTACTGTGAAAATTCACTTAAAGTGATTGGAAATTGGGATAATTATTAACATTTCCTGTTCCTGCCTGGTACCCACTGCATGAGGAATTTAAAATATGTTATTATAAGCTGTCATGTAGTGTTGGGAGGAGTGCATAAGTGGCTCGACTTGTTAAAAAGGAGCTCTTGCTGATTTCAGGCAGCTGAGACCCTCCCATGAAGAAATTGTGGAGTTAAGAATGGAATTTCTTAACTTTATTTGTAATTCTGTTGCTTTCCAGGGAGCTAGAAAGCAGCTTTTCATACCCTGTTAGATAGGACTGTATGTTGGAAAAGAGAGTTTGAGAAACAAGTCAAATGCAAGTTCACCCCACATAGGTCTGTTCAGTTGTTTAACCTCCACCTCTGTGCATTAAATGCAGAATGAGGGACACAGGGCAGGATTTCAGCTTATGTATTTCTCATGGAGCTAGAATGAAACATGCTGGCCGAAGGAAGGTGGGCTTGGTATGCCATTGAACTGTGCATACCTCCTCATTTGGATACCTGCTCAGGCTTTGGTATTCTGAAGAGAAAGGGCTTCTTGGCAAGACTACGCCAGCCATAAAAAGTATTGTGGCTACTGTCTACATACCATTGCTCAACTACTGCGTATCTGAGAGTCAGTATCAGAGACTGAAATTTGAAAGCCTAAGTAATTTCTAACATCTAGGTTAGTATATTTTCTGTATTTTTATATGAAGCAATGCCAGCTTCTACTTTTCCACACCTTTTCTGCGTTGTAGCAATTGTGTGCAGTATCGCTGCTATGTTCAGTCTAATGAGACAGTTACAGTGTTACAGAAACAATACTCCATTACTGAAGTTACTCCTGAACCTTTGAGCCAGAGGTATATTGGCTTCTCTGCCACAGGTGAAGCAGCTGTTTCACTAGAAGTTAGCTTTTCTAGTCTGATGACTCATGATATGTATGAGATTAGACAAGGCGATCACAGCAGTCACATCTTGTTTGACAGACCTAAAAGTAGATCTGAAAGAAAAGACTTAGAGGAGGGAGCAGGGGGAAGTGCCAGAGGAAAAGGCATAGAATCATGGAATCATAGAGGGTAAGAGAACACCAGCTTTGAAAATAATTACACTTGTTCATTACTGGAAGGATATGGTCTTACCACAGTTAATTGCATTTTGTTAAAGCCTGAAGACTCTGCCCTTGCCTGTCAATTGCTATCCATAAAGATAGAAGCAAGCTGAGGAGTTGCAGCATCAGAAGCGCTTTCTTCAAGTGTTCCCTTGTGAGTGCATATTCAGGGCAAGAGCTGTGTACACCTGCATGCACAAAGGTCATGAGCTGTCTGGTCTGCTGGTGTCAGTTAGGGCTCTCAAACTCTGCCCTTCACTAAGGGATGTGGCTGTTGGGGTGAGTGTGTGATGTTGAGAGACAGAACTGAAAATGACTGAAGTGTAAACATGGGGATGACCAGATGTGGTCAGCATCCTTAAGGAACCAAGCTTTTGGGGGAAAACAAGATTCATTTTGCAGTTGAGTGATCTTGAGAGCTGTTTCAGCCATACCTGTTGTCCTTCACCAGTAATCCTTAGATCCCCTGGTGAAAAGAGGTGGGCACTGGACTAAATATTTTGATCCAGAGCAGCTAGTCTGGCCAGATGGAGCCTCTTTCTTAAGATGACATGTGCTCCACAGTTAACTATCACAGCAAATAACTGGAAAGAAAAGTCATAACGTGGCAGTAAGGTCATACAGCTAAGCACGCGAAAGGCAGGAAACCAACATTTCACCTCCAAGTGGGAAGGGATGAGCTGAGAAGCAAAGATACAAAGAAGAAATGTGTGAAAGCACGCACAGCATCTCAGTGGCAGCTTGCACATCCCTGAGTGCTAATCCCCTGCTGTAGCTAAGCCATTGCTGCCCCATTTTGCATTGCGTGCCAGTAATAGTTCTTTCTCAGCACCAGAAATAATGCCAGGTTTGAGAACTTGTTTCAAATGGGTAAATCAGTAGGTACCTGTTCCTTATTGAAACACACACGATGTCGTTTGTTGTCTTGCTGCTTTCACACAAAAGCAAATATGTCTATTTTAAGGGCATTTAGTTGTTCAAGTTACTAATGGGTGGGATGTCCCCTCCATTTTTAAGATGAAGAAATGTCTTTGTTACATTTCTATTAAAATAGAAAACACGTGTATTGAGATGATTTGCAGTGGTTTTGCTAATTGGTACCATGACATTGTCTCCTCTTCTAATTTGGCAATTTAAGCTCATCAGAAAATCAGGTCCTCCTGGGACTGTGACTGTATACAGAAGCATTGAAGAAGACATAATTTCATAAATAATTGCTCAGGTTTTTCTGGAAACAGCTGCTGTTTCAGATTGATGTATATGGATTTATTTATTCCTTCTGTTTATATTACTTGACTGCTTGATAGAATTTCTGGTTAGTAATTTAATAAATATTTCTTTTTTTAAAGAAGAAACAAACATAATGGGTAAAAAAGAGAAATTAATAGAAAAAAAGTATTTGCTTTTTGTTAGATTTCAAGTATAAGACTGTTTCAGGTAAAGGATTGAAAAAAACGTTTTTCTCTTTAGGTTTAATGTACAGGAAGATGTGAGTTGTCTGAAAGTTGTTAAAACTAATAGGAAAAAAATGCCTTAGATTGATTTACCTATTTCAGTGTGTTGTGAATATGTAACACGTGCTGCACTTAAGGACGTGGATAATGATAATAGGTTCTAAGTGGCATTGATTTTTTTTTTCTCCCCCCAAAAGAGCTTTCTAAGCCAGAGAAATATCTTGACCTTTAGGCCAAATCCTCAGTACTTATAAATCACTGCTTTTTATTTGAAATCAGGAGAGCTACTCCAGTTTACACCATCTGTGTCTCTGGCTTCAAGAAAATAAATGTGTCCTTTGTGGCTAAAACAGCTTGTATTCAAAATGGTGTAGTCATACAGCAGGGTGGTAAATCAGAGACTTTATTGTCTTTTTGTTTCAAACGGGACCACACAATCTATGACCAATTTATGGGTGCTCAGTAATAATGGCAAGAAATGCTTAATGTGGTGACGTTTTCCATAAGCATATATTACCTTCCATGAAACTGGTAAATACAATGTCTAACAATTTCTCACTGTTTTTTAGGGAAGGTGATATCAGTGTAGGGCATCAGAGTCCTCCTTTCGTGAAAGAACTAAGGAAAAAAAAAAGATAGAGGAAAGGAATCAAACTACTTTGACTTAAAGGAATGGTGCAGTTTTATTTATGTAGCCTCTATTCAGGAAGCTGGTGCATTATTTTCATTATTTCAATAATGATTTCATAATTTTCATTATTTGGAAATTATATAGGGCCTCTTCCTTGAAGAAATGTGAGGCATCATCTTTGGTTTGTAGGACTTTTGTAGAGTATCTTTCTGAAATTGGAGAATCAGCAGTTTTAAGCAGGAATTGCATTTCAGATATGAAAGATACCCATGCATGTTAGCTTTATGAAAGGAAGTTCAGATCAAACCCGTGGCTGGGGTGCATCTTTTAGTGGGTCCCATTGGCTAGCTGCCTGAAGCAATGACTTTCAGTGTGGGACCAGGTCGTTCTCCTGCCTTTGGCTTTGGCAGTACAGGGCTCCTTTTTCAAGGCAGCCGTTAGATCTTTCTGAACTTGTTTTGATAACCAAGCACTGGACCCTGAATTGCGTTTTTTCAAAGTTAAGAATTCAGATTTCCTTTGCATTAGGATTCAAATGCATTTTTGTTAAATCCTAAAAGTAAAACTAGAGACCATTAGTGGCAATGCCTACATGTATTGTTTGTTTTTAAGGAGCACGATGTTCATAAAGCACTTTGAACCAGATTTGATATGTTCCACAGGTAGGAATATACTTAAGTCTATTTGCTTAAACTAAATCACAGGGAAGGAGGTCACAGTGTTGCTTAGGAAGAGTAACCAAAGTCCCTGAGGCCGCACCACCACAACCAAGACAAGGACTGTGCACTTTAGGAAGGTAAAATACTGTGCATGTTTCAAAGACAGCAGAACATAACAGTTTGCCCAAAATTTATGATGAGTGAAAAAGGTTTTGCAAACAAAAAATCTATTTTTTTCCCCAGAAACTGGAATATCTACATCACAGCCAGAGGAGCTGCTCAAGTCTTTTGCATGCCAGCTTATGATCTGAAACCTGGTTTTATGATCTTTTGAGTTGCTGTCATTGCATCTTTACAGAAGATGGAGTTTAATTAAATACCTTATCTGTACTTACAGTGACACAGCTCTAGCTGTAGAAGCTGTGTGATTTTAAGAGAAGATGGTGGCAATATTGCGGGAAATAAAGGAAAGAACAAGGTTTTTTCCTTCAGTTCTAAAATCCTGCAATATTTCAAACTTCTATTTCTCCTCTTAATATTTCTTAAAATGCCTTTACCTTGCTGATCTGTGTAAAAATGACTGACAATTTCTTGGGCTGAGTGGTTTATATATCCATTTTTAAGAAATATATGGTTTTTGGCATGTCTGACTTGATTCCTTGCAGAGTGAACTCAATTCTTAAACCCTGTTGTTAAAGGCCCAATCCAAAGGTCCTTGAAGTATAAGATAAGATATAGTTCAGAGGATTGAATTATAAATGATGGCAAGAGGGGTCTTCTTGTCTTAGGTTGCTGTTCCTTGCAAAACAACTCTGCAAACCAAGGCACTTAGGTATCCAGAATGTCGCTGTGAATAATATGAAGACTAAGAAAAAGTAATGGATGGATGTATAATATACTACACACTTTTGTCATTGTGTTATCTAACCTATCCGTTATACACTGACAACAAGTTTTGGATTCTTAACTCAGAAAAGGTAGATATGCTAGTCCTTAAGTTTTCTCTGGACCTTTCAGAAGTCTATCAGTAACAAGAGAAATCAAAGAAATAGCTGTATTTGTGTTATATATATAATATTGTTTCAAATATTGAACCATCAAATTGTAGGGGTGTACAAACATCCAGGTATAGGTAAGGTGAGAAGTACAGAAACATTGAAGAAATAATTGTCAGGATAATAATGCCTATTAAAAAATCAGGTTCATTTACATTCAATTTGAGGGGAAGGTTCAGGTTACTTTTACTCCTCTGAGCAGAATTATCCGTCCCTAATAATTTTTTTTTTGTTAAAACAGTAACATGCAATTAGTACTTTATCTGGCATTTAAGAATGAGTAAGGGGAACTATTGTTCTTCTAACTACTCATCTGAAAAAGAGAAGCTGCGTGTTTAATTTTGCTGGAGATGGAAATTACAGTATTTTTGTGTGTGACTTCAATTCATAACTCAAAAAGTGCCCTCTTCCAGGAAATATATAGCTATTTTACTGCTTGGGCAGTGTTTGAGTAATATATGTTCAATTTATATGTGCTGTAATGCATACAGAGACACTTGTGGCAGCCATGCTAGCTGCTCTGCATGCTTGTGAAAGCAGACTGATGTCTTACAGGCACGGGCCTCGGTCAGAGCTGTATGAGGCCATCTGCAATTCTGCTTATTTCCTCTGGATCTGAAGTCTGTGCTGTCATGGCTTAACAGTTGCTTAGCTAGCACAAGGAAAACCAGTTCACAAAATGAAACCTGTAATAAGAGAGTAGGGAAGGCCTAAAATGATTGACTCTGTTAAAAGGCATAGGAAGACAGTATGACAAACAGGTTTCATTCTGTAATCGGGAGAAACCTTTAGCATTAACTTGTCCCAGCTTGGCACAGAGTCTGCATAGAAAGGTCTGTAGGCTTGTGCCTCACTTTGTAACACTGAGAACAAAATTGAGGTAGGGCCAATGTTAAGACAATTTCAGGATTCCCTTTTACTGGTAAGGTATTGTGACAGAAGGACAGCTGTACAGATGGAACACTTGTTCTAATAATGAAAGGCACATTTTCTCATTTATTAATGGAGTCAATAAAGAGGAAAGCATTATTTAAAATGTTTTTCATAAAGGTAGTTAAAGTAGTAAAAAATTTAATTTCACGCCAACTTTGTAATGGATTTTTTAATATGAAAATAGGAAAGTGAGGGTTTCTCTCCCCAGTTTTCACAACCGGTGTCCCTTATATCTCTGCATTTTTCTGAGTAACCACATATTCTCACCTACTACTGAATCTGGATGAAGGCACACACTTAAGAAGAAATGAAAGTAGTAAAACAACGGAAAACCCCTGCATTCAAACTGCTGATATAGTTAAAAGGCTGGGTTGTTTTTTTTGACCAAAAAAAATGTTGACAAGTTTAATGTAGTCAGCCCTTCTATGAAAGATTGGTATTTTTGTAGTGAAGCTTTGAAACTTAAGGTCATGAACTTTCTACAAAAACATTTTTCTGAAAGTGTCTGTATATTTTAGCTTTTTTGCCTCACCCTTGCCTTCTGATTTCTTGCCATACTGTGCTAGGACAAGCACAATGCCCCTTAAACCATCGTTTCCTCATGCAAACATGAAGGCTGTATATTTAAGAGCCCAAATAACAGAATAATCGTGCAGTGAAATGAACAGGGTTAGGAAAGAAAGCAGTAAAGTAAGAGTGGGTACCATCATCTCTTCAAATCAGTAGTGCACAGAGGGAACACAGAGGGCTTCTACTGAAGTTTTCCTAAGTGCAAATCACCAATTTGCAACATTGCTAGCTCTGAAAGGAAAAGAAAAACATGCAGTGAATATCGGAGAATAAAGTGTTCTGCTTAATTATGTAATTGTGACTGGTCAGAGGTAAATAGCAAACCTATTAATAGAGTGCCAAAAGAACATCCCTTCCAAGAATGCTGTTTGATTTGATCATGAGAGTCCCAGGACATTGCTTTTTATTTGCTTTGGTAATACATCTGTACAATGTGTATCTTCCAGATGTGGCCTTTTCAGTCAAAGGATCAGGCTGTGAAGTGATCTGCAGCAGAATAGGCATGCTTGAAAGATCAAGCACAGGACTGGAAAAAAATCATTAAGAAGTAATGATGGCCCTGTTGGAAACAGGATGTATTATATTGTCATAACTTCTATAATATATGCCAAAATATAATTTTCTTGTATCAAATGGATCTCCTTATGTAAGACTAAAACTAGGTTTTCCTTTATGTCAATGTACAAGAGAATTTTTCCTCTTACTCTAGGTCATCAAACAATGTTAACTATGTCTTCCCATGCACAGTTTTTAAAACTTCATCTTTTAAGTGACTGATAATGTCAGCTGAAGTTTATTGAAACTTAAAGAAGTCTCCTTTAGTCTAGACTAGTCTTTTTTTCTTCCAATCAGATTATAGCACTCATAATTTTAACTGAATATCTTTATTCTAAAGCTCTGGATGATCTTTTGGTAAAAAATCTATTCCTTCTTTTGTTAGTCTTCAATTGATTGCATTGTGAACTTTTTCTTTTCCTATCTTGTTTTCCTAATCAGGATTGCTGCCTTAGCAGCTTTGAGATAGCCACAGGAAAACAACCAAATGCATTCCTTCAGCAGTCCCTCTTTTCCCTCCCTTTGCTGTCTGTAGCAGGCAATGCGATCTCCACTGAATTCCACCATATAAAGCAAAACAAACCCGACACTGCGCACCGAAACATGTGCTCAGTGAACACTGAGAAGCATTTCAGCCATGTCTCCTTAAATGTTAGATGGTTTGTGAGATTCTTTCAGGTTTTCTATTGATTTTGCATGGAACTAGGTCAGAGCTGCTCTTAATTGAACAAGCTGGCTGCTGCAACTCTCACTTAACTGTAAAAAAGGGGTATTAAAAATTGATATGCAAAGCAAACTTCTGCTTAATTAGCAAGCAGATGAACTCAGAATAGACAAACCACCATAGTTAATAAAGACGAGGAAACCGCTTTCACCAGCAGTATAATAAACTCCTATTTTCTGGGAAAAATGGGTTAAGTACTGAGCATTATCCATGTTTCTTGCATGTAGTATTAATAGACTATTAGTTTTGTTTGGGAGAGGTTGGGATAAATTTACAGCTGTGCTGATCAGACAAACCACCATACAACAAGAAAACCATTAAAAGGCAGCTCTGATTTTTGAATGTGTAATAAAGGCAAATAAAAAGCCCAGGTGTGCAGAAAGAAGAAACTGTGGGATTCCCTCAAGAGTTTTGTGTTGCTATACGTCCAATGTTCATGGAAGTGGTCAGTCTGCAACAGATGGGCGCATGCTGCTCTCACGCTGGCAGTATTATAGGGAAAACTGATGGAGCTGTGCCTGGCCCACGGTTAGACCAGGGTTTGACCCAGGTTGACCCAACCCTGGGCAGCGCTGCTGCCAGCCCCGCAGTCTGCCCCATGTAAGAGGGTAGGAGGTGAAGGCTGCCTCTGATAGCTCTGATCTTCACACACACACATGCTGGCTGCAATCTGATCCCATGTCTCCACCCTTCCTGATGGCCAAGTGTGCCATTGGGGATGCTCTATGCTCCTGCTTCTTCAGCCAGGTCCGTGGCCCTTTGCAGCCATACAAGGTGAGGTCTGACATGTCAGGACTGGAGGAGATCAGGAGTCCTGATTCACATCTATACCCCATCTCAAGTGAATTACTTTGCTTTACACCTGTATGCAGATGCTGAATTTTAGACCCTGTGAGTAGTACCGTTTAATTCTCACAGTATGCAAGTTCTGCTGAGAGTGATGTATTATTTATTTAGGTTTATTACAAACACACAGAAAAAAAGAGTAAATGAATAATGCATGGATGATTAGGTTATACATTTCAGCTCATAGCTGAGAGAGATGGCAGAGAGCGACCCTCATTTTAAGTTCCTTAAGACAATTGTTTTCCTTTCTGCCCCCAAAAACCTCAAGCTGTGTTTATCACTTTAGCATTACACTAAGAAGCCACCAGAACCTGAAATTCGTTTGTGCTTAAGAACAGAGTGGCAGACCATAGCTTTTTAGGTACAATGTTTTCCATAGCTGTATTTTTCAGTCTGCTTTTGTCCAAGTTACAGCTGCAGACTCAGTCTGCTTCCCACTTTCTTTAATATGTATGATTTTTCCCCTACCACAGTTCACGTGCCAGCCTTGCCCAGTGTGCAGCTATTAGGGGAACCTTCCATAGAGGGGAAATTGTACATGTCGATTATTTGTAAAATATGTTCAGTCTAAGAGAATTTAACCACCACCTTATTCTTGAAATGGAAAACCTGAGGTTCAGGTGAAATAAATAAGAAAAATGCATGTCTTTGAATATTGAAATACAATGACACCTGGAAGTGCTTGAAACATTTGAACGCTTTTATGGCAGTTCAATCAACTGTATCCATAAATATTTAAAGCAGTGAATTATTTCTTGAAATTTACATTTTTATGTACTGTTTTGGCTTACGAATTATTGAACAATAAAGATGTTTTCCATAATAATTTCAGCTTTCAAAATACAGCACTTGACTGTGAAAAGATTTGCCTGCGGCCATCATATGATTGAGGCTGCTCCCAGCATAACACTGAGCTTCAGTATCTCCTAACTCCAAATTAAGATTTTGAACAGCATGAGGTAACTTAGATGCCATCTGTGTTTCCACACTTCTCAAATAAAAAATAAATAAAAAAGCTGTGCAGCAGCTACTGCTACCTTTCAGCAGAATAAATATATGGCTGGTTAGAGTGCATGGATCAGTATGGGATCAGTGTGGGTAAAGCGGCCATTTAAATCCTCCTGTAGCTTTTAGAAAAGGTTACCCTGTTTAAAATATAGTGGTTTGATTTTCAGTCAATGAGGTGGTCACCACTCCATAGGTAACCATAGCTGGCAGGTACAGGAAGCATGTTCTGCTTTCTGCCAATGCCTCGTGCCTGACTGCAGGAGGAGAAATCTGGAGCAATGAACGTGCTTTGATGAGACACAATAATTGGTGCCACTGAGCTTGTTCCTTGAAGCTGCGTTTGCTGCAGGAAGTAGTTGACAGTATGAAAATATGCAAGCGACTGGGATGGTCAGCAAAAGGTCCCAGTAATGTGCTGTGACCTGGGAAAGGAGCATTCTGAATTTCTGGAGCTGTCATGGACACATTAGAACTGAGCTACTTTTTCAGTCAAGCAACAACTAGCACAGTGGTTTATTAATTAAATTCAAGTACGATTCCCATTGTCATTTATTAAGGAAACTGAAATTATTCTAAAGTCCTCCCCAAAATATTGGAGCGAAAGTGAGGCTTTTTTGTTTTTCATTTTTTATGTATTCACAATTGACCATGAAAGTAATATCACAGAAAACTATCCAGAACAGTGACATGTTGTTTTTCTGACTGTGTATCAATGTTGCTGATACTGATCACCAAATAATAATGATTCAGGCTCTGTGATGGGTTGCATGACATTGTAATCTGATCCAATCTGCTTTTCATTTTTAAGATATATTACTTTTCAGATAAACTGAGAACTGAAAATCCCCCAAGAAAGGATAGTGGAATGTAAATTTACGAAGTCTAGACGTCCAGCTGAAAACTGATTTTCTACACTTTATAAAGAAGTAGACTATAAGCCAAATCTTTATTTAGTCTGAATATTTCCATAGTTTCCAGCTGGTTGCAGAGAACTGCTGTACTTTGATTCAGCTGATAATAGAACTAAGGATGCACAAATCATTTTTATCAGCCAACAAGTAC
This sequence comes from Pezoporus wallicus, assembly GCF_028554395.1. Classification (NCBI taxonomy): domain Eukaryota; kingdom Metazoa; phylum Chordata; class Aves; order Psittaciformes; family Psittacidae; genus Pezoporus; species Pezoporus wallicus. The sequence continues at coordinate 3,446,141 of NW_026640059.1, forward strand.
AAATGCTTCTCTGTTAAGTAAACTGAAGTGGATAAATCTTTAACTCCGTACTCAAGCAGAGTGTTTCCACTGCAGCAAAGGGCTGACTGCACGAGTGTGTGAAATTTCAACGGGTGGTGTTCAAGTAGTATCAATGAGGCACACACAGAGAAGGGTTTCACTGAGGTAATCACAGCATTTCCAGTAGCAGCTGAATGACATAGTAAATTAAATCTATTGAATGATGCATTAAGTTGGTGGGTCACTTACAGGGCCCGATTCTGACTGTTTTAAAGCATGTTCTGTGATTTTGGCTTGCTCTTGTTTTGCCAGAGAGAGAAAGCTGTGATCTAGACAGCATCCTGTATTGCTGGGAAAGAGGATTGTGTGCATTTCCAAAGAATTTTGAAACTTTGTTCATATCTTTCCCTTTCCCAGAGAAGTAGTATCTTAAAGAAGTGAATGTTACTGGTGTAAAGAAAAAAAAACAGATATATTTGTATGTAGCTGATATGGGGAAAAGTACATTATTATTTTTGATAGATCAGTGCTAAGAAAAAACATAAGGGATTTTTTGTTGATGACTAAAACAGTTCAAATGTGGTTATAATTTGGGCTCTACATCTCTATACATGTGTTATATGGGTACAAACTGTTAACTCAACCTTGGACCCTGCTGGGGTTACCAACTAGAAAAGACAGTTTGGATTTTCATTACAGTGTCTTTTTGCACACATTACAGTAGGTAAGTAACCTAGAAGTTGAAGGAAGAGGTTTGATTTTTGAAGGCCTGTGTCACATAAAATGTCACTGAATCCTGTTTACGAGATGTGCTAAACTGGGGTTGTTTCACTGTTTTCTGTGGAGTGATACTACTGTGTCTATTAAAAAAAAAAAAAAATCCTGACAGGTATGATATTCTCAACATTATTTTTTACTATTAGTTGGTAGCAGTTCATGAAATACACTAATGGTTACATATTGCACTGCATATCCAGTTGGATATTTTTACATGTTTCCTGTATGATCTTTCATAAAGGAAACTTCAAGCTGCCTGTGCTGTTGCTCATGAAGTTCATCTGCAGACTGGAATGTCAAAGAACTCAACATGAGATTTTGTTACAGTTGTGCACAGGTGGGGTCTCTACCATACCATGTAGATAGATACCTAATATGGTGTCTTCCTCTGTTTGCTGTAGCAAGGGTGAACAGTGTATGGGGTTTTGAGCCACAGACAAATTAAAGTGGTTTTTATGGGACTGTATCATCTGAGGAGCAACCAATAGTCCCAGTTCCTGGCCATGGGGATAACTGGGAAAGGAAGTGGCTGCTGGAGCAAATTTTGTATTGCATCTCCAGCAGCACTTGACATCTCCTGCCTGCAAATGGTTTCTGGTGATTTTCCTTTGCTTGGCTCTCTCAAATCTTGTAGTGGCCCCTGTAGCCACAAAAAGATAGGTCCCAAGGGAAGATTGTCCATCTCTATCAAATGTGAATTCCAAGACTTTTGAGACATACAGAAATTATGTACACCAGGGGGGTAATTTATAAACCTGAATGGAAGGAACTGAGAGTTTTACCTAAGGGTGTCTTTGAGCTTAAATAGGAGGCCTAAAATTCCAAACTCAGAGGGACTTTTGGGGCTTTTTTTTGCTAAAAGGAGGCAAACAGTTTAACAAGCTTTGAATAACTGACTAGCACAGTAATTAGCTGTTACAACTGAAAACAATCTAATGTTTCTTCTGTATCTACTTTTTCATGTGAATTTTTAAGAGCTACAGAAGGAAAAGATCAGGGATGAATTGTTTTTCCATGCATTGCTCAACCTGCAAGAAGAGAAGCTCAGGTCTCAAGAAAAGAACAGAAGATCACCAGCCATGAAGAAAGCAGATATCACTACTTCACTTGAAAAATCAGTCGATTGTGTTTTCAATTTCTCCTTCTTATATTGGCTCATGGTGTTGCAAGCAGAAAGTCATTTTCTGACTCCAAGGATTTTCCAACCAAATGAAATTTTATTCTGCAGGTTATGGTGCTGGGCACAGCCAAAATACTGGACAGTTCTGTGGATCGTGTGCTTCTTATTAGAGCTTATGAGGAGTACAGCTATGTTGCTTGCACTGTACTGCTTTAGGAGAGAGCTTCCTTAAAAAGCGCCTGAAGAAGAACTTGTTCTGAACTGAAAAGAATTCAGTTGTTTCCATAAATTGTTAATATAAGCATAATTTGGTAGGATACCATTTTTTAAAGTGCTTTCCTGACATATAGAAGCTGTAACAGAAAAACAACATTTTATCCATTTGCTGCTTTATTTTTTTGATAACTAAAAAGTATCTTAAAACCTACATAAACTATAAGGTTTACACCTAGACAGTGAAATCGTGTTATATATTGCCTTTAAAAGATTTATAATTGGTATGTATGGAATTTTGAGGAAAAGATTGTTACATGGTGTAATTAAGACTCTCTATAACCAAATGTGCACTTGTGTATTTTGTAGAACCCCTAGATGAGCTGAAGATCAGAAGTCACAGCACTGAACCACTACCAAAGCTGGAAAACAAAGAGAGGGGAGGCCATCACGGGACAGCTTCCTCTAGGGAGCCAGGGAAAGCTCAGGAATGGGATGGAACGCCAGGCCCGCCTGTAGTGTCCAGCAGGCTTGGGAGATCCTCTGTCAGCCCAACTATGCTGGCTGGAAGCAACAGCTCAGGTAGGTCAAGTGGCAGAGCAGGGAAGATCTCATGAATCTCCTTGTGAGCTGAAGAATCTCTAGATATATACTAAAGTAGGTAAGTGTGCAAATTCCTTAGACTTCCAAGAATATCCCAGAATCTGCCCTGCCCATTGTCTGCTGCACTAATAAGTATTGTGCTGTTTGCTTGTGCTCTGACTGGAACAAGATTGGGATGGTGGCAGGTAATAAAGCTTGTTAACTTGCCGCTCATCATTTTAAAAGAAGTACGGAATTCCACTTGATGTTGAAAAGGGACTCTGTGGCAAAGACACCCACAGGATGACATCTCAGAGGGAAGTTCATAAATTCAGATATCACATACAGCAAGAAAACCGCACTGCAGAAACAAGGCTGTCTTACTGATATGCACAGTGAGAGGATACAGGCAACCTTTCATTTATGTTAGTAAACAATTTCTAGAAAAGTGACTATGGATTTCAGAAGTCTCAAATTCATACCTTCAGAAATCATATGGATTCATCCACTTTATTAATCAAATTTTATATATATAAAATAGTGAATTGCTGTATACCTGGAAAAATAATGCAGCCTTGTTTATAAATTGACTAAGACAAGCACGGACATGAATGATACAGATCAGATATGCATAGCTCTAGCATAAGTATTGTTTTTTTTTTTTTGAGGTTTGACTGTTCTCTTGAAGAAGTAACTTCATTGTTTATTGTTCAGATTCTGAAAAATAGCCATTTTAGAAACAGTTGGCATACGTCGTACTGAAGCCTTATTATGGTCAATGTTCAGTAAGCGTAAGACCATGAATGAGCCTCTCAAACAAGAAATTATTCCTGCACGAGAGATCCACTGGGCAGTCAGTGGCAGAGATGAGTCTTCATAGTGCTGAGCTAGCAGACATGCTAGCTCCTCATGCAGGGGAACGCTTTCCTGTATGACAATGGGACTCATATTTTCTCTTCATTGCTGGGAATGACACCTGAAACTCAGTATATAACTTGAACAGGCTTTGCTGGTGTGATGTATCATTTGCAGTAATTGGATGGTTCAGCTTTTCTTGCTCCAAATCCCCCAGACAGTTCCTCCTGGGGCAGCAGAAGTTACTTTTCTGCAGATCTCATGACTCTAGCACAGATTATTTGGGTATTACTGCCTTTCACTTGCTTCTCTGTTCTCACAAAGTGTCCTGGTAGGTAGGAATTTTCCAGATTAGCTGATAGGTTTGTTAAAAAAAATCTGTTCCCAGTGTATTAGAGCGTCATCTGTGCTAATGCAGGTAAAAGGGTGGGTTTAAAGGTACCACATCAAAGTACGAGGATGTCTGATAATTAGACCAAAGGTGTGTACCAGTGTTTTCAGTTCTGCAAAATGTCAGTAGAGAACAGAGTAGAAGAGAATGAAAATTAAAGAGTAAGCTCTTAGCAAAATGTAGTACTTCTGTCCAACCTTCTTGCATCAGTTTTATTTCAAAGAGTTGGTTGATCTCCAAAAGCAGACAAAGCATGTTGGCCTCAATCTTCATTTGGCATCAGCAAACTGTAATAGTTGTTGAAGCATGCCTTGATTTAGTTAACTGTGACTTTGTCTTACATAGCTAGGACTGTCAAAGAAAAATCATGGAAATATTTTTTTGGCTGAATTTTGACTCCTTTTTATGATTAAAATCTGAAAGCTGATTTTGATTTCTCTTTCCCCACGGTTTTTATGACATTTCATTTGATGAATATTGCCTCTCATCTGCCATGAATATTTGTCCCCCTATGTCTCTAGCTGTTGCCTGAGCGACATGTTTTACCTTTAATCAGTGGGATGCTGCATTCAAAATTCTGTACACAGTTCCTCTCAATGAACTTGTACATGAACTTCAACAGTTCATTCTTCTCAATTAAATTAGAACTGTAACAGAATGCAAGAAGAGAAATTTAATACATCTGTATGGATACAAATGCTTTCTCGAGTCAAGGGGATGGAGTAATTCTGTGCTAGGAATTCGAACTTAGGTTTACTACAGGACTAAATAAAATCAGGGCAATCCCCAGTACAGTTGTCATTGCTGTTGCTCTCTTTCTAAAATCATCAATAAGAGGAAAAAAAAAGCCACTTTTCATGCGTGGTCCTGCCTTGAAACAGCAGTTTGCTGCCTACCTCCTAGTTCACACTGGTACAGGCATTTATTAGGGCACTGTTGGAATAATTTAAAGAAAATAGGGTTAAATTTCTGTGCTGTAAAATTGAAAGGATGTGGAATGACTTCTCATGCGTGCACAAGAGGCAGCTCTGCTGCAGCACAGATTAACTAGTAAGTGGAATGGTCTGAATGAATACCTGACTGATTTTTTGTGGGTTCTGCACCTGCTGTTAAGATCAGATGGGAAATGAGCCATCTCCAAACAGAATCTTGAGCTCTCTGGTTATTTTGTTCATATGAGCCTGGCCTGTCAGGTGCACATGGGTATCACTAATGCCTGATTGTTCTTTCATCTGTCATATGATTTGTCAAGGTCACTTTCTGTTTCCTGGCATCCTGTCATTTCTTATGGAAAGCAGTGTAAGTGGTTTGAGGGCATTCTGGCATTTAGGAAAGTCAGTGCAAGTGCAGAAAACAGGCAGACGAGATCTGTGAAACAGAAGGCTGCGATAACTTCGCTCCAGGAGCTTCGAAGAGTATTTTCTGGAATGTTGCTGTTTTCTTTCCTAGCTGCAGCCTTGAAGCATTTTGCATTGCCACCTGCTGCTAGAGACGGGCACTGCGCTGCCTTTTAAATCTTACTCTGCTCTTGTTGTGTCCTGTTTTTGAATCACCATCAGCTTGTCACTCAGCCAGCCCATTAGTATTCTAGCTGAAAACATTGTAGATAATCAGGAAGGGAGTAAATGCTCACCCTACACTGGAATTACTGGCTGGCATTATAGATTTGCAAAAGTAATGGATAGTTAAATTAAAGCTCTTTGGGGACGAAGCAATGCAAAGCCCAAGGTGCAAGAGGCATACATTGGTACAAAAAGGGAGTAGCATTTAAGTACCTGCTCTTGCTAGCTAGGGCTGCTTCACTTGAAGAAGACTGAGTACTCCTATGAACCCCTAAGTTTTCTCCTCACAGGCAATATCAGAGCATCACTGTGCTACTGAATCTTCAAGGATTCTCCAAGTGAAGGCGACTTAATGCTTGGAGATACATGTTCCTGGGCAGCCTGCCCAACAAGGTCCAGCCCAGGATGCAGTGCTTCCAGACCTTGCCTGTGTTGGTCACTCATGTTCTCTGCACACAAGCAGCTCCTGTCACCTAACATAAAATGAGTAGTACTGGTACTAGTAGTACACTAAGGGCATCAAGCCAGTGCAGTATTAGCCAAGCGTATGATCTCCAGGGTGTAGGATCACACAGTCACAGAGCCTGACTGTAGAAGTGCACACTGCTCCCTGCAGCAGTGGTGTTACAGCTAGTTGGAATAATACACAATTGTCCTATTGATCCAGAGCCCCGAGACTGACAGTAGTCCATGCCAGAACCATCAGAGAAAAACAGCAATAAATTTTAAGGAAAAAACACTGCCAGTAGGACATTGTTATTCCTTACCTCATTGCCTCAGTCATTGACATAGACCTGAGATATGACAGTTCACAACAAATCTTAATTTAAAACATACCCCAGCTAATACGGAAGTGGGTTTTTTATCACTAACTGACTTGGCTTTGAGACCTGCTAGCTTTTGACCTATGAATATCTATCAATATTGAGTTCTACAGGTTCAGTACTCCCTTTGTGGTAACAGTTCTGTTTGACATGCTCCTGTGCTATGTCATGCTCCATGGCTTCTGCAGGTGAAGTCCTAAATACTTTTAAGAGACAGACTACTATGTAGTTTATTCCACCTTAAGGTTTCAGAATTCCAAGTTACATTTCAGCTTACTCATCTCTTTTTAGGAAACCAACATGGCCAGGCCAGCATGCTGATAATAAGTGTGATTATTTTTTTCCAGTATGCATGTTTTCTTTATCTTCTTTTTGTTTTTCCTTTCTTTTTGCATGTGATTACTCTCAGCCTGTCACATTGCCTTGTTTAATTCAAAATGTGCTTCTTGGCAGCTGTAGCAAATAAGCAATATTTCTCTTTTCATGTGCAAAGAAGAGACTGTGACAGGATAAGAAGCTTCTCCAATGTAAGTGACAGCCAGAGTATTTTTTTGAATTAAGATTAGGATAGGCAGAATGAAGGCTTCCTTGGATGAATAAAAGAACTCTTCCTGTTAAGATCCAAAAATAAAAATCATGCAGAGCTGTTGTATTTATGGAGAATATAGAAACCCCTAACACATTGATATAAAACTGATCAGAAATATTTCCATAAAATCTTGTTGCATTTCAGCACTGTGCTTTATTGAGGAAAATCCAACAACACCCCTGCCCCAAACACAACCAGCCAAGCCTGTACATCCTTAGTTACAATGACAGCTCTTGCACTTTTAGAAGACAGGGTCATTTATGTGAGTTCTTAAATACGTAATTAAGTACACAATTTTAAGGCAATCCTGTGATTGGAAAGCCTGTATTTCTGTGTTTGATAGTCTTTCCTAAAATTCTCATCCTAGTGCTTTCCTTCCGGGCTGTTTGCTTGCTTATGTCCATGTGTAATCCTGCTGGCATTGTCAGGACTCAGCTTGAACCTGGGAGTCCAGTATAGCTGGTCCCATTGCAGGTGACCACATGTGTGGGTTTACTTCATACTGAGCTGGCTGTGGCCCCAAGCACTAGCATCGTTGGGAGTGTTGTGGCTGCTGTGAGTGATATAACTGCTATCCCCTACTAATATTACACTGCGTCTGCACCTCGCTCCTGTAGGTGGTTTGGGCACTTGGTAAGGGATGAGTCATTTCAAGCTGTGCAAAGTAATAACCCCAAAGTTTCATTAGTTAGATATAGCTGTTGAATCTTATGAACATTTTTGTGCAGAACAGAACTAAATATGTTATGCAGCTTTCTAGCTACCCTGAACAGTCTGCTGTCCTAAACTACCTAAGCTACCCTAAACCTCATGCTGTCCGTTGATTGCAACAGGCATCTCTAATGGCTACTCAAGTGCACTGCATCCTCTGGCGCCAGTCCAGTAAAGCACTTAGATGTATGCCTATGAGTTCCCTTGCTTGGCAGCAGGCTGTTAGCCCTTGTCAGCATTTGAGTGGCTTATAGCAGTGTCAAAAGGCCCCTAGCTGTGGATGCAGGCAGGGCCTGTGTTTGGAGTGAAGTCTCTGGAACCCTCTTTATGCAGGTTTGATTTAGAACCAGAGGATCCACCTGCACAGTGAAGTGATGGGTTGCTGCTGTGCTGTCAGTGTGCAGCTAGATGTGTTTTAGCTTGTGTTGTCATGGGCTCTGAGCTGGTGTGTCCTCCTCAGAAGACAGATTCTACAGAGCCTCTCCTATGTGCTTGTGAGTTTGGCTGATAAAACTCAGCTCCACACCATGTATTACTGTCAGAAATGGGACTTAGCAAGAAGTCTCAAGACTGCTCATTTCAGATGTTAAGACTGAGCTGTCTCAATATCATCCACATGAGATAAACTTGAATTAAACACTAGAAACCATCCCTGAGATTTGCTGGCAGTTGTTGTTCCTCCTTCAAGATTCTCAGTGGTAAACAGGAAAACCCATTTTCATTCCAGAACCAGACCTGACATCAATATGCAGACCTTGCAGATAAGCTGAAATGACCATTTAAAGCATGAAAATCCAGAGGTAAAGATACTGAAAATGACTGAATGGTGGCCACAAAAGACCTCTTACTACTTTTTAGATAGCCCAAAGCAGAAGTTATTATTTGCAGTGATCGTTATTATTTGCAGTAATCATTATTATTTTGAAGTGATCAAAATCCAGTTAGCCTCAGTACAGTGAATAAGATGTCCACAGCTGAAAAATAACATGCTGCAGAATGCACAGCAGAAAGCTGGGCATCACTTATGCAGCAGACTATTTGTGGGTACTTTTTTCCCCACAGTAGTATGCGGCATGAAGGTGTTACTGAAAGCATTAATTACAGTAGAATAGAGTATTTATTTGGTCTAAAAATATTCCCACTGAGATTAGTGGAATGGCTATTAAAAAAACAAACCAAACCAAAAAGAAAAAAACTATCTCCCTTTCACTGCATAACCCACCTTAACTTGAAAAAAGCTACATGGAGCTGTCTCTGGAGCCTCTTTTGGTGAGGATCACCATGGAAATCACAATAGTTTGCTTAATACTGTAACATAGATTACAGGGGGTTAAAGGAACTAATACTTCTTCTATGTGTGATAGGCTCTATTTCTTTGATGCCTGATGAAAGGAGTCTCTTTGGCAAGAAAATGGTAATCTCTTGTTGTTGCACATATATCCAAATTGGAAATTATGACACTTCTCTCTGTTTTCCCAAAGCAAAGAAAACAATTCAGAAGCAATGGCAAACACTGTCTTGGAGTATTTTACATGCTTGGTGTCATATTTTGCTTGTCACAGCAAAAACAGAGTCTCTATTTAGCAGTAGGGAAAAACAACCAAAAATACCCCAAATTCTTATCCTCTCTACAACCCCAACAAAATTCCAGGAAGGAACAGACATGAGGTCCAGTATTATATTACTGAAAGAAACATTCAGAGATCTGGCACACAGACAGTGTAAAATCAGAACAAAAACAGGTCTAATCAAACCTTCAGAATAACTGCCCAAGTCCAAAAAAAAAAAAAAGCAAAGCAACAGCTTATGTACAAAATGCAAGGTTATGGGGGAGATCAGTCTGCTCCTTTTTGCCTGCTTATTGCCATGTTGACTCATGGTGTGTTTACAGACTGACTAGGAATGAGTGAATTGAATAATGCATTCGTCAAACAGCATAAATATTTTTGCTGCTCAGCCAGCTGGATGTTAACCAAGCTATTAATATTTAGTTGATGAACATTCACCCATACAGATGCTTTCATTGGTCTAAGCCCTCCAGCTTAAGTGGATAGCTCTTCTCCATATCCTATTGAATTCTGAAACATCCTGGGAAAATAAACATTTAAGGTGACAATGGAAAAGGATCAGTGAGATTGGAAGAATACATTTCAGCATGTTGCTGGTAGGTGGCGTAACGTGCCAGCTGCCCTCAAGTTTCCAAGATGTGCCAAATGACCTTAAGTACGTGTTAGTGATGGACATCTTATTCCTGTCAAACAATGGCCCATGCAGTGGCTAGTGATGATACTAGAGAGCCACGTAGGAAACACAGATATTAGTATAAAACAAACACAGACTAAGTAGCAGTGTAAATGGGGCATGCAAAAACGCATTTTGGAGACACAAGCAAAAGTTACGTGAGAAAACGTGCTTCAAAAGCAAACTTACTGAATCAGGATTGCACAAGGCATAGGTCATTCCTCGCATCTTGGAAACATAAGATTGCACAGGAGGAATTCTTTAAACGCACTGCAAGGCAGCATGGTATTACTATATTTACTTGTTATTCATGGTAAAGCAGTACTACCAGTGCTAAAATTGAGAGCCTATTATTATACAAAGTATGTCGGCTGAGTGCAAACGTCCTTGCTGTCAGTGTTTGCCCACTAAATACAAAAGATTGTCAGGGTTGGGAGGCTTATAAAACATGTGGAGAATGAACACATCCACCTGAGCCAGAAGTCATGGGTTGAGACATATTCCCTTGGCCACTAACAGGAAATGTTGGGACAAATATTTTTCTTGAGCAGGAACAGGCAAACCCATTTCTCACGAAAAAGCAGTTTCTTCTAGACTAGATGTGGAGTGTTGAACAGTGGAGTAGCACACTGGTGTCAGCATGAGTCAGATACAAAAAACTTCATCCAGGACTCCTGAGCTGTATGGTCACCTTCATGTTGGTACATTAACAGCAGAAACCTGCCCTGAAGGCCTTCTGAGAAATGGGTCCATGTACAGTAGCAGAAGGAAAATGAAGTAACTGTGTAATTTCTCTCTGGAATGGATCTTTCTCTCAAGACAACCTCCACTTTTGTAATCACCTTGATTCTGAGGAACTGACTTCAGAATTTGTCGCTGTTGATGTTCTGATTTCTCTTCTTTCTCCCTACTTTATGTCTTTCAATTCACTGCCATTACCATTAGATTTCCAAGTATTTTTGAGTCTTTCCAAACCCCCAAGTGCAACGGTATCCTCACCACTTTTATACATTCCCTCCTTCATCTTCTGGCATTTCATGCTTTCCCTCAGCATAATCAGTTTTCAGGCTACCATCTCCCTCAGCTCTGTGATGGAGAGGTGAGACCAGAAGTTGCTGTAATTCCTTTAATCACTGCTTTATTTTATGAGGACTAGAAAAAGGAGGAGTGGGGGGAAAACAACAAGAAGACTTCCTTTTTATGCTTCTTCTCTGTCTGGTGCTTTATGCTTTATATTTAAGCTTCAGAGACGGTAGAAGAGAGAAAAGAGTCCAGGACATAGAATGGGTTTTGTTTTAACCCTCTTCTTTCTGATCTCAACAACTGTTCATGATTCAGCCAAATAACCAAGACTTTAACTAGGAACCAAGCCTGGAGTATCTGTTCCAAGGGGAGCCTTGGTCCACCCTGTTTCAGTTTACTGCAGCAGTAACCCACCTCCTGTTCACTGGTGTATTTTCTTTTCTCTTCCTTCGCAGAGCCGAAAGCAAGTTGCAGATTAGGTCGATCTGCATCCACATCAGGTGTACCTCCTCCATCCGTTACTCCGCTCAGGCAAGCCAGTGATCTTCAGCAGAGCCAGGTACCATCGTTAGCCAATCGTGAATGACTTCATGTGCTGCAACATGCCAAATGTTTCTCACCTCTGTGTCTGTCATTTGTTACACTAAATGATTTTTTTGGGTCTTGTCTTTGTTTTCTGTGCGTGTGCGTGCATCTGTGTGTGCGCATCTCTCACTGGCAATGAAATTCCACTGGCTGCAGCCAGTTGAAGTTTCTTTGCTCTTAATTCTCTGTATCCTTTTCTGTCTTCATTCTGTAATATAATTGTAGTAGAACTGTACTGTATGAACTGGCTGGGGTTTTAATTTTTTCATGTTTACTGTACTTTTTTACTGTCTTTAAAATTTATCAAGCTTTGATAAATTTAATCTGTTTTTATGTAAATTTCTTTTAAATGTCTAAAGCACTTGCACCATTGTTTGTCAATGACTTGTACATACCTGACTTCTGCCCAGTTGTACTTTAATATTTGTGCCAGTCTCACATTTGTTTTGAGCTTAATGCATGATTGTATTACACTGTGATTTATCACTGTCCTGAAAACTGCTCTTACAGCAAGTTATTTTGTTTAGTTAAGGCAGCTAGACTCCCTCCATCTATAGGCCATGTAATGCTTTTATAGGACTATTAAATAGTCCACTGTAGTTATATTTATTGTGTATTGTTAGGAATCAAAAACCAAATCAAAGGAGTAATGTCTCCTTGTATCTTAAACAGAGGTACTTTTTTTTCCCTCATCAAAACCAAAAATGCCACATAGACCCTTGGGAAAGAAATGAAAGTGTTTGGATTTGGCAAATTTCTCCAGTAGTAAGAAAATGGAAAAGAAATAAAGACATGGGAAACCTATACTTACCTTTATTTTATATGCTAATACTGACATTGTATCATTTTGCTGCGCAGACCTGTATTATTAGTTTGACAGAACTAACTGCTGAGAGTAGCAATTGAGAGAAGAGGTTTCACTTAAACATAATGTGAATGCCTTCTGTCAAGCTCAAAGCACTCCAGTATTGTGTCACTTCTGTGTACATGTACAAGGACGGGCCTACACATCACTGTGTATGTGTATGCACAGAGACAGATATATATGTATATATGTATGCATACATATATGTATGCATACACACAAACACCCTTATTTAGGTGGAAAATTTTCGATTGGCTTTCAGGGAATTAGATCCTAAAATCCTATTGAATTTCAGTGAGATTTGAGTGTAAAACTCCTTGAGGCTTGCTTTGCAATATTCACATACTTAAGTTGTTTGTAGCTTGGTGAGTTGCTTCTAAGAGGTCTTGACCAAAGTAGAGACCAGAAGAGTAAGGTTGATTTACTCAACCCAGACAGCCAACTGCTGTTAGGAAGGTTGTATTCGGGTAGCCTAGTCCATGCAGGTTAAAATTCTTTCACCTGCAAAACTAATGCTATTGTATTACTTCTGAGCCCTGCTGGACACAATGCCTAACAGAACAGCATATTTTACAGAAGAAAATCAAACCCATAATGGAGATTCAAAATGACAGCCTATTTAAACACCATGTCAGGTGTTCCTTTAAAGGAAGAAAGTAGGGCAATTGTACTTGGCAAAAGTTTTGAGTATCCCAATGTTCATGTGGTATATGACGCTTTGCTGGTTACTTAGTGGCAAAGGCACATAGTGTGTTTTGAAGGGATTTCAGTCTCTCAGTTCATATTAAGAACTAAACAATAAGCCTTGAAAGCAGAAGCTGATGTGATAGAAGAGATAATGAGGCTTTTAGAAGCTGCAGCCAGGGTTCACTGAAACTGTGGAGGAAAAATCCACCTCACTTCATACAGAAGAAAGGAACAAAGATAAGAGGAATTTTCAAGTGACTGTAGAGGGTGATCTTGTTAATTGAATAATGTATGGTATGGACATGGCTTCATGAAAAACAAGAAAAACTGGTAAAAGCTTTTTCTTCCTGTAAGTCTTCCCTTCAAGCTGTCAATCTCTTACTGTCCATCTATTAAGTTGTCATTTATTATGATGGCATAATTTTTTAAAGGTGTGGATTTGACCCTGATTCCAGTGAAATGACAAAAATCTTCTTATCTCCATGGCAGATACAAACATTACTTTGATTATGTTCTTTATACACCTCTTCTATCCTAATGTGCAAATAATCTATGACAGGTGAAATGTGTTTGGAAATGGCTGGGTTGTTAGCCAGTCTGAATCTGGCATACAGGGTATTTATTTCCATGTGCTGTGGCTATTGATTGTATTGATACTGGTTTCCTTAACCACATCATAATCAGCAGTTAGACTTTGCAAAATATTGAGAGGACATATCCTGTTGTCTTCCTGTTTGATGATGAGCTGGGCACAGCTAACATTCGTACAGGGGTACAAGAGCTGGGAAAAGGCAGATTACTATTAATCAGTTTCTCAAATCCTCATGGATCCCAAACTGATGTTTTCCAAAATATTTAACTTGTGGAAAAGAAATCATATTTACAACTGAGCTCTCAAGGCGCATCATTTTTTGGTACAGAATCATTCAAGGAAGTGGTGAGGATGCTTGGCATTTAAAAATAGGTCTGATCTAAGGAAATATGTATTGTAATTCCAATCAAATATCAGCTAAGTATGTATCTATTGACATTTAACTCCCCTATGCCTTATTTTCTTGTTTGTTTATTGGTGTAGGAATTGTGAGGATTAACGAGTTAATACTCACAGAACATATTAGTGGCGTGTTGATGGTAAGCATTATAATGGTCACCTATAAATAAAAAGAAAGAGCTTACAAGCAGAGGTTAATTATGTGGCTGGTCTCTAATAGAGAGCACTTTGAAGTTCTGAAGTGTAGCAGCAGCCAGCAGTTACCAACAGGCTGAGCCAGACAGAGAGCGTGCCAATTTGTGCTTAGTTCTGGTAAATGGTGAGAGCATTTTGAAAGAGCTGGTTGCAGGAAGTAACCTTGGATAAAGCTGTGAATTGACTCAATTCAAACTGAAAGGTAAACAGAAGTTTATCTTGGACCTGAAGTTATTGATTGTGTAAGTACAAAGTTTAAGAAATGAAGAAAGTAGCAGAGGAAGTCAAGTGTGGAGCTTGGAAATGTAATATAGCAGATGCATAGGATATATTTGAGCTACAGAAGTGTCATATAGCTGTATTCCCTAAATACATATCTTAATACAGATGTCCTAAAGAGAGGCGTGTAAGTAGCAGAGAAGTTTTTTAGGTATCACAGAACGTAATGCCTTGTAAAGACAGGAAGGAAGAAGGAAAGAAGGAAACTTTAAAAGGGAAGGAGCAGGCTGTCCCCATGTGCCAAAAGATGAGCAAGCAGGGAAGAAGACAGGCCTGGCTAAACAGAGACAGCTTTGGCTGGAACTCAGGGGAAAAAAGGAGAGTTTATGACCTTTGGAAGAATGGGCAGGCAGCTCAGGAGGACTACAACGATGTCATGAGCTTATGCAGGGAGAAAATTAGGACTAAAGCCCAATTAGAAGGTAATCCAGCTACTGCTGTAAAGGAGAATAAAAAATGTTTCTATAAATACATTAGCAACTAAAGGGGAGGGTTAAGGAGACTCTTCGTCCTGTATTGGATAAGGGGGGAAACACAGTGACAATGGATGAGGAAAAAGTTGATACTTACTGCCTTCTTTACTTCAGTCTTTAATGGTAAGAGCAGTTATTCTCTGGGTACCCAACCCGCTGAGCTGGATGATGGAGGCAGATTGAAGCACCCGTAATCCGAAGGGAAATGGTCAGTGGCCTGCTACACCACTACACCAGTCTATGGGGCTGGATGAGATCCACCCAAAGGTACTGAGGGAGCTGGTGGAAGGGCTCACTGAGCCACTTTCCATCATTCATTGGCAGTCCTGGCTAACCGGAGAGATCCCAGTTGACTGGAAGTTAGGAAATGTGATACCCGTCTACAGGAAGGGCCAGCAGGAGGATCTGGGAAGCTACAGATGTTAGTGCTGGGGAATGTTCTGAAGCAGATCACCTTGAGTGCTGTCATGTGTCACATACAGGACAACCAGGTGATCAGGCCCAGTCAGCATGGGTTTATGAAAGGCAGGCCCTGCTTGGCTAACCAGATATCCTTCTATGACAAGGAGACCTGCTTAGTGGCTGAGGGGAAGGCTGTGGATGTTGTCTACCTGGATTTAGTGAAGCCTTTTGCATGTTTCCCACAGCATTTTCCTGGAGAAACTGGCTTGGATGGGAATACACTGGGTAAAAAAACTGGCTGGATGGCTGAGCCCAGAGAGTGATGAGGAATGCAGTTAATTCCAGTTGGTGGCCAGTCACAAGTGGTGTTCCCCTGTCACTGTGGTGCTTGACATAGTTTGGTAGTGGAGTTGGCAGTGCTAGGTTGGACTTGATGATCTTAAGGGTCTTTTCCAATCTAAATGAGTCTATGGTTCTGTGATTCTGTAAACATTCTCCAGTATTAGCAGAGAGCTTGCAGGGAATGGAAAAATGTTCTAGAAAGTCAGAGATAAGAAATGTGTGAACAACATTAGAAATAGTGAAAGTATGGTCTGAATTTGGCCTTTATATGGAAATAGAAACAAGTACCAGTCATTTGTAGCCATCCAGGTGGACAGAGAACAGAAGAAATTAACCACCATAGGAAGTTTATAAAGTAGACTAAACATGGTCCAAGGATTGGCCCAATAAATATCTCATCACCCATGCTGCTGGAGCCTCTGTGCTGGCACCTGAGATTTCTGCAGCAGGCATTGTCAGGTGTTTCACCCTGCAGTAGTCAAGCCTCAGTCATAACAGGCGACAGGGAACAAAATTGTTCACTTACGTAAAGCAAGCAAGATTTGGAGTCACATGTATGACTGTGATCCAGTGATCTTTACTTGCATCCTGGCATTCTCCACATCTTCACCTCAGGGTAACAAAGGATTATGCTCTATCAATGGACTCAAAACCCCCTGTCGCATAAAGGGTATATGGGCACTGAGCATATCTGTCACAAAAGAAGAAAACTTATCAAGCAGCCTGCACGGTGGAAGTCCCACTGCTGGAGAGCAGAACATCTCACATCTGTGGTTTGAATGTACATAACATCACCCCTAGGTCACTGCCAGGTTTCTCCGAAACAGTCTTCAGCACACCAAAACCCCACTGGTTCTCATTTTAACATAAAGGAGCCAATATAACTACAGATTTTTTGCTGCAAATGAATTTTGCAAAGTTAACTTTGTTTTCATGAAGATGCAGGTAGCTGCTGGAAAAACACGTGTATTAAGCTGCATAGCAGCACAGCAGTGCATGTTCATAATGAAGATCCACGATCTGACAGGAAATACATGCTTTGGAAACAAAACTCCTGATAGTTACAGTGTGATATTTGAGCTTTTCTGCAAAGCAGAGACTATTTTCAATCAGATTTCTGCAAAACTGAGTACTTTATCTGCAAATGTACAGCCTCTCTTCATGCTGCCTGTTAATTACTGGCTTTTCAGTGGGAAGACAGCACTGTCCTTCACTGTTGCCTCCGTAAGGTATGCTATCTTAATTCCGAAGGTTGCATGCCTCTTAAGGTCTGGTGTCTTCTTGTGGGGAGGACCAGGCAGGAATATCTAGCTCCAATTTTAGTAATGAAAGAAGGTTTCAACTTTACAGTGATGATCAAAGTGAAATCCAGAAGCCATGCTGAGATTAGAAGGAATAACTCAGAGAAGGCAATGAAGATACACGGACGCCTATGAAATAAGGATTTTCAGCTTGCACTGAAGGAATGAAGAAGAAGCTAGAAAATACATCAGAATCGGCACTGATTGGTTTTGTGGCTTAGTTTTTTAGTTCATTACGTGCCTGGTGAGACCCCAGCAAGCTGAGATGGCATTTTAATTCTCCCATCCAACACCATCAGTGAACATGACACAGAAGGCCCAACTGTGGATGAACTATTACCTTCCAAAACTGACGATAGCTTTCATTTATTTTATGATTTATCTGAATATAAGATAGCAAAGGGGAAAGACCTCCCATTCAAGAATGGATTTGACCATGTACTTGTTTTCTTGTACCAAATGAAGCGAATGCATTTGAATGCATTTGAGTATGTACTTTGATAGGCAAGAATTTTAGATACAAGTTGGCTCTTTAAGTTTGTGTTTAGGTAGCGAAATAATGAAATGGAGTCATAGAAGGAGCAACTGTATTTTTCAGCAGAGATCTATCCTACCTACCTCTGAGATGTCTAAATCAGGGGTATAATACAGGTTCCCTGTGGGTTGTATGAAGAGAGGCGCTTGCGGAGGGGATTCACTGAGCTGAGCCCTCAGTGTCCACATACAGCTGCTGCATGTCTGTTACCTCAGATAACCCGGTAATTTATCCTCCTAATTTAACCAGCTCTGTCAGCTGTGGGAAGCTAGCAGGGGTCATTCCTGCTCTGTGCCTGCTAGAGGCTCCTGGACATTTAGCACTGAACAGATAACAGTCGTTAAAATTTCTATTGCTAGGGATAGGCATTTATAGCTTTTCAGACTTAATCCACGAGCGCTGTTAGGAAGCGGCTGTACTTATGGCATGGCTGGGTCCTCCTGACAGTTAATCTTTGAAATGACTTGCTTTTGGCATCTTGATGCCAGGCTTTGTAGTCTGACTTGTGAGCAGTGCCCAGGAGACAGCAGGCACCTGAAGTGGTGCTCAGGTGGGTGGGCTGTGCTTGTGTTTGGTGTTTGACCGCAGTAAGGGAGCTGGTTTAAGGGAATGGAAATCCAGGCTTTGCAGAGTCATAGAATCATAGAATCATCAACTGTTTTGGGTTGGAAGGGACCTTAAGGGTCATCTGGTTCCACCTCCCTTCCGCAGGTGGGAACACCTTCCACTAGACCAGGTTGCAGTCCTAAAAGCAGGAGACCAGGATTTTTCCAGCATAGTTTTCTAATGTATTAACATAGGTAAAGAAGTAGAAGACACACTTTCTACTTCAAGTATGCAGCTGGAAGGGGTTTTGTCACTGTCCAGTTGGTCTGAGATAGGTGTAATGTGCACTGGTTTGTGTTCTGCAGAAACATGAGAAAACGCCCTCTTCATTGTTTGGGTTTGTGCCGGAGAAGCCCTGGACAAAAGTGCACTTTAACAGCTGCTCACACTGAACAGTTTGGAAAGTCCGAAGCACTGGGGAAAGCTTTATTTGCCTCAGCGCTGGGAACTCGAGGCAGGGTGCCCACCCGGGGCAGCCGAGGTGGGGAAGCGGTGGGACGCTTCGGGCAGCTCGGTTCTGTGCGCGGTCTACCCCACCTCGCTGCTCCGGGCGGGCGGCTGCAGCCCTGTGTTGGGGGGATCCCGCTCCGCCCCACTCCGCTCCGTTCTGCGAGCCCGTGGCGCCGCCTGGCGGCCTCATCCCGCACTGCGCCACCCGCCGAGCCGAGCGGGAGGGCTTCCCCCGAGGAAATCCCTCGAGAAGGCAGAGAGGGCGCTGCCTCCCTGCCCGGCTTGCGGGGCTCCTGCTTCTCACAGGCAGTGCCAAAGGGAAGGGCTAAGCCCCTTCAGACCCTGTAGGAACTGCACCCGATTTTTCTAGAAGGTTATTTATTTATTTATTTGTATGTATTTATTTATTTGTTTGTTTATTTATTTATTTAAGAATCACATACTCATAGAATGGTTCAGAAAGGACCTTAAAATCATCTATTTCCGACCCCCCTGCCTGTGCCGTTTGTTTTTTTTTCTTTCACTGCTGGCTGGAATCTTAAGTGTTGCATCAAATAATGGCAGGAATCGTTGTGCAGGAATCGTTGGAAGCTGGTACTCTCATGCTGCCACTCCAGCCCCACACACAGTACAGCCTGGCACCTGGCATCAGGAGGGAGGGAAGGAGGAGGCCCGCACCAGCCCTACCTGCTAAATCCCAAATCCTTCCACAGAACAGCTTAGAGAATGTTTTGTTTTAAGACTCGATATTTAGGTGCTAACTGATATTCAGTTAAAACACACATTTTATCATGGGGGAAAAAAATACCTAGAATTAAAACTGATGTGAGACCTTATTTTCAGGGCAGCTATTATTTAATTTTGTGCTCCAGCTGAAAAATCCTGAACACATTCCAATTGTCCTGTTTCGAAACGAAAGATGGAAGGGAAATACAACAAAGAAAAAGCTGAGCTATATTTAGCTGCTCTCCACGTGCATTCCTAGGGCAATGCCCTGTAGTTTATGTGCAGTGGGGAACTTATAAAACTTCAGAGGAATAATTTAGACTTGAATTTTGACTAGTACTGAGTACTCTGCAGCAATGCAGCTGAGTATTTGTCTCATTCTAAGTTCACAAATAACTCTGTTCTGGGTCAACTAAATATCCTAAGTCCAGCTCTTGGTGCCTCTAGCCTTACGTGTGTATACGAAGAATATTATAGTCCTTGTAAGATTGTGTTTGCTCTGTAATTACTGAATGCAAGAAGCGTACATTGTTACTATTGTGGCTATAATTATTTTTGAAGGCACATAGACAAAGTACTTCCCCAATGAATTAGCATCTTCATGCTTTAACTGGCAAATGTGCATCCAAAAGCATATCAGCACTATGCTACTCTGTGAGCATAAACAAAGCATTTGTGCTCTTCTGTTCTTTTCAGCTTAAAGTTGCCGTTTTCCCCAGCAATAGTGTACCAGAGTTCAAAGCAGCCAGTAAACACCCTGCAGTTGTTGGGCATCATAGCAGGGCTGGACTCCGGGTGGCTGCGTTTAATGTTCCATACCTGATCACAGCAGTCTTTTTCAAATATCCATTATATGGAAGAAACACAGCCATTGCAGGTAGATGGAGAATTCTGTAGACTGATGTACTCTTTCATCCTGTTTGAACACTAGGGAAATGGTAACAACGACAAAAAAAAGGGTGCTACTAAGAGAATCCGTATCTGCTACATGGAATAAACCTGTGTCATCGCTCAGTACTATAAATCTTTGCTAGATGCTCTGCTTAACAAATCACAACTGGAAACTAGCATCAGACTCCAGTGACTGTGCTTTTGTGGTTCCAGTAATGCAGAAGGATTTGCAATGAAAATTGCAAAATGTGCTGCTGGTTAAAAACCTCAGGGGGGATGTAGTTCCAAATTCCTATTCAAGAGGCATAGCTAATGACACTCTGGTATGACTTTCTCTGTCCCTCTTTTTTCCTCGAAAAAGTTTTGAAAGTCTATTGTGTATTTTGGATGTAGAATAGCAAAACATATGAAACAATTCATGGCTTGGTGGCAGTCGTTTTCTTCTCTCTGTGTGTAAATGTCAAGTGTTCTCCTTCAGCTGCAACGCCTCTGAGATCTCTGTGCTCCTGGAGCCAAGATTATGGTTGTTCCTTTTTGATACTTGATGTTTTTCTTCATTCAAAGTGTATGTCCACAGTGCGGGAACAGTGCCATGCTACCCCCTCTTAGTAGCTTCTAGTTCTGCCTGTAAAGCTATTCACTTACAGGGACTTAATTACTCCTTATGTTTAACCATCACCTTTAATAAGGCTTGGGATGGTCACTGGATCCGAAACCTGCTTGATGTTGGCCACTAGGATCTACTGCAATAATGTTTGTGATGGAGTCTAAGAGTTGGAGTCATAAGTAAGGTCCTGTGTTGGTAGACAATGTGTCGAAAGACTATCCTTACACCAAGGATTTGTAAGCTCAGTGTAATAGACGAGAAAGTAAGCAGTCACAGATAGTAGATTGGTAAGTATGTGACTGTCAGATATTGCTTAGGCTTTGGTTTGTGTGAAATTAGAAAGTGCAGAAACTATTTGGGGTGCAATCTACTGTATCTTTGACAGGGATTTTAGTCAGGTTTATATGCCACTACTACAGTGAAATGTATTTGAATGTCTAAAACAGGAAAGCCAGGGAAATTTTACTAGGAGCATTTTACAAATGATGTCTCTCCCAGATGGCTCTCGCGTGGAGAAGCCTTTAGTGTCTGTGTAGATGAAAACAAGTAAATGCAGACATAGACTGGATTTTGTGGTTTTGCAAATAAGCTGGGAGGAGGAAACTCCTCTGGGTCCTACCTGGGAGGAAAGGCTACGGGGTACAGAGAGAAACCCCCAGCACAATCACTTCAGTGATGAGACATGGGCCAGCATTCACCTTGAGATGATGTCTGGATTTGATGAGCATGTGGCCTGAGTGCATTTGAAAACCCATAGGATTTTGCCTTCTTGTTCAGACTGAATGCTCACGACAGTCACGGGTGAGTCATCGCACTGACCGCCACCACCGAGAAAGAGGTGCCGGGTGCGACCTGCGCCCTGAGGTGCCGCACAGCCTCCTGGGGAGTTTGCACTGCTGAAGATCTAAAATGGATTTCAAAGTACGCTTTTGTGCCTTTATGAAGTGCAGCAGAGCCCCATGCCCACGAGAGGGAGTGGTTGGATTGCTTTACACAGGGTTGTTTTTACGCAGCAAGGACAAATCTCTTGCACACGCGAAGGCAAAATTCTGCTGTCGTCAGCCCAGCTAAATATGCTGTCAACAATTTGGATGAGAGCAGCAACAAGAATTTTAATGCGTTAGGAAAGGCTCCACATTGCACTGTGTTGAGTTTCAGCTTGTATCTGGTCTTACGTAATCAGTGCATGGGTCCAGAGCAGTGCAAATTGTTGCTAAATATACAAACTGCAAATAGAGATTGCTCCTTAAAAAAGAAAGGAAGAAAAGGAAATGCAAACCTTGAAGTGGATGGAATTGCTACATCCATCATCCCTCACCTCAAAGGCACGCCTGACTGATCGGCATGAAAAGCAAATGTGTCAAAGCTGTCTTCTGTTGGCAGGCAGCCCTTCTGTTGCTGTCCCAACATCTTTTCTTCATCGTTCAGCTGGGCTGGTCATGCAGCAGAAGCAGGTCACTGCATTGCTGAGTCCTACACTGCCAGCACTCTGATTTAAGAGCATGAGAGAGTGCATGCTTGGCAGCCCTCACACCCCCAAAGTGGTCTCTGATCCATCACATGCAGAGGTGGATCTGAGCATGCACTGCTATTGTGGAAGGTCCCAAGGCCCAAGCATGGCTTTGGTGACTCTCTTTCTCCGTACTGCTCAATAGCATGGGGTTTAGGTACAAAAAAGACGTGTCAGGGAGAAGAAGTGATGGGTGAAAGCAGGTGAGCCGTAGGAAAAATAATGCTACAGAGAGGGTATCAGACATGGGAACAGAGTGACCTGTCTCTGAACACTAGATCTAGAGTCTGTCCTCATACCTTTCCTCACCCTCAAGTGCTGGGCTGGCTGCCACTATTTCAGCTGCAATGGAACAGAGTGGGAGTAAGAATATTCCATTACCTTACTCTGATCTCTTCTTGTTCTTGCACGGGTTTTTAAGCTTGCCAGCAGAGTACAGAAAGAGACCAGTTTCCTCACAGAAGATGTTGAAACCTTTCAAATGCAGCAATATTCTGATAAAGACTGAAGTACAGCATTTATGAGGGGTTTTACTTGCCACTCAACATTTTTTTACTGTCTTTACCTAGTTGTTTCTCAGATTGTGAGTGACAATTTCTTTAGTAGGCATAGGACAAGCATGAGAAGATCTCATCTGCAGGGTCTGCGGTTGCAGCGTGTTGTTATGTTGTACCTGGTTTTGATAGCGTTGGGACAAAGTACTGAAAAAGCAGTCTTACCTCAAAAGAGAAGTTTATGGGAAAGATGCCACAGTTGATGCAGCACAATGCAGGTGGTTGCTCCCTGGAAGGTGAGGTGCCCCCACAGCCCTGGAAGTTGTTCAGAAATCGGTGGGAACTGTGTGCCTCTGGAGCCTGAGGGTTCAGATATGCGGCAACAACCAAGCTTGTCCTTTGACCCAGAACATTCTTTTGAGAGTCACGCACAGGTATGTAGGATGTAACATGGCATACACTGAAAAAAATAACTAGTATTTCCAGTGAAAAAGTTTTGCAAGTTGGTGAGCTGGGAAGGTACGTGCCTTGGAAGTCTTACGGCATCACTGAACAAGTGTTCCTAAGCTGTAATGAGCTCTTGCAGCTCATTAAACACCGAATGAGTGAGATCACTGTTCTGTCCTGTCCTACCTACAACAAGAAACTAAAAATGATATGGATGTTCTTCAACTCATTATTAGCTGCTCTTACAGCATTGACCATGTTTATACTAAAAGTCAGTAACAACTTGCAGTAATAATAAACAAACATGTAGTGTAATTTATGTGAGAAGGTTTCATTCCAAGCATCCATGAGTTTTCAGCAGAGGAATTTGATTTGGTAGCATTCCTTCCTCTTCAGGGAATCTCTCTTTAAGGTGTTTGTCATAAATTTACTTATTCTCTTCTAAAACTTGTAAATTCACTTCAAAACTTGTTCTGAGACTTTTGTGTGCAAACAGTTAGCTTAGTCACGTTAAGAAGGATGCAGTACCAGAACAATAGCGATTGCTAAGTTTATTTCAAATGGTCTTGTAACCACTATTGAAGACATTGTGCCTTGGTTAAAAAATCCTAAAAAAAACGCAACCCACAAGCATGCAATTTCCTTCCTTCCCCCCCCCCCCTTTTCTGTGTGTATTTGTGTTTAACTCAGGGCAAGAATTTTATAATATTTAAAGGAAAAAATAGAAATAAAAATGGCATGAATTCATGGAAGCATGGGTTTATATATAGGCATTCTCTGGAAGTAAACCAAACATTCTGTACTCTAGGTAGAACAACCTTTCTAGTCTGCTCATATGCATTTCTGTCCCCTCCATGTGCCCCCACTGTCTTACCTCTTTTGTATATGAACTGAATGTATTGTACCAGGTTTCTGTTGGAACTGTGGGTGCCTGATGCATAAAACATGGCACGGAACAGCAAGGTTTACCCCACCATCTGCATTACATTACAAACCATTCAAGCTTTGTTCTCATGGTTGTCACCATTCCACCAGACTCTTTTGGTGTTTGTATAGCCTTATACAGTATATTGCACTTACTGTACCTGTATAGTATCTCGTCTGTATACTGTATGCACATAAATATGTATATTCACCCATGTATGTATGTATAGTATGTTTATATATCTCTGTATATGTGTGTTTGTTCATAGTCTCTCACTAGAAATGTGTGGCTATTCATAAACATTATGTGTATGCCAATTATAAAAAGGTATGAATGCCAGCACCCACTTTTGATAACCTACTTTTTTTTTCCCATTTTGTCTTGTTAAACAATGAAAATAAAAATGTCATGTATTTTAAATGAGAACTTTAAAAGATTATTATTTTTACTAATGTTAAGGTTTCCAGTTCTTCAGAATGATGATTTGAACAGATCCAAAATTGCAAAGATACTTATGTTTCTCATGGCAGTTTTCTGTGTTTGAAAGGTTGAAAAATGTTTGGGAACAGTCCTCACTGTATAGTTTTGGTTCTATGTGCCTTATGCTGTTCAAGCTCCTAGGTGTAGAAATGCCCTTAACCAGATAGACTCCCATGCTGCAAATCCTGACTGTTCACATGTGGGACTTGCAATAAGTCAAGGGTGATATACATCTGTAATGTCTTGCATGTATAAATACTGGTATTAGAAGGGCCTTAGGCTGGAAAGAAAAGTTTCTCCCGTGCAGGTGAGCCTTAGGAAAGGCTGGAAATACCTTATTTATAAGTCAATTTTATGGGAACACTGTGGCCACTATTTGTCAGAACTCTTATGCTTTGCGTTCCACAGGAACATATAATTGCCAATTGATTAGGCATTTATTAAAACAGTCATTTACTAGTTCTCTGTAAAATTATTCTTAATCAGCACACAACTTGTACGTAGGCCTCGAGGCAGCAAAGCACTGGCTTATCTTAAATAGCAAAATATCCCTGTAAATCAAGGGGATGACAGATACATATTTTTCAGTTGAGCACATGTTTGTTATTCAGTGAATTGGAGCTTCAATGATAATCATGTGTGTTTCTCTATGAGACCTGTGAGTGATAAATTTGCTTCCTTTACAGTTAGTATTATCATTGTGCTAACTTGTCCAGCTGGATCGGTGTCAGTGTGTAGTAAGTTACTGCAGCAGAGTGGCAGCAGCTACTCAGGAAAATCTCAGAAGACAGATCTTCATGCAGGAAATACTAAGGAACTTGTAGGATGACAGAGGCACTGCTAGGAAGAGCCTTCACCCCAGCTAAGATCACATAATAGAAAATCCTCTTCAATGTTTAATTTAAAGATACAGGGTTAAATTCTGACCTCATGCATGTCAATGGCAAATTCCCAGTTCACTCATAAGCTATAATTGGAACGTCCAAGGAATGCTTTTCCTCAACAAAATATAGGATGGGGAAAGGACACATTCCACTAATGGGTCTTGGTGTTTATGGGCCTGATCTCAACCCTTTGCAAGTCAGTGGCAATGAGTGGACACTTGGGTTTTGTTTGCCCATCTCTTTTTCTAAAGTCTGCAAAAGCACATGTACTATCTGGGGTTTATAATCACAATTGTATAATTCACAATGGGAAAGAATAAAAATGAGAAAAGACACAGCAATATGCATTTTTTTAATTTAATATTGGTCAGATCATGGCTCTTGCCTGATTTTTGTGCCAAATGCTAAAACACAAACATAATCAAACAGTGCTCTTTTGCTGGTTGACAGTTTGTTTGCTTACATTAAGATGATGTGTGTATATAGGTTAACACAGAGCTTAACACTTTGTTCACTATGTATTGTCATTAGTTGTTCCTTTTAAGATAGGTAGTTAAATTTCCTCCTTGCTCTAGAGATCTAAGTCGAGTTTGCCCACTCACTCCCTGTGGGGGAGGCTGCAAGCAAAGCCCTGTTTCAGCAGACCTGTACTTGTGGTTTAGTGTGTTGCAGTCTTCTCAATGGGTTAATGCCAATTCAGTGTCACAGACTGTATCAGCCAATGCCATCCTTTTGGAGTTGCCTTCTAAACAGAACAGCAGGAACAAGGTGCAGGGAACCACTGCACCCAGTGAATGCCATTTTCTCAAACATGTGGATGCCAGTGTTAGTTTCTTTCCTGTATCCCAGCTATTCAGCATATCAGGAAATTCAGCGTGTCTGTATTAGATTTGGGTACTATATTGTCTAGCAATTTCTGATATAAATGAAATTGCATGATGTTGCTGTGAGGGTAGAGCAGATGTGGTATCTCATACTAAGGCAGGCTCTTACATGTTTGGATTACTTAAAAACTCTCAGTACAGTTTCTACCTCTAATAACTGTTAATTAAGATGCATTTTAATTTGGAGTTAGAAATTAATCATAAATGGAGTTCTCTGTCAATCGTGGGTTTATGCATCCTTAAAAAGAAAGTTGTGACCACCTACAATAATATGTTCATCTCTGTACATTCAGTGTTGTTTTCAGTCATGTTTTGCTAAATGTCCCCCCACATAATTAGTACAATAATTAATTAAATCTAAGAAAGTTCTCATTGAATGAATTTTACCATCAGAAAAGGAGAAATGTAAGAATATATTTCAAAATTTCTCAAAGCAACTTCATAGTCTGTACCAGAGATATTTATGTGTTTAGATCACCTAGTACAAAACAAGTGGAAACGAAGGCATTGGTCGTTTCAGTGATGAAATTGATAATTTTATCTTTTTTAATTTTAAAATTATTTTTGTGACCATTTAATTGAAAATGCTAGAGAAATATAGACTCAGGGGCTTTGCTGGCAAACTAGTGTGGTGACGTTCTTCAGCCATCCCAGCAATAAAGGTTAGTTAAATCTTGAATTCTAATACTAACTTCAATAGAAAGGGTGCTGAAGCTCATGTGTGTGTTTTTAGCTTGGGAAAAATGAGGTCCAATAAAATTGAAAAACTAAAGGAATTTGTGGTGTCCCCATATCACATTTTTGTGATTTTAGGGTTGGCCTCAATGTCCACTTTCTCACAGTTCTTAGTTCTTCCAAAGTCTTGGTTCCACTTGTTTTCATTCTTGCATATTCAGTTTCTGGGTCCTTCCTGGCCTCTGATGGGTGACCACAAACAGTATCGAGACGATGCATCCTGCTGCCCTCAGCTGCCTTGTACATGTGAGCTTTTGCAGTCTGCAGGGGCTGGATTCAGAGGAGGAAAGGATCTTGCCCACCAGCAGCTCTTAGCATTCCATGCACCTCTTAACTTAAAGGGGGACAGGCTGTTCATCTCAGTATAGGATTTCAGATCTGGCAGGTTTTCAAACCTACCATGATTTGGAGTAAAAAGCACTAATCACAGGTGTGTTGTACTGTGGATGTGGTTACTCTGTCATAGGCAGGGCCAGCTGCAGTGGTCATTGAGGTCACTGCCACAAACTATCCTGCTTTTTTAAGCCTGGTTCGTGAGCAATTAAGGCACACAAGCAACAGAGCAAAGCCTCCAGCAAGCAGAAGAGGTGGAGAGAAAGGATTAGTAACTTCTCAAGGAAATCTAGGACATTAGAGCATTGTTCTGCAGGTGCTGTACTGCAAAATACAGTTTGCAGGAGATCTCTGCATCACTGAACTCCAGCAGAGTATTCTGTCCTTTGTCCCTCCTGTGATTGACCTAATATAATATTGAATTTTCCATTCTATTTTACAGTAAATGACAGGATGTATCATGGTGGGTTGCCTGAGTTCTGCATTTATTGCTTAACAAAGGCATAGATTAAGCTTTGATTTTTCATGAGTGATCTCACTAGGAATGCACTTTGTGATGATCCACTGTGTAAATGAGATGCATGAGACAACTTTACACCATGTCCCTAATATGAGTTACTTTACAGGCTCTTATTTCAAGTGTGCTAGCACTTACAGGACGTGTTAACTAACAGTAGGTCAAGCAAGACATTTCAGACAAGTTTGTGTTAAAAAAAGAAAAGCTTAGATGAGAAAAATACATGTTTCCAAATAAGATAATAATGCAAGGACAGGAAGATCTATAGCTAGACTGATTGCCAGTATGAAAGTGGAAATTGGGATGGTGAATTTATCATTTAAAGTTTGCATTATTGATAGCGTCAGCAATAGTCCAGGGGTTACTGGAAAACTCAGGCATAGGAGAACCAACAGGGTTGGTTCTGTATAAAGTAACTGTGACATTTAGTAATTGGAAGCAATGAATCATGAAACTACAGGTCTGGAATCAGAGGTGCTGAGGGTTTACTAACAATTTGCTAATATAATTTTAGGAGAAGTGTTAATTGCTCATAATCTTGAATCTTCGAGAATTCCTGGATTGCAAAGATTCTTGTCAGTTGTTTGTAATTGGTGGATTAGTCAGGCCACAGAGCACAAGACAATGTAGTAAGTCCTCTAGTGAGGCCTGTGTTTGAAAAAGGTGCCCAGAGTTTTCTTACAATACTGCATCATGTTATTATGTGAAGTGGTAGAGCAGCTTTTACAGGGACTCTTTTTCATTTTCCTATAGTATGTAAGAAAACATATTTCCAGAAGTTTAGAAATTTAGAATAATGTAAATCAAAACATTAAACACAGCAATTCAAATGTTACAATAGCCCTAAAATGCAACACATATACAGGTTCAGAAGCTGGAATAGCAAGTGTCAGTGAATTTTTTTAATGTTAAACATACAGGGTAAGATTACAAATTGCTCCTTCCCACTCAACTGTTTTGTCAAAATTAAGAACAACGTGCTGGAGGAATTCTTTCCTGAGTGCTTAAAGGGAAAACAAGATGTTACTCTTGTCCTTTGCAGTGAAGAATTTGTGAAAGGCCAGAAAGGGTAGTTTGTGAGCACTTAGCACCTTGCGTGTGCTTGTGATGCAAGTAAGTGAATGCACAAGATCATTCTAATGCGGTTGCTGGCACCATGGGACACCTTCTAGAGAGCACCTCAGGCACTTCTAGGGAATAATTTGCAGTTGCGTTATCCAGTTTCCCCAGGGAGCATTACCATGCACTGTGAATTGCACGGATGGTGTCTGCTTTCACAGCTCACGTTGCACATCCTGCGTGTTCCTGAACATACAGTTCCTGTTAATCACTTTTGTATTAATAATCAATTGTTGTTTTGAATTTACCAGTAACAGGAGAATGGGTTAGCAGTACAAAGCTACATGAATGACTGTCACATTTGTCGTGAGCCAAATTACGCTCCTTCATGTCAATATTATTCCAGAGTACTTCTGTCATAGAGCAAGAAACGACTGCAGATTTAGCCTGTAGTACTGCCCTCACCGACTATTGCAGCCATTGAAGGTAACAACATTCAACTGCAGTGCAATGGTTATAGCTGACGGTTAGCAAAAGAAATGTTGTCCAGCATAATTTTCCAAGTGCTCTTCTGAAGGTTTTTTAATTCGCTTGAGATTTTTTTTTTTACTGTTTGTTTGAACAAACTGTAGTCAAATTCCTGGACCCGTGAAGTCAGCCAGTGCGTTCCTGTTGGCTTCAAATGGGTGAGGATCTCACTGCTCAGATTTTGTGAAACCTCATTCTGGCTCAACTCCAGCCTTGGACAACTCCCATTTTGGGAACGTGTGCTAAAGAGGACCTCCACGTCAAGCTAAGAGTATCAGATAGCAGATCGTGAAGTAACTGTTGCTACTTAACATAGCCCTCCACTACTTGCACCCCGGCACATGACCGCCTTCTAGGAGTGGGATTTCCCACCCTCCTGAGTGGAATTACCCAGCCAGATGGCTGGGACCAATCTGCACCAGAAAAAGTGCCGTCACAAGTTTCAGTGGGAAAAAGAGTTTGGAAACTTCTGTCTGAGGCAAGAGGGAGGGAGTACCTTTTCCTCCCAGAGGATGGTAAGTGGCTTTCAGAAAGCCTTTCTTCTTCACTCGCTGTAGCCTGCCAAAACAAACCAGCATGCTTGGCTCTGCTGAATGATGTGTAGCACTGCACACAGGTTGCACTGTTTGAGATCACTTTACAGATCCAGGAGACATTTCTAATTATTTCCTCCAAATGTTGCTGATATTTTTTATTTCATTATATTCTGCGTTGATTTCAGATCACTTTGTTATAGCCTCACATCAGCTGTTAGGCTTTCAGTCTATCTGATATGCGGCTATCACAAAGAAAAGGGTATTTGTAGATAACAACCTGATCACATATGTGTGGTGTGATTTTCCCTGTCCTTCCTGTAAATGAAGAGTTAGACCCTCTGCCCATCCAGCAGAAGAGGGAGATGCTCGCAAGGGCCAGAGGAGATCATCCTCTCCCTCAGCCCATAACCTCTGCAATTTCAGCACAGTAAGCGGGAGTCTATAGTACTAGGAAAATATTATTAGGAAGCAGCACTGAATTGTGGGGCTCTCTTACAGCCCAGAGCTTCCGATTTCACCTCAAACAAATCAGCAGCCTGAAAATAGGCAAACCAAGAACTTACCAGCCGAGATGTCATGAGGAGAAAGATGTGAATGGGATATGGTGTTATTGTCTGAAGCCCTTATGTAAATCTTAGTGGAAATATTTTTTATGTCATTAAGAGTTTATACAACACAAACAACCCTCCCTCACAGAATTGTCCAGAGAATGAAACACCACGTGGTCAATTTAAATGTTAGAAAAGCTTCTTCAAAAATTAATGAAAATGAGCAGCATTTTTTAGCTTTGTGACTAATAATAGAACTACCTACAATATTTCAAATATTTCTCCTTTACAGCATTTTTATCGCCACGTATTTTCACATGCACTCGTGAAAAATTACAGTGCACCTTTCAATGTTTGGCTTCCTGTAATGCCCCTCAGCACTGGGAATTAGCATGACTTTGCCCTACCTAGGCTTCACCTGTGTGGCCTGACTTTGGAGGAACAGAATCACTCCTAGCATTTGTGTTTCTCTCATCCCAGCACAGGCAGGAGCTCAGGGCACCTGCCTGCCCACTGCATGGGGTTCATGATTGAGGTTTCGCAGGGCTCAGTTTGAGACCAGGGGATATGAGTGAGACTTATGTAGCACATATATCTGACCTCATGTCCTGTCCTTTAAGAACAATTGAACTGTAGATGTTCTGCCTGTCAAACCTCTGCTCCAAGAGAGTTATGTGATCTAGGTTAGAGCATTATCTATCTGTGTATTTATGTAGATATTTATGTCACACATGAACAGGTAAAACTTATTACACCTTAAGAAAGAGGGTCCCAGGACAGCACTGAGGATTCTTCGCTCTATATTTGCAGTCCAGTCCCCAGATTTTTCTTTTCACACCCCTCATGTTTTTCATTTGAAAAGACTGTGCTATGTGGGATCATTTGGTTTGTATATAACTTACAGGTATTGCCATATGTTTTTCAGTAGCATACATGTGTTCAGTGTACAGACCTGCTTATGCACTCTAGTGATGCACTTTGCCTGGTGCTGCTATCATGAAAGTCCATTTTCTGAAGGGCCAGGAAGTTTGCCTCATATTGTGAATGTTCACCACCAAAAAGATTGTTTCCTACCCCTGGTGACCACAGCTAGCAGGTGTACAGTAGCTGTATCTGTCAGTAGCTGCTTAATGGTATTACTGGAGAGTATTTTTGTGTCTCTTTTTCCATCTGTAACTATTACTCTCTTTGCCAGACCAAACTATCTTGCTTAGTGAAGAACAGGGAAAGAACTATGTTCATTTACATTCCTTTTGCTTCCTTTAAACACCCATATTTTGAGCACTTTTGTGAATTAGCTGGTGCAGGCTGCCATGACTCCAGCGCGGATTGGAGCTGCACCAGCATTGTTCCACGGGCAGCACTGGGTGTGCCCAGGGCCAAGGCAGAGCCTGTAGAGAAGACAAAAATAATGTGCTTTGACACCAGGGGGTTTCTGGCAGCATGAGTCATTGACTGTTCCCCAAAGCCTGTTTTGAGTTTTCCTTGGGATTCTGAGTTTTTTTTCCAGTAAATTCAGATGGGTACAGTGTGTACTGACCTCTGGATCCATGTCCTGACCTCTAAAAACAGTTGAACTCTCTGTCAAACCTCTGCTCCAAGAGAATTCTGTGATCTGGCTTAGAGACATAATCTACCTGTTATCTATTTGTAAACCGTCAGGATTGCTGCTTATCTTTCTGGAATAAGTCAAGTCCTGTTAGGTAAGAAGAAATTAAGGCAGGCCCACAGCTACTGGAGTCACCTACACAGAAAAATATACTGGTTGCACTTTCCAGAGAAGGGAGGTAGTTTGTCTAGTTTGTTGCTCAGATCTTCACAAAGCATTAAAGCACTCACCAGAAGTGATCTTTCTTTACTTAGAAAGGTTTTCTTAGACAAAACATTTTCCATTGTTTTTTTTCCTAGTTCTAAGATGGTTTTGTAATATTACTTCTTGTTCCACAGCACTGCAAACACAGAACCTTAGAGTATGTAACAGATCTTAAGAAAATTCACTTTTGATGTTTTCGGAATAAAAATACTAGAAAAATAAGGGCAGATAATAAAAATAAGGTAGCATTTTTGGTTTCTTCTAAGGCCTTCAAGAAAGCTGGTGATTAAAACTGTATAGGGGAATTCAGTTTAGCATAGTAGAAGAAGTTTCTTACCTCCTAAGTTTGGGTCAAGCATTTGCTTTAAAGATTAAAAAAAAAACCAAACAAGAAGTCCTACAGCGTAATGAGTAATCAAAGGGTTTATGTGTTTACCAGGACCTTGTGAGACATCCTCATTTACATTTGTGCTGAGTATCGTTCAGGTGAGAGAACTTCCAACCACTTTACGTTCCTGTACTGTTTCTACGCACCAAGTTATCACAGAGCTTTTGCTGCCTGCTTAGGAGCAAGGGTTTGAGTTTACCTCCAGCACCTCCTAGTGAATGTCCAAACTTCTGGGCCTTTGTCTGGTGTTTTCCTTCACTTTCTTGCTCTGCCTGATTTTGAAGAAAAAACAAAATTTTCCTCATGCCCCATATAATTTAATGAGTAAAAATTCCATCAAAACAAAAATTGATGTACAATCAGCAAATTTTATAATTCAGAGGAGATTATGTGACACAGTACCTGATACACATCCTGGAATCTCCAGGCGATCCCTCCATACCATCCTAATGTTAGCTGCTGGCTCTTTCTTCCCTTTCCAGAAAGAACAGGCTTTGAGCCAAGGCTCTTTGGTGAAAACCAGCTTTGCTTCTCCTGCCCTGTGTCTCCTCAGCTATTGCCTCCAGTGCTGGTGCATTTTGTGCCTGTCTGCCTACCATCCACATCTGCAGCCAAGCTCTAAAATGCTGCAGTACTGTTCCACATGTTCTGTGGGAATTTCTTTCAGGAACAGAAGAGCTATATAGCTGTATAATGTTATGAATGCTCTACTTTGTTTCCGTAAATTAAGTCATCATTTTTTGTGCCTCTCACACTGAACAAATCCCTTGTTATGATATAGCAGGGATATTAACAACCTTGTGCATGACCAGAGGAACAGGCTGAAGCCAGAAAGGAGAGAGAATATGAAAAAAAGCAATGAAACCAAGTGTGAACACCATCAGTTTAGTCACAAGAAGGATTAGGCCTAAATCCACAGTGTTAAACACATTAGCTTTAAACACCTCGGTAGCTCTACTAATGAAGTCATTGAGGGTTACTGATGTGATTAAACAGCTGGTTGACTGCTGCCTCATGAGCCTTAGCACCTGTAATTTCTCTAGGACACACCGACAATTTAGTTAACACTTTTTTGGGATTTTGTGTTAGCAACATGGTTATTGTCATCTCTGTAGTTCATTCATCTACAAGCTGGTGATTTCCTCTTACTTATGTCTTGCACCCTCAAGAGGCGCTCACCCTCTTTCAGTGTATTTTTATGTTGTTGCACATTAACACTGGAACTGGGCAAAACCATCCATTAAAATCCTTCAACATTTGTTCTCACTTTTCAGCAAATTTTCCCCACAATCATGTGTGTTCAGTTAGTCTATTTTAGCAAATTACTTCGCACATACCAGTTCTGCACGCTCATGCTGCACCTACCATTACCTGAATGCAGTTACAGCAGAGTAGTGTACCATGTGGACAGTACACCTAAGAAGATGCTGATGTGAAAGACTTAACCAAAACCAAAAATAACAAGTGGTCTTGAAAATCATTGTCTGGGAAAGTGGAAACCCTCAAACTTTCCATAATACTTGAATCACTAGCTGCAACACAATGTGGTGGCCAGTATAAGAAAAGGCTTCTGGAGCTGCCTACACTTGGATTTATTTTAGGGGCTGTTTTACAAGGGATGGTGGAGTGTCTGTGTAACTGATACATTCTGCAACACTATTTCTATCTTTGGGACGTTGCAACTGGTATTTTGGAGTTTAGCATGTCAAAAAACCATGAGGAGATTAGCTACCAGAAGACACTGTGTTGGCAATGGCACCGAGCGTAGTACAGCGGCAAGAGTGGGGTGATGTGGACGTAACACCCTCAGGGTAACTGTCGTACGTGCTGCGTGGTGCTTGTGATGCATGGTGACTAGCACAAAGTGTACTGTAAGGATTTGCTATTGGCACATACTCTGTTTACTTACATGATTAGTTATGAAAGAGAAGGTATTTCCCAATGCCTAGAAGAGAAACCCTTACTCAAGCACCGTTGTCATCAATTCCAGCCCAGAAGCTGGTGTGCAGCTGTGTGTTGTGAATATTTTGTTAGTGAATCATGTGCGGACTGTGTCCCTGTCCTGCCTCACATAGGAGGACCCAGCCAAAATGAAGACACTGCTGCGTAAGTACTAACCTGTCACTGATGAGTAGAGTGGAAGGGAATCTGCTTCAGGCAGAGCCTCATCCTAAGACCTGTGAAGTCAAGCCAGGGGTGGGGAGGAGTATCTCTGGCTCAGTCGGTGAGTTTTGGACCAGGCCTGGACACCCAAGGAGAGAAAGTCTTGCAGCCATGGCAGCTGACATGCCTCGTTACCTGCCTGCACCACAGTAAAAGTTAGATAGCTCCTGAAATGAAAAATAAGAGTGTGATTAGGAAGAGCAGGCACAACAGGCTTCCAGAAGACTTTTAGCTCAGGACTTCACAAGGACATGTTACCAATGCATTACCTGTGTATTTCTAAATCATAGAATTACAGAATCACAGAATCATAGAATCACAGAACGGTTGGGGTTGGAAGGGACCTTAAAGGTCATCTAGTTCCAACCCAACTGCCATAGGCAGGGACACCTTCCACTAGAGCAGGTTGCTTAAAGCCCATTCAATTCCTAAGAGTATTCAAGAACAAAATTCATATTATAGAATCATAGAATAGTGAGGGTTGGAAAGGACCTTAAGATGATCAGGTTCCAACCCTCCTGCCATGGGCAGGTGTAAGCGGCGAGGAGAAGCAGACAGGCCAACCCAATATGGGTGATAAGCAAACTTCTACTTTATTTGTGACGGAGTTCACATATATATAGGAGTGGTATTCAGCCACTCCTCCTTGGCACAACAGTATTGGTTAGCCCCACACAGCTTCCTCCACATTCTCCTCTCATGTCCGGTCTCCGGTTACCTGTGGGGGCCACCCCCTGCCTTGCTCGCACAGTCCTCCAGGGCTCTATGGTCCTGCTCTTAGAGTCATTCTGCAACAGGCAGGGACACCTCACACTAAACCACATCACCCAAGGCCTCGTCCAACCTGGTCTTGAACACTGCCAGGGATGGAGCATTCACAACCTCCCTGGGCAACCTATTCCAGTGCCTCACCACCCTAACAGGAAAGAATTTCCTCCTTATATCCAATCTAAACTTCCCCTGTTTAAGTTTTAACCCGTTACCCCTTGTCCTGCCACTACAGTCCCTAATGAAGAGTCCCTCCCCAGCATCCCTATAGGCCCCCTTCAGATACTGGAAGGCTGCTATGAGGTCTCCATGCAGCCTTCTCTTCTCCAGGCTGAACAGCCCCAACTTCCTCAGCCTGTCTTCATACGGGAGGTGCTCCAGTCCCCTGATCATCCTCGTGGCCCTCCTCTGCACTTGTTCCAACAGTTCCATGTCCTTTTTATGTTGAAGACACCAGAACTGCACACAATACTCCAGATGAGGTCTCACAAGAGCAGAGTAGAGGGGCAGGATCACCTCCTTCGACCTGCTGGTCACGCTCCTTTTGATGCAGCCCAGGATACGGTTGGCTTTCTGGGCTGTGAGTGCACACTGCTGGCTCATGTTCATTTTCTCATCAACCAACACCCCCAAGTCCTTCTCCACAGGGCTGCTCTGAATCTCTTCTCTGCCCAACCTGTAGCTGTGCCTGGGCTTGCTCTGACCCAGGCGTAGGACCTTGCACTTGGCATGGTTAAACTTCATGAGGTTGGCATCAGCTCACCTCACAAGCGTGTCGAGGTCCCTCTGGATGGCATTCCTTCCCTCCAGGGTATCAACCGAGGTTGATATTGTGGTTTAAACTTGTTTTACTCTAAGTACTAACATATAAGGTAAGATGGTTTTGCTTCAGTATAAAGAAAGTAATTCTATCTAAAATTCATTTATCTTGTGTCACCCCTTAAAATGTTTTTTACAGAGATACTTGAAAAAATATGCATATGTCTGTATTCTGTTTATTTTTCTGTTTGAGTACCTGATTTATTGTCACTTTTTCTTGCTCACGTTTATTCCTTTTGCTTTGCATCCTGCTATGAATCTGAACATGTCCTCTATTTATCAATAAATTCTAAATAAGCTTCAACCTGACCACAAAAACTACTAAAATCAATGAAGGATTCTATACTGGCTTCTAAGAAAACCAGTCCCCAGTTCTAGGAACCTGGTGTGTGTCCATGCTTGGCATTCTAAGATTTGTGAACGAAAGGCATATGCATTATTAAATGTACTCAAACACTCTTAATAAACCTACATTTCCTTCCTGAATTGCAAAATGCTGCCAAAGCATTACATGTGCATTTTCGTGACAAGATCAGTGATGTACTTGGACAGCCCCTGCGAATGTATGGCGTGCGTTTACTTACACATAAATCCTTAATTTATGACTAATGTGGAAAATAAATGTTGGGAGACTCAAGACATCACTTCAAATTTGCAAAGTAAGTGTTGAAAGGAAGTTTTCTGATTTGCAGGTACACAGTGTGGCGTCCAAACACAAAGAGCCCTTTCAGGACAGTTTAGTATTAGCAATTTTGGTTCCAATTAAAAGCCTTTGAAGGCACACACATTTTCTGTCATGTGAGCTCCCCAATGAACTCAAATAAAGCCACATTCTTAGGCTTCAGCAGGGCTGTGACATGTACTTACATGTAAATACTCACGTGTACTTACAACTAAACGTATTCTAACCTCCTTTTTTGGATCAGGATCATGTTTTCAAGTATTCTAGATGCAAGAAAAGAGGGTGTTTCTAAACTCTTGGTGACTTCTAGTTAATGAAATATCACCACAGGATCAGATAGGCTAATCCATTAAATCATTTTAAAAAAATTAAACACAGAGTTATATTTAGCTTGATACTCAGAAGTGTTAACACCATACTTTTAATGTAACAGATTGGATTTAGAAAGCAATATAAAACGTGGGTCTCAGCATATAGAATTTTTTATTTCCACAACTTAAGGATGTTGTTAAGATCTATGTGCCTTTTTAAGATCTATTCCATCATTTAACACCGACCAGTGCTAGTTAGCTTTCAGTGCCCTGGAGAAGTTAAAAAAGGGACCTTTTATTGCCCATCTTTTTCATAAAGTAGAAGTTAGAAAGAAGACTGACTTTGTTTCTGTTGTTGGCATAAAGATTTTTTTGTTCATCAAACAAATTAGTGTTTTAAATAAGAGTAATGTTAACTTTGCAAAAAAGCAACATATTCAGTTTATGACCAAATAGTTATTTGTATGCTTTCTTTCTTCTCTTATTCCCCCTTATTTTCTTTCTTTCTCACACCTTCCCTCCCACCCTGTAGGTGACATGTATGCAGTGGTTACAAGGGGACCATACAATGCTGGATATGATTGAGAAAAAACGTTGCCTCTGCAAAGAAATTAAAGCTCGGCAGAAATCAGAAAAAGGACTCTGCAAACAGGACAGCATGCCTATTTTGCCGAGTTGGAAAAAGAATACTGGGACCAAGAAATACAGCCCACCTCCTTATTCCAAACAACAAACTGTTTTCTGGGACACTGCAATTTGACAGGCGTGTGGAGGATGTGCGCTCCACTGTGTTGCACCATGCACAGGTAGCCTGCTTTCTTAATAAGGCAAAGGCTCTAACCTAAGACTTACCTGCAGGTGGTGAACTTCCTAGGAAAAGCACCCATACAGTGCTCACCTGTCAATCAAGAGAGAGAATTAAGTTTCCAACTGGATTAAGGCATACATATTTATCTGGGATTTTTTTGGATCCAGATGATATCAAAATGTAAATAATTCACCAATATATTGAACAACACAAACTGATACACTGTTTAAATATATATATATAAATTCAAAAATTTATGAAGAATTTTACTATATAATGTTACTGTTATACTGTTTTATTACCTATTTTCTATGTGGTATTCTAATGTCCTCACCCCTTCTGCCGCCACCATTTTATTTCTCTTACCTGCCTAGATTTGGCCTCTGTCTGTACAAAAGCATGTGGTTGTGGGTTTTGTTGAACAGGACAATGTACAAAACAACTTGGTGCTAGGGCTGTAGAAGTTACCTAGAGTCGTACTTGTTAGATGTCCTTAGCTTGGGGGGGGGGGGGGCTGGACAAAGGAGAGAGTTTTGGTGAGAAACAGCAAAACTGCACACAATGCAAATAAAAGTGCTTAATGTGGATGCCCAAGTTGCATTTAAAATACTAATTATTCTGCATCAGTTTTTCCATAAAGTTAATCCAATAAATTGCCCCTGGCTTTATGTGAATCAGTTACTAAAATTATTTGGCCAAGAAATGAAATTTTCTGCAGAAAAGCCTGCAACATAAACTCTTCCTTTGTTGTATTCAGAGACCATGGTTCACTGTGACTAAGCATCGTACAGCCCGTGACGGAGAGACCCAGTCGCTTGGCAGGTTAAGGCAGTGGCACTGCAGCCACGGTTCTTGTGCACATTTGTCTTTGGTCCAGAAAATAAAGGCGACAATATCTGTTTACATATGTATTATTTTCAAATCCAGCAACACATCCTTACTTTAAGCTGTGTCAGATTTCCTTATTTATAAAGGCTGGAATTCAGACCCCTTGAAAGCCAGTAGGGAAATCCCTCTTGATTTCATGTGGTTTTGAAGCAGAGGCCCATGTAACACGTTCTCCCGGTTATGCCATTTCTTCTTCCTGGCTGCTTCTGTAATTGGCTTGCAATCCTGTATTATGTTACACCCATTTTAACAGAATATTATGTCATGACCAAAGAATTATGACCTCCTGGTTTTAACGGGAGAAAGAGATGGCTTATACTGATTATGAGGGTGAAATCCATGTGGTGAAATATCTTCCAAAAGGATTTGTTGAGAATGAGGAAAACTTGAACTTCTGTGGAGTAGGAGAAAACAAATCTATGGCATATATTTTGTATATTTAAATTTTTATCTGTGTGTCTGAAGTTTGGTAGCACAAAAGTCCCTCTTTAAAACAATCATATTAGTACTATATTCGCCGAGAAGAAAAGGTGTGTTGTTTGAAACTTCTTGTTATATTGGCTTTTCTTTGAAATCATATTGACAGCATTGCCACAGCTGTAATTGCTGATCAAAAAAAACCAAAAATAACAAATTTTAGAAGGTTTTTGTAATCTATATTGCTAAAGTTTGAGTTTGAGTAATGTGTTATCAGTAGTAGTTTCTTTTCAGACTCTGAAATAAATTTTTTAAATATTTTATAAGTAATTAACTAATGTATATTTTGATGTCCAAACTGAGATTTCTGTAAAAGATAGAGTGTGTGTTTATATGTGTGTATGTATATTAGCATTATTGTATATATATATATATGCATATGTGTACACACATATATATATGCATGTATCTGTCTATATATACTCATAGATGTGTGCATACGTATATACCCACATACATTAAATATTGGTGTGTGTTATGAGCATACAGTGGCTGGAATGGGTATGCAATTGAAATGCAGATTTAAAGGGCCCTTCACAGCCAGAATGACAGAAGACATGAAAAACCCAGAGGCTGTGAAGGAATCTTTGAATACATGTTACATCCAAAAGA
Source organism: Pezoporus wallicus (assembly GCF_028554395.1). Lineage (NCBI taxonomy): Eukaryota > Metazoa > Chordata > Aves > Psittaciformes > Psittacidae > Pezoporus > Pezoporus wallicus. Next base: position 3,486,573 of record NW_026640059.1, read on the forward strand.
CACCAACTGTATATTCTGCTTATTCTCTTTTTTCCATAAAGAAAGAAAATGGCAGAAGAAAAACTCCAGAGATCTCGCAAAGTTCCAGAATCTACTGGAAAGAAGACGACTTGTTGGTTGTGAGAAATCTCTTGAGATAACAGGTTCATTATCCAGAAAGTGTTTATGCTTTTGTCTTCCTTGTTATGTGGCAAGGGAAGAATTTTTCATAACTGTGTGTGAAGTACTTAGCTCAGCCCTTTCCCCCAGCTGCACTATGTCTCTGGTGACAAAATGAAAGCCAGTGTTCAGTCAGTCTTGATGCTCCTTCTCTGCACTGGTCTCTTCCCGGAGCAGTTACCGTAGAAACCCTACTACCGAAGCATTGATTTTGCAGTGCAGACCCGTGGATACACATGGGTTCTGCAGTGCCAGGCCCTTTGGGGGAAGGCAAAGGTTAGTGTAAACCGTTACATGTTTTAGAGTGTTTGTTCATATTGTGTCCTTCCCATAACAATAGATAATAGGAATAATGATCAGGGAATTGAAGCATTCTTGTCCTAAGCAGACTTGGTTGTACACTTTGCCCACCATGAAACCACTCCTTGTTTTGCTTTTAGCCCTCAAAACTGTTTATGTAGTCCTCCCTAAATAACTGCCCGTGTGCTTCCAGGCCTCCATTGTATCCCATGGAAACAATGGCTTTTTGTTTTAAAGTGCGACAATACGTGAAAAAAATAAAAGAAAACTCAGCACTTACCTTCAAAGCACTTTAGAAATGTGAACTAAACTTCACGCTTGCGAGAATCATTTTACAGAGGAGGGAAGTGAGGCTCAGGTGGGGTAGTTTCCAAAGGTCACGGACAGATCCATGCCACCCTCCTGTCCCCTGACTGCTGGCCCACCCCCATTGTTCGAGTAAAAGGTGCATCCTACTGCCGAGAGCATGCCATCAAAACGCTGTTAAACGTTTTCTACATTACCTATTGTCTCAGCAGTTTCTGTGTCACAGGGTGAATGACAGTGCTTAGTTGCGGTCATTAAAGCTGTAGTCTGTATAAATATGCAATCTGTATATACATACAGATCACATATATACACACACTTACGAAGACTGTATATATGAAATTGTTTGGTATGCACTTATTTTGCTTTAAACTCCTGAAGTTAAACATTATAGTGTAGCAATTTGTGTAAAGTGCACTGTGATTTCGAGAAAGCACAGTAAAGTCACAGGTCTTGTTATTCTTGCACTAAAAATGTGTTTACGTATATTAGCCAATGTATGTCTACTTTACTGCTCCTTTTGACAAATTAAAGCAAATGGTATAAAATGGTATGGGGTTTTTTGGTTTGGGTTGTTTATTTTTAAGTGGACAATGGCGCTATGTTTTTAAATGACAGGGTTTTTAAATAAAATGAAATCATTCTGTGTTCATTCCAATGTAATACATTTACCAATATCTTGAAATTGAATGTCATGTTGCTTTTTTTCATATTTCATTAGAAATTGTCAGGTATGTGCCTGAGATTGTGTAGGAGTAAGGAGTAGCTAGAGGCTAACTGTAATCATATATTATTAGCCGTTTCTATATACACAGTATAAATACATATTAATTTTCTTTTCATTTTTGTACTTGATTTTTTTAGGTAAGATGTAATTAAATGTACTTTGATACTTCTGAAGTAATAAGATGTTGTTTGAAGATCAATTCTGCTTTCTTTAGTGCATTGACAATATTTTACAATAATTTAGTGCTTATTTATTTGTGCTCCAGTGTAATTATAATAAAAAAGCAATAGTTTAAAATATGTGACTGTTCCTTTTCATTTAATGGTTTCGGTTTAGTCGAGTCATAGATGTATATTTATGACATTCCCTAGGCACATTTTTAATCGCATCATTTGTGGGAGGAAACGAATTAATTCCTTTAGTAGGTTAGTATTTGCAAGCCATGGCTGGCTGTATCTAATGCCATGAGTGCAATCCTCAACTAAATCCTTAGGATAAGATTTCTTTAAAGAGCAGACAGAAATTTTTCTGTAAGTACCTTTCACAGTCTGGGACGAAAGATGCTCACTTTGAAGACCTCCCTGCAGAGACCTCTGTTTGCAGAACAACAAACAGGAAAGGGACCCTCTAAAAACCGTTGCTTGAAAGTCAGCATAATCCTCCTCTTTCCTGGTGGAAGCTTTACTCCCATTGGGTTGTCAGACCCAGTCCTTGCAGAGGAATTCCACACTAGGAGGAGGGGACAAGACAGGGGCTGTTGGGGAAGAAAAGCAAGCGTACAACCTTACAAATGATGCTGATCTTCCCATGCTCAGTTTTTAAACTCACTGTGATTTTTGTTGAAGTTCTGTAGCCTGGACTTTGTGACTGAGATCCTCCCTCTGATTTTTTTAAGAAGACATTTTGTAACTTAGGAAGGTTTCCAAGAGCAGGTAAGCAAGTAGATGATAGAAAACCCAGTATGAAGCAGATGTGTTCTTGTTATAGTACTCAAGCCAAATTTCTCTCCCTTCATGGAAAAAGCTGCCTCCAATAAGCAAAATGGTACTACCCATGTTTGTATAGATCTGTGTGCAGTAGTGAACCACTGGAAATCTTTTGGTTGTCTCCTTCAGGAGGTAGTCTGAATCAGGCCGCAGATGACCCAAAAAGTGCTTTCCAAGTGCTTTCCTGCCCCTGTGCTTTCCTCAAGGCACAGTTTCTCTCTCCTCATCAGCAACCCCATTGCCAGGTCCCATGTATCAGCTGAAAAGCTTCTCCACCTCTTTATGCTCCCCTTCTTCCCTTCCAGCCCCTGGTATGGATGTTCAGAGTGACTTGTTCTCCGAGGCAGACTCCTGCCTTTCCTCCCAGGCTCCACGTTCCACAGGAAAATTCTGTGGGGATGACTACAAATTAACTGAACAAGGTTTTACAGGGATTTCTCCAGGCCTTAAAGAGGAAAAGAGAAGCTGTCAGATTAAGAGTCAGAGTGTTGTCTGTACTCTTCTGTGGGACAGTTCATGAAGTCCTGTGTCCTAGCACATTTCCAGGATGACTTCCAGCACCCACCTCACTCACCATGCCATGCCTAACCGCTGCTGGAGACAGCGGCACCTGAACCAAAGAAGGAATGAAAGGGAGGATTGCCAAATGCAGCAGGGAGCATAAACTTGGGGTAAGTTTGGATTTCTCCCTATTTGAAATGTGTATTTGCTTTCTTTGCCACTGCAGAAACACTAAGTTCCATTGTTCCATTCCAGAAGAGGTTTAAATTAAAAGAAGACAAGACCATAAAAAGCAATGGTTGAGTTTTACACTTGTGTTTGCTCTAACTTTATTTGAAAGTGGAAAGGTGCCTGCAGTGCTCTTTCTTGGGTCTCTGCTCCTTTTGCATTTTAAAAGCCATCACAATAACGCTGGCTGGAGTTACTGCTGGTTCTCTGCCGCAGTCACTCAGAGTGACCTTAGCTGGTGCCAGAGTGGCTGCAGAGCAATTAAAGCTCACAAGGGCCTGTCTTGCTTGGGAACAAGTAACTAGCCTTGAGCAAAGCGGAGAGGTCGAGCAGCCATTAGAGGAGAGGTGGGCCAACATCCCTCAGATCTACGGCCAGTGCTGACAGAGCTGGCAAGGGAAATGCAGGAAACCATACAAAATCTACAGAGACAAAAAACAACCGAAAAGAAACACTGCTCGAAAGCAAAGCTGAGCACATTTGGGATTTATTTCCTCACCCTGCCAACATCTCTTTTACGGTGCAGTTTTGCCTTTAAAACAAAATTACACACCTGTCACCTTTTAATTGAGATTTCTGGCACTGGGGTGGGTGGTGGTTTTAGCATTCTCCCTACCTGTGGCATATTTTCATTTTCCTTTTTCCCCTTCTCTCTTTCTGTCTCAATCTCTTCTTCCATGTTGTGTTTTGGGAAAATATGTTTGTAGGTACAATGGGAGTTCTCCTGCTGTCTTTTGTTCTTGTTAATGTTGTGCTCTCCCTATCCTGTTCTCAGCTGGCTCTCACCGTCGCCAAAGAGAGCAGGCACCACCATGGATTTAATTTTAACTGATAGCATTTATCAATGCTGTTCTCTGTGTATGCATCAGTTTCATGGAGAGATGCCGAACAAAGAAATGACACAGGATGAGGAGTTTGTCAGTGAATGCCAGGCTTTGGTCTCCAGTACAAGGGAACCCCTGAGGCAGCAAGGCCAGGCTGCGGTGCCCTGCAGTGGGCTGGGTGGTTTCCATGTTCTCCAGGTGGGGTCTGTGTTCCAGTCAAGGCACGGCAGCAGCTTGGCCACTCTGGCCCCTGCTCGCTCTTGGGCTTTCCCACCACTTTTGCAGTCAGCTCCTCCCTCAGTATCTGGCTGTATCTGAGGGAGCTGTACCTGGCAAGTCATGGCTGCGCTGCCCAGCCATCACAGGCAGCCCCCCTCAGCGTTCCGCATCTGAGAGGCCTCACCATTCCTTTGGAGAGTGTCCTGGCATGGTAAAAGTGGGCAGAAAGTGGCAGAGCTCGCTGAGGTGAGGCAGCAGATCTCTGGTCTCCAGCTGGTGAGACCAGCACTTCACCAGGTCACAGCCTGGCCAGTCCAGTGCTTGGCACGGGCTGAGCTCTGGGCCCTGCTCCAGTGCCACCTCTTGCTCAGGTGAACCTTTGAGCTGGCAGGCTCCATGCTGGGTTAGTCACACCTACTGTGACCTCCATCCCATGCTCTCAGTTCAGAGGAGCACAGCAACATGGTGGTGCCCCATGGCTGGCCAGGGTAGCATCAGGCAGCACACCGCAGATCATCTCAAGAGGACATCATGGGGACCCAGCTCTGCAGCACATGACACCCACTGTAAGGTAATCTCTGAACAGTGTTGTGGTAACCAGCGTGCCCCCATGGGAAGGCTTCTCTTTGGGGAGGCAGTGGGAAGCTGAGGGAGAGGAGCCTGCACTTCCTCAGCAATCACTCTAAATTGAATGTCTCTGGGCCTCCTCTCTATGACCTTATACTTTGTTTAGACATTAACACCTCTGCAAAGTGGGTGTTAAATGGTGCTGTTAGTGTCTGTAACTTTTTTACATCCACTTGAGGAGTGTAAATGATTCTACAAGGTGAAGGGCAGTGGAAAATCAGCTTTCCCCCTGGCTCCAGCTGGCTGGGGAAACTCAAAATAACTCCTGAGGAATCCAGTTCCCACCAAAGAGCTCTTTTCTTTCTCAGGTTCTTCAGGGTTTAGGTTTTGTTTGGTTTTTTTTTTCACCCTGTTCTTGTAAACACAGCAACTGAATCTCTAGCGTATTTACTTTCTGGTTTAAAGAGGCTGAGATGTCCCTGGCTGAGCAGGCAGAGGCATTCACTTTCTGCCTGGCTTTTAGGTCCATTACTGTTTGAAAGTTTTGTCACAATTTCTGCTAAAGTGTGTGTCCCATCCAAGAAGTCTGAAACCAGCACTTTCTTTTCCTGGCTGTTACCCTGTGCATGAGGTGTTGTAACACAAGTTGTACATGGAATAAGCTGACAGGAAGAGTTATTCTCTGTGGTATGTATTTGACTGGCCAGACACTGCCTGGTTTGCTGTGTAGTAGGGCAGTGAGCTCCAGGAGGGATGGTGGCACTCCAGTGTCCACTGCAGGTGGCTGTGCTGATATGGAGTGTTTTGGTACATGCTGTCTCATTGGGAACAAAGGGACTGGGGAGTGCAGCCATGATCACCTCTCCATGCAAAACTGTGTTGCAATTAATTCGTGGTTGGCTACTAGGCTGTGTCTTCAGGTCTGTGCCTCCATCCCCTGGATGCTGGTTTCTCAGGTAAGCAGGAGTTTATGCTGTTCTAGACTGACATGAAGATCAAGAGGTTTCAGAACAGTATAGACCCAAGTCCTCTCTTGTGTGTCTTCCAAACACTTTAAGCAATTCAAGCAGGAACAAAAACTACAGACTGACTCAGAAGTATGAGTGCACCAGAGGAAAAATATTTGGTCCTCCCAGGGTACAGTGTTACTGTGCTCTTATAACCACATAAATATGGAAATGTTGCTTCATCCTCTGAACTGTTTCAATTGCAATGTCCACACTTGCCATCAGTAAGACTTCCCTGCTGTGCTTTGTCCATCTCTCTCCCTGACCATGCTGACAGAACATCTGGCCTAACTTCTTAAAATCTGGTCGTAACACAGAATAAGAGAGGAAGTTTCCAAACTGAGATCCCACCTGTTCAGGGTACACGAGGTTGCAAGTGATGCCATCAGTCTTGGCAAAAGCTAGGCTTGGGCAGCAGCAGTTAGCAGTGAAAAACCTGCAGTACTGTGCACAGGGGCAAAGGATTAAAAATCAGCACCAGAAGGAAAATTTAAGCTCTTGAAAACCACATGCAGAGCATCTTGCAGCACTTTTTTGGGTTTGCAGCACTACTGTGAGGAGTGAAAAAGTAGGCTTCTTTGGGGGAAACCCCAGCCTAGCATCTGAACTGAACTCTAGGTCAGGGACTGCCCTACCACTCTGTATGCACTTCTGTGAGCATGTGTGTGCCTTTATGTGACCAGGGTATCACTGTAAGTCCTTCAGAAACAGGTACTGCATGGAGTTACCACAGCCAATGCTAGAATGATCTTGCTGACAGTTGTGGCAGGAATTTAGTACTATGAACTGAGAGGGGACTGTGAATTTGACCAGTTATCATGTGTCTTTCCTTGTTCTTTTGCTTGCATTTCATTTATCCTAGGAAGCTCCCCTCTGTTTCATCACTTAAGTCTATTTTTGTAGACACAAACAGAAGTACAAATCTCCAGTACACTGTCGGAATTAATACGCCAAATGTAAGTCTGAGAAATGCTGAAAACCCTTCACAGTAACAAAAACCCTTCATAGTAACATTTTTTGAAACAAATTAAGTAATACTTCACATTGGGTTTTTTTTTTTGTTTTTTTGTTTGTTTTTCAGAAAGTTTCAGTTTCCCTTACTTTCCATCTGGTCCAGGAATTCAACCACGCATGGTATTTTGAGACTTGGTACCAAAAAGAAAATTCAAATTTTGACAAGCTTTAATCCAAATAAGCATAATCTAACCATAATCTACTATTCAGGAACACAGAAAAGCAAATTTGAGCTCAGGCTTTCTGTACTGCCGCAAGAAAGCTTTCTTACTGCCATTTTCATTTCCACAGAGATGCTATTGCTCATGTTAACAGACTTCTCCTCCATATAAATCACTTTTCAGTCCTGTCTCTGAGAAAGAATGAATATGTAGTGATTTTTGCTCAGGTTTTTCTTTCTCTGTATGTCCAAAAGATAAATGAATGCTCTGTCAAGTGAGGTTAGTGGGTGTAGGTTAGGGAACAATTGTTTAGTGTCTTGGTATGGTGAAATATGGCACTTAATGCACCTAGCCTGCTAGTTCAAGGCATGTCTTAGGAAAGTTTTATACTGTTTCCATGACAAACTAATAGAAAATCAGACAAAATGCTGACTTGGGATTTTTGCTTGTGACAAAAGGTCCTCTCTGTCCTTCAAACTGCATCTCCACTGAAGAGCACTAGATAACACAACTGAGAAGAATAATTAGTGGTACGTTTGCTGCTGTGCTAGCACAGAGAAACACCCTTTTATATTTACTCTGGATTGAGAACATTTTATACACCTTTGGTTTATCTTTGGCTAGAATTATTGGCTGCCTGATATTGTCAAAGGTAAATCAGAGCCTTAACGAAGGCCTAGTGTCAACCTGTCCCACTCTATTTCAGGAAACATTTTAAACTTTGGAGACCTTAGCCTTGAGTACTCTGTTACCTCTTCTCCCTCTTTTTAAATCTAGTCCCAGTTTCTACAATGTGCACCTTATAGATGCTTTCTAAGTTCCTGCTGGTTTGGAAAAAGCTAATTGGCTTCCACAAACAGAGATAGTTTGCTCTGCTGTGAGTTTTATTATTTTGTTTGTTTGTTTTTTTGTTTGTTTTGTGGATTTAAGTCTTGTGATGTTTCTGGTTTGACACCCTCCTGTTACTCTTTGAAATAAGGAATAAATTAGTTGCCATGACAAGGAATAGACATACCATATATATATTAATCTATAAATGTACATCTTAAAAACAAAATGGATACCCGATTCCAAGTGCTTCTGAACAATAAAATGCAGTCATTTGCCTTTTTGGCGCTCAGGCCTTTTACATTATCAGGTCTCATGTGTTGCGACAACACCGCCTTGGAATCCTGATTTGAAGATGTCATTTACTTCACCATAGATTTAGGCACTTATTTACGTAGGCACGTGAGTAGCTTTCCTCAGGAGAGTACAACATTACCTTCAGAGGAGGAAAGAAAAGTTATTACATGCTCTCGCAGAATCCAGACAGCAGTATATACTTTAGTTTAACAAATTATAATTGTTTTAAAAGAAAATAATTTTCAGTGTCACATTTATCATGAGCTATTTGATTGATGTGATTCTGTAATGGAATGTGAAACTTTAAGATATAGCCTTCTTTTAAAAACTCTTGTGAGGGGCATTAAGCTCTAGTGTGTCTAATTAATGCTTTAAATATTCTTTGCTATCAGTTTAATCTTTATCTATCTCTGTGCTGCCTTGTTACCTAATATTAACTGCTCATTGAAATTGATTGTTTTTAGTCTTTTCAACCGTTGATTGTTCTTTCATGGCTGAACATTTTAAAATAACACTATTGATTTTTCTTACATTATAGCCGTCCTCATAACTCTTAACTAAGAGTGTCATTGTGGCCTAAGAACATGTGGAGACACTTACCAGTGCTGAATTTACAATAAGTAAAAAAATCTATGTTTAGTGCAAAATTCATGCAAGTATCAGGACCTTAAAGCAGTCAGTTCTACTATTCTATCTTAAACAGTGCTTTGGTTTATTTTCTTTAAAAAATGGCAAAAATATTACTCACAAATACGGAATAGTGTGACACAGAGCCTAGAATTTGCTAACTGGAATATAGTGGGTTTCCACAAGCCTCTCATTTACTGATTTTCCACAGTTCCATGGGATCAGAGTAGGACTAGAGAATAATTTCTGTTCTCCCTTCTACTTCAAAAAAGCCCTCATACTCACAGGACTTACCTCTGTTGGTAAGTGTGCCTCATGTGCCTCCTTCATGCTGTCCATCATCTCTTTTGGCTTTTCCATGGTCATCTGATCACCTTTTATGACAAAATAAGCTGCTCAGTTGATAAAGGGCGAGTCATAGACATTGTCTACCTGGATTTCTCCAAGGTTTCCCACAGCCTCCTCCTAGAGAAAATGATGTGTTACAATCTAGACAAGTGGTCTGTGTGCTGGCTGGGAAGTGGCTGAATGGCTGCACCCAGAGGGTGATGGTGAATAACTCCTTTCAAACTGACACCCTGTCACTAGTGGGATCCTCAGGGATCGATACTGGGCCCAGTGCTGTTTATTGTCTTCATAAGTGATCTAGAAATGGGATCAAGTGTGCCCAGATGAAGTTTGCCAATGATACCAAACTGGGTGGAGAAGCGGACATTTTGGAGGGAAGAGCCATCTTGCAGGAAGACCTGGACATGCTGCAGGAGTGGGCTAAGAAGAACCTTATGAAATTCAACAAGGACAACAATCCAAGAACGCAGCACAGGTTGGGATCTATCCAGCTGTTGAAAGCTCTGTTGAAAGCTCTGTTGAAAGGGACCTGGAGGTCCTAGTAGACAACAAGCTCGATATGAGTGAACAGTGTGCAGCTGCAGCAAAGAAAGCGAAGAGGGTGCTGGGCTACACCAAGAAGGGCATCCCCAGAACAGATAAAAGTGTCATTATCCCACTCTTCTCAGCGCTTGTCAGGCCACATCTGGAATACTGTGTTCAGTTTCAGTCCCCACTATATCTACAAAAATTACGTGGACAGGCTGGCGAAGGTCCAGAGAAGGGCCACAAATGTGATCAAAGGACTGGGAAGCCATATGAGGAAAGGCTGAGAGAACTGGGTTTGTTCAGCCTTGAGAAAAGAATGCTTAGGGGAGACCTTATCATCATGTTCCAGTATGTAAAGGGTGACTACATAAAAGATGGAGATTCCCTTTTTACAAGGAGTCGCATGGGAAAGATTAGGGGTAATTGGTACGAGTTACTCCTGGGGAGATTCCGACTGGGCACAACAGGAAATTTTTTCACAATGAGGACAATCAGCCATTGGAATAATCTCCCAGAAAAGCCATGTATTCCTCAGTGTCGGACACTGTAAAGATTCAGCTGGACAGGATGTTGGGCCATCTTGCCTAGACTTACGATTTGCCAAGAAAGGTTGGACCAGATGATCCTTGAGGTCCTTTTCAACCTAGTATTCTATGCTCTATGTCTGAAACAAGAAGCTTTGCAATCATCACAGCCTGCCATTATAAAAAATGCCTTGTGACCATAAAAAAAATTATTATATCTCTGTCATTAGCACTTCATAAAGCAAGAAGTATTTCATGTCTTCCTAGCCTTGTAGCTTACACAGTGAAACGGACACTTCATAGCTATTTAATAGACTCATAGAATCATAGAAGAGTTAGGGTTGGAAAGGACCTTAAGATCATCTAGTTCCAACTCCCCTGCCATGGGCAGGGACACCTCACACTAAACCACATCACCCAAGGCCTCGTCCAACCTGGTCTTGAACACTGCCAGGGATGGAGCATTCACAACCTCCCTGGGCAACCCATTCCAGTGCCTCACCACCCTAACAGGAAAGAATTTCCTTCTTATATCCAATCTAAACTTCACCTGTTTAACTTTTAATCCGTTACCCCCTGTCCTATCATTACAGTCCCTAATGAAGAGTCCCTCCCCAGCATCCCTATAGGCCCCCTTCAGATACTGGAAGGCTGCTATGAGGTCTCCATGCAGCCTTCTCTTCTTCAGGCTGAACAGCCACAACTTTCTCAGCCTGTCTTCATACAGGAGGTGCTCCAGTCCCCTGATCATCCTCGTGGCCCTCCTCTGGACTTGTTCCAACAGTTCCATGTCCTTTTTATGTTGAGGACACCAGAACTGCACACAATACTCCAGGTGAGGTCTCATGAGAGCAGAGTAGAGGGGCAGGATCACCTCCTTCGACCTGCTGGTCACGCTCCTTTTGATGCAGCCCAGGATACGGTTCACTTTCTGGGCTGCAAATGCACACTGCCAGCTCATGTTCATTTTCTCATTGACCAACACTCACAAGTCCTTCTCCGCAGGGCTGCTCTGAATCTCTTCTCTGCCCAACCTGTAGCTGTGCCTGGGATTGTCCTGACCCAGATGTAGGACCTTGCACTTGTCATGGTTAAACTTCATGAGGTTGACATCAGCCCACTTCACAAGCGTGTTGAGGTCCATCTGGATGGCATTCCTTCCCTCCAGCGTATCAACCGAACCACACAGCTTGGTGTCGTCGGCAAACTTGCTGAGGGCGCACTCAATCCCACTGTCCATGTCACAGTCAAAGATGTTGAACAAGACCGGTCCCAACACCGATCCCTGAGGGACACCACTCATTACTGGTCTCCAGCTGGACATTGAGCCATTGACTACAACTTTTTTGCGTGTGGCCATCTGTCCAGTTCCTTATCCACCGAGTGGTCCATCCATCAAATTGATGTCTCTCCAATTTAGAGACAAGGATGTTGTGTGGGACAGTGTCAAACATTTTGCACAAGTCCAGGTAGATGACATCAACTGCTCTACCCCTGTCCATCAGTTCTGTAGCCCCATCATAGAAGGCCACCACATTGGTCAGGCAGGATTTCCCCTTAGTGAAGCCATGCTGGCTGTCAGCAAGCACCTCATTGTTTTTCATGTGCTTTAGCATGATAGGAAAATAATGATAAAATTCTTTGTTTGTTTAAATATGAAGCAATTCTCGAAATCTAATGTGTCCTGTGATTTATTTTGCAAGTGGAATCTTTTTTCCATTTGGAAATGCATTTTTAACATTATGTAGGTTTTATATATTCATAAAAAATCAACGATTTTGTATTGTTCACCAAGTTTAGGGCTTGGGAGTAGGCAAGACTAGAAACCTTGTTCCTTTTGGAATCAAGTTTCAAAATGACTGTATGTTCTGCTAAGCAAAAAATCTGACAGGAATTAGGGGTGGCAAAGCATGACATACTAACACATAAACACTAGGTCAGTGGCCACAGTGTTGTCTTTCAGAAGAGCTGTCTGTGGGCTTAGTGTCAGTGGATAACATGAATATTAAGAAAACTCTAAAACTAGCCCTCAGAATCATGAAAAGCAGTTGTCTCTGCAAGCACACAAAATGTTAGGACTCTAGAAACCAATACAAAAACAAAAACTATGCTTCATGGCCTGTTCTGTAAGATAGAAAGTCTTTTTATGCAAGAGAGAAAGCTGGTTTCAGTTAGCTCTTTGTGTTGTATTATTTCTACCTTTCAGCTCAGGATGTGTTTCTGGCTCTAATCTTATGGTCTCTAGAAGACAGATGATTAATACAGACACATGACTTATCCAGATATCATGCTGTGGTGAAGAGTTTGATTAAAGTCTCTGCCCATATAGTAACTGAGATCTCTGAAGATTAGACACTGCACTGAAAAGAAATCTATACACAAATATTTGCATGTATTAGAAAGGTTGAAAATATTTGCATGAAAAGAAGAAGGTTTTTCCTTATATGTCAAAAATATTGAGAGTTTTTTGTTGGTTTCATTCTGGAGAAGATTCTCTCAACTACGCAGAGAGGAATCACCTAAGTGAGCACACTACTTTAAAAGCCATACATCTGTAGACCACATGGCTGTCATTTCCTAAACAGCTGTTATTGCATCCCAGTTGGCAATGGCCCTTGACTACTATTCCTGGCCTAATGCCATGTCCGTGGTTATGTCTGTGCATGTTGTCAGAGCCCTGTGGGCATGTTTTCTTTATTGGCCCTGATCAGACTTCCCCGGGGCCTGCACCCCTGCCCCACACACCTGCCCATGGGCCCAGGAGCCCCATTTAAGCTCAGCTCAGGGGCGCTGATCCCTTCCTGAGCAGTATAATAGCAGTCATCTTCAGCTCTTCAACAGCTTTGTCCTGCTGATCTGGATCCCAGCCCTGAGGCTGATGTCCTACCTGGCCTGGCCTTGGACTTGCCTTGCACCTGCAGAAATGCCTGGTGACCTGAGGTGTTGGCTGCCCCCCAGCCTGCCCTGCTTTCACTCCTCTCATCATTGGGAATTTTATTTTTCAGGAATATATAGAAAAAGACAAAATTAGGTAGAAGAAAAGTTAATGCAGCAATTTGAATGACTGTAGAAGACAGAAGATAAGGCATTGAAAAATTTTTATCCTGACCCAAAAAAATGTGAAGAATACGTTATTGAAGAATAGACTGAATATGCTCTAGTGGAAGAAATGAAATTAAAAGGGAGAAACCAAATATTTACCAGTGTCATAATTAATGCAGTTAAATCACACCAGGAAACCAGCCAAAGATACTGTTAAATTTTAAAGCTGACACAAAGGAACTTGGCATAATTAGTAAAAAACCAAACCCCTCAGGAATTAACTGAGTAAATGGGGTAGGATTTTCAGTGTTTTGAGCACCTGCATCACCTATATTGACGCCTGGCTCTTATGAAACAGCTCTCAAGATTATGATGAATGAAGTCATCAAGGTATGTTGTGGATACAAATATTTTTACTCTGAAAACAGTATACAGTTTGAGGATAATTCTTTATGTTTTTGAAAACTTTGTCCAGTATTGCCCATGTTTGGTTTGGTACAGAAGATGATTAGACTGGCTCATGTCCCATGCTGTTAGCACCTTGAACGAGATATGAGCCCAGGATCTTTTCCCCTTAAGATGTTCTTCACTAGCTTCAGAAAGTTGGAAATCATCCTGGGAGTTGTTGGGGTTTGTATCAACCGTTAAAATCAAAATGTTGCTGTAAGGTTGTCCTGTAGTATATGCGCTGCTCTGGTTTATCTATTGTTTGCAAGGCATTGTCGAGCACTTCCCTTGGGTGCACACATCAGAGAGAAACATTAGAAGTAGCGGTCATCTCATGAGGTGATGTATGGCTCATCAGTCCATAGACTAAGTGTAAGCAGTAAACACCACAGAGAAAATACTGTCATGAAATCTTATCTCTGTGGAAATTACTCTTTGTATTGCAGTGAAGACTGCATAGCATCATCTGAGCGAGTTGACTTTAAACCTTTTTCCATACAGTTGTTGTTCAAACTAACAAAGTATCATGGAAGACAAATACCAGCTACACAAAAAGCCTCCTGAGCTTGGTCTGTGTTCTCTCCTTCTATTTTTCTCCTGGCTGGGTGAACTTCTGGCCCTTCTCTGTGAAGAATTGAATATTCAGCTTTATTTCAACAGCATGCAGTGCAGTTTTGATTATGAACAGGGCTCCTGGTCAGATCAACTTAGGGCAGGTTACTGAAGCAGGCTTGGAAACAACTGTTGTCCCTGGGCTACTAACGTCAAATAATATTCCTGCATACTTGTGACAGCAATGGGAGGAGAGGAATTGAACTCTAGATGAAGTTGCAGGCATCAAGCCAGAGGATGCATGTGTACAACGAGGCTAGATCAACTGTGAGGTGCTTTGCTGATAGTGGGTGGATGCTCACGAAGCCTTCCATAGTAATCTTTGAAATACCCTGGGTTTAATTTTGGTGTCAGGCTGCTTGTTTCTGCTGAGAACAGTTTACGGCAGTCGTGTGTTTACAGAGAACTGTTAGGCTGCCCTTTAAAGTGTTTAAATAATATTGTATCAACATGGTGCAGACTGATATGTATCTTAGCAACTGTGTCAAGTTCACCATGGGCTAAAAATCCAAATGGGAATCAAACAATCTGGAGCTTTAAAGCTTAGAAAGCTGAGAATAAGGAGAAAATTACAAGGTTATTCTGGGCTTAACCGATGCTCTCCTTCAGCTTCACACTCTGCTAATTGTAGGTTAACAAGTACCTTGAAACTATAATTAAAACGAAAGATACATACAATATCTCCACAAATTAATTCCATAAAAATGGTGTTTCAAGGCAAGAAAGAAATTGAAATCACAGAAGTGCAATTCAAGTTTGAAAGGTGGTAAAATCTATAATGAATAGTCATCAGTCAGTTCTTAAGTCTGGAAAACTCTGAATACAAAGTTGAATGACATATGTTTACTCCAAGTGCTATGTGAGCAAGAATAGAGGTGCAGCTCCCGCTGTAAGCCTAAGCAAATATACATCAGCTATGGTGCTGTTACAAAAAGACATGTAGCTCTGAGCTGTGCAGAAACCAGCACCATAAGAGTTTGCAGGCCTCCTGCTCACAGGTTAAATAGGCCATAAATTGTCCCAGAGCTAGCAACAGTCACTTGGCATCACATTTTGATGATCTACATTCACAGTCACCCTATTTATTATGTGACTATTTTGGATTGTTCTTGAGCACACTGTGTGAACAATTCTTTTTGACTTCAAGAAGCTGAATTCGTACAGTCCACAGTACCTTGTACAGGTCTGCAATGTCACTTACATATAGGGAATGAAGGTTCCTCTATAAAGCACTTTACAGCTTTCAAAATGTGTCGTGCAGGAGTTGTTCAAATTTCCCAGGTACTCATTTATACAAAGATCTATCACTCAACTAATGGTTTGTATTAAGCTGATATTTAATGGCGTTATTAGTTAAGCCTGTTAAGTACCCTGGGAATAATTATAGGTCTGAGAGTTTCTAGCTATCAGGACTTTAACTCTGTCTCTGCCAGATTTCTTATAAGGCAGGATTGTGCTTCCTTTGTTCATCTTTTTCTCTCACAAGAGCAGCTTTTAGTAGTTTTCATTGATTCCTACAGGAATGGCAAAACTTTCCTACAAGGGATAGTGTGTACAATGGTCGCAAAAGATCACAGATCTGTAAAATATCTTAGTAAACAGGTGATGCCGTATCTCAGCTTCAGACTAATTCATAAGGCCATCTGCACTTTTACAAAGCTTCCTAGTTTAGGGTACACTTTCTAGAGGTGTTTATGACACAACACAATCATAGTTTCTAAGCAAAGCACATAGTGAATGGTGTTCAGAGTAGATGATTACATAGTAACTATACTGTGGCTTTAAGGAAACTAAGATATTTTGCATTTTTGTGCTCATCACCTAGAAAGAGATGACCCATAATGCAGTGCTTGCAACTAATCACAAATATCGTTCTGACTGAATCTTTAAAAGTACATTTGCCTACAGAAGTGAAGCTGATATGTTTTTATGTCATGGATTTTATGAAACATTTTCAATATAGCTCCTAAAAAAATCTGCATTTCAGTGTATGATGTTAAGGACTTCTTGAAGATCTGAATTACTCTAGATGAGCAACTGGAATACTGGAGTATTGGAAAAAGCAGCTAAATGGGAATGATCAGTAACTCAAACAGTCAGAAAGGAAGCTTATATTTAAGAGTTCTTGCTCTGGAAGAGGTTCATTTTTATTAAAAATGTAAAGTATGAAGAGCTAAATAGAAAGGCAGTGATTTTGAAGGATGATAATCTGTTCCTAGCAAATATTACAATAAATATTTACTGTGAAATCAATTTTATTGGATGATGAAATCACACGGGTTTCCTCCATCATGCCAATTCTCAGGAATGAAATGCTTTTTTTGCGAAATAACCATTTTTTTTTTTTTCCCATGGGAAAACTATATTTTTACAGGAAAGAAAATATTTTCCCCTTGGGAAAACTTTGCCTGAAGACAGAAAAATGTAGCTGAGAAGCTTTTTTACTCTGAATATCATACTGGGAAATGAAGATGCTGAGTACCCCACAGCCTCACTGCCCCTTCAGCAGCCAGCCAAGGGAGGCAATATATCTCTGTGAGCATAGCTTCTCTCTGTTAGCTTAGGCTGTTCATGTCAATTTTATTCCAGTGAAATTACCAAGGTCTTTTCCAGCAGGCAGGAGGAAGAGAAAATTCATGATGGTTCTTCCAAAAGAGTTCTATTTCCTAGAATTTGCTATGAGGACTGTAATCTCCAGTGGAGCTTCACAAACAGTATTAGAATCTGAGAACTGTCTAGTGAAATTCCTTTTGCTAGCTGATCCTTGTTGGTTTTGTTTGGTTGGTTTTGTTTTTTTTCCATCTATTCTTCCCTTCTTTTCTTTTCCTCTGGGTTTATCTTCCCTTTCTTTCTGTCACCTTTCTCATTACATATCACCCCCTACTTTTCTTTCCGTAGGAATTTCCTTCTTGGGGGGAGGAACAAGAAGTTTGTTGTATTCAATCCCATTTCTTCCTGATAAAAGTATTTTTAAACGTCATGATATCTATATATATAGATATCTATATATAGATATATAGATATCTATATATATAGATACCATGAAGATATAACAGAAGAAAAGAACTAGACAATGACACCAGTATTCCTTCTGGCATGGTAAAAAAAAAATTAAATGAAATGGCACAGCCTGAGTGTTTACACTAAGGTTAATTATAACACCACCGCACATTGTCTTAATACTAATGTTCTCCTTTCCCTGAATGGCAAGGCAGTAATATGAACACAATTTCATGAAAGGTGTATTTTTTCTTTACCTCAAATATTGTAGTTTCATGTCCTTGTTGCTTTTTTTGTTCTTGTTAACTTGCTCCCTATTCTGGAATTAATGGTGTTGATTCCTTTGAATTTATATTTACCTAATACTTTCCAAATGACTAGCAAGTTCTTGGGCCTTAAATGAGACCAGATCACACTTTGCTTGAGAAACTCAGGAAGAATTATAGCACACATATATTTGTCAAATCCTGCCTGCACTCCTGCTCAGCAGGTATATATTTGCTCTAAGCCTGTCTGCAATTTTAAATGGAAAATTTTTGTTATTGATGTTAAAATAATGATTTCATGAGTATATTCCTGTTTCAGCAGAATTTCTCTGTATTTTGTAAGAGAAACTTTTCTCATAAGAATAAATTAACTGCATCTATTTCCAACAAGGCTGTGTGAGAGAAAAATCTAAATTAATGTAGCTGGTAATCCTTTCTTCTGCTCTTAGATATGTCTAAAAGTTGCAATTTTTTGTAACCCATGGTGCACTAAAATGACTTTAAGGGCTTCAAAGAAATACTGATTCTCATTTCAACATTTGTGTTTGAGCATAGAGCACAATTCTGAAAGCTTTTGTATCTTGCCCTTCAGTTACACTTTTGACACTTCAGCTACTGCATAGAACTAAGTTATTCTATTACAGAAGAATGTGTTTATTTATCTTTTCTAATTAGTCTTCTTAAACAAAATAGCTTTTTGTGTCCATTTATATATACTTTTTTAGACTAATGGTACTTTATATATATTTTTTTAGACTAATGGTACTTTATATGACTGTTCTTTTCCCAGATGTTGTTTAACATTTAGCTTCTATCTTTTGATTGGAATCATGTTGCAATGTTCTCATTTGTTTTGAGATTAGCTATGGTTACAATATTTGGCTTCAGCTTTTTGAACACTTTGGAGTTAAATGGCACTTAAATCCAAGATTAATCATGTCATTAGAGAAAGAGTTCCATCTGCTGAATTTAAAATGACTTTGGATTGAGTAATTTCAAATATTAACAGCAAGGCATTTAAGCTTGAGCTTGCTTAAAGTCTATTGTTTGAATCAAACATCTTCTACTTCCTTTATACGTTTTGTCAAATCACAATGTAATATTTAGAAGATTGTTTTGTCCAATTCCATTACTTACAATGATATAACAAAATGACATTCTACTTTTTCATTCAGCACCTGGAAACCTTTCATTTAAATCTGCCAAAATATATAATTTGTCATTCTTTTGCATGCAGGCAAACATGCAACACAGTTCTGTTCTCTTGTTGGTTACTACTTTGTCCATGCCTGGTTACTGCACAGCCTGTGGTTCGGTTATAGGAAGTAAGTAAACCTCTAAGTAAAACTAGCAACACTTGGTTTGGTGCTTCAAAACAGAAATTACAATAGGAACACTCCCTGATTTCATGGAGACCAAGATGTGACTAAATATTGTTCCTATCTCTATCACTCATCTTTAGGTTGTGGACAAAAATCACTGAGCTCTTCAGCCTGAGAAGCACTACAAGCACATAAGAAGCTATGCTGGAGCTGGTGAGCCTCTAGAGGCAAGGATTAGCTGTCATGATTAATGATCAAACAAGCTAGTTCTTATTTATTTACTTTATAGGGGCTTATGAGAAAATAACCCTCTTGATTTTAGTTGTTGAGTGGAAGTTGGAGTTGAAGGTTCCTGCCAAGCAGTTATTTTACAGTGCATTTTGTATAAAGTTTCTCTGAAAATGGTAAAATCTTCCTGAAGTAAATTTCTATAAGCCTTGGTTATGTATTCATTGGGAAAGATTTCCAAGTGTTCTTGCAGAAACTGAAAAACTTCACCTTTCATTAAGTCCATGACCAATCAGTGTCTTCTCTGAAAGTATTTGCTGAAGGAAGAATTTCAGGAAAGAGAAAATACGTGGTACAATACCACTACCTTTTCCTCCTCAACATCAACTTCTCTTCATGTTTTTCTCTCATTCAGTTAGGAAGTTTTAAGTCCCTGCAGTGAGAAATGTCCACGACTAGAAGCTTCCCTGTATTTTTTGTGTTTCCCTCAGCATGATATTTTGTCCTTTATATCCTAGTTTCAGGCTTGTTATTTCTCCTTTTCTTTCTCTCCCACATACTAAAGAATTAAAAAAGGAGGGGTAGTAGCTGAATTCCTGAGAGTAGAGATTTCACGAGTGTGTTTGATTCTTATAGTGCAGAGTACTTTCATCTCCAATTAAAAGGAATAATGAATGAAAGTGTTTTAAACACAAGTTCAGTCACCAAATGATTTAATTTTACCTATGCAACTGTAGTTTAAAATTTTCATACAGCACTGGATCTAATGGAAATTCTCATCTGAATGACAAGGAACTGGGTCTTAAAATGCTGAAGCTTAAAAATAAAAAAATGCAAACTACGGCATGGTTTTTAGATTTTCTCCTTCTTTTTCAAGATAGTTATTTAAGAAAAAAGAGAAGGAAACTTCACGACCGCATAATAACTCTTTCTGTATCTGTAACATAATTCTAGCATCTAATATACAAACAGGCATTAAAATATTACATTACTCAGGTCAAGTTCAACAATCAATCAAAATAAATGTGTTCTCTTTGTGGACTTTGAACAACACAAATATATGTATTCTTTTTCCTCTGCAACAGAGCAAATGCCAGGTCATGTGTGGGCTTAAACCAAGGCAAGCTGGATGAATTATGTGCATCTTCAGAAAAAAGATTAAAAGTTTAACAGTGTAATTAAAAAAAAAAAACAAACTCTTAATTCCTTTCGTACATAAGGAAGTAGTTACAACCGTGGTTTTATACCAAAGGTATTATATATCAGCACCAAAAAAATTAAGGTTACAAGATCTAAGGTTGCTCAACAAAGAAGCATTTTAAGAAAAATGTATAGCTATATAATGATTTTAAAATTAGTAATCAGTTTTGTCTGCCTTCTCAAAGTGGATAGGTAGTCTTCCGTGAGTTTCATCAACATCAGAAAACAGCTTATATCACCTTTGTTTTCTAAAAGCAAGTTTTTGCTCATGCTTGCAGTCCCATCAAAGTCCTGCCACTTCTGCAGCTCATAATCTATGACTGAAAAGGTGTGATTGCACCTTTTTTATCCCCTCCAACCTTAAGGAGAAAATACATATCAGCCCACTAGAGTATGCTCTTTGTTTTTGTGTTTCTGTCATTCCCAGCTGTCCCAGGTTTCATGGGTGAAGGCTGTTGATGTGTTAAGAACATTTGTAAATAAGTATGGATTACAACAAGTTTTGGCAGATTTGCTATCGTTCATGCACATCCCTTGTTTTGATGATTGCTGTTGTGTTTTGATTTTCATTTTTAATGAGGGAGTAGGAAATATGTTGGATGTGTGCACACCTGCTACATGCCACAGGCATGTGTGGGACAGTTAGCATGTGTGGAAATGCCTTCCTGGCATGGGAGTAACAAGCAGAATTTCCAGTTTTAGGCTGACTACTGAAAAACTTGAGTTAGGTCTGGCTAAGGAGCCTTTCCTCTAGGAGAGTAGAAGCTCAAGGAAAGGAATCACCAGAGGCAATAAGCCTCATTCCAAAGATTTAATCATCCTGTTTCTGGAGATTTCAGCTTGTTTGTCAGAAGCAAACATGGGCATTTGGGTGATTTAGAGTAAAGGGGCAATTATTAGCAATTGATTGGATTATATTTACTTCTTGATTTAAAAAAAAAGTGACAAAATAATGGTTTTGAGAAATCTTTTATTTTTTTCTAAATCATTTCCAGAAACCTCAATATTAAAATCGAATTCTGCTAGTTCAAATGTGCTCAAAATCTCTATCAGCAAGCATGTAACTGTTGCTAGTTCACAAGACCATGTTTTGTCAAAGCAATGTACAGTAGTTAACTTACTGCCAGCCCCAGTTTCTGGAATGGAAACACAAGAGAATATTCATAAATAAATTACCCTTAACCTCCATTAAGCATTTAGTAAATTAAGTCTCAGGTTTATAGGGGTATTTAAAGACAGAACTTGCCCAGTTTTCTGAGGGAAACAAATGGGAGTTATGTGGCTATTGAGAAGTTCTGGATCTGGGCCTAGATGAAAAAGGCTTAGCTTAATTTCCCTGAGAGCTCTGCTTTTCCCTATCCCATACCAATAGCAAGATTATATTTTTAGTGATTGTATGTGGAAATTTGGCACCATGCCGTTGTTTATTACTGAAGTTTAGCACTGAGTAGTGAAAGGAAATGCAAGTCGTGTTGCCATTGGGACTATGTTTATAGAGTGTAAAGCTAAATTTTAAATTCTGGTTTGGTTTTGCTCAGGCTTGATCATGCAAGGTGCTTGGTGGGTCATAGGAGAATTTGCTTCCTTGGAATCTTCCAGATCAATGTAAATCTAATGCCCATTAAAATGGGATATAGCCAGGAATATAAAAAATACAAATGGGAGTTGAAAGTGAGATAGGTGTCATTTCTTTTTGATAACAATGCTAATGAAATTTAGTTGTGGTTAACAAAAACTAGGGGATATTTTCTTATCGTTGTTTCAGTCTTTGGCAACAGATAGCCTGACTCACAGGATTTAACTTAGCTGCCAAAAAAGAACCAGCGTCTTGACCCCAGTAATCCAAGGATGACTGAAAAATTGCCTTAGGAGGGCAGGGAAATGTTGCCTGATCTGGAAATTTTTCCAGGCAGACTAAAACTGGTGTGATCCCTTCCATGCTACACTTCACATTGCTATTTATGGATGGCTAGGTTACAACTACTACCACCAGCAGCAAAATTACTTTCTTTAGAGGCTGAAGGGTTCTTAACTGATCCCAGACTAAGATGTATAGTTATTTGTGTATATATATGTGATTGTGATAGGTATGTGTTTGTATAAAGACTGTGAAGAACAACCTTTGTTTACCCTTCCTCTTAGCAGTTTTGTTAAACATGCTCTACAAAAGTGTAACTACAAAGTCAGTATCTAAATTTCTTGGAAATGGTGGCATTGTAGATGTTTGCTTCAGATTTTGGATTAACTCATTTTAGATAGATTAAATATTAGGATATACTTGATTTTATAAAATTTCATAGAAGCTGGGTAAAGATGGTGGATACAGTACTGAAATATAGTCAAAGTAAGCTTTCTAGCAGCTGAGGTCTGCATTGGATGCCTAACAGTTTTCTTCTTATTGTATTAGAACTGATTGCTCCCAGAGCATAGATGTAATCCTGAGCTCTAGAGGTTAGTTGCATACCAATATTATGCTGGCATCATATCAGGAAAATAATTAACACTTCTTTCTATTTTTTTTTTTTTAGTAATCTTTTTCCTGGGTTTGAAATGATCCATCTGCTATAGCTTTGATTTCTATTGCTTTGTTATTTGTCTGAAAAAAAAATATGATTTTTGCATTTTTATGTACCTCTTGGCTCACAGGAATGAAATTCAGTATGACCCACAAGAAAGAAAATATATAGTTAGGTTTTCCTCTGACAAATCTTTACTGTAATATGATTTGGTTCCTTAGGGACTGAGTGAATGTTTCTTCTTGTGCTATGCTTACCTTTAACGAAGTTTGGGTTCTTATTATAAACTACTATCCTTACATGTGCTGTTAATGGATTGTTTTGAATGATACTGGAGGGAAGAGAGAAAGGTGGGTCCTAATATTACTTTTTTTCCCTAGGTACACCTAAATATTTCTAAATTTATAGAAATTAAAGCATTGGCAATTTTAGGTTTTGAATGATTTTACATTCACAGAATCCTCAGGATTAAAAAGATGCTAACTAAAAATGCTGCAATAAGAGAACTACATTGTTATACACTCAAAAATTACAAAATGGTAGCATTAAGGTTTTGTGCCTAACCTTAAATGTGTTGCCTTTGTATTTTCATGATTCATAGATTCTACTAATAAACTGTATTTAGTACTGCTATAATATCTTACAAGTCCATATCTGGCAGCATAAAACCCACATCTAAACTAGAAAACATTCATTCTATTCTGGTTTTGTTGGGGTTTTATTGTTGTTGGGTTGTTGTTTGTTTTTTTTTGGGGGGGGGGATATGTTTTTTTGTTTGTTTTTTATAATATGACATTTTCCTGTTTCATCTTGAATTGTTAAGATTCTTTAAAATCCTAGGGAAAATCCTGAGAGTGACAGTGGTGCCCTTCTCTGACAACGCTGGTTATCCGGAAGTGAGGACATCCCCTGGTTCTTACCTCAGCTGTTGATCAATGCATACATCATGGACAGGGAAAGATGCTGTGTTTAAATTATATTTTAACCCTGACCATTAAATTACATTTTAACCCTGTCTTCCAGCACAGGGTCATGGGCTTGCTTCCTTTTCTGTGGCCACATGTGTTAGCTGCCAGGAATCCCTTGGAAAGCACTTAAATCCACCTGCTTAGAGCAGCTTTACTTAACCACAGAATGTCTACCCATATTTGCTGTAAGATCTCACTCTGCAGTGAGAACAAGCTAAGCTATAAAATAAATAAACCTGGCTTGATCTTTTACACAGACTGTATCTAACTCCTTTTTTTACTGAGCACAGATCAGAAGGAAGTCACTTAAAATCAGTGAAAACAAGACTCCCAAGTGAAATGAAATAGAATTGGGATACATCCTGCACAGTACAAAATACACTTTTTACAATGCATCCTTGGGGGAATGCAGTAAATATGTTAAATTTAATGTGGAGCGTTGTTTTTTTTTTATGAGCTGAGAGCATGATCTGCTGGATTTTTTTGTCTCTGATCATTTAAGACTGTATTGTATCTGAACTTCCACTTTCAATGATATCAACTATTATTACTTCAGGGGTATGAGAGCCAAAGAACAATTTTTATCATAAGGTTGTTTTAAATAAATATTTATTTTGATGTAGTTGTTTTCTTTTGGCTGACTAATCTCACCAACTGTTTAGTATGTTCTCAGATGATAAACCAGTTGATGCCATATAGTTAAGGAGGGGGATGCTGAGGTCTGGGACAGGGCGCATTCAGTGACTGCTAAAGATTTTATTGCTGGGGAGGGAGAAATCATTATTCATGAGAGAAAATCGGTCTTAATTCATGGGTGGCACATGCAGAGAAAATCTGGCAAGTTTACAGGGGCATACTTGCTACATCCCTCATGCTCAGAGCTGGCATATTTATAGCATGTGGTGCCAAAAGCAAGAGGAGTAACAGGCCTAACGGTTTGGCAATCCAGCATGGGATGTCCATGCAGCATTGATGAGCAGAAATGAAAGATAATGAAAAGTGATCTTGTTAT
This sequence comes from Pezoporus wallicus, assembly GCF_028554395.1. Lineage (NCBI taxonomy): Eukaryota > Metazoa > Chordata > Aves > Psittaciformes > Psittacidae > Pezoporus > Pezoporus wallicus. The sequence continues at coordinate 3,511,337 of NW_026640059.1, forward strand.
AGTGAGTTTATTTGGTAGACTTTCTCCCTCTCTACCTTTTTCCAACGCATTTCAGACTGTCCTTCAACGTTGTCTTAATCTCTCATTTCTCCCAGTCCTGAGTGTCTCGCATCTGTTCTTTCTTCCATTATGAATAATCAGTCTGTCAAATGGATAATCTGCTGTAGACAGATCATAATCTCTCAATGAAGTGGGAAACTGAGATGTGTGAGAGCAGCCTATTGTCCAGAATACCCTCTGGTCAAAATGTGAAAGAGTCTAACAACTGCTGAAATATACTTTGTTGCATTTGCTGTTACACTCCTTCTTGCATGCATTTTCTTGGCTAGTCCCTAGCTTCCAAGGAACTTCCTGTATGGATTTGAGCTGCGGGGATATATACACAGCCTCCTTCCATGGGACAGCTCTGCAGAAGCCAAAGCATCTCCAATCACTCTCCAAACAATGTGGTGGGAGCAGGCTTTCTGAAGGGTAAGTCAACTGTGTCAAAGTAGAATGACTCAGCCATAGTTTTAACCACTAAGGATTGTGTAGCAACATTCTTTTCAGACAAGAAAAATGGTAGAGAGTAAATCAGATGAGTTTTTAAACCACATGGCAGAATGAAAGTGGTGGTTATGATACAAGCTGTTTCATCATCCTAGCAATTTTCCAGTGGTCTCAACTATAATTTTAGTAAATCCAGCTGTGGTGTTTAGTAAAAAAAAGAGGTTTGGGGTTGGTTTGGGGTTTTTGGTTTGGCTTTTTTAGTTTTTGACTGAGTTTTCACATACTGTAAAAGGTCAGGGATGAATGGGAAAGGTTGATTCATTTCTCTCAGAGCTCTACCTGCCTCTTTAAAAGCTATATTTTGTTGCTACTTTGCCCTGAAGTTGGCAATTTATCTGTAACAATCTGTGTCTTGTGGTCTAAATCAGCCTTATTTCAACATACGGAGGCAGGATTGGCATCTTTGAACTAGAGACATAAAAAGTAGCAAGGTTGTTCTTTTATAATCCCAAAACATAGCTCTTACAAGTCTTCTAATTGTGGTGAACATAATGGCCATCCTCCCTTCAAAGTACTCTTTTAGGGAGCACATCTTTTTATTTCTGGCTGGGAAATGAGAGGGGTGGCCTGGCAGGGAGCAGCATTGCTGGAACTCACCCATCCCTGCCAGCAGTGGCTCCCAGATATTTGTAAGATCATTTGTGAAGCCATGATAGTCTAAGAGTATAAAGGAGGCAAGATCTGTAGACAGAGTTAATAGTTTTTATTAGACTGATATTCTTGGATAAAAGACAAGCTTTCAGACACTCAGCCTGTCTTCATGTCTGAAATTGTGTTCTGCACAGCTTGCCATGGGCTTATGAGCTCAGTGCCTGCAAGATACTCTGTTTTTTCCCAGTGTTTTTTCTGTTCTTTTAATCAAGGTTATTACTTCTTCCTAAAATGCTCACTTGACTATCAGAAAATTGTGAACCTTCAGCAGGTGTCAGGAGATAAACTAGTCTGGATTACTTCATCACAAACATAGGTGGAACAAGTCATGTAAGTTCAGTAAGGTGGGCCATAACGAAATGGATGTGTATGCGTGTTTGTATTGCTATCCACCTGAGTATGTCCAGGATTTATTTCTCACTGTATGCTCTGCCTATGGCAATGGCCCTCCAGGGTGACAGAAATGGAAAGTCAAAAAACGAGGTCATTAGGCAATATGGACCTAGAGAGGTTTGCTAACATAATCCTTAGCTGCCTGAATACTTTTTATGCATTCTTTCCCCTAGTTTTACACTGGACATAGTTTTACAGTAGGTCCCTTACTCAATAACTTGTGCGATTATACTGTAGCTGAACAATTATGAAGTGTTACATGAATAATGACTTGAGCATCCTTCTCTTAAAGCTCCTAATAGTTTAATCAACACCTATTAGAAACAACAATATAGATATTGCCATGACTTCTTAACTTCTGCATATGAATATATGAATATCAAATCCATAGTATACTTGACAAGTGCAGATGACATTATTTTTGTTTCCTGTTCTTATGCTAAACTTTTTTCCCATATGATGTTTTTTCTGACCAACAAAATATAATGAAATTAACTTGAATTGCTGATGTCTCTAATTTGGCTTTGCAGCAAACTTGTATTGGCAATCACCAATATGGCATGGTCAGCCTACTTCAGCCACTCCTCACTCTGGTATATAACCCTTGCAAAGTGAGAATGAAGTTTCTTGGAAGGTATTAGTTTCCTGGGTTCTTGTTTGTGCTTGTTAAAAGACCTCACACTAATTATCAAATGAGTCATGCAATCCTGTTGAATTACAGTATATGCACCTGTAAAATGTTCTGCCAGATAAAACAGATTCTGTCAAGCATAACTAAATGTATCAATGTCAGTCAGCTTTGTCTGTGATAGAGTGGAAATCTTTACAGCATGTACAACATTTATTTAAGTGCATCCACAGCTTGTCACTAAATTAACCACACCCAGGCATAATAAAAGTGCCAGTCTCAGCACCTGTCTCTCCCTTGAAACTTGGAGCTGGTCTTACTAAGGGTAATGAGGTTCAGCTGTTCTGGCAGTGTTACCTTCACCCAGTCACGTGCTCAGAAGCTTTGTGAGTGCATGTGGTTGCTTTTGGCTTAGTGTGAGAGTGCAGCCCACGTGGATGCTTTGGAGGTGAGGAGGTCTGTGAAAGGACCCTAGAAAAGGGTTGCAGAAGTGCTTCTTTCTAATGTGGTAAATTAAAAATTTCCTTCTGCTTTGCTAAGACAGCTTCTTTTCCCTTTTAGGCAAAGCAGCAGAAGTGGACTGAGAACCAGCTCGTGTTTTCCAGAGTAAGAGGGACTTGCCACAGAGTACCTGCAACACTGAGAGTGAAGGTAAGTCTGAGATCCTTTAAAGTGGTTTATTTCAGACACTCAAGATTGCTATCTAGAAAGCCAGTGTTATGTATAAATGTACTTTGGACTTAGTGTTCACTGGGGGACATATGCTATCATCCTCTTGATGTCTTTCTCTTAGAATACCAGTAATATATGAAGCCTTGTAGGGAAAGAGGTTTTATCCTTGTTGCCTGCAGTTCTCAGAAGTGCCCAGACTATTTTTATTTTTTCTTTCTGGTTGTTTCTGCTTTACTTGGTTTAAGTCATTTGGTACTTGGTTCTGGATGCTAAGGACTCTGAAGCCGTATGTTTTCAGTTGTGTCCATTTAACAATACATGTCACAAATTTAACAGATAATTCAGGAAATTCCTGTGCTTGAAAGAAAGGAGGGGGGCAGTTGTTGTTAAAAGTAAACTATTTCTATGGAATATTCTGGTAGTCCTTCAACAATAAGAGTATCTCTAAAACCTTAAACTTATGTGTCCATTTAACAATACATATCACAAATTTAACAGAAGATTCAGAAAATGCCTGTGTTTGGAAGAAGTGGGGTTAAGTAGTGGTAAAAAAGCCCTTGTTTTATTGAATATTCTCACAGTCTTTCAAAAATAAGATCATCTCTAAAGCCTTAAGCTTATGTGTTATTAACAGTAATAAGACCTGAAAAGTAAAATCTATAATTGAACCAGGCTCATCTGGGGCAATGTTTGAAGGATGGTGTGCTAGTGAGGTCTTTCAGTCTGCCACCTTAGTGAAAGTAGGGGAACGAAGATCTGTGTAGCAGCAAAGATGTGAGGGTTATTGATGTGTTTAAAAATTCTAGAAGCACCTGAGAATAGTCTCATGAGAATTAGGGCTTCTCCCTCAGAAAATGTGGCAGGATCAATAGCTGATGAGTGCAGTCCACTTCCAGTCACAAGAACAAGATTGTACTTACATGTTTGGCCCTTTTATTTTAAAACGTGTATGGAGATTGCCAAATATTGGGGTTGACATAAACACATTCCTTTTTTTAGTGGCTGAATGAAGAATAGGAAATGTGAACGTTAAGCCAAGCTTGGAACTACAGCAGAGAAATGAACCATATAACAAAGATAATACAAATGAGATCTCTAAGTCATTGGCTGATAAACACAGCTCCTAGTGCTATGCTGACCTCCACATTAACTTTCTGCTCATGTTTCTTTACCTGTAACAGAGAGGGCCAGAACAGAGGAAGAAGACTAAGTCTCTTTTTTTACCAATCCATTACAGTTTCACCTGTATGTCTAATGGGCTGCCAATAGCACTGTTGAAATGGTATTTCAGAAAGGCAGAGGCACCTGCTAGAGCAAGGATTTGACCTGTGTATTTTCCAGTCCCCTGTACACAAGAATAATCTTTAAGAGACAGCCAAATTTTGATGAGTTGTGCAATGCATTAAATATGAAGAAAAGCTTTGCCAACTCTGATGCCTGAGGCATGGGTTACATTAAACATATCATCTTCACAATGTGTTTAACTTCTAATTGTTAATGCTAATAATTAAGTCACCCCAATTTTTAGTAAGAGCCTTGAACTTAGTTTCCCTGGATTGTGATCTAGTATTGTTTCAGTCTTAGAACTGAAATGCCCTAGCCCCATTAGCTCTGGTATTTGTCTTATCACTAAAAGAAGCAACCATCCTGGGTGGCCATGAATCTGGATTTTGATACTATTTTAAGCCCATAAAGTAGAAAATAAGAAAACATCACTCAATGCATATTAGGAGTTTGGATAGCCAAAGCATGAAGAAAAAATATGTTGCATCTCTGTCAATACAAATTTGATTTGTCCTCAGAGATTCTTTAGTTCTCTTTGTTTGGTTTTTTTTTCGAATGAAATACAGTCACCTTGGCTCCTGAAGTTGAAGTTACAAAATATAAAGAAGAGCCCGGTGTCAAACAGTTGTTAATCAGACAGCAGGAAACTTTTGTAAACTTTGAGTTGAATTTTTCTCTCTGCTTGTGTGAGACACCTCCTGTGTCCATGAGGGACAAGTACAACTAATTTTTCAGCTGAGCATCATACTCTTTAGCAGGTATAGTAGTTGGCTTGGCCTATGTAAAGAGCTGGTACACAGCCCAGACGAAGCTTTCTGCACATTCAGTCCTCTCCATAAAAAAATGATAGCTAATTCAGCTGGCATAAATAGACACACATGTATGTGTGTACATAAATAAGTGCATGTATATGTATGTGCACTGCACAATCAGTTAAAGAGAAATCATTAAGCTACCCAACAGAACCAGAGGGAAGAAAAAAATGGAAAGTAGGGTACCCAAATCTGTGGGGAGTTCAGAAGTGACTGCTTGCTTCAGTTTCCTGGGAGACATCTTGACAAAGAAACAGAAAAAATCCTGGCTCAAGCTGAGGAATGGATTAGCGGGTGCTGTTTGGAGTGCTTTTTCCCACACATAAACTTTCAGAAGTTTGGGGCTTATTTAACTGTCCAACACTTCTGAATAACATCAAGTAGAACTAATTACTTGTTTATATTTACTCATTTTCTAACAATACAGGCTTCACTGGGAAACAGCTTCTTTCCTCTCAAAACTGACTGTGGGTAAAAATGTCAGAAGTTTGTGGTTTTGTTGTTAGGGGGATTTTTTTAGGGTTCTGGGAACTGAAATGCAGCCTAAAGCTAAAAATGACACACCCATATATGAAGTTTAGATAAAATCAGGCATTCTAAAAATACTTGAAGTTGGCCTTACTTCTGGTAAGGTTAGTTACAAACAATCCTTGTATTTGATAACAAACTGAATCCCGTCTTCGGTTGTGTCCAGTATTAGACTTGGTGTCAGTATCATATAAACCTTATATAGTCAAAGTGCAATAAACTTCTCTGTACTGAGTTGTGAAATAAATGAAGACAATTATATTGATACTGAAAAAAATAAGGCTTCACCATAGATGAAGGCAGTAGGCTAAGCAGTAGCTATTAATGCTGGATGATTTCAAATCCAGGATCAGGTGTTTTTCTTCCTATCAGTGGGAATTACATACCAAGATATCTATACACATCTTTAATTGCTTCTCTGTTTTTAATTGCTGTTCTAAAGCTATTCTACTGAAATAATTTGTCCTAGTTTTATGAGAACACAAGGTTGTGATGTTTTGTTCACTAAGCATGAGTGTCTGTGTAGTAAGTAAGAAACAGTTGTCTTAGTGGTATAGAATTGATGTGGCCCCTTTGGGTGTGAAATTTCAGAAAGAATATATTAAAAATAAGTGCAGAGAATTACAAAATTAATTAGAGTACAAGGACATGCTGTGTGTTCAAAGGTGTCTACTTGGTCTATTAACTTCTTCACGTGAAGGTTAAGATGTGACTTGTAGTCAAGTGTCTTTGTAGGGAAAAATAACAGATACCTTTTCCAGCTGAATGTAAAAACTTAAAGAAATTCAATGGCAAAAAGCGATGCTATGTAAATTCACAGTAGAGATAAGGCAGTCTCTTATCAGTAAGGGTTATTCATCACTGGAACAACTTACTAGACATGTAATGGTTTAACCTCCACTTAGAGTATTTAAGGTACGACTGAAGATCTTTCTAAAAGAGGTGCTATAACTCCAACACAAATTATGGTCTTGAAGCATAAATTATTAGGTGAGCTTCACTGGCCTGTGTTATGCAGGAGGTCAGACTATACTATCATAATGGTCCCTTTTGGCCTTACTGCCTATGACTAAGTAGCTCCCTGCAGGATTATGTGGAGGTATAAATCTGTCTTGGATGAATATCCCTATTGAGCTTGATGAATTGTGTATATATGCTTTATGGATCAGGCTAACAAAATAGCATCCATGAGCACTTGCCCAGCACTGTGTGTAGAAAAAAAGGAGACTTGTGGATTTTTCTAAAGGCCTCCTGTAGTCAATCACAACTCCTTAGAAAGGCAATGGTTGGTAAATATCTGCTATTATCAGCCTAGTTGTTAAATTCACTGAGCTATCTAGTGAAATCCTATTGAGGCAGCTGGCATGTTTACAGCTGTCTACTAAACTACTGAGAGATGATGGAATATGAAAGACAACTTATGATATCAGTAAAAATGCCAGATGTTATATGTTGGCAAATGTAATGAATTAACTGACATTGGTTACAATTGGCTGTTAGTGTAAGAGACCAGATTTGCAGATATTTTAATAAATACCCTGGGCTAATGCATAAATCAACTGGGCTATTCTTATTGTCTAGTAACTTCCAGGAGCCTTGTTTCCTATGCTATCTAAATAACTAAAAGACCGGATCTTACATAAGCTTCTACAGATTTACATCCCTGTGCTGTATGCTTAACAGCCTATCTCTTCAGAGTCCCTACACTTGTACACAAAAATTTCCAGTACAAGTGGTGATAATTCTGAAATCAGAGCTCAGTTGCATCTGTATTTCAATGTAAATAAGGAGTACAAGGACTACTGCCTCTTGATGCATGATAGATTTCACCAGCTGAAGTCATAGAGGTTTCTTAAGTGAAAGAAGTGTTGGCTTTGACTGTGACTACTTTATTTGAAAAGGATCTCAAAGGACATCATGTTCCCCTTGAGGTCATACTGACCCAAGAAGTCTAGATGAGTTGCAGAAAAAACTATTGTGCTCTCTGTAAAGACTTTTTAAAGGAGCATGCCAGGTTTGACATCATGGAATTCAAAACAAAATCTGACTCATATTAACTGTAATTAAAGTGTTATTTGTGTCAGCTAAGTACATAATGCCCTTAAAGATCATTATCCTGAGATAGGTCAAGGTTGAACTGTCTCTATAGCAAAATCTGAGAGCGTATTTTAAAACTTATAAGATCCCACTGAAAATGCATTAAATCCTAGTATCCAACATATCCTGATTGTCAAATTCCACTTAAAATAAGTATTTATCAAAAAATATTATAGTCGATCCAGCAGGAATGTTATGCTCTGGTTGTATTTGACAGCTACATGTAGGATGGTCATACAGCCTGCAGAGAACAGTCTTAGTTTAGAGTGTTCCTCTAAGGGTGGATTTAAATAAACTTCCCAAGAAAGCTGGTGTGGCTTCAGCAGTCACTCTGCAGCAGGGTGACATTAGCGAGTGCTGTGCACCCCGTAGGATTTGGTCCTTTGTGGTGCCTGCAAGATGGGACCCATTGTTGGGCAGTGGAGGGGGCAGGTTATCTGTGAAAGCGGGGACAGCAGCAGTTGCTGTTCCTAAGGGCATGCTGTGAGTATTTCTCTGTATTATTCTGCTGTATTATTCATGTAGCAGGTACAGTCTTTGGTACCTGAGGGCATGGCTGGGGACAACCAAGGTTCAGAGGTAGGCAGGGTTTGTTTTGTGGCTTGAGGATTGCCTTGGTTGCTGGATATGTGCACTGCCTGGATGAGTTCCTGCCAATGCTCGCATTGTGCTCAGCATTTCACTGACCATTGCATCATACCTGTGGGTACTCAAGGGTGTGTTTGAGCCATTCTTGTCTTGACTTTTGCAGGTGTGAATAGCCCCTAACATGGTTCCCATTGTTACCTAGCTTGGTTTTATAAACAAAGGTATTATTTCGTTCTGGTTCTTCGGGTTCATCTGTAATCCTGAGCTCATATCAATCAAAGCTGAGATCAATTTATATCACAATTCTGAGCGTATTCCTAGCGCACTTTTCTTTATTTTCCTCCAAGAAATGCCATGAAATTTTCTGTAACTAATTTTAAAGCAATAGTTGCATTGCTAGATGGTGTTCAAATGTTCTTGAAAAGCTTAGGAAGAGAGACCAATTCCTGCAGCAGTATAAGAACATTGGCCAGGGCTTTTTATTGAAAAACACAAAGTGTATTCTTGGGCTGGACTGTCACAGGTTCATTTGTTTCATGATGGAATGTGGCATTTGAGAATGGAGACCAGTGCTGCAAAAACTAAGAGAGGGGAGGCTCAGGCTGGACATGAGGTAAAAATTCTTTACAATGAGGGTGCTAAAATACTGGCATAAGCTGCCCAGAGAACTGGTGGATGCACCATCCCTGGCTGGATGTGGGTCTGGGCAACCTGATTGTGTTGAAGATGTCTCTGCTTACTGCAGGGGGTTGGAAAAGACCATTGAAGGTCCCTTCCAACCCAAACCATTCTATGATTCTATGAATGTATAGGCGGCTGTATGTTCTTATAATACTTTTGGCACTCAAATTTTTCAGTGCCAACTTAAATAATGCATAGTCTCTTTCCTATTTTCTTTAAAAATCCTGGTTAAGCATTGCAAGAATTGTAACAACTTAAAGAATTGAAATTGTATTTGAAAAGATGGCTAATGTGGTTTTAATATCTTTTCATGTAACTAAATAGTTACCTGCAGATAGTGACAAGTGTTCAGAAATGCAAACCAGACTGAGGCAAACAAAGCAGCATTGTGGAATTTGAGGTAATAGAATGACATTTGGCATGAATGAGCTATTTCTAGAAAAAGCAATTATTCAACCTCTCTTTTTCTAATAACTTTTTATTAAACTCATGGAGAAAATCTTTGCACAGTATATAATCATTCTCAGAAGAGATTATATCACAAGTGTATTTAATAATGTTTATTGTTGCATTATGCATTTGGAGGACAAATGGTAGTTTGTAACGAGTTTCCACAACACCTAGTGCAGCAAGACAGGGCAGGTTTGCGATGATGAAGTAAATGAAGATGAAAGACATTATTAAAGAAAAAATTACTTGATCAGTGAGTATATGATCCTTTGTACCACACTTAATTATGTTCATGATCACTTCCTTACATGTTTTATAGAGGGATGTGGCGGGGAGGAGGAACAGTTACATTTTCTCTTCCAAAATGTATTTTGAGTGGGTAATCATACTACCTCTCATCACTGTCAAACTGCTGCTGTAGAGGGGCTCAGTGCTCACTTTAAAGAAGCAAAGCCAAATGCATGGATTGGTTTAGCATCTTTGAAGATAAAGTTCCTGACAAACTAAGGACTGAAACGTAGTGTGATCTAGTTTAAGAAACGATCCGCAGAAACACAGACTTACAGCCACTGAAGCCAAGAGCAGCATATCAGTTTTATCTCTGCAGAAGGAAGATCAGGCAGCTAGTCTTTAGATGTAGAAGGTTAATTTTACATTACTGTGGTTATGTAGAAATTTGGTGAGAATAAGATAAAGGTTTGAGCTGCCAATTTAAACAGAGCAGATATCCAAAAGATGTCATTGTTGCTCTAAATTATTTACTACTTCTTAAAAATAGTTCAACGCTATTTGCTTGATGACCGAGAAGGAATGTTCTCACTCAGCATCCATACCCATGTGTGCAATTCATTTCTAGATTAATGCTTGGAGAAATAAATCTTCTCATTTGAAATCTTCAGTTTAAATTAAGCTCAAGTCATTATTAAAAATTTCATATTTGCAAATATTTTTGTTGATGTTGAGTCAGTGTTGCATAACTGGGCAGTAGAAAAAAAAATGCTGCCCGCATCTACTTGTTTTCATCTCAAACTTTTTTTGAAGTGTGAAACTTGTGGCATTCCTTTACACCTGGATAATTGGGCTGCATTGTGCCATAAGAAGATTGTTTGGATAGTTACTTCTTAGAAAGCTTTTAGGGGGGTGGTAATGACAAATAAACTCTTTGTAAAGAACTTCACCAGACTGCAGGTTCATGCTGAAGGCATGATAAATGCAGGGATCATGGTCTTTCTCTTAAATATATATTTATGTACTTCTTCAAATGTATATTTTTTTCTGTATATAAGTGATAATTTTGTTTCTTTTTCTAAGCTCCGCTATGTAATCTGATTAGACACTTTTTCAGAAGCTAGATATGTTCATCTTTATACTTCAGAATACCAAAGCCTTGCTTGGATGATTTGGTTTCCTTGGTTTTTCTCTTCAAAATGCTAAAGTCCTGTTTGAAAATAGGATACAGATATAATGACTGGAATTATCTGCAAATTCTACTTGTGACACTTAAAAGACAAAGGGTTTTTTTATTTATTTATTTGTGTAATCAGTGTTTTTAAAGCTAAGTTTCTTAACAGCTGGGGAGTGTTGGCCTCTTTCTTTGTCCAGACAGAACATTGTGTGTCTGTATGTCCCATAAATTGTGTTTTCCAGCTCTGATATCCCCCTATTTAATAGTTGGCAATTTTGATTTCTACTAGAACATCTCCTGGCAATTTCTTAGTCTCCTAATTATTCTTTAGATGAATTTGAGGCTTGTATGAGTATACACTCTAAGTAGAAAAGCTATTGCTATGGAAAGCTCTAAGGAAAAGAGGTGAAGGGGGTAACGGATGTAATTTCCAAGGAAAACTTTTGACTATGTAGGATGTGGTGTAAATCTTGCCTGAAAACCAGGAACTGATCATCTGGGAGGTGCCATATGACCTTCTCAAGTTCCCATTTCTGAGTTTACTATGATGTGGGAGGCAATTTTCCTGCAAAATGGAGGCAAATGGTATCTATCCATAACCAGATGACACTGCAACCACTTAAAGATAATTTTGAAATCTTTGGATGAAATCTGAATACTGTCAATGTGTACAAATGGTGAAGTGCAGGTTTGTTTCATGGAAAAAGAAAATAAAAAAGGCAAGCAGTTTTCCATTAAAAATTATTTGTTTTGCTGAACAGAAGAAAATTGTAGTGCAAACCACTATTAAAAAAACTATACACACTTTATCAGGTTTAAATAGCAGCTTTTATCTTCCATTGCATGCTTATCTATTGAAGATTAATTTTATAGCTTTTGTGTCTAATTAATTGAAATTTTCTAATGTGATAGTATTTACTATGAAATTACCTGCTCTGGTAGAATCATTAAAACAGTCCATGCCAAATTTTCTCACCACTTTATAACCACTTCCCTGGACTGGGAAGAGCTTATGTTCTTTACTTTCTGAAGCAGCTCACAAAGCAACAGCTGAAATGCTTTGTATAATTAGACCAAACAGAAGTCAACATGGGGAGAGAACTTTCTCATGGCATGTCACTGTTTGTAATCTTGGTGATCAATAACTTGTAGCTAAACACGCTGCTGTTTTCGGGCCAGTAATGAGCAATTGCACAGAGTAATTTACCGCGAGGTGAAGTAGAAAACATAAGGAATTGGGGTTCAAGCAGCAGAGGAATGAAATTCTTCAAAAGAGTTAGAGTGAAAATATCAATAGTATGTACCCAAGATCTAATTTTCACAGCAGCAGCAGATATGTAAGAGGACTAGAATTAAATACTGGCATTCTCTATAGAACATGTGTTTACTGATCTGCAATATTCACTCTCCATTCCCAAGGTGGTATCAGTTGTGTTTTCATTATTTCTGCCTGTGTTATTTTGCTGTAAAACCTTTCAGGGAATGTCACTTCAGTCCCTGCTGTCTTCCCACTTCTGAACTCTGCCTTTGGCCAGCTTTTCCTCAGATTCTTTGGTGTCATTTCTATCAGCTGAAGCCTTTTAGCCCTTAAACCTATCCACTATGAGAATGAAAATACTTCCTTTCTTGCAACAGTTCACCATATCTGCCCTTCAGCATTTTTCTGTAAGGTTAAATAATTCTAAATGAAGAATTCCACTCATTCTTTCCTCATATGCTGAGTTTTCCAGGCCTTGATTATTTCTCATTGTTTTCCTCTGCTCTTTGTAATTGGCCTAGATAATTCCTATTAACCAGACTTGGTGGGTACAGTGAAGTTAGTCCTTCCCCTGTGGCACCTGTATGATCAATAGAGCAAAAGGACTTTTCTGTGTAATTCATGCTTACAACCTGATGTAACTCCCTGGTTCTTTTCTATAGATTTGCTACTTGTACAGTTGCTATCCTTTAATGATTAAGACATTAATCCTATATCGTTACTTGGTTTTGCTTAAGAAGAATACTTAGTCTTGTTCACCTTAGTTGAACAAGAATTTGTTGCATTTGTCACTTATTGACTACATCTATGATTTTACATCTTTGCTTGTTAAAAATTCAAATTAAATTTGACTATCCAACTTCCAATACAGTGAATAGTACCAGAGCCAGTGTAGACTCCTGCAGATTTCTGCTTTGATATACACTTCTTTCCTGACAGTGAGTGACTGACAGCTGTTCTCTGGATATGATTTTCCAACAACCTTCAAAATCGTTACTAAATTCAGGGTATGACACCTACTGCTTCTTCTCTGTCCACAGCACCTGTTATCTAATACAAATCATGTCAAACCAATCCAGTTTGCCCCCTTCTGTTACAAGGTTATATCCAATGTGGATGTGTCAAGTGTCATATATTGTCTTCTAAGTTTTTCTAAAAGGTCCAAGTTTTGCTGAATGTTGAAGCTAAGCAAGCTGGTATATTTTCTTTCAGAATCCTGTCTTTGTTGAAAACATCTGTTGATATGAATACAGCTGCAACAGCATTCATTTTAGAAAGCATCTAGAATTTTTACAGCTAATGATATGAATCGTTATTGAGAGTGGAGGAAGTTTTTGACAGCAGCATTCATTTACTATGACTGTCTTACTGTAAGTCCTTACTGTAAGGACAAAGTGGTCCTCTCAGCCCCTTCCCATGTCTAAACTTGCTGGCACCAGTAGGAGAGTTCAACCTTTCTCTGAAGCAGCAGGTGTTAGCTGCAACTAGGAGGTGTGAAGCAAAGCCTAAGGAATAGTTTAATGTGAGTCAGTAAAAGTAGTTTACAACATGGTAGGTTTTGATAATGCTTACAACAAATCTTTAATTGCACAAATAAATCGTGCCCTCTCAGACTTTGTTTAGGGCTTTCTTCTTCCCTGCCTCTTAGTTTAGTAAAAATAGTCCAGAATGCTAAAACACAAATTAAAACCCTATCAATTTTCTGGATGAGTTACTGTTAGTTTTTAAAATAAAGGGCAAATCAATGACAAGAATTGCAATTAGAGTATAAATGTTGTCTTCCCTGTCAAAGTAAAAATCCTTTATTAGATTCAAAATACTGAATACCACAAACAGCTGTAGCATATGTTGTATACAGACAGGCTGAGTGTGAATGCTTGTCTAAAAGATTTCGATGTGTTTATATAGAGGGAGGTGATAGAAGTCCCTGGAAATATATTACAGAGCTGTAAGAGGAGAATCTAATAACATCATCTAAATGCCCCTACACTTGGCAAACAGGTATTGTATTATAGATTAAATTTGCAAGAGAGCTTATGTAAATCATGTAATTTTCTTCTTAATTGAAGTGATTTTTAAAAACTGTACTGATGTGTGAGAACAGCTGGATTCTGTTCAGGTACTGAGAGCATTGTATCGAATAATCTGTTTCATGCCAAGTTTAAAAACATCAAGTCTAGGTAATAAAGCAGTAAAGGTGCTGCTAGTTATATACATAAGCCTGTTAAAAACTGCCTCAGTAAAATGGCTTAGATCATTTAAGAGAAATGAAATGGATGTTGTCCAAAAAAAACCAAAGATATGACAGCCTGTGGGTGAACAGCTACAGCCAATTCCACTACTTGGATATGCTTGTGACTTCCGATCATGCACATTAGGGAGAAGAATTTGGGCCAAATTCTAAGTATTTGACTAGAAAACCGGATATATAGAGGTATGAAAATAACAAAAGAACAGCTGGCAAACACATGCTGTAAAATATATTGAGAATGAAGACAGCACACTTGAACCAAACCCCTGAATTCTGCATTCATTTCCAAGGCTGTTTTTTTAAAGGACATCTGAGCAGAAAGGAAAAATAACATACCTTTAGGGGGAGGATGATGTCATCACTGCAATTCAGCTTCAATATAGCTGATTCAAATAACAAGCTTCCAGGATGTATGCACTGTGAGAACAGGCCTACAGGACAGGAAGAAGTCAGGAAGAAACTGGAAATGGAAACCAAAAGTCTGATATGTAAATGGATTGCACAGACTACTTACTGTAATAGAAGGCAGTCACTGCTTAACTATAGTAAAATACAGTAGGATTATTACAAATTATTATAGATCTTGAGGGTATAGGATGAAAAGGAAGTTGGTTGAAAGTGATATATCAACAATGATTGTAGGAGAGGTCAATTACCCTGACAATACTAAAAAGGGAAGAAAAGCCAAGGAGTGAAAAGAGTTAGTGAGAAGATGCCCTGTTTTTGTCAACTTATGAGGCTACATAAATCATTTATTTTTGGTCACTTTCATAGAGAATTTAGTAGTCAGTGCTTTAGGGCAAAATGGAAGATTGTTACTTATGATTGGCCTCCTTGTGTTCAAAAACCTTCTGAAAATCAGAATGGATCTATGTTTTGATAGTTCTTTCCATGCTTTTAACCAAGAAGGCCGATTCAGTACAAAGTAAGGTTTGTGAAGAGCAGTAGCATCTCTTATGAGACCAAACTATTCAGTGTACAGGGATGTCCTATTCTAAGCTATCTGCAAAGTGAGGTTATTCTGTTGGTCCACTGCACCTGCATCCAATGAACTTGAACATGTCACAATGAATCTTCCCTAAAGATTAGCAGCAACTTTTTAAGTGAAAGGAAATTCCACTTGCCTGACTTTTTGCACTTTTCCACTTTATTTTCCTGCTTTGGCACGCAGTGCTAGAGATACAGCCTCACAGATAACTTGTCTTGGTGTCCACTTGTCTTATGCAAGAGGTTAAGTGTGTCCAAAAAATGTCTAGACAGCACCTGATCATGTCAGCCTTCTGCTGACAGTCATTGACTACTTGGGAATAAAATATGCTATTGTTTGTGTATAGGACAGGTCCTGTATTTGTAATTTGGTTTTGGAAAACCAGTGCTAGATACCTGTAAAAACCATTCCTTGTCCTAGTAGCATTTATCCCTTCACTATCTTCAAAGTCAATTCCTTGGGAAAGTGGTGCACTAGTATTTCTTTCTGACACATTCCACTACCTTGCAGCTTAACCACGAGATGGGTTTGTGCATCATGAAGGATGTGTGGAGTTCACTGAATTCCTTGCTATTGGTAAGCAAAGAGGATTAATGTTGCATGTATCCTCTGGCTGTTCTAGGGGAGAAAAATCACATATGTGCTTAGGAACACTCCAAGTGGACAGCTGAATTGGATTTCTCCTGTCACAGAGAGGCACATAACAGAACTTTTTTGTGCTCCCCCCCGCCAAGAGCCTGGCTCTTTTAGACTCTTGAAAGAAACTTGATGTTATTCACAAAGCTGCTCTTTTGCAAGCAGTTTTCTTACAATTTTCTTAAAGCTATTAAGTTATGTATTTTCTGAAATCATTATTTGAAGGTGATATGGTGGTAGTTTTTATTTTTAATATGCAACAGTTGGACAATTTCATGGAGGAAAGGTGCATAACCATTAAAATGACTAGATCAAAGAGAAAGAGAAATTAATATGCAGTAAGGATAGTAGTAGTGGTGGTACGGTTTTTAAATCCAGTATGATAATTTTTTCATTATGGGCCACAGACTTTTGAAGCTTTTCTATAATGTGACAGTGTAATTGAATAGGTTAAGGGGACTTGCCTGAATAAGGAGGAAATTCACGTTACTGAATGTTAAAAACAAGAGAAATATTCCATAAATCTGCTTTATTGAGTAATTTTAAACTAAGTGTGGATGTTCAAAACTTGTAACACCTACTTTGTATGTCCTTTTGACCTGGCTGAATACAGAACAGCCCTACTGGATTAGGTTAATGGTCCCTCTGAACTAATATGTTGCCTTTGACAGCAGCCAGCAGCACATATTGAGGCAAGGAATATAAAATAGGGCAAACACATAATGATCCTTGGTGTAGACTACTGCAATTGGTTGGCAATCTGTAGCCTTAAGACTAAGGCTTCATTTGCACCAATGTTTTCAATAGCCTTTAGAGATTTTTTTCTATGAGCTTGTATAAATGATGTAGAAGGTAATGCTCATTTGTTTGTCTCTTGGTATTAAATGCTTCCAATGTTATTGTTTTGCAGCTTTAGCTTCATTTCGTAAAACAGGTGCTTCCTTTTTTTTTTCCCTCTGAGTTTACCACTCAGTATTTTCATGGCTAACTCCTGGTAGATGGGAGCAAACCTTATCCACCCCTTCAATATTTGAGTCCCACTACATCCATGGCACTCTTACTGTTGTTCCACCAGAGTCCTAAATTGTTTAATCTCTCTTGACATGGAAACTGTTACAGATTTCTCAGATAATCCTCATTGTTTTTTTCTAATCTTTTCCCCACTTCTAAGGTCGGGTGACAGTAACTACACAAAGTATGAAGTGACTGAACCACAGATTTGCATAGCAATGCAAAAGCATTTTCTGTTTAGGTTCATTACACTTCTAATCGTGCTTTCACATACTTTTGCCTTCTTGAGTGCTGCTGAGCATCAGGCTGCATTTTCCACACAACTATCTGCATAAAATTCAATGTAATTTTTATGTTATAGCTAATTAAGCAATGATGAATTATAATGCATTTAGGGTTATTTTCCTCGCATATGCAATTCTGTTTTGAATTTCACTTGCAACTTTATTGCTTATTTGAGATAATGAAATTCTTCTGCATTTTTTCAGTTATTTTGTAGAGTAACTTTTCTCACTATTGAACATTCTTCTTCAAGATTAGGGCTTCTGTTCTGGGTCATGTCTGGAGCTTTCCTGAAAAGTGATGTCCCACTTGCCTCTGGATTTAAGTGACAGGTGAGAACCAACAGGGTGTTGATGGTGTACCATCAGTATTAAGTATTGAATTGTACTTCAGTAATTTAATTCAGCATAAAGGAAATAAGCACTTAAGCTTCTTTTGCAAGGTAGAATGCAATGGAGGAAAATTACAAGTATGTGGGATTTCCAGCCTTCTTACCTTATTTGTGTTAACCCTTTCCATTCACTGGTGGGCTTTGCTACAGATTTTTGCATGTTGGTATTCATACAAGCTGAAGTGCAGAACATTGAAGACCTCCTCAAAGCTGTACAGGATGATGTTGGCTGTCTGAGAACCAGTATGTTGTGCAGACAATAGAGGCAAGCAGTGGATCAGCAAGCCTTGATGTTCAGAGTAGGAACAAACTGGAAGAATGGAGATGTGGAGTCTAGTAAAAGCTTTATTGCTATGAGAATAGTTTTTTTTAAAATTCACCTGAATAGGTGAATTTCTGAAATACATGCTTTCAGACAGCACATGTATTTTAGTTTCTTGCTTATAGAACTTAAAACATAGGTCTTAAAATATAGAACTTGCTTATAGAACTTAAAACATGAGGGTTTTTTTAAATCTCAGGAACATGATTTATCTCATCCTTGGATTTTTTAGCATTTTCACATTCAAAGTTGCTCATGCTCACCCTTCAAGTAACCCTTCCTGTGGTTCACTAAGAAATCTCTGCTTTATTTCCTTCTTGACACAAGTTTTCAAATGTTGAAGTCTTACAGACAAACTCAGATGTCACTTCAAAGCACTGTAAAAAGGATCACTAAAATGATCACTACATTTTACCACTCTGTTAAATGTTCAGTAGCAGAATAATACTTCCCCTGTGAGCGCCTGGAATTTAAATTGTTGCTCTTAGGATGTAAGTGAATTTTTGGCACATGGAGCTCCATTTTATGTTTGTTACCTCCATGAAAAGTGAAATTAGAAAGTCACCACCTTCATTAAGCTACAATTTCTTTAATTTGCCTGTCAGCACATATACCTGCATTGTATTAACCAATGCCAGTTTTTCATGGTTTCTACAGACAGTTTAACCAGTTAAATTAATTGGCAAATAATGTCTCACCTGTGTTAGTGTTTTCTTGTAGCTATCATGTATCTTATACCATTTGGTAGCACAAAGTTAATGAGACTCCTAATGAAAGTCATCTTAATATGACTTGTGAAAGTGGAAACTTAGCAGCATCTGTTTTTTTCATCCTAGATTTTGCAGTGGGAAAAAATTGTTTTGAGAGCTATGGCTTTTTGGCAAGGCAGGACGCCTCCCTAATACAGATGTAACTCAATCTGAACTCGGGGAGGGGGGGGGCACGGAATTTGCATTTGCAAATTCAGGTTAGGTGATGGCTTTTTGCTGTCAAGCTGGCACAGGAGTGTTGTAGGACTGGCTGCAGTCAGCAGCTCCTGACATGCACGGGACAAACAGTCCCTCCCTTCTTTGCTGCTCTCTGTTTTCTGAGCCACTAACACTTGCCAGGAGGTTGAAGGCTGGGGGCATGCAGTTACCTCAGTCACAGTAAGAGTGGTGGAGCAACCAGCCTTTCCAAAGACTGAGCCACAACAGTGCCCTGGGCACGTACTGGTCTTCTCATGAGAAAGTTTTTGCGTAGAGCAGGAAACGTTGCTTGTGGAGTAACCCATCTCTGGGTTTGGGATGTCCCTACAACCTTACCCCCCCCCCCGGCAGTTAAATTCTCCCCTCTCAGGTTAAGATCTGTGCACTGTAAAACTTAAAAGACCGTGGCACTGAATGTCTAGTCAGAGTCCATGGTATAGAGTGGAAGTCTGGCTATTGGGTTTCTGTGGAAAACCCACTTAGAGATGTCAAAAAGTAGAAAGAAATTTCTAGGAGGGGGAATATTTTTTTTCTTGTTCTACTAAATCTGATTCTGTGATTAAAAACATTTGTAGTTGAGAAATGGAGGGGGAGATACCTTCCCCTGCTTTGTTTTTGGTTTTGGTTTCTTTTTGTTGTTTTTTTTTTCCTATTAGATTAACTCTGTTGGAAGTGAAAGTCTATGTGCCAGGAGACTTTTTGCCTATTGCTTTAAGGCAGTAAGTTGATCTGCTTGAATTTGGCCATCAAAATGGCTGCAAGTGTCTTGAGATTTAGGAAAAAGGAGGGTGGGGAAAAAAGGCTTAATAAAGAGCAGAGCTGTGACATACATCAAGCTTTTCTTGAGAAGTGATGCTGAATGGTGGATCTAAGCTTCCAGAAAAGCTGAAAAACACCTTATGTTAACTTTAGTTCCCAGGTGCCCAACTTTAAAGGTGCTGAGACTTGCACTGCCTGTAGCTTAGTTACCTGTCAAGTCTGTTTCACTGCAACCTCTGTGGGTGTTCATTGTATTGCATCAGGTTCTTCAGCAAGATACTTACCCTAGTAACAAAGATTTATTGTTTTATATGTACAGCCATGCAAATACTAGAAAACTGCTTGCAACAGCTCTTGCTGACTGGTAGTAGTGATGCTGCTTTTCTCCGAAGTTTTGAGTAATCCAAAGCAGGAGCAGAAACAATGTAGTAGTATGTATTCAGCACACTTATATAAACAAAGGTATAGGTAACAGATGGGTTTTGTTTGCAAACTACTTGAGGAGCTGTAAACAGGAAGCACACAAAAAATGAGCCTCTCTAGAAGAGATTAAAATAATGAAAGAAATCGTTGAAAGACAATGTGATATGCTTGGATAGTTAATAGTAAAAGATAGTATGGTATCTCCAATATATAAGGTACAAGTTGAAATCTGCCTTGTAAGGTTGATATTTGGGAACTAAATAATTTTCAGTTAAAAGGAAGTTTGAGCTAGTTTTATCTCAGTTGAGGTCTACTGTTAAGCATTCAACTGGAGAGAAGGTACACAGAGCCCTTTTCTTCCTCTTCCATCCTCAGACTGTAAAAGACTAAAATAATCTCCCCTATGGAAATGTGTAGAGAACAGGAAGCTATCATTTTTTTCCTTACTTCCCCTTCTTGAGGTCCCAGGGGAAAGCATGCTCTTTACAGAAATAAGATTCTTCAGTTCTGGCAGATCCCCCTCCTGCCTCTCTCCTGAACACTTAAGCTTCTGTGGGCCGTATTTGGTCCCATAATGAATTCAAAGGTAAAATCAAAGTACATCTGGCATAATGTTTCCTTTAATGTACTTAGAAACACCTACTTCATGTAATGTAACCAGCATCCCTACTCTTGCTTTATGCTTCTGTAAGTCAGAATTGTGCATTTCAAATTTAAAAAAATTTAGTTTTACCTAAGCTGTAAAAGTTAAGATGATGATAAATGAAAATACCTTCCTGCCTGGGATTCTGGGAAACCCAAAGTGCTCTTCAGTATGCAGATTGTTGAGTAACTATTATAGTACTTTCGTTTATATATCTGTGTATATCAGTATATATATATACATTTATCAGTATTTCAGAGAAAGCCCTATAGTTAATCAGCAGTGATATTTCCAGTTGCATAATCCTTTTTTTCTTTTGGTCATATTACTGTCATTTGGCTAGCAAACAGTCTACATTTAAAAATTGGTTCTAGTTCAGCCCATGTGTGCATGTGTACAGCTCTCAGTCAGCAGTTGGTTGTGACTTACTCAAGTTCAAAGAGAGTTTAGATGTTAAGATGGAAATCCTGCCTGTAAAATAGAAGAATTAACCTCTGCCACCTAGGTCATAACTTTCTATGTCTGTTCATTTTGAAAAAAATATTTTGTAGCATTGTCTTAGTCTTAGTGCTTTTTTTTGTACTGCTTAATATACACTTTGTATAAAAATTATTTGGGTTAAAAACAGTTTGTCTTACTGGTGTCAACCTAAGCTGCTACTTGGACTGTCTAGAACCTAGAAACACTCCCTTTTGACTTAATTGGGTGCAGCTGAACCTACAACTTGATCCAGTGATGGGCATGCTGAAGATGTGCAATGTCACACAAATGAAAGTTTATGTACACACAGATATAAGGTACTTCCATATTGTTTGTACTTAATGCTATGCCCTGATTTTCTGAATGAAGTCCCCAGCTTTATGTAGACATCAGCTATAAATTCAAAGCAGCAGTGATTGCTTTGAAAGTAGCATTTGGCATATGAAAACTTTATGCTATGTCTGCTCTTGAATGTTACCAACTTTCAGGCCACCACCTGAAGGAAATAGTATGAGCTTAAGAGAGTGGACAAGCTATCCTAGAGTATGTGGGCAGAAACCATATTGTGGTGAAAGATTAACCTTCTTTACAGTGGCTGTATTTGTCATCAGAAGGGGAGAAAACTGAACAGTGGTAAGTGAAAGATTTTACTTCAGTCTGAATCACACTTCTACATACATTATCCTGTGCTACCTGGATGATACTTAGGTCCTTACAAATAATTGCATGATTGAAGCCTAATTTTATACTAAAAAAATCCCAAGTTTTCTGGGAGCCCCCCATAAACGTAATGACCGGAAATATAATTTCATAAGTAAATTAACTGCTATCTAGAATTCAGATTCGTTTTACCTGTAGCATGATATGCCAAGAAAATGCTGAATTAAAGAAAACATAGCCTGGAGTGATGTAAAAGATCTTGTCCCCACTTGCATAGGTCAGACAGCAAGACCCTGGTTAAACAGTGTTTTAACTGCACAAGTACAAATCCCATGTATTTCAACAGGAAAAGCAGAACTTAGTTTTGTGTTCTTCAGTGAAGATGGGGAGTCCAAACCTACTGTGAGAGAAGGCCAAAACAATAGTTTTTTGTGTTTGGATGTTTGT
Organism: Pezoporus wallicus; assembly: GCF_028554395.1. Classification (NCBI taxonomy): domain Eukaryota; kingdom Metazoa; phylum Chordata; class Aves; order Psittaciformes; family Psittacidae; genus Pezoporus; species Pezoporus wallicus. The sequence goes on from NW_026640059.1 coordinate 3,533,594, forward strand.
TTTGTTGCTGTTTTTTGATGTGTTTTATTTTTTTGTTTGTTGGTGGGCAGAGGAGTTACTTGGAATAATGCCACCTCAAATGCCCAGAAGTATGGCCATCTATTTCTGTGTAAAATGCTTTCACCACACAATAATGGTAAAGGTCTGAAAATTCATAAAAAATAACTTGATAATAAAATAAAAAAGGCATCTCACAACCACAATTTGTTCATTGCCAAATTGTCCTGGGGCACATGATGCAAAAATCATACGTGAGTCTGTTGGGAGGAGCTTAGAGACTTCTGCATTCATAAGTAGTGCAATACAGTTCCATGGCAAAATTTATCTTTGGATTTTTAGCTTATTAGCATTCAGCATTTATATGTGTGAGACCATAGTGTTCAATCCTACCAATGGTAGAGAGGTCAAGGTGTCCTAAGAAAGGAGCTGTGTTTAAAGCAGACTAAACCTATGGCTAACACAAGAAACAAAGCAGAGCTGAAGACCCATTAGATACCTGTATCTGAGGGTGGGAAATGAGGAGGCAGCTGGACCAGTTTCAGAAATGTAATGGCACCTTCTTCCTGCAAAATATCCTGCTTCACGGCTGGCTGATAAATGTCTGAAATAATATTATTATTGGCTAATGAAGTCAAACGCTCATCTTGAGCCAATTTCAGTCTCTTTCGAACACAAGCATGTATAACATCACAGCTCCACAGAGGCCTTTTTCTTTGGGCAAGGGAGCAGAATCCATCTCCCTTTTGTACCACAGCTTCTGTCAGCTTGTCACATTCCCCTGGGACAGGGCCTGTGGTGAGATCAAATCAGGCAAAAGAATAATAAGTAAAGAGGATAAACCTTTCTCCTAACCTGCAGCCCTGGGATGCCCCACCCTCCCCTTGTGCAAAGAATTTAATACTTGGATGCTTCTTAGAGTTGGTACAGTGAAGTCTTCAAGTGTCATGCCTGATTGTTAGCTGTCATATACTTCTGTAATAAAGCAAGCAACCACAATTACTAAGCATTTAAGCTAAGAAAAATCTAATTTGAAAACAGAAAAGCACAAAAGCTGGTTTTGGCAGGTTACTTAGGTATGTGTTAGATCCAGAAGATTTGCTTTTGCAGAACTTTTCTTCAAATGATAATATTTGTGGCATATGAAGTTTGACTGTTCAAGGCAACAAGGGTCCATTCTGCCTATCTATGTCAGCCTCTTACATAAGGCACAGCATGGCTTTGCAAAAATCACTGCAACTTCTCTCGCCTGCAGTTGAGACTGCACATTTAGAGTAATAGACAGTGTGGAACCCTGGCCCCACTGAAATCTTTAGAAATAACATTTTATAGTCTTTCTCTTCGTAAAGGCAGAGCTTTTTTTGGAGAGGTTTAGGGAACTCAACAGAAGTTAAGGCATTGAAGGCTCCTGGCTCTTTGAAATTTTATCTTCCAGTCTCACATGTGGGATACACATGATTATGTTATTCATTTAATGGTTCCTGTAATAATTTCCCTGAAGAAAAATTATCTTATTTTCCAATAGAAAAAAATCAAGCTGCATTTTGTGTTTTTATAAGCTCTTGTTGGAGCCTTCAACTGTCAGGTGCTTGCACTGACTGTAAGGCATTGGAAGTACTGACCAAGCTGCTTTACAAAGCTTGGGTCATCCTCTCAGAAATCACAGTACCAAGGAAACATGCAAGACAGCTGCAACTTTTCTCATGCTTTCCTAAGAAAAGCTGTTTATTGCTTCTGTTCTATATGATACAAAGCCCTAGTACAGTCCAAACCAAGTAGTAATTGAATGGTTCATAAAACAAGCGAGAATGAAGAACCATCAGGGTATAAGGCAAAAAAGAAGTAAAGATATGCAAGAAACTTGGTTGTATCTAATAATTTAAGGTTCTGGAGTTCACTGAAACTGAAGTAAATTTGCTATAGTGTACTCATGGGTCCCCATTAGTATGTTATGATAGATATAAAAACCCCAAGTATCATCTCTCTGTACCCATGAGTACTGCATGTCTCCTTGATCAACTAATGTAGTTCCATTAAAACATTTTAACTTCACTGGTGGGGAATCTTGATTGCATGGTGTCTTTCTACAGCTATCAAATCACTGAGATCTGTTTCAAGGTTATAATACCTCACAGTGAACATGCAAAGTGTTTAAGTACTGATAGTTGCGATAAGCATAAATTGGGTCTGAGAAAAAGTGGTGATCTTTTGGTAAAACTCTGAGTTGTTATATAGAATTTTCCTAATAAGTCTGGGTGCTCATGGCATGGTATCAGCAGCATCTCACTTGAAGGCAGATAATAACATTATTAAAATAATATGATTTACAATTACTCTCCAATTGCTGTGATCAGTTTCTTACTTCTTACCACAGTAAGAAACTCTAATTTTAAATCTTTTTATGGTAAACTTTTATATTTATAAATATTTTTATACTTGCTTTTCCTGGCATCTGTTCAGAAATAGCTGTTCCACTTCATAAAGTAATATTGCTTCAAAGTACCAGTTTATTGTATATAATCTGCTAAGAAAACCAGTTATTTTACATTAACATCTACCCTTTTATCATATAGGGAAAACACTTTTATATTTATTAAGGATATGATTTTTGTTGAGACTGGCAGCTGCTTTGTTTGTCAGAAGTAGGGGAAAGAAGAGATGTGACATCATGATGCAACTGGAGATAATGCAAAAATAACCTGACTGCAATGCAGACTTCAAGGTTATGTGGGGGTGTATGTGTGTACATGCAAACATGCATGTGCAAAGTTGTTAATTTATGTATACAATAAGCTGAAGTCAGTAGAAGTTGTCAACACCAGGCAGTGTCCTCAAGAAACTGTGCCATGGTAAATAAAAAAAAAAGTGAAATTATTTTGTTTTACTAAAGATTTTAGTTCTTGCCACTGAGCTCTCAATGTATATTTCTCATTTTTATTGACTTGTGCCCAGTAAGACAGGATGATTCTGAGAATGCAGATGTACTAGAAGTACAGTATACTCTAAAAAAAATTGCCAACAAATTGACACAAATGTCTGTGAAAGCTCAACTATTCATTCGTCTGTAGAATGTAGTCTAATCAGAAAAATGTGAGTTGTAGTTTTCCAGTATAAAATAGGCTTTTTAGTGACCTATTAGTTTCTATTAGTTTAAATGGCCACTTCTACAACTGTGTTTTTCTAATAAAATTATAAGTATAACCTAAAAGAGGCTATTTGTCTGAACACAGGTTATTGGCTCTTTAAGTGTGAGGAATGCATAGCAGAAAATAACTGACAGACTTTTCTGCTGTAGGGTAGTTGTAATTGATGTGGATCTTATACAGTTCTACTCTATCTAAAAATGAATAAGCTAAAATTTTTCTGGGCATTGAATTAATAAATTACGGGGGTTCTCTAGCACAGTGAGTTTGGCCCAAGGAGAATGACAACCACATACTTACCTTGGTGATAGCCTAATGCAAAACCTACAGAAAATCGTGGCTATAAATTGCAAATACTCCCCTAAGACAATCTTCTTTATTACTGGGGCACAGCTGATAACTGGCTACTGTGTTTATATAAAAAGCATCCAAAAAATAACATTTAGAAACAAAATTCTGGATTTACCATGGAAAGACTGAGATGCAAATGTGAGAATATTTTAATATAGTACATCACTGACTGTCCAAGGATCAGTTACAAGGAAGAGAGGATCAGTAGTTGCAGTACCTTACTAGTCAAGGTGTTTTCCAAATTGCCTTCCAGTTATTCCTGCAGGTAGGATATTTGAGGACCTGGTAGTGTAACAGAAGGACTGGTGTTGGACCACTGCTTTTGTTGAGGCAACTCCTCTTCTCACTTGTGCAGCTATTGGCATGCTCTATCTTCTAGTTAAAAAACAAAAAACAAAACCAAAACCCAAACAAAACCCCTAAAACACCCATAAAAACCCCAAAACCATGAAACAAACAAAGCCCAAATTAAACCCAAAAAAACCTTAACAACTAAAACAAGCAACCCCCTCAAAACACCCACCTGAAAAAAAAACAAAAAAAAAACAAAAAAATAAAACACCACCCCAAAAACAAAAAAAACACCCCAAAAACAAAAAAAAACCCCACCCAAACATGAATGATGTAAATCTTGAATCTTAAGTGTAGAATGGCAAAACAGCAGCAAAACTCAGCTGCTCCATATGTTGCAGGACTAAAGAAATCTGGTGTCCTACATCTGTTTCCTGCATGGATTATTGATGCATGATAGGGAGTGAACTCAGCTTGTTACAGCCTTCACTGGTCACTCATGGGGTCTCTCTCTGCCACCCATCTCTTTATTTTTACTGATTTCATAGAACATTGGTGTCTTTGGGTGCTCTTTTGAAATTGTTCAGTGGGTACAAAGTTATTGAGGGAGACTGACATGTTTACACACCCAGCATGATTGCATAAATCCCATTCCTCTAGGAAACTGAAGTAAAAACCTACTTTCCTAACAGTCTGTATAGAACAAACCCCAGGGCCACTGAAGTCTGGTAGCCGTCGTACAATTTGTTTTCAGTGGGATCCAGATTTTGTCGCAAAACTTTATACTTGGAGTTACGTGCTTTGGTATTGCTAGACGTGTAAGACATTTAATACTGTAACAGTAGCTACCTCAAAGCTGAATTAATTTCTTTTGTGAAATCAGTGCCTTTTCTTAGGCCCACAAAGACAGTATTAGAGATGCTCAGACAGACCTGAATTTTCCACTGCTGGCTTACAACATGGGCCACAATATATAGCAGAAGAAGGATCCTCAAGGAGTAAGAGGGGACCTGCGTTTAGATGTAGTTGGTGGCTCTATCATAGAACACTTTAGGTTGGAAGGGACCTTCAAAGGTCATATAGTCCAACCCCCCTTTCAAAGAGCAAGACAAGATTGCCCAGAACCACATCCCGCCTGGCTTTGAATGTCTCCAGGAATGGCACATCTACCACCTCTCTGGGCAATCTGTGTTAGTATTTTAGCACCTTCATTGAAAAAAAATTTTCTTTCCTCTCATCCAACCTATTCAGGACAAGTATTTTGAACTGTGCAATGCTAAATAAGAAGCTGTGCTGCATAGTGATGTATATTGTGGCTTAGAAATTAAAAATAGTGGAAGCTGCAGCAGTATTGATTTAGGTACTTTGAACAAAGGAAAACAGCCAGCATAGTCTAGGACATTTGGCTATCAAGAATGCAGGTTGGAGAGGATATGCAATGGAGGACCTTAGGCAGACTTGCAACTTTCTTTAACAGCAGTGTGGAGGCCAGGCAGGCTACTCTGGGACCTAGCTGGCAATGGATGGTGGTTGTCAGACAAACTGGTAACCACTAGTGATTCTTACTTTTGCATACAGAGGTCTGAATAATATATTTGCAGCTCTCTTCACTCCCTTTGCTCATAGCCAATTCAAGAGTAAAGGAAAGAATTTACAGCATATAAGAGAAATGCAAAGACAACATTGTGATATATTATTTTAATTTGCCCAGGAGTTATAGCCCTCTTTTATTCAGACAAAAGCTTGGAACAAATAAAATTTACTCTCTCTTATTGTATCTGGAAAGGAAAAGGTCTTCTCTCTTGAAACAGAACTGGAATGAGAATCAAGAGCTCTCCTTTTTATCTGAAATTTGAATATTGAGACAGTCTGAATTTAAGCATTTTAATTGAGGGATATTGATAGCTTACTTGGCTTTGAGTGCCATTTCTGTGTTTGAAACTCTGAGCTCAATCTGTTTATCCCCCATAGAAAAACAAATGGGGTGTCCTGCTCCTCCATTCACTTCAGTTAAAGTGCCTCCCAAAAAACTTGTGGGAAGATTGTGGCAAGCTTGAAGGGTCACTGAAAGGCAGTGATGAATACCCATCACACTCAATGGCTTTACATAGAAACTTGCAGAATTAGTCCTATAGTTGACTTTAATGAAAGTAGAACCAGTTCCTCCAGGATGTAGCTGTTGACTGTCAGCAGGCTTAGCATTAGTAGAAACCTTGGCAATGCTTTACTCCAGTTATGAGTGCAAAGCCTCCCTTTTTATGCTTGGACTGTCTCAAATGGAGAGTAAGAGAGAATGAATGACACATAGCTGATACACAGCATTAAGACATAGTGAACATGTATCAAGGCAAAGAGGAAGGAAACTCTCAGAGCCTGAAAAACTCTTCCAGTTCTGAAAAACATTAGGGTAGTGAGGATAGCAAGTCCCAGCAGTGGTTTTTAGCTGGCTGTTGAGTTCATGTTTCAGTGTGGTTGTCCTTCTGGGGCTCTGTGTCTCTACCACAACTGCCGAGTCTCAGCCACCCTGTAATTCTCCTGCAGGTCAGATCTCATGCATGCCATGGGGTGCTGGGTACTTTCATCAGTGGCTTTCCAGAGCCTGCCAGTTCCATTGTGGGTATTTATCACAGTGCTGCTGCAGGCAGCATGCACCATGTTAGCTTTGGCTTTGCTTGTGTCTTGGGTACGAAATACAGTCGTCATGTCTAGGAGGTCTGCTTGCATTTCTCTCATGGCCTTTTGAGCTGTGGCACTTTTGCCAGAGTCCTTTCCTTTGACTCAGCCTCAAGTCAAGCTTTAGTCAGCCTTTTGCCCTTCTGCTCTAGCAGTTCCCTGAAAGCATCTATGTTGTGGCATATCTTACTATGGTGAGGCTGAGTATGTGTCTTTGGCAAGCATAGTCATATCTAAGAACTGTGCATAGATTCATGAAGAAACCCAGATACATGTGTCTAAGAGCAGCTGTATAAACTTGTTACGTTGATGTCTGTAGGGCTATTGATAATCAAGCAGAAAGCGCATCTAGCCAAGGATGCCTCAACACAGTAGAGACAGAAATATCAAAGCAACTTAGTACAGAGTGAGTTACTAAGAAAAGCAGTGGCAGCAGAGCAGCTTGGACCACATAAACTCTGTAGGGAATGGGCTTCCCACACAATGGATTCATGTCTGCTATAAGGAGGGATGCTTAATGTAGCCTGATGTACACTCAGGCTTAGTGTAGCCTGATGTAGCCTCACGTTGAACACCAGTGTGATGTACGCACCAGCTATGTTAATTCAAGCTAACCACAGTTAAAGTGTTTCAACAACCCAATGTAGACATGGCCTAAAGAAGTGTAATAAAATTCCCTTCTTTTCCAGCCCATTTGGGGTTGTGTTGGCAGGTAATATAATCCTGGAGGTGGAAAAATTACTGTATTACCAACAGAAATTGGGAGGGGAAATCAATTGACAATATTGCTAGCACTTCTACTGCAGAATCACCAATTACTACACAATTCTCTGATTCTGGAAAAATCAAAACACAAGGCCTCAATCCCAAGAATATGCCATCCCTAAGAGTAAAGAATTTCTTTTTATTAACATGTGAGACTTTTTCACATCATCTGTTTTGCAAAGGGTTATTCAGACCTACAGAGTGAAGCCTGTGTCCCTTGTTTCTCACTATATACCTTCTTTTCCAACATATTTCAGCACTATCTACATTTGGGGAAAATAACAATATATTTCAGCACTATGTATTTATAGGTTCACTTCTAAGTGGAACTTTAGTAACTTATTTTATGGTATCAGTTTCACAAAGCCTTCTGCAGGATTGCATTTTTAATTACTTGTGCAGTTTCCTGTTGTTTGATATCAGGGCTGCTTGTCATTATAATGAACCAATTAAATGATTGCTATTAATGTTTATACAGTGCAAGGGGAAAAACATTTCTCATCCTGGGCCATAAGAGTACTAGGGATGTAGATTGTTCTCGTGTGACAGCTGAAGACTCCCTGTCTTGCCAAGATGGAGCAAACACATTCTCCTCTACTCCAAACAGTAAGGGGAATCACTAGTTTTTGGTAACCTTACAGGGTGTATACTCTCCTCACTAAGAACTCCCAGATAGTTGTGAATATCATTAAAATGAAGATTTTGGCCTAGGACAAATAATACATGTCCTACAGACTTGTGATTTATCATTGCTAGGCAAACACTTAGTTTCACACTTTAATCTTAAAATGAGGGTACCACAGTTGATACTTTCACGTGAATGTAATAACCATGTCTTACCTGTATAATCTTCCATGTTATCAACCAACTATGTCTAGCAGACTCCAGTGTTTGTTCATAAATTTTCATTTTATCAAGTTCAGTTATCTTTGAAAGCCTGCACACTAGGAAGTCAAGGAGAATACCTGCTCTGACATGGCTCCCGAAGCATTGATCTACCTCAGTGCATTGAGTTATCCATGCCAAAAAGGCTCTGGTCTAATGCACCTCTAATGCAACTTCTGTGAAAATGGAGCCAGAGAACAGTCTCTCATAAAGATACACAAAATGTTGACATTGGACGTGTAGCATGTAAGTTCCAGTAGCTTTCTTTAGAGGCTTGAAATCCTAGTCCAGCAGAATAGTTCACTGTCCTTTCAAAAAACTAAGGGCAATTTGGACCATGCAACTGGTCATTTAAATGAAATTTAACTTTGGTTTCTTAAAAGTGAGATTTTTAAATCAAGGAAGAGGAGGAAAGGAGCAAAGAACAACCACAGTCACCTGAAGTGGTATGTATGGACTGCCATTCCTACAAAGTTAAAGTGCATGCTGGGGTCAGATATGAGGGCACGGGTTTTTTTCAGCTGTACAGTAGGAAATTACAAGCCTTTCTGTATATGTGACAAGAACCAACTGTTGCTTCAGTCAGGAAATACTGTAAAAATTAGCATCATAATAATAATCCCAACACAAACCCAAAAATTGAGCTGATGGCTGTCTAGCAGTTACACCACTTCCATTGATTCATCGCTATAAAACTTTCTGTGATCACATAAGCTCATCTGCTGTTCACATTTGCCACCTGAAGTGTTTCTTATTAAGTGGTTTCCATGATTTAAAAAAAAAAACAAACAGTCATTGAATTGATTTCTTAAAAGTCTGGGGAAAAAAACCATTGATAGTTACAGTATTTGAGGTTACTTACCTGGGGCTTGCTTCCTTTCAAATGGTATAAAGTTAGTACCCTCTAAGTATGTGCATAAATAATGCAGCTGGTGAACTTAGGCTAAACTCCTTTCTTCCTTATTTATATTTGCTATTCACTGTCAGATTCATATAAGAAGCAGGTCCTCTAGGCTAGAAGAGAGACAAAAGGAAATGATTGAAACAATTAACAAGCACCCCAAAGCAAGAGGACAAGAGTCCTGCCAGGTTCAAAGAATTGATGGAGAGGAATCGTAGAATCGTAGAATCAATCATAGAATCGTTAGGGTTGGAAAGGACCTTAAGATCATCTAGTTCTAACCCCTCTGCCATGGGCAGGGACACCTCACACTAAACCTTGCCACCCAAGGCTTCATCCAACCTGGCCTTGAACACCACCTGGGATGGAGCATTCACAACCTCCCTGGGCAACCTATTCCAGTGCCTCACCACCCTAACAGGAAAGAATTTCTTCCTTATATCCAGTATAAACTTCCCCTGTTTAAGTTTTAACCCATTACCCCTTGTCCTGTCACTACAGTCCCTAATGATGGATAAGCCTTAATCCTTTGTATGCTGTCCTTTAGACTCTGCACTAAGCACAATGTGGTAATACATCCTGACATAGTAAACACAGTAGTGTCTATAATATGGGGAAAATCAACTTCTGCCAATGGTCTGTGTTAGTTAAAGGGAGAAGTTGCTTCAAGCTGCCGTATGACCTTTCCCTTGGCTCTTTGGGACAGTAGTGAACTGTTTTAGTTTTGGGTATTATTACAAAAATCGGGAACTCCCAGTATGAATCCTGAGGTAGGAGCAGTCTGCTAGAAGTTGGAAGCAGTTGGTGGCGCTTCAGTACAACTTAATTACAGGTGTGGGAGAAATAAGGTTGATGGAAAATATAAGCCAAATTATGGATATATTTTATTTTATACTGTGCAAGTTGTACGCCACTTGTATTACAGAATTAAGTGGGTGTATGTAAGTCTACTGATGATTGAGGCCTTACCTCCGTCCTAAAGCTTAGCTGTAGTACAGTTTTTTTGCACGTTTACCTGTATGCTAAAATAAATTAGATAAGGAAGTTCATCAGGCAGTATTTATAGATTATTCTCCTGAAGTTCACCATCAGCATGGCATTGAGTCTGACCCCTCAGAGCTTTCTTGCTGGTTTTTAAATTCATTTCTGTATTTTCACATTCAGACCATCCGGTCTTAGTGATTCACTGGTTTAGCAATTCTGCAGGTTGCTCTTGAATCCTTTTTATAAGACTATCCACCAGGAAGAAGCATCCAAGCAAAATTGCAGTTGGAGGCAGTTTCCCACGTGAAACAGTCAACCTGCAGATTAGCTGCACTCACCTGGTACACTGCAGCTTACTGTTCACATTAGATGTTCTCTGTGATAAAGGATATTGCCTTCAGGAAAGAGACATTTCTAGCCAGAGTAACTTAGGCGCCCTTGCATCTGAATTGCCAGAGCCACAGGTGCCAGCTAGTTATGTCAAAAGAGAAAGCAGTGTACTTCTGTGATTTGGATGCTCAGCTTGGCCCTGTATCACTTCTCTGTTACCCAGGGGAAAGTTAAACCAGCTGGGCTGCAAAATTCTGGACCTGCCATGCTTACTAAGGAGCTTCACCCCAGGAGATTGTTGTTCCTAGCTAGGTGATATATGAATAACATCAGGATTTTACTGCCTGCTGTATTCACAGGACCTTAAGTAGTGCACAGTTTTAAAGAAAGGTTATGACTTGCAGCCAAAGAAATGATGTGAACCTATTCTTACTTTTATGTAGGTGATCAAATTTTAAAATAGGTACATTCAGGCTGACTGCAGCAGCTAAATTTTTTCTTGCTTGATAAATGTGTGTGGCTTTGAAATGAGATCTCTGAATTTCAATGTCAAAGGGTGCTTGCTGTTTAGTTTAATTGTTCCTTCTGATCAGCAGAGTAATGGGAGAACTAAGGGCTGATTTGGTTTTGTCTTTTTTGTGGGGTGTTTTTTGGTTTTTTCCTCCACTCATCTAAAGATGTTCTGGTTGAAGTTCAGGTGAAGACTTTTTTCCTTGACTTACTGGGAGCTGTACATGAATAATTGCTGTCACTTGTCCTGTTTGCTGATGAACAGCAAGAAGGCAGAATAAGCAATTTTCAGAGTTGTCTGCTTCCTGTTTCAACTCAACAAGATGGAAGCTTGTTTCCCTGCAGACTGAGCATTTGCACTTGAAAGTGAAACAGGCCAGAAGCTTTGAACCCATATTACCAAAATTTTACTCTGTTTCACAGCTGCAGGGTTGAATGTAGCTGTGGGTGATCTGATTTTAGCTACATTTACATAGTCACTCCTTCACAGCTCATCCGCTGAAATCAACAGACTTTACTATAATTTAAATTCAAATCAGTGCTAAAGAGATCAGACTCGGGCACTGTGATTTCTACATACCTCTACAGAGTCTGTGTCTGAGCCCTTTTTTGCACAGACTTTCACCTCATAACTTGCTATAGGACCACATAAATGTAACTTAGTGAAAAGCTGGCACCATGTTTCCCGAAATTCAGTCTGTGCACTCGGTTTCTGGGTGGATAGGCACATATTCAAATTCCTTGTCTAAAAATTGCATGTAATTCATCAAGAAAATGGAAGACCTCTCTTTTTTCCTAGTGGTGTTTATGATCCTCTGACCATTCTACATGGAATATGAGTTTCCCTTGATGTCAATACTGAAAAACTTTCCTTTCCCACACTAGTATGCACATTTTGCATCTTTTATAAAAAAAATAGCTAGATGTATTAGCACAAATGAAAAAAGCATTCTTTCTTTTTCTTTTTTTTTACTGGATTTGCTATGTTGGTTGATTCTTCATAGTATTTGATTCTCACTTAAGAGATGAAAACTGGATCACTCCAGTTGTACTGATGACCAAATACATTTGCATTTCCATGGCCCTATGGCTAACAAAAGTTTAGTTAAATATTTATTTATCAGGCTTTTATCATTAGAGTAACACATTTGTAGTGATTCTAACACAAAAAAAATGTTGCTCCATAAGGCAAAAAGAGCGTTGCACAGCTCTGCACAGTAAAACAAATACATTTATTTCAACCAGCATAATATGTATTTGGAAGCAGTTATTACGGTGTCACAAACAAACATTACTAAGCAGCTGATTACTTGCATATTATTATTTCCACAGATTAAATGAGAGTATACCCAGCATAATGTATTTGTTTCCCCTAATTTTACTAGGTGAATGCAAGGTACTAACAGAATTTTTGCACTGTGGGAAACCAAATAATTTTGCTTTTGTCTACCAACATACATTTTCCTCAACTGCTCTCCCTTTGTTGTTGTTGCAGGTGCAAAGTTGCACCTGCCTATTTCCCTGCCAAAGATTATGGTGTTTTGTTTTCCTCTAACTTGTTAGTGTGACAGCAGAGCCCTTTGCACTAAATGTTGCCCTTCTCGGTGGGGGCAAGAAGGGAATGTTCAGTGGCAGGATCTCCCTTTAAACCTGAGGAAAGCAGGCACTGCTGCTGGCTCCCCAGGCTGGCAGTCAACACACAAATCCAGGAACTGTTCCAGTGTGGTAAAGGTGCCCAGGCTGCTCTGGGTGGCAAAAAGCAACCCACAAGGAAAAGGGCCATCAGCAAGTGTAGTTAATCCAATGGGGACACAAATTTGTAAAAAGCGGTGATGTCCCACAAAGACAGATGCTGAAGTTTGCTGAAAGCAAACTAAAAAAAAAACCCAAAACAACAACAACAAAAAACCAACCAACCAAAAAAACAAAACAAAACTGAGATAGTCACATCCCCTGATGTGTATAGGATTGAAAAAAATAGACAAGCAAATTTGGTAGTCTGTGTCATGGGCAAAATAAGGTGGAACCAGGGCTTCACAGGATCTGATTGCACTTTCCTGCAGCATGTCTGCATTGTGGGTGCAGACAGTTTCACTAAGGAAAAAGTCTGTTTACACCTTGCTGATGCAAAGTGGTGCCATCTGCTGCGACCTTCCAGCTTATTAACAATAGGGAGCCCTTGCATTTCCTACAGAGTCCAGAAATTTTGCTAGATTTCACATTGAGGCATACAACCACAGTTTTTGGTGACTGGTCTCTGCAGCTTTCCAGCGGTTTGGGCACTGGCAGAAATCCAAATGTAGGCAAGGTTGTTCTGTGTGGCTTATAGAACTGATATATTGTAGAAGTGTTGGGATCATGTTTTGGCTATATGAGAAAAGATGCATATTTTCCAGTTGTATATTTCGCTCTTGAAACATTTTTGTCATATTTATAGCCCCACAAAACGAGAAGTTTGGAGACAGAAAGAAATGCTGCAGTTTTGTTGTTTTGACTCTTTAAGCTGCATGCAGTCTGTTTCTGTGGTCCTGGTTCAGTTACCTAGGAAACAGCTGTAGGATGGAATTTATTTACTCTGTCTGAATAAGTGTCTGAGATATATACAAGAGGATTATCTTGCTTGTATCTGTGAAAAATCAGTGAATGCTTATATTAGGCTAATATCGGGTATCTTCAACTATGCGACGGTAATTACTGGCACAATTTAAACAGTTAACAAAAATCCTCTGCAGTTCCCAAAAAAAGAAGAGTGAAAGAAAAACTGCACGAATATATTATCAAGAATTTATGTTCTTAGGTCAGGGAGGGAAGCCACAGGAGACCACAGCTGTCTGAAGCAAGTGGGGACAGGAGTCCAACTGGCCTCTTCCACAGAAGATAGTGGTGTGCATCTGGAGCATGCTGCAAGCCAGGTGGAGGGCTGCCCACGGCTCACCAAAGCCAGATGTACAGAGAAGAACAGACATGGGGTCAGATCTCCTTTTCCAAATCACACCCCAGTAGCCAAGATAGTGAGTTTGTAAACTTGGTCAGCCCTGTCTCTGGGAGCCCCTGTAAAACACCAGCTCTTGCAGGAGATGTTCAGGCAGAAATCTGTGTTCTTGCATTCTGACTTTATCTGTTAGTAGCACAGGGTAATGACCCACTCATGGGCTGATGTGCAGGCAGCTGCCCATCTTTCACCTTTGCCCGTGAATCCTTAACACCCAGCATTTTGTCATGCCACATGAAAAGCCTGTGTTTCCAGGCTAGGAGACACTGATTCCTTCTGCTCCCAGTGGGACCCATCGCCTTGTTGGCCCCTTGCCCTTATCTGTTTAATTTATTTTTTTTGACAAGAACACAATGTTTTCCCAGAGTGGCTATCCCAACATGCCCTGCAAACCTGAGGAAGGGTGAGAAGATCACCAGCCTGTTCCTCATCCCCATCCTTTCTTGCTTTCCCAAAACTCCCAACGACAATCTCCGTGTGGATAATCTCCACCCAATCTCCGTGTGGATAATCTCCACCCTCAGCATTACACAACAGTACTCATGTGCAGTGTGTGTCCAGCCTGACATGCTGATGTAGGTTTCACGATTCATACTACATAGAAAAGCAAAATGGTAGACAGGTTACAGCTGAGGCTTTGCACAGATTTTTTTAAATGGCCATTCAGGCCTTGTTGGTAACCCAGGAAGGGCTCTTGAAGCACTTCTTCTAAGTGTGTTTGTAGCAGAGATATCCACATGTGGGCTCAGAATAATGCCACTAAGTGAAGTTTTTCACTTCTGTTTCCCATTGCAATCACTGTAATTGGTATGAAGGCAGAGCGTTTGTGTCTACTTTTAGAAGCTGGGGTAGCTATGGCTGCACTGGACACCAGCAATTTCTAAATCAGGGTAGTCTCGGCTGGATTTGGGACTCTTGAGTCCCTGGGGCTGAAGCTACATCTTCCACTTCAGAGCCTTGGCAGGCCTGCTGTCATTGTACTCTGTAATCAGCTGCAAGTACTGGGCCTGCAGAAGAGGTCAGGTTTTTGGCTGCATTACTTTAGCCAGCATGTTGAGAAAAAAGTCTGGTATTTCAGTAGGGTTCAGCTAGACATCACAGTGAAATTTTGTATAAATAGAAATATTTTCAAAGTCATTTAGCAATTTGAATAGTATATAAGCCTTTGGTGACTACCCACTCTAAACTCTGCCACAGGGTGTACCAGATGCACTGTTACTCTAAGATCACCCCAGCTGTGTTTCAGAGTGGTGACTTTTATCCTCCTCTCATAAGCTGCGCTGTGATGCTGCTACTGCTAAGTGCAAAGAAGACTGTTTGCTCCACTCTGATTTATGTACTGTGTAGTTCTGATTTTTTAATAGGATAAAGCAAGAAGGAAGTAAAGGCAAAATGTGGCCATTCATAGAATTTACTGTGTGTGTATCTTTATTGTAGTGCTTTGGTATTTCATCCAAAGTTCATAAAGTGCTTTATGAAGATAGTAAAATTATGAGCCATATTTTATGGGTGGTAAAGCTAATTCTGGCTAGGAGAATTTCTCAGTGTTGCACAGACTCAAGAGCAGGAAGAGATCCCCAGGTTTTTTAACTCTACATTCTCTCTTTTAATTAGTATATTATTTATTTTAATTAACATGGGCTTTTCTTGATACTACATTAGCATAAAGCAATCCAAACAACTCTTAGAAATCATTTTAGAAGCAGAGGAAGCTGTTAAACTCATAGTGTGAGCATACAGGAAATTAAAGCATGTAAGAAGTTTATGAATTTAACAGATGGCACTCTCTCAGCTCTTCGTACATATGATGATATGAATTTTTTAGGATCTTTATTTGAGAGGAATTCATTACACCACTAGTGTGGAGTATTCTTACGAAAATCTTGGTTTTGCCTCTAGATGGCTCACCTGGAACTGCAATCGCAAA
Source organism: Pezoporus wallicus (assembly GCF_028554395.1). Classification (NCBI taxonomy): domain Eukaryota; kingdom Metazoa; phylum Chordata; class Aves; order Psittaciformes; family Psittacidae; genus Pezoporus; species Pezoporus wallicus. Next base: position 3,549,343 of record NW_026640059.1, read on the forward strand.
AATGTTATCCAAAAAGGAATTCCTACAGGATATTCTCATGCTATACTGGCTTGCTTTTCCAGCCGCAATGGAGAGTCTACCATGTAAATGTATTATATATGTGTAAAAAACATTCTGCCAAATTGTTTTGCCTTTTTTAGGAGCAAGACTAACAGATGGATTAGGGACAGACCAGACTTATGAGTAAACTAACTTCCTATCAGCCATTATCATGAGTCACATCCTAAAATATCTTAGAGAGGGCTGTCTTTCTGGTTATAATAAACACTTTCCAGGTGCAATCCTTGCCGTGGTGTAGGCGATCTGTTAGGTAGTGATCACGTTGTAATCTGTTTACTATATTTCAGTCCTGTAAATAAGAAATGGTGTTTTTCTTGGGGAATTAGGATGTAGATTACCGTGTGTAGTCCTAAAACTTCAAGTTATGTAAAAATAATCATGAATAATCTGTAGCAAGTAGAAAATACGAAAGCATTTTGGGAAAGAGCTAACAAGTTTTACTTCTCTTACTAAGCATATGGTTCATATAGATTTGTAAAAGTCTGATTTAAAGTATATATTTCTTATTATGTACATAATAACTCACAGAGAAATGAAAAAGGGCAGCTGGTGGCTGAGAACACAGTAGAGCCCACCCAGGTTCCATAAACAGAATTCAGAAAGGGCTGTGTGCTGAAGCTCACAAGTTTTGTGTTGTGAGTGTTTAGGGGAGTCCCATCATAGCCTGCAGATACTGTGAATTTGATTTAGAGAGCTCGGGAGACACAAACCAATACAAGCAACACAGAAATGAGCATCCTTTCCTTGGGGTTTTCACTGGAGTGTGAAAAAGCTTCTCAATATTTTCATTTCATAGACTATGCATTTGGGTTTGGGTTTTGGTTTTTTTTTAATGGTTTATTTAGGGTGAGATAAAAACCATCAGGAAAACTGCTTGCTTCACACCATTTTTGACTGTAATAGAGACTGTATTTATCCTTCATCTGACCAACAGGAGCAGCCCCCTTTATTTTCAGTGGCGCCCCACGCCATTCCCACTTGCGCATTCCACCTTTGTTCTGCGGGAGGAACTCCCCTTGACATCAATATGTTTTCCACACACCAGGTGAGTGCAGAGCCTGCAATTGACAGCTTCTGTGCTGCAGCTTGGGGAGAGTATTTCTCCAGATCGCTTCTTGCATTTTAATAGTCCTGAGAATGTAGAAATCTCTTTTCTGAAATGGAGGGAGTAAATAAAGGAATAAAGGAAGTGTCAGGTACTGAAATAAGGATTAAGCTAATTTTTTTTTTTTTAATTCTACTATTTAGTCACACCAGCATCTTAGAGGTACATTAAACATTAAGAATGTGGCCTCAGATTGCACAGATGAGATGGAAAGTTTTGCCAGTGAAAAACTGGGGCATACAAAGATGCCCAGACTTATAGTGAGCTGGGAACAAGACTGAAATATATTGAAGTGTCTCTCTTGCATCTCTGGTGCATGATTTTGGGGGGGAATTTTATTAATATCTAGTCAAACAAACAAAAAAATGAATTTGAAATTCAGTAGAACAATATTCCTCACCGAAACCTAGCTCTATCTCAGCCAAATTGATTATTTGTTGTAAGGTAGTACTAAAAAAGTCATCTCCAAAACTAAGTCTTAAGAAGTTGTGCCTGAATAGCTACTACAAATTTTGGTAGAAACAACATGAATTTCTCAGGGTGGTCCTCATGACTGTGTGCTTGTGTTGTACCTCCTGGTCAGAAATCTTCCTCTGCCTATGCAGAAATCTCACTTTCTCTTCTCAGATTCTGACTGCCAAGTTCCTCTACATGTTGACATTCACCTCAAAAAAAACTTCCTCAACAAAGGGACATTACATGGTTTTCCTCCCATGCACACATTTCAATCAGTCCATGATAGGAAAGACAGTAGATTTTTTTTTTGTACTTCCCAAATAAGATGCTCAGAAACACCACCCAGAAGGGGCTCTGCTGTTGTGTTTTGGGTTTTTTTCTTTTCTGGTGGCCATTCCACTAAGATGTGAACTTCAGAGCCTACTTAGTCTTTGTGGTCTCTTCTAGGTGCTCAAGTCTGTAAATTATAGTGAGACTGAAGTAGACTCTGACTAGAAGAGCAATATGTTTAGCAGAGGTCATTATCAGAAGAAATCCTATCTGTTCCCCCATTTTTCCAGCACACATTAAATCCGAAATCAATCCAACCCTGCTGCTCCTTGAAGAATTTGTCACAGGTCCAGCACTACTAGCAAACCCAGCTCAAGGAAAGACCAGAGCTACATTAACACAGAAACCAAGTATGTGGTGTTGGGTTGTTGTGTGGAAGGGAAGGTTCCTTTAGGTCAAGGGCAAAAGCGACAGCTGAGCAGAGATGTGGCTGCCTGCACTATCACTACTGTGCCCTTTGTATGTACATAAAACTTTGGTTTCCAGGGGTTCGCAGTCACAAACGTTCCTCTGACACCCAAACAAATAATCAGAAATAAATAACTTGTAAAGCTGTTGATAATAAAACCAGAGAATGGTCATTCATAGAAATATGCACTACATCACTCCTCCTGACTGCCTGGTGATTCATCACCATTTCCCTTCTCTTGCCTTTTATTCTTTTGATTATTTTTGCTCAGGGATCCCTTAAACACTTTCCACCTAATTTTAGATATGTTTTTGTTTGAAATGATAGATCTTGGAAAAAGCCCTTTTGAATAGGAGTGTTTCCTATAAGTAGGTCAGCAGCCTTTGCTGACAAGATACTTTGCTTTCTAAAGCACTTAATGCTGCTTCACAAAAAAGAAAGGAAGAAAAAAGAAAGATACCCATTTGTTGACCTTTGTCTGGTGCTGGGCAAAGCGTCTTTCTGACCAGCTCAAGAGACATTAAACCAGTGATGTATAGAACTATATTTATACTCTGAATAAATAGACTAAAAATATCCTTTCAAATAGGGTAAGCTGTAATTTTAAATTGTAGCACTTCTAAAGAGCTTTCACTGATATCAGACACTCCCAGGCTCCAAGCAGTATGGCACTGCATTTTAATCAAATAACTGTGAAACCACTGCCACAAAATTACAACCAAAATGTTTGTGTAATGTTATGTAGCTACGGAAACAAACTTGGGCTGCTAGAATTACCTTATTAACTAGTTCACAGCAATGGGTTCATTGCTGGGTTTTGGCAGAGTTGTCTGTTAGGCTGTGCAATTTCTCCCCTCACCCTAAAGAGGAGTAAACTCCACGTAGATTCAAGACTGGGCAGGCACAAAGTGATATTGGGGCCTTATCAAATTTAGATTGGTTAAGGACAGAGCAAGTTCTTACTTTACTAATAACAGCTGGGAATGGTAAATCAACAGTTCTTGAATGCATGCAAATGCCACATGGTGTTTATAGTGGTATTTCCCAATTATTTTATTGTATAAACTTTGTTTTCAGACACACTTCATTTCAGTTCTAGCTATTCCGGGTGTTAGTAAAGATGCAACTTTTTGGTCACTATGTATTGTGCACAACAGAAAGCATGACACTGAAGTTACTAGACTTTTAAAAAATATATATTTACATTAAAAATCTATTTAGAGAGCCTTACTAGTATCCTTCCCTACTAAGCTCCATTCAGGCTTTGTCAGGAACTACTGATATCTAGGAGTGATCTGGGATCAGGAGGTCTCTCCACACTTCTCCTTCTCCTCCACCCCCTCAAATTTTTGGTGACAAAACACCAAAAATATTTGTGTGGACTGCACTCTCCTGCCTTACAGTCTCCCTAAAACAGGACAGTTTAGTACAGAGTATTCATTTGCTCTGTGGAAAAAAAACAGCAAATATTAAATGCTATTAATTTTCTGCTGGGGATAACCCAGGGCTGCATATTAGATTTTTATGTATCAATAAGCAGTTATCAAAACATAAATATTCTATAATTCATGCTGGAGACAAGTTTCAATATTATTATTTTTTTCTCTTTTTCAAACATAAAATGTCATCAGTATCTATTGAAATCTTCCTGTATGGAGGTGAAAGGCAGAAGAAAATTGCATGTTAGTGAGAGAATGATTTTGCTGTGTTTATTTAATGAATCTGTATTTGGGATGAAAAATATCCAGGTTCTAGAGTGGTGGCTGTGCTCCCATGGGCACGCAGGGAGGGACAGCAAGGTCCCAGCTCTGCCTGGCTGGCTCCCAGCAGGGCTTGTCTTGACCCACAGCTGGAAGGACCTGGCAGCTTTAAATGATCAGGGGCTGCTTCTTGTTACTAAGCTTCCAAGAGGAGCACCAAGCATGGGTAACCTTCTGGTCACAGAACAAGCTATGAAACACAAAGCACAATCCTCAGGTTTATTTTTGATCTTCTGTTTACATTGTCTTTTGGAGGCTGTCTCTTACTTGCACAGGTCATGGACGTAGCTGATTGAACTCTCTTTATGACCAACTCGCTTTGTGATACAGCCTAAGTCATCTGCTCTCAGCAGACAGAGGTAGTAACATGCAGACTTGTTATCAGAGACAGTTATTCAGGTAAATGAGGTACCTGAGGGTCAGCATGCTCCACTCATCACTCCTGTCTTCAGAGGTCTGTGTTCATGTCATCTCTTCTCTGTAGCCTTAAGAAAATGTCACAGAAAAAGTGCTTGGTTATACTATATTTCCTGTCTGAAGAGAGTAGGGTGTAGTACAGAAACTTTGTCTCTCTCGCAGCAGCACGAACAGCAAACATCAGAGAAAGCCTCTGGAAAGCAGGGCACAGCTGGGGAGCTCTGTGGAAAGCAAGCTCCTGTAGAAGCTCTGCAGATGGAAAGGCATGAGAAACCTTTTGCATAGCATCACAAAGTGATTCCTACAAACTATTAGATGCAGCCCTAACAATTGCACTATGAACTCACATTGTGGTTATTGGACAGATACTGTGGTACTAGTTCCTTTACACCTGCCAATTCTGCCATGGAAGGCAGACTTAGGAAGAAGTATGAGTGAATCCAACACAGGCTATCAAGGCAAGCCTGGTCTGGGATAGGGGCTCATGACATGCAGTCCATGCCCAGCTCTTGGCCCACTTAGCCAGGCCAGAGACCTGTCATGAAGTTGGGTGTACTGCAAGGATGTTGCCATCTGTCCACAGACAGCTGGGAACCACATAGTGACAGCTGAAAGCACAAGTCAAGGCAGCAACTTCAACAAGACCTAAGATGATCATTGCCTAGCAAGGTATCTCCATACTCTCCTTTCTAAATCTGTTTTTCTCATTTCTGCCAGCAGTAAGAATTAACCACAGTTAAATCTGGAAAAAAACTAAATGTTAGCTCTCGGGAGGGAGTCAGTAAAGCACAAAATGCACATTGCTCTGAATCCAGTATAAGGGCTTTCACCAGAGAGCACTGTGCTGAGAGCTTTACTGATACCAAAGTCCAGCAGTGCTGATAAAGGCCCATCAGCTTCAGCATACTTTGAACATGAATGTGTTCTAAATATAAATGTTTGTCTCCTTCATTTTAGACATGGAAATCCAAGAAGTGGGTCACAATACAGAAAGAGTATGAGAAAAAGGAGTTGTTCATGATAGAAAGGACTTGTGTTTAAGGTCTTCATAATCTAGTATTGACCAGTCATAAAACTACACAAAAATGTATAAGACTGCCAAATTTGTATGGAAAACATGAACACTTAGACATTAATGTGACTGTTTTGCAAAACTGAAGTTAAGCATTAATGCCAAATCAAAGCGTTCAAATTCTGAGTCAGGTTTCCAAAAACTAGGAGGTTGGCTTACATTCTTCTTTCTCTATTTCTTTCTTTTCTTTTTCATTTCTTTGTTAACATAAAGATTGTAGAGGTTCTTGTCTTCTGATTATGAAGTCTAAAATTCAGATTTGCAAGCTTTCTCTGCAGCCACGAGAACCAGAAGCTTACCTTTTCAAATGTGTAATCCGAGATTCTCATAATAAATCCAGGATTTTAGACCTTAAAGAAAACATGAAATATTGTCAGGTTTATGATAAAATCACAGGAGCTGGCAGTGCTGTGTAAGCCTGTGTTTTCTCAGCTTTCATATGAACACGAATTACAGGATATTCCTAAGGTTTTCCTGGAAAGGAGATCTGTGCCAGGAGTATGCTGTGCCATTTACAATGGTAATACTCAGACTGGTTGTTAGCTTCAAATTTGGTTGTTTGTCTCAAATAAAATACTTTGATTTTTTTTTTTTGGAAGATTTGAACATCCACAATTGCCATTGACTTTAGACAGGGTTTTGATCATTGGTGCCACTAAAAATCACACTCAGACCAACTTTTTGTTTTAATAACAACTTTAGAATAACTGTACTGAACCAGACCAAAAGTTTTTAGCCCATTTTGTGTTTCTGACAGCAGTCAATAACCTTACTGAGACCGAGCAGTGCAGACACACTTCACAGATGCATTCTTCCAGCCTCAAGAAACAAGCAGATCAGGAGCTTCCTGAGCCACAAGTATCACCAAGGCATTTTACAGCCCCTAATGGATTGTTCTTATACCAGAATTCTTGTAAACCTCAAGTGTCTTGTATTACACACTGGGACTGAGTAGGCAAAAAGATGACCTGTCTTTATCACAGAAGGCATGTCAAGATTCACAGGTTCCTCTGTTAACTCTCCTGGAGCTGTGTGGTGGAGATCACATAAGCAGATACTAATTTTTCACGCATGGGTTGGGTCCCCTGTAGACCAGAAGATGATTAGAGTTGTGACATCTTCTGCACGGTTTTTAAAATCACATCTGTATCTTCAGCAGTCACACTGATCTTTCTTCCCACGTGTGCTCTCTATTATACTGGCATCTCAAAATGCTTACCAGATGCAATCGCAGTATGTACCAAGAAAGAAAAGAATTACCTAGCAAATTCGGAAGAGAAACAAATTCAATTCTCTCTTGGACTTACCCACCCCAGAATTCTGAAAGCAGGTGTCATAAAGTAGAGCTAGGTCACTTTTTTCTTCCGAAGAGTTGAGTTGTTGGTGTTGTCATCTATTTCACCCATTAGAAAAACTCAGAAATTTGAGATAAGCAGCAGCTACCTCTCCCTAGAACTGTTTGCATATCGTTTGCCAGTTTGATGAACCTTTTTCTCAAGAGTCTCTGTGAATATCCACCATTTCTGTGAGAAACTTGACTTCCAGTTTTCATCAGTGTCTGTGAACATAAGGGAGGGTCCTGAGTATTTAAGAGTCTGGTAGCATTTTATTCATGACGGAAGGTAAGGGTGTGTAATATAGACACATCATAACTCCTAATGTAGTCACTCTGGGGTATTTGATCATGTTATTCCCAGTGTGCCTTTATCACTTTGTTGTAGAGGTTGGACTTCTTTTATGTGGAGGTGACAGAAATGGTTGTGTGCCATGAAAGCTGGATTGCTTAGGACTAGACCCCAGGGAGGTCATGAATTTGCATGATAAAGATGCAAACTTGCAGCTTCTTTTGGCATTTCTTTACAGTAGGATTGCTCTTTCTCTTCCTAGGTTGTTGAAACTACAAAGTTAGCTAAGCTATCACCCTCCCTTTACATCTGCCACACGATGGTTATCTCCCTTGAAAGATTTGTATAAAGAAAATCATCAAATGACATTACGCATAAATACTTTTTGTTCTGGGCTTCAGGAAACATCCTGCAGCTTCTTTCTGAGACCGATCTATTTTTAGTATCATGTGCCGTTTTCAGCAGCCACCACCACCACACTTCACCTAGCAAAATGTAATTACCTAATCTGTGAGTCCTGTATAGGATAGCAATCAGACACTGTGAAGACACTGTCATTTCTTGTATTGCACAGTTTCCAAGTTTCAAGTACAAACAGAAAATATCACCAGAGAAGATGTGTGTCTAGTGTCCCAGCTATCTACATAGGTTACACGAGATTATTTTGGATTCTCTCTTGCATTTATGCACCCATGCTACCTCCTTTGGAGTGAAACATTAATCTTGGCTGTGATTCTTAGCCTCAAATTATAGAGTTTATATTCTTAAAATCTGGAAAGCACATTGAATGTATGGTTACAGGCAAGCTGCTGGTTGTTAATTCCAAGTAAACCTACACCAGAGAGCACCCCTGTGGGTCAGTATCTATGATTCATACCCACAAGTCCTGGATTGCATTGCTGAACAGCTGTAAATTGGAAGTTGTTTAAACTGTTCATGACATCTGAGGTAAAATGTTCAGCCCAAGAGGCATGGAATGGGGGAACCTTCGTTATTCTCTCATGGATGAGGTACAGTACTACATAGTGATGTACATCAGCTTTGAGGACTTGTAGTGATTCTGGAGTTCATGGTTTATTAAGGTTTGCCAAAGAAAATGCCTCAGGTGTTGTTTATCTGCTGTAAATTATTTCAAATGCTTCTACTACTGTTGTATTAATGTTTAATGTAATACTTTTATATAAATATTACACTTATTACTGGTAGCTTAAATAGAAAAAATACATTCAAAAATTCTGTAACTCTTACAAAGGTAGATTTCTTTCAGGAATCTATTTAATTGTTTAAAGTGTTAGCTATAGGTATATTCAAGTATGACTTAGATGTTTCTAGACGGATAACAAAGATTTAGTATCAAAGTCTGCTACTAAAATTATGCTATGCAGTGGCCAGTAACAAATTTTTATAACATTTGTTCCTCCCCAACAGGCCTCTGTGAAAAAAAGAAACAAAACACAGCGGAAGAAATACCCAGTTCCAGTGGTTTCACAGAAAAAGTGAAATAAACAACAACAGAAGAACATTGAATAATTTATTAAAAATAAAATTGAATTTTCAGTTCCTGCAGTTTCCAGGAGATAAGATAGAAAATGGTATCATTCTCAAAAGAAAAAGAAGCTGATGTCTATTAGCAACCAGCTTTTTTCTTTCAATATTGACTCCAACCTTTAGGCACAGATCCTCTAAACACTTACTGTGATTTTAACTTCAAGCATAAAACCTGTCACAAAATCTCTCTAATGGGATTATTCACATGCTTACAGTTAGGAACACAAATATATCTCCAGGCCCAGGCACCTTCTGAAAAAGAGAATTCTAGGTCTTAAATCAAGATTATATTTCCTCTTGTACAGCTGAGGTAATTAGTGCTAGACTGCTGTTCTGGGGAAGCCATTCGAGTTTTTTCCAGCATCATTCAAATTTGCTTGTTCTGTAGTCCTTCGTGAATATTGCTGTGTGATAAGACTGGTGCACATGAATGTCAGTAAGAAAAAGGCATGGCCATAAAAATTAGCTTTGGTGGTAGCTCTGTACTGCACAAAAAGCACATCCATCTCAGTGCATAAGAAATCAGTAACTTAGACATTGTCCAAAAGCATTTCTAAATACTATTTTGAGTTTGTGTCTATTAGGTGGTTAATAGTCTGAGAGGTGTAAATCAGCACAAATGTCACTTCCAGCGAGAAATACTTAGACAGTTCCTTGGTCATGACTGCTTTGATGCTACCCACTAGTGAGTTGCAACCATTGACAAGTTAAAAACAGGCTGAATTAAAAAGGGAAACTTTACTTTTCATGTGAGAGCCAGTCATTTGGGAAGTTTGGGAGCAATATAGATATTGGGGTTCCAACGACAACATCCCAAAGCTTAGTTTTAAGGTCTCCAGGCACCATCGTACATGAAGAGGTTCTTAACATTTCCACAGTTCCTGAGTTTCTGCACACTGTGTAGTGTCTTCCAGCACAATTCCTGCTTTTGAAGGGCAAAAAGTTAAGATACCTTAGCAGCTAATGTTGTCAATAAAAACCAGGCACAATCTTCCCTCATGGGTGAGAGGAACTCACAGTACTGTCTGTTGGCTTACCTTTTATGTTAAGTTGCAAAAGTTAGAAAGTTACAGAGTGACAGTGACATCAGGACACCAGTATGATCTAAGGAATATTTTTGTCAGTCACAGCTTGCTGTGAGAAATCACCATCAAAGAAGGGAAAGCAGAAATTGCCACCGCTTTTTAGTGGAGAGCACTGGCCTGTAAACTTGTACATGAAAGGCATCTATATTGCTTCCTTGTGGTTGTGCAAAGCAGACTCCTGCCTGGCAACCTGCATCCTGTCGGAGATGCCTCCACTCCCATGCTTGCTGTGGGGAGCCTGGTTGTCAGGCATAGGGTCTAGTTCCTTTGGGGTGGAGGGAACCTGAAGAGCTCTTTGGTGATGGTGTCCACATATTTTGCTGAGGCCCTTTACATATACGTGGTTTCTTTGTTTTGGTTTTTTTTTATTATTATTATTTCCTTGTTCTTACATGCCTTAAGCACATTAAAAAATGTGTGTTCCGGGAAAAAATTCTACAGGACTGAAAGAGCTCTCATTATATTGGAGCCAGAATGAAATTTCTTAGCTCTTGCCCATTTCAAATGGGTCAAAGGTCTCTGAGTATTTTACTTTCAGTCATAGCAATACAAATGTTATTTCTCAGATCATTAATCTAACCAGAATAGTAGTTTTGATCACTTTTTGCCATTTATCACATAACATTTGATTGTTCATTACCTGTAACTGCATTTGGGACAAAAACATTATTGCACATATTATACACACCCACTGGGATTTGACACAACATGTACAGAATAATATTTAATATTCTATAATGGGACTAGTCAGTCTGTTTAAGAAAGAACAGAGAACAACAAACTGAGTGGATATTTTCCTATTGATTCCGTGGAAGTTTCTATTTAAGCACTAGATTTCCCTCCTTTGGTATTTCTTCTAAATTATTCTCCAAATCAAAAGCTTCATTACTCTGATAAGTGTGTTTTTCCACCTGAGGAAGATTTTTCCTCTTTCAGTCTGTGTTTTATGTGGTTGTTTGTCATGGAGACCTACACAATGACTTTAATCAATACAAAGTACCCTCTAGGAAATGAGAGACCACAAGGAGGTGCAGCATTATTAAACTGAATTACGGACAAGCGGTAAAGGAGACAAATAAGTATTTTGCTATTATAAAGCTTCACTTTTTATAGCTATGATGATTGAAAATGTTTACAAAGTATGCATGGTAGAGTAGTGGCAGAGAAAGAAGGCTGAGGAAAGTCCTAGTGCTCTGAATGGCAACAAACTTCTGCTGCACATTGAAAAATGGGTTGGAAGCCGAAAACCAGAGCTGCTGTCCTAGTGTGTCTAGAAAGCCACTCGCAGACAGCTGGCTTGCAGGGATCCCCTGACAAGCAGCCCCTGCTTGGGGTTGAGGAGGAAGCAGCCATTCAAACACTGAGCAAGGAATGCAGTTCCCCTCTGGTGTGAAGATGTTAGGGTAAACTCACAGAGAAATTGAATGTTGGTCACTAAGGAGAAGTGCACAGGTCCCCAGGGACACCTTACAGATAGATAAGTAACTTCTACTTTAAATACACAATTGCTTCCTATCTATTTATTTTTAAAGAGCTCTTACTTAGCTATTGAATATTAATAGCTGTGATGATTTCTATTGAAGTAATTTGAAAAAGTCATCAACCTTTCTGTAAGAAGTTGCTTGTCTGATTCCCAACATCCTCCTAATCAAGTTTTCCTTTCCTGTTACTTAAAAAATCTGGATAAATCATGAAGTTCATCCAAAATTCCCATGACAGAGCACACATGTATCATCCTTCCTCATCTGTCTGTCTTTCTGCCAGGATTGTATATGAACACTTTACTTATAAATTTGAGGGGCAGCAGTGAAATCCTGACTTCGGTTGACGTAGTCTTTGGCTCATGCGCCTTTGTGGGAGATTAGCCTTCTGTTTAGGTTTGGGCCATATATTTAACCTTTATGGTTTGCAGCTAGCATAATCATTTACAGCAACAAAATACTGAGTAATTTTCAAGATAATCTTTAAAAAAGCACAAAGCTTTTCTGTGAACTAGACCCTACTTTCATCTTTAAGGTTGCATAGCTCAAGAAGAAAGATATCTTTCAAAAAAATGTCATGTAACAACAAAAAAAGTTTTATTTCAGCCCTCTTCCCCTCTGCAAAAATGTGGGCAATGGTCTATATATGTGCTGAGCATACACTTGAATTCTTCATGCAAAGAAATCAAATGCCTGTTTGTAAAAGGATCAGGGATGTGTGCATTTTGCTAAATGCATGTAAACCATCTGTCCCGTTTGTGCAAAGTTCAATTGCATGTTGGAACTGTGTATCTACATTGCTTATGAATTTATACAGGCAGATCCTTAATGGGAATTGAATGGCTGGATAAGATTTTTTGGGTGAGTTTTTCAAAACTGTTTAACATTGGCTTAACTTTGCTTCAGTTGACAGAAATCCAGGAATTCATTATTGACTTACAGGAGACCAAATTAGGCTTGTGATGAATGCTTTGGAAAACACTTTTTTTTCCTTGCTCATCAACATATTCAAATTGTGACCCAAAGCCAGCTAGGAGCCTAAAGTGTGTTGAATGATGCGCCTGTGTGCATGGATCTGGTCTGGACCCTCCTCTTCACTTGTGTGGATTAAACTGCATGATTAGCTACACAGTCTTTTCTTCTCATCTGTTAATGACCCTACTCCCAGTTCCTTCCAAGCTCACTTGCTGGTGAAGGAGCAATCACTGGTATGAAGTCTAGGCAAACCTACAAAAGCATGAATTCATTAGTGGAGGAGTGGAGCTAAATGGTTTTTTTTTGCCTCATTAGCACTGGTGTAATACCTACTTCTGGAAAAAACCCTCTGCACGTCTATTTACTGTCACCCAAGATCTAGAGCCTAGGCAGGGAGCATGCAGGAGATTTCTGAGTTGCAGAAATCTTCCACACGCTTTGTAAAGAGCTGCAGAAAGCAAATCTTCCTGCTGCCTGCATAGCTGCCTTAGCCCTGGAATTTGCAGGTCCCTATCTAAATGATTACAAAGCTCTGGCCATAATTGAACACTGGCTTACACCCACAGCCATATAGACATATAAGACATACACCTAAGTACTATTTTGATTATAAGAAGCTTGATATAAATAGTAGTTGCTGTAGTACTGGTAGTTAACCAACAGTGAGGAGAAGCAATCTGTGTTGGTCACCTATGACACAGGAGGTGGCCCATAAAACAAACTGTTAAGATACAATTCTTGTGAAAACGTTTGGGTGCTCTCTGACTAGAGAATGAAGCACAAGAAGGAATGAAAAGCACTTTGTGTTTAAATGCAAACATAATTGTCACTACCTATCAGCCTCGCAAGTTATGGCATCTGTCTTTTTCAGCTTAATTTGTAAAAGAGAGTTGTCTTAGCAGTTTGATCTGAAGGACCTACAATGTATCAGGGCTGTCAACATTGCTAAATATCAGAATTAGAATGAAATAACTTAGTTTCCTTAAATTAGTGAAGCCCCAAGTGGGATTTGTTATTAAAAAAGTCCTCCTATTTATCTGAATTTTGGTTTTCTATTCTGGTGTTGCTGCTTTAAAAAGGGTGAAGAAAGAGGTGAAAAAAAAGGGCAGGACAGGTCCCATTCAAGTAGGTGCTCTGTTGGCCAATGTAAACTGGAATTAGTGTCAAGGTCATGGGAAAGGTCATTGACCTAATTTGTTTTCCTGCTCTCAGGAGAGCACTTCCTGTGCTCCAGAAAAAGCAGAGAAAAAAGTTCAGCTCCTATGGGCACTGCCCTAGCACTATGAATGAATTGCACAGTGTCATCTGCCAAATCAATGTGCAGAAAGTCTCTCCTTTTCTACAACTATGAATATAACAAGCCCTCAAATCTCACTGCAGCCATTACCATTAATCCCTCACAAGCAATATGATGCACAGAAAGATTATAGTTCCATAATGAAGCTTGGTACAACAAAATGCCTGTTTATCAACTTACTTTCTCAGTACATAATTCATATCTGGATATGACTTAATCTAGGTAAAGTGGGTGTACTCAAACAGGGCAACTCTATGAAAACATCAATTAATTCTAGAGGAATTTGCTGGCATTAGGACTGAGGAAGAGAGGATCTCCTAAAATTCTCTAGAATTTGTACATGTGCCTATTGTAAATCTAGCCTGAGATAAACAAAAGTGTCTCAGTCTAGAACTTGGTATTTATTCACATTTAAGTTCTGTTGCATGCAGCAGCTTGAAAGAAAGCTTAGTACTGGTAGCCTGTCAGATACGAAGCCACACTGCATTGACTTACTACACTCCCATGCTTGAACAGCATTAGAGTGAGGTAAAAACTAAGAAAATGCCCAAATCTTCCAGTACTCAGGTTGTAGTCAACACTGCTGCCTGTTTCTGAAATAGGCTAATCGTTTTCCCAGCACATTCTTCCCCAGGAAGGAGTTTGGATTTAGTGCCATCCTGCATCTGTATATCCCCTGACACATGCGAAGATGGGAGAATGGTAGATCACTTAAAGCATAAAGCCACCTTTCCGTGCTTTAGAGAAGATTCTGGCAACTTTTTAGTGCTGATTGGCTAGGCTGTGATTTTCCTTCCCAGTTCAAGGACTGAACCAACCACTAGAAAGCCAGTGGGAGCTATGAGATGCTGCTCCTCAGTGGGTTTGCAACACTCACTGCTGCATAAGGAGGGAGCTGCGCACCCACGCCCGCTCTGCATCCCCATCTGGAGATGCCCAGCTCCCATCCTTGCCGCATGCCACCTGTGACAGGTATTGCTGACCTCTTTGCCAGAACCCTCAGCTCTCAGGGCATATGCCTTTCCTCCTTGCCCTTGCACAGCAGCAGCACCTAATCTCAGTCCCAGGGAGATAGCTTCAGAAGGAGGATTTGCCCTGGGAGGCACAGAAGGTTTAGTTTAAATATGCAATGAAAGAAAACCTAGCAGCATTTTTTTCTAGTGTCTGGTCTTCAGAAAAAAAAAGTTTTGTTGTCTGCTGACACACTGGCCTGTCTCAATTCTGGGTTTTGGGGTTTTGGGTTTTGTTTGGGGTTTTTTTTTTGTTTTTTTGTTTTGTTTGTTTGTTGGGTTGGTTGTTTTTTGGTTTTGGTTTGATGGGTTTGTTTTCTTTTGTTTTCTGTAATCTACATGATATTTGTTCTTCTTAATCTGTTTGTTAAATCAGACTTAACAAAGAAATTTAGCAAGGGTTTGGCCAAAAAAGCAACGCTTTCAGTTCAATAAAGTCTTGAGTACACTGGTGCAACAAGCTTAGCTGTACATTTCTGTATGCTCAAGCATTTCAAGATCTTTCTTTTTCCGTTTTGGCTGGTGTTTCTTCCTCCAGTTAGATATATCTTTACAGATTTATTGTCTTAGGACCATCAATCATAGCACTGTATAGAAGTTTGATTTAAACATCTTTAAATAAACCTGCATAGAAGCATCGTTTTTTAAACTTGGTCGTTTCCTTAGATATCAGAAAGTTGACTGAGAAACCATTATAGAATAGAATCATAGAATAGTTAGGGTTGGAAAGGACCTTAAGATCATCTAGTTCCAACCCCCCTGCCATGGGCAGGGACACCTCACACTCTACCATCTCACCCAAGGCTCTGTCCAACCTGGCCTTGAACACTGCCAGGGATGGAGCATTCACAACCTCCCTGGGTAACCCATTCCAGTGCCTCACCACCCTAACAAGAAAGAATTTCCTCCTTATATCCAATCTAAACTTCCCCTGTTTAAGTTTTAACCCGTTACCCCTTGTCCTATCACTACAGTCCCTAATGAAGAGTCCCTTCCCAGCATCCCTATAGGCCCCCTTCAGATACTGGAAGGCTGCTATGAGGTCTCCACGCAGCCTTCTCTTCTCCAGGCTGAACAGCCCCAACTTCCTCAGCCTGTCTTCAGGCTTAGGAGTGACAGCTCTGAAAGGGAGATGGCTGGGTAACTTTTGGAAATGCCTATGCTGGGAAAGGTCCTCCTTGTTCACCAGGCTGATCCCTTGGCAGGGATTGCTTGTTAGCCCATACAGAAAAGCACACAGGGTGCATAGAAGGAACAGCACCTTCCACCACAGAGCGGGTCACAGACCTGGGAATATTAGCTAGCAGTTAAAGGCAGTTCTTTGGCACCTCAGGCTAGTTAGAAATGTGGTGTACCGACTTTGCTGTTAGACACCCCAGTTTTTGCTATTTTAAGGACATGCCTTTTTTCTAGTATCAGTATTGCTCGCACTCTGTTTCTCAAATCTGGGGTTGTTTGCTATCTGTGAGGTTATTTACGTAGATAGATTAAATAGCCCACTGACACACTGCATCCATTTCTATTGTGCTAGTTTATAAATTCACATGGTTACAGCATTCTCTAATTCAGTGTTAAAAATAACATCTTTAGACACAGACATTAGTAATGTTAACTCCTGCCTCCCCAAG
The DNA here is from genome assembly GCF_028554395.1 of Pezoporus wallicus. Taxonomy (NCBI): domain Eukaryota; kingdom Metazoa; phylum Chordata; class Aves; order Psittaciformes; family Psittacidae; genus Pezoporus; species Pezoporus wallicus. The sequence goes on from NW_026640059.1 coordinate 3,565,601, forward strand.
TGTGGCAAGCAACTATTAGTAGCATTAGTATTCTATTAGCAGACATTTCGCAGAGATTGAAATTCACTTATATTAGAGCTGACTGAAAAAGGTAATACATGCATTAAATATTAATATGATTCTCTCATGAAAATATTCAGAGGACACATCAGAATTGTCATTTAGCTTTTCCTTCTGTTTGTGGACTATCTGTGATCATAATTTTCTTCCATTCATTCCTTATTTAATGAATTGATTATGAATATTTGAAAGTCAAGCTGTGCTGCTCAGTTGTTATTCATCAGAGAAGTCACACAGTCCTTCTTACATATTCAAGCATTTAGGAAGCAAATCCTCATATAAGCCAGTTTAAAATTTTGTTTCTACAAATTCTGTGCTGCAGCTTTGCGCCTTCTGTTTTAAAAACAGCTGAACACAAATGACTTCTTAAAGTGATAGGCATTGTGCATTTCGATGTGAATTCAGCAACACAGATTCTACCAGATGCAAATGTCCATGTGCAGTAAGACAGTAACAACAATGCATATCTTTCCAAAGTGGCTGCTTGTGTTTTAAAGTTGAATTATACTCTTGCTTTTTAGCAAATTTAGGGAGAGTTTTATCTTAGGTAACTGTAGCACCTCCAAAGGTCTATTCATCGCAATGTCTCTTGGACATCTCTGGATGTATTGGTCTCTTTGCAGTGAGTGTTGAGGCAGTACAGACAACCAGCTTAGATGTGCCATTTCTCCTGGCTGATGCTGGGTGAAATGAGTGGAGCTGAGCAGTGTAAGTCAGATGTTGCGCTGGTTGGTTGTTGCATCCCTTGGAACCCATAAGTGAAGCCAGTTATGAAAAGTACTGCTTGACATAATTATCAGCACCTGCTTCTATGGTTTTGTGTTTTGTTTGGCTGGTTGGTTTTCTGTAATTGGAGCTCTTGGTTTATTTTTATATTTATTAACTGAGGTTTTCAAGTTCAAATGAATCCATTTCTGTGTACTCTCTAATTTAGTTCTGTGTGGTACTAAACGCCGCTTATTGCAGTTGTTCAGACTGTTCTAGGCTCATTATTTAAAAGTATTGGAATGACTTGCAAAATTTGAACCCATGGAAAAAACAGTGTGCTGCTTTTTTTTTTTTTTGCCTTTAAAAAAAAATCTGAATTTGCTCTATATTCAGACTGAGCAACAGGGCTTTTGCCTTGACTAAGCATCTTCAAATTCAAGATATTTTAAAGTCTTGTAGAGCCTCTCATGAACACTGGAAGGAGTAAAAAATAATATTTAATCAATGCTGAAAGAGATATAATATGATGGAAGCTCTACAACATCTCAGAATATTATTGCATGAGGTTGTCAAGCACTATTATCTTCAGGAGCGCTTGAAATATTCATGTGTTTAGGCAATTGATAATTCTGGAGTGCCTCCCAAAATAATACTGGATTTTTCATTTAAGGCTTTTCAAAGCAGCACAGAGCACTTGCTCCCAGGACATCCAACATCTGTAAGTCAATTTACGCTAACAACCCAAAAATGGGGGCACCACTAGCCGATAATAAAAATGTAGATCTTAGCTACATTGCAAAGAATCTGATGAATTGTAACACAGTGCACACCAAGATGCCAAGCACTGATCTTTTTTTTTAGAACAGATGTAGCCTCATGCTGTTGAATCTTCATATTTAAATAAACGTATGAGAAATGCGTAGCATTTAGCACACTCCTTCAGCAGTAACTCCAAGGGCAAGTTAAAATAACTAACATTATTTCTCTGAATGTTATCAAAAATAAATTCATACTGCATATCTTTGTCCATCTCTCAGTACAGCACAGCACATTTATAGGGCCTCCCCGCTTGTTTTGTTCAGGGAATACCCAGTAAAATGCATTAATTTGCACTGTGGGCAATTGCAATGACTGTCCACCTGCAGATCAGGGATTCTCTATGCTGTACAAACAAGGCACAAGGGCATGCTGTCTAAATGAGAAGCAGATAAACACTGTGTTTGAGCTTCACAGTACTGTTCCTTTGAATAAGTATTTCATTTTCTGTACAGCATTGGAATCTGCAACTTTGCTCTAACAGTAACACCAAGCTGAAAATGTGACAAGGACTTTACAGACATCAGCAGGATGTATCCTAGGTCCTGAAGGGCTTTCGGCTTCACTAGCTGATATAGCAGTTTCAGGATAAGCATTGAAAGAAAGGCAGCCAGCCTGTCATCTATCCTGATCACCACCCTGATTTGTTGAACTCTTGTTTTCTGATTTATTCCTTTTGTATTTAATTTGGGAAATTCTACTAATGTTCATTTTCATTTTCTTCACTGATTTTGATGCCTTCTTTTAAAGACAAGCCAATACTGAAGGGCTGGCCAGCTAGTGAACTAGGTGATAACTTCTTCAGAAATAATGATTTCATGAGTTGCAAAAACAGCATGAAAATTCTTTTCAGAAATATGAAAGTGTTTAAAAAGGACCATCTTTCAGTTTTTTCCGTTTAAAAAAAAAAAAGGCCTCTAGCTTTCAGCATTAGACAGCCAAACTGTAACGTTTAATCTGATAAATTCCAGTCTGTTTTTTGCAGAGCTAGGAGAGACACTGGCTTTTGCAGAATTTATCAACTATTCACAAGTGTTAATGTTTACAAAGTTGCTAGGTTGGGCTATGCATCTGCACAGCTATTTGGAGAGAGATAAAGGCAACTTTAAAAAATATGCCCTATCTCTCTGTTATTATTAGATGCTCTATGGGTGGGTTCTCACTTGTCTAAGGCTATTCCATTCCAAAGATCTTATGTGTTGTTCTTAAGATACTACTGTCCTTGGAATAAGGAGATGACAGCAGACCATTGTTTTCCTGAATTAAACATATAGTAATGTATTTCAGCTCCCTGTAATCCTCTTTTCCTTTACAGCTCTGATTTATGAGGGCATTTTTTGTAATTTAAGCCTGCTTAATAAAATTAGCCAGAGAATAACAGTTTCATTCTATGATAACTTTAAAGGTCTCAAATTTCTTTTGTTCTACCCTGGAACATGCAAAATACAGTCTTTGGAAAATATCACGGAATGGAACTGTTGCGTTTGTCTATTTTAAATTGCGAAAAAAGTTCAAATTTTTTGAGTTGCTTTTTTTTTCCCTTTTCTCTCTCTCTGGTTGGAAGTGATCTGTGCCATGGGAATATTCACATTTATAACTTGTTGAATCTGTACTACTTTAGAAATTTTTATGCTTTGGCAATACAGACTAATCCATAGAAATATATTTAAGTCAGAAATTTCTAGCCATGTCTTTTGTATCAGTATTGAGCAAGGTCTGGGTATGGAGAAGGACTGCTGATGTTTGGTGATCTGTCTGCCGAGTGTGGTATCTCTCTCTCTCTCCCGCTCTCTCTCTTTCTGTCTGATTTATTCATCAATTTTTACTGCAAAGTCATCGTACCTTGGGTGATTATATTGCCACTTAGATCACTTAAGGCAGCCTAGGAATTGTCAGGAAGAGCCTTTTCCTTGAAGTTAACTGGGAAAGTGTTAGCCTATTTATTTGTATACCATCCTGGTATATGCAAGGGCATATATATATGCATATATACATACACACACACACATATATATATATATAAAATTCTCACCAGAATAGAAATAAGAAATTTCTCAGAACCCACTATATTCTGTGATTTCTCTCCTGTTTCCTGCCTGAATGTGGGTTCTCCAGGCCACATATTTGGTTGTCTCACTTGTGCAGACTCCTGGGTCTGGGAGGAGGTGGGGGGGAGTGGGTAATGTGCACTCCCAGAGGGCACCTGGCTGCTGCTGGCTTTGTGATACCACCAGAGCTGCTAGAGTAGGTGTCCTCCTCCAGCTCTTTCAGCCACCGGGTTTTCTGCTCCAAAACCTGAGCACCTCTTGCCCCTTCCACTTCATCAGATGTCTCCCAGCCATCCCTCAGCAGCATAAATGGCTAACCAGACCCTTGTCAGCTTGCAGAAGAGATACGTACTGCTCCTGTCTGCCACTCCCACCCCAAGCAGCAGTCCCAGGACTCAGACTGACAGGGGAGCCAAAGGGTCGACATATTAGCACAGTTGTTCTCTGTGCTCAGATATGACCCTGCCATCCCCTTTGCCAGCGTCTTCATTCTGACCTTTCTATTGCTGGCACATCTTGTGGGCCAAAAGCAGCTCCCTGGACAGGTGGTTTAAATGCTACTAACAACTTGTTTCTCCACGTGTGGTTGTGAGGCTTTTGTTTGCATGTTTGCCTAGAGCTAATATTAGAAGAGGTTGGAAAGGCAACTTCTAAAATAAATCTGAGTGTATTTACTAGGCATGGCAAATTTACATACATCTATATGAGGAGGTGCTGGAGTTTTGCAGCGCTTCCCTAGGACATGTACGCTCTGCCTTAAAATGGTGACATGTATAAATAAATGTGTACTCATAAAACTGCATTGAAGCTTATTGATACACCAAAGATTTACATGGCAGCTTACTGTGTGTCTGTCCTGGTGGCTGGAATTCTTGCATAATTTCTGCCAGTCACCTGACCTCAGTGTTCTAGTCTTGCTTGAAAAGGGGTGGGGACTCGGTCTCATTGACGTCAATGCTAAAACCTCCTTTAAGTTCACCAAGAGATTTTCTTGTCCCTTTTATGTAGTTCTAAATGAGGGGTTTGTATATGTGCCTTCAGCAAAACAGGCTTTTGTATCTCTAAAGAGAGCTGTGTTGCAAAGGCTGCACAATGAGAGATGCTACCCACTGTAAATTATATAAAGGGATTAAAAGCGATAGCACAGAGGCTTCTCAAGAGAGGCAAAGGGTGAGGGCTGTTGTGCTGAAATTTGTAGCATGTTATGGGGTTCAGCCCAGGGCCTGACCACACAGCTTTCTCTCTGCTTGTGTGAATGATGTTCACCAGCAGCAGGAGTGTCTCATCAGGTCTTTGCTAAGGTCACTGATTTTGGATAATGCAACTCTGATGGCTTCCGAGGGATCCTAGATGGCATATTTATTGATCGATATTAATTGTGCAACTTCACAAACCCAGTAAACAAATGCACAGAGAATAATGCAGCTGGAAGCCACCTCTCTGGTTCAGGGTCTTCAGATGCAACAAATGTGTCTTTTGTTTTCAACTGCAAACGCTGCTCTTCCCACTAGGCCCTGTTGCTGCTTGTAGGGTAGCATGTTTTAGGCAAGATAAGGGATTAGGAAAATCCACCTGTGGTAAACAGGTCTGTAACTGAGGACCCTACCTTGGAGACTTGAGAAGAAGGTAACAAATGAGAGTTGCAGAAAGCATGAGAATAAGTAACTAACATCTTTCTTATTTATCACTGGGCTATTCCTACATGGTGTCAATAGGAAGTAGTCTAAATTACCTAGAAAGTGCAAGAGATGAAGAATTTACTGTGCATTCATTAGCAAAAAAGAAAAGATGGCACTGAACTATCTGGTGAGAGAAAAAATGATGTCTGTGATTCCTCCTTACAAGAAATGGCTTTGCACTGTGATATATTGCAGGAGGGTATTTACCTTTGTCCTGTGTTCCAATTTAGATTACAAAGAGAGAAATAATAGCAAACGTTCAAGCACAGATGATGTCTTGGTGGCAGAACCCAGTCCTATAGAAATACTGGGAACATGTGACCAAGTTAGAAATGTTTATTCCTGCACTTCATGTTACTGGAGTTTCTCCAATATCGCTAGGAGAATCTGAAAGTAGGTGACTAGTATGGTTTAATATGTAGACTATGCTGTTAATGCAGAGATGTATTTTCCTTAGATATGTTATTTAACGAAGTGGGCAAGCAACTTCATTATGAAAACACTGTGATCGAATTGCTGTGGATACTCACTGTGTTCACTGCTTTGTCTTCAGATTTCTATGTGCAATTTAGCTTCAAGACCTTTTAATCTTGACAGAATAAAAGCCATTACTTGGAGGCACTGCCAAAGGGAACTGTGGAGTCCTAAAATTTTGTAATAACGGAATTCAGCTCAGAGGCAAATATGTGTGGAAGTGCACAAGCTTTGTAGTTTGCACCAGGCCCTGTCTGAGGAGGTTTACTGCAAGAGACAACAAAGTTCATAGCAGCAGGATGTCAAGGATGTCTCTCACAAACAAATTTGTCACAGGCAAATGACCACTGATTTTCTTTTTATGCCTTTAATATTAGCTACAACACAAGCAGTCATGAAACAGTCTTAAATAGATCCTGCTGAGGGATTTCCCTAATGCAGAGTCCATGCCCCATGCACACACTTTGTCAGTGCAGCCAGTATTTGCAAAAGTCCTGGTCTGACTCCAAAGGAGAGACCTTTGCAGGGAAGAGCTGGAGAAGCACTAGGGGCTCAGGGCCTGTCTACATAGCCATAGCCAGAAGCAGCTCAGGATTCACTGCCTAGTCTTGAGTGCCTGGAGAGCATCAGGTCAGAGGGTGTTCTTCAGTTAATCTTACAGTAAGTCTTACATCTTGCAGGGTGTCTAGTGGTTTCCTTAAGAGAACTGCTGCTGAAGGGCCAATTTTTTTTTTCAGCTAGGGATTTTTGTCCCAATCTTGACAGATAAAAACTCATGGTTAAGGGCTTACTAGCTGTCTGTTTTAAAAGAGCTTCTGGGAACTTTTAATGGATGTCATTGTTCTCCACAACTGTTAAAACCAACTCTGAAGACTACAAAACAGTTCTGCATTGCCTAAGGCTTGAGGTAGTCACCACAGGTATGTACTTGAGACAGCTGGGAGAAGAAACACAGTTCACAGAAGCAGTCAATGCTATAAAGGATTGCCTGATACTTAACAGAATATAAATAGCTAAATTTTAGCTATCACTAGTATGTGAGGATGATTGCTCAACTGATTATGAAATGCCATAACCTCTTAACCTCATGAATTGCTTCATAAAGACTCAATGTGGCATTGGTGGGGGAATGCTGTTTTCAGAAAATCTTTTTGCCGAGTATTTTTGTAGAGTGTGTGTTAAAAACCAAAATATTGACAAGTGTCACTGGAGTGAGGCAGAGTACCAAAAACCAATGCAGGAAATAAATACTTGGAAGATGATGGGAAATCTATTTGGGCCAATTTGCTTTTTATTTATGTTAGTAAATTTAGGGGTTAACTCCTATCAATGCTGCTATTAGAATTATAAAGACAGAAAACTAATGGGAGAGAAATGAACTGATTAAAGCTGTTATGACTGCTTTTCCTGATGCAGGAAGGTAAAAAACCAACAAGTTTTCCGGAACAAAAATAGAAATATGAAATTATGATATAAATTAAAATCCAGAGAAGACTGGCCAGAAAAATGCTAGGCTTAAATGAGCATTAAAAGAGCACCAGCTTGTTCCTGGAGCTCTCTTGCTATTTATTGCATGGTTTTTCTAATGAAAGGTGCCAGACTCGCTCTTCTTACTGTATAACAACGCACCAAGGGGTTCTGGATGGAATACAGGATGATACTAGGGCGTCTCAGAAGCAGAGGCAAAGCCAAATAATGCCATCTGGTAGCCAGGTTTTAGTGAGTAAATGCAAAAGCTGGTGGAAGGTTACGACAAGCACACCAAAGCTTAATAATGCAGGGACATTAATCCTTTCTCCCCTGCCTGATTACCCCAGCAGAAAGTCTGCACCAGCCTGTGCTCTGTAAATGATTCAATTTTCTTTTTTTTTTTTTTTTTTTTTTTTTTTTTTTGCTGGCATGCTTGTGCAGCATTTTGCATGTTTTCAGCATTACTCAAATAATAAATTAACAACAAAATAGAAAAAAAATAAATCTGTTACTTCAAACTCTGTCTTCCCAAGGTACAATCTGCCTACAATTATTTTTCTGCTGGCAAGCTGAACTCTGAAGCAAAAAAAAAAAGGCATCTTCTCTGGGAAGGCACAGGTGTATAACCAGGTATAGATGGTATAAACACGTGTGGTTTTCCTCATGGTCACTTGGAGCTGCTCACTCCTCATGTCTACAGGATTATCAAAAAGTTCTACTGTCTTTGAACTCATTATTTGAAAGCCAGTGGAAAGGGATTCATACTTGCACATCCATGCTCCCAGGAAATGCTAACCAAGTAGTTTGAATTCCAGGATCCCTTATCATGCCCTTTTCTGGGTCACTCCCATCACCAAAGGTTCATCACAGCTTCAAGATCAGGGTGAAGATAGTTTGTGCAGATGCTCATCCTATTTTAAGGGCATTGTCTTGTACTTGACATAAAGGGTCAGGACAGGGTTTCCTTCCAAAGACACTGCAAAAGAACAAGATCTGTTTGACTCTGGTGCAAATAATACAGAATATTGTCTGTGATAAAGGATTGCTCCAAGCCATCCAAACCACCCGGGGTTGACCCTGAGCATATGGTACCTGTACTGCTATAGAAAGCCTGCTGTCCCTGCATTCAAGCCCATCTTGCTTCCTATACACTGGCCACATGCCACTTGCCAAGCTGCCCCTCTGCTCTCAGCTGCCACTTGGCTGACAAGTGCTGTCTCAGAGCTGCCCAAAGTGCACAGCATGTCAGGCAGAGACTAACCTGAGCTGAAAGGCAGGTGAGCTGGTCTGTGATTTGGGAAGAGTAAAAGCCGGTTTTAATTTGTACTGGGAATGAAAAAAAAACAAAACAAAGCCAACAAAATCCATGCTGTGGGTTGAAGATCTGTTTTGGCCTCTCTTAATTAGCAGATAAAATGCAGATGGAAATCTAAATCCATAGTGGTTGGCTTTGAAACTGGCTGTGACCCATGCCAGGGAGAACTCTGCCAAGGGAGACGCCTGCATGTTGTTCTCCATCAAAGGCTGCTAGACCATCTTCATTAACGGCTGCTGGAGAAAGAGACTAAGCCCACAGGGGAACAACTACATTCCCAAGATTTACCCCTCTGGAGCATGAACCCAGCATGCACAAGAAATGCAGATCCCTAGCAGAGACATGACCTCGCTTTTTAAAAGGATCAAACTGTCCTTGCCCTAATGAACTCTTTGGTAGCTGTGGAGACATGAATGCTGGTGGACGGCTTGTGAGATCATGTAAGAGAGAACTGGGAAACAGGTCATGAACTGGTCAGTGTACATAGCTAGTGCCTATCTATAGCAAGCTTATTACCCTCACCTCTGCAGCCTGTAGAGCCTGTTATTTATATTAAATAAATATAAGTAACTCCCAGTATCCACAGAGCAACGGATATAGGCAATGGAGTAGTGATGTGCATACTAGGGTAGCCATATGTCCTTTAAATGTCCCTTCTGGCTTGCTGGGTAATGCCCTTATGAATATTTGTAATTAATGGTAAGAACTGAGGTGAATACTTCCTAGCGACTTTGGGTTTTGTTGGTTTTTTTTGGTTTTTTTTTTTGAGCTAGAACTTGTTTTCTAAAAAAGGAAAGGTGGATGTACCTGCCTGGAATACATGTGCTTGACTTGGGAATATGCAGCAGGCACAGCAAGCCAGGCAGTGCCCATCCCAAGGGCTTGGGGTCTGATTTTGGCATGTGGCTGTAAGCTGGCCCTTGCTTTGGCCACTCACCCTGAGGGTTCAAAGGGTTTGGCAGGGTTCAGGACTTGTGCTACTCTGCTCACAGGGTTCATGCATGGCATGTTGGGAAGTTTACCACCCAGGGCTAAAATTCTGCATACGAAGGCAAGACACTGGGAAAAGGGAACTCTGGAATATGAAACTCTAGCAATTTTGAACAAAGTATGCCCTTTCAGCCAGCAGCAAACTGAGCCAATGTCCATGGCCCAGTGCTTGTTAATTCAGTCCTCTGGGTTCAGCGAGCACAAAATAACTTTTTTTCTGCATCAGTCTGCCAACTTTATTTAAAGCAACCAGTACCCTTCCAGCTTCTTGCAAGTCATGGGTGTTGTTGGTTTAGAAGTCACTGGAAATGAGAACATCTTCAGCGTTCTTTATTGTAGGAGAAATTTTACAGAGAAGTGCCCAAGCAAGGCCAGGTTTGGACCTTGCAACTAACAGCTAGAATTGATCCATCTTTAGGGTAGCTACACCAGCTGCCATTAAAGGGCCAAGGGAAGTAAGATTGAAAACTCAGTTTGTTCACATGGAGCAGTGAGCTGAAGGCTGAATACAAGCTCAGATGTTGAACGCTGAGAAGCCTAAAGCAAGCTTTGGTTTAAAAAACCTTATGTCAGATTTCAGGAGGTGATACCATAGTGTTAGACTTGGAAATCATTGAACACTGACCAGAAACAGAGCAGTAACCTCTCTCAGAAAACATACATCATCAAATATTTCTGGCATTTTTATTGATAACCTGTAAATACAAATAAGCTTATTCTGGAGTGTCTGAAGGTACTTAGTAGGTGTTGACTTAGTTGTGCTCTAGAGGAACTGGCTGATGTAACTATCGCTCTCATAATGGAAAAATATTGTGATATTTTCAACCAACCTGCATATTTCCATATCTGGGCACAGTTGCTGGAAATGCAATATCAAGCTATGAAAAGCCTCTCGTTTTCTGCCGGGATAGTGGAGTGACTCCTGCATGCATAAATTTCCTTAGCACATATTTTTTAATCCATGTAGCACAATATATGCAAATCTGCACAGCGAGGATGTCCTTCCTCCTATCTATACCTATATACTCGCCACACTAACTAATGTTCAAACCAGGAGTGCTCCTGCAGTGGCCTCTTTGTCAGTAGCTCTGCAGTGTAATACCCTGCAGATTCACAAAGATAAGTACAGCTTTCACCCTCTGTTATCCCTTTGGGCCTCTATCCAGCTTGCCGTGTCCTTTTGTTGACTGTTTCATCTGACTGTCTTAAACAAGTGTGACAGAGATTCCTGATGTTATTGCCCAGTGCCCTGGTCATATGTTGCTTTGAAAACACTGAAGCGAAAATTGGGTGGCTGAGATGCCTTTAGCTCAGCACAAACTCTGGAGCCCTCCAGTAAAATATTGCAGTGAATCTGAGGTGATGGGTGGAAAAAGGCAGCAAGGCTGGTGAGGGAAAAAATACACTATTTGTCATTTTAAACACGTCTTGGTTCATAATGGGAATTTGGATGGGAAGCACAGCTGGGAGGACAGAGAGAGAGAGAGAGAGATTTTTATTATGAAAATATGTGCTAATTGTGGCTCTAAGCAGGGGATGGAGGCTGGGACAGTATGTGATGGAGAAGTCACCTGCAGTGGAGGTGGGGAAGGAAGAGAAAAAGGGCAAAAGGATACTATATTTTTCATATATATTAATTGAAAATGTACCTATTTCTTCTCTAGTGACTGACCACCACCTAACCAGGCAACCTCAGATCACTGAGTAACTAAGATTCAGCACTGTTTCTGTTTCTGGCAGTAGCTTTTATGGATTGGTTCTAGCACCTGTTATTTAGACTTGTGTGAACAATTGTTTTCAGATAGAATGAAATGTTTCAGTTGACCCAAAACTGACATTTGGTTTCACTCAGTCCTCTAATAAACATATTCTTTCCCTTTCAGGCATCAATTTGTATTATGTTTGTGTTTGTTTAAAGCCAAGTAGTGGAAATGCAGAGCCATGATTGATACATACAAGAAATAAGAAAAAGTTTTCTTTCTTAGAAATGAAAAATTCAGGAATGTCCACATCACTCTCCCATGTTGTAAGAGAATTCTCTGAGCCTTTTACTTTCAGAGAAACTTTTAACTCCCAGGCTATGGTTGATTCTGAGCAGCAGGGTATCTGGCCATTTGTATTAAATGCCTGGCTATGTATTGGTATTGATGCTGATCAGGCACCCAGTTACTCCACAAGTTAGGTAAATGTCCAAATGCTTTTTCTCAATGGTTACAGTATAGCTCCTTCCCAGACAGAATAGCTTCATCAGGACAGCACCATAGCATGGTGTTAATTAATCTCAAACTATTTGGCAGACAGTTCAGGCAGCAACTCAGAGAGCATTATTTGAAATAATACACTAACTGAAGCTGGTCTGAGGGTTTTTGAGCCTTAATTGGTTTTTGTTAATACCCAGAACATAAATGTGGGTCACTAACACAATGTTATCTGGGGGCCTCAGATGTGATCTTGTTGAGACGTACTGAAGGGCTTCTATCTCAAGTGCCAGGAGATAAATTTTGTTCTGCAGTAAACCGTATAAACTCTAATGGGCTCAGTACTTCTTCTGAAATAGTTAAGAGAAGCTCCACTGCTTCCAATTGCTGTTCCAGCTCCCTCTTAACCTAAACGGTTCAGCCCTGCTCCTCTGGAAATGGCTCTTGGGCCAGTGACCCTCAAGAGGAAATACAGCAGGATTGATTTTTTCATTTTGTTTCTTTTAAGTCTTGTGGACATCTAAAAAAGCAGAAGGGCTCATAATTCCCATTCTGCTTTCACCTTTGAAAATCCTGCTGTGAGCCTAACTGGATTGCTTAGGTGTTATCTACTCCTAAAGCAATTATTTATGCAGCAAAGTGCCGAATGAGGAAAAGGCACATTAAAGAGCAGCTGAAAAGTAAAATTTGGGTTGCTACTCTCAGTTCCAAGAACCAAGAAGGAATTTTGGTGAGGTAGGGAAGGAAAAAAGTTACAGATATAAAGACAGATTCTGAGCCCAAGTTTTCCTGACTCTCCTACTCAAAGAAGTTCTCATTTTCTGGTGCTTTATGTGAATTATCAGTAACCACAACTTGACTGTTCTATTCTGCTTACCCAGTAAGCCTACTTTAAGAGCCTCTGATGAGACTGGTAACACTACATATAAATCAAACTCTTCTCCAGCTCTTCTGACAATGTATGTCATGAAAACACAGACAAAACATTTTTCCTAGGCACCACAAAAAATTCTGCTAATTTTCTTGTTCTTCACACCCAAAAGTTGGCCAGGAAGTGCTCTTGATAAGACCTAAACAGTGAGCTTCATTGAGCTCTGCAGTGAAAAAAAAGTTCCTAAGGGACCATGCATGAAGCAATATAGAGGGTGAGTCAATTAGAAAATCATCTGTGTCATGTGATGCAGGAAATTCTGTGGCTGGTATATATACTACAGTTTTCCCATAAATAGAAGTGAGGGAATTGTTGTTCTAAAACTTGAATGTGTAGCTAATTTGAGAGTGATCTCACAGAGGGCTGTTGCGGAGTTCCTATTTGTTATTATTTGGCGATTAAGCATAGCTTGTACGTCTGAAACTCTTTGTCTATTCATTCCACTTTTAGACTTGCAGCACCAGATGCCATACCAATTCGCAACAGATGATTCAAGCAGAGAATTCTGTCTATTTTGGGGATTTGTTAAGGCTTCCTCAGCCTTCATAATTCTGCTCGTTAATTCCTTAACTGCTGTCATAAATCTTGTATTTTGATAACTCACTCATTAGCCCAGACAAGTGACATGCATCCTTTGGTAGATCTCGGGACCCATCTTCTAAATAACAGACAGAAAGCAACAAAATATCTGGCTTCTTTCCTGGAAATTTAAGTCTAATACATCCCTACTTTGCTTTTCACTGCCCAGAACAACAACAAGAAAATTTTGATGTCTGGATCTCCTAGGCTTAGTTCTTTTTTTTCCTTTCATTTCACTTAATGAGAGTTACTGTTTTTCCAGTGAATACAGAATCATTAATCATACATTGTATCTTCAAACAAAATCCACAGATGCTTTTCTTATTCTAAAGGAAGCCCCTCCCTCCTCCTCTGAAGTCCCGTGTTTCACAAAAGGTTTCCCATTACTCGGAGACTAACTCGTGACTGGAAATCTGTGTCTTCAAAGGCCATGGATTCAACAAAATAAATAATGAGACTTCCACCAGCTGTTTAAGTTAAAAGTGATGTAACTATTGAGATTTGTGCTTCCATACACACAAACAAGATAGCAATGGTCAGGAAGGAATTTTTCTTAAGTACCAAATTATTTGACGTACTTAAATAAGAATTTTTAGTCAAGAAAAGACATACAAAAAATATTTTCCAGCATCATTAAATGTTAAAAGTTTGATTTTTGGTGTATAATCTGTAGCAGATATTCAGAAACTGGTAGGAATTTATGAGGTTATTTAATTTTGAATTGTAATACGTGTATAATGAGAATATGATTAACTGGGAATAGCATCAGTAAAGGCCAGCTCTTTTAAAGTATTGGAAAGCAAGTGCTAACCTATTTGTCTACTACCTTGCAATCAGAATTTCAGCAGCAAAACTGACAAAACTTTTTGTGGAATTTTGGTATTACAATGAGCTTATTTTTCTGATATCTCTTTGGAGAGTAAACAAAAATAGGATTCCATAAGTCCTTACATCCTGAAAATCTTCCAAAATCTCAAAGTCATTGTGCAAAAGGGCTGATTTAAAAGGGGCAGACAATGAGCAAGGCCTTCATTGTCAGGCTGCGAGTGAACAAGTTATTTGTGCGCTGTCAGTTATATGCTACTGTCAGATTTTTCGTTCAGTGTGAAAAGAGCGTGATTTGATTTGGACAGCCGGACTAGGCTGCAGCCATATTGTTTTTTCCACTGATGTTAATGTATGTAGCTAAATGATTGCTATAGCACAGAAATTTCTGATTATGACAAGGCTTAGAATGAAATTATATGAGATATTCCCCAAAAAGTGCTGAGGGTGCCTTTTGAGGGCTTACAAAGCAGGTATCAAGTGCTGTAGATGTACACACATCACAGTGATCCACTTGGAAATCCAAGTCTTGATAATAAAAGTCCATCGTTTACACTTTTAGGTCAAGTGGAAGTACTGCTGACCAAAATGGGGAACAGTCTGTTTTCTCAATAGAAATTATATGACCCTCCTGCCTTTTTAAGTCTTCTATGTCTCAGATTGTATGATTGACAAAATAATGGCAGCTGCATCTTTTCTAATTTCTTATCGGAATGCAGCTAAAGCTATACAGAAGGACAAACAGCCAGGGTTGAGGGGAGCTGGGAAGAGAGAGAGTTTGCATGGGTCAGGGAAACAAGCAGTGCAAAAGCTTCCTGGAAACATCTAACTAAAATATAATTACTAAAACAGCTTTGAAAAGAGGGAGTTAAATTACTGAGTGTGGCTATGATCATTTTCCTACTTTAAATTATTCCAGCATAAATGAAATGAAATAGGTCCTGGACTCCGGTAATTAACTACCCTACTCATGGGTGATCACAATATGTGCCTTGTAAGATCCCTGCAAAAGCAGAGTTTATACACCTACAAATGACATGTGTGCATATTAAAACCATTTTTGCAGTTTACAAGAGTAGCGAAGTCCTTTGATAGCTAACCAAGAAAATTATAGTGGGGGGTGGGGGCGTGGGGGAGGAAATTCTGCATTCGCTTAGAAGTAATGAATTAGACAACATTTCCCTTGAATTAGCTCATTTTAAAAGAGAACAAACGGTTTGTCCTGCTGGGTAGCTTTCAGCAGGGATGCCCTGCCTGCCTTACTTCAGATCTGCAATATTATGTGCTTTCAATTAGTGGTAGCACTTGCAAAACTAGTAACACAGAAATTTTGGCATGAAATCTGACTCCAAGGCGGTGAAGGGTACTTAAGACCTACTTGGGGATGGGTGGGGGAATGCAGCATATTTGAAACAGTGTTGATCATTTGTCATAATGGTGTCACTTCTAAAAACCTCACTGCATTTTCATACACTTGGCTTTTAATTTCTTCTTTGCTTCCTTGTTTAGAATTTACTTTCCATTTACCTAGGGTCCCTATTTCCTATCTCTTTTGTCACCTGGCTACTTATTAAACCTACAGTTAAGTTTTCTTCAGGCTTTTAGGGAAGCCAAGTGTCCTAGCTAAACATGCTCAAAATACTGCAGTATTAAAATGCTTAACATTTAGTCCTCTTCATCTTCGAAGTCCTTTGCAAACACTAGTTACAACAGAACAATCCAGCATTGTCGGGGACTGAATTGTTCAGTCCATTGTCCCATTAAAGTTATGAAGCAATTATTAAAACACCCTTTTAAGGCAAATGTTAGTTCTTTTAACTTTGCAGTCAGCAAAAGCTGACTTCTGTTGCTATTCCACATCAATGTAAGTGCCTCTTGTAATACGTCTGCTGGCAGAAAAAAGCCTGTGCATGTTTCAATGAAGTTCCCCAGTCCTACTTATCCCAGATATCTTGATAGGCAGGTGACATTTTGATGAGCGAAATAACAAATGTCACTGCTGTGGTGACAGACATATACAATATTCCAAATATCCACTGAAAAAAGAAGTGTTTAATATAGGAATGAAAGAGGCAACTGCTTGACGGGATTTGAACATGCATAACTATAATATTTTTAGCAATGAAGTCAATAATTTGTCTCGCTATCACATCTATCATGGTGCTAAAGTAATTTTTACCAAGACTTTCCTATATGTTGTTCTAGTATGTTGATTGTCAACAGTGCCATTGAAAGGATACTACAGCAGATATGAGAACTTTTTTTTTCCCCAAGAGTTGCATTCCTCATCTCAGCTAAAGGACTTAGATTGGTTTGGGTGGTGCTGAAGGTTGGAAAGCAGAAAGGACATTGCACATTGTCACCATGTTTTGTTAGCCTATTGCTGGTAATGAGACCTTATAAAAAAATCTTGCTTTAAAATCCCCACAAATTTGACAATGTTTTGATAATTTTGGGTGTTCTCCAGCTGAAACAAAATCTAGGGATTGCAAATGGAAGTGGAGTGAAAGTGTGGAAAATGTTGCTCATGTCGAATCCTGCAGTATTCATCTGCTGAGTTATTCATGTGTCTGATCAACAGCATTTGTTTTTATCAGTGCCTAACTCAACCTTGCTTGCACTGCCACTTAGTCTCATTTTCACTCGCTCTAGAAGCAGCGACCTGATCTAAGGAGCTGAGAAGGGAGCAAAAGCATGGGATGTGGTTAGATGTTCTCTTTCTGATCACTTAAAAAAATGAGCATATGAAGAAGCAGTTAGGCCACTGCGATCAAACTTATATACAGTGTAGTTCAGTGATTTTGAGCTAGAATACCAAGTTTCCCATACACTTCTTCAAAGTCTCCGCAATGGGTGCGTCTTATTTAGGTAACAGACTGTCTTTTTGCATGACAGGTAACCTACAATGGTCCACAACCATACAAGCAGGCTTTTCCCAATTTCATTCAGACTGCTTAAAAGCTTTATTGCAATTCTGGAGATAAAGATGATCACATTTCACTGACTTAAGAGAGTAGGTTTAATGCACTGTGTCATTTTCCTCCATCCTGATGGGCCTTTTTCATGTGTGTGATTAATATGTGTATTAATGCTAATAAAACACGGAGTTTCCCAGATGTCGACGTGGCCCCTTAATCCTTCCCTGTTCTGCTGGGGATAATCATTTTTACAACATGAGATCACTTGCACCAGTAAAGTGCATTTTAACACCTTTTGCTGTTATCTATATGAACTGATGATCCTAACAGAATCCCAGCAGCGCATTTAAACTTTTATTTCTTAGGTTAATCAGGCTAAAAGACAGTCAACAAAGTTTTCCAAAGGGGCTTTCTTTGCATTAAAAAGAAAAAATAAATAAATAGATGCTACTAGGATTGTTCGTCACCAGAAATTTTGCTCATTGAGAAAAGAAAGGCAGCAACACTATAAAAAGAAAGGGTGTTTTTGTCTAGGGGACAGCATGGCATACAAGGGGAAAAAAAAAGAAAGAAATATTTTCTGAACAAAGAAGTCAGGCCAGTCCCCCTATTTTTTTGATCTTTAATCCCTTCTCTCCCAAGTAGAATGGCAAAGGAGCCCTTCTCTCTTTCTAATAAATAGCTAGCAAAGGAAGGCATTCAATGCTGTGTCCCTTTGATCAGCACAAATCTGTCAGCTCCTGCAGCTTTTTTTTCTAGCTGCTCTTGTTCCTGGTTAAAAGTGGAAGTAATAACCCCTGAAAGAAATACCCTAGGTGTCCTGCAAATCATCAATCCTATTTTTTTCCTTGTTTTTCAGTGGCCCACCCTCCTGGCCTGAGCAGCCTCCTTACTAACACCCCTCTTCCTCTTTCCACCCTTTTTCCAGAATACCAGTTTCATTTGATACGCAGTTCAGTGTGCCAGTCTGACCTACTGGGACCTTGCTGTCTGAGACTCTACCACTCTGCAGACAGGGGAAACCTTCCTTCTAGCAGCAAACAATGTTTACTCCCATACATTTGTCTTCCTGTAACAGAATTAAAAAATACTTCATAGACACAGGAAACGGATTTTAGGAAGTTACCTTTTAATAATTTATAATGCAGCCCTTACTTTAAAAGCAGCACAATGCAAACAACAAATAAAATATGGGTTGTGCTTGACCAAGTGCCTGAGAGCCTGTTTTGCTCCAGTCTTCAGGCTGCTGCAGTTTAGACAACATCATTGCATCTCCACAATAAACAGTTTGCAAATATTGCTGCTTTCAGTCAGGTCACTCCATGCATTTTAAAGCAGGCTCCTTGTTTACTGCTCGGGTTATCTGCAATCTGCATTTCTTCTCCTCACAGTGTCAGCACCTGATCCACAGTTTGCAAATATTATGCAGTGGAAATAATTCACAAAGGCAAACAATTACAATCGAGTGTAGAACATGAGCCTGACTGGTAATGGGAGAGCAGGGCAGAGGCTGTGGTGTCTGCGTGTGTGTGTGTGTATAAAGGGTTGGAGGGGGGAGGAATGGGAGAGTGAGGAAAAGCGACTGTATAAAAGATTATTATTCCTAGACAATGTCATATCCTTAGTGATGTGTAATGATATTTAAATACCTTTCCATTTCCCCCTGGTGATGGCTGCACTGGGTGCGTTCTGTGTGCCTACAGGGGTATGTTTTTCACAAATCGGGATGGAGTGAATGCCGTTCGTTGTTCTGGCTGCAAAATGTCAAACTGCAGTGGAAAGAAATACAGCATTGCAGTGGTGGTGCACTGAGGCCCCCGGTAGGAAAGCAGGAGCTATTAAGTGGAAAATTCCTGCAGAGGACGTGTTTCCATTTCTAATGCGAAGAAAGAGGGTGTTGTTTAGGCTGGCAGGTCTGCGGAAAATACAGAAAACACAGGGAAGATGAGAAAATGACCTCATTGAACTCTGAGAACTTAAGCAAACAAACAGCTTCAGCCAACACACTACATTCTTGCAGTGCTTCTGCCCAAACAACAAATTGACCTGTAAGTTATATAATCACCCACAAGCCCCCTGCCCCATGTATGTGTGAGGAGGGAGAAGGGGTCTTTCCCTGCAGGAAAAGCTGAGGAGGAGGGGGATAAACAGTAAAACCTACAGCATTAGGAAGGACTATATGGGGGTGAGCTGCCTGTCCCCCTACCCCACAGCCTTCCCACCCCAAATGCAGTGCTCACATGAGGTTCAGGTTTAATCGTGCTCTGAATACCAGCAGAATGATGGCACTAGTTGTTTGTTACAGTATGAACTATTTCAGTACAGCATAAATTTTCCATTTCAAAGGATCCTGAATGCCTGCAGGGAAGGTACTAGGTTTTGTGAGCAGAGGGTGGCCTCTGTAAAAGTTGGTGGGGGTTTCAGTTTAGGGATGGTTAAAACTCCATTCTTTGACCCTAGCGGGGGGGGGGGGGGGGGCCGACTAAGGGGAGCATGTTTAGGGTCTTGATTTCCCCTTATAGAGGCCTCCTGCTGTGTTGACTTGGACAGCCTGAGTTACCATTTTATATCAACTGAACAAATCCTAGTTTAAAAATGCAGGGGCTAACCAAAGACCGTGGGTTCTGTGGCTGCTGTTGTTCTGCCAGCTATGGCCTGGCAGAAAAGGAAAATGTATGCCAGCAACCCCAGGCTCTGCCTGTGCTGAAAGGTTTGATACTTTTGAGGAATGCTTGCCTCAGTGTATTTCCAATAACTAATTAATTGAGCATGGTAGACAGAAAGCTATTAATTGGCAGAACAGCAGATAAACGATAATTCGTAGTTCACAATGATATTACTTACAAATAAGAAAAGGGTTTTTCTGCTAACTTATAGTGTATTTGTTGTGGGAGCCTGTTCTCTGCTACCCTGTGATTCCAATGTGAGCTTTTAACAGATAGGGCTTTCTTTTTTTTCTTGTTTACACTGTTAATATCCTGTTGTCTCCCAGTTGCAGATGATTTATGCACAACCAAAACCTTCTTTAGCATCCAGCGTTCTGCATGGACTTTGCCTGTGATAGGCATGTTAGTTTTGACAGGTCATTGCAACTTTTAAGACTGATTTGTGCTTTAAGAAGAGGTATAACTGTAAGCAGATAAAGTGATTTGAATGTAAGTCTTTGAAGCACATGCATAGGAATGGACAAGGTTCACATAGTCACAAACTGCAGACGTTCAGGTTTTATGTAAGCTGCTGTTTATATGTAGTGGTTTGATCCACTCTGAATTAGGGACCACTAGGCATGAATGCCTTGAGGTATAATTCAGAAAACCCCAGCAGCCGTAAGGAGTTGACTAGGTTCAGTGCTCAGCTGCCCTAGCCAAAACATTTTAGAGCAAGATAAAGTGAACTAAAGATGGGTGCTGAGGAGAAAATAAGACTATCCCAAACTCGATCCAAAAATGCAAACCTTGCTCCTTGCAGGGTTTGCAAATGGTGATTAAATTACTTTTTTGTTTGTTTTTTTTCCAGTTTGAGATTTTCCTGAATATCTGGAACACAAGGCAAAAAAAGACAGAAGTACACAGAATTACACACGACAAAAAACTACATGCAAGACTTTCAGCATTATTGTGTAGGTATAGTTTACATTATTTGGACAAAGATTGAGAAAGGTAGCTAAAGATTGGGTCTTGTGGGTAAATCAAACTGAAATTCTCTCATAGTTGTTAAGTATTGCTTTTCAAGGCTCCACTTGCCACTGATTTCAGATATGGAGGAGATATTTTTGTAGTAATACAAAGAGGAAATAAATCTGATCTGTGTAGCTAAGATCTGAAAACCAATCTGGCCAGAATCCAGCGCCGTTTCAGTTTAACGCTAAATGCCTGCACCCTCTGCAGGACAATGCCAAAAGACATTCAAGAGCTCCACAGCGTTGTGTTATTCCCTTTCTGGGAATGTTTAACCAGGGCAAACTATATAGTGCAGCATTTCTGCATGATGCCATGGATTCTGTTTCTCTTTTCCTTGTGCTGTGTAACTGAGGGGCACTGTAAGGGGCGCATAACTTACAGACGAGAACAGCTTTCTTCTCCACACTCTGACAGGAAATAAAAGGCTCCCAAAAATCTCAAGAGAAAAACAAACTTTGAGAATGACAAAAAGAAGCACTGCCAAAACAAAAGTTTCCAGCACCTAATAAAAGGAAAAAGGGAGATTTTTTGCTCATCTTTACCTTGTGGCTGGGAATGGCAAGAAAAAGAAAGACCTAAGGAGTGCCTTCTTTATCATTAGGGCTCTGGAGTTTAGCACCCATTGCAGGATTAACTCTTCTGAGGATCGCAGGCCTTTGGTTACACTTGCCCTCTGCTTTTTGTAGGCTCTTTGTCTTTTCACAGTGGACTTGGGTCATATCAGAGATTCTGGTTTGCATTTAGTTTAGAAGACTTTAGATATCTGAAGAGACTTCTGAGAGACTATTTTAAATAAAAACTTAGATAAATTTGCATGATGAAATACAAACCTGAGCCAAGGAAACTGCAGGCAAGCCACGTTCAGCTCCTGTCAATGCACCTCAGTCCAGCCCTGCCTTACACATTCAGAAGTGTGCAGAAACGTCTGGAGGAGTGCAGGAGTTTCATGAAGCACAAAAATAGGTAATAGAATAAATCAATAAATTAATGCTTTGAGAATTGCTCTTCTTTGTATCACAGCATCAAAAGACATATAGTAAAAGAGCCACAGAAATCATTGATCAAGATTTGTCTTTTATTTCTTTGTTATTTTATTTTAAATAATCACATTAACCACAGTTGGGAAATGTGAGCTCTCAGTATGCCCAAGCTAGATTCAGCACTGCCCTCTTGTTCTGACCGTAATGGAAATAGGATACTTGGCCTCTGATTACTGATGGAAGCACTGAATGCCAAGGATTGTACTATCACTGGTCATATGGGTCTGGTTTCCTACCTTCTATGAGTCTAAGGTCTTGAAAGAAGTTTTGAAATCATTGCCTGTAGGAAACCTGAGTGTGAATCAGTCTCCCTCCTTGTTTGGCAGGTCAGATGCCTCCCAGTTTGGACAACTGGAGGATGAGGACCCCAGGACATGCTGAAGAGTAAGTAAGTTTGCTGTTTTATCGGGATGCAGAAAGCAAGCCTGTAGGTCAGTATTTTCATACTGAGGCAGGAACAAAAAAGAAAACTTCACAGTAGAGTGTATTTATAAGGCTTTCATGGATAACATGTATAATCTACCCTAGCACTGACAAGATGGAGACCTTTTCTATTTATCTGTCTTGGGAGCCATAGATGTAGGTCCTGCCTAGAAGCCACAGAAGGCAACATAAATCATCAGGTGTTTAGAAACCATGTCTTGGGAAAGCACTGGGCTTTCAAGTGCTTGAGGGGCATCTGCGAAGATGATCTGTGTTTTCCATGTCCACTGGAACAAGAATTGGCTCAAATGTCGTTAAGACAGAATTATCTTGGACTGTATTAAAAACATTATGTTGAGTGATGGGAGGAGGTGCAAGTGCAAAATGGAAAGCATTCCCCTGAATGCAGATCCTTCCACATGCCAGAAGAAATATATAAATCAGTCAAAGTGTGATTCAGTTTATACTTGGATAAAAGTTTGACTCAGCATGGTGTTGAGTGCTGCTTGGGTGGTTTTGACTCAACTGGGTACTGGCAGCTGCTCATGAAAAAAGCATGGTGATAGAATAGGTGCAGTGTTTGAGAATGATAGCATAATGGAAGGCTTTGAGAGGGTTTGGATCTTCTTGTTGTTCCCAGCTTCTTGAAAGATCTGTCGCAATTGGCTTCTACAGGTATATATAGATATGTATTTTCCTTATATCAATTGATCCAGCAACGAGGAGCACTTGATTAGACTTTCTGCAGGCTGATCTGTTTGCAGTGCAAGAGCATAGCCATTAAAATGAAAACAAGGCTAAAATTTGCCTTCTCTGTTGAAAGTTTCAACAGAGCTTTCTCCAGTTTTACACCTGTCGTGGTTTAAACCCAGTCAGGTAATTCGTTCACTCACTTCCCCCCCTTTTCTTGCCCTCCCCCTGCTCCCGGAGGGACGGAGAGGAGAATCAAAAAGAATGCAACTCCCACAGGTTGAGATAAAAACAGTTTAGTAACTAAGGTATAACACAAATCACTACTGCTACTACCAATAATAACAATGATAATAGAAATAACAAGGGAAGAGAATACAACACCTCACCACCAACCAACTGATAACTCGGCCCCCCAGTCCCCGACCAAGCACCGACCCATACCTCCTCCAACCCTGCCGTCTCCCAGCCCTTCCGGCTCACTCCCAGTTACATCCTGGGCATGACGTGCTGTGGTATGGAATACCTCTTTGGTCAGTTTGGGTCAGGTGTCCTGTCCCTGCTTCCTCCCGGCTTCCCCTCCTCCCTGGCAGAGCATGAGGCTCACAAAGTCCTTGGCCAAACCAAAACATCATTGTTATCAGCTCTGTTCCCGAGCCGAAAGTCAAAACACTGCACTGCACCAGCTACCAAGGAGGAGAAACATGACTGCTACTGCTGAACCCAGGACAACACCTGTGAAGCTCAGTTAAATCGCACATGAGGCAAGACAATACAGATGCTAAAAAAATCTGAGGCAGGATCAATCAACCTGATGATTTCTCATACCTAAGTATCAAGGAGAAGTCCTTGGAGATCATTAATTTCTATAATGTTCATTACTAAAAGAAGTCTATGGGGTTTAGGGAGAAGCTATAAGGGAGTATTTTAATATACTCCTTTTTCTGCCTTTGGTTGTGATTCACGTTAGTAATGAGTTGTCCTGGGTTCAGCAGTAGCAGTCATTTTTCTCAGTCTTGGTGGCTGGTGCAGTGCTGTGGTTTTGACTTTCAGCATGGGAGCAATGCTGATAACACCGATGTTTTTAATCGTCGCTAAGTAACATTTACTTTGAAAAAGGACTTTGTGAACCTCATGCTCTGCCAGGGAGGAGGGAAGCCGGGAGGAAGCAGAAACAGGACACCTGACCCAAACTAGCCAAAGAGGTATTCCATACCACAGCACGTCATGGCCAGCATATAAACTGTGGGCAATTACCCGGAAGGGTTAGATCACTGCTCACTTTGTGCTGTGTATTGGTCAGTGGGTGGTGAGCGGTTGTATTCTCTTCCCATGTTATTTCTCTTATCATTATTATTATTGGTGGCAGCAGTAGTGATTTGTGTTGAAGCTTTGTTATTGGACTGTTCTTATCTCAACCCATGGGATTTATATTCTTTCGATTCTCCTCCCCATCCCTCTGGGAGTGTGGGGAAGAAGGAGGGGGGAAGTGA
The DNA here is from genome assembly GCF_028554395.1 of Pezoporus wallicus. Lineage (NCBI taxonomy): Eukaryota > Metazoa > Chordata > Aves > Psittaciformes > Psittacidae > Pezoporus > Pezoporus wallicus. The sequence continues at coordinate 3,589,938 of NW_026640059.1, forward strand.
GTGAGTGGCTGCATGGTTCTGGGTTGCTGGCTGGGCTTAAACCGTGACATGAGTATGATGCTAAACTTGCTCTATCCAGCATGGTGGGAATGTTACCTAGTGTCACTAACAAGTATTTAGTCTGATTCAGTGCCATAAGCCCCCCACCACATAGAAGCTAATTGTGAGGATTAGGGCGCACCAAGGCACTCAAGCTCCAGTCCCGTGGGTCTGGGGAGAAACAACACATTTAAACATTCCAGCTATAGTTCCCTTGGCAACGTACATAACAACAACTCAGTGAAACTATGGGTTTCTCTTTTCTTAACCCTTCAGGATATTGACTGAATGAATACTTCCTTGAGGAAACAGTTCAGTCAACCAGATACACTCAAACACTCTTTAATCCAGCAGGCCTTTCTCCTTACAAAAACAACAGCAGTTGAATTCCATGTCAAACTGGTCTCCTCCCCTAGCATTAAAGGGTTTAATTTGAATACACACATATACCATTAGCAAATACTTCATAGAAGCCTGTATGAAAAAAAAAAAAAAGACAGTAAAAAAACAATCCCAAAATGTCAATATTTCTTCTTATTATAAAGTTCCTGTAGACAGAGGACATAGAGAAAAATACACAAGAAATTATATAAAGCACATAAGTACTCATAAGAAACAAAACAATACTGTGTTTGTGTGGATTTTAGAACACAATATTGTTCCTGCCAGTTATAGCAATAATAATGTCTATAGCAACTTTATAATGATTCCTATGGGAATTTAAAATAATTCATTAGTATTAATACTTTGAAATAGTAAGATTTATACTGTCTTTGTGAAATACATGAGATCTGCCTCTGGGTTTATTCCACTGCCCAATGAACTTCTTGTGACGCTACACACATCTGCTCTTAGCAGTGGCTGTTCCTATCACACAGAAGTTTGGAAGAGGAACTTCGAGCTGAATGCATGTGCAGGTTGGTGTAAGTCACCAGATCTCACCTGCACCTCACAACTGGTGTACGTTTCAGGTTGTCATTGCTAGATAGGATTAATGAACATGCTGACAAGGCCTCAGTTTATAGCTGCAACACCAATGATATTTTGTAGTTTTAATACAGTGGTCTGTCCCCTATTGTATTAATCAAAAGTTTAAGTTTGTGAAAGCAGGGAAAACCTTTACCCTAGGGACTTTAACCTAAGGGTGGGATCATAAGCGATGCATAGTGAGAGAACTTACCTTGCTTCCTCAGCATGCAAGAAGTGAGTGATCTAGCTTTTTAGAAAAGCAAGAGAAACCATCAATATCTGTGATAAACCTAGAACTATTCCTTGGCTACAGAACACTGATGCACACTTACTTATACAACGGAAGAGACTGAAGCTACAGACCTAAATCAAGGATCAAACAGATGTGGGTGCATTCTACAGCAATTACAGTTCATAACCCAGCTTTATCCCCTTTTCTCTCTGTAAATTTTAATTTTTGTTATTTTCAAAAGGAGCCTTCATGACTTTTGCTTAGATCTTCCGTCCCACGATGGTGAGGCACCTTGTCACACTTTGTAGCTTCAAGCACATACAAGGAAGAATAAGTACACCTGCAGAATTGTTGGCTCTTTAGCCTTGAGTATCTATCACTCTAGCATTGCACTCCATTGTCATTTTCTTCTCTGCAGCAGCTCCTATGTAAATCTGTGGGAAGCAAAAGCCCCCTCCCCCAGCCTTAACTCACAACAGGCTGTTAAAGGTTATGCAGCGTCCTCTCTAACACGTGGTTGCCAGAGTATCCTTGTTCCCTAGCCAACTACTATACTGAGGCTTTACTGGCAGCCATCCAGCTGTGCTTCATTTGGGAACCTCTGCAGAAGTAAAGGATGTGTTTTCCCAATTTACTGGAGAAATAAGTCAATTTGTTGCTTGTCTGCTGAAGATCCTAAGCATTTGGGGAAGCAGTAACTTTTCACAGAGGACTGTAAGACAGACAGCCTCTCTTTTCCATATTCTCTACAAACCGGAATTTAAATCTTACTGCAGAGAGCTTGGATTTTGCACTAACCCACCTAGTGTGGATGCTAGAAACAAACATCAGTGTAGCACTGTGCCCAGACCAGCACAGGCACAGAGCCACACATGGTGATACTTCCTGCAACTGGGCTGGTAACTCTTAGGTTTTTACTGTGTGATGTGGTGGTACCGTCATGCTTGGGAGGCAAGAGGGTGTCTTGGCACGTGCTGCTGCTTCTACATATTCCATTTAATCATTTTACAGCACCGCAACAACACAAATCCCAGCTAACATTGCTTTTAATGTCAAGTTTCCTTGGGCCAACTGCATTTAAGGTGGAAGGAGTATGATGACCCCAGATACCTATGAAAGGGCCTTGCTTGCCATTTACAGTTAGTGTTGGTGACACCCAAAGGTGTAGCAGTGATCCCAGGCTGGACTTCAGCCCAGCAGCTTGAATGGGCTTTGGTTACAGAAGCTGATGGCAGGATACATGGTGGCAGCAGCAGGTACAAACTGTTGCCATTGCAGTAGTACATGTCCTGGAGGAGCCCAGGGCCGGTAACCCAGCTCAATGAAAAACCAGAGGGAGGGTCATGCCAAGAGGGCAGCTTGACAGGTTTTTACTGCTCATGCCGTGATTCTTCTGTCCTGTAAAGTCTCCAGGGCGTCACTGTTCTTGAATTTCTCATTGGTAGAACAATTAATGAAGTGCATTTGTGCTCTTAGTGTCGTCTTGTTGTAACTTTATAGTAGCATTTATGAACTAAGTGCCAGATAAAGAAAGGAGGGGGGCATCATGGTGGAGATAAGATTTACTGAGTTGTATATTTCTGCTGTCCCCAAAGCAGAACAGAGTTCCACACACTAAGGAAAGGATAATTTATACTGAAAAGATCAATAGAAGGTAAACACTGCCATCACTTCACCTGTCACTCATACACCTAACAACTGCTGCCTATATGTCTGAGAATTAATCCAACCCAAACAACACATACCCTGTAATAGGCAAGTTGAACAGGCAAGGAAATTTTCTTTTCAGTGTCTTTATTTTGAAAAGTAAAGAAATAATACAGCCTTATGTTTAAGACCAGGTAAGCTGCATAGATTCAAGTTTTGGAGGTCTCTCTATAACTTTAGACAATTTGTTATAATAGCATCTGTACAAGCTTGCTAATTTGGGGAGCAGTTTACCATCAGATATTGGCATCCTCTTTCATCCATACTACTTACCTGTTAACTTACACTCTGCTTTTAGCCTGGGAGAAGCCAACCAGGTTCTCTAAACAGAGGAGGTCAAAATAAGTTAAACACCAGATCACATTTAAGGTTTCTCCCTGAAGGGTAGGTAAGTCTCACTTAAATCACTGTTCTAAGACTGTAAGCACAGCTATTGAGGACAGGCCAAATGCAAGCCGGGTGTAGTTCCCTGAGCCTAGAGTGGATTAAAAGGTATGATTGCAGATCACTAGGGAAACTTTAAGACAGCATGTAACAGATGAGCTAAGAATGATGTGTATTATTAGTACCTAAGTACAGATTTTTTGCAATCTAAGGCACATTATTGCTTAAATGTGCTAATTAATAAAGGTCGCCAATCCCAAAGACATATCTCAGACTAGTTAACGGACAAAGGCACATTGTCAGTGGACTGTGTTTTATATATATAAATATAAAAAAAACCCCGCCATAAAATACATATATATGCAGTGCCTCTGTTTCATAGTACCTGAACTATTTATGCTGTAGTATTGCTAGAGGAAAGGACACTGTATTTGCAATTCATTAGATCTCCAAAGAAACAGTAAACACTTTATTGGTGCTATTAAGTAAATGTGTGAGAGGCCAGAAAAGCAATGTAATAACAAAAGAAAAGATGGCAGATGAATTATAGAGCTACATCAAGCATTACCCTGATACCACCCAAGAAGGCCTGATCATCAGTATTCAGCCTTCAGTACTGCACCTATAGCTTTAGCATTTCAAGCCTGAAAAAAAAAAGCAAGAATTTGGCTTTTGTTCACTGTGTGAAAGGGGAGTGTGTAGCTCCTCACAGTCCCACCGGACATGCAGAATTCAGTGACTTGCTCTCTACAACCTTTCACTGGAGGAATATAAAGGCAGGAAATGTATTTGTGATACTAATTAAGATTAGAAAATCCTCATTTAGGAAAATGCCCCTTGGCAGGGTATTAAGAAAAAAAAAAAAAAAGAAAACAAAACAGAAAAAATACCAAACAAAAATACATCCAAACCCCAAAGAAACAACTAAACATATTTCTGTTCAAAGTGATGGAAAGAGCTGTAAGAGAAAAGGGAATTAAAAAAGCACCCTGGTTGAGGTGAAATGGGTTATAAAAATGAGACATAAAGCATTTTACTTCAGTGCTGTCAAAGGGTCCAAACTAAAGAACGGTCCTTTAGTCTAAGGACTGAAAGATGACAGACATCTAGTTAAAGTCCAATTTAATATAATGAGCTATTTGAAAAACTGGTAGTCCTTTTCCTAAAATAAAGTAATGAGAAAATGTCACTCTTTTTGTCACAATGTAAAAAAAAACAGAAGCTGTTCTAACCAATATTACAGCTCAGTGGAACACAGTCCGTAGTTACAGCACCAAATTTTACCAAAAGAAAGACTTTGAGAACTGAGACAATGTTTTGAGACCATATTGTACCCAAACCTAAAACTTGGAACATTTTAATCAATCATGTTTTATAGACCTGTCAGAGTAACAAAAAAAATCAAAGGTAAATTAATATCTGGAAAGACCTGCATAATGTACAGTTTTGCTGATTAAAAGTAATGCACAGAGCATGAACTGGTATTAATAAAAGTACAAAATAATGTGTTATCCCTCACGGTATATATAAATGTTGGCTTCACTTATGTGTTTTTGGAAGTACTGTTGTCATGGTTACCATTCAGCTGTCTTTAGGTTTTAATATGCCCCATTTTGTAAGGTTGAGGTTCAGTTCAAGTTCATATTAAGCAAATCCACTGAAGTTTTCAGATGTGGTCTCTAATTTAACACGCATTATTTTCTGAGAGGCCAACTTGAAATACTTTTGGCATGATTTTAAGAGATGTCAACCACCTTCAGATGCAGCAGAAGTCAATGACCTGTATACAGTGACCGAGTCATGAATAATCTGCCAAATGGCATAGGCCATAACAATCTTAATATAAAAACATATAAACCTGCTTCACTTGGTATAGGGAATGTTTCTGTACTCCTGCAGGCTGAACTTATCACCATTATACACTAAATGAACAATGTGTCATTCTCTCAAGCATTTATATATTTGTCTGAAACTATAGGAATGCTTGACTGTAATATTATAAAACATAATCTTAATTCCTATGTGAAATATCAATCATCCAATACTTTAGGTGTATTCCAACAAAAAACTTCATTTCCCCTTTAGCCAATTTCCTCATGTTCAAATATGGCGGGGGGGGGGGGGGGGGGGAAGGGTAGTTTTGTGTGAGTGAAAGGCTTTGTCTTTGTTAGTTTGTTAAAAAGCTTGAGGTTCAAACCAAGATACTCAGCAATAACCATAAAACCAGGGTAACTGAGAATTAACTCAGGTAACTGTGTGGGCTTTGCGTTGTCCTCTGCAGGTGTACCTGAGTCAAACTTATGTGTAAATGTCGTTTTTTGCTTCTCTATAAAAACAGATGGACCTGCTCTTCAAAGTAGCTTCTTTGCATTATTAGCCATAAAAAGTCCTTATCACCACCTTCAGCAAGCCACCTGAACCACAGAAGACTGTAGGAATGGCTCTTTCCTTGCCTTCCCTTTTCTCTATTTAGCTTTAGCTGAGCAATGTGGCACAGAGGTGTTGATCTTTTTTGTAGTGCTGTGCATAGAAGTGAAGCTTCTTCACAGGGAAAAGGAAGTATTGTGGTAAAGCTCTGGCGTAGTCAACTTCCCTTTGAGCATATTACAACCAATTTAGGACTAATTTTAATAGTGCCTACTTTTCTCTTTGGTACAAAAATGGGAAAGGAAAAATAAGGGGAGAAAGAAAGTTCTAGATCAGTGTCTCTTTATTCCAGGTTCATCTCTTCCATAGTCTTTCAGCTTTTTGTATTTCTGTTTTTTGACTTCTGTTCCCTCAAGCGTAGGCATAGACAAACTAGCTGCACTCACTGTGCTCCCCATGGCAGGTCTTCCTCTGGCTTCAGTACTCATATTTTCCTAGAATTATTCAAAGACTTGGTTTCTTTTCCTTTTTGACTGCTGGGCTGTTAGTTTCTTTGATTTGCTTTGTTTCCTTAATGACTTGGTCCTTGTGGACATCTGCAGTGGAGTGTCCCAGAAGCATCTCTTTTCAGACTGTCTCTGCATAGTCATATGTCTCACAAGTGTGTAGGGTGCAATAGTTAAAAAATTCTTGCCCTTTGCAATAGCTCCAGAAGATTTCTGAGTCACTAATTTAGTTTAAAAGGAAAATTGAAAGTGTAGGATGCAAAATGCAGCATAAACTATAAAGACGACCAGGTCAGCATTCGTATTGTATGAACACATGCATAATCACCCATGTGCCTATATGTATATATACAGTTGTGTGGACTTTAGAAATCGCACTTCTGCTGCATACTTAGACATTATTGATTCAATTTATTTGTTCAATCATTGATTGATTCATGTATCTTTTGGGGAGCCATGCAGACATATAAGTAGGGTTGCTACATCTCTGTGTAGGTGTGTGCATTTGTAATTGGAGACGATAATAGGGTTTTTTATCAGACATCTCAACATTATTTCACTATTTGATTTCACAGTGTGCATTCTTCATGGTTCTTCACCTATTTTGGTACTAAATGGGCCAGTAAATTATAAGCTTTATCTCCTAAACCCTGGAGTTAAGCAGCGTCAGATACCTGAAGATGACTTGTATGCAAATTGGATTGAAGGAGGACTTTTTGGCCTCTGTTTCCAATTCCAGTATATGTTCAGGTGAGTGGAAAATGTTTGCTGCTAATCTCAGTGCTGAGCTGCCAGTTTATTGCACAAGTGATACACTTCCATACACTTAGTGATGTGGTCTGTGATCTATGGAACGAGGAAGAGAGCACTGAGATGGACTCCAGATGCACCTACTTGTTATGCTGTGGGCTCTGGAGGCCAGGAACCATGCAAAATAGCATTTCAAAAGTCACTTGTAGGTCATTGCATGAGACAGTAGCAATAGCATCTCTGAACAGGCTGCTTTTGCTGTGAAAGTGTCACCTGCTTTTGCACCATGTGAAACACTGAACTGATCAAGAGACTGTCTTCCACTGCAAACTTCTTCTCTGGTAAGTAAGTTTACAGTACAGATATGTGGGAATATTTATATCACAAACCCATGATTTTAACAGGTTATTAGCAAAGCACCAGCAGGGGGCCCGAAATACAAAGACTACTCTGGGATTTGTTCAGGAAACTCAAATAATTATTCAGAGCTTAATTGATCAAACTTCGTACTTAAAAAAACCTCCACCCCAAAGTCCTCATTCTACCGGCTTGATATTAAATGGTAAAACAGTACAGAAGTGAAAATATCCTGGAGCCCTGTATCATCTTCATTATCTTCACTGGTGAAGCGACTGAGTGAGTGGAGAGGTGTGAAATTCCAGCAGAGAGGAACATGCTGTTTTAAGAGGAAGTGCTGACATGCAGGCTACAATTAGACAAAAAATGACTGCTGACATTTAAAAATCATTACAGAGAGGAAATTGTGAGTGTAATTATGTCATCATTGACACTGCTCAAGTGTGCTGATGCATTTTTGCTGATCAAAATCAAGTGTTTATATTTGTAAACAGAATGCACTTAGCAACTCTATCAATGGAAATGTTCTAGACAAGAACTAAGGAAAATAAAGCCGAGGCACTTTGATGAAATATTCTTTTTCCCCTTCTTCAGTAGGCTATCTTCCCTTTTTTCAGTATTTTGATTTCAGGATCATTTCTTGTTAACAAATTTGTTTCACAATATTTTGGAATGACAGTTTCACTGGCTTTTGTTTCGACTTCCCACCCACCCCCCACCCCCCAAGAATGATAGGCATGGCCATTCTGAAGGATACCAAAAGTCCATTATTGCCAAGACTTGATGCCTACAGAAGGCTATGAGAGAACAATAAACATATAATTAATATAAGTAATTAGGAATATAGTGGACTGAATATAGTGGGCTAGCATGTAGTAGAATATAGCAGAGCACACCAGAATATACTAGAATTTAGCAGAAGACAGCAGAACAAACTAGAATGTAGCAGAACATAATAGAATACAGCAGAACATACTAGAATACAGCAGAACACACCAAAATATACTAGAACATAGCAGAACACACCAGAATACACTAGAATATAGCAGAGCACACCAGAATATACTAGAATACAGCAGAAGACTTAGTAAGGTTCCATGGAATATAGCCGTAGAGGGCAGGGGGGCCAAGACCATTGGTTGATATTCAAGGATCACCTGCTACAACCTCAGGAGTCTTGCATCCCAACTAGAAGGAAGTGCAGCAGGAGGGCCAGGAGACCTCCTTGGGTGGATAAGGAGCTGCTGAGGAAACTTTGGGGGCTAAAAAGAGGCTTATAACAGGTGGTAGCAAGGACAGGAGGCCTGGGATGAATACAGGGATGTTGTCTGGGAAGCTAGGGACCAGGTTAGGAAAGATAAGGCCCAGTTAGAATTAAACTTGGCTAGGGATATTAAGGGTAACAGGAAGGGATTCTACAGGTACATAGCAAATAAAAAACAGACTAGGGAGAACGTAGGCCCCCTCAGGAAGCTCTCGGGAGAACTGGCTACACAGGATTTGGAGAAGGCTGAGGTTCTGAATGACTTCTTTGCCTCAGTCTTCACTGGCAAAGGCTCTGACCAAACCACCCAAGTCTTGGAAGGCAGATGCAGGGACTGTGAGAATGAAGACCTTGCGCCCACTGTAGGAGAGGATCAGGTTCGAGACCATCTTAAAAACCTGAACATGCACAAGTCCATGGGTCCTGATGAAATCCATCTGCGGGTCCTGAAGGAGCTGGTGAATGAAGTTGCTAAACCACTGGCCATCATATTTGAGAAATCATGGCAGTCAGGTGAAGTTCCTGATGACTGGAAAAAGGGAAATATAACCCCCATTTTCAAGAAGGGGAAAATGGATGACCCGGGGAATTACAGACCAGTCAGTCTCACCTCTGTGCCTGGCAAAATCTTGGAGCAGATTCTCCTGGAAGGCATGCTAAGGCACATGAAAATCAACAAGGTGCTTGGTGACAGCCAGCATGGCTTCACTAAGGGGAAATCCTGCCTGACCAATGTGGTGGCCTTCTATGATGGGGCTACAGAACTCATGGACAGGGGCAGAGCAGTTGATGTCATCTACCTGGACTTGTGCAAAGCGTTCGACACTGACCCACATGACATCCTTGTCTCTAAATTGGAGAGACATCAATTTGATGGATGGACCACTTGGTGGATAAAGAACTGGCTGGATGGCCACACACAAAGAGTTGTGGTCAATGGCTCAATGTCCGGCTGGAGACCAGTAACGAGTGGTGTCCCTCAGGGATTGGTGTTGGGACCGGTCTTGTTTAACATCTTCGTCACTGACATGGACAGTGGGATTGAGTGCGCCCTCAGCAAGTTTGCCGATGACACCAAGCTGTGTGGTTTGGTTGATACCCTGGAGGGAAGGAATGCCATCCAGAGGGACCTTGACACGCTTGTGAGGTGGGCTGATGTCAACCTCATGCAGTTTAACCATGCCAAGTGCAAGGTCCTACACCTGGGTCGAAGCAATCCCAGGCACAGCTACAGGTTGGGCAGAGAAGAGATTCAGAGCAGCCCTGCGGAGAAGGACTTGGGGGTGCTGGTTGATGAGAAAATGAGCATGAGCCAGCAGTGTGCGCTTGCAGCTCAGATAGCCAACTGTATCCTGGGCTGCATCAAAAGGAGCATGACCAGCAGGTCGAAGGAGGTGATCCTGCCCCTCTACTCTGCTCTCTTGAGACCTCACCTGGAGTATTGTGCACAGTTCTGGTGTCCTCAACATAAAAAGGACATGGAACTGTTGGAACAAGTCCAGAGGAGGGCCACGAGGATGATCAGGGGACTGGAGCACCTCCCATATGCAGACAGGCTGAGGAAGTTGGGGCTGTTCAGCCTGGAGAAGAGAAGGCTGCGTGGAGACCTCATAGCATCTGAAGGGGGCCTATAGGGATGCTGGGGAGGGACTCTTCGTTAGGGACTGCAGTGACAGGACAAGGGGTAACGGGTTCAAACTTAAACAGGGGAAGTTTAGATTAGATATAAGGAGGAAATTCTTTCCTGTTAGGGTGATGAGGCACTGGAATAGGTTGCCCAGGGAGGCTGTGAATGCTCCATCCCTGGCAGTGCTCAAGGCCAGGTTGGACGAGGCCTTGGGTGACATGGTTTAGTGTAAGGTGTCCCTGCCCATGGCAGGGGGGTTGGAACCAGATGATTTTAAGGTCCTTTCCAACCCTAACGATTCTATGATTATATATGCTATAACATACTATAATAGCAGAACACAGTGGAATATACTGGAATATAGAAGAACACACTAGAATATATCAGAGTATAGTGAAATATAGTAGAAGATAGCAGAACACACTAGAATATACTAGAATGTAGCAGAACACACTGGAACACAGTGGGCTGGGCTAGGCTGGGCTAAAAAAAAAAAAGAATTACCTGATGGAACATACTAGAACTCACCTAAATATAGCTAAATATAGCTGACTACAATACCGTAGCATTATACTAGACTTTAATAAATTACATTACAAAACATAATGTCATATAAAATATAATATATTATTAAAGTGTAATATGTTGTACTGCAATAGAATATCTTGTAGTATAACAGTATGTGATACAACCTAATGTAATATTGCAGAATTGATGAAAATATAGTAGCACATACTAGAATATAACATATAATATAGTATGATATAATACTAATATAACATGCCCTGATCCAATATCTACTCTAACAAGATAATATCATGTAAGTTAATATAACACAACATTACCTTCTAAGTTCTGCTGCTCAGGAACTTCAAAGACTGCTTAAAAACATAAGAATATTTAAGTCTTTCTGAGGGGCTTTAGAAATAGTCTAATACTGGATTTGGGGCAAAGGGAGCCATGATGTCAGCAGGTGGAAAATATGTAAATGTCACCATTTACCTCGAGGACCTTGTTACCTCTGCTCATACCAAATTCTTGGCACTTAATTACTTAACACAGTCCTTCCTTAAGCTCTATCAAAAGTCCCGTACCTATGATATATTATCACTCAATGACAGGAAAATGACCAATGTGTGATACATACAAATGCTCGGTTTGGAATAGACAAAATATATGAAAGGGTATGGCTCTGTCTGATTCCAAACCCAGATTTCTTTTATCTTGGAGATACAGGATAACCATATATAAACACAGTTCCAAAACATGAAAGCGTAAGTGTTTACAAAGGCTGTTGAGTGAAGAAGGTCTTGTTTTCTGCAGTGAAATGTCCATAGAAAGAAAAATGTCTACAAATGCTAGTTCTCCTGAGGACGCCATCTTGTTCACAGTATTCTGGAGCATGCTTATGGTGGAAATTAAGAAAAAGACTCAAAGTGTTAAAATGAAGGATACTTAATAATGAGGCACACTACATTATCAATACAGTTATTGTCAACTGTGGCAGAAACAGAAATATGAATATTGAATGTCAACTTTTCAGGTTGAAACTTACGACTTCTCAGCTGATGTCTACTGAGCTCTGAAATTCCTCTCAGTATCAAAATTTGGTTTTTTAAGAAATAAAAAAATTGGTTTGTGTTTGCCTTTTCATTCTTCTCCCCCTCCTCCTCTCCCGCTTTATTAATTTTGACCCTTGGGAAAGGGTTTTTTTTTCCAGTTCACCTATTAATTCCCTAGGTGTCCTCCTGAAGCCAGTTTTTCTTTTGGCACTGAGTCCATCACTGTCCCCATTTCCTGGATGTCAAAATGTATATCCAGTCAAATTGTGTTACCAGAATAACATCAAGCAACTCTAAAGGCACCACATCAGCAAAAGAGCTGCTTTCATAATATCATTTTATGATTGGATGAATACTGTAATTCCTTTTTAGAGTGATAAGGATTTCCATGTCAAAACACAGAATACTTTGTGCCATTAAAATAGTAGAAATCAGTAGTTAGGAAACAGCCCACAGTGGGTGACTTGGGAGAGGCCAGTCCTACAGGTGTTTCTAATGACTATTTATTGCATCAGAGAATACTAAAGAATCCATGAAAATGTGGGCCACAGAAGTAGGTAATAAGGCTTTACTAGTGTATGAAAATATGACACAAAGAATAGTATTATGTTACTGTGTTTTATAGTATAACGCTTTTAAGGCTACTTTCATTTTTATGTCCCTTTTCACTAATTCATACCTTTCTGGATTTATTTTCTCTTTGGAATTAGAGCTTTATGTCTGTTATCTTGGTGGAAAGCTTCCTTAATTACTGCTTGTAACAAGCTAAATAAAAACCATTTTCCTGTTCTCTGCTCATGTTTGAAAGTTGAAAAAAATAATCTTTCTCTGCATAGTAAACTGGTGCCACACACTCTTTTTAAACACATCATTACAGAACAGCTGAACTTTGAAACTTGGCGATGTCTAATATTTTTTGTAATCTATCTCTAAGTATACTTAAAAGGTATTACTTTGTCTGAAACTTTAATGAACACAAGATTTACAGAGTATTGCTGAGTACCAGGACTGTCAAGTAGTTAAAACCTTATCCTGTCAAAGGGTGGTAAACAGAAATCAGTACCAATAGACAGCCCCGTATAGTCCACCCAAATGTGAGAAATTCAGCAGCAGTTCAAGATCTGACCCCAACAGCAGAACTGGAAGGGGCTATGAGAGGTCCTCTGGCACATCCTCAATGAAAAGTCAAATCTACATGATTTTGTTTCATTAATTTTTTTAATTTTTATTTTTTTTGTTAAGACCAAGAGGGGTATTTCCCAGCTTCCCTGATAAAATGTATCCATCTTCACACGTGGAGACCTTTACCTAAAGTCTATCCTGGATCTTCCTAAATGTTACCTCTTTGAATACCTACCATGCAGTTCTTTTTGCAGGATGACTCTTCCAGTCTTTGAGGTTTTAGCCTCTAAGAAAGCTTCTAGCCTCTGGAACACAGCAGTGTGCAGTTTCTTTACTTCACTTGACAAGCACAAGTGGTGTTGGTCTTGGAGTATTGCTGGGTGCTCTGTTCGAGGGAGAAGGGAAAAAAACACTTCCCAAATGAAACACTGCATTAGCACTGAAATGATAAAAAATATTGTAAGCAATAACAAAAATGCAAGTCCTTGGAGACCGGAGGGTGTCTCCCTGTGCTGTCTGCATTCTACAATATTCTGTATAGTTTATGCTTTCATGGCAAAACAATTTGTCAGTCTCTCATTTGCTAAGATGTTGTCAATGTAACATAATGCGAAGTCCTGAGCTGCTGCTCTGATAGCCCAATCCTGTGAGCTGTTTCCATTTAAGCATAAAGATCTCTTTCAATAACAAAAAATGAAAAAGAAAAAAAAATTGCCTTCAGAAGTTACATGACAATGAGTAAATACTAACATAGAAAGACATCAGCAGTATTGTGTTCTTGTGTAATGTATTATTAACAAAGCCAGTGCAAATGAGTGTAGTAACCATGTTCAGAAGAGTCCTTCTACTGAAGGACTTTGGGTAGGATAGCAGTTGGAGAGACTACGTAGTAATTACAGTAATCAATGCAATTTCATATTGGTTTGTTTTGATGACATGGAATGATCTACCCTGTCAGCTTTCAGATAGGGATCAAATTTTAAGCCCTTTAATCTCTATTGTGAATAATTATCTATTCAGGTTGTCTTTTCCCATCACCATACCAAGCTAGAGGATTTACTGATACACCTAAACAAGACAGTATAATCATTAAAACAGCAGAGCTCTATTTCTTGGTACTACTGCTATATAAATGTTAAGTAATAGTGACAGAAAAGGGTGTTGGCTGATTATGTTTTTCTGATTATGGCATACTGTAATAATTATTCCTTGATCTCTTTTAGTTTGAAAGGCTTCAGCTGAGCCTGCAAGTAAGTTGCACTGTCATAAATGAGACTGTAGAAATCAGTCTTTACAACCGATAAATCTTGCAATTAAATTTTAGTCTTGCAATTCCATGAATATAACATGCTTTTTCTGTTGCACAAGAAGTTAAATGAATATATAACCAAGACGTAGATAAAAACATGCAGAAGCAAGTCTGAGGACCACCCTGGATCAAATAAGAACAATTTAAAATGGAATAATATGATATATCAACTAAAGATTTTCAGCTATAAAAAACCCCCTCAGTCTCTTCCCCCACAGTCAAGTACAGCCTAAAAGAAGACCAGGAAATCTGAAAATGCGGGAGTGGAATAACAATCCATCAAAGAATGGTAAGAAAAAGATAAGATACTATCTAAATTTGATTGTTGAAACATTTTTACTTCTGAAAATACTGCTAATTAGCACTATTTACTCAGGTTTCATTAATTAAAATTCAATTGTTATACATGTGAAATAAATTATGCAACTTGTAAATCTTAATTACATTGTAATTTGGGATAACTTTATGATTCTTTCGTGATGCCTCAAATCAGTGGAATGTGGTTTCCTATTTTAGAGTTGATCAGAGCTGGTAACACTGAATATAATGCACTGCTGGTACTTTTAGGGAGAATTGAAGCAATTAATTATAGTATTTTGATTACTGAGTTTTAAACACTAGTATCCATAAACCAAAAAATACAGCAGTATTTGGATGTAATATGATTTTAATACTTCATGCAGCAATTGCTTCTGGTTAGACACTTAGTATTAATTATGCAAGCATGAATCATTCATATGCCAGTGGTTTATTTCCATCAGAACAGTGAAGCAGGTTTAGGTTTAGGCACAGATGCAGTTGGCAGAAGCAGCACTTGAAGTGAAACAGATCAGGAAGCTTGGATGTTCTAATGCCAAGGCATTTGTAAACCTGGTAGGTTCACCATGCTCAGATAATGTAAGTCAGTATTGTTTACGGACATTAAAACATTGCATCAGTTTATGCCAGCTGAATTTCTGGCTTCTCTTGGCATCAGTTCATTCTCTTTGCTTTTAATTAACTGTTGAAAGCAGACATTGGCATCCCTGGTGAAAGCAGTCCTACCAGAGGGACTGAAAGACACATAAATCAGCCATATGACAAGGTACCGGGCACTGGTAAAGCTTCAGCTTAACTGTCGGGTCCAGCAATGACCAGACAACTTCCAGAAAGTTAAATGACAGAAGAGAAGATATAAGAGCTCTGAGAGGAAACAAATCTAGAAAATACAACTTGGATTTAATAACTGGAGAAGAATTGTGCAGAAGAGATAGCTGGGATAAGGGAGTGTACACAGAGTAAAGGCTGGTGTGAAAATCATGAAATGTGCTTAGCAGATAGGAAGACAAGTGAGATCAACGTAACAGGTAGCAGGAAAGGCTAATACTGGACATTGGGAAAAGTTTTCTAATGCTAAGAAGCAACTCAGACACAGCTTTCTTTCTGAGGAGCTATGGAGGTGTTCTTTCACAGAGGTTTTAAGAACAGGCTGGATGAATGTCAATTGGAAATGAAACCGAGGCAGCAGGGTCTGTGCTGGAGCAGTCCTTAAATGACCTCAGCAACTTAAGCTTTCTAGGATGCAGGACGTGCTCCAAACTCCTGCTAATCTAGAAGTTCTTGCAAGAACTGGCTTTCACTAATCCTCTGCTGCT
Organism: Pezoporus wallicus; assembly: GCF_028554395.1. Lineage (NCBI taxonomy): Eukaryota > Metazoa > Chordata > Aves > Psittaciformes > Psittacidae > Pezoporus > Pezoporus wallicus. Next base: position 3,605,767 of record NW_026640059.1, read on the forward strand.
CTGCACCTGAGGAAGAGGTGGTATTTCTATTGGGACAATACACAGCTGCCTAGCGAGTACACTGAATTGAGGCACTTCCCTAGTCAGCGTGCTATTGCCATTGATCTGATACCTATGCCCAGCGTACAGGTCTGGATTATATTATTAAGCGAGGCTGTAGTACTGAACTTTTAGATACCTGAATCCTAATTATTCTTAGACCTTATCCATGATGCATGAGCCAGAATTTATAAATGCCAAGTTAGTTTTCTGTTGGCTTCAGGGATCTTTTCAACAATAATTGAAATATATCCCAACTGAGGTGTGAGAAAGTTGGATTGCCTGCTTTTCACAGAAAGATAACTCACAAGAGATTCCACACAAAGGTGTGCAGTCTTAGACCCAAGCAAACCTGTTTTATGGTCTTCACTAGAACATATTTGCTGCTGTAAAAGGGTGGGACACTGCAGATCTTTTGCAGCCCTGGTTCTGGTTATCTTGAAAGTTTTCACTGTGCTGTTCAGGTATGCCACTCCACAAATCAAAGCTCACATTGTGCTTCAGTGTGATGCTGGAAGCTGATTTCAGGTACTCTGCCCTGTGTCTATTTTAAGACCACGCTCTTCCCTAGCCTGCCTTACAAAACATCAAGCCAAATTCCCTTCAGAGCTACATTGAAATGGTGCTATCTCTTGGGCTACTGGAGCTAGTAAATAAGTGAAATTAAAAGAGAAAGAAATAAGGCAGCCTCAAAAATCTCTGGTTTTAGTTTTGGTTTTTTTTCCATCTGCATTTAATTCAGTATTTCAAGAAGAAAAATGAAGATTTAAGGAACAAATTTAATCAGTGGTATAAACAATTCCCTGGAATCTCTATTATTTTTTTTCATTAAGAGAATGCCTGCTCAGTAGAACAACTCTACAGCTTACCACAGGAGAGATCCACCAACCTACTCCTGTTACTGGTTGCATGACACAGTGCTTTATTTCACTGTGGCTGAAAATCTCTGGCAGCCTGTTTTGAGCAGTCACTTTGTACATTAGATTTTAGAAAAGCTTTTCGATTTCGTTGTAGAATAAGTAGGAATATGCCATGAGTGTACTTGCAGGTAAAATTAAGGCATGCTCTGGTTTGATTCTGGAAGGTCAGCTACAAGCCCTGCAGCTGAAGTTTTCGAAATAAAAAGTCCTCACCAAAGCATCCTGAAAGAGTAAACAGCAAAAGCAGCTTTGAACTTCGCTTTGTGCTTCTCTTGTAATAGTTATCTATCTGACCCAGCATCACACTCCCCACCCTCTAACTCTGTAAGAGGTCACCATAGCATAGTGTTACACGCTATAACCTTTCCCAGCCATTCGTGCTTACTGTGGTCACAGCCTGATTCCTTATGGTGTGCTGTGACTCCTGGCCAAATTTCATTGCTACCAGGGGAAAAGGTAAGCTTGACAAAATGAACATTTCCAGTGCAATCAAAAGAAGACAAGAGTTGCTTTTTACTCCAAATCTATACACATACAAACACATATGTCTGTATATATATAAAAACATATATATATATGTGTATAATATCTTTCTAGGTGAAGGATTCTTTATGTTGCACTTAAGACTTACAGTGTTCTGAGAGAAAAGCAACTATTCCCCTTGTCAAAGCCACAACTCAGGCAGTCAGTTCAGTATGAGAACGTTAAGTGAGCCATTTGAGATGTGATATTTCAGCTGCACAGCATCCAATTCATCGTATGCTTCAGAAATGTATTATGTACAGCTGGATAAAAACAGAAGCTGCAAAGGCAAGAGAAATCAATTAGCAGGGAAGCCCATGTATGAGGAAAGGCCTGCACAAAATCACCATGTTTTATTTTGAACTTCCTAAAGTTATCTCCCTCTTTTTGGGTGATCTTGAAACACAACCTCTATATTTGGATAAGAGGATAGGCATATTCTAGTACTCCTAATTAGGCACTGATAATTTAACAGAACACTGCAGGACTTAAAGTTACACAGTAGCACTAAGCACAAAGTTGGCTTTATGTCCTTTTCTCCACACCCTAGCCCCACCAAAAATTTCAGTTATGGCAAGCCTCAATGTTAGGAAAGAGACTGTTATAGTTTGCAAATAGTTTCCATCCTGGAAGAAGGCGCACCCAACAGAATTTAAACAATGCAGGCTGCAATCTCAGTTACAGTGGCATAAATTAGGATCAATTCCATTGAGGTCAGGACAGTTATATCAGTGTGACACACATGAGGACTGAGCCTGATTAACTGCAGAAGAGTTAATTCTCATCTACTCTCCTGTAAGTCAGAGCTGAATCTGGCCCCTATCTTCCAGTTGGACTCTATCCAGACAGTGGGTCAAATCCGGCTTTGAATTTCAAGAGAATAAATGTGGAGATGCTGATTTTATAGGAGCTATTCCCAATTACAGTAGTGCAAATTTTGGCCCAGAGACTATAAAGAATCTCAGCAGCAGCTAGCAGTTGAGGTCCCAACATACTTTGGCCAAGGTGGACATTCTGTGTGCAGAGTCTAAAAGCAGTTCTGTATGATTTGGGGTAACTAACTGTTCGATCACAGTTATCTCTCATATGGATGAAGGCAGCAATTCCAAAAATAAAGTGGACATGCGGGACACACTTATCTACCTAGTTCCTCTCCCACCCCCAGGAATATTTTTTGACTTGTTAACTACTGGAACCCAATCCTCATGTAATACAGGAAATATGTAACAGTGATACCGGTGACCTTAGTAGAGTGCAAGCTGTGAATAGCCCTGGTGAAGCTGAGCAGCCAGAAAAGACAAAAATGTTGGTATGCCAGCTGTTTATTTCTAATGCAGGTGAATGGCTTTTAGAAGTATTTAAACCAGTTGGAGTACACTCAACCCAATCTTCATTAATGGGGAAAAAGGAAAGAAAGAAAGAAGACAATAAAACATGCAATGACAGCATATACTAATGTGAACAGCAAAGATGCTTCCTTCAGTGGTAGGTGCAGTGATATAGGCAGTAGCAGAAAGGCAGAGCTTAGCAAAAGGCTGAGAAGCCTTTGAGAAGGCTGCGTGGAGACCTCATAGCAGCCTTCCAGTATCTGAAGGGGGCCTATAGGGATGCTGGGGAGGGACTCTTCATTAGGGACTGTAGTGATAGGACAAGGGGTAACGGGTTAAAACTTAGGGGAAGTTTAGGTTGGATATAAGAAGGAAATTCTTTCCTGTTAGGGTGGTGAGGCACTGGAATGGGCTGCCCAGGGAGGTTGTGAATGCTCCATCCCTGGCAGTGTTCAAGACCAGGTTGGACAAGGCTTTGGGTGATATGATTTAGCGTAAGGTGTCCCTGCCCATGGCAGGGGGTTGGAACTAGATGATCTTAAGGTCCTTTCCAACCCTAACGATTCTATGATTCTATGATTACATGAAAAGGCTACAGAAACAGTTGTGCAAGCTAGAAGATTTAAATGCGCACTCAAGGAGTAGGAATACTGTCCTGCTTGATGGAGAAAAAGAAGCAGCACCAGCTCAGGGTGCTGGGCTCTGTCTGCCACCTCTTCTCCCAGATGGGTAAAGGCTGCCTATTTCCTGCAGTGGCTCAGCGCAGCTGAGTGCTCTCCATTTAGGGTAGTAATTATAAGGTGAGTGAGAATTGTAACTGTATACAATCAAGTCCCTATTAAGCATTCTCTCCCATTATTTAAGGTTGAACTACTGTAGAGCTTAATGAATCACTGCTTTCTGGCAAATAATAAGTGTACCACACAAATGAATTTCAGAGGAAGTGAGATTCTTCCTGAATTCAAATAGAATTTAGGAAATTGTCCCAGATGAAACAATGCAGAGAAACAAAATGTCAAAACACTTCATTTTAGTATTTTCAAAATGGAGTCTTTCATTCTAGAATTGCCAAAACACTTCCCAAAACTTTCAAAACAAAGCTTTTTATCTCTCCATTTTAAAATTAGCCTAAATTTAAAAAGAAAAAAAAGCTTTTCAATGTGTGAAACAGCACAAGACCAAAAAATTAAGCCACTCCTTTGAAGCTGAACTAAATAGCTTGGGTTGAACACAAATGACAGTTTTCCTAATTTTTTTTTACTTTGCCAACATTTCTTAAAATCTCAATTTGACCAAAGCTAAAATACAAATCTGAAAAAAAAATTCTGAAAAAGAAAAAATGCATTACCAAGCTTCAGTTCTACATAACCTTCTGCCCAGTTAATGTCTCTTCAAGTTTATCGGAGCAGAGTCAGGCCCCTTACTTTCCAAAAACTGTTTGAGCTTACCAATTTGTTTTTTAATTGGAAAAGCTGAAGAGATTTCTTTCTATACTGGTGAAATAATAAAGGTTCCATCTGAAAACTCACAGTCAGAAACACTTTAGCCATGCAAACACTAGATTTGGGTGCTTGAAGACATCGTTGTTCTCTGTGGAGCTGTATCAGAATCGGCATCCTGCTTAGTTTGATCCTGGAGTTCATCTTCAGCCCCAGCTCCCTTGGGATCCCCACTGCCCTGGCTTGCTTTCAGTCAGGCCCTAGCCCTGCAAGAGGAGTGGAGGGAGAAATTAACTCACATCCAAATTGTGCTTCACAGGCATGATGACTGTCACGTGCTGCAGCCATTTGGCTGCACGAGCTTCTGTCCCTGCTTGAGCTCAGCCATGTAAGGCAGTAAAGATGTGGCATTTGTGAGTCTCCTCACAAAGAGCGTGGAAGTGAAGCACCGAACTGCCATCCTCCTGAGAGGTGCAGCAACAGCACTCCAAATCAATACTTTCAGCCAGAAATATTTGGCTTGCAGGTGTTTGGCTTTCTGATGAATAGCTCTGATTTTCTACAGAGAGCAGATACTTTTTTTGTGGAAAAAAAAATTCTCACAAAATCCAATTTTCCCTTTAAGGAACAGATGGAGATGGAAAAATTTTAACCTATAAGATGGATTAACATGTGCAGGTTTTTTTCCCCAGCCACTCTTTTCTGCATATCCATTGACTTGCCTTGCTACAGAGAATTTCACTAAATGTCACTGGCTCTGTTGCCCGCTTTCCCAAGCTCTATCAATGGATTTTTTAAAGATGTTTCCATGCGTGGACTTTGCTTTTTCCTCATATACCAATCCCAGTGGAGGCAGAACATCATACTATGCTATTGCATGTCAATCGATATGATGATCATGTTCCTGTGTCAGCCAAAGGAAAAAAAAAGGGTGCTTGTAAGGCCCTGTAGGCATTAAAAAAAATGCAGAACGTGTTCACCAGCAAAGGGGAGTCAGGTTTATAGCTATCCTAAAGGTATAAAATATTTTATTACCAATACACATGTGCAGACATTCTAGAATTTACTTGATTCCAAAATAAAAAGTTACGGCATATTATCATAATAGCAAAAGAAATTAACTATGATTCAATCAGCAAAAGAAAGGAAATCCGGGATCAGAGATCACCCCCTCCCCACTGTCTATCACAACAGGTTACCATGCTTAATTTTACCCAACTATGTCATATTGTGACCAAGCATCGGAGGCTTGATCCTTAACTTTGAAGTTTTTCTCTTTTGTGAAAGTAAGCCAGAACCACAAAATTTTTGAAATTGCAGTGCTTGACTGAATTGAATGTAGTTTTTCTCTGTGAAAGTAAAATCAAACAGAAAGCTCTCCCCCTTCCAGGGGATGGTTTTTAAATCGTCTTTGACCCTGCTCTTCATATTTGCATCGGCTCTGGTTATTTGATTAAAACTGTAGAAAATGTAATTCAAACTATTCTTTTTAAAAGACAAAAAGGGAAAGTGATTCCCCCCACCCCCCCCAAATATCTCTTGCCTTTTTTTATAAATGCCTTCCAGATTTGGCTTGGCATTCTTACGTATTTCAGGATTATCTGAAAAATAATTCAACTAATACTTTATCTTGACCCTACTTTAGTATTTTGATGTATCAGTATTAACTGATTTGAAGTGTTAAATCAGTTTTTAGGAATATTTGATACAAAATAGGGGGTTTGGAAATCAAAATCAAATAAGTATATACACACACGTGTATGTATGTATATACTTACAAATGCGAATGTAGCCCACTGAAATTAATCCTAAAAACGTAATGTCTTCAACTAGCCACATACAGTAAACACGTCAGTCATTACTTTAAAATTCTATTGACCTTAGTGATAACTTTTCCTGAATAAAGGATATTGACTCTAGCCACACTGAAACTTAGTGAGTTTAACAAAGTATTTTAATATAGCAATGGCTAAATTCAAGAGAGCTTCACAGAGGGAGGTTTCAGTGGCTAATATGAAGGGAGGAAGTTTTCATATCAATAAATATGTGGCATCTGACAGGTAAAATGTTGTAATAGTCCTTGGGGTGCTACTTCCCTCCCACTAATGTGTTGGACAGTTTAGATAAACACCATATGCCTGTCCGTAGAAGGAGTTGGAAACCAATGTAAATAGAGAGAGAGAGTTTCCTTGTTTTCCCTATATTCCCTCTATCCCTGGGCTAAGGGTTAGTGGTATGTACAGAGTAATGGAAGAAGGAAAGAGCCCCAGGGAAAAGGTGGAAGCAAAGAGTCAAAAAACTGAAGTGAGGAAGAAAGGAAAGGTAGAGAAAGTGTTGTGAAGAAATTATGTGAAATAGGGGGCAGATTAAATAGACTAGGGAATTGTCCAGTGATGCTGACGAGATGGTGGTGTTCAAAAGTGATAGCAATAAGAAAGAGGAACAACTCTTATGGAGATGTGGTAAAGCAAACTGTAAAGATGAATTATCTACACGTCTAGAGATACACAGGTAATGACAACAGCACAGGAAGGAGATCTGGAGCGAAAGGAAAAGAATCAGGCTATCATGCGTTATTACTCAGAGTTAGCCAGAATTAGGACCTACATGCCACCCTGCTCCTATTGCTGTGCCACTATGTGAGGCACAGTAAGGGAAAAGAAGGGAAGTAAACAACTTCGCTTTTAAGTCTACATGTCATCTTTAATCCAAGCTTCAGTCCAGTTCTTCAGCTCCTTCTTAGCTCTAACTGGACAGTCTAGCTTAGCTGGTCATGGTGCAGATAAGCCTGCAACCTCTTCAGAGAACAGCAGGTATATTTAGGTAAGCTGCTGCAGTTGCTTTCTGATGAATTGAGGCTTTTATTCTCCCCCATATCCTCTTCAAGTTCTCTTCTGAACTCACCTTGCTTTCCCCTTATGTGGGGATTGTGCTCCTGATGCTGAGCCAGACTGCCCACACTTCACCCTGTCCACAGCGTTTCTCTAGTGTGGGCGCTAACAGCAGTCCATGGCAATGATTTATTTTAAACTAGGTTTATAAACTGACGTTCTCTTTTCCCTTGGGAAATATTTGCAGATAGAGATTGTTATGTAGCATCTGTAGTTTCCAAGTATCCATATGTAGGATGAATTAGTCAAAATTTATTCTGTGACTCTGAGTTTACACTTGGCAGAAAAGATTGTTTACTTATTTGTAGCACTATAGCAAGACCTTTACCCTATTGTTTGCAAGCTTTAGCCAGCAGATGAGAAATAGAAACGACTTCAAATTAATACTTGAACCAAGCTCATTTATGACTGAATTAAATTACAGCTTCAGAAGTAAATGTCAGAATTTGCTTCCACTGTGCTTCGTTGTCACTGCTGTATTAAAATTTATGGTATTAAAGGCTATCCATTTAGACACACATAGCTCTCTGTCAGCAGACAGTAACTGAGTTACACGGACACGTCCTGAGATTCAGATGGAACTCCAGAAAATCAGCTCCAAACAGTTTTTATGAATTGGTTTCTTTAGATACAGGGCAGTGATGAGTGCTCCATTATACCAGAGGCAAAGATGTTTCCGTGGGAAAAAAAAAAAAAGAAATATAAACACAAATGGATAGCCCGTTTTCTACATGGGCAGAAGTACAAAGTTTGCTTATACTGTTTTTCAGGAAAAGTCCTGGGCTAGTCTGTCATTTGTGAAAATGGTTCTATCTTTATTCCTTATGGGTTTTGTATTTAAGAACCTAGGACTAACACCAATATTCTTTTTCAGCCTTTAATGAAGAAACATGTTCCTACCAAAGGAGAACGCTGGAGTAAATAGAACCAAAGTAAACAAATATTTGCAACTCACCATGTTGGTTCTGTTATTAAAGAAAATACGGCCCAGAAGCATTCCAGACAGATTCATCGCAGTCCATGTCTGGTAAAATAATGACAAAATACTCCTAGTTACTCAGTTAATAATGCCAGAATTAAAACTAAACATTACTCAACAAATAGCTAGCTGAATCTATGGTGTGTCAGTGACAGCTATAGTAAAAATTAGAAATACTATGGGTTTTGGTGGTTGGTTGGTTGGTTTTTTCCCGTTTCAGAGAATTCCCAATGTGTGTTTAATTAGAGGGAATCCAGTTTTCAAAAATCATGGGACAGTTCTGTGTAATCAGTCTGTTGCTGCCTGGTCCTCTGGTGCCAGCAGGAGGTAAGCATTAAAGCTGGGTCTGTATCCCAGGGCCTCAAACCCTCACGCAGGGGACAGCTTCAAATCCAACATTGCAGGTTTTCCTGGAGAAAAGGTATCTTCAAAATAAAAAATGTTTAGTAGACTGTAAATGAGAAAGTCCAAATAATGGTCAAAAATGCTGAACTGCACGGCTTATGTGAAAAGAATTGTAAGAACTGTAAGATTGTCCTGGAGGGATTCAATATTTTATCTTAATCCTTGCTTAGATAAAATGGGCTTCCAAGAGTTTGGCTTCAGTTCTAAACTAGCAGTGAAACAGACAGAAAGAAGAGAGGAGAAGGGAAGTGCTTTCTAGCAAAATTCCATAAAGCTGCCTTACAAAACTGTGCAGTGACATAGCAAGCCACATTATCAAGTTAAGCAACTGGGTCAGCTTCGTGTCTGCAAGGTTTCCATCTGAAGGCAACTTGCTCTTATTTTGATTTCTGTGTTTCTGAAGCTAGTGGGACCGTTTCCTAGACAGTGCATAGAGTAAGGGAAACTGCATGAACTCTGTAGCTGTTCTGCTCATGAAAGTTTCACAGAGCATGGAGGCTTGCCTGAAAACACAAATAGCAGTTATGAAAATGATTCACATTCAAACAATGAATATTTCAGTAAATGCTAAGAGATTTGCATCATAATCATACATAAATTAATTTGGAATAGGTAAAAACAAATGAGGCTCCATTCTAAATTTCAATCCATTTTACTTGTTTTACTCTTGTTTAAATTATTCTTGCTCTACAGCCACAAGTCTTCAATGCCTATGTAGAAACCAAGGGAAAAAACATTAGACTGCAGACAGGTATAGGACTCCAGGCCGGAGGTTCTCAAGCAAAGTAAATACCAATATCAAATCAGAGTCGATATCTCTTTGTTTAGTATATGCATAGATAATGTTTCCAAGTGAGAATTTATATCCCGCAGTCTGAAACAATGATTTTGATCCCAGTGACTGTTAGGCTATGACACAGTTTGTCCACCAAATAATGTTATTTTGTTAAAGATTAACAGATATACACCCATACAGAAAGCAAAGAAACTGTACTTAATAGATCATTTCAATAATAAAAGAATTAAAGAATATAACCAAGATCTTTTTTATAGGAGTGGTCCAATTTATATCAATGGAATAATTTGCTATGATAAGAGTTTAGAGGATCAAGTCTGTATAACAGCCATCTGTGCTCCTTAGGTGTTATCCTCAGATGACATTATTTTCTAGCAACAGAGAGATAATGCCACGTTGACAGGTAACCCAACCTGTTTCCAAACAGCATGCCAAGTCACTGGTTGCTTGGGTATGATATTTGACTGCAGTTGCTTTCACACTTTGATTTATTCTGCTACTCTCACCAGTGCCCTATTTCCCCTGTGCAAATTCCTGCAGACACATTAGCATGGAGACAGTCACATTGCTTGTCCACTTGTCACAGCTGAACTCTAAGCTATTCAGCCAACACCCTGAGACTGACCCCAACAAGGTGGTGGCTCTACATGCTACCTCCTGCATTGAAAACATGGTAAGAAGACCCTTACTGTTGTAACAGTTACTACAGCAGACACCACAAAATTGCTAATTGTTACTGTGAAACTGTATCCTATTAAGACACCAAATGTTGAGCCTTCTGCAAATGTTTAAAAGATATGCAAAATAACCTTCACTGCAGTATATTACTGCTATTATTATACTTAATAAATTAATCAATTTTACAGATTTTCCCTAACAAATGTTCAAAGGGAGTCTAAGACCAGACTGCAGGATTTGGCATTTCCAGAAGCCACAAGTAACGCTGTCTTTTTTTAGGCAGTATTCAAAATCTATAACCTGTTTCTGATCAAATTACAATGCAGTTAAGGATTTTTTTTTTTGCCAGACACAATGTCAAGCTTTATTTTAGTTGTATTTTTTAATAGTTGAACTTGCAATTCAGAGAGGCTTTTTCTTAAAACTACATTTTCTTACAACCCCTCCCTTTCAAAATGACAGCATAGGGAGAAGGTAAGAAAGCTTAACAGCAACATTTGTAAAAACATATTTGGAATCAGCATCATAGAATCTGACTTGTTGGATGTCTTTGCTAAAGACAGGTTTCCCCAAGAACCTGGGCAGGGAATTAGATTTCTAGAAAAGGGTACCATAGGGAATAGATAAGAAATGAGACGCCAACAGATGGAGAAGGGCTCAGGCACTTGTGTATTTCTTTCCCCAAGGGCTTCTCAGATGTGAACTTTCTCATGAAGTTGCACAGTGATGTGATGGGAGGGGATTTCAAAATAATCAACAGATTCATTTCAGTCAGAGCAAGATGTTACTTCCCAGCTGAGTACCCCAGGCACCTGGTAACTGGCTGTCCTGGACTGAGGCAGGCTGTTTTCCTTCTAGGACATTTCAACCTCATCTGAACAGCAGGTGGCACTGAATCAGATAAAGAAGCATCACCGACCTATTTGGTAAGCATCAAGACACTCCCTGGTGTCTGGGAAACTGAGATTCAAATTTCTGTTCCAGAGTGGAGTGGAGAATGTACAGCACACAGAAAATGAGAGAGGTAAACAGTGAGGAGCCAACTCCAGCCACTCAGGAGCTGCAGCTTGAGTCAGGGTACCTAGAAGTTAACTGATGATCAGCTTTAAAGCCTGGGGGCCACAAGTTAAAAAACAGATGTACAGGCTTATCTGTGTAGATGTACCGTGAACCCTCATCTCTTGCAGGAAGATTCCTGCTGGTTCCCAAAGTGTCTTAAAGGAAAAGGTTCATCAAGGACTGGAAGCAACCAAGGTGAGTCTAGAGGAAAAAGACTTCACCTGGTGCAAATCTGTTCAGTCAACTCTAGCCAATGTGCCTACCAAATTGCAAGACAAATATAGGGAGAAATATGGTGAATAGTTTCTGGATTATGTGTAGTGGCACTATAATATCATAATGGTATTTCAAGTAGTTTCTGAATAACATAAGGTTATCACATAAAACTGTTGCTTTAAATCGTCACAATTTAGCATTTTAACATTCTTTCTATTGCCTCCCATGAATGATGTGATGCAGAACAGGACCTGCTGTTGGAAGGAGATAACTCAAATGCTGTGCATGCACATTGAAACTGATCTTTCACTGTCACATCTCTGTGGTACACAAGAAGGAAATAAACCACCAGGAAACAGTAACACTGACTTTCAAAAGACAAAATGCAGCACGAAGCCATAAGGCTTTTGCTAGGATTGGATAAGCTTGGATCTAGAGCTGTGCGAAGCTCACAGCTTTAGTTTACCTATGCTTCAGCAAATTTTGCCAGTAGGCTGTTTTGCTTTGCTTGATTTCCCACCAATAAATTTCAGACTTATGTGTGCTGGAAAATCAGAGCTGGTGCTGAACTTAGGCAAATTTCGCTTTTCCCTCGCACATTACCAACACACAGTTAATCTCCTGCTGTCTCTGACAGCGTAGGGGAATAGTAGTATCACATATGCTCAGAATCATCACACAAAATGTTTCAAGAGCAAACAAGGAAAAAGACCTAGCGCTAACTTAATATGACCTACTGCCACCTGCAAGGTCATTTACCTGTGCTGAGAGAGAGCATACAAGTTTTTTTCTGGATGAAGGACTTGCACGGCTGGTGGGATCTTGAAAGCTGCAGATCCATGCCTGGCAGCCATGAGCTTTGCTTTGTAAATACATTCCTCCCACCTACCAAACAGCAGGCCATGTTATTGTTTCAGGTTGGGTCACCTGTAGGCAGAGCTGTCCCAGAGTAACAAAAGGTGCAATAATGTGTGTTTAGTTAAATCAGGTAATCGTTTAAACCAGCACATTGGAGCTGGATCAGGTTAAGATTGCAATCAATGCCCACTCACTCCATTGCACCAACAGAACTCTTTCAGATTCACTCCTTGCAGCTTCTATACATAGAGTACCTTTTCTCAGAAACTCTTCTTCTAGCCCTGAAGTCCAGAAATGTGACCTGAGACTGTCACAAGTGAGACGTAGTGGCTGGTGTATCACAGTGTTCTGACATGAGCATTAGGCAAATTCAACATGTCTGCTGGAATGATTTAGCACTCCAGGTGCAGTGATTAGCACACCTGTAGCCTGAAGTTGAGTCTTCTGCTTTCCCAATGTAGACTTTGTTCCACCTATTCTTCATGTCCCACACTCACAGTCCAAGGCAGTGGTTTTGAAAGAACCTTCTGTCTCCCAGCATTGCTCATGAATAAGTATTGTGGTTACGAGCCTGCTAGAGCAGATTTGGTAACTAATGGCATTTCAAATCATCTTGCTATTTTTTGTCAAATGACTATATGGTGCATTTGGCTTGTGCAAAAAGTACTGTTCAGTGAGAGCTGTAACCACTGGAAGGAATATTTTTGAAAGAAAGTTTATATTTCCTAAGAACCACAAAAAGGAGATGACATTTTCCTGTATCTATGAACAACACAATTTGAATAATATATTGTGCCAATAAAGATGTCAAAATCTTGTTGAAAAATGAATATGAAATCTCTGCTTTATGTAATCATTCATATTCCAGGTTTTCTGAGGGACCCAGCCTAGGCTTTAAGATGTATTCTTTGTGGAAGAGAGAATAATTATTATTCAGCTCTCTCTCTGAAAATTTAAATCCAAAATACATGCACTGGTAAACAAATTTTCCTGTATCTTTGCTACAGGGACTGAATCCATTGATTATATTAAATGTGAATTGTTTTCCTGACCACTCTCCCACAGTGTGGAGAGCAATTCAAATCATGCTTCCTTGAACATTTAGCAGCTGGCAATTGCTGGTTGCAGACTACCTGCCAAGAAGACACTTGCATACAAACAAAATATACAGTATTATACACCTACTTACACATACGGAACAGAAGACACGTTTATCCCTTCATTAATAAGTACATCAGCTTTCACGGTGGTGGAATGAAGTATCTTCACTAGGGAATTGCTTCAGCAGTAAGTTTACCGCTATTACTGACTTTGCAGGATCCATTTCTTGGAGAATGGACAGCAGCTTCCAGTATCTTTGTCTACTGTGACTGCAACAATAAAAAGAATTGGTCAGATGAGTACTGAAAATGCAGTTCAAATGTAGTACAAGTTTCTACTTTGACCATTCTAGCAATATAGACAGGATACATGTATGCTGTCTGTCTAATCGTCCTAAAGATACGGATTTTCTACAGGCATTAGTCTGCTGGGTGCAAGGAGTAATTGCAATCACATTTATTCTGCAACGGTAGTTTTTTTGCTTATTGCTCCTTTTTATGTCACATTGAGAATACAGCTTGAAAGACCATAGCAAAGCAATACTGTAGCACTACAGTAGGCATTAAAAGGCCATGTAAGTATACAGGCAATTATCGTGTAGTACAGTGAATAGGAAAATAAAACAGCTACGAGTTGGAAGATGGCTAGGAAGGAAAGAGTTTGCCATGAAGAAATCTAAAACTTACTTCTGGAGCTTCTGTACCCCTTCTGAGGCAATACCAAGTCCCTCCTTTGACGGGGGGCCACAGTGATGGAGATATCTCCTTGACAGTACTAACATCAGGGCTTCACCAGTGGTGAAGGTAACCCAGCCCACAATCACATATTGCCAAATTATTTCTTAGTGTTCAGCAACATTCTTTAATATATAGCGGAATTCATTGCACCTGAGTGACTATCCTGGTTACTGCTCCCAGAGGTTCCAGGGTAAGTGTATATAATTGTTAACTTTTACTTTGCCTTTAGCAAAAGTAGCTTGCGTATATGCACAGCACTGCAGTTCCCTGGTCTCTCCCTTGCCCAATTCATCAGCTAGCACAGCTGGTAGTGACAGGATCCAGCCGGCTGCAGGACTGTGATCCTTTGATAGGGAAATATAAACAAAATGCTGTGTCTCCTTGGTACTTTCCCCACCACCTTGACATACACGAGCTAGGGAAGCCACAATTTGGATGTGGGCTGGTACATAACACTGCAACAATCTACTGTCAATAATAATTTAAAAATGGGTTAATTAAATGCACGGTATGAATAGGAAATAAGATTAGAGGTGACACTCAGACCCAGAGGCCTTTTTCAGGCTGTGGAAAAAAATAGAACACAGTAATTTTTCCCACAGCCTGGAGAAGGCCTCATGTCCTAAATGTCATCTCTAATCTTGTTTTCTATTTCTAGTGTATATTACACTGCAGTGCTAGTGCCACTACAGTTAAAGCGATGTCAGTGTTTCCATTATAAACCCCTATATTCAGAGGTTTGCAACTCAACCATAATAATTTTTCTCTGGGCTGAAACTTGGCAAACAAGTTTCAGCCAAACATATTTCATTTTTAATTCCTAAATTTCAAAAAATATTTATATTTTCAAACACAAATTTTGCAAGCCATGAGGCTATAAGGCAAACACAAACACATGGAGAGTCTGAAATTCCTCCAAAAGGATTGTTAGCAGCTTAGTGGGATAATTTTAAGTCTTTTTTTTTTTTTTTTTAAATTCCAAATACAGATATACTACAGTGGCATTTTCTTTTTGGGATAATTTTAAGTCTTTTTTTTTTTTTTAATTCCAAATACAGATATACTACAGTGGCATTTTCTTTTTAAAGAATTAATAGTTATGCAATCAGGTCAGATAATTTGGTTTTCTTAAAATGTGAGTAAATAGTTATAGGACTGGTCAATAATCTGCATTTTATAAAGGCTCCTAAGTACATGTTTACATGATAAAATGTAACAACACTGCATCGCAGATAAATGAGTCAACAATGTGCTTGAAAAAACTTCGTAAATATGGTTACATGGGCCAAAAATATGCAAGGTTTTTTCACATGAAAAGGGCTTCTGTTTAGCTAAGAGAACCTTATTCATGCAGAAATAATCAGATGTGGTTCATCAGTCTTTCCTTTTCCACGCATTGTCATAATAAAAAAGTTGTATATCTAGTTTGGGTAAGACAGGAAAGATGTGATAGCGACTGAGGTTTGAAGAGCACACTGTAAGACTGTGGAAGAATTATTTAAAGTGAGACTAAGGGGTTCTGGCCAGGATTGTAGTAATATCACAAAATTACGACTACTGGAAAATAACCAGGAGGAAATCCTGCCAGATGACGGAGTAGCTGACAAACACAGGACAGCCCCATGACTAGGAATGTGAGAACTAACACTGAAGCAAGTAATAGAAAAATATATTTGAGAGGGATGGACTTAATGCTTGCATGCAGTTTTGACTTAATTTCTGTGCTGAAAGACACCACCATTTCTGTAAACCAAGACTTTGATTTTGCAATCCAATCTTCACCAAGGAATCCTTTTGGAAAGTTTTCCAGAGAGGAATATCTGATTCAGAATGTACAGATGAAGAGAAAGAGACTGCAGTCATTTTCTTCACCGAGGTCTAAATAAAACTTCTGAATGGTAATCACATTCGGAGCATTGCAAAATTAGCTCAAGGGACAATCCGGAAGTGCTAATAAAATCAGATAACAAATTTGTCTTCATCCCAAACTAGATAGACATCTTTGGTTTAACGCATGTTTGTAATTATCTATTTATTCTGTTGACCTCTATCACATAGATGATTATACTACAATGTAATAAGAAGGAAGACAATTAGCATTACTCTTTTTCATAGCCTAGCTTGAATTTTGTTGTAAATACTGGCATTAGCCCTGCTTCAGGTATTCTCCCTAATTTATTTATTATAGATAACAGCTTTGTAATAATACTACTGTAGCTTCAGTTCAGTTCATGCATTTAGTTTTAATGTTTTAAACATTACAGGGCATGCTTTTGCAATCCCTAGAACAAGGACTGTTAATTTCACCAAGAATCACTTGAAACCTGGTCCAAATCCTGCTAAGGTGAGTGGCTGTCTTGCAGTTAATTAATTGGGAATGATTTTTTACTCCTCCTAAAACTCCAATAAAATATCCATTAATATTTATGGGAATTGTAAGCACCCATTCCCTTTAATTAAATGGCTAAGCCATCTTTCATATCTTATAATTTAAAATAAAGATTCCTGATATATGTATATATAGTATATAAAGTGTTTTCGGCATATATATAAAGCGTATTCAGCATAAACATATTCCAGTGTCTGGGTACTGACAGGAAGCATCTAAACATTACTCCTGTGTCCAAACTACACTCCACAAAGTGTTCCATTAATTTCAGTGAAACTCCTGGAGTCAGGTACAAGATGGACATTAAAAAAAACAAGGCGGGGGGGGGGGGATTATTCTTGTATCCATCTACTAAAGGAATACTTACTGAATGTCAGCTACATTCCTGACTCTTACAGGAAATGTTATATCTCTACATAATTGACCCGGGTTATTAAGTTATAACTGGGTAGCTACTGAAGGACCACAGAAGCTATTTTGGAAAATGTGACTGAAAGCTTTTTTTCTTTGAGAAAAGAAAAATGGAAGACTCTAATCCTAATACAGTACAGAGTGAAAGACATATCTAGGAGATTTCACTCATTTAATATGCTTTAACACAGAAAAGTACACACACAGTGGCCTAAATTCCATTCACCCTTCTAATGCAGCAAACATCACTGGGTTTAAAGGGACCACATTTTTTTATCCTTTCATCTTTTTTTTAATATCTTATTCATAGTTGCAGTCTCAGCACTACGCCGCTCTCAGTTTAATCACTGCAGCGTTCAGGAGGAACCTGAAATGTCTTTCAACATTTAAACATTTAGTTGTCTAAATTTATGATTGTTGCTTTGCCAAGAGATAGGAGAACAAATCTGGGCTCAGTAAGATGGATACCTCCAAACACGCAGTAAACATTCAGTGAATGAAAAGGTGCCTAACACCACATTTTGTTAAGGAATTTACAGCAAGTGGCCTGCCTCTTTCTCACAGTGGCAGCAATTGTATTATTCATTTCACGTAATGAATTGGGAGGTTATGCTAATCTGAAGAGGGAAGCTATCAATTGTATATGTCCAGACCATCTCTCTCATTGATTTTGTAATTAATGATGAATGTACATTTTGGGAGGGAGAGATTGCTGAGGAGGAAACTTCATGTGCAGAATAAAAATGTTACAGTAGCCTAATCAATTAGGTACTGTTGACAAATGGGCTCAGGATAAGCACTACAAAGTATTGTGTTTTGGTAGTGGTCAAAGAGTCAGAGAGAAGGTGTTACATGATATCTATATTAATATTTCCACAGGTTAAATGTGATCCACTGCAGCAGCAGGACCATGGGAAAACTGGTATCTCAAAATCATGCATCTCCGATGCTAACATGAAACCTATTTGCTTTGTTCACCAGTAAAAAATACCACAATAATGCACTAGATGCTGAGAGTATTGGTTTGTCATTTTAAACCTGGTAACAGGATTGAAAGCCATCTAGAATATAATTTTAGGTAACAAATAGCATGCTTTGTATGTAGACAACCAATCTTAAGCATCAGAAGAAGGTGTGCCTTTGAAAGCAGATGCTATATTGTCTCTTTGGATGCTGCCTGTACAGAGGTTCATCTTTCCATGCCCGTGACAGGCCTTTCAGCCTCTCATTGTAGCAACAGTTGCCACAGGTTGAAGCGACAATACATATAACCAACTTAAATATTCAGCTTCAGCTACATGGTGACGCTCGGATTGACAATGTACGCAGCAAGTTGTAACATTTCTTCCCAAACAAATCTAGAAGCCTGCTGGAAAAATGCAGCACTTAATTGCTCAAGCTTGACTCATGAAAATGACCGCTCTCTACACATAGCTCTCCACTGACTTGACTGTATTTTTTCATAAGAATGACAGCAGCTGGTGTAACAGGGTCATTCCTACAACAACATTTCTGCAGCGCACCATACCACACAGCAAAGAACACCTTCAGGAAGGTTCTCTTTGCTTCTGGGGGGTGGGCTGAAGGGCTTACGTATTTGTGTGTGGGGATGCTTATAGATGTATAACATGTACAACTTTATTTCCCTCTTTTAACCTCTTTGGAAATGCA
This sequence comes from Pezoporus wallicus, assembly GCF_028554395.1. Taxonomy (NCBI): domain Eukaryota; kingdom Metazoa; phylum Chordata; class Aves; order Psittaciformes; family Psittacidae; genus Pezoporus; species Pezoporus wallicus. Next base: position 3,624,206 of record NW_026640059.1, read on the forward strand.
AAGCTAAACAAGACTTTTGGAGTGACTAAGAAACATGTAGGTGAGAGATCTGTCAGTTCTTAATTGAAGAATGGCAAGTGCTAAGTTCTTACAAAAAGCATTTGTTTTCCTGTAACAGTTCAGCAAAATTAGTTGTGTGACAGAAGCTCAAAAGCAAAGATATGCATTCTCATCTAGGCAAGACTGACTTGCTGAAGGGACTTTTGCCTCAGTACAAATTAAAATCAAACTCAGTACACTGCCAAGATGAGAAATCACTTATTTCAGTATAAATCGAGATTAACTTGCCTGATATCTAAATATTCTAAAAAAGATCCATTCTCATGTAATTCACAGAGCCCTGTAGAGAATTTGAAATCCTAAATTAAAACTGAAGGAGCAGCATAAAACTCTTCTACGACCACACTGTTCACCTTTGTATACCAGAAACACACAAGAAAAAACATGTCTGGGGGTATTGGTGTGGGCTATTTGGGAGAGGGGTGGAGGGATGGTGTGTGTTTGTGAGAGTCACAGGCCAGCCACCTGTACCATGGCTCTGCCACGCATGGAAGACAAAGCAATTACATGTGTATATCTACAATCTGAGCTTTGCAAACCATATAGACATGCTTGTCAGTGAGTTCCTGCAGGGAAACCCCAAACACTGGAAAAACTTTAAGGCAGGAGATCAGACCTGTAAAAACCCCAGAAAACAGTAATCTTTCTCCAGCTGTCGTGCTTTGTTTTACATGTTTTTCAGGTGTGCGCCGAGATGATGACTACTTTTAAGATACGGTTTACTCTTACTTTGGACAAAAGAGCTCTGTACAATATAAAGAATATATAAAGAAAGAATACAGTCAGTTGAAGGCACAATACAGAAATCCAAATTTCATTAACTGGAAACATCTTCTAAAAAGAACTGGTGCTCCTTAACAGTTCCTTGTCACTTTAACACAGATCAAAAGTAACACATCTCAGGATCATGCAGTTGCACTGATTAACAACTAGCATTAAAATGTACTAAAAGGGAGCTACGTGGCTCCATCATGTTTTAGTTTTCTGTGTGCCCCATGACTATGTCATAGCTTCAGTTCAGCACAAAGCAACATGTAATTTTTATGCTTCTTATCTGCAGCTGGGGACCAGTAATCTTTAATTATAGGCAGGAAGATTCCTGAAAAGGTATTTCTACCAGAACATACAAACTTTATCAGTGATTCTTACCAGTGAAAGTGGTCAGAAATGTTATTTATTTCAGTATTTAAGAATAGGTAAAATACTAACTGAGCTTTCTTACGTATAAAAGGCTAAGAAAATAAGCTTTATTCACTTGATGACTTGCATTAAGCTGTGTGTATGTGGACTGGAGCTGAACGGGAACCGAACTGAAATGTTTTCTGGTTTCCACAGCCCTAATTCTGTAATACATCACTGGTTTCACTGAGCACAGGTAGGCTGGGGTTTTCTTAGTTTGAAATGTCTTTCTCAAAGTACTTTTTTAGCTTACTGATATCCCTATTTCCTAGCACATGTTGCAGGCTTAGTATAATGAGTATTAGAGAAGGGAAAGAAAAATAAATTTGGTGTCATACTGGAATTCCTGGAAGGCAGGAAAAGGACCATTATAGGATCACACTCTAATAAAATCCGTACCTATTATTCAAAAGTACACAGCAAAGAAATTTAAGATGGATACTTCTCCTATGCACAGATATTTGTCCTATGAGGTGGTATAACAACAGCTACATAAAACAGACTAATATCCAAATTAAACTTTATACGGGAAGAAACAGGAAAACAGACGATACCATCGGAAGAAAAGGAACTGTAATTATTGGTGCTTCTTTTCACAGTGGAATTTGGGTATGGGTGGAAAGAGTTTGCTATTTATTTTTAAGTTCTACCCCTTCAGCCATTTTATAAACAAACTCGCCTAAGATTATAGTGCAGCCTTAGTCCTGTCTCTATGGAGAAAGTCTGCAAACCTTTGTTTAAGAGTTTCATAAGAGCTCTATGCTATTTAGGTTTCCTTTACAACATGTTTATTAAGTTAGATAAATCCATTCTTGACTTCTGAATTAAACAAAGTAGTGAAGTGTGCAGGAGTCTCAACTTTCACTACAGCTTGTTTCAAGCTTGTGATGTAGTGTCTGAGGTTAATTCTCCAGTGGGTCCCTGGTCTTAAGAAAAGGAAATGAGCACATTTCAGAGAAGGGGTAAAAGGGCTAATGCAACTACTTCGGGTAATACTACACAGGCTGGGGGGGGGGGAAACAACTCCTTGGGAAGGTGGTAGTATGTTCCCTGCACTTTGAATGACACTTTACTGCCATCAACTATAGCCAACTGATACCACCATTTGAAAAACACAGTAACAATGGATTGGGCCTTTTAAAAGATCTTTTAGCCTCTCCTTGACATTTCAAATATAAGTGTCAAATATTGCCCAGACATTCTGTTTTGTTTTGTTGGTGTTTTGTCTCACTCTTCATTTTCAAGACTGGGCATTTTTCCAAGAGCTGCACTCCAGCTTGTGGCTTGAATAATTTTGTGAATTGCTGTAGCCCATTTTATTCATAGGGTCAGAGCAGATGATTATAGTCATCTCTTCTGGTCTTAAAAGCTAAACAACCCTGTGCTAGCCAAGAAATCATAATGTTTCAAGTGGTAGAATGCTTTTTAATGAAACATCTCAGTAGTCTGTAATTTTCCTAACATGTCAATGACAGTCAAAACTTAATGGAAGTTGCCTCTGTCTCTTCTTAAAGAACACCCCCCTCTAATCATTTATTTTGTATCAAGGCAGACGTGTTTTCCCACAGGACAGAGAAATTCCAACTGGGGTGCCATGCATAATATTGCTTTTCTTCAGTTTAATTTAATTATTTTAGAGGATTATTCTTTTTCTTCAATTGGGCGAGGTTTTGACACATTTTCATTTCCATGACCAAGACGGAAGGAATCACACTTAGGAATTCAAATCAATTCATTCTGTCAGCTGACTGTGGGGTTTTTTATGATTCAAGTGTCCATTTTTTCCAAACCATTTTTTAACTCGCCACATGAAAAGCACCTCTTCCCATACACCTTTACTTTTCTCTATCCGTAGACGTTCTCTAAAATTAATGATGTAGAGATTTTAAACCACTAAAAATGCAGAATTTAAACGTTAATTTTGTACTACCTGTTCAAACCCAAATCTTCTGAAGTGATGTAATGATAGAATGGAATTGAACATAATAGCATAGAATGAGCTACAGTTTTTCATGTTATTTCACACCAACCAATTAACATTCTGGATTCTAAAATATCAATTAAAAAGGCAAAAATTCTCATTTTTCATCTCCTTGAAACATACAAGAAGAATATCTGTATATACAGTAAGATAAGATATGAAATGTTTTAATTCTGCTCAATCTAAATCCTCAGTCTGTGAGCAATTTTGAAGCTAAAGGGGTTAATTAAAGAGCAATTCCTCCATAGCAAATGAAAATGCATTTCCTTTTTCTTCAGGTGAAATGAAGTAGTTTTCATTGGCTACAGTATTTCTAGAGCTAAAATATAGAATACAAAAGCTGTTTCCACAAAGACTGGACAGTCATGTATATGAATAAGTACACCTATATAAATGCACCATACAAGAAAAGAGATGGGAAAAGAGAAGCCAAGAAAAAGTACAAAGCTGTCTGCTATCTAACAGCTCAAATATAGCTGGCAAAATTCCTGCATTTCTTTTCCAGGGAAAAATGACAACATTTTTAAATTTCCTTTCTTTCTAAATCAGAATTGAACCACAAATTTCAAAATGCCCTTCAGCACAGACACTTAAAAAAATCATGTTAAGTAAAACCAGAATGAGTTTTGAAATTAATACAGTATAATTAATAAAAGAGAATAAAGAGAATGCATTAGCATTGAGTCTATTGACGTGAAAACTCTAGATTTTTTTGTATTTGTTGTATCAGTACATTACAGTGAAATCTTTCTAGGCTGATATAAAGTTATTTAATATAAATATAACCATCACATTTTTGCACATATAATTGGAAGTCCTTCTAGCAAATTTCAAAATTCACTCAAAGGCACACATTAGATCTCACAAAATAATCCTCTTTTACTGGGACAGTGACGTAACTAAAGCTACAATCCAAAATCTTAGGAGTATATAAGAACCTGAGGACCTGGGGACACAAGCTTTGGCAGTATAAACATCCTGTACCATCCAGACATGGGGAACTTCAGAGCAAGTCGAAGTATCTGCTCTGACATTTTCTCTCTGCAGCAATGGGAAGGACTCACAAAAGGGTGGAAGAGAGAGAAACTCTGATCATAAAACACCACTCAGGCACTCACTAGGGCAAGGGAGCTTATGTGTCCAAGCAGCTGAGCTAGCAATAATGAGTTTTAATTTGCTGCTAATGTACAGCTGCAGTGGGAGAAACAGGAGTGATATCTGGGCAATTTTTTCTGAGCTACAACAGCAGCGTTGCTCCCATCACAGCCAACACATTCCCTAGACTAGCAGTACAGTTTACACACTATTCTTCATTTACATTTGTGCTCTAAAGTACAAGCTTGCATTTATTACACCAGTTTTCATTCTGCAACAGCAGTATATTGCTGTAAATTAGGAAGCCACCTGTGAGCGATCAGATCTGATTTTCCTACAGCCTTTTGTAACTTATTTTGTAACATCATTTACACAGAAGCCAGATTCCTAGTCTTCTTTTGTCTATCTAGCAGCTACTAGAAATAAATTCACAATGGAGGAATTCCTGATACCTTTTCCTACAAAAGATGCTTTTTGGGGGGTGGTGGAGGGAGAATATGTAAGACTACTGGTCTCACAAGTCTGTCAGCTGTTACAGTTGCTGGCTGCAGGTTTCCCCAATACTGCAGAGGTGTCTCATTTTTAGACCATGGTTTAAAACTATGCTTTGCCTAGCAAGGCAGGTTTGGTCAGTTAAGGACTGGGTGATCATCTGTTGATTAATAAACAGGTAAGTATCATAGCATCCAAGAATGGGAAAGAAAGAAAAGTTTCTCACTCCCACAGAAATTAGTACACAGCCCAAATCTCTCCTTCCACCACCGAGGCACAAGACCAGAGTGTTGCTAGAATATAGAGTGTGCCATAGCAGATCACACTAAATGTTCACTGAGCCCAGGATTTGTCTCTAGCAGGATTACAAAGGAGCTGAGCATGGAAAAGCATTCCTACTATGGAAGTCCTTCCACCCTTCTTGTACTTTCACGAATAACTCCCAGTTATGCTACATCTTATTTGAGATGAAAGGATTCGAACTGGATGCACTGTTCAGTGCATGGGTGAACATCATATAGTTATTCTCTAGTCTTTTTTTCTCACTTAATGCTTGGTTAACTTTTTGGCTGCTACTGAGCACTGAGACAGTGTTTTCATGGAACTAACTATTAAAATCCCAAGGTGCAATCCTGAATCACAACGGCCAGCTCAAAGCCTATAATTTTGTCTGTGAATTTAGGATTGCTTATCCCCTCATGCATCAGTTTAGATTTATACATATTACATTTCATTTGTCTGCACAATCTCCTGAGATACTTCTGTGTTTCCTTAGGGGTGGTCTTCACGTTTACTACCCTGAATAACTGATATCCTGTCATCTCCAGGCTTTCTCACCTCTCTCTTCATCTGCTTGTCCCAATAGTTTATGGTATGCTTACCAGGACACACCCCAGAAGAGATTCATCAGAACTCCATTAATGACATCCCTTGTGTATTTTCTTGGGTTTCCTTAAAAGTCTTTGGCACAAGACTTCATCAAAACCCTTTCAGAAATACAAGTATAGCAACTAGTTCACCCTTATTCACACTTCCTTATTGACCTGTTCAAAGACCTCCAACAGATTTGTAAAGCATGGTGCGTGTCTCATCAGAGTCAGCAATGGTATGAATAGTTACCTTTCAAAATTTCCTTTTAAGTTTTAGTCAACATAATCAGACAACTGTCAATGGATTACAAGCAGCTGAAATGTAAGCGGAAGCATCTCTGCTTATTTAACAGATTGTGCTCATTTCAGTCAAAACAAGACTGGGCCGTTGAAGTACCAGGTGCTTGTGGGTCTTTGCTAAATCCAGTTTACTCACTAGGACTCTGTAGGCATGGCCATAAGGAACCTGAGAGCTTTAGCCTACTAAGTAGCTATCATTGAAAAATGAAAGTTAGGGTGCTGAAAACGGCCTAAAGAGGGCTAACAGCTCATTAGCAACCCCAAATTTCCTAAGCTTTCCTAGCAATCTCAACCAGATTAGCTATAGATAGGAAATACTAAATTGGGATCACACTGACTTGAAGGACTGAGGAAATGCTAGATTTCCTACATCCATCATGTCCTTGCTTCAGAGAGATGTCACATCCTGCTGCTCACAAGCACACCAGCAAGGGAATAAATGTTAGAACAACCCATATTTCTGTTATTCAAGGAATATTTGCCACTGTCCTCTCTCTATGTTCCATAAACATCCAGCCATGTCAGGGAAGATGAAAAAGTAATCTACCGTCTTCACAGCAGAGAGAGCTTTCAGTCACAATTGGGAATTTCTGTATATCCCCTTCCCTATTGTGAAAGAATAAATAAATGCCAGACAAAAAAAAAGATTAGCTTTTTCTAGCCCTCCCCTGCCACCATGCAATGATCTATATGTTAATTTATAATAACACAGAAGAAAATGGATGCAATGGTTTAAGTAGAAGAGACAGGAGAACAGATCTTGTGGAACAGGAGCTTAGTGAACAGGAATGCAATACCTGTAATTCACTATTCTGAGAACATGAACATTAGATGGAAAAAGTACTTCTAGGAATAAGTCAGAGGCTGTGCTGCTATCAGTCATGCTCCCTCGCTGTGGAATACAGGTACAATGCAACAAGCACTGCACAGAGCAGTAAACAGATGGGCTTCCACTCCACTGCAAATTTTACCTAGTATTTGTACATTTGTTTTATCAGAAAGGAGAAAATAAAAGGCTTTTTGCTCTGTTTTTACAATATAAATACCTTTTATAGAATATGGGTTTATCTGTCTTTGACATTCTTTTTTACAGGGGAAAAATGAATTACAAGTTATGAAAAGCATTAAACAAAAAGAAGTATGAAAGCAAATGTGGCTCAGTACTCTGATTTTCTAAAATGTTATTGTCAGTAAATAGCTCCTTTTTAATAGTAGCCCTAATAGGCTATTAACAACAGTAGCTAACAATTTCAAGGCAATTAATAATATTTTAAAATAATTAGATGGCTAATATATTACATTAGAGCATACAGCAAGCAGAAGTCTTGCTGATTATATATATTATTCTCCCTACTTGGCTTAATGAAGGTGTCTGGCTTTCAGATTAATTCATTCTTGCTCTATTTTTATTTTTTTAATCAGTGTAACTAACCCTCCCACACACTATTGTGGCATTAAAGCAGAAAGATGTGGATGAAGCAGTGAAAGAAACACAAAAAAGAACAGTAAAATGAAGATTTAGTTCCAAGTTTCAGAAACAGTTGTGCAAAGTAAAGAATTAAGATGTGGGAAATTAAAGAGAAAAGGCAGAAGCCTGAGTCAACATTTATTTAATACCTTCTGCTTAATGCTGAAAACATAAATCTCTACAAGGAGGTAATCACACCCAGATCATTCTGATTTTCAGAACAAAGCAATTCTTCTGACAAAAATATTACCAACTCCACAGCTTAAATGATTGTTTTTCCTGTTTCTTCAAAAAAAAAAACAGAGAGAGAAGAGGGCCTTGGATAAAGGGAGATTTGTTCCAAATTGGGAGCTAATCTTTCAGGAAAGAATAGCAATGAATAAATTGTTTACAGTCAAAATCTTCTTATTCGTATTAGCCTATAACTACATTTCACTTTCAAATATTTGAACATGTCTGTGTGCTCAGCAACTGTCTGCTGCTGTGACTGCACAAGTGAATTACCTTCACTGAAAGCCAGAATATACAAGTGCTCCTGCCCTGTGTACCAGAAACATACCATCTCTTGCTTTTTACCCCAGGCTCACAAAACAATTCCAAAAATTCCACGGGGAAATGATCCCTGTTTTGGAGACATGGAGGTGGAGCAATCACTTCCTTTGAGTTTCCCTGTGTCCCAGGCTCAGCCCTACACAGTTGCGCACCTGATGCACACACACACACAGAGCAAACATCCCTCATGCTCCAGGCCTCTGCTCCAACTTGGAGGAAATCCTCCTGTTTCTCAGTGAAGTCTCAGCAGTACTGACTGGCTAAAATGCTGTAATAGCAGAAGGAAATGTCAGGTCAACCTATCCACTTAATGAATTACCCTACTGCATCTTCTACTGCTCTCCTACCTACATGTAATCCTTGTCAGGATGCAGCAGGAGCTGGTAAATATCACAAAAAACAACTGTTTAGTAAACAGGACAAAAATCACAAAACAAATTCTTTCAGCATGGAAAATCTATCCCAGATATCAGACCAAGGTAATATTTTAAATGTGAGTTTTCTATTAAGTTCTGTACAAATGGTCTCACTCAAAGGCTCCTGTATGAAGACAGGCTGAGAAAGTTGGGGCTGTTCAGCCTGGAGAACAGATGGCCGCATGGAGACCTCATAGCAGCCTTCCAGTATCTGAAGGGGGCCTATAGGGATGCTGGGAAGGGACTCTTTATCAGGAACTGTAGTATTAGGACAAGGGAGAATGGGTTCAAACTCAAACAGGGGAAGTTTAGATTGGATATAAGGAAGAAGTTCTTTCCTGTTAGGGTGGTGAAGCACTGGAACAGGCTGCCCAAAGAAGTGGTGAATGCTCAATCTCTGGCAGCTTTTAAAGCCAGGTTGGACAGAGCCTTGGGTGACATGGTTTAGTGTGAGGTGTCCCTGCCCATGGCAGGGGGGTTGGAACTAGATGATCTTAAGGTCTTTTCCAACCCAAACCATTCTGTGATTCTATTCTGTGAATGGTATGGTGATAAAAGTTGCCTGTACTATGAAATATAAAATAAAGCCTTTCCACCAGCAATGCCTTATTAGATTTGTGCCTCCAAGACAATAAAACTACAGTAAATGACCATGCCTGCAAAATTAGTATATTAATTTGCAAACATTCAGAAGACATGCATGCTCATCCCAAACCCAGCATGGCCCTTAATTAAGCATACAGCAGCAAGTATGGATTCCCAGACAAGCAGTGACATGCACACTTACAGCTTACCACTTCTACTTTTGCCTTAGATCATGCCAATCACACAGAGCATCTTTTTTGCCCTACATTTGCACCATGTTTACAAGGAAGTAGTCTTTTTCCAAGACTGAGACTTCTCAAAGTACTGTTTTGCAGCTTTTGTTTTTCATATTGTAACCATGATAACAGATGTTGTTATCAGGCAGGGCCATATGAGACAGGTTAATAATAAATGAATACCTGAATGCATCTTGACTCCCTGAACATTACTCTGTTTTATTACTGTAGTGACCAGTGAACATACAGATGCAATACACTGAGATTCTCCCACTTCCTGAAGAATCTTTGCACTCAGGTTTTGAGTTGTTCAAAGCATTTTTTCAAGTAGTGCTATGTGGCAGATGACTGATTCCTTTTCTCATCAGAAACCCAAGGGACAGTCAATAATACTGTATCTAAATAGATATCTAAAAGTAAAATTTACTGGAAAATTCCCTTCCAACCTCTGTAGTAGTTTCTCTTGGCTATGTTGATTTGTGTATGACTTTCTCGTTACTTTTTCAATCACGGGGGAATGCAAAATGAGACATTTAACACACACATGCACTTATCAAAAAATAAACATATTACCAGTTTGTTGGAACATGTTGCAGTGTGTACCCTACAGCAGAGATAAGGACAAACCTTGGCCCACAGATCACAGGATAGCTCAACAACTGTTACTTTGTACCTTATCTGCCTTTGGTACCCACACATAGTCCCTCAGCTTCAAGCCAGCTGCCCAACTTTTCAACCATTACGGAACACTACAGGCTTGAGCAGCAGCTCCCTCCGGTCAACGCCTCCCCCCTCCCCCCCAACCCCTCTTTAATAGTCAGTCTAATTACAGTTCTTTGAGGGCTGATGTGACAATAGGAGAGGAGATACAAGAGTTTAGATGTCTATTTACATATGTATTATATACACACACTTGTGCATAGGATATCAGTCTATATCCTACTCAAAAAATGGGCAGAATCCAGTGAAGATGATAAAAGATGGAAAAAAATGTCCTTTCTGGTGCATCCTATCACTTGGAAAACTATGATTATTGAGCTGCCAGCAGAGAACAGAGACCTCATCCCCACACCAACCTCAAGGGCTGACAAGGGGCAGTGACAAGTGCTACCAGCTTTCCTTTAAACAAAATCTGAGAGAAGCATTTTATGCTTCCATCCTCTAAGAAAAAGGCACGAGGGCAGGAACAGAGACTCTTCTTCAGGCACAGAAGCCTCTTTTTGAAACACGCAGAGGAGACGCCAGGTTCAGGGTTGCCAAGTACCTGATTTCAGGGTTCATTCTGTTACTGCATATAAATTTCTCTGGTGTGTGTTTGGCACAACATGTTATCCTAGACTGATCATATGTTCACAGATTGTGGAGAGTGTGTGAAAGCCTTTTTTGCTGTAGTTATTGGGCGAAGTCACGTCTGTTACCTGGTACTCATGCAGAGAAATCTGTAATCTGGGAGCAGATGGTCTGACTGAGTGAGTGAGAGAAAGAGAGAGGGAGAGACGCTGTCTGGAAGACTGCAGAGTTTTTTGCTCAGAGGAGATGAAAGAGGAATGAACAAACCCACCACAGCATGACAAAAACATGAAAATATAGGAGAATGTCAGTCCTGAAGGTCAATCCTTTAAAATTCACCAGCTGTCTATGCACCATATGTGCATATCAACACACCAAAAGAGCCCACCATCCTGTTGCACAGAGCGGGAGGTAACTTAGGCAGCCAAAAATTGCGGGATTGTAGACTTACCATTTAGAAAAATGACACACTCCATAGCCTAAGCACACCGTCTGAAAAGAATCTGAACAAATACATTGCAACTTCTGCTCTGGATTCTTAACATTTGATAGCAGTAACCTGGAACAGAAAAATTCACATCCTGGTCTTCAAGCACTGCCTTTGTGGGATATGCCGAGTCCTCAAACTGGTGACATCTTCCATCAGGACAAGCCCATCCTTCCCAATTACGTGAAACTGGCTACCACTACCAAATTGCAAGCATTGCGTTATTCCAAAATAAAATGAATTGGATCTAACCTACCATAAAGTCTTAATCAGCCTTCTTGACAGTGGGAATTTTGGTAATCAGCAGCCTAACCAAAACTACGGGGTGCTGCCCTGCTCACATGAGCACCCACCTTACTGGTAGGAGCTCACAGGAGCACACCCAGCTAACACAGGCATGGATCGCATTGTAGCTGTGACAAAGTTGTTAACATCCAAAAAGCCCAGCTGAGGATCCAATAGAGTCCGAAGATAGCAGTCGCAGTAATCCCTTTATGGCCTTCAATACACCCCTGTCGTCATCCATGCCAGTTTAGTACATCTTTGCTCTGTCCCCACAGCTGCTGCTCTATCTCTGGTCACAGAGGAGGCATGCCTGAAAAATGAACATGCCTCTTGCGTTCTAGTGAATGATGATCCCAAGCCTCATGTTCCCAAACAGAACCCTACATGAGAAAGCAGCATCACAGCAACAGCAAGAGGTCTGGTGTGAGGTGCTGGTGCTGCCTGATGCAGCCACAGGCCCCTGGCATGGCAGGGCTATGCAGAGCAGATGGGGCTGGAGGAGCAGAGGTACCATCCAATCAGTGCTTGGTTCCCAGAACCAAAGTGCCTATGTGTGACAGGTATTTAGGGAAAGCTGGACCTAGTAACAAAACCCCTCCAGCCCTGTGAATTACACACTGCAGGGACTCTCAGCATGAACCTTCCTAAAAGCTTCTCACATAAAGCCTACCTGCAGGAGCAGGAAAAAGAGGAGAATCAAGAAATTTCCCTCGTGTCCATCGCTGGATGAAATCAGTGGTATTGCCCTCATAGAAAACTGATTTGAAAAGATAATCAAGCCCTCATTGAAGAGGACGATTTCACCAGAAAGCTGAGGGGTTGCAATCTCACCAAATTATTGTCTGAATGAGACTGAATTTTCAGCCTTTTCAGCCTGCGGTTGAAAATTCTACTTGTAACACATCAGATGAAGCTGATTTTAAGAACACTTCAGTTTTTAGCCAGCACAAGATTTTACATTTGGGTGCTATCCAGTACTCCAGTTTTTCACAAGAAAGCCACATTGTCAGATACAGAGAAGCAACGCTGTATTTTACTATTTATTCTTCCAGCAATGTGTCAGTCAATCTGCAGAGTTAATTTCCAAATAGGACCAAACAGGTTTTTTACCTCTCAATAGAACTGAGTGACTTCACCGGAACATTAAAAGGCAAAATTCCTTTTCCCTCTGCTCTTTCTGTTCTGATGAATGGCAGGAGAGGCAGGGCATAGTAACAAGACCCAGGATTAAACATGCTGCCAATGGAGTGAAAAAATCCATTCTTTGACAGTAACAAAATGATCTATCATCCCTCGTGCCTAAGCTACTGAAGAAGGCAACGTCCTTTTGGTCATTTTCAGTTATTAAAAGTAATTGCTTGGAGCCAAAGCTAGCTAAGACACTCTGGAAAATTATGACGTTATCTTACAGGAGAAATTAAATACAATATCTCATTGTGCAATACAAAACAAAGGCTTCAACTACAGTTCTGTGTCTTTGCCAAGTCAATTATATATACGGTGACCCTGCAAACATGCAAAAAGAGCAAATATCAACTTAAAAGGCCAGACAAGCATCTCTGCTCTCCCTCCAACTTGTGTATTTTTACCCCTTTCTGAGAAAGGATGAATTACAAAAGCTGTGATGCCCTTCTTTTCTTCCTCCATAGCTGTAAGAAGAGGGCTCTTGTCTTTATAGAACAAGTTTCCCAGTCTCCAAAAGTCTCGTTAGGATGCAGGGAAGGTTTTGTTACGCACAACCAGGTGGAACTGGACACAAGCAAGACACCTCTCTTGCAAGAACCTTTAAACTCCACACACCATCACTGAACACAGCACACAACAGAGTAAAAGCAACATTGACTAACTGGGTAAACAGAGCTTCTGAAGCTTCACAGGAGCTGCAGCTTTCAGAAGACGGGAAAATGACTATGAGTTTACACCTTGAGGGTATGCACATACCTCTCTAATGGCTCCTACCATCCTCTAGACTCTTTAGGCCCTTAATTCAGAAAATTGGATGATGCTCACCTTCTACCTGCAAATGGTGGGTGTCAGCAAAGAGAAGCCACTCAGATTACAGAACTGTGTAGAGAAACAGTTGATTCAGAAGCACTGTAATGTTCTTGGTAATTTGCTGTTAATTAGGCAGTGGGATTACAGACATCTGCATATTGCATGCTGCACACAAATGAAACATAAAAAAAGCCCTGGTTTTAAACAAAAAGATCAAAGAAGTAGAAAAGCCATCTTCAGCTAAAGCTGAACCGTGAGTCTCAATACCTGGTAAGAGAGGAGCACATAACTGGGATCTAGGAAGACACTCAGAGAGGAAGAACAAAAGGACCCCAAATTAACTCTGAGTACACTATCACATTTTGACAGACACTAGCCCTCCAGCCCAGGCTAAAGTTATGAACTGGACAGGAGGGTGCCACTCAGGATGTGGCAAGAGTCCTTAAAGACTTTGCAGGACAGTGAGGAAGAACAGCCCTTCGGGTGTGTGTTTGGACTGCAGGCACAAACACAAGCATAGGCCAGGAAAAGGCCAGACTAGGAATGGAGTCACTTGAAAAGCTTGTACTTGCCAGCAGAGCAGGCACAAACATAGGGCCAGTAGACAGCTCTGCTACAGAAGACGAATGTGCTATAAGCATGAAAGCAGATGGCACATGTACTACTTTTAAGCTGGATACTGGTGCAAAAGCCAGCAGGTTTCAATTACAAGAATGAAAAAGCACTAAGAGTAAACAAGTAAAATACACTCGTTTTATACAGTATATCTAAGGTGTATCCTCCATCAGAAAGGAAAGCTAAAAGCATCTCATACCATGTTGTAATGCAGGTGAAACTTATTTTGGAAATAGCTATGGGATTGAAAAAGGCATAGGAAGTCTGCCGTAGGAACACAGAAGTTTAGTGAAAGTACAAGATTCAGTTGAAGGAGCCCAAGCCAAAGCAGGGGGCTGCAAGATCTTATTTCTCTGGAAATCATAGTGAGAACAATAAAATTAATGTCTTGCCCAGATTGCGATAGGGAAAAGAGACAAAATTCTTGGTTGCTACAAAAAACAAGGACAAAGGGGTTAAATTAAGAGGTAATAAAATATCATCTTCCATTACCCAAAGCAAACAGATCAGAGACACCAAGTATTTCTCTACATTTCTCATACTCGGTAGGTCAGCAAGCATCTGGCCCTAGGAGAACTGCAGAAGCAAGGTTTCGGGAAAGACTGGAAATTTCATCACCCTCCTGTGGGAGCTCTGCTGGAGTGGGGAATGAAGAAACCCAGTTTCATAAAAAAGGGAAAGAGCAAAAAGTTTATGACAGTCTGTGTCCGAAAGCAACAAAAGCTAATGGGACCTATTACCCATAAACCGTGCTATATGAAAAGCTGTATCAAAACTACTGCATAATTTTCACATGAGACTGAAAGGACAGAAGAGGCTTATTTTCTGTCACACCTTGCAACAGTTTCTCCTGGCACAAATACAGTGGAAGTAAACCTGAGAGAGGCTGGAAGAGGAAGAAGTTAGAGGCCCTGGTATTCTGACTGCCCTAATATCCCTTTTCTGCAATGAAGCTAACTCTTTCTTACCATTGCGTCCTCAAGTGTTGGAACCAGACAATGCATGATGCATCTGAACTTGCTTTAATTAAACTTATACCGAGTGCCTAGCCTTTCACTCCTGCCACTGCCATAGTACCCAAATTACTCCTATAGAAATGCAGCAAAGCCTGAGGTTCTTAGAAAACCATAATTCTCCTCACATTCAAATTTTCTGATGTGCAAGCAACAGGAACATGATTCTTCTGAGGGTACACAGTATCACTGCAAAACATGGTGCACATGCAGAGGCTGAAAGAATACAATAACCATCACTTTCCTAGTACTTTCACAACCTTTAAGCTATAAAACAAAATAATTCCAGGTCTCTTTAATATGTTAACAGATCACACTGGGTAACCTCTATGGTGCTGTATGTTTTTATATGCAAGTGCAATTTTGGCAGCAATTCCATAGATATAATTGTGAATGTAACAGCAGACCCTAAAGCTCTTCAATGCTGGTGCCAGATAGGCACACACACAAACACCCTGCAAGAACGTGCACGCTTGTTGAGCTCAATACTTGTTCATAAGAAGTTACTTGGCTCAGAATATAATGCCAGCTCTTGGCAAGGTTCTGGTGAGCCTGGAATCTGTAGAGGTTTCATTTATTGGTGCTGATGATAGGGATGAGTTAAATTACAGAAACTGGAATTGCTTTAACATTATTCAAGGGGAATGTTTCCAAAGAGCCGACTGTTGCAAAAGCCGACAATGTCTCTTCCAAAACGTTTGCTATTTCAGAGAACTCCAAGCTGCCAATGTCTAAAGTGCAACAGTTTCATTAAAAGAACCTGTGTTTGGTATTGAGCAACCTCTGCAGATCCTAAATGTGCTCAGCAATTTGCACTGCAAGCCCTGAACAGTCTGTCCTGGCACATTTGGAAATTAACAGAACCAAATTTCTGCCCAAGTCTCATTAGCGTATGTTTTCATTGAAGGCCATGCTAAATCAACCAACAAAGCAATCTTTTCTTTCCTCCACCCTCTTTATTTATATGCTAGGAGCTCCTTAGAGATCCAGTCAGGAAACAATTATTCTAGGTGCTGTACAAACATAGAACACAGAGACGATCCCATCCCAAAGAACTATTGTGGATGTATCTCCAAGAAGAGTCAAAACGGAGAACATCATAAGCAAGCAGGTAATCATAGACTCTGGTCATCAGCAGTTACACACAGGTGAGTTAATGAGAAAGCCTTATGACTAGCTGCTGGATTTCATGGTGTGCTTCAAGGTGTTTCAGACCTTTATGGAACAAGTTGAAGTCTACATTCTTTAGCTGAATTCATTCCATTTAAGTCAATATAATCCAAAAGAGATTTAATTCTCCATGTCACTGTGGAACATCTTCAAGTATAAATACATGTTTCAGTGGCAGGAATTGCCTCATACTTTGCAAAAGTTGCCATTTGTAAAAGTGTGAAAGACTTAGCATTATCTTAGACTTGCTGATTTTACATATTCCTAAGAGGTGCCCTGAAGAATCTGTTATTCAGGTAAAAATCCGTGACTCCCCATATTACAACTGTTCTTATCAAAAGTGCACAGTAACTGTTTTATGAAACATGCCAAGCTGATCATTATAATTCATTTAATATGTAGGATCTGAGCTACTCAAGAAGGTAGAGCAATCATGAACCCTCATTTAATTTTGTGGGATGACACATCAACAACAAATGCAAAATTAAGACCTGAGGTGAAATCTTTGATTGCAATACTGAAGGAAAAATACGACTTACTTAAAAATAAAATTATAGTCATATGGAAAAGAGTGATTAAGGACAAATTATTCAATAGAGTAAGTGTGAATGTGCTCCTAACAGACAGGACAGTACATTTTCCTCAGCTCACGGACAGTCATTAGGAAAATGCTGTAGTACTTGTGGCCAGCAGGAACAGGCAGTGAAAACTCAGTTCTTGCTATGAACTCACAGCATGTTCCAGTGCTCAGCACTCCCTCTTCGTTCTCTGCCCCTGTCACAGAGGATATGTGCTTCAGCATTTGCTTTCATCAAGTCCTTCCCAGGGTCCATACACGAATCAACAGAACGGAAAAGAAGAGATTTTGCTGTCTTGCAAGTCATACATTTGAACTCACTCCACTCAGAGGGAGACACAGAGGTTTGGTTTTTCGTTTTGTGTTGGTTTCTTCTTTTTCTTGAATACTGGGAGACAACAAAGCTTTGTGTCTTTTAGGATACTACTCTAAGTGTGAGCCAGTGCAGGGCAGCCAGGGAGAACAAGATGATACCTTACCTCTGCAGTCTTCAAAGTCAAACCCCCTACTGATGCGAGCATGGTCAGTATTTTGTGTTACTATAAAGCTCCCTCCTCCTGATCAGATGTGGCACATTCTCCCTATGCAGATAACAAATTATTTCTAGCAGGAACAAACTGCAAAGCATCGTACTTAGAATCAGAGTATAGTTAGGGTTGGAAAGGACCTTAAGATCATCTAGTTACAACTGCCCTGCCATGAGCAGGGACACCTTACATTAAACCATGTCATTCAAGGCTCTGTCCAACCTGGCCTTGAACACCGCCAGGGATGGAGCATTCACAAGTTCCCTGGGCAGCCCATTCCAGTGCCTCACCACTCTCACAGCAAAGAATTTCTTCCTTACATCAAATCTAGACTTCCCCTGTTTAAGATTTGAGCCATGAACTTGCTCCTTCTTTTTCAAGCTGATCAAGTACAATTCCACTAACTCTTCTCACCTCTTCAAAACCTTTGGTGTCTGTAATTTTCCCAGCCTTTCCATAGAGGTGGCTCATTTAAACCACCCACAACTGCACTGACAAATCAGAGGGTTGGCACTGATAGGAGATTATGGAGCTATTGCATGTAAAGGATGTTTAATATGTCGTACAGTTAAAAGAACAAGCCATACAGAACACCTTTTGCTCAACAACCTTTTAAGGACTAGGACCTATGTACACACATTAGAGGCACATGTATTCTCACCAAACTTGTCCAAGCCAGAACATGTCCTGAAAAAGAGACTATTGCACCTGTTGTAGCTGAGCATGGAGGAGTCATTTGAACTTGCTGTTAGTTTTCTTTACTCTTGTTTCATTAACTTATCTTGAGCATTTAGAGTACTGTACTTCTAACACTTTACCAGGATTCTTATATCACAAAAAGCCAGTTTTGGAAGAGCACTTTTCCCTGCATGGAGACAATTAAAGTGAACTCTGCAGTGGTGTCGGGATTCACATATTGAGATTGGATGCAAGAAACATTAAGTTCAAGTCCCAGCTCTGCTAGTATCTAAGGACAAGCCATTAACAACATTTCTTCGGCTAGTGGGACTATGCATTCTTCAGCATGGGTGAAACAGAACTATGTGTTTGCACAGCTCCTGATCCTCATATTTATAACGGTGCTGATTAACCTAAGCAAGCAGCAGGCATGCAAAAGGAGAACAGAATTTTTGCTACAAGCATGATTTCACTTGACTCTTCAAGAACAAAGCTTAGCTTTCCTTCAAGGGAATCAAATCTTCTGAAATCAGGTGGTTTTTCTTACCTGCTGAACTGCTCCCTGCAGTCCTGTTCCTATTGCAGGAGCGTTGAGAAATTGTTTCTTCTACAGCCAGCATTGCTCACCACTCACCCTGTTAAAAAGTGCATCATGGACATTGCTTCAATCTCTAAAGCCACTCCTTACAATCTCCTACTACTGAGCAGCCCTAGCTTTTCCTGATCTAAGGTTGTGGGTTTTTTTTTTCCTTTTTATTTTTTTCCTTTTATTTATTCATAATTTATTGGTTTATTATTCCTGTCCCCTTTCTGAAAGCTCTCAAAGGTGCACTTTAAAATACAATATTGGTGAATAGTTCTGCCTCTCCATGGCTCAGGACATAGAACAACACCTCCAGATCACAGCCGAAAAAGATTGTCTCATGCTCAGTTGCCACCCTGGGTAGCAGCAGTACAAGTGACTCCCAGCAGGGCTGATTTCACAGGGCCTCTGAAAGGAGCCATATGTACAGCAACACGTACAACAAAGTTGAGAGGCATATTGAAAAAGTTAATTTAAAATCCAATTAAATACATTAGAATCATATTATTTCCAGGAATATTTATATGACTTTTTTTTTGTATTCAGAAAATTGTCTGGAGTGTTTCTGATGCTAAAAAAGCCTTGTCAGACTACTCGATCAGCTACAGATACGTAGTTCATGTCTACACCCTTTACATTCCCACCAAAAGGTAGTGGGAATCCACTCCTGCTCAGAGGGGAGCTGGGAAAGACACTGGGTAATTCAGTCTCTAAGCACATACAGCCCGTGACATCTCTGCAGAGCATGCCAGCGAGCATAGCAGTTGTGAAAAGAGGTGTTTAACCCAAGTGATGTAACCTGCTACAGTTCACTTGGTGTCTTGCAGAGACTGTGGCTTCCATTCAAAGCATTACAATCTCTATCCCAAATCCAATTCAGCCCAAAGAAAGAGCTGTTACAACAACTCAAATGGTGCCAGTATTTCTCAGAAGGCTCCAACACATTCTTTGTTACGGTTATTTTTATTTCTATAGCTCAACAATGCCCGCTGCAGGAATAGATGGGGACCCACTCTGATTTCATCCACACTACTAAGAGTCAATGAAGCAAACTGTCACTGCAGTATAAATTGGAATAATTGATAACTGTACTAACATGATAATAATTTCATACCCAGGTAGCACCCCAAAGCTGCAGCCAAGACTGAAGCCCTGCTGGCTTGGCATTATACAGACACCACGAGGGACAGTCCTTGTCCAGGCATGCTTACAAGCAGACAAGACAGGCTACATGTAATAGGGAAAACAAAACCACAAAGGAATTAAACGTCTGGCTGAGGGTTACACCAGCCAGTCAGTAGCAAAGCCAAAACTAGGATCCAAGTTACTTAGTCTACTAGATATGGCAATGGGAACTATGTGGCCTGATTAGTCCAGAGTCTCTGGCAAGACCTGCTTAAAGTCCTTGGCTAATATTTAGGGACATTATTTGTACTCTGCTCTACTTTGTTTGCTGCCTTCTCTCAGAATGGTAACTTCTGTGACAGAAACTGGAAAGAGCTCCTTCACATGAATGGTGGCAGTGATGACTGCTATGGGATGAAGCAGATGAATAAGTAACTCCACCAAATCAATAAAAATAATTCCTTTTACTGCAAAGTAATCTTCCTCTCAATGTTCATAATGATAGCTGTTTATTATCTATGCTAGGATGGAAGTTACTCTATTTTTTATTGTATACTGAAAACATATATTGCTAAATGAAGGGTATTATAGCTTCAAACATGAGATTTTATGTAAGTCAATATAGAGTTTTGAAAATAAGAGCCCATATTTAGACCCAAAATTTCTTTTTGGGGTACTTGGTATTTCTTTTTTGAGTACCTTTTTGGGTACTGCAGCAGATGGCTGAGCTGTGGGACGCTGTCAATAGGCTGCGAGATGTCAGGGAAGCTGGACTGCTTGCTCCAGGCCCAAACTGTTAAGAGGCCTCAAGCGTCCCCTGTAGCTCATAGAGGAAAGAAGGAGGCTGTTAACCCAAGCAGTCAGGTGAAGTTCCTGATGACTGGAAAAAGGGAAATATAACCCCATTTTCAAGAAGGGGAAAATGGATGACCCGGGGAATTACA
Organism: Pezoporus wallicus; assembly: GCF_028554395.1. Classification (NCBI taxonomy): domain Eukaryota; kingdom Metazoa; phylum Chordata; class Aves; order Psittaciformes; family Psittacidae; genus Pezoporus; species Pezoporus wallicus. Next base: position 3,644,728 of record NW_026640059.1, read on the forward strand.
GACCAGTCAGTCTCACTAAGGGGAAATCCTGCCTGAGCAATTTGGTGGCCTTCTATGATGGGGCTACAGAACTGATGGACAAGGGTAGAGCAGTTGATGTCGTCTACCTGGACTTGTGCAAAGCGCTTGACACTGTCCCACACAACAACCTTGTCTCTAAATTGGAGAGACATCAATTTGATGGATGGACCACTCGGTGGATAGAGAACTGGCTGGATGGCCGCACACAAAGAGTTGTGGTCAATGGCTCAATGTCCAGCTGGAGACCTGTAATGGGTGATGTCCCTCAGGGATCGGTGTTGGGACTGGTCTTGTTTAACATCTTCGTCGCTGACATGGACAGTGGGATTGACTGCACCCTGAGGACGTTTGCCGATGACACCAAGCTGTGTGGTTCGGTTGATACGCTGTAGGGCAGGAATGCCATCCAGAGGGACCTTGACACGCTTGTGAGGTGAGCTGATGCCAACCTCATGAGGTTTAACCATGCCAATGCAAGGTCCTACACCTGGGTAGGAGCAATCCCAGGCACAGCTACAGGTTGGGCAGAGAAGAGATTCAAAGCAGCCCTGGCGAGAAGGACTTGGGGGTGCTGGTTGATGAGAAAATGAACATGAGCTGGCTTCACTGTGCACTCACAGGCCAGAAAGCCAACCATATCCTGGGCTGCATCAAAAGCAGCATGACCAGCAGGTCAAAGGAGGTGATCCTGCCCCTCTACTCTGCTCTTGTGAGGCCTCACCTGGAGCATTGTGTGCAGTTCTGGTGTCGTCAACATAAAAAGGACATGGAACTATTGGAACAAGTCCAGAGGAGACCACGAGAATGATCAGGGGACTGGAGCACCTCCTGTATGAAGACAGGCTGAGGAAGTTGGGGCTGTTCAGCCTGGAGAAGAGAAGGCTGTGTGGAGACCTCATAGCAGCCTTCCAGTATCTGACGGGGGCCCTATAAGGATGCTGGGAAGGGACTCTTCATTAGGGACTGTAGTGATAGGACAACCGGTAACGGGTTCAAACTTAAACAGGGGGAGCTTAGACTGAATATAAGGAGGAAATTCTTTCCTGTTAGGGTGGTGAGGCACTGGAATGGGTTGCCCAGGGAGGTTGTGAATGCTCCATCCCTGGTGGTGTTCAAGGCCATGTTAAACAGAGCTTTGGGTGACATGGTTTAGTGGGAGGTGTCCCTGCCCATGGAAGGGAGGTTGAAACTAAATGATCTGAGGGTCCTTTTCAACCCTAACTATTCTATGATTCTATGAGTTTATTTATGGTTAATTTCTTGAATAAGCCTGCATATATTACATGGGAATTGGAAAATCAGCCCCCTTCCCCCTATGTTGTATTAAGTGTGTGAAAAAAAGCTTATACATCATCTGGTTGCCAGTCATTTACGGTAAATGAGATTTGAATTCCAGACTTTGGAGTGCAGCCATTTAGGATATGCAGCTTTGCAAAGTATTTTCCACAATGAACTCTCCAGTGATTTCAAGGTACCTTACATTAACCTAAAGCAATTTGTTAGTGCAAAACTCTCTAAATTACTGACATATCTGGTCAAAGAAAAACATGATAAATCCAATGCTGGGATTATAGTCATTGTACTGTGGCAAGAACGGGATTTTTGAGAAGCTCGCCTGTTTGGATCAATCAGTATAGTTCCTCACAGTCCAAAAATGAAATTAAAATGCTTTCAAGAGAAATAGGTGCCAGCTCGATGCACAGCTTTTATGCAGTACAGGATTGATTTCGAGTAACATTAGTTGTTTATGTGGAATAAGCCTACAAGCAATGTCAGGGAGCCTACACAGTAAGAGGCCTAACAGAAGCTGATTTGCAGATTTGGGCCCTTTTAATCAGAAAGTATGAGTGTTATTTCTACAGCTGCATTTTTATAAACCAAAGCCACCATGTACCACATGTATTACAAGTCTACCTTTTCTAGACAGGGGCCCAGATACAGTTAGTCTGTGAAAATTCCACTGAGATTTCTGCAACCAAAATCTTGCTCCTTCCCAAAACAAAAGCTTACACTTGTTCAGATGATGCAAGGAATTAAAGTCACTGCAAATCAGCTGAACTATGGTAACTGTCTGGATGAATTCACAGGCCCACTACAAGTTTAATTCAATTGAATTTAGCCTGCTATTAAAGAGGGCTATCCAACATGAGTTACATTACCATACAGAAATAAATATCATAACTTGGATGATGCACAGTATCTTGTGCAGCTGCATTACCTAAATGCATTTTTTTAGTTCAATTTCTGATCTTGTGTTTATATGTAGGTGTCACACATTTACAAGATGATAGAAGCCTGTAGACACAAACTCTCTGGATTTTTTTTTTAAATTCAAATCCAGAAATGCAAACAGATTCTATTGTGGCTTCCTCTCATATCTGATGTTTAGTATCTCGTACTTCTCACTAAGCTGAAGGCGAATCCCTTTTTAGTTGCGAGATCTTAAATATATTTCCTTTTCTCATAAGCTGTCTATTTTCTGTCGTTATTTCTAATAGCACTCCCTTTGCTGACTAATGCACTCTGTGATGGTACTTTAGAGAAAATCACTTATTCTACTCCTTTTAGGGGTTTCACTCACAGGAAAACATCCTTGTGTCTTTCAAAGTGTTTATAATTTACCTGTCAATGCCTGCATAACAAAAAGGGGTCTAGTGTGCAGAACTCAAGACTGCAGTATAGTATGCACTTAGAACGTGTGAATCTACAGGCCTCAATGCACATGTTCACCATGCACAAGTTCTCATGCTATCAGAGACCCAAAAGAAGGCAGTAGCTGAAAACTGAGCCTTAAGATTGGCATTGCTAGCAATTCTCAACACAGCAGGGCAGGAGGTTCATAGGGTTGGTTGTATTAATAGAGAGCATGGACACACATGCTTGAAATTTTATAGTGCTTTCCATATCTTGCCTAAGTCACTAGCTATGGAACAACTTTCTTCCTTTCTGGCATATCTGCTTACATAGGTCTTTGCCAGTCTAATCAAGGCTGCACAGGCTTATTCTATAGCTGAGTGTGCTCTTTGATGTATTCCTACTGAGGGGAAGGGTGAAGACATTATTCGAATATGTTTCAAAAGTTTCATGCTCTCTCACTGTCTGTTCTTCAGGAAAGGATGTTCTACATGTTAAGAGCCTTTCTCGTGTCTCTCAGAGACTGATTCTCCATGCAACTGGGAAATGAAACATCACTGAAATCAATAGCATAGCAACATAAATGAGAGTCAAAATTAAATCTTGATATACAAGAACACATTCCTGCACATTAAGCATGAGTTGAACAGCTGTTTGGGCTTGGAGGTAATATAACCCTACTGTGGGCCAGCTTCCACACATGGTCATAGAGAGGAGGTATGACTTATTTCTTGCTAGTACAGTCGCTGGGACCCTCACCTCAATGTCAGCATCAACACCACCAAAAACCTTCCAGCCTCTGAATCAAAATATTAAATCCTGAGACCTCAAGCACTAGCTGTGGCTAAACCTCAATCCTTGACTTGAACACAAAACAAAGCACTGTACATTCATGCATTTTCTGTATGCAGTTAACATAACCCAACATAATGAGGTTAGCGCCAAATTCTGCAGTCCTTCAGCTCAACAAATTATTTCTGAAACCAAAAGGAATTATTGTTTAGTAGCTATCCACTTAGCCCTGGTATATGAGGGTGAAAGAGAGCAGGGTTTCCTCAGGACAGAAAACAAATGTAAGAAAATTACAGTAGATCATCTGAGGAACATCTGATCTTTAGATAGATGTTAAAAAATACTAGGAAGTATTACAGTGAGAATACTAGAAGTAAGAATACCTCACTTGTCGTCACTAGATTTGCTCTTTCCCTGATATCTGCAGACCACTATAAGCAGGGGAGAAAATAATTACTCCTCTCTACCTATCAGGCTTCTCCTGATAAGACAAATATTTTGTGTGATGTGCTATTGCAGAACTCAACCGTGCTATAATTAGCGGCTGTGAAGAATCAGTTCCACAGCTGTCAGCACATCCATCTCTATCTTCCAAAGGGTTCTGTGATATGACTTGGAAAAATACAGACACATAGGAATTCCAAGTAAGTTATTTCAACTTAAAGGGAAATATTCATCTGATAAGAATACCACAGTTGAGACCTTTGGAAAACTACGCCAGCAGTAGTATTTGCAAATAGTACTTCAATGACCTCTCAAGGCAAAGAATTTCCTCACTAGTGAAACCTGTTACTGGCTGGCTCATGTAAAAGCAGAGACTCAGGAAGCTCTGGACCCTTCTTATACTAAGATAGTACAATAGCTGGTACAGAAATAGGGGGCATTGAACCAGGGCTTGGGTTCCCCAGCAGTCTCTGCAGGGAATAAGCTACAAGCCTGGCAGGTGAACAGGCAGAAGGCAGTTCCAGGAGGTTCCAGAAACCCTTAGCCTTTGGTCCAGTTATATAGATAAACCCATACAATTTTTGCAACACAGCTCAGTCTTGCAGGCTCAGCAAATAATATGTGCTTTAAAATTTTGTAACTAATCCTGCATTATATTTTTCTTAGAGGCAATTTACAGTGTGTGTTAAATTCATCAGATTTAATCACACATCCCCAGACCTGGAAATAATTTGAACCTGCATTCAAATTTCATAAAGCCTCTAAGAATGGTGGAAACAAACTATCTGAAAAGCAAATCTAATCAAAGCTTTGGAAAGTGACTTTAGATCCAAATTAGAGATTTGAGCCAACTGTTATCTATCATATATTGTCCCCTCTGGATATTTGTTATGTTTCTAGATCAAGTGAAATAGCTTTTTTAAGGAGCAGCATGTCTCACATGTAGATTATTCTTGCATTTAACCCACTGCTAAACTAATGCAATTGAACAACAGCATGCAAAATTTATATATATACACACACATAAATATATAAAACATAAAAATAAGTTAAATGCCATAAGAAAAAGTGATCAGAATGACTTGAGGTATTGAAAGAAGCCATAAGATAGTAGTGGTAAAGGTGCAGTACTTTTGACTGAAGAGTCTAATTCCACCAGAAGTGTCAGTACAGTTTTTCCTTGCCAGCGCAGTTTTCTCCTTGTCAGCGTACAAGAGTTTATTAGCTGTCATATAATCTAAATATAGCTACCTATAATACCCTGTAACATTTTCTGAAATATGAAAAAACATGTTCATTTTAATAACATTCACTCCCTTCACAACACAATCATAATCAAATACCCACATTTTCACAACTCGGATTTAGGATCTGATTTTTCCATGACTTCAGTATCAAGCTGTCATTTTGCCTAGGCAATGTGGATGCAAAACATTCTCATGGGAAAGATTTCTAAACTTTGCCCAAGCAGAGATGGCTATGGAAACAGAAAAGTAGTGGTCTAGATTTAAAGCAAGGGTTGAACTGAAAGTACAGAGTACTACAGTTCTACTGTCGTGTCTCATTGCAGCTTGGTTTGTGTTGTCCAAGGAAATTCAGCTATACCACATGAAGAGACCAGATTAAAAGGAGGAAACACAATCAAGATTTTGTTGCAAGGTCACTACTTCCCTGTGAAGAGCACTTCTAGTAAATATGATCTATAAGACTATACTATATTACACATTACCAAAGATAAATAACCTTGAAAGACTTAAAGAAATAGTTCTGTCCCACAATATCTTGACTGAAGTTCTCAGAAATGTAAGTTTGTCAGTCACTGACCTCAGCAGGAGTAATCTGCATGTGATATATTTTGCCTTCAGCAACATAGGCTCCAGATGCAATTCTGTTTTAAAAGCAAATAGTATGAAACATCTAAAGCAACTGTCAACAATAACTATTGCACTTTCTTCCATTGACGTTAGCAAGAGTTCTACCATTGACTAAAATCTACAGTTTTATACAGTTTTAGGCAAAAATGATGCATAATATTTTTCTAAATCAAGGACAACGTTGTGGTCAGGGTCAGCAGAAATATCAGGGCATGATGGCCACAACAACATTATCACTATACATGTCCAGCAAATGAGACATCCTGATGCAGTTTGGTAGGCACAGGTATTTGCTTTAAATAGCTTGAATAAGATTTCACTCAAATCTATTCAATTGTAAAGTAAAATCCCAGTGAGCATCACCTAAGACAGACAAAGGAAAAAGGAATAAAATCTATCCCTGTCAGCACTTCTACATGTTCTACTTCACCTTAATTTTTAAAACTTAATAAAAATCACTAGTAAACATTCATGAGGTTGCCTAAATCTGTTAGAACAGAGGAAGATTATTATGAATTGGAGAGTCTTACTAGTAGATGAATGAAATTATTGTTCCATCAACAGTGTTAATTTTTCAGATTTTATAGCTCAATTAATTTGATTAAGCTATGAAAAGCAGAAAAGTGGACACAAAGTCCACAAAGTGTTTATTATGTTAACCAAACTAATTGAAACATTAAATCAATCACTAAACTGACATTTAACTGAAGCTATGGATAAACTGGACCAGTTCTGATGCTCTCCAATTTGCTAATGCATTTTAAAAAACCTTTGGCCTGAGTCACAGTAAGGTTTTCAAAATGGCTGCATAGCTTTTCCACCATGTGCTGACCATCAGCACTAACTACTAACAGACAGTAATGTAAGCTGCTGTAGCACATAATAAGACCAAGCTGCACTGTTATAACCACTGCAAAAATTAACAAAATCTTTTTCCAAGGGCCTCAGTATTAGTTTTCCCCACAATAATTTCAAGGTGATAGTGAGACATGGAAGTTGTAACACCAGATATAGGTTGAGTGGTTGAGAGAGGCCTCTAAGCTTGACACAGACTGGTGAATCTTTCCCAGATTCATGTTAATTGGTGGATAGACTATTACTAAATTGAGCCATTATCACTGGCTAGAAAGGAAGTTAAAGCTCTGGGTTGGTTTAAGTTTCAGGTTTGGTTGGGGCTTTTTTTGTTTTTTTTTCTTTCTGTTAGATAATTTGCCTTCCTTCAATAAATAATCCACTCCTAAAATGTATTATCCTATGTTATCTGTAAGAACACCACAGATGTACATGACATTGTACATGAGAAAGTGATCATGGCAGAGAAGGTTATGGTTTAAATTAGAAATTAAACAGAATACTGAAAGCATGTAATAGTAATGGAAGCAGGAAAAAGAGATGCATTTCACCAATAATGGGTCAAGAAATTAGACTGAGTTTTGGACTGGGTCTCATTGCACTTTTTTCTCAGGCCTTACTTATTCTTCTTCCAGATCAATGAACACAACAGAAATAGTGTCTGATTCACATAGCTCCGTGACTGCAGTGGGTTAGATCCAACATACAGACAACATGTATGTGAAACAGATACAAGTGAGACGGGTGCAGTGGTAGCTCTCACATGCTTTTACATGTAGTCACTTGTGTGCAGTTCTTTTATGACACGGAAACAGAGCATGAGTGTGCCATATCCAAACCTTGGTGCTTCTGCAGCATCTGCAGTACGGTGTTGTCAGTGCTAAGTGGCCCAGATGGGTAAACACTCAATGCCTGTGATGTCTGCAGTTATTCTTATGAGCTGGATTTCCAGTTTGGCTGAGTCATTTGGAGAACAAATGAAAATGTGGAAACAAACCATTAAGAACATTCGACTTCAGATTAAAATCGCCAGCTCCACACCATCTGAACTGGAGCTTTTTCCAAGTTTAATCATTCATTTCAATCAGGACTTGACATTATGTTAGGTAAGTTAAAAGACCGACTAAAAGGAGAAGTAAAAAAGAAAAGGAGAATAACACCTGTCTCTGCAGCTGGTCAACAGGCAGACCTTCAATGTACTGCCTGCTGGGAAACAGGGATGGTCTCATGTTTCACTGAGCCGCCAGCAAAGGATGGAGTTTGCAGAAAGGAATCCTGCAACTAGAAGATGTGAGGCTTGGGCTTCAGCCAAAACCAGTGGAGAACAGCATTAAATGAAAAGTTCCATAAGTCCAAATGCATTCAATCACTGAACAGCACACAGCTTTGTGGGTTGAAAGAATTTAAGAAAGTAATTTAAATCATCACTGCAGAGCTACCAGTTGTTTCTCATTTTGAAGAACAATCACCATTTTACCCTTAACTACCACCAAATGCTTCTCAAAGTGACCATAGTCACCCATAAACAGACCAAATATCTTCATTTAGGAAGAACAGACCAAACCTGATAAAAGCTGACATGCTACCCTGAAAACTGCTTTACTGCCTGAAGCAGAATTTCATCTTTCATAGACTAAACTCACCCCAGTAAGTGGCACTAGTTTTGCTTTAGGTTGCATCCTTAGAAGCCCATTGACTGCAATTGAAAAGTCATTAAAGAAAAGTGATACCAAAAGGTTAGTAGAGAAATATACATAATGATATTACAGTAGACATTGAGAGAGTATAATCTTAAAAACAGCAAAGAAAGATTGCAGCAGAAAGAAATAGAATAAAATAAAAAATAAAAGTTGAGTTGAAAATCCTAAAACAGTGAAACCTGCATAGTTGTACCTCGGAACTGAAACAGTGGAATATCTCGCAGTTACGGATGGAACTGCAGAATATCTCGCAAAACTAATGAAAGCACTACATAACCAGGGAATAAAATCACATATAAGAAGCCAAAATGCCTTTTTTTTCATAGCCTCAATAATACTGACTGCTACAAAGGGATAAAGGTATGTACAGGTGAATAAGGAGCATATTCATCACGACCTGTATTTTCAACAGTGACCTCTAAGTTTGGTTTCACAGGGTGAAACAAAGAAAAATCTCTTTTATGAGGTAATCTGAAACATCCTAAACTCTCCCCAGTCTTGGCAGGAAATGGGACGAGAGTAACCTTTCCTCATGAGGAAGTTGAGTGGGGGACATATCACCCCAAAACATTGTTGAGAAGTGAACTGTTGTAATGACAACAATTTCAGGAATCTGACAAGACATTAGGGATTTAAGAAAGAGTTATTTTAAATCCTACAGTATTTAGCGGACTCACTGGATGGAGTTTTATGTGCTAAAAAAATAAAAATAAAAATCCATAAATTGTATTTCAGCTCTTTGTTTTGAGGTTCATTGCTAGAGATTTAATGACCTAAAATTCCTTTAATCTCTCATTTTATGATTCTATTAAACAAATGATAAATAAAAATTTCCTCTAGGCACACAGAGGGAGAAAAAGCACCAAAATATTGGAAAAGGATGCAGGTTTTCAGTCAGTTGAAACCTCCCTAATTGGCTGGCATGTTTTTCTGCACTTATTACAGTGAATGCTGCCATCTGTTTCTTCCTTCAAAAGAAATAGTAAAAATGATAAACAAGCTAACAGAGAAGGAAGTATCATGCATATAGAATATTTTAAAAAAGAGTGGTATCCTCTAGCTCCCTGTGGATAGAATATATCCAGTCTCGATGTGATAATTACAGGTAGAAAAAGTGTGACTGGCAAATATTCAACCAGCTTCCATTTGTGATAATGGGGCACATACAGATGATATGGATTTTGACTTCAGATTTTCCGTTACTCACTTCAGGTTCTACCTTTTAAGCATCACAGTAAGGATGCTTCTTTATGTTAAGTTAGGCTGTGCACTGTCCCATCCACTAGATCACAGATTGCTGACTGAAGATACTGAAAGGTTTTTCAATGTAAAACATCACTTTTAATAACCCAAAGGAAAATCTACTAAGCAACAAGAGAAAGAGCATGAAAGACACAATATTAGGATAAAGAAAAAGACACATAAGTGTCACTTCTACTAAACAGCTAGTGTATCATCAACAGTGCCACTATCACAACTGATCAAATATGCACCGCACTGGCTTTTTTCCTAATTGTTAAGGATCATAATAAAGTGCTGATATTTTAGCATTTAATTCCATCAACTGCTGCTTAGCCTGAGGACTGCAAAATTGGTGCTTGGAAAAACAGTAGCTCCAAAGACCCCTTGCTTATATATTAATGGGGGACATTCACTTCCTTGAGTGCTTGCAGACTGCTCAGTGGAACACAGCCCAGATGGGCATACAGTAAGGCAAAATCTGTGCCAATGTGTAGAGGAACAGCCACAATCTGAAAAGTCATGGAAAAAACCTATAGCACATATACAGGATGAACAACAAACCATGGTAGCTACTACAGTCAGGAAGTGACAGCAACATAAGTATGAAATACAGGAGAGGATTTCACTCATGTGGAGCCTATTATGTGTCTTCTACTGTAGTAGGGTAGTGGAGAGTAATGAGATTCACAGCTTTTCTCCATCCTGTTCTTTTCCCATCTGACCATAGGAATAGATCTTTATGAGACTAGGAGAAATAAGAGCTTTCTGCTCTCTGCATCTCATGGCAGGAAAAGACAGACCCCATTGCTACAGGGAACAAAAATAATTTGCAACAAAACTGGGTTTTTATCATTCCAGTTCTTTGTTTTGTTTCACGAAAGACTAATTAATTCACCTTCATGCCTTGCTTTTTCTTCAGTATTTTCTGGTTTTACAGCAGCCCAAATGACAGAAGCATGAGAAATGAGAGCCAGGGCTGAGAGTACCCACCAGTAATTCCTTTAATTTTTATCTGTAGGCCACATAAACAGGCAATTTTAGAAGGAAGAGAATGCCAATATATATTTTTACCACAGGATATGTGGACTGTAGGGCCACCTGCTCAGGGATAAATACAGCAAGGGGGGAGAAAAAGAACAGAAAACAACATGGGAGGGAGGAGGCAGGAAGATGGCAAAGGGTAAAAACAAACCCCACAAAGTCCAAGAGGTGACTATAACAGGTCACCATGACAATTTGCTATCAGAGCCTGTGGACCACAAAAGGTAAAGAACGTACAAGTCTCGTGTCTTGACAATGTCACAGCCCAGCTTATAAAGGCGGCTGATAACTACAGTGTGTTTCTCATCCACTTTCTCAAAAAAGGAAGGTATACACACACAGGCAGAGTGTGGGAACAGGAGAATGGCCATCAGCTATCACATCAATTCTTGGCTCTTGCTGCTACCTTAAAAGGGAAACCTGAGAAAGTGCAAGAACAGCAGCACTTAAATCACACAGGCAAAAGAGGTGTCTGTGCTATGGCACTGGAGGACACTACTGCAGCAAAGGATTAAGCACAGTTCTGAGGCAGATGGGCCTTTGGAAAAGCAGATAAAAACAGAGGAGCTTTTTTAACCTGTAAACAACATATAAAAAAGCATGCAAATTCAGTCAACTCCTCTGTGAGCTTTGGTGACTACTACAAAAGTTTGATCCATCTTAGAGAACTGTGCACTAGGATGCCCAACACAAATAGATCTTGCCCTAAATAAAGAAAAAAACACAACAAAACAAAAAAAAAACCAAACAAAAAAAAAACAAAACAAAACAAAACCAATATAGTTTGAACATATCCTTTGTTTCTAAAAGTGTCATCCTCCTCCTGCCAAGACAGAATACTTAGCATCTCCTATCATTTACAGGCAAACCTTAAGCTGGTCAAAGCTGCCTAACTCTGCTTGTCACAACTATGTCTACTGTGCTACCAAAACTGTTTTTTGATAAAGTAATAAGAAAACAGCCTATTTATCTTGGATAGTAAAGAGCAAGTGCTGGAGGGATTTAACAAGCAATGGATGTGTGTCACAGAGTGCTATGCCCGCAGCATGACAGCAACTGTGGTAACTAGTTGGACTTTGCAATTTCTCATAGAAGGGAAGAAACGTCATTTAAGGTAACGTGCACAACTGGTCAAATCAGTGCTGAGAAATACATTTGTTGATAACTTCAGCCCATTTTCCAATTACCAACTGTTTGCAAACAGACTACTGTTGTGTTTGTTATTGTAATTGTAGAACAGACAGTTGAAGCAGCTGAGCCAAAGCTCCAAATGCTCATCAACTTCACTAGGTTATGGGAAAGGGTTATAGATCAACACACTTTACGCAAAGAACTTCTGAAATTTTCACTTGGACTCTTTCCTGCTACTTATTTATGATGTGTAACAGGTCATACTTCATGAAGATTTTTTTTTTCTTCCAGACTAAATATATTAAATCTTTTAATTAATAGCTTAATAGCAAATATTTTTTACATATGAATGTATAACCATATTCCCATTAGACTAAAATGATGTGGAGAACAGCTATCATCCAGATGTTTTTAACAGTACAAACATCCATGAGGGGTTGATACCAAAATGTTGCAATAAGTCTGAGATGTTCAGAACCCAAGACACTGTTTGCAAGTATAGTTTCATTCCATTCAAGAAGATACTGCATGGATCATTAGACTGAAGCATCAGTCTCAGAACAGACTGCATTGCAAGCTGATACACTGAATGTTGAAATCATCAATTAATCTGTCCTTCCCATGAATAGAGAGAAAATAAAACACTGGGATTAAACATGCAACTGCTTCATTTTTCGGAATCTGGAATTATATTGTCTGCCTCTAACATGCAGAAGTAGTCGACTATATAATTCAGTCCTACTATAATCTGTTATAGTTAACAATAGTGATAATATCTGCTCCAAAGCACTCTAGGAACAATCCTTCAGAGGATTTACTATTTAATAGTGAGATTATGATACACTTACCTTTGCAGAATAACATCCTCTTTTCCTAATCCAACTGACTTTTAATAGATTTGTTGAGGACTCATGGGACATGCCAGCTACAAAAGGATATCATAATCTGAAACTTAGCTTCTTCTAAATGTCTTAAGCAGTATTGATCCTACTTGTGCCACATTCAAACATACCAGAAAGTTTCTCCTTGGTATTCAGACTTTAATAAATAAATAAATAAATAAATAAAATTCCCTATCTCTCCTGTTTACGGAGTAATTTTTCTCCACCTTGGCCTTCATTCATTAAATAGTGGGTATTAAGACAAAATTCCCATAACCCAGCTGTTATGGAGCAATAAAATTTATTTAATGGGGCACTGTACAGAGCAATATAAACTACAGTATGCATGCTGCTGAATTACCACATACCAATGCTACATATATGTAGAAATTTTGGACTATTTTTCTTTTTAACCCTGAAATTCCTTCTCATGAAATATACTTAAAGCAGATCAGATATTCTGATTATTTCTACATTGTCTTGAATTGAAGTTTCTTTGCAGAAAAAACACCCCACTCAAAGGCACTTTAATGACGCAGAAATTTGTGAGCAATGGGTTGAAGCTCTGAGCAGCCACAAGACACCTTGTGGCATATCAAAAAGCTGTTTTCTGTCTCTTGTGATGTTTATTTTCCAAATATCAAATTATAACATTTACTACAAGGAGTAGACAGACACAATAAAACCAGTTGTCTGTTTAATATAATAAATAAGCTTGAGCTATAGATGTGCTATTTAATTTACATTAATTTGTTCCTTCTTGATACTATCTCAATAGCAGCAAGTAATGAATGTGAAGAAAATAACACTGAGTGTTCAGTGTGATACACAGAAACATTTTTATAAACTACCCCAAAAGCTCAAGCAAAAGGGAACTGGCAAATAACACAGGGTATGATGAGCTGAGCCAAGAATGTTATTTTGGACTGTTTCCATTGCGGTTTTCACTTCAGAGTAATTTGTATGATTTGGAAAGCTAGCAATATAACTCTGTGTAGGGATGGGTTATTCAAGGTAACCTCTATGTTTAAAGGATGGGGTATTTTTATAGCCATAGACCAAAAATGAGGTCAAATGCTACAGCTACCTAGAGCTAGGAAGACAGAGAATCTACTGGTTCTAATTTCTCACATTATCTTGTACCATACAGTGACATGTATTTTACTGCTCTTAGAATACATAGCTATTAATATGCTAATGGCATGACGAGCAACACAGCAAAGCCTAAAAAAATTTCCCACTAGCAGATATACTAACTTTTCGTGTTCTTTAAGGCTAGTGTTCACATTGAATTCCTCAAGAAATGCAGCGAAATAGAAGCATAAGAGCATAATATTTGGAACTTTTAAAATACATTGGATGTTAATGCATTCCTAGTTCATGTGGCAGCCCAGCCTATTTAGTGCTAGATTTTCTCTGCGATAAATCTTGAGCTAATTTCTAGAAATTAGCTAGAAACTTTATAGCTGCTTAAAGTTAAAAGTTATGGTTTGTACACAAAACACAGCAACAGTGGGCTCAGCACAAGATATAAAGATAGGACTACCATCATTTAATGTATTTGGATGTAAACAAGATTTTCTCCAGCACAGAACAAGTAAAGATGAAAAATGTCAAATTCCACACAGAATTCTGAAATCAACCACTAATGAAAGTTTTACAGTGTGATCTTTTAAAGACTTAGGGCCAGATCCTCACGTATAGTGAAATTTCAATGAAGGAAGTGGAAATTCCTAATTTACATCAATAAAATATTGGACTTATAAGGTCAAGATAATAGAAACAAACATTAAATTCTAATTTTACTTCCCACTGCTTGCAAAGAGTAAAACACTTCCAAGATTTCTATAGGACCAGTCTAACACCAGTTCTGGAAATCATCTACACTTACAGGATGATTTAGAGATACTCTTACAGAGGTAAGGTCTTTAGACATGTGAATGTTCTTGGCTAGAAGCCAGGTGAACAAAAAGTTAAAAATTACGTAGCATTGTAATGGAAGATTAAAGCAATGATTAAACAGTACTAACTAACTAAAAATAAGAGTAAACAAACAAACAAACAAAAAAAACAAACCCAAAACCTGGCACTTAACAAACAAAAGATGTCATTTCCCCTCCATTTTTCAGAAATGTTCAACTGGGATTTTTGATTGCTGTTTCAAAGTAATCTTTCAATTTACTGACATGATCTAAGTGAACCGCACAAGAAAGAAACCTCTAGCATAGATGTTAGGCTATTTGCCCACCCCTACTCCTAACAAGCCTATACATCAAAGAAGTCCTGGGTAGGAGAAGCAGCACACTGGGGGCTGGTGGGACACTGCACTATGTCAGCAAGAAAATATGGGATAGTGCTGTAAACTTAGGATTGCCCCAGGCTGCTATACTGCAGATCCCAGGGCTAACTGGGATAATGTAAGAAGTAAATCAGAAAAAGAATGAGTTCAGGATTAGTGCATGCATGCACACACACAACTTGGAGTCACCCAGTCATCTCTCTATGTCTAGTAAAGAGATGTCAACCTTGGACTGTGCCTCTGGTCAAGTACAGGCCTGAATCTTACCATGACATCCCAAACATGTGATACTGCTGTAGAAGCAGTGGCTGCTTTGGCTCAAGCTAGATAATCGAGCTGCATTGCATGGATATCCTCCCCAGTGCATGTGTCTTTGTACCATTTAACTCCAAAGCTGTTTTCAGATACTGCTGACCATCAGGCAATTTCCGCTTAAGTTTCCCTTTGTTTCTCATACAAGTACTATTAATTAATACTTTTTTCATTTCAAACTTTCTTTACTAATGTTGTTTAAGTTCTGTAAATTCCTAGATATATTTGCTCATGTTCTCCACAGATGCTCAGTTATCTTTCATGCACTGCATTAAATCTCCAAGACTGCCTCTCCTGTTTCTCATCCCTACCTGATAAGAATGGAATTCTGGTCTGGTCGAGGACATGTAGTTACAGTGCCAGGACACTTTCATTATCAGATACTTACTATGTATATTAAAGATTTTATAGCAAGAAGAAAGTCTGATTTTTGCATGAGGTAAGCTAAAGTCTACTGGCGATAACGGGGTTTGTGTTGTTCAGGGTCATGTTTAATGCAATTGCCTTATCCTTTGCTAGATGAAGATTTTACCATGTACTTGATCTGGGATTGCTTAACTGGTACTTAAAATCATTGGGTTTCCTCTAGAAAATAACTTTAGTTTCCTTCTAGATAAGGGACTGAAATTGCTTTTTATAGTGAAAAAGAGTTCAGCTAACACACAAGTCAGCTGAAAAAAATTTTATGCCCATGGGGCATTATCTAATTACATCAGCACTGTTAGACAGATAGGCCAGAGCATGTGCTGTGCCAGGCACAACAGCTTCCTTTATCCCTCTTGCCATGCAGCAATGCCACCTGGTCAGGACTCAGCACAGAAGACAGACCAAAGTCCTTGTAATCCTTTTAGAAGGCTCTTGATATTGTCTGAGACAAGGGAAAATGAGATTTGTGGATAATCTCAGCTCATCTTAGCTCCAAATGCTCACAAGAAAAACATGACTGTAACCTGCCACATTTATGCACACATTGTCTTTTGCTCTTTTCTGGAATTGTGTAGCTCAGGCAAGTGGAAATACAGTGGTGGTTTCTAGTCCACAGGACTTTTTACAACTGTGAGAGTACAAATAAATCCAGTTTTCCCTCTGACTGGCCCCACTAGTGGGCTGCGCTAATAAACCAGAAAAAAAAACAACACAGTTCTGTTGTGATTAGAAACCTTTTGTGTGTCAAAACATAGCAACATATCTGCAGTCTGGCTGCTTGCCCTAGGAGTTTACACCAGGCCTTAGTTTCCAAAGCCTTTAGTTTCCAAAGCTGGCACTGCAGCACCAGAGCATAAACCAAACTGTCCAGAAACTGTCCACAGCTTGCAACCTGTGAAGCAGTGCAGCACTGAGAGGAGGTGATGCTGCCTTCTCTTAATTTTTTACCCTGGAGTCAACAAATAACAAGAAGAAAAAGCACAGACTGTCAAACCTGAATGGAAGAGCCGATTCGGTAGTCAAGCTCTGATCTTCAGTATGTTCACTGAAAGTTCTGGGGTTTTTTAAGGAAAGTTTCCCTGTTCTTACATAACCTTTGACAGTTTGCTACAGCAGGCTAAGTGAGGGAACAAGATTAACAGATATGAGATATTTTTACTGCTTCACCCAAGGAATCGCAGAATTTCCTGGGAATTATAACACTTGTTCAAAACAATGTGTGATTCTTCATGTTGCTATCAGTGCTAGGAGAGAATTCTACATAGCCTCCGACTGAATTTTACTGAACAATTTTACATAATTATTTAACATCCTTCTTCAAACTAATAAATCTGCTAAATTGGTTTTTGAAAGGAACCAACGTGCTGTTATTAAATATCTCTGCAAAATAACATCATTATGAAAGTGGAAGTCATTAAGCTTCTGTTCCTACCGACAGTTGTGTATGCTACCATGAACATAGCCATGACAAATGCTTTCTGAGTTAACTTACAGGAAATATATCTGCATCAACTAACACAGATTATATGATCAAGGAACAAGATCAGTGAATCAGAATGAACTTGGTCAATATCTGCTCAAAAATATGGCATCTATTTATCTAAATGCAGTATCTCAGCTTCTTGTACTGCATCTCTTCCTGTTCCCCTCCCTTTACTAGCCATTTACTAAAAACAATGCTAGTGCAAACAGAATATACACCATATTTTTAAATGAACTTCCATTAAAATAAATTTACTCACACTTCCTCTAATACCATTTGCTTGCCTCACTACCATGAGAATCTACTGTTGATATTGTTACTTAGCATGTCCTCTAAACAGTCTCTGACCAGCTCAGAAGAGATCCACCACGGGCATGAAAATCAGTAGCATTTTCCCCATGTTACACAGTGCCACCAAAGTAGGAGCTGAAGCATCTCAACAGTAGAACAAAATGACAGCTGTACAAACACGTGGCCCAGCCTGTGATAAAATCTCTTTTCCTCTCTTTAGAGGAACAGCTGTAACAATGTCAGAGCTCCTTGGAAGCAATTTCTCTAGTGGGGGAAAACCAGTGAACAGTCTCATAATGTAGAGTATCTTTGACTGTTAACCCAGAATTCAAGAGTATAAGCCACAGGAGAAAATCTCTTGCATCAGTTAAAGGTCAAAATTTCAAAGTCTTCTACCATACATTAGGCACCATCACATCCCTCAGCCACATCTCCCTAATTTTACCAATGTCACTGAAGATCTGAGACTCCCTGCTCAGTGCGGAAACCTTTGCAGAACTTTGCATGCACCCAGTTCAGAACGGCTCAGTGCAGTTCTGCATGGGAATGCTTTCTGCAGACGAAAAAGGCAAAGCTCATGTGCAAGTCTGCCAACAATGCTCTGGTAGTCTGTGTCTGAGACCAGAACCTCCGCTTTCATTGACTTTAAGAGGGTGAGTAGCATTTACAAAGGAAGCTGAGTCTGGGGTAAGAAGGAGAAGATCACCTCAACATTGGATAGGAAGAACTCTACCTCAGAGTCAGGACCCATACTGTAAATCATAAAGACACAGGAGTCCAGGATTTCTTCAGTTTTCCTCTTTCAAATTCTCTAAGTATGCTACTGTATTTTTTATTCTACTCCTACTCATAACTTTCAAAAGTGTCTTCATTTGAGCACAGATTTTGAGATATGCATCTAATTTTTGAAGGGAGCATCCTCAACAATTTGCAAGGCCTCATCAGGAGAAATAAATTGGACATATCCCTAACCATCAAAGAGTTGAAAACTTTAAAAACACAAAAATACGTCTGCATATATAAATATAAAAAACCTTATTGCACAAAGTCCCTGTTTCAAAATACAGCTGACAGCACAGCATTAAGCAAATATACCAATAAATCTGAGTGTAACCATTCTTATGCAAAGGAAAAAATAACTCCTGCATGCTCAGGCTAATAAAACACATTGCCAGATATTTTAGAGCAAATCAAGAATTTGTTGCTATTGAGAAATGAAACATGCAATCTTTGGAGCTAGACTTGTCACTGGTGAACAGTAAAAACTTAATAATGTCCATATTTATGATGTAATCTACTGCTGTTTACCCCAGAAATCACTGCACATAAAAAATGACAGGGACAGAAAACAAACCAAACCAAACAACCAACCTGAGAAATCTTGCTGTATGCTTCTATCCCCTTCTGTTCTTCAAGGAGCACAATGGAAACAAACATGAAAATATTAGATTTCTTACATTGTTATTGCAATAATGCAGAGATAAATGATTATAAAGAGAAATGAAACTCTGTCCTTTTCACTTTTTTCTCTGTCAATATTTCCAAAATGTCTTAATTTAAGCAAAGGGAAGGAAGGGTTATTTTGTAGAGGACAAATAACAGGAAAGGAAGAAGAAGAAGAAATAACCAAGAAAGGAAGATGTCTATGTATCTTTTTTCTTTACCCCTATTTATTTTTTGTTATAGTACTTCATAATAGCCTCTACCATGTCTGTTCTACTCTTAGCTTACAACTAATTTCCATTAGCATTAATAACTGATGTGTGCTCCCATCAAAAGAAGAATACACTTTACTTTCTCAAGTCTTAAAACAGAACAACAGGTTTAAATGAAAAAAAAACCAGCTTGGACAGGCTTGGAGATAAGTGAAGCAATACATACATGTCTATAAAGGATAATGAGGCATACTCAGCATACCTGAAAAGATTTCACACCAGTGGTAGAAGGCCTAAATAAATCATGCAAATGAATAAAAGAAGACTATAAAATCTTTATAAAGCAACACAAGGAGAGCAAGTAGAAATAGCATATAATATTAAATTATTGCATTAAAAAGCAATCAACTGAAAATACCTGGAGAGCTTATAAACATTTACAAGATAGCTTATTCTTATGAAGGATGCTGGGGAATGAATATGTTGCAATTATCAGTCAAAACTAATGGTCAGAATTTCATATTTTTTCAGCCATGAATTCATATTCTGCAGTATTAATCCAATCATTTACATTCTTTGTTTCCCAACTTTGTCGTCTGCATTATAGCAGGAATATTCTCACATGTATATCAATCTACAATTAGATAGATTAACATCTGCAAAAATACACAGGTCTATAGAAAGATGAATAAATACAGATATTGGTATTTCCCAGTTTGGAATGTATAGGATCTTTCTCTCTTCACACCTGAAACTGAAATGTCCGTATTTTTAGATCCACTGCCCCACATCCCCAAGAGTGACATTCAAAAAACAGTATAAAGGTATATATTTGTGTTTATAAGTATGTGTTTGCATACACTTATGAATATATACACACAAATATATTCACTTATACATGAACATATATATGAACCATAAGATAGTACCACCAGAACGGACATAATTCTGACTACCCATTACACCTATAAAAGTGCGGGGAAGCCTTCTGGTTGCAACCATGGTACAATATATTTACACAAAACACCTTTTTCAAAACTAAAGCAACGCTGTACCAGCGGTAACTTAATTACGTAGCAGTCAGATTCCAAAGAAATTAGAGCTATTTTAAAATATGAAAAACAAGCATAACTTTCAAGCTAAAAAAAGCCACCTTGTAGAAAAGAGATACATAAAAATATGTGCTAGAAAAGGCCTTTTGAAAATGAAAAGCTCATATTTCTGACTCAGTGAGGGAACAAGAGGCTGCTTCCATGCCCTGCTAGCAGCCAGGGTGCCCTGCTTGCTGGCAACTGGGAAACCCCCAGAATCCTGTGAACACCCCACCATAAATTTCCCTTTGCTTTTATTGAAGATTATGATAGAGGAGACCCCAAAAGCTCCAACTTACTGTTCTTCCATCCCTTGGAATGAAATAGTATTGAATTTCCTGCCTGTGAGGAAGTCCATCCATAGAAGGAGCCTCCTAACCCTTCCATCGTGGGACTCCTATTTTAAAATATCAGTGGTGCATTTTTACCTATATGAGGAAATGATCACACACTATTGGAAATGCCCAGTTAAAAATAGTTCCTGCTTTTAAATATCTAATGTTTTATTGCTAAAATACAAGTGAGTAAATGTCTACAGAAACAGTGGCTCATATTGTGTTACTGCTCACGCCTGGCCACTTTACCAGTGGAGACCGATGCACAGTTCTGAGAGATGTCACAACAATAACGTGTCAATGTGCAGCGACTCCCTTCTAGATGGGAAGCCTGCTATGTTAGGTGCTGTATGTTCACCATACACACCAAGGAGTCCACAGCTTTAGCTGTGCATCCTTGAGGAGGGCAGGAATTATTAAAAGGCAATTTAAGATATACAGGTGAAATAGCACGAGATCCCCTATTGTGGAACAAAGCTTTCTTTTTAGACAGTAGTTCCAAAATTATTTAAGTGTTTTTGTTATTATTTTTATCATGTTGCTGATCAGCACAAAGAACACAGATTCGTCTTTATAACCCTATATTAACAGGTAACATGAGCATTATCACAGCAGTATTTTCAGCTTCAGTTAAAGAGTTCTAAGCCAGTGCCTGTTTTTACAGGTGCCTCATATTCCTTTTTAAAATTTTTTTTAAGTCTCCCATCTGTGACAAGCAAGTAGCCACTTTCATTGATTGAAAAATGTATTTTCTGCAGCCTGCATTACGTAAACAGATGTGTGCACAACTATGTGCCTCTGTATCTGTTAGCGTGTGATTAGATATGTGGTAAAGATGGAAGCATTTGGCATCATCTAAACAAACATTTTTCCATAGAGTTCCAAAACCCCAAACAACTCAGCTTCAGTGTGCACATTCTAGGGATGGCAGGTACAATATGACAGACATGGGGCTATAGCTTGATAACAAATCCTGGCTCAAGTAATGAGGCTGTGTAAGCTGAGTAGTATAATCTGGTTTAGCTGTGCATATTACTAGCCAGGTGCAACCAATGCTGAGCTGATACTACCACATGTGTAAGTCTCAATATGAATTTCCCAGTGTCTGTTAATCCAGCTATTCACCCTCTATTCCACATCCCTGTTTCTTTGACTTGGGCAATGGTATTTGTATTGCTTGGGCCAGCAAACTAAACATCCTCTTAGTCCTGTTGACTAAAACAAATTTGAATTTAACCCTCCACCTTCAAGGAAGAATCTGTGCAGGCAACACCAGATGGTGTTATTCTCACCAGACCTCTTTTGATACAGATGGTAACTCAACACATTTTTTAAATAAAAGACTTCTAATACAGTCCTCCAGCATTTTCTGATTCTTACAGAGTACATCTATGCATGTCATGGATCGTGAATGCAAAAGCATGCACGTAATATGATCACTTTGGTGAGGGTTACCAGATACACGACATTCTAACAAAATGAACTTAAAATACTTAATTAGCATGAATCTGAATACAAAAGATTAATGTGACAAAAGCCAGGCCCAGGACACTGGAGGCAGCTTTTATGCCTCCTGCTCAGACCATCCTGCGCCCAGGAGGAATTGCAGAAATTCCCAACTGCAGGCTTTGAGATGACAACCTGCATTCTAATCCAGGAGGCAACCTGCAGCATGCTGATGTACTAGCCATCAGATTTCGTTCACTTTAATCAGTCCTACAGTCCCATCAACATCTTTTATTTGCATTTAATCACTTTCTCTTGTTGCTACTTTCATAAAAAGAGAATGTTTTGATTGCTGACACAGTCCATGGCAGCTGCTATGGGTTTTGCACAGCAATGTAAACAACTTTTAGTTATTCATTATTTACGGGGCAAATTTTAGCCAATGTAGCACAAAGCTGCTCTAGGGTTTGTTTGTCAGTATGTCACAGTCAGGTTTCTGAGTGTCACAGTCATCTACCACAGTGAAGATTATTATTAAAAATATCAGTAATAGTCCCTGAATATATGCAATGTTAAATAGCATACTGAAACTTTTTTTTTAATTGCAAAGGGCATACGGAAATATGCCATGTGCAAATGCAATCAGAAAATTTTCATAGATACCAATACAAGTAAAGGATTAATCCAGGGGGACTCATGTGATTATTTTGGCAAATAGTATACTGCAAAAAATAGCTTTTAAATACAAGTTCAACTTCGCAGATTTTTCCAACTGTAAAAAAGGAATACAAAATAAACCATTTAGGCTTTTTGTTTCAAATGACCTTTCTTAAAAAAGGTTTTAAAAGAGTAAAGCAATAAGAAGATGGAACGAAATATTTAGTTTCATGACAAATTAAATGTTTCAAGTCAACCCAAAACATTTCCAGGCCAGAAACCAAACAGAAATATCCCGGAATCCCATAACGCTCATGAATAACACTGAAATAGGTATGGGTTATAAATATGAATAAATTTTTCAAAATGTGACACCAGTGCTATTCTGAATCCATTATCTTGATTTACAAATTGTAAACTTGCATTGGTGTTCTATCCAGACTGTAGTTTGGCTCAAGTCTAACGCAGCTTTCCCCTGAGGTATTTGAAGAGCTTATTATAGCATAACACAAAAAGGAAAAAGCCAAGCCCAAGTTTCAGATAATTATTTTTAGAACAAAATAAGACTAATGGTTTATGATGGCCTAAAAGACGATTTTGTCTGACCCTCTGACTGCCTGTAATGGCTTTATTCTGGACTGCTGGTGAAAAACGTTATTATTACCAGCTACTCATGAAGCAGAACACACCTAATATTTTACCCCAGAAGTTACCACTGCACGCACAAAAGCTGTAACCATGGAAGAGTAAGAAATAGCATCAAATCCACTCAAAACCTACCTGTCGCCACTGCTGTTCAATACTAGAAGGTGAAAAATCCTGAGAATCTTGGAGGGAAAGCACTAAGGTGTCAGTAGTGGCTGGAAGAAGTGGCTGGGTCAAGACAGGGATTGACAGGAGACACACGGTTAAGCAGAGACAGCTGGGGGTGTAAACAGGAGGAAATATGTCTCTTTGTGCCACTAAGAAGGGTCACTATTTCACAATATTGAAGCAGCAAGCTCCTGCCAACACAGAGTAAGAACAAAACATATAGAAGGATCCTGTTTCAGGAATACCCAGCTAAATTATAGCTAGCAAATCGATAACTACTTCTAGAAAAGCCAGCCTCCATTCATGTGAAAGTATCAATGAAAAAAAAAAAAAAAAAAGAAAAAAAAAAGAGAAGTTACTATAGGGATGGCATATGGTAAAAAGAAGAAGCTTAATGCAAAGAAAATGCTGTTAGAAAACAAATGGATTATCCAGGGAAAAGCAGTCTGGACTCCACTGTAATAAGTTGTGATACGCTACTGTGAAGTTGATGTTAGAACTCCAGACCCACGCAACACTGATTAAAAAGTACGGAAAAGAAACTCCTTTAAATATAAAACTGCAAAGAAATACTGTGGGCATATTTCGAGGGTATACATTACAGGAGGAAATGTAGACTTGAAAGACAAATCTGTGAATCAAGTTTCACCCCAGCACCACTACAAAATTACTCAGCGAAGGTGAAATCCTGCCTGGGTGTCCTCAAGTCCACCACACACTTCCTAAGGAGACACTAAATCCTTCTCTCCAAGTTGGCTCACAGCATAGGATTGCTGCCTCTCCAGCTTGTCCCTAGCAGTGGAACAAAGTGAGTGAGGATTTCACCTGCAGTCTTTTTGTCCAGAAGACGTTCAGATCAATGCCCTGCTTACCAAAACCAAAACCAATGCTCATGCAGAACTGGTCTGATAGGCTTCAGGAGGTAGACGCTCCCCATTTCATATCTTTCCTAGCCACATACACTACAGCTGTAGTGGCTCTACCTTGCTAGAAACCACAGCCATTTTGTCAGGAAACTAATATAATTCTAAAAAGTAAATGCAATTATTTAAAAGACTGCAGTGCACATACCACCACCTCTGGTGCCATTGAATGTTTGCTAAAGAGTTTTGTAAGAAACACTGTGCCCTAACATACCAATCTTATTGCACCCCTGAACAGATCATTAGAGATAAGGCATGAAATTCAAATAATTTAGGTCTTGATGTGAGACAAGTCAATTCCATAAGAGCTCTGCCTGTCTGGCAACAAGGAGACCAAGAAAAACAAATACCATAGGCAGCCTGGAAACTGAAGAGCCTCCAGGGAGCTGCTGAGGAGGAGTGTCTTCTGACAAGGCAGCAGGAGAGCTCAGGGCCTATACATGTACCAAAAAAGTTGAGAAACAATTGAACTGAATTCTGGGCACCTATGGAGAGCATGAAGTAATGGGAACCTCAGAAGGTTATCTAGCTAGGAATGGCAAATAGCAGCAAAACAGAGCTATAGCAACAGAGCCCAAGGGTGTGAGAGCTGGGGGGTCATCAGGAATGTCACGCTGTAAGGACACACACAAGCCAAGAGGGAAGCAGCTTTGTCCAAAATGAATTATTGCATACAGGGAGTGGAATCACTCTGTGGGTTCTGCCAGTGAAATTCAGGCTTACAGTTTCACTTCTGTCTCTTAGGGCATGTCTACATTGCATATTTGGCCTGAAGCCTGAGCTCAGGGGCTTTGGGCTGGCCAATCTCCTGACTGATTGCTGTTTGAGTCCAAATTAGCACACAACCAGCATGCCTCCCTGCTGAGAGGAGGGAGCCGAGAGGCAGTAAGGAACCATTTCTTAACCCACTTCTCAGCTGGGTTCAGAGTCCTTTCTTCGCTCCACTGCAGTCAGTATGGGTTAGCCCGAATTCCTGTGGCACGTGGAAGGGCAGAGGGAGTGCCTTCATCAGGTGGAGCTGAGACTCACTGAGAAGCTGGGCTGTACTCTCTGTCAGCTGCCGCTCTCTGCTCTTAATGCAAATTTCTGTGTTGACATTGCATCAAAGCATCTGAAACCACCTCAAGTCCAGGAAGGCTGGATCTTTGCTTCTCAGAAGTGAAACTTCAGTGTCACTGACCAGGCTGAGGGCAATGACACTATTTATTTAACAATGTGGATGGTTGGTAAATGGTGACATAAACATTGACTCAGGCCCAAGCCAAACTAAGAATGCAAACCTGGCCCAAGTGGGGCCCAACTTACCAGTTAGTCTACTCTGCCAAAAAAGCAGAACAGCAATTAAAGAGGGATGAACTGACAGTGGAAAAGCACAGCTAAACAAAGAAACATGTCTACAGCACACCATTACTGCCACAACAGAGGTAGTACTAAGCAAGCCTATAAATACTCCTCAAATCATGAAGATACTGGCTGGACACAGATATTTAATTCATATCAGGATATAGCACAGCTAAATTAGCATTGACTGCTTCCACGAACTATTTAATTGGGTAGAGTGCCCAGCAGCGAAACTGCACACCTTACAGCCTTTCCAAACAAACCTCTCCAGCCTCTTGCTTCATTTGCCTTACCTTTTGATGTTCTACCAAACAAGTTAACAGGCAAGAATGTTCCCAACAACAAAAAAAAAAAGAGCAATAATTAAACATTGGAAGAATGCTGATACAAAGTAAATATCAGATTACTATTTATAACATTTTTCTAAAATCCTAACTACAAGAAACAGAGTGTTACAAAAGGGTTTTGATAAGTAACGGGATTATGTGAACATTTGAATCTGGTCAAAAATGCATCTTATTTTAGGCTTTAAAGGGTTATAATGAACTGTGTTTTGGGTGCTTACTGACCAAGAATAACGCAGTGAATAACAGTAAAATAAAAAGCCAATTTCAGAAAATCATGATTTTATACAGGTTTTAATGAACAGAGAAGAGGCAACAGTCACCGAATAAGTTATTTTTTAGACAGTATTCACTTAGCTGCAGCCATGCTAATTAATTACAAAATTAACAGAGAGGTGACAAGAGACTGATTAGGTTTTAGTGTGCCTATCCTGGAATATAATTAAGGAAAGAAAACTGTGATAACAAGTAACTAACTTATACAATGAAATTAGATCTTGTCTTTTAATTATAAGAAATGGTATCCTCACCACCCTGTCCAATCAGTATCCAGGGCAATCACTACTACCAATCACTGCAAAAGAAGAGACAACACACTATGGCTACAAAAGTTATAGAAAGTAGAAATCTTTGTCAAAGAATACACACCAAGTCTACAAATAGTGTATGTCTTCTTCACTGGCCCCAGAAACTGAGTATTAAATACAGATATTATAGACCAGTAACAACATTTGAAGAATAAGAATGAAAATACTATACCTGAGGCTAGCAATTGTGCTCTCACTTGCTACAGCCAGAACAGACAGCAAGGAAGTATTGTAATGCTAAGAAACGTATCTGAAGGAAATTCGATCTGCTGTTCTTAGCCGATGTCCAATATATCACGCCTCAGTCCTATTTAACTGACTAACATGAGGCAAGTTATACCATGATGGTCTGTCTTGTCAGAATTAAATGCAGTTAACTACAGTACTTTAAGATGTTGGAAACTGGCTTGACTTTTAAGACTGGGCATCTACTCAGTGAAGCTTTCGCTGCAGATGAGGGAAACACTAATAAAAACAAGCAAACAGTGCCATGACATTCGAACCAATAAAATTTAACTTCTGCAACCAGATTTTGCAAACTCTGACAGAAGATTTTTTCAGTGTTTGGGACATTTATAGAGTATTGCTCCCATATGGACACTAATGCTAAGTAATGTTTAAACACAGCCTGCAGCCTTTTGCATTGCTAGAAAACTCACAGTACATAATTATGGAAGATCTTATGCATACTCCTCTGATCTATTACTCAAGCCTTTGTTTCTCTGATATATCCTCCCTGTTAAACTGAAATTAACCACGAAGTACAACTATGCAAGCCTTATCTCCTTAGGAAACCAGACTACAAAGAGGCATCCAGATTCATCTGTTTCTGAAATTCTCCCTCCATTTGTGTTTCAAGCTTTTCAGTTCATTCTTGCAAATCCAGGCATCTTGAATATTCCCCTGAAAACAATGGAACTGGGGTTCTGATCACATCACAAACTCAGAAATTTCAGAGATTCATTAAACGCCAAGGAAAATACAGCACTGTGAAGCAAAGCAAACATTTGAAATGCTAGCACTAAAAATTCCACTACCAAAATATCCCAGTATATTTTCAGATTGATGCCATTCCTATGTTGCAAAATCACAACTATTTTAGATTTTTGCCTTTTATTTCTTTTTTTTCCCAAGGCTATCAACTCAATAATTTCTCTCAGGGATTCGTTCATTTTGGCGCTTTTTTAAAAATGTATCTGCCTTTATACAGATGTTGGATTTCTCAGTTTTGCTTACACATTTAGTGCTTGGATGATTTGCTCTGATGGTGCCGGTAATCTGTGAAACTGAAATATGTGACAAAAGCTCATGTAAAAAAACATTCAGAAATAAATCTGAAAACTGGAACCAAGGCAAGGGATGATGACATGTCCATATGCATTTTACAGAAACACAAAAGTGTTGGTGGCCTTTAGTTCATCAGCACTCGCATGTACAAAATATGAGAGCTAGTTTAGACTTTAACCTCACCCATTTGCTCCAGCAGCCTCTATGGATCAAAGGGGATCCAACCCTAGAAAACAGTTAGGAAGACTAAAGACAGTAGGATTTTCGACAGCAATACTAGAACAGCTGGTGCAAAGACCTGCTGCATCTCAAATGAGCACAGAAAAAAAATTATTAACCCCCTTTTCTGTGTTTACAGAGCGATGAGGATGGGGAATAAAATAAAATTCAATCGAGGAAGTACCCATAAATAAAAGCAAACATAAAAAATACAAAACCCTCAAAGGTGAGATTCTGTCAGGAATAGGCTTTCTGGAAAGCCAAGATCTTCAAAATCATCACACTTCTTAAATGAAGGCACACTGAAATGACACCTGCATATTTAGGTTTAGGGCAGTGTGATTATGACTTCAAATCATTAAAATGAGAAATGAGTCATTTAGAACACTGATCAATGAACATGACATTAATGAAATAGTGCAGCTCATATTTCTTTTTTCTTTCTTTTGACATTAAGAGCCTTGACAAGCATCTAGAGACAGTGTACACTCTATCAATATTATCTGGTGATGATGATCCTTCTTTCATAAATGCATGAACTGAGAGATCTGAGTATTTCCATGGCAACTTTAAGTCTTTGTTTGCCTAGTGAAGAAATGCATCATCAAGAATACGAATGGCAGATCAGCCTTCTTTACTCGCATGTAGGAAGAGAGATGGAGAGAATGACAAATATGAAGGCTGTCATACTTGAGATAAACATTTTTTTAGTAGTATAAATTGGTTTCTAGCTACTGTACGTACAACAGTTACATGCTCTCTGTTCTATGCAACTTGTAACTCCCATCCGTTCCCTGGCCATTAATACAGAAATTAAAAATGTGTAAGACCTCCTCAGTCTTGATTTGCTTTTACACACTCAAATATAGCTTTAAAACTCCAAATGTTAAACACTTAAGAGAAAAAGGATTATGGTATCATTAACTGCATCCTAGCTCTCTGAAAACCCTTTTGTGTCACGATCCATTAGCTGCAGCAGTGAAGATTCAGATGACTGACTTCACTGTACACTGTGCTTAGGTTAAAGTAAAGGACAAATATTTTCTGTGAAGAAAGGTCCAGGGTTTTTTGAGAGTCAGAGTAAGTGAAATATGAATGATTGAGAATAAGAAATCATTCAGTTATTGCTTTAGCAAGGAGTTTGGTTTTTACTTAGAGCCAATAGAGTTTAATATATAAGCCAGTTACAATAAGCATGTAATGGTACAATGGGTCTAGATGCACAGAGTGAATGCACATTCATTACCCATGTACTAAGCTGGATCATGCCCCACAGTACAAGTTTTAATCTTGCCATGTACAGCGACAGTCTTTGACTGGAAAGGAATGCCTTGCCAAGCAAAATAATGTGTTTAGTAAATGAAATGTTCTAGCATTCATCATTCTTACTGTGGTAACATTCTGTATGTGTGCATTTCTTTAGATGAGTTCTACCTGCAAAAAGAGTCCTAGCAATTTTTAATTAATTTTCTGGAAATGTGTGATGAGCATTTTCAGATTATTCTATTAACAGTGTTGCCTCTTATTTGATAAAGCAGACATACACCAAGTGTATGTAATTACTTGTTTAAATGTTTTTTTTTGCACAGTTTTTCTTATAAGCAATTTTAAGCTTGGAGGAAAATCTGTTTTCTGTCAAGTTTTCAGTCCTGTTCCCCATCTCACTTGTTTATGAACCTGATTTATTATGGTTGACTCCTTAATGATATGCTTCATGGCTCTTGTTAGTTTATTTTTTAGTGAGAGTAACAGCTTTTTTGAATACTTGAAAAAAATTAAATGGGAGCAAGCTGTCCACTGATTTATGCTCTCATCTTTCTGCCATGCTTCAACCAGATAGTAATCATTTAAACCAGGTACTGATTTAGTTCATAAAAGAACTTGAACAGCAGGTAGAAATACTACTCATTGTGAAAAAAATAAAATGAAGTCTAAAAGCTTAAATCCTACCCTTTAATAAAAAGGGAAGCCTACCTTAGGTACATTTTATGACTAATGATTTAGGAGATTGGGGTAGTACTTGCACCATTATGGATGATCACAAAGGCATGTTCATATAAAAAATAAATCAGCACAACATCATACTCCCTTTACAGCTTGAGAGATGCAAGCAGGACACTACAGGAAGCAGTCTCTGGTGGGGAAGGAATCCCCAGATTTCAGCTTATGGCTTAAAGGATACTTTTCATATTCTGCACTACCCAGAAGCAAAAATGTACAAATTTTTCTGGATCAACCAATTTTCCTCTTCCTACGTAAATAGAATGAGAATCACTATTTCTCTTTGACCTAAAGAAGCACAAGAGTTCTGAAAAGAGGGGAAGAGAGAGACTGATGATCTACAACTGTCCTGTACCAAAATAGATTATAGCCTGTTGGACAGAGCAGATGAGGGCACACACTTTGCATCTTTCATATGATTCAGTTTGCCACACAGGGCAAGAGCTCCATCCAGGACAGATTTAAAAGGAAACCTAAATGGGAGATCTCCTTGCTACTGCTTCTCTGACTTGCCTTTGGAGCTTGCAATAGCTGTGCAGTTTGCTTCCCCTCACATGTATTACTGAGGCTGCATCTTTCCCATTGCAATTAGAGAGGTAACAGATTGCAGGGAAGACCCACTGTGGTTTGTGCAGAGCCTTCAGTTCACTGAGCTCTCAGCAGGCAGGTGAGCCCTCACAGCTCACCAGGTGTTTCAGTTCTGTCAAAGCACAAGCACCAGACAAATTTCTGGCTACCTGGCAGCAGAGCTCAATGTGATTCAGCAGCAGTAGAGAAAGTGTCAGGGGAACTTACAAACCTTGGTCAGAATACAATTAGGCACCTTCTTGATGCACTGGAAAGTAGAACAGAATTTTAGGAACTGCAGTTGGAACTTAATTTTGTGTTCAAAGGGATGTTTATCCTTCAAGCCACTGTCAGGTCCTTACTTTGTAAAATAGTCCTAAACAAACCAGAAGTGACCACACTGTTTTGGTTTATGTGTTTCACCTGGGGTCATTTACCTTGCTTATACCAAAAAGAATTTAGTGCCATCTATTTGTCCTGTCAGGCATACATCCTTACCACCAGACTATAGCTGTTTACTGTGTCTCTTCCACCTCCTTTTTCTGCATCTGCTGTGTAGACATTTCCACCTACCATGTGGACCGAATTAGAGACATGCTTAGTGACAAAGGCAAAATGTCTTGCTGTAGACCCAATAGCTTTGCTCTAAGCTTGGTTCAAGTTCTGCTCACCTGAAAAGCTAAATCCTGGTTGATTCAGCTGTCAGTGAATACCAGATATTACAGCTGACCACACGTTTCTCTGGATGTCGTTAGCCCTGATGGGCTGCCTAGTCTAGGATGGATGTTTGAACTCTGGAAAACCCCACCTGCTGCTGCTCCTAACCCCTTGCATGGTGATTATGGACCTTCTTAAATCCTTCTGCAAAGTATTGTCCTCAGGGAGCTACATTTGGTCTGAAACATCCGTATTACTGAGTTTATTGCACAGTCAATTGAAACCACTGCCTGTTGTTCCAGAGAATAACTTTGTTTCAGACTGTAGGCCTCATGGGTCTATGATGCTCAGGGGAGTGAGCAGAGATAAGCAGAAAATAAACAGTTTTATCTGAAGTTGATGAAGTGAGCCGTGTTCACATATATCTGTGTCTCCCAGGAAGGTCAACATATCTGCATTTATGAATTCTTCATGAAAAGATTTGGGCAGACCGGGGGAAATCTTTGTACCATCACACTGCTGATGCAGACACTATTACCATAACAGCTGTGAAAGCCCTGTGAAAGGGCTCTATCTAGCAGAAAATTACCATCAGCTCAATTAACTGCTGTTCAGTAGTCTCTGCAGATAGGATGATAATCAGCAGTTGTTGCTGGAGACACAAGACAGTTCATGCACTTATAGATCTGTTAAAGCCAAACACAAATACTAGCAGTCAAGAGAATCAAGCAGATTGCAGCTGCTCCTTAGAGAATAAAGCCTTCAAGATCTTGTGCAGTGATGGCTACTTGCTAAAGAAATAAACTAGTGCGTGAGCTGTATATATAGCTCACATGAAGCTGCAGGAACATGTCCTCATATTCCTCACTCAGAAAAGTCCAGACAATCATGTCTCAGCCTGAAAACCTCTTAGAAACAGCTGATGAAAATGACTTTTCATCATCATCAAAAAAGTATTCACACCTCAGCAAAAAGCTAAATAAGGACACTGTTCTGGGAGTGTCCCAAACACTGAACTATTGTTTTTAATCCTCTTAAAGATGCACAAACACAGAAATCTCTTAAAGTGCTTAGCAATGTATTTGACAGAAACAATCCATGCCTGTACAAAGGTAAGGGAAAAGGAGCTAAGCAGACATGCCCACACTCATGAGCAGAGAAAGTTCATGGACTGGGTCAGCAAAGTGCGCACACAGAGCAGATCAGCACATGAGGGAATAGGCATCCTCCCTGCTTTCTGACAGTATGGCTGGAGATCGTAACTCAGGAGGCTCATACACAGTCTAGGATTCAGATCCCATGAGGCACTGGGACCTCACGTGTAATGCTAAGCTGGCCTTTCCTGGCAAATCCACTCAAGAGAGACAGCATGAAGGGAGATCATCTTATGAAGCAGATTCTAGACTAACAGCAAACTCTTTTATTCTTTTGGTTAGATTTTTATTGCTTTTTGTTTCTGAAAAAGGTCACCTAAACCCAGCAAACTCCGCTACATACACACAGCTGGATCTACCCACTATGTCACTGTTTTCTAGAGTAACTTCAAACAGCACCCTAAGCAAGGATGAAAGCACAGTACTATACGTAAAAACAGCTGGATCCACCCAATACATCACTGTTTTCTAGAGCAACATAAAACAGCAGCCTAAGCAAAGATGAAAACAGTTCTGTACATCTGCTTCCTTGCCTTCTCTCACATTTTCTTTTTTCCCCTTTCTTTCCCCTTTTATTTTTCACTCATATTTTTTCTCCTTTTCACAATTTTACCTCCATTGCCACCTCTAACTCATCTTCCCTACCTGTGCTACTTCAAGAATAGTTTATGCTACCCTGTCACTAGTTCCATGTCTATAGGAGGCACAAACTTTCCTGTTAGGTGTTGGATTCTGCTTGGACTTATGTCAAAACAGCAATCTGGATTACTGAGATATAATGAGAGACAAAAAGTGAAACTAAACTCAGATGCATGACTTCAAATACCAACTATGGTTTGTTGGTTGGTTTGGGGGGTTTGGTGGATGGGGAGATAGGATTGGTTTTGTTGGTGGGATTTTTAAAACTCTTTTCTGTAGTTATTATAGGTTACTGTTAGGAAAAGCAACTGAATACACATCCATGGGTCAGAAATATACAATTCAGGGAAAATATGGCATGCAGGACCAAAAAAAAAAGACTGCGTTTGAAAAATCGATACAAAATATTACGAAATCTTGGAGGGGGAGATTTAGCTGGTTTTAATACCCTGATTTAATTTTTCTACCTCTATAAAGATTATTTTCTAGGTCAAATTCACATTGTGAACATCAGAAACAGCAAAAGCACATAAAACTAGGTGCCATGAAGAACATTTGTGTAACTTTGAAAAATGTCAGAAATGAGCAGAAAATAAGTTTTGCGTGATGAGGCCCAGAAAATCTGTTTGTTCCTGGTAGCTACTCCTTAGCATCCATCAGCTCTTCTGTAAAACCAAACATCAAAGGTCTGAAATTCCACAATGACTTTTGATGTCGGCACAAGTTCAGTAGTTAAAGTTGAACACTTGTCACATGAGGAGCTTATGCCAATTATAAAGCATAAAAAAGAAGTCACACACATGCAGGCATATGTTTGTTATTAAAACAAGTCCACCAGCTCTCCTCTTCTGAATGTTTGGCTTATTTTATGAGAAAATAAAGATGAAAAATAGCTCTGGTTTTCAAGGTAAAATGCTTGAAAGACACAAATAAATATCAGTAGTCACTTTGCCTACATGTATAATCTTCCTGGGCTCCTTTTCAACTGAACTGTGCTGCTACATTTTCCAGCTTAACCTTCACCTGCTGTGCCCATTTTTCTGTAATGGTTATTTTTCCCTCTTCAGATACAAAAGCCTGGTTTTCTATCTTTTAAACCATTGTTCAGTAGCCAGATTGGTTCCCCGTGGCAGAAAATGGAATAAAATAAGTTTCCCTATGCGTTAAAAAGATGATGACAGGTTGTCTAAATTTTGCCTAGCATGCATCTCTTAACTACCCCTTAATACTGCTAAAACTTCATAAGGCTATAACTGTCCCACAATGAGTGAACAGACCCTCAATTGGTCCAAAGCAGCATAGCTTTTCTAAAAATCATTTTCCAAATGTTTTCACAGGCAAAAGCTATAATGTCTTGAAGTTTATGGGTACATAAAATATGGGCATGAGGAAAGATATGCTGAGAAGCAAAAATGCAACTGAATCAAGCCCAAGTGCTGCACTTCCCAACCAGGTGATGGGGCAGAGTAGGGAGGCCTGTGTTTACCTGAAAAATTATTGTTAATGTACTCACTTTTAACTTCAAGTGAAATTGTCCAAAATGTCATAATAATTGGGAATCCAAACCTCACTGCCTTTCCAATAATATCTTGTGAACTTCACAAAAAAAAAACCTGCTTTCCCATGGGGAATATTCATGCATTAATATCTCATGGAAATAGTGTGACATTCTCCTAAGATAGGCAGACTGCTGTTGGAAATACAACTGCAAACCCTTCTTCCCAGATTCTGCATCAGACAACAACTTTGCCACAATGACTGCCATAGCAAACCAGAGCCATGGCTCCAACCTGAGCAACCCTTTGAACTTCAGGGAGCTTCCCAATCTGCTTCCAACAGGAGCACCTTGAGTCAGAAGTTATGAGAGCTGACAATTGTTTAATTTAGGAAAACTTGAAATACATTTTTTTTTATTTTCCTGAACTGAAAATTTTCCCATTTTCATTTGAGTGAAAAAAATCTGAAATGTCACTTTTTTTTCCAAATTAGTACAAACCATACTGGAATTCATGTCCCTTCCAGCACCCCTCCCCATCATGAAACTTCTGAGTTTCGGCTTGTTTTTCAGTGCCTTTATGCCTTTGAAAAATCAACCTTTAAGCTCTCTCCAACGAAATAGTGAAAGTAAGCATGTGCAACTATTTAGTCAAACACCAGATGTTTATGTATTCTCATCATATTCAACACACAAATATCTGTTCAAAAGTTTTGGTTCACAGTATTGTAGGAATGACTCTTCCTCATACAAATGCCCATATTAGAATGCTGGAAACATAATTCAGGCATAAATAAGAGCATTTATGGTTATTCATTGTTTGTTACTTGGTGTTCATTATTCTTCCTGTAAAACAATTTTGTTTATCAAGTAAAAAACAGCCTATGATTTCTGTGACTGACCACACACTACACATAATGAACAGTGAATGAAGCATGCAACCTATGTAAGTAACAACTTGGAAACTTATTTCCCCAAATTGATCTCTAAACACAGAAAAAAAGTTATTCACAGAAAGTTGGAAGTACAGAAAAATGAGAAAATTAGCTGCTAAACACATACTACCAGTTCTTCCACTAACTTTAGCAAAAAGAACAGTGAGGAATTAGCTCTGCCACCTCTCCCTATCACCAGGGCATGCCTTGCCACCTGGGCCGAGGAGAGAATTTTCCACAGCTGCCTCTGGTCTCCCACTGCTCCCTGGATCATGGGAGCTACTGGGCTGCTCAGGAACACACCATTTGTGCTGGAAAGTATCCTAAGGCTTTTGAAATCCCAGCTGCCACAGGCAGCTACTGGGAAAATAGGATCCATACAATCTTGGTGCAAAACTGTATCACCACAAAATAACACAAAAGGTTTTTGTGCTACGGTAATTGGATCCTATCTACAGCATTCACTTTAAGACAAATAGGAAGATATGAATGAGACTTAAATTTTTTTTTGGTATGCACCAACAGCCTGGATTTTGTTAAGACCAGAGATATAGATAAGGAATGCAGTGGCCACAGTTTCCTTTCCTACAATCTGTTTTGAGTGGTTCTCCTAGTATTTCTTTAGCAATGAACTCGGGTCTGCTCTTTGTTTTCTGGACAATTGCATCAAGTAGGCCAAGATGAAGATAGAGGCCAGGTACAGTGCAGTGTCCTCTCTGTGCAAATCATCCAAGAGCTATATATTGAGGGGGCCATGACAGTGACATCTCTGCACTGCTCCACTTCACAGTGACATCCATAACCTGGAATATTTATGCACTCTTATGCAGCTTTCAGTACTGCTGGATAACCTCGAGAGCCTGCTGGCTTTTATCAACAGATAAAGGGTGCTGAGCAGTTCACAGGATTATGCCCTATCAGATAAAGAATGACCAGCCATTAGCTAATATTTCTGACTGCTACCTAAGTCCTTTTAAACATGCACACCCCATTTTCAGGAGGGGAAACCACAGCAATCCCCTTGCAGGAGGCAAAAAGCAAGCAATGAAACCATGAGCTCATGAGCTCCTCTGCCTCAAATAACACCTGAAAAGTCTTTGGGGGTAAAGAAGGAGAAGCAGAAATAGCATGTTTCTGTGGATCTTTGGAAGCCTTCCAAATTTGGCTTTTCAACTGATTCAGATGCATTGCAGTGTATTAGTTACAGGGTTTAGCAAGAACATGTCAGGCTCCAGAGATGCAGTAGCAAGCTGTGAGGCTGTTTGGCTCACTCTGTGCTCACCTGTCTCACACAAGGAGAAATAGAGCACAGCCACTGCTCCAGTGAGTCAGCGCAGGCTCCTTCTGCAGGGGGTCCTGGCAAGCGTCCGCACAGCAAGCAAAGCTGAGGTTAGTGTGTCAGAAGTTAGGCTGTTACTGAGCCTTATATATCCCATAGGAAACACAAGCAAATCTTCTACCATTCTGAGAAATACACATAGCTGTCCACGCCACAAAAGCCTCAGAGGATTACTTTATCATGAATCAACAAGTTCATCCCAGAACCAGAGTCAGAACAGCTCTATGTCAGTTGCAGCTTGTCAGAGACCAATTTTGGCAACAGAAGAGTACTCATCCCTGCTTGAAAGACACCCTCAAACAAAGCATCAGTGTCACATCAGAGGAGGTTTTGGTTGTGGGCTGGACGGAACAGCAAAACTTTCATACAGGTTTTCTCAAGTATGGTATTGGCTTTTAAGTAGTTGCGCTTATTATGACACCAGAGAAAGTATAAGAATATAGGAAGCATTTTTGCTGCTTCGTATTTTGCATACTTAATACTGGCTGTGGTCCCTTGGGAATTTAAAGTTTAAGCCTTAGATTGTCAATGTACTAGCAAGCCAGGCATATATCTGCAGCAGCAAAAGTAACACGAATACAATATGAAACTGCAAACTCAAAATTCAGGTGATAATCACACCTGGTGGAATACCATAAAAGATATATGTTAAATATATTATTCAGCAAATTTGACAGATTTAAGAAGTTCAACTGCGATGTAATATATTAATTATTTTATTGCTGAAATAATTATCTGTTGAAATATTATTATGCATGTATTTTTGAACAATTGTAATAATTTATTCAAGACCAAAACAATTATTATAAATCGAACTACTGCAAGAACTGGAACATTATAGGTCACTGAGCCTGTCTGTGGGCAACTACACTTACTTTCTAGTGTTTGAGAAGAGACTTTCAGAAATGTATTAGAGGTGTGTTCATTTTCAGAAACATCCTGCTATGAGACACAAAGTACTGATCCACTGTCTTCCATCATTAAGGGCAACTTCCCAAAAAACATCAACACATTTTCATTGTTGAGTACTAAAACAACTTTCCCTAAAGGATGTTATGCTGCTACTTATTCACTTAAACAGCAATTCTATATTTTCCTGTGGTATTCTACTACTCATATTACTGTTTTCTAAGGTGCTTCTAAGAGCAGAAAAGTTCCCTGTGGACTCAGCATTTTTATTAGTTCCTAAGGAAGCCACTAAATCGGAGCACTTAGTGTAGAAAATTAGATCCTATGCCCTATTTAATATGTGTTTATGTTCCATTGGAGTGAAGAAATGTACTACAGACAGTGAAATTCTGTTCATTAGCTTGTATTTATGATCAGACTGCATCTGTAGCCTTTGCGCTAGCTGACATACTTGAAGTGTTTTCTAAAATAATAAGTACATTGGAGAAAAACACAGTTAGCAACATGAAGCCAAATTCTGAGACAGTTACACAAATCCTGGCCTTATTTACTCAGTTAACTTCCTAAGAGTTGAGCTGATTTTAATTAAAAGCAGAATTTGGGCTACATAATTAGATGTTACATGTATGTTAACACATAGAAATAGAGAGTAGTACCAAGCTGTCCGATATTGTATAGACTCCCACTAGCAAACCCACATGACAAAACACAATCTGTTATGTCAGGAAGATTTAACAGCACAAATCCAATCCAATCCCATTGGGATTAGATAACGCAAGAATCTCAGTAAGGCCTATCATTAAAGAGCCCTTCACTGCTGGAATGCAGCACACCCTGACCTGAAACATGAACCACTGCACCAGTGCTGTCCTTCCCCTCTACGTCCACGTTCATACAAATGGAGTCAGATCAGGCTCATTTTCAAGAATTAATTTAGACTTGTTCTAAACTCTTCAAGGTGCAAGCTGCTTTTTTGTTGTGCGGCTGAGAAGCATACAGTAGCCCCAGCAAATACTAGCAGTTCAAGATAAATGTTCAGGAGAAATACTGCCTACTGGGTAAACTAATGTCACTACTGATTGCTACAGAAGACAGACAAATCTATGATTTATTACAGATGATGTTAAACATGTTACATCCACAAAGTCCATCTACCAAATGTAGAAAGTGCCTGAAACAAACTGACCAGGAAATAAGTTTATTAAATGAAAGAAACAACAGAAACTATCATGCAGTTCCAAACACAGGGTGGGTGAACCACATGAGTACCACGCAGAGCCAAGCACAGTGAAAGCACAGCCTATATATAGTAGTAGTACATTTGGCTATCTTCTACATTGGCCAGCCACTGCAGGGAAGACATCACAAGTGCTTTGTCAGCTGATCTCAAAATTTTTATGACAAAAAGAACAAATCTAAGTCTCAGGAGCACAGCCTATCACCCTTACAAGACATGGCTTTACTATTACCACTCCAAGTATCTTGTCATATTTCTGCCTTCTTCCTGACCTAGGTGCCATTTCACCACCTATCCAAGCTCTGTCTCACTCCACTGTTTTCAGCTAATCAACTTCCACTCCAGCTCTCTCTGTATTTATTCTCATTTATCCTTCATTCACAGCCTTCCTGACCACGTCCTTCAAGTTTACCCCACCCTCTACCCCTCCAATCTCTGGCTCCCTCTTGCAGTCTCAACCTCAGCTTCAGAAGTGAACTTCCCTCAGGATCCAGCCTCAGCTTCCTCCTAATTTGCACAGCCCTTAATCCTGGTCTCCTTATCCTTGTCCCACCAGTTCTGCTGATTCTTATCCTCTCTGCACCAGAATAAAAAGTTTCTATCTCATATGCTGTCCCACATCTGTACAGCCAGGAGAGGTGAACACAAGGAGAATAAAAGCACAGCACCTGGATGCCCTGAGGCGACGCTTAGGGCAGCACTTGACCTTAGGTGAATTCATCTGTTTCTACTGAGCAATTTTGCACCATTTTTTTTATATTTAACTTTGATCAAATTCATACAAGGTCAATTTTCATGAAGGAACAGCAAAAGCTATCCCTGACCCCAGAAACAGCTCTGCCAGATTTTGAATTTCTCCTAAAAACATAAAAGTGTATCAGTAGAAGAGAAAGTAGGCAAAATCCTTTTACTTGAGTGAATAAATATTAGGAAGTGATTTCAGCTGAAATACAATACAGACAAAGGGACACCCTCCACCATCACCCCCCATGTTATTAACTGGTCAAGAACACATGGTGGAATTCAGAAAGTTTCTAGCCATCAGAGAATCAGAGTTATAAGAACAACTTCCCAGCAGGTTCCCCAACCTCCTCACATCCCAGGATGAAAAATTATAGGATGTGCTTTCCTTAATGGCTTTGTGGAAAAATCAAACTCAACTGCTTAAGACTGCCTTTCCTTTTTTCCAAGAAATTCAGCCTGTTGCAAACACCCAGCATGACACTTTTACACTAACAGATAAAGTAATAAGCCACTTTTAAGGAATAATTATGATGAAGAATCTTAAACAGCCTTAAACACCACTCTTGCCGTAAGGTCTGCCAAAAAGATGAAGATAAGAAATCCGCAAATGAAAGAAAGACGGGAAACAAGTACGACACGAAGCCATCAATGATCAAACCCAATACTGTCAAGGATGTGATGATGCTGTGACACAGTTAAGGTGTATCCCAGAAGCACAATATATAAAGACGCAGATACACTGATCAACAGGCAAAAAAGCCTACGATGGTTTATCTGGCCTCAGGCACAATAAATAATACTTCATTGTGGAATTCAACACTAAGCAGTAGATCACACTGCCTCACTGATTGGAAAGGGCCAAGTTCAAAAGAAAAATAGTGGATTTGTCTGTTGCTTCTTTATGTTTAACAAATACTTGAGTGTTGCTGGGTGATACGGAGGTCGTGCTCAAATGTCAGATATTGGAAGATGTGGGGGACCTTGTAAGAATTAGCGGAATGGTGAAAGCCCCAAAGGCATGACCATGAGAAAGCTGAGAATAAATCTGATATGCTTACATTAATATCTGACTAATTTGAAACAATTAATTAGTATTTCAAACAGAAAACACTCTCACTAAAGATTTGGCCAGGGCATAAGGTATCACAACCAGCACATTAGAAGACCTATCCCCTCACTAGTAAAAAGCAGGTTTAATATTCCTCATGTTTTTTAGACAAAACAAATAGGTACCAGATGTTACTTTCCTCTTTCCAGTAAGGAAAATAACTGAAAGTTGAGTATACATTTGTGTTTTAAAAAATTATTTTCTAATCAGAGATTTTTGTTTTGCTTGTTCTTAAGAAAGCTATTCATGCCTCTGGAGTTCAAACACCTAGCATCCACTGTGCAACTGTCTAAAATTTAAAATCCCTGAATTCCACCTGCATGTCATAATTTGTGGGGGAAAAGCTTCTGAAGTGGTCAGTTTGATTTTTTAAAATGGCTTGTTCCTCTAAGGTTTTTCTACCCATTAATGAAGCAGAAGCCTACATATGCCAGCACATGCCATTTGCAGTGAGAAGCTGATACGCACAAGTGTGATGCTGGCACTATTTAGTAATACATTTATTATAGTTTAACCTAGTAATGACCAGACAGTCTATCATCTATATACTGGTGTGCACAAAAACCCTTTGCATATCCATGTGTGGCTAACATTAAAATTCTCATTTTCAGTCCTCAGATGTAAAT
This sequence comes from Pezoporus wallicus, assembly GCF_028554395.1. Taxonomy (NCBI): domain Eukaryota; kingdom Metazoa; phylum Chordata; class Aves; order Psittaciformes; family Psittacidae; genus Pezoporus; species Pezoporus wallicus. Next base: position 3,686,260 of record NW_026640059.1, read on the forward strand.
GAGTATAACAATACTGTCAGCAAACACTATGAACGTACCATTTAATCACAGAGGTCTACATATTTCACATTAAAATATTTTGCATTTTGAAAGGAGAGAAGACATGCAAAAGCAGCAGCAGTTCAGATATCAGTGGACAAGAGAGGGGCTAGACTGCAAGCACAGGCTTCACCACCCACCCAGCCTTCCCTACAGTCCTTCTCATCGCAAATACCTCTGTGCGCGTGCACTGGTCTCCAGAGCACTCCTGTTCTGCAAATAACACAGGCCCTCAAGCCTTTTCATGTCCGTATCGGTCCTGACTCTTTTTCGCTTAGACTGGGGTCACTGCAGGGAGAACCCCCCGCTGCCTGCACAGCGCACAGCACACTGCCTGTCCTCTTCCATTTGAGAACCTTGTGCTGTTCCCATTGCCACATATGGGTGCAGAATAAAACAAGCTTGCTGACACTTCTGTGTGTATGTCACTTGTGATGATAGTGTGGCAGGAAGCTTATCACATTCTGAATGTACTTGTGAAAATCCCAATCTCTATGTGCTGGCATTTATACACATAACATTTTTTAAGGAAGCCAGTTTAATTACCAAGGGGAGGTCACAGTTCTGTGCATACAAAATCATCTTTTGGACATACAGAACTACACCGCTTTTTGACCTTCTTGACTTCAGATGCTACAACGCCACAGCAGAGCTTGCTATCTCATCCCTGACACCACCATCTGGAGCCCTTTTCTTCCTTTGCTGTTACTCAGGAGACCCTCCAGTATTTTTAGGAATATCAATTTACACTTTTCAGAAGAATATCTCTGGGAGTATGCCAAAGAAATATTCCACAAATCTAGCAGATGCATTATGTGAAGACACCTTGCAGCCATTAAATGAGGTGACTGCTCTCAAGCCCGTCAGTTCCCACTTTTTTTCACATCATCATGATTTTTCAACCTCTCAGTCTATACCCTTTAACAAGGTTTTAAGTACACTAAAAACAGCCTAACATTCTCTGACTGTAGTCTGCCTTAAATCTTTTCTTATTTCCCACTGTAGTTTTCATTTAGCCTTACTCTCATTTATAATGGTTTCTTGGCATCCTGTTTCCTAACAACATACTATTAGCACTTCTCTATTGTAATCCCCTCTTTAGCTGCCTAACCCAACATTAGTATTAGCATCAGCATTATCGTGTTATCATGTAACAGAGCTGCATGAAAAATTACAACAGTTGTGCAGCAGTTACAGTGTAATTACTTAGTGCCACTCAGTGTGAAGTGCTGCAGTAATAGGTTGCATAACCAATTAAATTTCTGAATTCTGTTCACATAAGAAACCTCTGAAACAATGTCACCATAGAGGTTTCTCAAGCCTGTCTGCGACTGAATTACAGCAGTGGTGTGCAAAAGGAAGCCAAAACCTGAGACCTGCTCAGGCTGATTTTTTGACTATGTCCCATAACAAGACGAATATATTATCATGGTCTTGTGAACTGCTACAGTTATTAAAAGTGATGTTAATAACCATATGCTTGGGAAAAAAAACCAACAGTGTTAGATGGCTAAATTCACACTCTTCGGGGGTTGCCTTCAGCATTAGATGCAAAAATTGGACGGGAAAGAGTAAACTACTTTTTCCAGCAGACTTTTATAATGAGGTTACTGTTTATGAATACAAATTGTATCCAAATGAGAAATGACTAAACATTCTGATGCCTGTTCTCTTGACTTGTGCAGTGTCTAGGCACATCTGGAAAAGTACTGCAACAGGCTGCTTTCATACATAGACAGTTTTCTTTCTTGAGCAATGCTTTCTATTTTTCTGCCGTATATTTGTTAATACATACCATTGAAAAACAAAAATAGAGCATTAATTATAACACAAATGCAACAATAGACATTTGTAACCAATTTGCATTAGTTAAGATTTATTTTCTTTACAGAATAAAATTCACTATGAACTTTGTAATACGAGTCCAAGAGTCACATGCATCATTCACAAAAAACTTAACAAAATATTACTCTGAAAAACTTGAAAGGTGCAAATTACAGTTATCTTTGGGAAGACAGAAACTCCAGTATATAGATTTTCATGCCATGGCAAAGTACCTGCATCTGTATTTTGATTAGAAGACGTATACATATGGACACACACAAACCCACAGAGAAGATATACGTTATACAAAATAGATACAAGTCTAAGTAATAATTCACAGACCTTAATGCCTCCTAAATTCTTAACCTTAGATTCTCAGTAACAGCCATGGAGAAAATAGTGGGGATTTTACTATCCATACCAACTAGATGCTTGTGATCTTTCCTTTTAAGTTCAGCACTTGTCTGATGCAAATTACTGCAGCATTTCCTGGGCAACTGTCAAAGGCTGTGTAATAGATTAATCCACTAAAAATGCGGTGGCTTGCTCATATGAAGTTGATTTTTCCATTTTGATACATTGGATCAGCTTACCACTGGTTACTTGGTGCAACTTGTGTTCTGATCTATAAAATTTTATAGTAGGCTATAGTGACAAACCAATCTTTATCCCCATTTCGTTCAAAACTATGTTCAAGATAATAACACCAGTTGCGTTTTGAGAAAAAACGTAGTCTCTGTCCTGCTGCCTTATGGAGAATTTTGGAAATGCTAACATACCCCAATAAGTCTCACAGATTGAAGCATTGCTGCTGTTACATTTCTGTGATAAGAAGTTTGAAGCTATTTTCTTTTTTTTTTTTTCTCTTTGGGAAGAGACAGGAAAGAAGTAGGAAAGTTAGTATCTACTAAATAAAACTGAAATCTAAAGCCTTAGGATTTTGAAACCTCAAATGAGGCAACGTGTTTCATAGGGGTGTGGTTCTGCTTTGTTTTTTTGTTTTGACTTGGGTATTTTTTGGGGGGAGGTGGTGATTTTTTTATTTTGCAGGGGGGGTGTTATTGTTTTGTCCTAGGGTGTTATGACAAATATCAGTAATGGCTAATGGCTAGAGGAGAATTGCAGAAATAATAAAAAAAAAAAGAGTGAGACTTCATGGCAAGTTCCCTAAAAAAAGGTATTAAGTTGAATCTCTGAGGTAACTGATGAAAATAAAATCCCCACAAATGGATGAAGAACCAATTTAGTCAGCAAGTTAGTTTGAGCAGAAAATTGTAGCCTCTACACTTTAAAGTGCCCATTTCTCAAGGCAACCCAGTCACCACTCTGACCAGACCAGTAGACTGGGTCTGAAAAATTAAGCAAATTGCTTTAGCTTATTGAAAAAACTGTTTTCTTACAGAACAGAAAGATACAAAAAGAAATTATATTGAATTCTAACTACTGCAGATTCAATGAGTTTGGATAGGTCTCTTTACTATTTATTTCTGAAGAAATATATTCCTAGCTGAGTTCTCTCCTTGTTGTCCCCATTCTTCAGTATCTCAGCATTTCTCCAATTTTCACACAAACCTTTACTTCGTTTGTTCTTCAGTCTCTGTGTTTTCTTGAAAAGCGCCAAGCTAAAAGTCCTTCTAACACCTGTTTGTCTTTTCAAGTGTACTTCTGCTCATTTATGCCTGTAACCAGTCACTTGGTGCTTATCCAATTTTCCTGTTCGCAAATCAGTCCCAGATGATAGTAGACTTTTCTGTTCTTGATACTAAAGCAACGTGACTAACGTCCAGCATCCAGCCTTTACAGATCTGCTGCCCTTGGTCATTATCATAGTGGTACGCCGTAATGAACTTCTTGGATTAGCACATTGTTTATTTAGTACTTTATTACCTTTACAGTATTTAGAAAGGATTTCCAGAAGCTTGGAGGCTTTGCATCCTACAGACTCCTCTGGTAGCTGTAGAACCTGGTTGGTATAATCCTTATCTTGTTCTCAACTACCAAATTTTATGCCCCCTCTGCCCTGTCTAGGCAAGGCCTATGAGATGATTTATCATTCTTGTTCCATTCCCACTCAAAAACGAAGGGTCCAGATCTCCAGACTTCTGTATGTAAGGTGGCATTTCAAGTTCCCAAGTGAAAGAGTAGGATCCAAGCTCCTCTAGGGAAATTCACAGATGCTCATTTTGTCACTAACTGTCTCTGGATGCATAAAGTTCCACTTTTTTGCATACCCAGAACATACACTCTGTGGATGCTACCAGGACTGCTCTGCTTGGTACCTAGCTCATATTTAAGCCTACGCATGCTCCTAATAGGTTTTCTTCACCCACCTCCTGAGGAATTGCAGGTAGCAAATAAGTTATTACGCTGACTGGAGACACTCCTATGCAAACTGGTTTGAAAACATGGAGACCACAACTCTTTCAAATACACAATGGGAATTGCCATTATCGAGGAGATAGTTCAGTATACAGCTTAGTTTGAAAAGGAATGATGGAGGGTCAGGTCCCAACCTACCATCTGCCAAGACAGTTCATCACGTATCTATAGAAGCAATGTTCTAATGCACATGGGAAGAGCTGTCGAAGCCATGGCGCTTTACAAAAAAGGAGTCAGTATTTATTGGGCTAATGGCAGTACAAAGCAGCTAAAGTAGTACAAACAAGAAATCAATGTCAAAGAGAGTGCTTATCTTACATGGCATGAGTGTTTCAGTCTTTCATCCTTGTTTCTTTCACTCCTGTTGTAAGAAAAAAAATGCACCAAGATGAAATATTTTCCACAACAATTCTGATGCTCTTAAAACTCAATCTTGATTAGTACCAACAATCTGTGAACATTTACATACAAAGACTAGCTATAAGATTAACTTAAAGTAAAAAACAAAGGTTGTTTTCTCCCCACAGCTTCTACATCCATCCTCTATGCTTTAATAACTTTTTCCAGCATTTGCAACTATACACAGTGGATCTGTGTATAAATTATCTCATTATGTTCTATTAGACTGTATCTTAAAAGCTTTTAAATGATTACAGATAACACTTCTGGTTTGCTGTATGAGAGGCACAGTGTTTCTAAAGGGTTCCAAAGAACAACCTGAAAATTTCATAAAGTTATGAGAGAACTACTACTATTTGAAATCACAAAATTGTTCTATGCAAGCTGCCATGTGTTAACAACTATCTCATCTTCCGCAGCCATTAGGCAGCCCTAGGTCCAAGTGAGGTAAAATGTTCCTCTGACTTGTTTGTACCCATACATCTGACCAGCAGCAGATACCAGTGGCAGAGAAACTCATTAATATTGAAATCCTAAGTTAAAACATTTATTCAGTATATTTTGCATTTTTTGTGTGATTGCATTTTGCTGACCTTAGTGCCTTGAAAATGGGAGATGCCTTTTATTTTCACTTGGGCTTGATTTGCCATTTCCCTTTACCACTATTCACCCCTGTGCAAAGTGAGAGTATAATGCCTTACTAAATCAGAATTAAAATTCAGGAGGCACATTTTACAGGTCTAAGGAGACAAAAGAAACCAAAAAAAAAAAAAAAAAGCTACACAAAGAAAATGAGCCCCATCAGTTTTGATGAACTCCAAGAACTTCCTGGTATTATTCCACAATTCAACATTTGTCATTGGTGCATATGAAGATATTGCTCTGCTATTGACGCAGATATCTGTCAATGATCTTGTGGGTTTAGCCTCTCTTGCTTCCTCTCTCCTTTGGTGCAAAAATGAAAATAATATTAAAAACAAGACCAAGAAAAGCAGCTTCCTCTCACATTGAAGAGTTCAGCCAGAAGCTCCCCAGAGGCTTCTATGACAGTTCATTTAAAATATAATTCAACTAGAGCAGTTAAGTGTTACTGTTGAACAGTTTAAGTGCCTTTGCTAATTTTGCTGGCCCTGGAGGGTTTATATCATATATTTCATTTGAAGTAATATACATTTCAGAGAGCAATTGGAACATTCCCTAAGGAGTGCAGGGGGACATCTAAACAATGAACTTCCTTTACGTTGTGGTTTAAGCCCAGCTGGCAACCCAGAACCACGCAGCTGCCTGCTCACTCCCCCCCTTTCCTACCCCCCGCTCCCGGAGGGATGGGGAGAAGAATCAAACTCCCACAGGTTGAGATAAGAACAGTTTAGCAACTAAGGTATAACACAAATCACTGCTGCTACCACCAATAATAATAATGATAAGGGAAATAACAAGGGAAGAGAATACAACCACTCATCACTCGCCAACTCATACCCAACCCAACCCGAGCAGTGATCTAACCCTTCTGGGTAACTGCCCCCAGTTTATACACTGTCTGTGACGTGCTGTGGTATGGAATACCTCTTTGGCTAGTTTGGGTCAGGTCTCCTGTCTCTGCTTCCTCCTGCCTTGCCCTCCTCCCTGACAGAGCATGAGACTCAGAAAGTCCTTGGTCAGAGTAAACATTACTGAGCAACAACTAAAAACATCGGTGTTATCAGCGCTGTTTCCAGGCTGAAAGTCAAAACCACAGCACTGTACCAGCTACTAAAAAGGAGAAAAATGCCTGCTACTGCTGAACCCAGGACAGTATTCACCCCTTATTCCATACCATTTACGTCATGCTCAGATTCCATATTTTTTTCAATATACCATCTCTCTTGTCTCATACACGTATACACAAAGAGAGAGATATCATTCCTTAGTACATAGACCAATCCCTATAATGGTGCTGAGTTCATCTGGTCCATGATGTCTGGCTCCATCTCTTGTAACAGTCTTTCAGAGCAGGACAGACGGTGTGCACTGTTGGATTGTTGCCGGCTGATGACACCGCAGAACTTTCTTATTAATTGCTGGAGACATTGCTGTTATCTTGTTGATCACATCTGTGGGGATCTGGCGACATCCATCTTGCCATTTTATTCCCAAAAATTGAATCTCCTGTGCAGGTCCCTTGACCTTACTTCATTTTATGGCAAAACCAGCTTTTAGCAGGATTTGGATTATTTCCCTCCCGTTCTCAAAAACTTCTTCCACTGTATTGCCCCACATGATAATGTTATCAATGTATTGCAGACATTCTGGAGATTGCCCCTGTTCCAGTGCAGTCTGGATCAGTCCATGGCAGGTGGTAGGGCTGTGTTTCCACCCCTGGGGCAGTCGGTTCCAAGTGAACTGGAAGCCCCTCCAAGTAAAAGCAAACTCTGGCCTGCAGTCTGCTGGCAAAGGAATTGAGAAAAATGCATTGGCAATATCAATCGTGGCATACCACTTGGCTGCCTTTGACGCCAGTTCTTTCTGAAGTTCTAGCATGTCTGGTATGGCAGCACTCAGTGGTGGTGACTTCATTCAGGCCACAATGGTCTACTGTTAGTCTCCACTCTGTTAGACTTTCACACTGGACATATGGGGCTATTAAAGGATGAGCGGGTACTACTGATCACTCCTTGGCTCTCCAGCCTACGGATCACCTTATGAATGGGGATCAGGGAGTCTCGGTTGGTGCAATATTGCCGCCAGTGTTGTTATGGTCGCGACTGGCACTTGTTGTTCTTCAACTTTCAGCAACCCCACAACAGAAGGATCCTCTGAGAGACCAGGCAAGGTGGACAGCTGCTCAATTTCCTCTGTCTCCAAAGCAGCAATACCAAAAGCTCATTGGTACCCTTTTGGGTCTTTGAAGTACCCCCTGCTGAGGTAGTCTATGCCAAGGATGCATGGAGCCTCTGGACCAGTGACAAAGGGGTGTTTTTGCCATTCCCTCCCAGTCAGGCTGATTTCAGCCTCCAGTACAGTCAACTCTTGGTATCCTGCTGTCACTCCAGAAATATAAATGAGTTCCACTCCTTGACAGCTAGATGACATCCAGGCAGAAAGACTTAATCATAAAATTAGCATTTGTTCCCCTAAACTGGCAGTTAGTCACAGTGACATGCTCGTGTGCAAGTCCAAACACCTCCAAGCTGGGCTGTTTTATTTTCCAGAAGCAGAAGATAGCTCCTATGAGCTGTGGCACTTGTTTTCTAACTGCTGGACTCTTTCAGAAACAATCCAATGATGGATCACACTCTAGCTTCAAAGTAGCACTAGAGTTTCAAGGGAGCAGTCCCATTACTGCATGGATTGACAGCTGCCTTTTGGAAGTGCACATTGCACAGTACTGCAGGGCCTGACTGGCAGCCTTGACCAGCCACGGGCAATAATGGCTGGGTAGACAAATGTAAGGATTTCTGTGCAAGTTTTACTTTCCTGTCCTGTAGCTAACTTGACCTATATCAAGATAGTCTTGACCTCCGCTTCAACTATATAGCTCTAGGTAGTTTGATATCATGTAAAGACTGAGAAATATGACTGCTACTGCTAAACCCAGGACACTTTAATAAATACACACCCTTCAACTTTTAATTACCCTTGCAATAATCTCCACATTCAGTTTGCTCCTCTTACCGGGGATTCTGTACCAAACTAACACTCACTTAATAGTGGATATACTTGCTAACACTATTAACACACTTTCATATTTATGATCAGACACTCACATTAAAATGAAATAAATCTTTTTCTTAGCAAAGTGCAAAAGCAACCAATCTTCCTAAATCTGTGAACCCCATGGCTGAAAGTCACACACAGACAGCACTATCTCAGAGACAAAAAGGATGAGAAGATCCAGGAGTGGTTTGCAGATTCTCCGGAAGATCCATCTTCCCACTGCAGCATGACAGTGGGTTGGACATGTGGTTCAGTCCCAGAACAGCCCAGCAATAATGATCTTGGCAGCCCTAGTTATTTCACGTATTCTCGTAGCTAACCATTCAGACTACCTAGAACTCCCTCGGTGTGTCTACAGACACCAAGTGGACCACCATGACCAAGAGGCTATTGAGCTAGAGTATAACAAGCATCATACAAGAAGACAATATTAGCTGGGTCTTCTTAGGTGGGTACCGAGTTACTCATTAAAATTTATGGCCATCTGCTGTACTAGACCAAACAATCGTTCAAACAGCTGCTGAATTTATGACTATGTGAGAGACCAAACACATGGATTAGACCAGGAAATATCAGAAGAAATAAACACAGGTTGGTAGTGCAACACAATAGCCAGAATCTCCTTTTCCAACAACACCACCTAAGACCATATCAGTTTCATATTGCTGTATTTTCTTTAATATGCTGAATACCTAGAAGGTAAGTATCCTACAGTTTTAGGCCTAGAGGACTCCTCTTAAGAATAGCAATGAGATAGGGAAACATTTATTGTGTTTATTAGCTTTTGGAGCTCAGTATTTCTCATATTATTTAACGTGGAATCTGGTGCCACCCTGCACAAGGTGGCCATAAGCTAAAAGCTGTAACACTAGGATAAGTATTTAAGTGTGGGAAGGCCTGAAGTGTTAAATGCTGCCTCTGAAAAGGGAAGGCCATCTGGGTCATTGGAGCCCATTCCTGTGAAAGAACTGACAGATATACTAAGTGATAAAAGTATTGTAGACATATAGACCTGAAGAAGCTTAAATCACACAGGTAAGATTACTTGTACATTAAGAAAAGAAGCTAAATAATATCCAGCTAAGGACTATGGCAATCTAACATTAGATTGCTCTATGTACTCCGTTCCATTATAATTGCATGTAAGTAGATCTAAACAGACAAAAACAAGATAAGAAATTTGTTTTCCCTCTTTCAGTTAAAGCAACCCAGTAGATCAGTATTCAAATAGAATATTAATACACACAATAGATTTCATGTTTTTCTCTGTTTTTCTTTTAGAACCAGGGGAAAACAGATGGGCTCTCCTGCACACACTCTAGATTTATTGAACCAAAGAAAGAGAAAATGCCAACAAATGCCCTCTAGTATCTTTCTGTGCTTCTCCTCAGACCACTGCATTTTTCCTTTATCCCTTTAAAGATCTAGCTTGACAAGCCCAAAGTACCAAAGTCTAAGTATTGAAAGCATATTGAAAGAGGAGGAATCCTTTTTTTATTTTTTTTTTTTCCATACAATGGTTCTGAGTGGTACTGGCTTTTGAGATTAGCAAGAGCCAGCATTTTTGTCAAGCAGCTGCACCATTTCTGTTCAATATCTCCCTTTCGCTACAGGTGCTATGGGTCAGAGCAGATGAGACCAGAAGCTTGAAGGCTGAGATACCATGAGAATGGCTGTTCTTGCAGCAGAAGTGAAATTCATTCAGAAGTCACAAGAGATGTGGCAGCAACACAACATGTCCTTTCCAATTTTAAAAGTTGATTTCTTATGGATGTGGCTGTTCCTAACTTCTGGGAACCTGAACTAAAAGTTTTAGTCTTCTAAAAAGTGCATGATATCAGCCAGAATAAAAGAAGTCCCTTGATTTACTTTATTCTTTTTACAGTTTAATACCAACTCTATGTACATTGTATTAAAAATAGTTACTTTCATTAAATAATGGCAATTTGCTCACTGAAATAACTGGGGAAAGCCCTGTGTACTTCAGTGAGCACTAACTGAGGCCTACAAAATCAGATTCTATCATCCTTAAAGACTTGACCTTGCACCACTAAACATTACTGGGAATTATGCCATTGGCTTCAAAGGGAGTAGGAACAGGCCCTAAATAAGCAAAACTTCTAGTTATTACTCCAACGGGAGTAATCCTGTCAGGCCACAGAATGTGCCTATATAAGCCAAAAATTCAACAGTGCTTCTAAATTATATCCATACACTTAGTATGAGAGTGTTCTGTACTTATATATATACAAACCATTCTAATGTGTATATCAGGTAATTGTACAGAAGGGCACAGGGGACTTCCAAGACAGCTTATGCATGAATCTTGGCCTGTGTGCCTGATGAGTTCAGAGCCTTTCCTGGTTATCCCTGCAAAATACACATGCACAGACAGACAACAAAGTCTCCTCACAGACCAGATAGCCGCAACACGTCAAAGGAGTACTGAAATTCAGCTCTCCCTATCTTCTGTCTTCACCTGATATGAAATGAATTGTAGAGGGGCTGGAATGGCATGGTTTGTTTTTTTTTCCTTAGCAGTATGATTTTGACATCACCACTGAGTGATATGCTGACAAGTGATACAGACTGCATTTGAACCCACTGCCTTAAGCAGAAAAAGGCAAAACAAAATCCATATATAAATACATTAATTGCCTCTGCAGGATGGAACCTGGTATCTTTGCAATAGTGTTCATTGCCCACTTAGCCATACAGGGTAGACCACAGGATCATAGAATGGTTTGGGTTGGAAGGGACCTTAAAACTCATGTAGATCGACCCCCCCCGGATGGATGGGGACACCTTCCACTTGTTCAAAGCCCTGTCCAATCTGGCTTGAATACTTACAGGGGTGGGGCAGCTACAATTTCGCTAGGTAACTTGTTCCAGTGCCTCACTATCCGCATAGTAAAGAATTTCTTCCCAGTATTTAATCTAAATCTACCCTCTTTCAGGTTAAAGCCAGTATGAGACATTATGAGACAAATATGGCAAATATCAGTAAGATTCATATCTGAGGTCTATGACTGTACGTATTTGGGATTTAAACTCAAACAGTGGGAAAGCTGCTATCAGTGCTTTGGACAAGGTTCCAAAAAGCAGCTAAAATTTGGGGTGCTCAAAATGGATCCCAATTCTAATAAGCATGGTTTAAAACTACTGCAATGGTTGATTATTTTTTTTTTCCCCCACTGTTATTTTTGCCTCATCCTCCCAACCCTGAAAAACACAAAGGTCAGAAAGCTTTATTGAACAGGTACCTAAACTGCATTTAAGTTCAGTTTCCAGAATCGACAATACTGAAACAATCTAAACCTAAAACACTTTTGAGAAGTCAGGCAGTAAATTTTGTTTTTCTAAATCAAGTTAACATTTCCTCCACTTTACCAACTTCCACAAGGCTCAAAACAGCTGCAGAATTTTGAACATTCAGCTTTCTTTTGGATTTCCTGATTCACTACAAACATAACCTTATCCTGCACAGCAAAGGAATCGAGGATGGATACGGGCCAGGATAAACTTTCAAAATATCTCATTGTGGGTTTTTCCTCCTCTTTTCAGAATTCATGACTGTATTTGAAAACCACAGATATGCAAAAGAATGTCTTGTCTTAGTATAAAACAGCAGATTCAGGTTCAGTTTTTAGCCCAAAGGAGTTCAAACCTGGTGTTAAGTTTTGTCATGAAGGGCAGTGATATACAATATGCTGAACAAGTAGAGGAAAATTTCAGCAACACAGGAGACAGACAACAAGTTTATATATTTATGAGATCATTATATACCTCTTTTCAGAAAACATGCCAATTCATTAGGGACAGAAAAGAACTGCAAGAAGCTTGAGTTCAGCAACTCAGGAGTTAAAGTTTAACTAAATAATGAGTTCCAACAAAGATGATGATAGAGGCTACTAACTCTTGAGAGACCTATTGCACCAAAACCCATCCTTTTCCAGAGATTTCTGTTAGATTATTGATTTTGAGAGAGTGCAATTTTAAAAGGAAATTAAATCCTCTTGGAGACGACAGTTCTAAAACTGGTAGATAAGGATTATTGTAAAGGGAATTGAACATTGGGAAGTGAACATGCATCCACCCTGAACAGAGAGGATCGTACAGAGCAGTCTGGGAGGCAAATAAAAAAAAAAGCAAAGATCTTGCTTGATGTTATCAGAAACATGGTGAAAGAAGGGTACTCTCATCTGGGAGGTTTTAAAAACAAAGAACATCATGGACATGTGCATATACTACTCAGAGGAGAGCACCTTCTCTCCCTCAACAAAATACTGAGCTCTCCACCCACACCAGTTTTATTAATCAAGATCTTTTGGCTGACACCAGGAAACTGCCAGCTCAAATCCTCCCTAGCCCTGGATATATTCACTTTGCTGGTAGGACAGAGAGCGAGGACTTCCCCCACTAACTCTCCAGCTGAACTAACTGGAGGCCTCCCATGGCAGGAAGTCAATTTATAGACTTCTGACACACAGCAGCTGCTGTCGAAAGCTCCCCATGGCTTTCGAGGCTGCATTGACTAGTCTGCTACCACCAGCTCCCTGTTTTAACAGGATTTAGAAAAAGAGAAATTTACGCCCAAGGATCTTGAGACTTCCAGGGCTTTCTATTTTCTACATCAGAGTGCCTGCATGGAGACCAGAAACACCTCTGTGGATCTGTAGCTCTTGCACTTCATACCACTCCCAAGACATCTGCTCTATTACCTGTTTAATACCTGTGCTAAAGGTCATGCTTCACAACTAAATGCCATTTGTGGGAGGAGCTGAGGGAGAAAGAAACAAAGCACAGATAATGGAAGATTTCTGTATAGGCTTGTATAACTACCACAAAAAAAAACAGAGAGGTTTAAACTGTTATTTAAATCCGTTATTTTCAGAGCAGGCTGATAGTTAACATGGAAGGAAGCTGGGATTTGGCCCATTCAATAGTTCTAAAACAAGCCCAAACTGTCTCCTACTTTTAAAGAGACCCCTATATTAGTAAAGAACTGCTTGTCATCCATGTATGTCACTAGTAGTCTGCATTTTGGATTACAGACACACACACACACATATGGCATTTCCACCAGTACCCATTGCATTACACTTTCAATAGTATCCTGCCTGCCACATTATTTCTTTTGGAATGCAAGGATGTAAGAAACTGAGGAATTCCAAGAGTTGCCAGTGGCCTTCTTAAGTCCTACAAAAGTCAGAAAGATTTTATCAGCTGGCATTTTTTAGTATTCCCATCTCAAGGAACAGCTGCTTCCCCCCTCTGCTATCTTCCTGCCAGGAAACCAAAGGCAGCTAGTTAACACAGAACTGCCAATAACCCAGAGTCTTTAACCTGATAAAGCAGTCAGAGAGGATATCATCAAATCAGGTATTAAGAACAGTGATAAGTAAGTGTGATTGCTATACTAGGGAAATAAAGAGGAAATCTCCCTGAAATAATTTAAATCAAATTTGTGGAACACTGCTCAAAACGTATAATGTAGGGCAGAAATTTTTCATGCAGGCATTCTCCATTAGGGTTGTTATTCTCTATGTTATGTTCAATCTGTTGATTAGGTGACAATCTGTTTTCTTTTCTCTCCTCATGCAGCTGGATCTTTAAATACCACAATTTGCTTCAGTAGTATACTAACTCTGGACAGGCTCTTTGCAGAGCACCTTTTCCACTAAAGGGGAAGGGAAGGAGAACACATCAGCATAACTGATCAAACAGTTTCCTGCAGACTAACCTAAAATCTCCTGAAAACATCTAAGAGTCAGACATGATTGAGGCATACACCATTACACTTTATCAAGTAAATGGCCAGCTAAGATTTCCAGTACCTAAAGCTTACAGAGAAATGCCACCATATTTTGCCAGAACAAATCACTTGCAAATATATGGCCAGAATAAACCTAAATTTATAGTTACATACTACACCCTGATGCTGTTGATTCAATTTCTTGCTATCCTAGAAAGACAGCAAAGCCTTTGAAAAATCTACAATCTTGTTTTCCACAAACACCTCTATTTTATTGACCCAACATCTGCTCTTCTCTTTACTGTTGTTTTAAGTCTTCCAAGTCCTTTCTCTACCATTGCTTTTGTTCCCTTCATCCTTCACTTCTTTTAAAAACCAATTGTCAGATAGAATCAACTTTCTTCTTTTCATGGCTCTGATAATATAAGAAAGCACTTTTTTTTTCACCTGCTTCTACTTCAGCTTCTTTATGCACGAAAATGAGTACACAACTTTCCCACTATAGTCACAGTGTCTAATACTTTTTGGATGAGACTTGTTCACAGTGCTATTATTGTAATTTATTACATCCCATTCTCCATAAATACCATTTTCCTTGCCTCAAACCAAAGATCTTGTTTTCCTGGCATCTAGCAACCCTGCAGTATCTTTGTTGACATCCTGCCAAGATCTTCGCAGGTTCTCAGCAAATCTGTTAGTCTCTGCTGGGGCCAGCTGCTGTCTACAACCCTCACATATTCTGAGCTTCATTCAATTAGAAACACCTCTGAATATATTAGGCCCTCCTGACCTCAAGGGTAATCAGATGAAAAAAACACTTCTGCCAACCATTGCAGAAACTTTAGCTCGTAAGCCCCAAAATTCAATTTGTATAATATCACAATGGGTGAGAAGGGTTACAGTCAGAAGAAGAAAGGAATTTTCATCCAAGTCTTCTTAAAGATTCAAGCTTGGCATCATGTCCAGAGACATTTATCCCACCCTCCCAAAGAAACAGATGAAATCTCAGAAGCTGATGAGATTTGAACTGTTACCAACTTTTAAAAAATGCCTCAGAGCTGTCAGCATTCCAGTTCTGATCCATCACAGACTGCAACGTGTTCACATGATTCAGCATTGTTTCATTCTATGTCAGATTTTATACACATCAAGAGATTTTCTTTGTAAAATTGCAGAAAAAGTTGGATTGGCTTCGTCTTTATTAGCCAGCTACACTCATCTATCTGTTGTGAAATAACACAACATAGTATTGAAACGCACTAAACGCCAGGCTGTCTGAAAAAGAGGTAACCATTAGGCTACCTAGTATCTGCAAGTTATGCTGCAGATAGACCTGCTGAGTCAGGCTCTGGAAATGAAAGAGGCAAAACGCAGCCCTCAAACTCCAGATCATGCAAGAACATAATGCAACTTTGCTTGTGAAAATGATGGAACTATGAAAAGCAGTGGCTCTGGCTGTTGCTGGAATCTAGTTTTAAGATGGTGCATTTGTGGCCTTTAAGATGGTGTTTGTCTTCAAGGTATCATTCGGTACTCTCTTTAACTAAGGTAAGTCCAGTATAAACCCACGCACTGTAGTTTTTCCATTCCTTGGCTTCCAGGGATGGATCAGGCTGCTGTGCGCCAGCCTTTCTAGAAACCAGGTTTTCTCAGCTCTACCTTACCCTCTAGTTATTGTTTTGTGAGCATATGAAAATGAAAGAGGCCATAAATGTAGCCACTGAAGGAAAAAGTAGAGGCACCGAACTAGTGAAACCGCTTGCTGCAAGAGATGGTCTTTGGATGTTCTGGTTTAATGGCTCAGAGTGTGTGGATGCCACACAACAGTGAGGTTGCTAGTACTATTGTTTGCTATTATGGAACAGCAGTTATTGTGCCCTCCTGCCTAACTTGTCAGCACTTAAAAGTGCATACGGACAGCACCTTCCCTTAGGAAAATTGTCCAGCTTTACCTTGATTTTTATCTTTTAAACACAGTTTAATGAAACTTTCAGATTAGCCATAATGCTTCACCACACAATCCTTTGTCATCACACTTTTCTCTGCCTCTCTACTATTTGTCTCCAGCTTTGCCTACATATTATCCCATGTCCTGTGCTCCAACACCCAATGAAGTTATTCTCTAGGTGCGAATTTCAGGAATAGGAATTACTAGGTGAGAATGTCAGTGGAGAATGTCACAAAATCTGCATTTGTATACTCATCTCCAGATCTTTAGAAAACTCATTGTTTTACTCTTTTGCTAAATATTTTAAACCAAAATGCAGTGTAGTTAGTGATGCAAAATACATCATTAGTGACATTATCAGTAACAATGCATAAGCTTAATGCACAGCTTAACAAGCCACATACCGATACATGGTAAGCATCAGCTCTTGAGCCCTGCTGTGTAAGCGTACCCCGTAGGCATGATGACATCATTTGTGCTAAATACCAACTGGACTTCAGACCTCAGCTCTCAGCCGACTGAACACTACCACAACATACTGTGGAAGTGCCAAAGGACATGCACATGCTCAGCTGACTCACAGATCTTTGCTAACATGACTTACCCTTCAATCCACATTAGATCCAGCTAGACAACATTTGTCTTCTTGGAGAAACAGACAGGGCAAGTGGATTAAGGGGAAAAGACTATCTTTCTTTAGTGCTGTCATACTGATATCATGAGGGTCAATGCAAAAGCATTTGTAACCTAAGTCAGGTGCAAGACTGAAGTAATTACTTTTGCAGAGGAATGCACGTTGTCACTAGAATACAGTGTCACTAGAATTCAGTTAAAATACCCTATCTTACTTCAAGCATTCCACAGAGAACTGTATTTTCTGAGTGCCTAGGAAACAGAGGGTTTCTTCATCATGATTATCTATTCCTAAATTAAAAAGCTCAAACAACATCTCTAGGGCAAAACAAGTATACCCAGAGAGTAATGTGGTAGTTCTTGTATTTGCTTGTGGAGTTCTGAAATTCTGCACTGTGAAGCATTTAGATGCAAGATTGCAAGCTCTTCAAGGAATGCTGAAGAACAAGTCTAATAACTGTCTAAAATAAATTTCACAACTTCAAGAATTAACTATTAGGCCAGAAGTTTGACCCTTTCATCTATCGGCCAGATATATACAAGGTCTAGTGACTTCATTTGAGTCTGACCATGCCAGTGTTCACAACGGTACTTTAATAGAATGCACATGTGCATTTCCACTTAAAGTTTGTTTATATCACCTTGTGACAGTAGCGTAAAAAAGCAATATACGGTAAATTCTGCTGTGAAGCTAGAGAATAGATCAGAATTTTGGAGTTCAAGACATGTTCATTTTCACAAGGATTTAATTCTTCTGGGCCATTCATTCTGCAGCTTCTAATAACATATACATCTTTTGCCACCCTGCGGGATGCATTCACTCTCAGCATAGGTGCATATACAACAACAGAAAGGACACAACTATTTAAAAATATTATCTCATTTTTTGGATTGATGCTTTGACCACTGGTAACTATTTTCCAACTTTTCTTTTATAATGCTAGGGCTGCTCTACTGGCCAGATACAACAGAGAGACAGATGCTTAGAAATCTATAAATATAATTTTTATTAAAAATGTATTAAAGAAGTCAAATTAGTGACTGGGATTGGGGTGGGAGACAGCAATGATATTCCATACAAAAGATGCCCTGCTTAAGTAAATAGCATGCTACATGCTGCAGATTAACAGCAACATGGCTAAGGAAAATCCTTTTTTAGAGTTTAGTCCTGGGAAAATTTTAGGGTTTAGTTTTAGATTTTAGTCCAGGAAAAGCATCTTAGTTATTAATTGGGATTGTATATATGCAAAACCCTTCATCTGGAAGAATGTCAACCATGGCAATATTTTTCTCATCATCTCTTTTTTGTATATTTTTCTCAAATATTTAAGCTCCAGCATTTTGTAAATTTACTCATTGGGTGAAGCTCTGGATTCATTTTTGTTCCTGTGAGGTGTGACACTTTTTTCTGGGCCAGAGTTTTTCCATTTGATTCAGCGATGTTCATATGCTAAGTTTACACACACGCTTAGATGTACGTTGGATCAGGATTTAAGAGAAACTGTGTGAATATGGTTGCATATCCAGAACAGAATTTCTCCCATGTGTCCTGATCCAATCAGAATGAAAATGCTCAAGTTTCAGATCAATTGTTCCAAAGATTTTTAAGCGTATTAGTAGGATGTCAGCCACACTAATTTAAGTCACCCTGCTGTGCAAAAGAAATTGTTAAAAAAGAAAAAAAAAAAAAAAAAGGCATGCTCCCCTGCAATCAAAGTACTATGAAGTAATCTAGCGTAACCAATTCATAAAATATCAGTCCCATAACTATACGATGTGAAATGTAGTGTTGATAAGATGATTTTTAATTAGAATTTAAAGCTCATTTTGCAGTTACTCTATGAGACCCATTTTCATCTTTAGCCACCGAGTATTGAAAATTAAAGATTTGCTGTATGCATTAGTTAATAGGTCAAACACAATGAAACTACAAATGCAGATGTGAGTGAGAATCCCTTACTCAGTGGAAAGAATCAGTTTTAGAAAAGACTATATAAAGAATAGAACTGGTTGGAAAGCTTTCATTAAAACAAGTGTTTCTGCCCTATTCTTTTGCTTGACTTCCAACCACTCCAACAGATGAGGAAAACACTGGAGGCAAAGCTTTTCAGACGAAAAAGTTATCTGGGAAAAGTTATACAATTTGAAATGAAACAAAGTATTTTCTAGTCAGAAGTAGAAATAGGAGACACTACCATTCATTCTAAAAAGTGTAAGCAAAAATAAATTTTTCTTACCAAGTTCCTTGAGCCACGCCCAATCCATTCTCTATGAGTAAAGAATAGAGGAATAAAATGTTTGGTTGAGGAGAGTTTGAGATGCTGGGGCTTATTCCAATTGAAGGTTTATCTGTACGCTAGTTTTCAGTGAATTTTAACTTTTAAACTATGTTTTATGTGTAATTCCATGATTAATTTTTTGCAAATATAAAAACAGTTGGGTGAACTATTTCAGATTAGATTTAAAGCAAAATCAAATCAAACTTCAGTTCATTTTTCTTTATTCTCTTCCACTTGTACTTACTGCCAAGTTTTCAGAGGGCTGAAAGCAACAAAACAAGGGGAAGAAAAAAATAGTTCAGGGTAGTTGAATTTATCCACTCTAGACAATATGAGAAATCATAAATGCCTACTCCTTCCAGATTTCCATCCTGCAATTGAGAGAGGTTTAGGCAAGACTGGGTCAATTTCAAACATTTACTTACATTTAAACAAACATCAGGGCACCATGAAGTAGAACTTAGTTACAATGTCTATCCTCTTAAACACAAACCACTTAGTAATATAATCTGTTTGCACATTTCAGAATCATGTGCTCAAATTCCCTTTTGACCAGAAGATTTACTAATCCAGCCATTGACAAACTTCAATAATATGACTGGTCACAAAGTGAAATCATATTAAAAAAGTGTTTGCTAAAAACCCACAAACATCTCAGGTACATGCAAAGAAATTGAAAATGTTGATAGACTGAAGATTTGGGTTTGAACTTTGATATAATAGTTATAACAGAATCAAAGTTTCACAGCGTCAGAAACAGGAACTCAGAAATTGACCACTGAAGAGCCTGCTGTGACTTGGAAGGAGACAAGCACAGGAAATCTCATTTGGGGAAATGTGATAGTTTAGTGTTGTAGAAAACAGTTGGAGAAACTCAGATGACAGAAGTGAGAACATCCACGACATGAAAAGAAATCTATCTTCTTTTTTGACCTTCCCTTCCAACTGTGTAAATAAAAAATAATGTAAATTAATGGGAAAACACTATTTTCATTCTTCTCTATTTGGATCCAAAAGACCAATGTTTGGGTTTGGTTTTGTTTTTCTTTTTTTCTCTCTCAACTGTTTCCTTATTCCTTACTTTGTTCTGTAAACCCTCTTTCAAAAAAAAAAAAACAAAAAAAAAGTGAAAAGAAAAGCAAAAGGGGCGTGCTTTTTGACTAAAAAGGCTTCTTAAATGGAATAAAGAATGAAGTTTTGTATCCAGAAAGCCCTAGTTAATGGGAAGAGAATCTTGCATCAATGAAAAAAAAAACAGAAAAAGAAAAAAATATCCATAGGCAAAACATCAACTTTTGCACTGGCTGTCATAGTTGGGTTTGGCACTGAACGCTCCACTGGGAAGTGCTAATTGTAGGGATGTTATGTCAGCATCTGCACCTGCCTTCTACCACAACTCCCAGCTGCTTCAGTGAAGAGAACAAAAGGCAATTCCCAAATTCAGCCTCTCAACAATCTTGACATCTAAGAATAAAGAACATTCACCTTTTATGAGCTGGCACCAAGCCTATGCACTATTTAAATTTCACTTTAGTCTGTTAGGATTTTTTGTAACTACTCTTCTGGGTCTTTCCATAGATGTGATTTCTCTCTTCCCCAGACTAAATTCCTGTACTAATAACTCAAGCAACCAACAACTCTTAGGAATATCTCATTTGGCTGGTTTGATTACATCAGAACATTGCTGACTGCTCTAAGAAATCATTTTAGCTCTTCAACTTTAAATATAATTACTAAATATCGAAAACATCTAGGTCAGCAGACCTTTTTGGCTTTGTGCATTGACTCCCATCTTTCTTTCCAATTTTCTTCCATTTTGCAACTTCAAATGCCTGTGAGGGGATTTTTGTCAAAGTGTGTCAGTGGTAAAATCAGGGCACCAGCTTGTTAAATAAACAATCAGCCCCTAAGCCATTCCAGAAAAAGGATGAGATTTCTCATACTTATGTCTTTTGTGAGTTAAGGTTTATTTAGGTTTTGAATCCCTCAAGGCAAGCATGCAATGTGTAAAGCCGAAGCCCATAAGAGAAATATTTTACTCCTATTGCTTTCTGAGAAAGAACAAAGCTTTTAAGAAAGATCAGAATGCCACACTTCATTAAAAAACATTAGCCTGCCTTGACTAATAAGACTTCTTTATTTTTCAGTTGCATTCAATTGTACCCATTTTTAAAAGGTGACTTAACTTCCCTATAATCAAGATATTTGGAGACCAATGGCTTTTAATGCTCGTGCTCTAATAGGAACATCCAAATAGAAGAGAATTTCTCTTTTTTTCTTTTTCTTTTGAGTCTAAGAATGCATAGGCATTATTCAAAAATATTCTAGGCTGTGTAGTTAAATGCAACTGTTCTGGAAGGGACAACAAAGAATTAATAGAAGGAACTAATTTCTCTTCTGTTAAAACATCTAGGATCTCGCATACTGCAGGTTTTACTGAATTATCTATACATAGATACATGCAAACATATAAGCAATGTTAATTTTTCATACGAATGCAAAGGTTTTCAGAAGGATGCAGAGAAACCTGACACCAGAAACCTTTCTCTGGTTTAGACTTTGTTAAAAACCTGACACTCACGTTAATGGAATGGCTGGCTGAAGTTCACAAAGCCTGAAAACAACTCCAGACCTGTTTTCAAGGATTAGTGGCTTCTTATTGCCATAAGAAACGGGTCTGAAGTTGCTTCAAGTTGGAGGATATTCAGAGTCAGGATTGTACAGTAAGAGAGAAAAGCAAAGATAGGCTATGGTTCTAGATCTGGACATCACTGAGTTCAAAAGCACTTGGATCCTAGCTGTGTATGAGTTCCTCTCTAAATAAATGAAAGAAAGATTACTGAAACACCAATCTGGTTGAAATCCATATGTGAGATGAGCTGAACTAAAATATTTATTTGATTAGTGGGGTAAAATTCACAGGGGTGGGGGGAGGGAGAGGGGAAATTAGGGTTCCATTGTGACTTCCAGCAGAAGAGCTGCATCTCTTACTGTGTTCAGCGGAAGTTAACAGTGACCCCACCACAACCAAGGCACAAGTATATTAATAATGTTACCCCGTGATCAGGAAAGTAATTTTTTTTTTCATTTTGTGGTAAATAAAGCAAATTGTATCTTGTGCAGTTTGGGTGTACTTATAAAGGAGCAGAGAACACAAGTGGTTCTGCAGGAAAGGAAAGCTACATCTATAATTCTATTTCATTTCCTTATTAAGGAATACCAAGATTTTCCAGAAGTTTCCCCAGGGTCTCTTGTGACCACTGACTAGCTCTATACTGCATTAGTTTGTGAAAAACAGAAAGAAAGTTTTTATGAAGTTCACCACAATTTGTTACTGCGCAGCAGGAACATAATCTGGACTTCTTGCAGTGCTGTAACCCAATTTAATTTCCCTGTCAGACTTCTTGATGGATGTGTCTATAGAGTTTTCAAACGGGAGATAAAACTTTTACCACTGAAGGCAGAAAGTACTTTTCTTTTCATTTGCTGTCCAGGGGTTCAACCATCACCTGCTCAGCAGGGCTTCACTCATTCAGCTCTCTTGACCAATATATTTAAGCTTTATTCATTTAAAATCAAAACATAGAAATAAAACAGAAATAAAAACCTTGCATGGGCAAAAGTCTTCAATTCACAAGCACTCTGGAAATCACAGACTGTACCATTCAGTATGTTATTGCTTCATTTTAACTCACAGCAATACTGACCTTAAATACTAGCCAAAGAAAAACTATTTAGCCAGGCTGCACTAAGGCTCCGAGTGTGGTGTATGAGCCAAGAGGACTGGGAAAGAAACACATGCCATCTGCACAGGGAAATGAAGAACTTCATAACCCTAAATCACAACCAAATCAGAAATCCCACAGAAGTTGATATAAACTCAAAGAGACCATAAGTAGCACTAAGATTTTTTAAAGGAAATAAATGAGTGGTTTAATGGATTAATAATAAGCACTTGTACAAGAAGATTCCCTGAAAAAGAAATAGATGCATTCACTCACAAAGTTTTCCTAATATATTCCCCTTTATAAGGCTGCTAAAAATATTTCAGCTCTTATTGCCACCTTGATCAAACTTGGAAAAAGCGCAACCAGACCTACATGAGAATGAGAAAATCCCCTCTGGAAATATATTAAGGCATTTTAATAACAATAGGCTTATGATTATTCTTCCCATCTTGGCAAGTACTGTTTTTCTAAGCTTAAATGCAGGTAAGGATATTGTGCTATTATTTAAAAATGAGTATCTAAAACTTGTATCACAAATACTTTAACCTTTTAGTTTTTTTAAACTGAAACTTTAGAAGATTTGTGATAGATTGAATAAGCGTTGATAATAAACTTGTTACAAGGGAAAAATAGCTAAAGGCACCAGAACCTGACAAGAGCTGGAGGACAGAAATATCTGGATACATACATTTTATACCTTAAGCATCATATGTTGATTATCATCCACCATTCTAATTCCAATGCAGAGTGAGCAGATATGAGAGCCTAGTATTCTCTATGGAAGACAAGACCGGCCAAAAAACAATATCAACATCTCTGCAAGAGTTGTTCCCAGGCCCAACAACAACAACAACATGAAGAACAACTCTTATATTTATCTACTAAAGCAGAAAGCAAGCAACTGGCATCATAAGTAGAAATCACAGGGTGGTCAATAGTTGTGGTCACTTCTATCTCCCCTCTTGCCAACTTGGCACATCAAGTAAAAGTCCATCGCATGTTTACATACTGCATGCTTCTTTCCTTAGTAACATACACCAGTTTTTAAAACCACCAAGTGGTGCCCCACTTCATGAAATTAACCCCTTTATGCATGGAAGCTTAAAGCAAAGAGAATCTAAAACACTGCCTCTTCAGCAAGCAAGTAATTGCCTTCTGGATTGGGAACTTTTTCAGAAGCCAAAGTTAGAGGTACTATATATGGAAATCAAGACTAGAGACCAAAAATAATCACGTGTTTATATAGAAACACCGTTATTTAAAAAAAAAATTACCCAGAAATCAGCAGAAAATGCATGCCTTATGCAGAGAACCTCCTGACAAATATATGGCAGATGCTCCGATTTTCCAAACTAAGCCAAACATTCCAGAAGTTGAGCTCTTGCTGTGCAAGCATACTCACCATTTACAGTAACATTTTAGTGTTTTAGTGTTTCCATATAATATACCTGAGTGTGTATGTAAGGTGTTCCTCTTGTTCTCAAAAAAGTTCAGGGTTTCTCATACCATATTTGGTTCTTCATGAAAATATTGCCAATATAGAATCCAGCATACCAACAGCTGGATGATTTTCAAACTAGTCTTCTTGAGACAGAAATAACACTGAAAAGGTGGATAGGTCACTGGCTTCATTGCATAAGAGATGATGTTGCAAAATTGGAAAAACCTTAATCAATTTAAGTGCCTCAATAGACTTTGAACATCAGTCAAGATTGAAGAAACTATGAAAAGACTAGTTGCAAAAACAAGACAGCACTAGTTAAAGTATTAAAAGTGGAGGTTTCTCTCTCATAATACCAAAGGGCAAAACTTAGTTAAAGCTAAAGGCAAAAAGCCAATATGAGATGGCAACTCCTCAGTTTTCCAGTGTAAACTGAATTAGGTATGTGTAACCTTTCTGCCCATAACACATACCATCCCCTCATCCTCTCCAAACTGTCCCTCTGCATATTGTTTTTGTCTTTGTCATTTATAAAATACTTTGTCCTTCACACCTATTGAAGGTTTCCACTCTAGAAATACAAACTTGCTCTTAATTCTCTTTCTCTAAAGTGCACTTCTCTAAGGAAGCCACCTCACAGCAGAATTGCACCTCATTAATTCCCCTCTTTATTATATAGCTGTCTTAATGCTGAATCTGTTTAGCTTTCCTCATTTAGGTAAATGGGAAAGTATATATCCTGCATGAATCAGGATTATAAAGCAGCTCTTCATTCACAGATAGAGCCCTTTCAGAAATGAAACATAAGTTTGTACTATGTAAGTGACCCATAAAATATAATTTAACTAATGAGATTTTGCTAATCAGGATACACTTAATCTGAAGAATGGACACACAGAATTGTATAGAGTGAAGGGGTAAATTAAAAAGACGTCATTATTTTAGCTCAAATGTTGATAAATACTCAGTTTAGAACACTACTAAGTACATTTACAATGCCATAAAACCAAAACAATTACAAAAAGTCTGTAACTTAAAATTAAATTAATTTTTGCTAACTTTTTTTAATAAGCATCTAAGTTACATTCAATCTAACAGATAAAACTTAGTGTACTATTTTCTGCACTTGCATTTCAAAAGCGAAGAATTATAATAACATACGTAAAGCTCAAATGCAATGAAACTGTATTTATGAAAAACACGTTTCAGATTTGAGAAGCCTACAAAAGCAGCTTTCTGAAAGTAAATAGAGTACATTAGCTAGTTCGATATTCATCAATATACATGATACGTTTAGTATTTTTAATCTTTTCACATGGCAAGTAGCAGTTAAAAATTTAGCAGGTTTATTACACTTCACATGGCTGGTTATTCCATAATTAAGACCAAATTCATATTTTTGCTTTCGCAATGCCAACAACTATCATAAGAAAAAGCTACATCACAAATTACCCTAACAGCAGGATTTTACAATAGATGAGCATGGGAGTCATTTATAATGCATTTGCTGCTATTAAAAAACAAATAAACATTTACAGTCTGCGTTAATTAACTTTAATGCTGAATTAGTAGTATTCCTTACTCTTTTTAAATAGATGGAATATTGCAAGTATGGCAGTAAAGTCACGCTTCAATGCAGCAAAGGCTGACACATTTTAAAAACCTCTCTCGTTCTCCAAAACACATGGGCCTTTGGACATCTTGAGACCTACACGCATTGGATTCAGTACTGATAACCTCCAATGTACATGAACACAACAGAGCAGTTTAAGAAGGACATTCTCATGCCAGAAATAAATTATCATATTTTGAGCATAGCATTTAAGTACAGCAGCTTAGTAGGCTTACCTCACCACCATACAGTATATATGCTCTAGAGCTAACATCTTCTGGTGCAGGCTAGGAAGTGGATATACTTAAATACCAGGGTACATTCTGCCAGCTCATCTGCTCATGTAAGTGAAAATTGTTTGGCCATGACTACAGTCTTCATGAGTTGTCACAAAGTACACAAAGCACTTACATCTTGTATCAATAAACATTTCACCTTTTGTGTTGATTTTTTGCCTTGTTTTGCTGCTGCCAATCCCAGCATTCTGCGGCAAACATAAGGACATGCCCAATTTGTTCTCATGAGAAAATAAACAGAGCAACAAATCTGAAGTCTTACCCTTACTGAACTCAACAGCAACCTCAGGATCAAGCATGTGTGAAGCAGAAAAGCATCTGACAGCAGAATCTCCAAAAGACCCATTAGAAATGTTATTTTTCATCATCTTAATAAATATGCTATTCACAAAGGCCTGGGCCATGGCAACACATAGGAAAGTGTCTGTAAAGAGTAAAAAGTTTTACAATTAACAGAATGAACTCTGTTCACCATGCCAAATAGAGAAAAGTTTCCTCAGGTTCTTGAATTCTTTCAGCTCTCATGAATGCCACCTAAGTCATTACTTAAAGAGTGAGATTCTTTGGTGTTCTCTACACAGAGCTATAGTCTTCATCTTCTGGCACAAGATGTCCTAATTATTCATGAAGAACTGTTATTTACCACTTAGTCATACAGTAGTGAGAATTGTTTATAACGCCTCAACAAGTATGTCTGCACACTGTGGGTAATACTCAAGTCCTAAAGTTAATTTTGAATACAAAAAAAAACAGCTTTTATTACAGGCATGAGGTATTGGCTGATAAGCTTATCCGGTAGGAACCTAAACCATATTTTCTCTTAGTTTTTAATTTTATGATTTAAAGACATCCAGTCAACTTTCTCCAAGATAACCATATTTCTGTTGTGCTACAAGGTAGAATAAGATCCTAGCACAGACAAACAAAAATGTCACTGCTTATCATTTCATAAAAACATTACAAGACTGGATCCAAGGCATTTTATTTAATCAAAAGACTAATTTCTTTCATTTACAAATAGTTTAATTTTTTTCAGCCTACCACCAATACCTTTTTCTAAACACTGTCAGTGAAATTGAATACTTTCAAGCAGTTCTTTTTTCTAGATGAGGGAAGGGGCTTACTGCCAGCTTGCAGTGTGTGATTTTATAACTATTATTTCATGAGCACACCACAAGAGACTTCATCACAGACTTAGAACCTTGGAGTCAACCTCTTGCTTGCTCTTTTCTGTTCAGTTTCATGCCTTAGAGGAGGATGTTGTATTAGAGCTCTACTGCTGAAGATCATTATGTTTAGTTTGGATATAATGTTTCTATGCAGAGTATTGCAAGTTTTTAGGGCTTATATGAGACCTTCGGGCTTGTACTGGCCTTAAACACATGGATCAAGTGTTTCTGAACTGCGCCTGTACTGATTTTGTGCATATCCTTATAAATGTTGACAGAAATAGACAAGTTTGCTTCTAAACCAAAGATGTTGCTATTACCAAAACAAATACATTACACTGAATATATACAAATGTGAGGGCATGCTAGCACATTTTTAAATCACCATCTTCATGCAGCTTTTATTGAGTGTTCTATCAGCTTGACTGCAATATACACCACCTGAGGAGGACACCTCCTATTAAAAAAGGATACACACAATTGCTCCTATGGTTAGATTACACAGTGGAGTGCTATGAGAAACAGAAACTGGGGAACTTGCTGTGATCATGTTTCTGAGCTAACCATGGTTATAAATCAACGTTGTAAGTCAATATAACTAAACTAGTATTTGCTGCATTACTTCCCATTTGCTCAAGTGTGAATACATCTAGAGTCCTGTTCATTTGCCTAGAAGACTGATATACAGAAATACGCCATGAATCACCTGACAAAGTGAATTTAGAATTCATTGTAGTTTTCAGCATCACAGTACTACAGATGTAGATCCTGACTTGCTGCAAAGAAGCTGATCAACCCTGTAACCATGATTAACAAACCAGAAGCAGATGGGTGACAGTGCAAGTGACAGAAATGTTCAAAATGCCCAGGCACAATAAGCTGGCACCACTTGATCCTTCTAGGAGATGGTAATCAATGCTAATCTATGCATTAGTTATGAGGTGGTTTAATTCCAATAATAAACATTCTGTGATTGATGAATTTTTCACAGCTGTTGTCTATATAGCTGTTTAATTAGAACATGCTGGCAGAGGCTGTTAATTCTTCATCAAGTTGCCGACTCCAGTGCATTCCACTTTCTGCAAGGCAGGATGACAGTTGGTAGAGTGACTTGGGCGGCTGGGCAGGGGACCTGACATTTGGCAAAGGATCAGCGCATTAGATGACAAGCCAAATTCCATCAGCTTCCTAAAAATACTAGCAGACTGACAAACAGAAAGTGCTTTAATTGCTGGTGCTACAGTCTTTGATTTTCTGTTATTGATGGGCACTGGATCTAACTGCACAGGAATGTCTACTTCATGCTACTGTTGTTCCCCAGAGTAGAGCCAGCCAACCATAACCTACCAGGAAGGAAATGAAGTCAGCTGCCTTAAAAAAAGAAAAAAAAGCTGCCAAAAGTTCTGACATTTGCTTTAAGTATTTGACCTTCTGAATCCATACAACTCCCTTGCTGGAATATTCCATCAGAGAAAGGGAATCCCTACCTTAGGTATCATGTGACATATGCCTAACTGGGGCCTGAGAGATGGAGATTCCCAAATGAGTACAACACAGGGGGAGCCAATACTACTCCCTCATTGAGGCATCTAAGACCTGACTCAAAGAATTACATCCAGAGTCCAGCAGGATGCTTATTTTCGTTCACCCTGTGCCTGCATCAAAAGAGCCCACAGAACTGCCAGTTGTGAATACAGCTCCGGTACCACAGTCCATTAGAAGCTGAGCTTTCCAAACTTACTCTACACATGCCACCAAGTAGGTTTTAGATGCTGCCAAGTTTGGCAATATTCACACTGGTCACCTACAGATAGAGGAAATCTAATAACAGTTCCCTAAACTGACTGGACACGTAGGATACTGACCTAAAAAGACAGTCCTGTTTAATTTACAAGTAGTTACAAAGCTTCCTATCATTAATCTCAGTTTTGATTTATAGGGCTGTTAGAGACTAAACTCTTCACAGTACCAAGAAGTCCAGAAACTAGTCATAAAACTGGATGTCTGAAATCAGTTAAAATTCTTGTGAAAAACAAATAAAACCACTTACTGTACTGCAGCTGCAAGGAGAAGTTACCCTGCCAGCAGTATAATCTTTGATAGTGAATGGCATGTTCATCTGTTCATAATTATAATCATGTTGAAAAGTTTATGAAAAATTAAAGTATAACTGTTTAATACTAATTTTTAACTTTTCAGTTCTGGGTGTTTAAATCTTAATTTGACACTAAACAAACTTTTCGATCTAAACTAAATCTCCAAAAAGCATTGAAAAAAAATTTCCTACTTACAAAAATAAATTTCTTACTCCATTTTTCAAAGCAAAATTACTTGATAAAAAAGTCATGATTTATTGCTCATTGAGTCATGCCAATATACAGAAAAACACCTGTTTAAAAGGACACTATTTTAGCACTAAAGTCATAAGCATGAACATCTCAACTGCTGAAAATATAATTTGAAACTTACTGCTTCAGTATAACCAGTACATTTACCAGAACACCAGGTTCAGTTTTGTAAATGCCTTTACTCCTCAAACATTTTAAAGTAAACTCAGACAGCCTAGGAGCAGTCTTCTGATATGGTTTGCTCTGAAGCTCCATAAGACTTGGTCTTTGCTCCTGGTAACCTTACCATTCTGATACAGAAAGGTGACCAAAAGTCAGTCTGATACATTGTTTTGGGTTTTTGTTTGGGTTTTCTTGGTTTGGTTTGGTTTCATTTGGGATGTTTTTGTTGGTGGTGATTTATTTTTTTTTTCTCCATGATAATTTTCCTCATCAGGCCACTTTGTCAGTTCTAGAGGTAAGAGTCCTTGTTCTACTTGATTGCAAGAGCCTCGCACTCCCAGTCAGCATGATATTACCCTGTGACCAAGTACCCTACTCCATACAAAATGCCAGAAAGCCCTCATGGGTTATGGTTCTTTACATGTGGTAGATGCTTCAATATATGAATTAAATGAAACACTAGTCTCATCAATCCCTCACATTTTGTCCAAGATAGTGTCATAACACCCTTATTTTAAAGCAAAGTAACCAATAAAGGCAGAGTAGATGGTTGCCAGGAGGGGCTTAGATGTCTGTCTCCTTCCTTATCTCATCCCTAAATCTAAAACAAACAAGACAAAAAATTAGATTTTAATCTTTGTGATTATTTTTTTAAAGAAAGAGTTACAGCAAAATGTCCTTTGGTTGCTTAGTAGTTCAATAACCCCAAAGCAGCTAAAGCAACTTTGCTGCTTCAGTTTTCTATTTGTTTCTAACAAAGAAAGACAAAATTCATATGATATGAAAAGCCACAAAAGAGCCTGGCAAAACCTGCAGAAACTAACAGTGCCAAGTCTTACACCATGCTACTCTGCAGCTCTGCTGGATGCCTTGCTTGCAGCAATTCAAATGTTGCAAGCAGTGACATGGAGTTTAACTTATCATTTGTCATAATCTTTTTCTAAAAGGTAAAGGATTGAGTTCATAAGCTCTGGAGAGCGGTTTTCTGTAGTTGCATTCTCTGGTGAGCACTCTACTGAACTTAACTGAAAGTTGAAAAGACAGAGGCTTAAGACAACACAATTTTATAATCAAAGAAGTGATGGCAAAACTTCCCTGGGTTTAGCAATAGCAGGATGATTAGACAAAGTCATTTAGCATTTCATACCTGAATATGAACTGTACAAATGAAAGCAGAGCCTAACCCTGTACAGTTATTCCATAGGTTTAACATCTACTCAGTGCAATCTGTTTGAATACTTCACTCTAAATTTCTGAACAGTTAAGAAAAAAGGAAAAGAAAAAGAGGAAGGGAAGGGAGAAGGGAGAAGGGAGAAGGGAGAAGGGAGAAGGGAGAAGAGAGAAAGAAGAGAGAGAGAGAGAGAGAGAGAGAGAGAGAGAGAGAGAGAGAGAGAGAGAGAGAGAGAGAGAGAGAGAGAGAGAGAGAGAGAGAGAGAGAGAGAAAGGAAAAGGAAAAGGAAAAGGAAAGGAAAGGAAAGGAAAGGAAAGGAAAGGAAAGGAAAGGAAAGGAAAGGAAAGGAAAGGAAAGGAAAGGAAAGGAAAGGAAAGGAAAGGAAAGGAAAGGAAAGGAAAGGAAAGGAAAGGAAAGGAAAGGAAAGGAAAGGAAAGGAGAAAAGAGAAAAGAAAAAAGCTGGGGAAAAAAACAAATATCAAGAATGAAAACAAAACTAAGGAGACCATTTATTTGATAGGAACTGATCCACAACAGGCAGCAAAAACAGTTTCGTTGGTCACCAGGTATTCATTACAACATAAAGCATAACAAAGAAACCTGTGAGTAGAATGTTGTACATGCTTCACAATTTTTCCAGTAAGACCGCAGGCTACAGTTCATTCTTATGTTTCCCTTATTGACCTTCATATCATTTAATACGCACCAGTACCTCCATATCACAACTAGTTGTGAGGCATTGTTTTGTACTTTCTCCTGCATGAACTAGGAGATTACATACATCACCTAGTTTTCTTAAATGACTTAGTAGACAGTGCGCTGTATTTAAATTGAGTCTTGATACCAAAGAAATAACCACTTAAAAAATTAAAATTTAAAATCTACTCTGGGTAGATAAGTCAAACTATCATACTTCATACTACTTCTGCTGTTCTTTATCTCCTCCATAAACACAGATTTCAGAACTCTCACAAATTGTGGGGTGGTGATTATTCAGTAGATTTTGAAACCAGAATCTCCCATATGCCTACTGTTGTCTTTTAAATTTACAATCTGAACACCTGTCCAGAAACAATTTTTTTTGTCATAACACCAGGTTTGCTGCATAATTCGGTGGGTAGGAGTCAAGTTTTACCAGCAGTCATTGCTATATGAATGTGTCTTGATATTTTTTACTTTGTCTAGCTATAGAAGCACGTAAGTATTATAAATAGTGACAGCTCTCAAACAAGCAAGAGCCCCACTCCCCAGAGATACCAGTAACTGCTGTGTGTCACAGTCCCAGGAAAGCCTAGGGACCGACACCCACCTGCACCTTCCCTGGGCTAGAGCTAGGAGCAGCAGCAACATCAAGTTTCCCCAGGACAGGATTTTTCACAC
This sequence comes from Pezoporus wallicus, assembly GCF_028554395.1. Lineage (NCBI taxonomy): Eukaryota > Metazoa > Chordata > Aves > Psittaciformes > Psittacidae > Pezoporus > Pezoporus wallicus. The sequence goes on from NW_026640059.1 coordinate 3,718,519, forward strand.
CACTTAGGGCCATTTTGTCACCCTGCCCCATAGCATAAGCCAGAATCATGTTACTTGCCACGTACTGTTCGAAAGCATGTCATTCCTCATATCCTTGTATCTCCTTATTTATTTAACATTCTCACTACTCACGCAAGCCAAATCTAATGCTGATGAAAAGCAGGGGGAAAAAGTCTGAGTATGCTATGTATCACTGCAGAATGGTTAGATGTTGATACTGTCTTCACAGATGAAGCAAGGTATAATACATGGGAAGTCACTCTGTTGTTTGTTTTTTTTTTATCAAGATAAGTAAAGGTCACAGCAGTTAAATTTTTAACACAGTCAGGCTCTTCCCTACCTAGTACACCTTTGTCTCTACTGAAACATTAACTTTCTCCTCACAAAGTTCATTATCACAAAGTAATGTAAATTATAGCCTGACATACAATTTGTAGAGAAGTTCAGAAAAAAATTAAAAGAAAAATGAAAAAAAAAAAACAAACAAGCCAAAAACAACATGAAAAAAAAAAAAAAAGCCCCTTCTCTTGCACATCTTCTGTAACACACTTAGGACCAGAGGCAGAATTTTAAAGTCTTCTTACTGTAGCCATTGAAAAACAGAGCTGGAGCCAGCTTTGGTGCTCTGACCTGGCTTTTTTTTTGTTTTCATAGAATAGTTAGGGTTGGAAAAGACCTTAAGATCATCAAGTTCCAACCCCCCTGCCATGGGCAGGGACACCTCACACTAAACCATGACACCCAGCCTCGCTCTGTCCAGCCTGGCCTTGAACACTGCCAGGGATGGAGCATTCACAGCCTCCCTGGGCATCCCTATAGGCCCCCTTCAGATACTGGAAGGCTGCTATGAGGTCTCCACGCAGCCTTCTCTTCTCCAGGCTGAACAGCCCCAACTTTCTCAGCCTATCTTCATACAGGAGGTGCTCCAGTCCCCCGATCATCCTCGTGGCCCTCCTCTGGACTTGTTCCAACAGCAGTTCCATGTCCTTTTTATGTTGAGGACACCAGAACTGCACACAATGCTCCAGGTGAGGTCTCACAAGAGCAGAGTAGAGGGGCAGGATCACCTCCTTCTTTACCCTCTTCCTTTTTTTGTTTTTCCCTCCTAATTTCTGCCAGAACCACTCATCTTTTTGCCTTCTCTCACACAACTCAGCACATTTGTTAGGCAGGCTCAGATGACAGAAAATGCTCATCCATCTCAGAGTCTGGGCAGCCGTGTTTTAAGAGGAAACCCCACGGGACTACCAGTACAGCTGTTCCCTCAAGAAGTATGCTTCTGTTTTCAGTTTTATTTCCTCTTTCAGAATCAGAAAGGAAAGATCCAATAGTCATCCCAATTTTTGAATTCCCAATGGAGGGTAAAACAGCCTCTGAGGCAAATTTGTTAAAAATCTGAGTTGAACACCCACAGAAACAGAACATACTAACAACATTTGTGAGGAAAAGAATTTCTGACTTAAAGATGGATTTTACACTAGTACAGGATTTAGAAAACAAACTTCATGAAAGTAATCACTGTTTGCAAATGCTGAACAATAAAAATTCAAGGCAAAACCAAAAGCCATTAGTAAGTAGATCCATTGAGATTAAAGCACATCAAAACATTACATGAGATCCCAATTCATATTTTTAACAGAGATTCGGACTCTAAACTTTTAAGCTGGGTAGAAAGAGTGAGAGAAATTCTTTTCAGTTGCAATTGTGAAAGACTCCATAGATTTCAAGGAACTTGCACATGTGTAATGCAGCACTTACTCTGCAGTGGGCCAAGAACCTACTGCAGTTGCTATAATATACTGGGTATCACTCCCTCGCCTATAATAAAACTTAGTTTCTCTGACAAGCAGTGCTTACAAACCACAAATAACCAGTGTGGCCCTGGACATGCTCTTTTATAGTCTCAAAGTTTAGAAGAGTCTTCTCTTCCCACAGATATTTCTTAAAGTCACTTAAAGAAATCACCAGTAAGCACGTGTAAAGAAAGGCAATAGCAAAGAGATTGTTAACTTATAAATCTTGAGTAATTCCTTTTGCTTCAATGGAATTGCTACAGTACAAGTGGAAACTGAATTTATTGTTCTAGAATTATCATTAAGCTAATGTGACCATTCCTATTAGTCTATGTTTTCTTTGGAATGAGGCAGCACTATTTGTTATATTATTTTATAAGATTCTATACACAAGTGTCTTTTCCATAGCCAAAATAACTTGTTTTTCTAAGAAGCCATCACTATAATTTTTCTTAATGCAATTTTTCAAATTCACGGCTTCAAGCGTTACCTAAACTAACCTAACATACAAAAAAGCTACTGGATTTTCTTGGTAGAATACAGAAGCATTCAACTAAAAAGATAATGATCACAGTACTTAAAGGTGTCATAGTAAGAAGGAAAAAAGAGAACACAGAAACAGAAGACAGCAACAAAGAACAAAAATAAAAGCAACAATTACTTCTTACAATGCTCTCTTACAACGGAACCTCAGTTCTAACCATTACCAGATGGGTATTACATTCTGCACAAACTGGCAAAGTTGACACCCAAACATTCTCCATATTAGAGAAAAACACTAACAGACTGGCTTTACTGCGCATATATTAAAGACTTACCAAAAGAAAAGGCTACTTTTCTGGAAGGAAGTGCTAACTCAGAGTAAATTTATATTTGCAAGTTTTATTTAATATAAATATATTTATGGAGGTTTATTAGCATACAAAGGAAAAATAATAAATTAAAGCATTTAAATGCCCACATATGCCCACATGCATGTATACAGACTTTTTTTTTTTAAACAATCTTTTCTTCATCACTTTCCCCCACCAGCTCTCTCTCATTATATCCGGTCACAAAAGTTTAGCCTCATCTGTAGACTGTCACCCATGTCACATAAAATACAAAGGCCACAAGCCAAATTCCACTCTCAGTTACACAGATGCAACCTTTAACGTCCGAAGATTTGCACCAGTGTAAACCAATAATAGATTTTGGCTGCCCTTATGGACCTGATTTTGGCAGGTGGATGGAATAGGACTGTAGAGTTGTATTTATTTACCTCAGGAAACTAGAATCCAGCTTAGAAGAGATTTGAAAAGTTTTATGGACCGAAAAACTAATCTCTGATGGAATTCCCTACATAGCATAAAATTGCTATAAAGACGAACCTCGCACAATTCATTTTTATGCCCTTAATCCCTGCTTAGAAGAGGTACAGGAAGCAAACAATCAGGGCATTGCAGAGCTAAGGGGCAACTGTAGCAAAGGCACTGGGGTAGGACTTTGAGCCAGCATTACTTCTTGTCAGCTTGCCTGCTTGTGGAGGGTTACCATTCCCCTGTGGCTTCTGAGAGCACTGGATTACAGATACAACAGCAGGGAAAGGGAAGGGAGGTAAAAATAAAGTGCCCCTTGAGAGTTTTTAATAAGCCTGACAAAGAAATCATGCAACTTGGGAAGATGTAAATCACTTTTCAGCTGAAAAGCTTGTTATTTATAGAATATATACAGCTATTTCAAATTGCCATGGAAGTCATTAGGAATACATTTTTTAATCCAGTAACAAATGCAACGTATGATGTATATATAAATAAAAAGTATAAAATTGGAGTGAAGACAGAATTTCAATGGCAACACACCATCAAATTGCAAGTAACAGTCAAGCACCATATTATCCTTAGAAGGTGGGTTGCTTCTTCTAATTAGTGCTCCAGGAAAGAAAATAGTACACATGGTAAAATGAAGCTGCTAGCCAGTGCACCCCAAAGGGTTTAAGATCAACTAATGTAGGATCACTGTAGTGAAGCAGAGTATACCACATTGGCCAAAACATAACATTACTTCATCAAAACAAGTATTTAATACTTGATAGCCAGGGCCCCTCATGAAAATGGATATGTTAGGTAGAAAAAAATAAGCCTGTATTTTAGGATACGATCAGCAAAGCAGAGGAAGATATCTGTACGACATCAAAACAGAAAGTGTGCCCAAGAGGCACATGCAGACTTAACAGGAGCACTTCAGAGCTTTGCTCCAAGTTTCAATTGGCAAGCAAGCCATGCTCACAAAAGTTTAGTATTGGACTCATTCAAATAAAAACCTAATTAGTAGTACTTTGATGGTGACTGTCACCCACTAAGAAGTGACGTACTCAGATTCAGTGTTTAAATCAAGAGATTCATATGGATTACACAGACTCAATCCTATTGAGAAGGATGGTGTCAAGTTGTTTAAATGAGCTTCTGTAAGACACCTCCTTCACACTGCGGATAAGATCTGGAGGCAAGTTTTCTTGGCAGGGTTTTGCACCAAGTGAAAGTTGTTTAGCTTGTCAGCATCAGGGAACCTTATCGGTGCGACAAGTCAGAGCTGTTTCAACAAGTGATCACAACGGAGCTTTTGAATTTATTTCCATATAGGTAGGAAACGCCTGTAGCTTCAAGCCACAACTTACTAGACCCAGGCAAACAAGAACACTTGACAGCAGAGCCAAGCCAAAGAGCTTAGCTGGGATCAGTGAGCTGTTAGAGCTGACTATACACATTTGAAAAAAAAATATTACATAAAGTGATATGTATCTAAGGTCACTGTGAGAGCCAGGAAGTAGTGCCAAGACATTCTTGCAGTCTTCTCCCTTCCTTGGCTTGCCCTCATTCACAGACACAGAGACCAGCCTGCACTAGGGCTTAGCGCAAGCTTTCACCAGTTTACCCACCTCTGACAACTAACAGGTCACGTTGCAGAGTTGCTTATATTTAGAACAGGTGAACAGCCCAGCCCAAAGTTAATCAATTTAACACTTTTTTAATGGTTTTCATAATTCTAATTAGCTTACTGTTGCAAACTAGAGATGGGTTACCCCAGCCTGCTAGAAGTTACAAATGTTATTTCTCTACAAACATGAACATTTTCCTTCTCTATCCAAGGAAAATTTTTAATGCACAAATTTGAATGCACTTGGCTTTTCTTACAACCCACATGAAGATTTATAAGTGAAGAATGCCCTGAAGTCATGTTAAAATTGACCTTAGTGTGACAGAGACAAGAGTTTAGTGTTATTTTTATATGCAGAGTTATATCTTAACCCCATACCAAACACTGTCATTTCCCCACTTCTTACTGAGAATTCAAAAAGGGATTTGGTATCAATATAATTACAAAAAGTTCAATCCCTAGAATCTCATGGACATCTTTCCCTCCAGTAGAGATTTCCACAAAGACTAGGGAGCCATCCTTAGCCTCCCAGCTACCTGTATCTGGAGATAGGTCCTGGGGATTCTCCCCATAGCCCATGAAGAATTAGACCAGCATTCCTCAATATGTCATGCCATCAGACAGACAGAGGCCAAGGATCTCTCCACCACCAGACTGCCAGCATGACACCTTTCACTAGCAGAGCTCTCCCAACCCACACATCTTTCTAGGAGGTCCAGAGCCAGACAACATAGCCAGAGGCAACAGACACATTCACCTCACCTAAGTGTATGACAGCAGACGCACTACTCAGCTCTGCTTCTCAGTGTAGTCCAGGGCCTGGTTTCTGTTAGTGTAGTCCAACATTAGGGGTAAATATTTACCTCATCTAATTATTGGAACATACGAATGGAGACAAAAAAGAAGCTAGAGTAGCCTTTTCATCACGAAACTCACCAGACAGACATCGTACTTCCTATGGTACGCCACTATTTCTTCCTGCCCATATTTGAGCAATAACTCTAAAGAAAGCAGAACTGGTGGTTACAGTCAAGACCAGTTTTCTGGTCTCAGGGATCTTTTTATGATACCATTTGAGGTTCACGGTGGTAAGTTGCTCACTATGATAGCTAATGTGTATGTGCCCTGTATGTGCTACTAACATTTTCCCCCTCTACATTTTAAAATCTGACAGATACAACTACCCTAAAGTGTTGACATAAAACCTTAGGTGACAGTCTCCATTTGACTCATTATATTTTATGAGATTTTAAAATAATATATTGGTGATAAATGTGTTCACAAAATGACCTGTTATGGGGCAAGTCTTCCTATAGCTCTGAAGACAAGTAGGGCTAACGTCAGCAGTGTAAAGGATAATTAATTTTATCTGTCAGTGCAGCTGCTTCACATAATTTTACTCTAATAGCAAATATCACATATCTTTGCAAAGTTAATCTGAAGGAGTAGAAACAGAATACTGCTTTCAGATGTTGTTTGCTATGATCACTTCCACCCCTAGCGCAGTGAATCCTCTAAATTCATGAATTTAGACCTTTCTGGCACTTCTTTGTTCCTGTTAAAGTCTGAATAAAGTTGGTAGATTTACTGCCTCTGGTGACAAGAGCCTCCTCTGAGCCTTATAATAAAGGACATGGTCTTTGGAAAACAGGGTGAAGAATCAAAGTTTTTTTTTAAGTCTTTGCAGAAGATTTTTAAAGCGACACCCACATCACATCCAGCTTGTTCATACACTCCATGAGACAGCACCTTTGGAAATCTCCTACTGTTGCTAGAGTACAGAGCTGGACACTAGCCTAGCCAGTGAAAATGATTTCTACTATAAAAACAACCTCTTAACTACTCTCACCATCCTGATGGATCTTTTCCTCAGCAGAGAGAAAGTGCTCTTCTACGAACAACTCTATGAGAGGTAATGGACTTATTCTCCTTTTTATCATACAGACACCTACTGTTTTAGAAAACGCTGTCACAAAAACATAGAATCCTTGGGAAAAGCCTTTGAAACGCAAACTTCATAGAACATCCCTAGAGAAGTCTGAAGCTGCGTGATCCCTGATGACTGCTATTGTTGCTGTTTTGCAGGAAGGCAGATAGTGACAACCCCAATCCTCATGCTCTCTGGGCCATCCATGAAGCTGATTGCATTTCTCTTGGCAACATATTTCTTTGCTGCTGTTTAATTACAAGAAATACTGTGGCTAAAGTAAAAAGGAGAATAATTGAACCTCTAGGGATGCAGAGTACAAAGAAAAAGTTTAGAAAGATCCAGAAGTGAAGAATATAGGGGAGAAGCTAATGAGGATTTACCCTGTGTAGCACCAGTAGCTCCACAAAGAACTGCAGAAGTAGATAAGAAAGCAAAAAATGACCCATCAAGGAGCCAGAAATAGAGCAGCACTGAAAACTGCACCAAATGCAAATCTATGTCCCTACTTGGTGGCCTGCATCCAAGTTCATGGAAAGCAGACATCAATCAGCTTTTGACATTGGCATTAAATGATACTTAAGTAGCAGATTCATAAGCAAAACTAGCTTACTGAGAAAGCGACAAACTTTGAAGACATAATTAATAAGCCTGAGAAGGATTTTCAACATTGGGCATTGCTCCTGAAGGATTTAACACTGAGCCCATGAAGAATGATGTTAACATTAAAAAGTTTTCCCACAGGTACATACAGGACCCACTGGTCCAGGTCCCAGACCAGATCAGAACAAAGCCATATTCCAAGAGTGAGATTACTTCCACAGTTGAATATAAGCACTGTCAAAGTGCTTGAAAATTCTATCAAATTGGTTTGGTGAAACATTTAATTTTCACAGCTGAAGAGCAGAAGGTTAGCTAGCACTAAGATATAAAAATGGTCTCTGTAGTTTCACAAGAAGTTTAACATGTAAGAATGGAGTTTCAAAAAAAAACCCAAAGTATATGCAGGTATACATCTCCTGTTACTAAGAGTGGGAGGTAATGCAAACAGGAAGTTTGATCTGATGGAGAGAACAGCCAGATATACAAGAGAGACCAGTTAAATGCTTGTAGTAATGCTACTGTGAAACGCCAGACTCGGGAAGCTGAAAAAGTTATTAAGGAAATACCTGTCCATGTCATTAGGCCTTTTAGAAGGAACTCACAACAGTAGAACCTGTTAAATATATCCAAGGGTGTGATAGTATGACAGGTTTTTTTGTTTGTTTTTTTCCCCTCAATTTCCAAGAACTCTTATAACAATTCTAGCTTAAACTTGCAAGTATGTGGTACAGCGAATATTTCCAGAAATATTATCTAAGCTAATTATTGATGCCCAGGTATCTTTCTTGAACACACACATTAGGAGTCCGGTTTTCCCTCATCAGATGTCAATAGTTTTAATGATGTTCTGGTCCAGAAGATAGACTTTGTATAGAAAAATCCCATTCTTCTACTCAGGCATGCACTCTGATAATTTCTACAAAAAGTAACAAATCTGAACAAACGTTTTCTAGAGCAGGGTCACATTCTAGGGTTGAAAAAAGGGTTTTCTATCCTCTGCTGGTATCTGTAAATGAAAATTTCTGAGCCACGTGAATAACTTTGACTTTCATCTTTTATCTGAGACTGTCCACCAGACCCTAGGCTGGGGACTTGGTCTAACATAAGACTACACATTTGGACAGGAGATATAAGAGGGGCACAAATATCAGTGAATTATATAGGTTTCTTTTGCTCAACTCTCATGGCCAGTGTTTACCTAGACTGATATACATGTATTTAATGCTATATGCAGATAAACCTGCAGAATTCCAAGCTCATGAGATTATTGGGAATTATGAAAAAAAAAAAAGCTATTGCACAAATAAGAACAGTAGCCATTATCCCTTTAAATGTGATGAAATCTCATTTTTGAGGGGTATGAGCTTAGTAAGTGAGAAGATGCTTCTTCTGCAGGCATGTTGTTCTGTACTCATGTTCACTGAGATTTAATGGATATTTCTAAAAATTGGACTCCATACTTCTCAGAAACACACTGCTACTCTGCTGGATATTTGTTAATATTTAGATGGCTCCCATCACAGCAGTATTATAGCACCTGGAAAACATTAATCACAGCACCCTGTGTAACTGTAAACACTGCAGCTAAGGAAATGAAGCACAAGAACCCCTCATCCAAACAGGAAATCCACACTGGAGTAGCAAATTGATCCTAGGTATCTCACATCTTGAGATAGTTTTTAAACATTGGACTATACACCTCCTAAACTTTTGTATAAACTGTGATGTTTGATTTACATTTTTCAACACTGATGAAAGCAATTTCTTTGTTAACTTCATATGCAACAAGAATACATCACAATACTTTCATATGTAGAGCAAACAATAGGATCCCAGAGAAAAATGTGCAAAGTAAAAATTCTTTTCTCAAAACTGAAAATATGACATATTAGGAATTCTCACAAACAATATGACATTGTTTCTCTCCCATAACACACCACTTTAGTGAAATAAACAACCAAAAAAAATGTGTCTGTGACTATGAAAAGACAGAAGTCAAATATTTTTGTCAGAAACCATCATCAGAACTAAAGCATTATGAAAATTTTGATCAACTAAATATGATGTTGGTCAAGCATTTTAGCTTCTCAGTTTGATAATAATAGTATACTTTGATCTCACAAAATAAAAGCGCCCTCTTTCATAACTGGCAGCTTTTGGCTGATGCATCTAGGTCAGTAAAACTACTCAGTCATTACAGAAGGTAGCAGTATCCTAAGCATTTGAGATTTAGTTTTGTCCTCACCAGAAGCCAGGGACAGTACATACATATCAAGTATCAGTGGTGATTGTCAGGAATTAAGAAACTAGATAATGTTCACAAAGTAGCTTAAAAAAGATTGGAAACACAAAAAAAGGAAATAAAAACAACATGAATGAGGAAGCAACAGCTGTGCATAAAGCAGTCTGCAATCTCACAAAGGAAATACACTTAGCCAGACTTGCTCAAATGCACACAGAGTAACATTCTTACTTGAAAACTGCATATGATCTACTAGTGTCACCTTATTTGTGAAGCAGAAGATGCAAAAATATGAGAATTGCAGCTGAATCAAATGCAGCCATACTATAAACACTGCATTATAGCAGAGCCAGACATAGATGTATCTGGAGACTCAATGGAAAAATCAATCTAGTAAGCAGTAGAGACAAAAATTTCAAGTATTTGTTACATTATTCCATTGTTAGCAAGGATCCCTGGCAGTGTTCAAGGCCAGGTTGGACAGAGCCTTGGGTGACATGGTCCTAGTGTGCGGCATCCCATGGCAGGGGAGTTGGAACCAGATGATCTTAAGGTCCTTTCTAACCCAAGCCATTCTGTGATTTTAGACCAAACAAGACCTAAGATTGCAAAGTCAGCTCTAGAAAAATACCTGACATGTACAGAACAGAATTCACCATGAATCTATGATAATCAGCTAAAATAAATCTTGGTCACTGGCTAAGCAGAGGTTAGAAAGATTTTCAGCCCTTTCTTTCCACTATTTGTGACAAAGGAAGAAGAAACCTTTTTACTGAGTTTGTACCTTAGGAAATATTTCCTCCATGGACAAAAGTAGAAGCTTCTTTCTCTTTTACCTAAACCGGAAAATATTACAGATATGATTCTATCTTATCTTCTGAACTGCAGTTTGAACTTGTTTGATATTGTCAATTGCAGACTGTTTTCTGGGCTTTATGGAAAATCATGAGTCTCAACTTCAAGAAATAGAGACTGCTGCCTTTAGGGAGTCTACAATAGACTCTTTCCATGGTCTTATTAAAAAAGTTGCCAGATCACCAAGTCAGGTTTGCTCCATCTTTCAGAAAAGAATTCCCAGCACACATCAAAAATAATTTAAGATCGTTTCAAAGCACAAGAAAGAAAACTCCTTTATAACAGAGGTGTCTTCACACATGGAAGAATAGCTATATTTAACCTTATTCCGTGAAGGTGGGAATCCATGTGCATAATTTAACCCTTTATTTCACAGTTTATAATTACATACCTGTCGTGGTTTAAACCCAGTCAGGTAATTCGTTCGCTCACTTCCCCCCCCTTTCTTGCCCTCCCCCTGCTCTCGGAGGGACGGAGAGGAGAATCAAAAGAATGCAACTCCCACGGGTTGAGATAAGAACAGTTTAGTAACTAAGGTATAACACAAATCACTACTGCTACCACCAATGATAATAATGATAAAGGAAATAACAAGGGAACAGAATACAACACCTCACCACCCACTGACCGATAACTCGCCCCCCAAGCCCGACCAAGCTCTGACCGATACCTCCTCCAACCCTGCAGTCTCCCAGCCCTTCCGGCTAACTCCCAGTTACATCCTGGGCATGACGTGCTGTGGTATGGAATACCTCTTTGGTCAGTTTGGGTCAGGTGTCCTGTCTCTGCTTCCTCCCAGCTTCCCCTCCTCCCTGGCAGAGCATGAGGCTCACAAAGTCCTTGGCCAAACCAAAACATCTCTATCAGCTCTGTTCCCGAGCCGAAAGTCAAAACACTGCACTGCACCAGCTACCAAGGAGGAGAAACATGACTGCTACTGCTGAACCCAGGACAATACCACATGTAAGGGGGGGGGGGGGGGGGGGAAACGGGACCCCATACCAGAATGCATGCTCATTGTTAGTAACAAAATGAGATTTTGCCACTTCAAAGTGTATTCTCCCAGATGCATGGAATCTGCTTTAATGTTCTTTGGAGAACTCCAACAGACTAGTTGTTGTGACTGGGGTTTTTTTCTTTAGTTTTGGGGGGCTTTGTTTGGTTCTTAAAATAATATAATAAATTTTGTTGATAAATAACATGAACTGACAAACTGCATAGATGGTGTTGATAACTGGGTATTTAGAGTGAAAAGGTTTCTGAACTTTGTAATGGGACTGCAGGAGTTACATACTGAACCTTACATATTCATGAAAATATATCATAAGGAAAAAAAACATAAATTACCTGAACAGCACATTCCAACACCGATGGAAACATGCTAATAAGTCTGCTGCGATAGACAGTGAGTATCTATGGTCTTAGATTGAAATCATGTTTTCTGTCCTTTTAACAATAGGTTTAAAGTCTAAAGTCCTATGACAAGAAATGCTACTTGTCCACAGAAAGACCAGTCATCACATGCTACCTAAAAATTACCATTTCAGAGTTTCTTTTTAGTGCCCAGTTAATAGTGCCCTCTGGGTGTCCATTATAGTAATATTATTGTGGTACTGGTGTGAAGAACTTATGTGCCCACCAGGGAATGAAGTCATTCTATGAATTCATATTACCTATGTCATCAATTTTCAGAAAGTAGTACTTTTGAAGCAGTTACGTTAGTACAGATGAAAGACTGGATATTCCCTTCGGAAATCTCAGTGAGATATTTTTAGTCCTATCATTTGGAAAATCAGTACTACAGATAAAGTGTGGATTTGCAAATTACAAAATTCTGGCTGCAGTTCAGATCATCTCTCTTATTCAGCAATACATTTATTCCTGAGGTTAACCTTCAGCATGCTCAACATGCTTCACTGAATAGAACAGACCTCCTGCGGAAGTGATAGAAAAAGTAAACATAAGCATAAAATAAGAGAAGCATTACTACTGCACAGATTGCTTTCAAATTCCTAGTTTAGTCTAACATTTTAAATCAAAGTTCCCTGAATATCATCTGTGAAGCTATCCAGGCAAAATTCTGAAGTTAATTCATTGGAAGAAAGGGGTCTTAGTGATACACGGGTATAAAATTTTTCCTTCATGTTCATACATTCACATATACATATTTAAATACAATCAGACATTCAAAACAGTTTAGAACATTTTTCAGGAAAGCAGGTGGTTTTATTTCAGAGAAATTCTGCAAGCTTGATGCATCAGAGGAGCACTGTGGAAATATTAGGGCTGACCATCTCGGTCCTCTCAACTATATTTTCCACAGATGTCTCATAAACCTTTTGCTACTTTTGCAACAGAATGCTGATGAATTCCTTGGAACTAAATGCTATGCATTAAGGCTTTGAAAGAGCGATCACTGTTTAAAAAAAAGCCTGGAATAAAAATTTTGTTTAAAGACTTTACAGACAACATTAAGATCCACCAAAATTCAAATAACATTTCCTTTTTGCACTGCTCACAGGATGAGCTTACTGAGATTACAGCACTAAAAGTTTTCCCACTTTGAACAGCCTCTTAATCCAGGAGTTACACTTCCTTCTTTGAACTCTGTTTTCATAATATCTGAGTGCCAGGCAGTGCTAGAACTGTGATACTGAGGTGGGAAAGCATACTGACTGCATTGGAAGCCACTAGCCAGTCATCAAAATGCAATGATGTTTTTAAACAGAACCTCTGAATGTGTTACCCTGGAACATATCAAGAGACTTGTCCTGCAGATCTTGTAGGGTAAAACTGCAGAGTCCTAGATGGCTGTAGGCAGGCCAGACAAAAGCTCTGCCCAGGCTGCAAACTGATAATCTGAATATGTTAGCCTAGTGTTGAACACATGCTATGATAACCTCCAGGATTAAATAGACACTCTGCTTCACAAACATACTTCTAGGCTTGTAACATGATCAGTTCAAGCCTGAATCTCCTTCCAAATGACCACATAAAATCTACATTTTGTTTTAAGCAGGAGCTCCACTGTAAAAAGATAGTAGGATTAAGCTTGAGGTCCAGATTCTTAACAGCAATTTAATGTCTAATTCCCCCTAGAGTTCTAAACATAGCACTCAGAAATCTACTTTCAAATTATTCACCTCTAACAAACATGGCTGGAAAATCTGTGAAAAAAATTTTTCCTTGCAGGAAAATTAACACTTCTATTTCTGGTAAGAACAGAGACAAGCAAAGAAACAACAAAAGGGTATTGTAGCTGCTTAGCACTTCTTCATTTTAGAGTGGCACAAACTACTTTACAGACAAACTAATCATTATTTAACTCAGACCAAATCTGGACCCCAGAAATAGGTGGGTACTGTCCAGGGTTCATCTCTTACTATCCAATCCTTTTACATCAAGTAAAATATGATGACAAACCCTTCAAATATGCCACCAGAAACTCGAATTCAGCCTGCACTGTGACTGTTAAATGTTTTTTACAAATGGCTGGTTTTAAATTGCCTTTGTCCCTTTACTCAGTAGTTTTTTAAAGGTGTTACTTCCAAAAACGAAATCTCACTGGCAAAACCCCAATGTATCTGAAGCTGAAACTTAGACATCAGATGTTTAGCTTTTGTGCACTTGGCAATCATCAACCCACAGGTTTCTGTCTGCCAAAAGATTACCCATCACCACACCCTTTAAAAACTGATGAGGATGTCCACAAAACTGAGAGATTCATACATTTGGTTAGAACCTATTTCTGATTGCAGCATCCTTTGTTAATATGCAGAATAGGGTATGGGTACTTCCTTAGGTGCAGGAGCAGATCTGGGGCAGACATGACATTTCCACAGCTTGCTCCAGCTCAGATACAGAAACTGAACTTAAAATATAACTCAAGCTTGAATTCCTTATATGTGGATAGAAAACTATATATGATTCATGTGTTAAACAGGATGTTTAATCAGCAAAAGATGCTGCTACATTCCAGTAATTTCCCTACTGAGAAATAAGGCCATCAGTAAACTGCTAATTGGAAACACCTACTTCAATTCACTTTAAATCACCATTTTATTGTGGAATACAGAACCTACTCCATATGGGAGATGAAGTAGGAGCTACAGCCCAGACACCTGCTACTAATCTATAAAAATTCTTGGGATACTTTTAGAGTTTGCCTGGAACCGTGGGTTATCCCTTATACCCATTTCTTTAAAGGAGGAAAATAAGTTGTCCCTACCTGGTGGAAGAGCTGCCCAAAAGCTGGCGGCTGATTTTTTTGCCCCCACAATGATCTCATGCAGATCAACAGGATGTAAGGAAGTACTGTCCAGTCTTCAGATTCCTGAAGAATCTGCACCATCAGATGTGCTCAGAAAATTCTCTAAAACTATTGAACTCTAACTGGTGCCTCAATGGAGGCTTTTTTATTCCTAATCCATTGACCCATTCCCTCAAGCACATAGCACTTACACAAAGGAAAACCATTTATATTGAGATTGAAGTGCTACATTACAGTGGAAGTAGAAGATTTCAAGTTTAAAAGACACAGTTAAGGCAATACTGGTTGAGAAGCTCAACATGACTCAGCAATGTGCATTTGCAGCCCAGAAAGCCAACCATATCCTGGGCTGCATCAAAAGAAGTATGACCAGCAGGTCAAGGGAGGGGATTTTCCCCTTCTACTCTGCTTTAGTGAGACCCCACCTGCAGTACTGTGTTCACTTCTGGGCCCCCCAACACAAGAAGGATGTGAACCTGTTGGAGTATGTGCTAAAAATGTAAGAAATGCACTTTTACACAAATCTATCTTGGCCTTCTCTGTTTTATTAAATTTTCACTCCTTAAAAGTTAGTATTCTGTAAAAAATGGGACTAATTAAGAAAAAATATGCCAGATTTTCTATGGCAGGACACCTGGTTTTGAAGTCCTAACACAGTAGAGTATAACATCACTGTAACAGGCTCCTTAGAGTGGTGGTTGATGTCCCAAGCCTGGCGAGTGTCTAAAAGTTATTTGGACAATGCCTTTAATAATATGCTTTGACTTTGTCAGCCCTAAATTGGTTATGCAGTTGGACTAGATGATCAATGTAGGTCTCGTCCAACTCAAATATTTTATTCTAACAGAGTACTCTGTCCAACACTACAGAGAAAAATAAAAAAAGGCTGATGCACAAGGTTGGAACTAGATGATCTTAAGGTCCTTTTCAACCCTAACTATTCTAGGATTCTATGATTTTTATGATACAAGTCCAAAACGAAAATCAAAGCAAACAACCCCATACAGTCTTCTTGTTCTAAGTAGCATAGTAAAACAATAAAACTTCAGCAATCATTTGCTGGGTCCAGGAGGTAATCTTTTTATACCTAACAGACAGCTTTTTCAAGCATAAGAGAGTATCTCTGAAAGGTACAGAGGAGGCTGGTAAGCTTGGTTTTGACCAGACCTAACATTTTCAGCAGATGTTTCCTATCTTTTTACAACGCGATATTGACTAATTTGTTACGTTATTCCCTCAGAAAAATACCAGACTGGGTGGTCAAAGAAACAGAATGCGCTTCAGCTTTCTATGTTCATTCAAAAATACTTCACCCTGAACAATAAAACCTAAACACAATAATATCAGTTTCGCCTGCATCTATTTCATTAATTTTCCACCTTGAAAAGTCTTTGTTTTTTTCAATGCTCAGAATTTATGTCTGTATTATCCATTAGTATCAAGTGATGTTTATCTAATAGATGCAACTGTAGAATGCAGATCAAATTCACATTTTTTCTCCCTCTCATTTCAGGCAACTCCGTCAGAAGACATAGATACTGTAATGATCCTCTCCTCAGAAGAATACTAAAGTACATGATTAATTTTAATGGCAAGTTAGCTTTCTATAGAAAAATGATCCAAGGTTTCCATTCATCTGGTAGGAGGAAAAAAGTATTTGGTGTCTCAAAGTCCTTGATCATTTCCATTATGCTGTGTCATTGGAATATATTCCTACAAATACAAATTATTTTAAAAGCTCTCATAGAAATAATAAGAAGCAGTAAGCATATATAACTTTTTTTATCACACAAAGAAGTCCATCTGATGTCACATCTAATTCTCAACATACAAAGCAATACCAAGGCTACAGAAGCTGTACCAATTTATGTCAAGTGAGGATCTTCCCTAGTATCTAAATGTCAACCTAAAAACCACAGCTGGTAGGCTAAAACAATAGTCATACCTGTGTTTGTTCTTCCACAAAGAAGAAGAACATGTAAATATTGGGTACTAGCCTCCTGTTCATGTAAATATTGGGTATTAGCCTCCAAAAGTAGGATCGTACCATATTCTTCTGTAAATCGACATGAATGCATGTGATGCTATAAAATCTGTGGGGAAAAGAAACTCATGAAGCTAAGTCTACACAAAGCAGTGAAGTAAAACCATTCTGGATGACCACGTTTTTTGTGTAATAATAGAAATTAGCAGAGGAAACCATGCACATTAAGATTCAGCTGTTTTGGCAAACTACATCAGAACTGAATGCGCTACCCCTTCTTTCACGGAAGTCTGTCAAAAAAAAAAAAACATCCCAAGGAAAATACTATTCATAAAATTTAGAAGAAATATATGAAAATCATCTAATTTCTGTAAAAACTAATGCTTTGTGATCCCCTCAAAAAAAGGGGATATTTCCCCACATTTGAGTTTCTTTCTAAGTGCAGTAGAATAAATTTGAGGTATTTCACAGATAGCACCGTGGGGTTTTTTCCTGATTTGCTATCTCATTTATTCTCCACCTTTATTTAAAAATAAATAAAATGCCTGGAGCAAATAGGTGGACAATCAAAACTAAACAATATCAGCAAGATGTTGTAAAGACCAGCATAAAGCTCATCCATGACAGTTCCATCAAAAGAGATCTACAAGCAAGACAATGGGCTAAGTGTCTGATGTATGATGGATCTAAGCATAATAACTTTGTTACTCTGCCTTTCTTCCATGACTAAACAGATTAAAAATAGGATCAAGGTAAAGTTTTCCATAACAACATTTTATTTTATTTACCTACTTTTGACTAAAGAAATTATTTACTCCTGATGTAAAGTAGAAAACTGTTTATCTTTTAAACCAAGGTACAGATTAGGCGCTATGTAAATGATTACAAAAGTTACTCTTCTAAAGCTACAGCATTCATTTTTCTTCTCTGGTGCCTACACACTGACAGATGGAATGACATGTTTTGGGTCAGGGGGCTTTTCCACCAAGCAGAACAAGTCAATTTACATTCTCATCAAGATCTAGCAGCTTGTGTTTGAGTTTCCTTTATTATACTGATAAAGTATTCCACTTTGGAAAATACAAACTTATCCTCTTAAAAGCAAACACTTGAGCCTTCTTACATATTTCTTTATAAGGCTCTAGGATGGACTGTCCTAAGCAGGAAACTCTTTGATTTACTTAATCAATACTGCAGCTTGTTTGATGTTGCAATAAATTCCTGCCTAGATACTTAGAGTGACTTCAAGTGCACCTCATCTACACCAGGTGCCAAATTCACCCTTCATTTCTGCTCATGTAATACCACAGACAAGGGACTGCACATGCACAAGGAAGACAGTTTTCTGTGAGTAGTGGAATTACTCAGGCTGTATTACAAAGTGGATAAACAACTGTACAGGAAACAAAAGATGCCAAAGAAAGAACAAGCAATAATTTTGCCTTAAAAACCTGAGCTTGTATGCAAAAATATAAACTAGAATAGAGCAAATATAATTTTCTTATTAAAAAAATGTATTTCGATGAGGTGGTAAATCCTGAAAGTTATAAAGTAAGGCTGAAGAGAGTAAATTAGGCACAGAGTGGCAGTTGACCATTTCAGGGAAGCCTCAAGTCATTGACAGGATTTCATTAATATTTGAAGGGAGAAGGACATCCAAGCATGTGGAGAGTTGTGGGTGTGTCAGAGCACAGAAGTTAGTTTTACTCAGCAAGCAATATCATGAGCACAGAATTTAGTTCAAGATGTAAACTGCTGAAGTGTCACAACACATTTCTACACACATCCAACATACCTTTGTACTATCAAAGTACATGTACCCTGTAAAACACTCCTCAACTCAAAAAGAGAATGACTTAAAAAATAGGGAAGGTTGTTATAAGAACTTTAGAAGGAAAACAAACAAACTGGTAAATGGCTGGCAAAATTCTGAAGGATGCAGGTGGCATGGATTATTAATTCATTCTGGGCTTCTCTATTACAGCACTTAAACACTGTTCCTACAGAGGAACTTACAGATGTTCCCAAATCAATTATAAAGAATAAATTTCCTGATAACTTCATAAAACAGTATAGGATTTAGAACAAATAAATGCAACAAAGATTTTTTTTTCTTTTTTCCCTTGGAAAGTATTAAAGACAATTGGGTAGAAAAGTTAAACAGGTACTTGGAAGTAAAAAGATCTCAAAAAATGTACAATTTGTCCAAAGAATACAGAAAACAGCACAGTCTAGCATGCTACACTGAGGGCCACAAAGTATTGAGAAGCTACATGCTAAAAGCATAACTAACAGAAGCTGTTCTTCGTTTGTTTGGGGTTTGGTTTGGGCCTTTTTTCCACAATAAAATATTATAAGCAGAAATTCTCCTCAAATATTTGCCAAGGTCATCAGATGATCACAGTGAGAATGAAGTATTTACAATAACACTGAAACAGGAAAAAAAAAAATAGTCTTTTCACTGGTGCTGACTCCAGAGGCCATTGAGAGATTTCTCCCACCAGAAATAAAATTAAAGCATTGCCTGACATCACTGTTACTATGTCAAGCCCTAAATAATCTGATCAAAATCATTGAATAAGTCAGATACACTTTTCATATTTAATAAAAGAAAAAAATTACAGCAGCCTAAGCAACTAAGTGCAAGCTGTGAAAGTCACCAGATACACTAAACAACTGAGCCTATTTTCAACTTCCTGCTGCTACAAACATATTACTATAGCTACCTATATTTACTTCTTAAAAACATATTAAAAAATTAAATCAAAAGTTAGAATGTTAAAGTTTGATCCTGTTTACCAATGGAATCAGTGTGAAATTTTGCTTTTTATTTCAAGACAACAAGACCAATCCCAGTGCTCTTCTATAGTAACAGAAGTTTGAAGTGAATAATATGGCCAGGAAAATTCAGTGGTGGATCTTGCAGTTGAAATGTTCAGTCAGGCTCACAAGGACATGAGCATGATAGCCTGAGAAACCTGCAGATCTCAAATATAGTATAGGTCAATTCTTCCAGTCTCAAAGAAAACAATCCATGCATCCCAGACAGACAGAATGCACAAGTCCACCTACCCTTTCCCCCAGTATGCCTTCTCCCAAGCCACACGGCTCCTGCAAGAGGTCAGCTCCTCGCAGGCAATGACACACACCTATTCCCCAGTGCTTCTGAAGTCTAGTCATTTAATCATTGCCCAGCAAGAAAATACAAGACTCTACAAAACAAAACTGGGAAGATACAACTACAGGGAAAAAGAAAAGTGACTCCAGGGCACATATAGGAGAAAAATACAACATACCTAAGTCAACCAATATGATTTATGTTGCAACCCAGAGCACTAGCACAAGACCCTCTCTCCACAAAGCCAGAGCCTGATAGCGATTGAACAGTCTGACAGCTCCCCATGAATCACAATTATAGAAACACCTGTGATAAATGGGTAAAACTCACAGTGCTCGATAACCCTTAACTCCTTTCTTTTCTTATGGGGGCAGGGTGGTTAGGGTAACGCATACACGTTTTTTTGCAAGAAAACTTGCCTAGAGACAGCTGCTAAAAGTTTTGCTTTCCCTGCAGGAAAAATGTGACTTTCCTTTTATCTGTCAACAGGTGTTTGTTTCCTTTTTGCATTCTAATGAATTGAATTTACTGTGGCAAGATTAGCTATGTAAAGAGATCTGCTCTCTCGTTTAGTAGACCTGCAGGCTGTGTGAGACACCCTTGTATTTGAGAGGGGGCAGAGAGGGAAAAACCTCCATTCTTTCCTCACATTGTCAAGATAATAGTTTAAGGCCATTTTCCAGTAGCAAGACACTCATCTTTTACAATAGTTAATAAAAAAATAAAACAATCTGATAAGGTATGAATCTGAGATCATTTACAAAAGGAAGTAAAAGCAAGTAAACGTTATAAAGTGTGGTCTCTATTGCCTCTACATTGCAGAGGCTATGAAGTAGGGACCTAACACACATCCTCCTGCAGGTTCATTTTTAAGATGGTTTAAGACCATAAGAATTTGTTTACTGGGGGGGCAATACACATGCAGCAGAAGAATTAGTCAAAACTCTAGCAAGAGACCAGCAATCAGCAAACCTTACAGCAGCCCAGGATGGCTCTACAAATAACTTTGGATTAAGCGTTTCTGATGTCATAATATTCCTCAACTCCCTCTGTGGGAGGAGACTTTAAATACTGAATGGGGAACTGAATCTGTACTAAGTAGGCAGGGGATGGTTTTGTTTTGTTGCTTGGTTGGTTAGGGCTTTGGGGGAGCTGGGGGGAGTGTTAGGGGATTGTTTGTTTTGAAGTCCTTTTAACAGTGGTGTTTGTTTGTCATTAATGCACAGGAAATATGAGGATTTATTGCTTATGAGTAGCCCTGATCCAGCACTGTAACTCTCATTAAGAATATCACTTACTCAAAAGGTAACACTTTTTCACAGTGACAGTCATTTCTCAACCCTCCTTAAAAATGGCATGAAGAGCTCCTAGCAGATGACTTGCTAGATCTCTGAAAATATTTTGCTCAGCTGCCACCTTCACTCTTCTGGAGTTACACAAGTCTCCTAAGAAGTGGTTTAGCTCTAATATATGGAGCCCCAGACCTGTAATCCCCTTTCTCCCACACATCCAAGATGCCTCAGAGGTGAGTGAGGCTTTCAGTCCCTGCCTACCTACATATTTATCTTGCTTTTTTGCCTGAGGCCCTTTCTGCCACAAAGCCTTTGGAAGCTTCATATGAAAAATCCATGAGTCAGAGTGGGAACAAGAGGAATGCTATCCTTGGGTTGTCTTTTAATGGTCTCCACAGATAGTAGTAAAAGGGCTCTGAGTCCAAACTGCTTAAAATTCTGAAATAGAGAGACTTTTAGCCTGAAATAAGTCACTTAATTCCACTGAAAGAGAGAAACTTTCCCTTCTTGGAAAGTGCAACTCCAAGAGCCATTACATAGTACCAACAATTATGTTTACTATCTGTTACATATTGTGATATATAGCATAAGCATAATAAGATACAATGTATTACTATGGCATACTACAGCTATACAGTAAATATTTTTACAGTGCCTTAAAGGAACCCAATATACACAACAGCACTGTGTTAGATACTATGACATGAGAATTACCATCCTGAATTAGTTTGAAGGTCCGTCAAGCATGGTATTGACTGACACTAGTATCAGATGTTTAAGGAGGGAGTCCCTATGGGGGCAATTATAGACTAATTTAGCCATCAGGGAAATTCCTTTTTCAACTCCATCAATTATCCCCTGAGGCATAGGGATTTATATCTCTTATGTTTTTAATCCTTTTTAACATAACTCTAGCTTATCTTATTACATTTATAAATGTTTAACCCTTTTTCAAAACCTACCAAGCTCATTTCCCTTAGTAGAACAATTTTAAATTACATACATGTCTCCAAATATGAGCAGATAAACACAATAAACATGTTAACAGGGAAACTCTTAATGGGAATTGCACAAAAATCCATCATGTGTATCCTGGAAAAGTCAGCAAGGCTGATCACCAAGAAAAGTATTACAAACATTCAACTTAATATGTTCCAGTAAACTTCTGTGGATCAGATAAAAACTGCATCTAGAATGGCAAAGCTGAGCATCAAATTACAAAAAATAAAAATAAAAATTAAAAAAAAGCAGTCTTTGGTAAGTTCTCAACAAATACCAGTAAGCCTATTTTTGAGTGTTTCCTATTTTACAGTACCCAGTACATCATCCAGCTTCCCAACAAAGAATCACAGATGGAAGTCTATTTTGTCAGACCTCTAATTCAGCGATTTCATGGACAGCAACACATGAGACTGCTGTGGAATTCAGCAAGAGACCCCAGATTCACATGGAAAGCAGAGAAAATGTCTTTGGCATCCCCCCCTGGTGGCCCCTTGACAGGAAGGCTATACACAGCTGAAGTTTCCTGCTTTCTGCAGAGCTGCTGGGAATGGATTGAGGTAAGAAGGCATGGGAATCATAGAATCATAGAATCATAGAATAATTAGGGTTGGAAAGGATCTTAAGATCATCTAGTTCCAACCCCCCTGCCATGGGCAGGGACACCTTACGCTAAATCATATCACCCAAGGCCTCGTCCAACCTGGTCTTGAACACTGCCAGGGATGGAGCATTCACAGCCTCCCAAGGCAACCTATTCCAGTGCCTCACCACCCTAACAGGAAAGAATTTCCTCCTTATATCCAATCTAAACTTCCCCTGTTTAAGTTTTAACCCATTACCCCTTGTCCTATCACTACAGTCCCTAATGAAGAGTCCCTCCCCACCATCCCTATAGGCCCTCTTCAGATACTGGAAGGCTGCTATGAGGTCTCCACACAGCCTTCTCTTCTCCAGGCTGAACAGCCCCAACTTCCTCAGACTGTCTTCATACGGGAGGTGCTCCAGTCCCCTGATCATCCTCGTGCCCCTCCTCTGGACTTGTTCCAACAGTTCCATGTCCTTTTTATGTTGAGGACACCAGAACTGCACACAATACTCCAGGTGAGGTCTCACAAGAGCAGAGTAGAGGGGCAGGATCACCTCCTTCGACCTGCTGGTCACATATATCTTGATGCAGCCCAGGATACGGTTGGCTTTCTGGGCTGCAAGCGCACACTGCTGGCTCATGTTCATTTTCTCATCAACCAACACCCCCAAGTCCTTCTCGCCAGGGCTGCTCTGAATCCCTTCTCTGCCCAACCTGTAGCTGTGCTTGGGATTGCTCCTACCCAGGTGTAGGACCTTGCACTTGGCATGGTTAAACTGCATGAGGTTGGCATCAGCTCACCTCACAAGCGTGTCAAGGTCCCTCTGGATCGCATTCCTGCCCTACAGCGTATCAACCGAACCACACAGCTTGGGGTCATCAGCAAACTTGCTGAGGGTGCACTCAATCACACTGTCCATGTCAGCGACAAAGATGTTAAACAAGACCAGTCCCAACACCGATCCCTGAGGGACACCACTCGTTGCTGGTCTCCAGCTGGTCATTGAGCCAGCTGACCATATTAACAAGCATTTTCCTAGCTAGCCTTAGGAGCTGATCAAGAAATGTTTATAAAAAGTACATGTCCTGCCCACTCTGTGCATGTAACAGGACATGGGGCATATCATGGGATTCAGCAAGGAAAACTGCATGTGCAGTATGATTTACTACCTGAATGAACTTAATTCTGGAAATCTATTATATTCAGATCTGGAGAAAAATCTGAAATAGTTATACTATTAATCCAACATACACATTAAAGAAAATACTACTTTAATTTTTTTTCCTAATTGCTTTGAAACAGTTCATCAATTTCCTAAAGACAGAAAATGGAGTCTCGATCCACATTAAATGATTAGCAACTTTTTCTCCAGGTATGCAAGGCTACCAGAACAGGGGAAGGGTTTTCTGGCAACAATTTAAATACTCTTCAAGGAATAAAGCTCAGCTCCCTTCCAACTGCTGTGACTGCCAAGTTTTTTAAGTGTTTCCTCCTACTTCCCTACTTTTACACAGGGAACTTGATGGATGCACAGCTACTGTTCCTAGAGACCATTCACATCTTCTTAAGTGCCAGCTCCATACAGGGCTATTCTCTGCTCTCCTGTGCACAAACATAAAAGAAAGGAGAGTCTCATCTTTATCCAAACCTCAGTCAACACTTACCAACATCTCCTGACAGGGAGGCAGGTAGGCATAGCAGAGAGGTTGTGAAAAAGAAACACTTATCTCTCCCTGTGTCTTCTTACTGTAAGATATTCCTAGCCTCTTCCAGGGAGAGAGATCAGTCTTGCCCACATTTCATAGAGGATAAAAGTTAACATAAAACCTTCCTTAAAATGCCTGCCTTTCTAAAACAGCATGGGGGTGGGGGGTGGGAGGGTGGAAGGGAATAGAACAAAACAAGCCCATACAACAAAAACCATGTGTGAATAATCAATGTCATGGCTCACCAGATGAACAGCTAGAAGTACTTCACATCAGTCCCAAAACTGAATTTATCCTAAATGCTATGAAAGATGAAAACATTTGTTTCAGGTCAAGAAACCCCTTTCCCTACAGCCAGACAGCCAAAATTATTCTTTCTTGGTTTGTTATGCTGGGGGAAAGAGGGGTGCTTGAGGAGAAGATAGGGGAGGGGGCAGCATTTGAGCGACTTTCAATACAAGTTAAAGAATTAAATACACCAATTTGCCAGTGGCTGGAATGAACACAGTTGTGACAGAAAATCCAAGTTCATGTTCCCATGCTCAAGCAAGCAAAGAAGCAATCTGAGCCCAGGTATCCTATATCACATTCCAGTATTCCATCCAGGAGTCTACCAGTTATAAGGATGGAAGGATGCATCACCAGTACCTCACACCATCCTCACTGGTTCTGCAATAGGCACTCCAGTCCTGACATGTTTTTCTTCAACTGAAACCACTTCCTGGATTAGAATAATCTAAGGATGATTTCATGGGAACCTACACTGGATTTTTCTAATAAACACATTATTAAGCAAAAAAGAATCACCCAGCATGAAACTAAAGCTGTACTGCAATAAAACTGATGGGTGCAACTTCGGAAACAACATCCATGGAGTACCACAGAAAGGATTCTTGTGTGGCTTAGATCTTCTAGGACACATTAGGCTTTACCAGCTGTGATGGTGGGACTGGGCAGGGAGCACAGAAGAAACTTCCTCACACAGACCGTCACTCTCTCTTTGGTACAAAACACTTGAATCTGCTCCCAAGTGCCTGGAGAGTTACTAGCTAAAAAGACAAAAAGCAACTAAAGCAGTGCTGCCATACCACCAGCCCCAAAGAGAAGTGCCAAGAACTGGGGGGTGCACAACAGATGCCAACAGAAGCAAGATCATGGCTACCTGAAATGCCACAGGCAACTCCACAGACATTGTTATCAACAGAATGGTATTCAGTTCAAAAAGCCTTTTAGACACTGCACACTGCAATTTCTGACTATATTCTACATATTTGAAACAGCTCTGACAGCTCAAAGAGAAATGAAAAGGAAGGTGTCTGCAGGCACTCTGGTATTTATTCTTTCTGAAGCAGTAAGAATATTATTTAGGAATGTCATTATTGGCAACATTTCAAGGCCAGTCAGTGCCAGATTTAAGAAAAATCCTATGTAAAATTAAGTATCTCCTTCCCATGGCCGGGGTCAAAGAGGGGAGCAGAGCAGCCACATTCCAATCCCCTGAACAGGGGGTCACTGGAAGGCACAGTTCGCCAAACACACATTTAAAAAAAAAAAAAACAAAACAGAATAACCCTAAACATTATTCCTTTCCTTAGTTATTGCTGCTAGCAAACAGCTTATATCTTGTTGCCGGATGACTTGAGATAAAACACCTTCCCTATGGGATATCACCTGAATCCTAGCTGTTCATCCACTAGAAATATCCTTGTCTTTCAAATACCTGACAGAATGTTGCATTTCCCAGCAGAAAAAAAAAGCCCTTTTTCCTAGTCCGAGCAGGAACACCACACTCCCTCTCAATGCTTTGATAGGCTTTCCAATTTCTTGCCTGGTCTGATAGATGTCCCACATTAACCATGACTCCATATTTCACTGCCTCAGAAGATCTTTGGAGATGCTAGGCACTGAATTAGGGCAACCAAGTCAGCATTTGCCAGCCTAAACAGTCAAGGGAAAACCTTCTCTAGTGACACAGACTGAGTGGCTCAAAGGCAGTTCAGAAGCAATTCTTTTATCCGTTCATTACAGAAATTCCGTAATGCATTAAGTCTCTTTACCCCAGCTTCTCATTTAAGCTCTTAACCCACAATGGATGTAGATCTGAAGTTGTACAATAAATGCCTGCAAGTATCCTGGACAGCAGCCTGTCAAAGAAAATCAAAAGGCCTAGTTGGCAAACCATTACCTTTAAGAAATTTCCAAATAAAAATAGTCTGAGAGCACTTTCTGGAAGAGAAGGGAAAACTTACAACCCAAGTAGAAAGGGCAGTCAGGACACATGGAGGAAGGATGCAGAATTCTAAAGGAAGCAAAGGCCAAAACTGTCCACCAAGAAAGAGGAGAAAAAAATATCACAAGCAGCCACAACAAGTCTAGGTCCCTTGCCCCACAGCCAGACTTGGATTATTCACGCTGGGCAGGAATATGGAGAGCTGTCCATGCCAATGGCACATATCTGTGTCTACCATGCAACCAAGCCATGGCCAAACAGGTTATCTCAGAACTGCTGTTAACTGTCCACAGCATACAAAGCAAGTGAACTGGGAAGCATGTTGCACACATGGGCACTCGCACTAACCTGTCAGAATCAGTATAGGCAGGCCCAAACAGAGGACCTGCAGGAAGGATCTCCAAAGCCCAGAATGACATTTTCCAATTTCAATACAGTTTAGTTTCTGGGATAACCTAGAGAAATCAATGAAAGCTCTGACGGACAAACTGTAGACACTCTATGTAGCTAAAGACTACAGTTGTTACTGCAGACACCAACAGCTAGAGACACATCCAAACCCCAGACAAATCCACACCCATTTCATAGAATCATAGAATCATAGAATAGTTAGGGTTGGAAAGGATCTTAAGATCATGTAGTTCCAACCCCCCTGCCATGGGCAGGGACACCTCACACGAAACCATATCAACCAAGGCCTTGTCCAACCTGGTCTTGAACACTGCCAGGGATGGAGCATTCACAGCCTCCCTGGGAAACCCATTCCAGTGCCTCACCACCCTAACAGGAAAGAATTTCCTCCTCATACCCAATCTAAACTTTCCCTGTTTAAGTTTGAACCCGTTACCCCTTGTCCTATCACTACAGTCCCTAATGAAGAGTCCCTCCCCAGCATCCCTATAGGCCCCCTTCAGATACTGGAAGGCTGCTATGAGGTCTTGTCCTGGGTTCAGCAGTAGCAGTCATTTTTCTCCTTCTTGGTAGCTGGTGCAGTGCAGTGTTTTGACTTTCATCTTGGGAACAGAGCTGATAACAATGATGTTTTGGTTTGGCCAAGGACTTTGTGAGCCTCATGCTCTGCCAGGGAGGAGGGGAAGCTGGGAGGAAGCAGAGACAGGACACCTGACCCAAACTGACCAAAGAGGTATTCCATACCACAGCACGTCATGCCCAGGATGTAACTGAGAGTTAGCTGGAAGGGCAGGGAGACTGCAGAGTTGGAGAAGGTATCGGTCAGAGCTTGGTCGGGCGGGGGGGGGGGGGGGCGAGTTATCAGTCGGCTGGTGGTGAGATGTAGTATTCTCTTCCCTTGTTATTTCCTTTACCATTGTTATTATTGGTGGTAGCAGTAGTGATCTATGTTATACCTTAGTTACTAAAATGTTCTTATCTCAACCTGTGGGAGTTGCATTCTTTTCGATTATCCTCAACATCCCTCTGGGAGTAGGGGGAGGGAAAGAAGGGGGGGAGTGAGTGAATGAGTTGCCTGACTGGGTTTAAACCATGACAGGTCTCCACGCAGCCTTCTCTTTTCCAAGCTGAACAGCCCCAACTTTCTCAGCCTGTCTTCATACGGGAGGTGCTCCAGTCCCCTGATCATCCTCATGCCCCTCCTCTGGACTTGTTCCAACAGTTCCATGTCCTTTTTATGTTGAGGACACCAGAACTGCACACAATACTCCAGGTGAGGTCTCACAAGAGCAGAGTAGAGGGGCAGGATCACCTCCTTCAACCTGATGGTCATGGTCCTCTTCATGCAGCCCAGGATACGGTTGGCTTTCTGGGCTGCAAGCGCACACTGCTGGCTCATGTTCATTTTCTCATTGATGAGCACCCCCAAGTCCTTCTCCGCAGGGCTGCTCTGAATCTCTTCTCTGCTCAACCTGTAGCTGTGCCTGGGATTGCTCCGACCCAGGTGTAGGACCTTGCACTTGGCATGGTTAAACTGCATGAGGTTGACATCAGCCCACCTCACAAGCGTGTCAAGGTCCCTCTGGATCGCATTCCTGCCCTACAGCGTATCAACCAAACCACACAGTTTGAGGTCATCAGCAAACTTGCTGAGGGTGCACTCAATCCCACTGTCCATGACAGCAACAAAGATGTTGAACAAGACCAGTCCCAACACCGATCCCTGAGGGACACCACTCATTACTGGTCTCCAGCTGGACATTGAGCCATTGACCACAACTCTTTGTGTGGGGCCATCCAGCCAGTTCTTCATCCACCGAGTGGTCCATCCATCAAATTGATGTCTCTCCAATTTAGAGACAAGGATGTCGTGTGGGACAGTGTCGAATGCTTTACACAAGTCCAGGTAGATGACATCAACTGTTCTACCCCTGTCCATGAGTTCTGTAGCCCCATCATAGAAGGCCACCAAATTGGTCAGGCAGGATTTCCCCTTAGTGAAGCCATGCTGGCTGTCACCAAGCACCTTGTTGATTTTCATGTGCCTTAGCATGCCTTCCAGGAGAATCTGCTCCAAGATTTTGCCAGGCACGGAGGTGAGACTGACTGGTCTGTAATTCCCCGGGTCATCCATTTTCCCCTTCTTGAAAATGGGGGTTATATTTCCCTTTTTCCAGTCATCGGGAACTTCACCTGACTGCCATGATTTCTCAAATATGATGGCCAGTGGCTTAGCAACTTCATTTGCCAGCTCCTTCAGGACCCACAGATGGATTTCATCAGGTCCCATGGACTTGTGCACGTTCAGGTTTTTAAGATGGTCTCGAACCTGATCCTCTCCTACAGTGGGCCCAAGGTCTTCATTCTCACAGTCCCTGCATCTGCCTTCCAAGACTTGGGTGGTTTGGTCAGAGCCTTTGCCAGTGAGGACCGAGGCAAAGAAGTCATTCAGAACCTCAGCCTTCTCCAAATCCTGTGTAACCAGTTCTCCCGAGAGATTCCTGAGGGGGCCTACGTTCTCCCTAGTCTGTTTTTTATTTGCTATGTACCTGTAGAATCCCTTCCTGTTATCCTTAATACCCCTAGCCAAGTTTAATTCTAACTGGGCCATAGCTTTCCTAACCTGGTCCCTAGCTTCCCAGACAACATCCCTGTACTCTTCCCAGGCTGCCTGTCCTTGCTTCCACTTTTTATAAGCCTCTTTTTTCACTGGAATTAAGTGTTGTTTTAACTGGTATTCATCCCTCATACCCCAGTGCTGATGCTACTGGGAAATGCATAGAAAGAGCTAGTTTTCACCTGCTGTAGCACTGCCACCAGAAAGGTGGAAAAAGCATGGGTTTGAGAGAGATTCCTGTAAATATCACTTCCAAAATTCAGTACTCCAAGGAATTAAGTCAGAGTGCCAAAACAGCTGGTTTGTTGGCATTTAGATCTAATCCAATACCTCCCGTTCCAGGAATAACATCAAATTTTAGTGGATAGACAGTGTTACTGCAGTGTTTGTGCCCAGCAGTTTTTCATCCACAAGAACATCAGGGATTTTGGTTAACTCTGAAATATACAGTCCATTGAACTTCACATTCACTCCACCTGCAGTCTGGTAATAGTAATTTATTGCAGGTGTATTAAAATGACCTGATCAACGTGCTCAATAAGGTTTTAATTTTAATAGCATGACAAGCATGGTATTGTAAGTCCTATCTTACAGCTCTCTTGGCTATTATAAAGAGAATTTTCATCTCATTGGCTTCTGAAATGCAAAATACTTCTTTTGGTTTTCTTCCATAAAGCTGTTTCAATGCACTTAAAATTTTCATTATATTTTTGAAGGATGCCTCTACTTAAATTTTAATTGAATTTCTATAGAAGATTCCTTAACTGATCCTTCAATTATACTTGTGATTTCCATAGATTTGTCTCCTCTTCCAGTTCTTTATTCATGCTTTGAAATCTCTCAAAATCACCTAAACATTTGCAAAACTTTAATCCACTTTGGTAAATAAGATTCTCCTGTTCTAAATGAATATCTCTGAGCAAGCAAAAAAGAAAGAGTGGCATTGGGTTTTGATTGTAAATCACACTCAGGATGATTTTAAATTTGAAATACCACATCTAATTGTATCATGCATCTCCCTAAGTTACCTTACCTTCAAATCTTTACTAAACTGAGCAGTAGGTGAAAGCCTCAACAACAGAAGCAGAATTCATTGCAGTAATTTAGTCAAAAAGCCAAGAGTAAACCAGGATGAATGTATGATGAGCTCTGAGGAACAAATACTTCAGACTGGTAGTTTAAGAGAAAAGGCCATGAGATACATGGCATACGATACACAGAAAGTGAACATCCGATGAGTCAAGGCAGACTGTTGATTTATCAGTGGCAATCAGTAAGAGAAGCAGGAACCATTACAAAACTGAATAGATTTCTGTTCTCCTCTATGTATATCACAAAATGCAATGCTGCAGGCTGATATTCAGTAGAATGCCACTGGAGTCATTAGAAAGAAGATGTTTAAAAATGCATTTTTTTAATGACAAGTTATTGTGCTTAAAAAACACTGACTAGAACCAGGATATTGCTGTGTCAGCCCACTACTGTGCAGAAATATCAAAGACAAATACCTGGAACAAAACTACACAAAAAAAAAAAAAAAAAATAGGAGAGAGACTAAACAGAAACTTCCCAAAACAGAAGATAGCAAATGAGATCTAGACAGGGATGCACTGCAGATGAGATGCCACGTGCCCATGCACTGAAGGACATAAATTTGCACATCTATATTTCTCAAGAAAACGATAAAAATAAAAAAATGTGAAGTGCCTTGAGTTCAAAACTTCTGGTTTAGTTCATAGCAGGGGATGCAACAAAACAATTAAAATAAGCAGCAAGCAGGAGTGCTGCTCTCCTTTCAGCCACAGCAATTCCCTTTCTGTTGTCTGATTCTGGAAGAGTGGAGATATCACAAAGAAAAAATTTCTTCATTTCCAGTGCAGCACAGGGGTCACAAAACAGGGTTCCCTCTCTGACTGCTGCCACAAACCTTTTTTGGACTAAGGCACAAATCAACATAACTGTTATTGATTCCACTCCTGTTTGCAGACGCAGGAAATCCTAACAGGTGAGAATGGGCTGATGTCAGAAAAGCCACGTGCTTCCTCCCACGTTACACCTCAGGTAACTATCACAGTAGTCTCTTACTTTTCAATGCTTCTCATACTCTGACCCACTATTAACAGTGCAACCTATCTTTATTCAGGGGAATTGACCTAGCTTAATTAAATAGATGTATGGAGATGTTCATTAAGATGGACAAAGATATTAACATCTCCTACATTACTGGAAGCTTCTTCTAAAGCATCTTTTGAATTCATCCCTCCTTTCAGACAACAAAAAACTCATTCTTAACAGAAGCTGAACACGCTAGTCATGCTCAGAAGAGGAGTCTTTTTAGTCTTACTTTCCACTAATAACAACCCGGGCAGAAACTGGCATTAGCAGCAACCCAAAT
This sequence comes from Pezoporus wallicus, assembly GCF_028554395.1. Taxonomy (NCBI): domain Eukaryota; kingdom Metazoa; phylum Chordata; class Aves; order Psittaciformes; family Psittacidae; genus Pezoporus; species Pezoporus wallicus. Next base: position 3,750,467 of record NW_026640059.1, read on the forward strand.
GCTCTATATACTAATACTTCGTCATCAGGAAGCTGCTGTGACCATCAGAAAGAAAGGAGCTAAGACTCAAAGTTATATACTCCATTTCCAAGGCTTAACGACCAAGTAAACTATAATAGCCCAGAAATTTCAACAAAACACTGCACTGGTCTTACCAATAACTAAATATACTGTTAACCACTTAAGGGAAAGACTGAATGTTGCAAATTCAAGCCATTACAGGAGTGAATTGTCAGTTTGGGGGGGGGGGGGGGGAGGGAGGACAGGACACAGCACAGGGGTATCCCAACTACAGGACAGCTGGATGGCCGAATTACTGCTGCATGGGCACTGATTTCAAGGCCTCCAGGCCATGGGTGCTACTGCAAAACAAACAGCACTTACAGGTGAAAAGCTAAAGCCCACTGCTCCCAATATGTCAGGTCATTCAAAATGAAATAAGCTCAGCTGTTTTCCCTCTGGTTCAGAGGAAGATCAGGTCACAGATTAAATCTTCCCTTGCAGAACAACAGCAACATGTAACCAGGTTTTATGATGGCAGAATAAGAAAAGCATTCACTAGGGAAGTAGGGAGGTGAGGAGAAAAAACAGATTTATCAATCAGCCATAACATGGGCAGTGTGCTGCCAGAGGTGCCTGTCTCTAACAAATGAAAAGTCTCAAAAAACCAAAATCCACAATAAAAAATGATGGGAACAAGGATCCTGGGAGGGCATTATTATTCAGGGAAAGATTAACAGTAAGCTATAATACACCTAAAGTTACTCTTTTTATATTTCAGATGTTGTAACTTTGTCAGAGAAAGTTCAAAATTACAGATTAATCACAGGGAAAGAAAGATTCTGGAATATTCTCACATTTCTCACTTTTGGGTCCTTAGCATCCTTGGCACACTAAGTAGCAAAATGTGATTTATCTCAACAGCAGATTGTCTCACAGCAATTTAAAGAAATGTAAAAATATAACTTAGTCATTTTCCAGCACCTTATGTAAAGGTATAATGACTTTGGATTGTCCATTTCCCTCCTTTCTTCTTCCCTGTGAGAAGAGTTATGCGAAAAAGCCTCTGTCCCACTGGCGGGCATGTCTCTTTTACAGTGTAAGCCCCTACTAACTTCACAGCAGATGTACCAATGGAAAAGTTAATGCAAACAAAACCACAGGATTTCACCTCTGATTTCTATTCAGCCTCCAATTTTGCACAGATTTTATCGTTACTAATAAGGACAGAAAAAAATTTACTAAAGGAGGCTCTTTCTCCAGGTGAGATCAATACACCATACTTTTTTGGGTAGCTAACTCAGACATGATGGTTTTTTTCAGCCTCGCCTTTATTACTGCACAGTCCAAGGACTGAGCAGCTACATGCAGGCTGCTGTCTGGGAAAAGCTCCAAATCTCTCCTTATCTCTGAATGCAAGTGCCTTTATACCATGGTCAGCATATATAGGATGCTTTATTTCAAGGTGGCTTTTTTTGTTAATGCCAACATACTTAAATACCAGTACCTCCATCAAGAAAGTCTACCATTTCCCCACAGACACATTAGGCTATCTATGAGGAGCCAGAAGCAAGATGCAGTCTTGTGTAAAGGATGCTCTGAGAATGAGGCACCTCTGGAATGCCACTGACACTCAGCTTTGAGACTTCAAAAGAGATGTAAGTGGTACATATGCTGTCTGGCCTTGCATAGGGAGTCATCCACACTAACAGACGTATGCTTGTGAAGAAACAGACTATGGAGATGATACAGTCAGTTTCCTTTTAACTGTATCTAAGTCTGAAATTCCCACATTTTACAGATTCCGATGTGGGCTTTTCATACTGAAACAAGCATGCAGTACAATCTTCCCAATTCTATCCCATAGTGTCCCATAGCGTATTTGGCAGGGAATGGGTTGGTTAGGTTTTTCTGGGGGTAAAGTTTGGTTGTTTTTTCTTTCTGTATGAATGCATGGAAATCAAAATTGATTTTTTTTTTATGCTTTTAAAGAAAGTCTAATTCTCAGAGCTATGGAATAAGTGATCTCCAGACCCCAGAGTAACATAAAGTCTCAAAGACAGAAACCAAAGGAAAAGACTTCCACATTTTTACAATTGTATGATTTTAAATCCAATTTGCTAAGCAATTCAGAATGCTCTAGTGATGAGTCATAAAACATGGGGTTTTTTACTAGAGAGTTTTCATCAATCATGCGTGTTTACAGAGAGAAATGGACAAGCCAAGTGCAGTAATTTTCTGCAAGAGTAGTACATTAGCTGGTCTGCACATGTTCATTGATACACCTGTTTTACATTGACCTCAGTCATTCTTTTGTCAAAGTGGTAAAAACCAATACCAACTCCATGTCGTGTCCTAGCACCATTATAGTCCCTCAGAAAATCTCAAATTGATGCCTGTTACCTACCACAAGAACAGAGCCCTTGCCTAAGGGGGGAGCTATGGGAACTCCACCAGTGGAAACAATTGCTAATATACAGGCTAGATGGTAGCTGCCCCTTGGACCTCCTCTATGGCAGGCAGTGCAGGCAGTACAAGCAGCCTCCAGATTCTTAATCTGAATCCTAGAAGCATCTGGAAAAAGCCACATTTCAGCAGTGCATTAGAAAGGCACCATCATTCCTGCTGCTTATCTGCAGGAATCCCCGGGGAGTGCTTCTTCCTGCATAAACTGTAATTACAGGGGCCTAATCAGTAAATTCCATGTTATGTTTCATCTCGTTAAATGTCTGTTACTTTCAATCCTTCCCTCTCAGAACAGATCTGAGTGAATGTAGAAACAAAATAAGTGAAGAAATAAGCAAGGGCTCTCCTTTAAATGGAGTGGGCTTATTTCCAAGGCCACACAGAGAAAGAGAGGGACATAGTACTGTAAATGAACTACGGCTTCAGTCACCCAGTACATCTGGAGCAACTGTTTTGGCACCATGTATTTGAGCCAACAAAGGTTTTATTAAACATTATTTATATATACCACTTCTTTTTTTCATGACCTACATAGAGGCTACTATGATATAGTGGCTGTATGTGGACTGGGGAGAAGTTTCAATTATAGAAGCTTTCTCTGCATTTTAAAAAAATCTTTGTTAGTTTTCCGTCTGCCAGTCTAGTGAAGCAGCCAATTTGGAAAAGCACCTTGTATGAATACCACAGCAGGCTCCAAGCACTGCTGGCATCTTCCATCATTTAGCAAGGCATAAAGTCCCCAACTGCAAAACCAGCCTGTCTACAACATTATGTTATGCAATACCTGCTTGCATATATTCTGCATTACATTGAAGCCCTGAGGAACAGGCCTCTCTAACATGTTTATCTGCTGCAGTTTGGAAGGCAATTCCTTCCACCTCTCAAAAACAAACTAGAAAGGGAAGCTAATACTTATTGTGTTCCCTTATAGATATCCACCTTCCAAACAGAGTTTGTCACAGTTCAACCAAAACACACAGCAAAGGAAGGAGAGGGGTGGGGAGGGAATTTGACTGAAGATTTTGTAGATTTGATTTTTATACATTTACTTGATAGGGTATTTTAGTGTCACAGAATAAATTCAATACTCAATTCAAACAGAAACTACTTTCAGTGACATCAGATACATACTGAGATAGATTTGAGAATTTATTTTTTAGTAAGTTTTTAGAATAATCTGCCCATGTTGCCAGTGGTACTGTAACTCTCCCATCTTTTTCAGGGAGTTACACATTAGTCACAGTCTTGAACCCATCTGTGGAACAACCTCTGCTGCCTGAATAGATTTGAACTGACATCTTTCAGGTGAATGCTTCAGTGTCTCCTATGAAGCTGCCCTATGAATGTTTAACAGTCATTCCACACTCCTACTGCTAGCAAATCCTTCCCTAATCAGACTGCACCTGTGGCCCCTTTTATTGCTGTCCCATGCCCTTTCCCAAGCCTAAAAGGGTACAAACTGCAGATCTCAAACACAATCTTGCTGAGACACTCTGCTAACCTGAACTTCACCTGGAAAACAGCATGACAAAGTGAGCTGATCCTTAGCAATTTGCATTTAAAAAGTGCTTAGCTCATGTTATGCCACTCAGCACACATTCAAGTTGATGTGTACTCAAGCTGACCTTTATGCGTCTGATATTGTAGAAACAAACACCTTCAGATTTCATCATGCTCAAACTAGAAGTCTAATTCAGATGACATTCAAAATATTCAGTGCTGCAATATGCCAGTAAGTCAGTTACTCACTGTTCCTCACCCAATATATAACATTTCTGATGATCTTTATTTCCCCTGTAGCTTTCCTTTGTCATGGAGCTCCCAGATCAAGCCCATACAGCCACCTAAGCACAGTCAAAATGTGTTGCGTAGACACTGCAAAAATATCTTCCATTTTTCTACACTTTACACACCAGTAGTTGCTGTAGCCTATCTATACACCACAACATGAAGCAACTCATCAGGAGATATTATACAAATGACAATTGTGTACAAATGTTATGCAAAGTAGCAGAAAAACAATCCAGTCAACCCCATCAGATCAGTAACTTTGGAGCCAATCAGCATATACAAATACTCCTGGGGGTCTAAGAGGATCTCCACAATAATCAGAATTTCCCTGGCTGAACTGCTTATAGGAAATATTTCTGGAGTGAGAAATTCAAAGAGATTCCAGAAATCCTTTAATACTATTCTGGTTATTTTTCTATATCCAGCACTTAGCCTGGTATGAAATTGTAGTTGCAACACAAAACCCAGAGAACATTATTTTACTTTGCTTAATTCTGCATTTACACTTTCATTCTGGAACTAAAAATGAAAAAGACTGACATGGGACTCCATCCATCTCTACTTTTTATCAAATTTGTGAAGTTACAAAAGTGATTACTCTGAAGGACTGCAGTGTGGGCAGGCAGAATCTGTCCTTCTGAGCCCATCACCATTTGAACCAACAACTATTAGAAAACAAGTCATCAAAAAACAATGTCCAAGGATCCAGCTCTGCACTCAGATGCTTTGAGGGATATAATCAGGATTAAACCTTGAGAATGTAAAGAAGAAACTGACCTATGGACATGTTGACAACAGCAACTTTCATCAGAAGCACAGAACTGCTATTTGGTCATTGATTATTGGATACTTTTCACATTGATTTTAACAAAATTCAAAATGGTAGGCATGTAAAAAATAAAATAGAGCCAGACTACTGAGAAATTGTCACAAACAGCAACACAAAAGCACTGAATGAAAAAAGTTGTGCTGAGGAATTCTTGACATAGCTCTCCTGATGCTGAGACTCACAATTGTATTTGCCATTATATATGCAAATATGTTTATTTTGCAAATAAAGCAGCCACAGTAACACAGTTGGTTTTGACACCAGCAATAGGTTTCCTGTCTTTCTCCCATGATTTACAAGTCTCCCTCACTTTCAGACATGAAAACAAAAGTAATCAATTTGTTCAAGCTTATTTGAACTGTGCTTAGACACAAGCTGTCCTTCCTCACATTGCATTACTCCAGCTACTGTCAGGCAGTACTTCAGATGCTTTCACTCAGCAATAACAAGTCTTTCATTTTTTGTATTATCATTCAAAATATTAGCCATAATTTCACTCCTAAAAAAGAAAGTAAAAAGATTCTGTCCACCATCAAGAGACTAAATAATGCTCAGGGAAATTGAGTTGCATTTGTTTTCCATTTAATTTCATTGCTTTCCAATGCTGCCATTTGCCAGTAATGCAGCCATTTGACAATAATTTACCTGAACAAGATAAACCCCAGCACATATTTCTAAATGTGTAGAATGCATTTGAATATAACTGATGAGAACTATAATTAATATGTAAATAAATCATAGGTAGGAATCCCATAAATGTATGAGTAACATTAGGCATGGATTGATTTCATATCCAGAGACATTTGTTCCATTTAAAGAAACATAAGTGATGTGTTATACTTGTAAGGACCCAAAATGTCCCTGATAGCCCAAAGTGTGATGGCTTCCACAAGCAGCACATGTAGGTGGGACCTATTTTACTACAGTAGCTTTATTACAAGTTGTTGAACTCTCTGTGTCAAATCAGGAATGAAGACTCCTGCCAATGATAAAGACTACAAAAAAAAAAAAAAGCTAGTTCCCATTCAGTTTCTGCTCAGCACTGTGGCTAGGATACAATTAGAGCATGTCTACATTGTGGATTGCAGGCTGGCCAGGGATGCCAGAGTTACTGGTAAATAAAGCAACAGATTACCAAAAAGTCCCTAGCTGAAGTAACCCCGCAGTCAGCATTCATGGCTATAATGCCAGACTGGCTAGACTGCTGCTAGTATTTCAGCAAATTTGCATAAACCAAGGATGGCATTGCTCTCCAAATGCTGTAGTCTGCTATGGAGGAGTCCCTAACTGCATCTTTTGATTTCCCTACCCAGCAAATTGCAATAAACTGAATGTTAGGTGTTATTAGACAGGAACAGAGTTCAGGAAAAAGAACACAAATTTACTATGGTGGAATCTGATGCAACCGCCTCTTAAATATCCATGTGATATCTTACACGTGCACACTCAAAAGTGTACAACGGCAGTGGAAAAGACTCTCACAAAGAATTAAGGGCTGTTAAATGAAGCTAAGAAATGGTAGGTTCTAAGCAAAGACAAAGAGATTACGGATACATCACACAATTTGCAGTTAAACTATGGTACAGGTAAATTCTTGTCAAAGGATGTTGCAGATATCAAAGCTTATGCAATTTTAAGGGGAAACTTGCACAAGTTAATGAAGAGAAACCCCCAAATGTTCACAAATAATAGAAGTTATCTCTGCTGCAAAAGTCTCCAAGCTGCAAATTACTGAAAAGCTATAAAAAGTGTTTGGATGAAGTATTCCTGCATACTCGCCCTATTGTAAATTCCTTAGGCTTCCACTTCTGGTCATTGCTGCTGCAGACAACAACTGGGCAAGGTGAACCTTGAGTCTGAAACCATACAGCTGTTCTTATGTTTATGCCCTTACAACAGAATCCCTGTAGGGCAGGCTATCATAGCAGTAGTTTATAATTCAGAATGATCAGGAGGAGCTGCAGAGATATGTCAGTATGGGCTATAACACAGAGTCCATACACAGAGTCCATACCCAAAGTAAATTAGTGAGTGGCCAGGAAGCCAGGAAAATTTGCCAGTGCTAAACCCAGCCCTGCTGTGACTGGATGGCTTCTGGCACTTCAGCAAAAAAAGTCGTGGATTTCAGCCATAAATATGCTGAGTTTATGAAAGAGATCAGTAGGAAACATTTTAGGTGTCCAGCTTTGATACAATGAGAGCACAGCCCCAACCTAATATTCTCCATGAAGCATATGTGAGAAACTAGAAAAAGCACAGAGAAAACAAAGGTAAAATTTAAGATATAAGAGGTAAGGCTTGCTTTGTTTGTGTTCATTTTTTAAATCAGACCCTATCTTTGAAGGATTTAAGACACTTCTCATGCACAACTTCTGGCAAGTGTGTTTATAACATATTGTTGACATTTCACACCTATACCTCAGCAAACACTTCAGGCTGTTGGTGATTATTGTTAGACATACATCAACTACAGAATATTTAATTTCAGTAAAATATTATTCTGGGTAAGGAAATCTGAACGAGGTCTACACTACAAAACACTACAAAACACTACAGGAAATTCACTATGATAGGTAGAAAAGACTAAAATTTCCCTCTGTAACTGCTTACTGCAAACTGTTCTACTCTGTCATCTTTTAAAAGCATAATGATCATAGCCATAGAAAGCTGCACATTCCCCCACATCAATACCTACCTGTGAAGATATTTATTAGTATTCAAATTAGTGAAAAGTTTAACAGCTTGCATCATTGTATGGAACTTGATCCTGCACTCTGGCATAAAAACTTCTGTAAAAGAACATACAAGGTCTGTGCAAGTTGCCTACATTGTCAACCACAGCTGTGAAAAAAAACACTCCCCTCTCAAAACCATAAGCCTGATTTTTCAACCGCACTGCTGCTTGACCTTCTCCATAACCAAGACTTCAGGCTGCTGTCACTGGAAACATTATTTCTATGTATATTTTATACCGTAAGCTGTTTCTTAAGTTGTTTATTTTCAAAACAGAATTGAACAAGATGACAACAATAACTGGTACTGTCTGAAGAGGAAGTTTTACTCTCACATAGTCATATAAAAAAATGTGACTGTCAAGTATCGTGTCTATTGCTTACGTGTTATTCCTGCTGGATGCCCACTCTGGCTTTCTCTTGTGCGCTGGGAATTCTGTCAATGGCTTCAGTGGAAGTAAACATGGACCTCTTGGGCAGGATTCACTGGCCACTGAAGTCATCAGAAATTTTTCAGTTGTCTTGGGCTTTCTGTTACATTGCGGTGTCAACTCCTGCCAACCTGTCCAAGGTCAAAGTTAAAATAGTTTTGCCTACAGACTGCAGACCAACGTATTCCATTTCTATAACCTACAACAGAATTAGACACTCCAGTTAGGTCCATTAATTACCACAATAACTGATGCTAGAATCATTTAGTAGTTTAGTTTATTATAGGATCATTATTATTGTAAAGCTAGCATGACCATTATTCCAGCTCTAGAAAGACTGCAAATCCCAGACTGAGATAACAGCATCTCCTAACAACAGGTATACCCAGCTCTTGTCAAAAATTACAGTGGCTTCCCAGGCGTGGCAAAGTCAGAACAAGAGCAGAAAAATGTCCCTCTGATACCATCTTTCCTGGTTGCTCTGAGGTGTTAAGAAGTTTACTAGCTGTGTGATAAGCAGCAAAGATGCTGTGATGCTGCTGATGGTATTGCCCTGTGCCTACTTCCACCTTCACCCTCCTTCTGGTGCACTGGGAGATTTTGCAGCAGTGATCTGGGCTGAAGGAAGCCAAAGAGACCCACCCCTGCTTTCCCATTGCTTCACCTACCCCCAGCCAGCAGTTTCACAGGACCAGAAAAAACTGACAGATTCTGACCCTCAGGCAAAATTCTGTTCCCAAAGCAATACACCCTAAGAAGCCTTGAGCAGCCTGGATCCAGCTCTTATTTAGATATGTCAACTTTTGGGTGCAAAAGGTTAAAATATATACATTACCCAAGTTAAGCATTTAGAGCTAAAATGGCAACGTTTAGATCATGGTGACAGTAATTTGTGGGGCACAAAACACTGCAGTACAGGCCCACATAAACTAAACACAGACCAAAAATTGGGAGCCTGGTAGAGGTTCACAAACATAACCTTAAGATTAGCAATACATTTGCAATCCTTGGCTGTTATAATTCCACTTGTTTCTAGCAAGGGTCCTCAGGAAGGAAAGATCATTATCTCCTCTTCCAAAGGGAATCAGCAAAAGCACTGCACATTAAGGGTTTTTCTACTTCATGGCTAAAACTCTTCCTCCATGCCTTCTTGAGCTCTCTATACAAAGCAAATGGTGACTAACAGGCATTGTCTTGTGTCATGGTTTAAACACAGCTGAACCCAGGACATCTTGGAACACAAAAGTATTTTTAATAGCCAAAGCATTACTATTTCTTTTAGCCTTTACTGTTATCTCAGTATCTTTGATCCACGTCTATTAAGTGAGACATGAACATCTACAGAAAACGGCACTCAACTGCTTGGACTTGGTTATTTGCCATTCCTTACTAGGAGAAAAGAGAACTGCGATTAGGTATGAAGGAGTTCTCCAAGAGAGGAGAAATTTTCTATGTATGAAATTACTGGTGTTTATGCCATGGATCCTACTCTTTATTTTCCTACAAAAAGTAATATTTTCTTTTTCTTGCACTAAATCACACACACACTATGCAACCTGGCCTTCTTTCCAGGGAGCTGACTGCATTTCCATAAACAATAACAGTCTAACGTTTACCAAGCCATTAATTCTTCATGAAAGCATACAGCTGTTTAAAAAGGCTTCTTTATCCCTAGAAAAATTCAAGTGCATTATGAAAAAAGGAAGCAGTTGCATGATTGTAGATCTTGGAGATGCAAGATCATCAGGGCTAGCAAATAAAACAGTCAAAAGAGAAAGAGACAGATTTTCACTGATTTCTTATTTGTTCCTTACTGCACAAAAGTTGTATTACATACAGGTGCAACTGCAGATCAGAAATAAAAACTTTCTGTTTGAAATAAACCAAACAAAAATTTTATTTCAATAAAAGACTTGCAGTGACATTATGAAATTGCAAACCAGTCAGAAATTCTCAAACATATGCTTGCCTACAGAACTGACTCAGTTTGGGTACAAAAGCTACCTCACATTTTATTTCTACATCTTGTCAGTCTTCCCTTCATTATTATACCCTTTATATTCCAAAAAGCGTACCATGCTAAAAGCGTATAGAAGTGTTTTTTAACATAGCTAATACAAAGTCTTATAAGTATACAGCTGAAAGTGACAGAACCTTTCCACAAACTTCACTCAGAATCTTTAGATTTCTCATTCTGCAATTTTACACCCCAGAATTCTCCTTTTCTGTAAAATTTTGAGAGGGAAGTTCTTAGTAAGGGTTTATAGAGGACTGAAAGCATATTATGCTTTTGCTATCAATTCCATGTTACTGTTACAGTTTCCTTCTTCCCTGAATGCTTGGGAGGCACTCATAAATATATGTTTCAAACACTAACCTATTTGATATATGTTACAGTGAGACAGTTGTACTGTCCATATTGCCTCCTCCAACAATCAAGAACCTCAATATACATTCCAAAGGAAATGGAGATGGTTTGGGATAGGATTTAGATCCTGCCAGAAGAAGGCTGAGGTTATCACTCAACAGTCAATGCATGCCTCCAAGATAAAGGGAAGTAGGTGAAATTAAAGAAACAAAGAGGAAAGACAGAGACAGCAAATCTTACCCTGCCCTCACCCCAGAAGGGTTCAATGAAATGTACATACAGAAACATAAAGCAGTCCCCACTTCTCACAGTTAAACAGAAAGGCTTCAGGCATGTGCTAAAGGCTTCTATCAACTCCCCATAGTGGTTCCAGTTTTTCCCCTTTATCATCATGTAATATACATAGTCCAAATTCTGATCCCCTTGCCGATATTGAATAGGGTACATCAACACAAACAGTTCACAATGGAATGGTGCTCAAAGTGAATATATATCCCCACTGGTTATTACATCACACTCCAACCATTTAACTGACTACATAAATACCCTATTCTGGGATAAGTGCTGCAAACTTCTGCATCAATTTAGCCAGCTGACTCTACAAAGCTTCTTTTCAGTTCAACAGGGCTGTGCATGGAGAGACACTTCAAAGTCAAGCACAGTAACATTCAATCCAATGCAACTAACACTTGCAATCAAAGAAATCTATCTCAAAAAATTCCTTAGTCTGCAGACAGTATGGAAAATTGAAGATAAGTGGAAAACATGGTCTTTCTTCCCTTATTTTCTAAATACACTAAAGCCTTCTCTACCAGTAATGAGCTGTTCCCATAAATCTAAATGAAGAAAACCTGTTCACTGAGCAAAGACAAAGCAAGTTACACTATATCGCAGCAAAGGAAGGATCTAAAGATCAAAGGGTAAATACCATTTCCTGCAATGTGTTTTTCCAGGATACAGCTTACTCAGCTCCTGAGTTGCTCTACAGTAGAGAAGCAAAAGCTGTAAAAGGATGGGAGCAGTGCATGTTTAGGCTCTGGCAGGTAAACACCCAGACACCAGAAAAAAAAAAAGGAATACTTGTGTAGTGGAATCAGTGTCTGGAGCCATATAAAATGGCCCCTTTTTTTTCTGTTGTTTTTTCTTTTTTTTTCTAGTATTTCATTTGAAATGTTATTCTTCTACATTAGCTTTTTTAGGCTTACTCAAAGTCAAGCAAATGAGAAGTGTAGCTATCTGTTCAAATTCCTAACTCCATGCCTTGTTTTGCATCAGAGTAATGTTTACTTGATGGCTCCTGATGGCCTGTGGATAAAGGCCACTTCCCTGCTCTATTCATACCACAGCATGTAGGCTCTCCTTAAATCTAAGAAACATTGTATGATGTTATATGATCATGAGGTACAGGGAGAAAAACACATCACAAGAACATCTGCAAACAGGGAAGTAATAGCAATTTTGTAAAAGCTTTGTGAAAAGGCTTCAAATTCCAGCTCTCAAAGTTATCAAACTAAAGCCTTTATCTTCAGTGCCTTATATCTTTTACCTCTATTGATTATTCCTTTGTATTGCCATGCCCCTAGGTTTTTCCAAGAGGTTCTTACAGAGCATTAGATACTGCAAGCACTATAGATTCTTGTGAAAATGATGTGAAACTTGGAGCAACAGAAGTGATTTGGAGTCCTTCTCAAATACACTGAACCTCTCAACAATGCTTCTTACACAGTCACTCTCAGTGGCAAAGATGCTTCCCTGTTGCAAAGAGAAGAGATGGGTTAGGAGTAGATGTGCTGCTGCTGCAGGAGGGTTAAATACCACACTTAATAGTGCTGGCTTTCAGAAAAAACACAGCTAGGTGTTAGAGCAGTTTGAGACTAAGCAGCAAGACCCTCAATATACACTGCTCACAACAGCAGAGAGCCACTGAGCAAGCACCCACAAAGTCAGGATGGTATAGGGAGTGCCCATGGAAAAGGAGGCAAAATTCATTTCTGAAACCATTCATTCTGTTAGGACTACACAAGCTGTTGTGTTTGCCAAGTCAGCCCAGTTCTGTGGTTAGATTTCAAATTCTCTGTGAGAAAGGAGATAGAACATGTTCACCGTGGAAACACTAAGGTTGCCTGCTCACTCAGGTAGGTGAGGTCCACGCACCTAAAAAAGTGTAGAGCCCTGCAAAAGCCTGCTGTAGTCTTTCTCAAGAGAAAGAAATATGATTAAGACCATCTTAATTAATTTATTACCCCCCACCACCACCACCTTCCCCAGGAGGGAGGAACTGATTGTATGCCTCCCCTGGTCTCCTAACACCAGTGAGCAAAGGCCACAGCATCTGCTATGCTGAGGCACACACATCAATGCTGGTCACAATTCAGAAGTCATCATGTAGCCACTGCCCTAACTGGCAGGCTGAGATATTCCTGTAAGCATAGGGAAAATAAGCTATTGCTACATGGTAACTGCTGTGAAGTGTAGCTTTTTCACATGGTGATTATCACAGCCAGCTCAGAGCAAAGAGAGCTCCTTTGTTTTTACCTCAAAGCAAGGGTCTGAGGTTTTTATTTATTTGTTTTCCCTGACAGCTAGGGACTGCACTACTTTTGTTCTGAAAGCCAAGGACTGTTATTTTACATTCCCTTGACAACCAAGGCTCTACGGCAGGGTTTTCCTGACTCAGGAGGCAGACCAGTTACTTCAGTGAAGAGAGTCAGCTTCAGGTGTGCCCCAGAGTGAGATACACTCTGGTTTAGGACAATACTTGAGGACAGTATTTATCCTCACTTGTCAGAGTAGCTAGCAGTGGCAGAGGCCTCTTTTTGTCTGTACTTCACCTTATCAACTGTCTAAAAACCTTGGTTTGAAGATGGCCTGCCCTAGATGCTATCCAGAGTCCTCCCAGCCAGCCAGTGCAGCTACACATTGCACCTCTGCCATCCCTCTCCTGTGACTGCAGTCCACATCCACAAAGAACAGGTAAATATCTCCACCACACCTACTCCTAGCAGTCCACAAGCTGATGAGCCATTTCTGCCAATGTTACATACACTTTTGCCTCTAAAAGGAAAAATGCATCCCTCTGATCATAGTGATATCTTTGGAGATGACAGACTTCAATATTATCAGCCTTCCTCTGTATTCACACCACCAATACCTTGCAGCAGAACGTGCCTCCTCCTCCACTCCCTTATGTGATAAATCCTAACAATCATTTTGCTGCTAAACCAGAGGCATTGCTTCACACTCCCAAAAGCTCCTTCAAAACAAGTTATACTTCATTCTCACTTAAGAGAGGAAGGATAGCTCCTACTAATATTCTGTTCTACTGCCAAAAAGGAAACCACTTTTTCCTCACATTAAACAGTATCCGTACATTTAAACACACTCTACCATGCAGCAATCTCTATCCTTTCTTAGTTTTATGTAGGAGCAGCAGCTTTCAGCCCAGTGGTTTTCATGCAAAAGTTTTATTTTAAAGGCTAAAAGACAAAAAACCACAAAAACTGAGGATAAAGACAGTAAGATTGCAGCTGTACTGAAATGGTATCAAGTGAATGCAAACCAGTAAAGGCAATGACATTGTACATTGGCATTAGGGTGTCTCTGAAATATCTCAAGTACAATTAGTTCTAGTATTGTTTCCTGTCTGAATCTAAGGTTTCTCCCTGGTTTTATTTTTAGTACCTTTTCTGAGCTTTAAACAATTCAGCCAACTACTTAACTCTAAGCATGTGAGTAGTCCCACTAAAGTGAAAATTAAGTGCTTTTCGAATGTGAATTATCCTTAGTTCTCTAAAAGCCATTTGAATTGTATTTAAATGTAAAGAACTTTTATACCTGCAAAAATCTAAAAGTAAGAAACAATTTTCTATTGAAGTTTATAGCAAGCACTTCAACTAGGCAATAATGTTGACACTCATTGGCTTAGTTCTTTATTTTATGGAGAAAACATACAGAAAAACTCACTCCATTTACCAGTCCTTTAGGAGATTTTCATTACTGGCCTTATATAACAGCAATCAAAGATAGAAGCAAAATATTATTTAACAAGGTTTTATATGACAACATAAAGACTGACTGCTAGCCGAGTGTTGATTCAGACATATTTCTGCCAAGGTCACTTCCCTGCCAGAATATACATCCAATAACCATACGCAAATTTTATTTTTAATAAATGACCACTAAATTGTTGTATAAATACAGTAAACTGTGGGTAACTGTAGTTCATAATGAATACCTGTTGTAGCAATATTAACAAATACCTTACACAGACTGACTGCAAGTCAGTGCCACCATCGCTGCCTTTTTGGTTGGTGGCAAACCAAATGATGTTGGAACACATCAGTGGTTTCCATTGGTGAGAAATCTACATCTTTGCTACACCAGCTTTCACACTCCTAAAGTATTCCTCATGTTTGTATTTTTTAGACATTTGACTTTGGAAAGCTTACAATTTATAAAGGAATAGTGACTGACCCAGAACGTCACTGTGGCAAGACTGTTCCCTATACCCTACCCAAAACATAAACATGCTTACATGAAGGCAGTGTAGTTTGAAGTTGGAAATAGGAGTCTGGGATTAAAAATAAGCCAGCTACCAACTCCTTGTGTGACCTTGGTCAAGTCTTTCAACACCCTTATCCTTCAGTTCCCAAACTGTGTAACTAAAAGAGTGATGGAGAGGGCTTTGTGAAGGTTATTGATTGATCACTGTTTGCAAAGCCTGCTGAGATGCCACTGGGAAAAGCATCAAACTGTATGTGTTTAAAGGATCAATGTATGTTATGACATTATTATTGAAATACTAGTAAATACGTTGCACAAAAAAAAAAAAAAATCAGAAGATAGGAAGAGAAAATAGTTGCAAGCCAACCTGCAAAAGAGGACTTATATTTGGTACATTATGTCTGATCTTGTAGCAGCAGTTAAACATAACATGAGGCGAACCTTTTGTATGGAGGGGTCTGATGCAAAGGGCACTCAACACCATCCAGAATTAGGCAGCACCCTCACTCTTCTCAAGGGCTTATTTGGGAGTCACATATTCAACTCTTCACAGTGGTGACCTGTGCAATTGGTGCAATTTTCTTAAGGTAGATCATCCAATTTTTTCAAAAAGCTGTCTTGTAATTTTCGTGTAAGAAAAGCAGTTTTATTTTTATGCTTTTCTCAACCACACGTACATTTAGGTAAATTCTGATTTTGCACCTATGCAAATGCAAGGGGCATTTTACACTTTTCTTAAGTACTGACACATTTACAACTGCAATTTCTCCAGAATGTCATTCAGCCAAGATTGATTATTTGCTGCAAAGTGAGCAGAGGAAAGAGAAAGAAAGGAGCTGTCAAGCATTCTTGCTTTTTTCTTTAGGAAAGAGAAAAGAGAGGCTTATCTTTGGAAAGACAGAGCCTTTTATTAAAGGATGAAATGAGCACTGAACAAACAGTATGTGGAATTCCAGATATGCTGATACTAACAGAAGAAATAGTTAAGATGGCAGAAAAATCTTATGTTTTCAGAGACTTCAAAGGCATTTGTTCTAGATGGATCTCCATTAATTTCCTGGGACTTGCTGATTCATGTGGTCCATTTGCATGTGATGCATTTCACCCATTGCCCCTCTCCCCAGAAAACTATCAGGTCATGGTTTTTCTTAATATATTCCATTTCTCAAGCTTCCTCTTACATCTTAAAATTCAGACCTCCATGTGGCCATTGAACTGCTCCACTGCAAATTATTACTATATTCTATTAGCATTTTGTTATTGATGTACTCTGGAATTATTATATAATCAAGACTTGCAATAAGCTACATAGAATACAAAGGTGCCTTTTCTCAACTATTTCTCTCTCAAAAGCAAATCACAGAGAAAGCCACCTTGATTTCCTGTGACCAAAAACTTTGCAGTAACTGCTTTGATAAAGCAACAGGATTCTTTTCATTTTTGCTGTTATAATCCTTGTAAAGTAATGGCCAAAGACCGGGTTCTGGTACCTTTACTGACACAAAATAGCGTTGAAATCTGAGAATCTTCCAACTGACTTTGACAACTTGCAGAGTAAGGCTATTAAATTAAACAAGTCACATCTGCGAATTCTAAACCAAGACCTCAACTTATGGTTCAATGCCTTTGCCACTGCTGTTAGAAAACTTATGTATTTACTTACTAAGCTTAGACATTTAAATAGATTTATAGCCTATTCTAACAATAATAACAAAAACTTGAGGCTCCAATTAGTCAAAAAACCTATATAGCATATGCTTCTATAGACCTAGATATTAGCCAAGATGTGGGTATTTGCAGCATAATTGTCCCTCTAAACCTATAACCTCACCTTTAAAAGGACATGACAATTCTTTCATCTGTGATAAGAACTCAGCCTGCTAAACAGCAAAAGCTGTGGTAAAAATCTCACCCCCTCCACCTGTCTCATACAGAAACAGCCAAATGTGCTCCACTTAGTTACAGTTTTGTTAGATGAAGTAATGTCCATTGGGAACTGGACAGAAACTATTACACCTTTTTTTCACAGGACCATACATACGTGGCCTAACGTGTTTTAAACTAGAGATATATAAACAAAGCAGAGCCACCAACTCCCAATATTTGACCTTGATTTTATAAAATGTACCCAAAGGCAGATTCACTGAAATTGCAATTGACTTTGCAATCATTTTGCCTTTTCTTCTGGGTCACTGTAAGAAGCACAGTGAATTGCTATTATGCTTAACTAAGTTTAGAATATCATGTCTACTTCTGAAGCTAATTGACTCTTTCCAACTCTAAATGAACCACTGAACCTTTTCAGGAAGCTTTGCAGTACTAGAGCACAGAGAGCTAACTTGCAACAACTGGGTTTTGCATTGTATGTTTGATGCAGAGTGTGGGCTTCAGGCAAGGCCAGGAAGTTCGAAATTTTTAATGTACATATATGTATTATTTTTAAGATGTCAGGATCCTTTATCATATACACTATTTGAAAAGCTGCCTAACAGTCACCAGAAAAACAGCAGGCAAGATACAGGAAAAAGCTGGACACCAAACCACCGTGCTATGAGATGAATGCACATTCACAGTAAGGCCTATGCAATTGCTAGGAAGACTCGAGTGCCCCAGCAACATCCCTCCTCCTCCAGGCTAAAAGCCACATTGCACTTTCCAACTCTTGCCCACAGCCCAGTCTATATGTACTCCATGGGGAACATATAGCTACCTGTCTATAGCCTCTGAATCTTTCAAATTCAGGTTTAGGGGTTAACTAGGATGTGTTCCACAGCCCCCTGCAAAGGGGGAAAGTCCAGCCATTTAGTAGAAGGCTTTAATGTTACGTTTAGTGTAACATGACAGAGGAGATACTATTACCTTGTAAAGCAATGGAAAAGTTCCAGCACAGTTTTGAAAGCATTTCTTTTCCACACTAGCTTTCCTAGGCATGCTCCTCCACACACACATTCCCTCCCCCCACCCAGGGTTGCGGCATGCCTGCCCTTTACTCACAGCTGCTTTTAAATTCCTTAATTAGAACACAGGTGAAGCTTAAGGCACCATACCATGGTTATTTCAAATATTACAACCTGTGTGGGTTTTAAACACCACCACTGGTCCCAGAAATGGCTGTTAAAAGTACTAATGACTGGGATAAGGCACTTTAAGGAAATACATTCATGTCTCCCTTTTCACAATGTTATTTTTCACTCTGCGTATTGTTTGGCTAAAACAACAACTTCAAAGTCTGAACACATAATAAGCATCAGATAAAGGGAAAGGAGAAGATATGAAAGCTTAACTCCAAGCTGCTGTGAGTTCATCCCATACCAAACTAGACAAAACACAGTAAGTCTTAAGGCTCTTTGAAAGGACAAAGTTTATCGCAGGTTACGATTTGGCCCATTTGGCTGACATTTTACTTCTCCATCCGAGCCTGGAACTTGGCAGACAACACAAGTTTCTTTTTCTCCTCAGTAAAGTATCTGATTTTCTTTCCAAGTACTCAAACAACTGGGCCTAAAGTTCACTTTTGCTGTATAGACATGAACTGATTTGACAAGACAAATTACAAGAAAACAGACAAACAAAAAGTTCTAAATTTAAAGCACGATACGAAGTCACTGCTAAAGCTGAATCACCATTGTTCCCCTCACAAGAAAGTTATTTCCTGTAGGCAAGATCAGCAGTGTCAGACTCACCTACATGCAGACAGCAAGAGCCAGCAGCAGATAGGATTCCTCAGCACCAGTGCAGAAATGGGCTATGCAAGGCTGTGGTAGAGCTAAAGACCATTATCACAACTTTGATCAAAAAGGGGAAGGGGGCCTTGGGCTGTGCTTAAATAGGACTCCTAGGCCCAGAGTCCTAAATTATTAAGGTAATTAAGGCCTCCAGGACCTGCACTTAGCAACCTGTTTCAGGGACTTCCAGAAAGCAGGTGTGAAATACTGGGCCAGATCTCATCTTTAGCCTCCAAATCTGGCAACTATCCCCTCAGTTTCCAGTGACTCTCACTTTTAAAACAGTTTTCCTCTTTTCTCAAATGGCCTTGCAATTATGCCAGATTTTGTAGGCATTGCTTAAGCCTAACAACTAACACCTGAATTTGACATCAAACACAGAATCAGTTAAAAGAAGTGGGGAGATGGAAAACACATCTTTGGTTATACAGTTCATCCCACACCAATGGAAAGTTATTCCCAAAACTTTTCTGCTTTTTGAAACCAGTCAATCCATGAGATTTCCACTAGCTCCCTTGGGAGGTATTCTACGCCATATGAAGTTTCCTGATAGTCAGATTAAGTTTTCTTTTGCCCAATTTCATGCATTTATTCCTAATAATACACCCTGCAGCCATCCTAAAAATCCTTCTCTCTTCTTAACATTTGGACCCTTGCAGTATGCTAAACAGTTCACATATTCTCTTTAGTCATTGTTTCCTCATTCAGATATTTCTTTTGGAAAATAAACTTGGCAGAGACCAGAAGACAGCTCTATTACCATCAAACCTCCTGTGAATGCAACTGGAAAAAGAAAAGCTCCTCAGTTAAGTACTTCAATGTGCAAATAACACACACTGGAGTTAACAGCAATCCCCAGAGTGGTGATTCTCAGAAGCTCTATACGTGGAAATCTCACCCAAGGACAGAGAAGGAGCTTGAACCAGCTTAAGAATTGAGGAGGAAGATAGTGTGTTCTCATCACTTAAGCACGAGTTGGATTATCTTAAGCTACTCCTGGCTCTGCCATCAAACTACTGTGTGGTCTGCTGTGACTTTGTTTCCCTATGTATCAAATGGGTTTATGGGAATTTGGCTTCCTTTCTTTCCTCTTAGTATTTCTTTTTTTCAACCAAATAATTGAGGGGAGAAGATTACCACAGGAAAAAAGGTCCCTGCAAAATGCCTTGAGCCCTAAAAGCATCAGCTTATGTACCACATAAATAGTTAGAATACTGATAGAATTAAAAATTTCCTCCTGTTCACTTGATGAGGAGGAAGCAATACACTTCCCAAACTCAAGGAGAAATTCGTGACAAAGGTGTGCCAAAGGTCTGTAGGGTGGGACTGACGTTCCAGGTTTAACTGGGAAGTCAAAAGGAGAATGGCAATCTGTCACAGGATGTGATGGACTCTTTCCTTGCTCTCCCTATCCAGCACCTGGGCACTGATGTAAGTGGTAACTAAAGTGTGACAGGAGTACCTTTTTGGAAGCATTCTCAGTGCAAATCTCAGCACCACTATGCTACGTTGGTATGCTACTGACAGACTAATTTAGAGATGATGAGAAGCATCATTTAATTACTCCAGTTACTAAACAGCTTCAGCACCCACAACACTCACCAGAACCTAAACCCCAAGATAACTTTAGAACTGAGTTTGCAGCACCCATCCCTCCTCATTCATTAGTTCCTACAGATAGTATGTCTACTAACCACAGCAGCATTAGCACCCAAAACCAGCTAGTTTTTTTTCTCATGACCAAAATTACACAGTGGGATTTGGATGTATTGCAAAAAATTGCAGCTGGCTTTTCAAACCTGCATGGGAAGAAAACTAGAATTTTTCTGCAAGCCAAAAGGAGATTTCTCCACACTATTTTCCAGGGCTCAAAAGCTAGAATAGAAATAAGTTTTTACGGAGATTAACCTTATGAGGTAGAAGCACAGGGACATACAATCTGCTACCTCCAGTCTTTTTCCTGAGCCCCTGCTCCTGGCCATGAACAGTCGGACATACGTACTGAAATGCTTTTCAGGAAGCAGGTACACTATGCCAGAACTGACTAATTGTGAATGGGTTTACTACCCAAAGGAGATAAGAAACTGTGCTTGAGAAACTGTTTCAGAAAAAAAGAATTCTTCCTCCTCTGCATCAGCCTCCCTTATTGTTTTGGTTCAACTTCAGTCGATCTTTTCTAAGCCTATGATAGAGATTAGAACAGTATATGGAAAACCTGGCAAAGCTATACCTCCTTCCTGACAGTCCATATACCTCTTTGTGAGTTAAAAAACACGATACATGTTACCTGAGCTCATCTACAGGTTATTTCATACAGTTAATGAAAGTGATTCATCTAATGCCGTATGATGAAAGTTAAATCAGAGCCAAGTCCTCAGTACAATCTCCTCAACAACATGACAATGACTCCTTTTCCTGTATTATTTTCCTATCTTTACTGCATCCTGTAAGACTAAGATACATAATTATAAGGACATCTCTTGCTCTCATACTAGTTTATCTCTGTTCATTTCACAAATCTTGACAAGAAAACTTCTGAATTGATTTTGAAAAAATTGCTCTCTCTACCAAAAGGACTTTCAAGATTAATTCAACAGGGCTCTTGACTGGCCTGAAACTCAATAGCAGCCCACTACAATAAACAATTTTAATACCTCTGCCCACACTATGTCTAACAAAAATGTTATTATCCTATAACTTTATACCCAATTATTTATACAAAGGAGAGGAAAACCATAAAGAATACCCCTCAACTGTGGATAGATTTTCAGCAGAACAATTTTACAGAGTTCTTTCTTCAAAGGAATATGTAGGAAGAAACTTATTTGTCTCTGCTCTGAAATGAAAGTACACATGACTACCCCTCTGATCAATCACATCCTTTGTATTTATGTAGTTTGGTATGGTTTGTGTTTTCATGATGTTCTTTTTATTATAAAGAATTCAGACACCTATGTGTAGTCAAAACTAGTTTTTGAATGCACACACACACACAAAAATCCTGGTATCAATCTATATCTTGTCTAAAGAGGGAACTATGTTATTACTATGCAGTGATCAGTAACATTAAGTAAATGAGGTGCACATTCATCCAAATTCTTCTATGAAACTACTTAGATTTACAAATATGAAAGTAAAAAGGCAAGGTCTTTTGAACTGGTAAATCAGAAGAACTTTGCTGAACCTATAGCAGTTAGTATTGCTGGGGTCTTGGCCCACAGGACCATCCATCAGTGTTTTAAACACACCTTCCTATTATATATATAAAAATGCTGTATTATCTTAATATGTGTCATCAATATTAAAGGACTTTGTTATATAAATTTTACATAAATATATTTCTACTGCCATTAGTAGAAACACAACAGCAGAAAACAAGTATAATAAACAAATCAAGTCCCATATGGAAATATAAAATTTCAATGAAAATTAGCCTCTCCACCTCCAAAAGTTAACTGGCCCATCCGTAAAAGCATTATTTACCAAAAGTAATAATTTTAATGAAGAAGGAAAGAACAAACCTCTACATTAGAAATTAAAACAAACAGTAGTAAAAGCAGTAAATTGAGCTAATAAGGTCCAGCAGAAACATAAATCACCCAGCCCAGCAGACAATATTTGTAAAAGGCTAAGTGGTAACAAGCCACAGAGACAAGATGAGACAAAGTAACCATGTCATGTAGAACAGATGCTCCAAAACAAACACAATGGCAAAAATAATTACATGTTAATCAAAGCCTTAGTACAAGAAAAAATAAAAAAAAAAATGTATATTGTCAAGTTTCACAATTGCTTCTGGTTTTGGACAACAGAATTTGCACTTGCAAAAATCCCCCTGCAAAGAAAGCCCCAGAGGAGATGCAGGTAAAAATTACACCAGTAATTCATACATGGATTTCTCTAGCTAGCTGGCTGAATTCAGATACTCTAGCAGATACACAGTTGAATATCTGAATTCATGAGTGAAAACATTCACCTACTCATAAATAATTTCCAAGTGCATCATTTGCTGCCACAGTCTGCTTCTTAGAAGAGGACTGCTGAGTTTCACCTTACCACTCTATATTCTCAAATTAGAAGACCAAAGGTAGTTATCTAGTGCGCTTTCAGTCTTCATGTGTTAGAAGAGGTTACAGAAGCAGTGCTAAACACGCACAAACAAGGAAAATTCTTATCCAGTAATAGATGAGACATAATGCATGAGGCCTGAGCAATACATATCCAAGTCAGGAATTAGCACTCAACATGAATAATGCTCTCAAAAATGGAATCTCAGAAGAGAAAAACATTAGAACAGTGCAAAATATTCTCAGTTCAGTTAAAGACATTAATGAGTGTATACATAAACATGAAATTTCAGAGGTTCTGAAATTTAAAAACACTTTCAGATGGTTACAGTCATGTTTCTCTAAGATTATGAAACACAGGCAAAGTAAAACTGTGGTTCAGGAGGCAATAACTCAGCTCACCAGAAGGGTTGCCAACCACTGCAACAGCCTGCCCAGGGCAGTGGTTGAGTCACCATCCCTGGAAGTGTTCAAAAACTGTGTAGACAAGGCCCTCAGTCACACGGGTTCGTGGTGGCCTTGTCACTGCTGGGGAATGGTTGGACTTGATGATCTTAAAGGTCTTTTCCAACATGACTGATTCTATGATTCTGTGTCTCTGTGATTCTTCAGTTTCTGAAACCAGAAACTGGACTAGCCTTAAGCTCTGATGCAACATTTGATTTTTAACCTAAGGGATATAACTTCTCCTTTTGATAATCCTGCTCTCATGAGTATGTACACTAAACTATAATAACAAAGACACAGACCCCATAACTGGAAATATAGATGACTGAAGGTCTTCTGAGGTCTGACCATAATAAAGGTGAAGCAACTCACACAGCTGGGGAAAAAAGCATCATGTGACCGTGCTTATGCTCTCTTTACATACACACTCTTATAAACACATATACAAACATTTTAATATGTTTAAAATAGAGGAGAACAGGATTTCATTATTAGTCTAACCTGTCCTTAGCAAAACTTTCTCAACTGGTTGAAACCAACCAAACAAAAAAACAACAACAAAACCCACCGCCAACAACGAAAAACAACACAAACACAAACAAACAAACAAGCCACAAAACTGCAGGCCTGTCTGACAAACATGTATAAAACCAGAATCAATCCAGTAAAACACTGAACTTTGATGTGCGTGCTTTTTTGAATTAAGGTGGAAGAGAGCCCTATTCTGCTACTTTTAAATGTTGTACTTACAACTGAATGGCAGCATTTGAAAAATCAGATCCCTGTTCACACTTCTAATATTTTAAGTGGCCTGGGAAAATATAAATAAAACTAATTAAATGCCATAGCTAATTCATTTAGTCACTTCTTGCAAGTGAAATGAAAGTACACATCTAGTGCATGAGCTTGTACATTAAAAGTCATCTCTCTATAATAAAA
The DNA here is from genome assembly GCF_028554395.1 of Pezoporus wallicus. NCBI lineage: Eukaryota > Metazoa > Chordata > Aves > Psittaciformes > Psittacidae > Pezoporus > Pezoporus wallicus. The sequence goes on from NW_026640059.1 coordinate 3,774,765, forward strand.
CTTTTTTTTTAACCTCCTGAGCTGGTCCCAGCTGCTTTTCATACATCTATAACAAACTTTGTGCCAAATGAACTGCTTATATATTTTTCTAAACAAGCCCCACTTTACTTTTTCCAATCAGTCCACACAGATGGCAAGTAAGGAAAACACTTTAGTGTCAATCTGGTGGAGACCATCACTGAAGTGGTTTTGCCAAGAAAAAACAGACTAAACATTAATGAGGCCAAATAGAAAAGCTTGTTTTACAGGCTGAAAGTACTAGATTTCTCTGGACATACAAAAATTCAATAGTCACTTTAAGGTGCTTACAAAAAAATGCTTCTCCAATTTCCTGCAGCATATATCAACCATATTCTAATTGGGGTAGAAATGTTTAGTCCACACAAGCAAGAATGGGTACTACATTTCTAAAACATTAGCAAGGAAATGTTTTGGGATTTTTTTCTTTTTTCTGTCGATGTACACAAAAGTTTCAGCACCGCTTGTAATGAGGATATTTTCCATTACAAAGAATGAACTTCACAGAATTTTCCTACAATGTTACTAAATAAGTTTCTCTTATTGAAAGATCTTACTATTTGTTTTTTTGAACACTATCTGAATTAACACCACATCGGTATACATGTAGCAACTCCAGCCTAATTTCTGTTATACCTGTTTTTGTGAATGCAGCTAACTGTGCTGAGAAAAAGGAAAAATTAGGGAAGATTGAAAATAAATATTCTATTTGACAAAGTGCTAGGTTTTGCCTACATGACAATATTAAAGTTTGTGTTATCTAGTATGCCTTGCAGATGAGACGCAATATCCTCCATGTACAGCAGTGTCATTGCTTAGCACTTGCCAAGACCTGACCAGATACAGCTATTACTGAAGCACAATTAATCGAAGTGTACCATATAAATCTGTTATAAATATAAATCTGTTGCATCAGGAGGTTTCACGGAGGTTGGTTAGATCCTTTATATCCAGGCTTCGTCAACAGTGAAAGTTAAGTAAGAAGTACAGGGTGTACAATAAAGTTTTTAAACCAAGGAGTCATATTCACTTTGAAGCTTTATCACAGGAAACCGGTCATCAGTTATCTATATACCTCATACTTGGAGCTTTTTTTAGAAAACAATCTTTTAAGTCAATCAAACACTGGTTTTAATGGTAAATTTGAGATTCTCTTTCCTATGAAGGGAAACAGCTGCTTGACAATTTGTAGCTGTGTTTTAAACACGTCTAAACTGCCATGAGAAAAGCATTCATGTGCTACTCATGTTAATATTGCCTTCTTCAATAACAGGTGAAGCTGCTATTGACTTAGGATAGACATGTAGAGTATTTTGAACCATCAAGGCAGAATCACAGTGAGCAGTTTCCAGTGGTCAAAAAGATCCAAAGATAAATGTCTCACTATACTACATTTCTCACAGGTTTCATCTTTTCTTCTTCAGCTTTTCTTTTGTAATGCTCTTTCCTCATCTCATCTTTTTTTAGCACTTTTTTGTAAGTATTTTCCATGATACCTAGCCAGTTGAAGATGAACTGTTAGGTTCCATTTCCTCTTCTGTATACCTTAAGCAGTGGTCCAGATTTTAAAGGAGGCCAACATGTTGGACAAGGAAACATCTGGACATCCAAACTGCTGTGTGATGAGCACTGCTGAGATTGTGGCAACGTTTCAGTGCAAGAGCAGGTCTTTAGAAGAGTCTTATCCTAATAGTGAAAATTATTTTTAAGTCTAAACAGCTATGAGCAGAGTGAATTATTTACCCTGACTAGCTCATTATAAACTGATGTTGGTTCGTCTTATTTCCCCAGAAGAGCATTTAGTTTATCAGTGTATTCACCAGACACTGTAATTTTATGCCAAAGCAGATACAAGTCTAAAGAAAAGGGTCTAAATATATAGATATAGATAAATAATCAGGGATCAGTTTAAAAGATATATCCAGAAGACAAAGCTTCAAAAGGTGCTGTTAACTAGATTGCTCTGTGGGAAGGATATTCAGTAAACAGATTATCTCTAATAAGCTTATCCTCTATTAAACCACTAAGGAGTCGATGCTGTGATAAGACTGTTCTCAAACACAATGAATTATAGACATACAATTATTGAAAGGAGTAGAGCAAGCTTTCCTTTCTCCCATAGTGCTACTCAGTGACTCCCTGTGCTCACCCTAACTGCTGATGAACAAGGATGTATAGACTGGCACACCAGATTTGATCATTCTTATAAAAGGTGATCAAATTAGGTATTAGAAACTTATTAAGACAAAACAAAAAACTCACTGCTTCTAAAGCTACCTGTAGAGATTTCAGCACTTTCACAGAAGCATGGGAAGAGCAAACCTAGTGAAAAATCTGCCTTAGAGCAGAAGTGTTTTCCTACAAGTATTTCATTTCGGAACAGTGATGTAACAGTTTCACCAAGATCTCTCAGGCATCAATAACTGTATAGTGATTGCTGCAATAACTGCAATATTCATCCAAGAATTGCAGTATGATTTTCATTTCTCTAAAAATATAAAGAGAATGAAGCGATCAGAGTGAGGGGGCAAAAATTACATGAACAGAAGTTACAAGACAAATTCAGTCATATCTATGGCATTTACAACCATTTCTTTAAACTGAGATATGCATTAAGGCTTGTGTAAGTCTTCTGTGTAAGCCAGCTTCTAATTTTCATAATGGTAGAGACTACATTGTTTCTGGGACTCTCAAGTGACCAGAACACAGAGAAGTCCCTAGACACACTCCATTTGAATTCTGAATACAGGAAGCATCATCCAATTTGTTAAAAATGTTTCTATAATTGCAATAACAAAGTCAACACTGATAAAACATCATTTGCTGCAAGCTATAAGGAAATCATTCCATCATTTCCAGCACATACCAATGCATAGTCGATTTATGAAAAGGTGTCCTGGGTTCAGCAGTAGCAGTCATGTTTCTCCTTCTTGGTAGCTGGTGCAGTGCAGTGTTTTGACTTTCGGCCTGGGAACAGAACTGATAGCAATGTTTTGGTTTGGCCAAGGACTTTGTGAGCCTCATGTTCTGCCAGGGAGGAGGGGAAGCCAGGAGGAAGCAGAGACAGGACACCTGACCCAAACTAGCCAAAGAGGTATTCCATACCACAGCACGTCATGCCCAGGAGGTAACTGGGAGTTAGCCGGAAGGGCTGGGAGACTGCAGGGTTGGAGGAGGAATCGGTCGGTGCTTGGTCGGGCTGAGGGAGGGCAAGTTATCGGTCAGCTGGTGCTGAGGTGTTGTATTCTCTTCCCTTGTTATTTCCTTTATCATTATTATTATTGGTGGTAGCAGTAGTGATTTGTGTTATACCTTAGTTACTAAACTGTTCTTATCTCAACCCGTGGGAGTTCCATTCTTTTCGATTCTCCTCTCCGTCCCTCTGAGAGCAGGGGGAGGGCAAGAAAGGGGGGGGAAGTGAGGTTACGAGTTACCTGACTGGGTTTAAACCACAACAAAAGGTCAGGGAGCAAAGAAATTCTCGAAACAGTGAAAAGCCTGTGAAATAATAAGGATGTCTAGTTAATAAGAATAATAAAAAAAAAAAATATTACAAATGCTGAAAGAGCAGTGAACAGGCACAATAAAGAAAGGAGGCTGGTGAATAGAAAGAGTTGGGAAAGTTGAGGCAATAACCCGCTAAGAAGTAAATTTTTGAGTCATGTTACAAATCAGCATGTCCTACCAAATCTAAGTAGGAATGTGCCAATTAGCAGAGCAAACATTACAGTTCTGAGAATATCGGGCTCTAATGGTGTGCCTTGGAAGGCTTAAACCACAAAATTCAAGCTGTGGACTCAGACGATGATACCAGGGCTCCAGCCAGTTTTCAGGGTACCTTTTCAGGGTCTGATTAGGCACACAGCTCTAATGATGGCTCAGAGACTGGCTGTCATGCAGAGCGGTGAAAAACAGCTTAGTGTTTCCATAAGTTTTCACTATGTATTTTTCCACCCTCCAGAAAAAGCATGTTTGCTAAACACAAACCATGTAACCTTGTTGTCGTGGATAATGCATTAATTATACAGCTCTACAATCAGCAGCTTCAAGTTAAAAATAAATAAAAAAGTTCACAGGTTTGCAGGCTGTCACAAGAAAAATCCACAAAGTGTTTCTTTCTGTTTATTTAATCTGCTTGTGAAGTTGCTGTGGAAAGAGAAAAATAATGATGCATAGAAAAAAAATCCTCCTGAGAATCCAGTCATTGATTAAAAAAATGTTAATTAAGAATCCATGCCTTCAGAATGATATCTAATTTGGCATACAGGGAAAAAAGCATCTAAGAGAGAATTAAAGGCAAGTCCCATGATAAAGATGCTTTGGTTTGGATTAAACTGCTAAAAGCCTCAGACTTTAAACACTGTAGAAAAAAAACCATACTCTATATATACCAGAGGGAGTATTAGCATTGTAGGAAAAATCTCTATATGTGATAGCTTATAATTGCAAATACGGTGGAAATAAAAAGTTTAATAAATCACTTTTCTGCCAATGTTTTTGCCTTTCAGAGTTCTCTCCTTTTTGGCTAATTGCTTACTTAAACTGCAGTGTAACAAATCTTTATTCTGCAACTTTCACTGTCTGGCAAATCATTGGAGAATGAAATCTTGATCTATAACAAACTCAAAACACAAACATCTATAAGTACAACACATACCGTCAGGCATTTAAATCCCATAGCTGGTAGGTCAGATCTAATCATTTGCATCATAGTCTTTACCTTGAGCACACATAAGAACCCCCTTCCCTGCAATGGGAATTTATCACTAAAGACTATCAAGATCCAAGAGCTGACTGTTTACTCAGAGTGTAAGGAAAAGGTGAACATGCTGATGCGTATGGGAAGTAGATTCAGGCTCATGAGTGAATATAAAGTGTCCATATAGGCAGATAAGTACTACAAGCTGAAAGTGTTGAGCAGAATTCCACTGCGCTCCCAAATCTTACATTAACACAGTACTGTAACAAGAAGATTAATAGCCTCCTGCACACATTGGTTACCACATACCACATCATGCTAAATCCATACACATTGTGCAAGCAGAAAAGGAAATGGCTGGTGCAGAAAACATTCCAAGGGTTTCATATTTGTGGAATTTCTCTTTTGCACTAGGAAATTCCTTTATTTCAGTAATTCACAGACGTTACACATGCATCCTGAAAGCACAGACTCAGCCAAAACAAATGAGCATCTTTATTTAATATTATAGATACAAAAACATTTCCAAATATGCCAGCATATGCTTAGTACCAAATAGAAATGTGGCCCAGATTTTTTTGCTTCCTGAAAAGTAGGCAACATAGCCATAGAGGACTGGCCAAGGAAACTATGCAATGTATTGATTCCACATATTTCCTCCATGTGGTTTCCTGTGGAAGTCCTATCAACAAGTGTGTCTGATTTCTCACAGTGATTCATCACTGTGCTAGCCCAGGAGGCCAGAATGATGTAAGCTAAACTGGTATTTTCAAGTAAGTATAAGGAGCATTGGCACAAAGCTCTCGGCAAATTTCCTATATTGGCTAGCTCTTTTACACTCTTCCAAAATCCCCAACATAAACTTCACATTTTAAACACAGGTAAATTTTGCCTGCTGAACATTAACTACTGACAAAATAACAACTGCTGAGTCTGCTAATGCTTCTTTTGAGGGTATCAGTGTCCTCTGGGGAAGCAACCAACCAGAGATGCTAATATTGTTCATAAAGCCCAGGAGTAGCCAAACCAAGCCCTCTGAATTCAAAGAACCCTAAACTTTGAGCTCAGGAAAAGAATCAAAATAAAATCTTATTTCCAGATCTAGATCCTTCCTTTAGTGAGCTTAGCCCAAACCAGATCCAATTGTTTTTGCTTTTACCAACAGTAGATCCTGATGTAGAAGCAGGGCCCTGCTGAGAGAAAAATGAGGTTCCAGAATTTGGGCAAGTCTCTGCCTTTAAGGATTTAATTTCTCAAACTCATACAGTGACTTAGCAGGTCTGTCAGTAGGTATAAAAAATTCTCACAATGGCATTTAAGGAAGTGAGAAGAAAACTCTTAAGATAAGGAGCCCATAGAAATAAAGCATCTTCAGTTCAAGAGAATGCAGCTAAAATACCCTTAAATTAACCTTGTTGGAGGAGATAAAAGTGGAAATCTCCAAAATCCATATGCAAAAATGCCAAACTGGAAGCTTTTTAGGACTCTCATACGCACCTACATTGTTTTGCAGTATTTGTGGATATATACAAGAAATTTCAGTGTAAACCCAGCCAGTATAAAATCCTTCAGTACTGCCACAATGATGATTTTCCAAACATCCAAACTAAAAAAAAAAAACTTTATTTTTTTAATTTTTTTTAATTATCATTGCCTCTTCTTTCTCACTGAAAGCTGTGAAACTGAGGCCTAAGTTTCCATATTCTGCAACTAAAGAGTTGTGGGCATAAAGAAGTTTCACTTTGAACATATAACAACACTCAGGAGGAAGAGGAGTCACACCCATAAACCCCTCAAACATGTCAAACTTTCCAAAAAAGAATAGACATTAAAAACATGAGCAAGGAAGTTAAGATGTTTAAATTATGAAATCCAGGCCCCTTTTCATTTTTAACCCAGTTAAGGTCTCCATAACTCTAAAGAATATTTTATAATTCTCTTTGCACTCCTCTCATGTCTTACCTTATCTATATTGTTATATCAGCAGAGATACAACCATAGGTTACAATATTTCCTGAACATTTTAGTACTAGGTACTTTCAAGTAAGCAATTATTTCTTCATGGTTTAAATATATATAAAGAAAACAATCTTAAAGCTCCCTGTTAACTCTGAATTAGTTCTTTTTCTTTAATTCATTCAGACATCTAAAAATATTATATGGGATAAACAGATTTAAATGTATGTAAATTTATATATACATATTTACACAAATACAGCTGAGGTTGAGTAGATGTGATCCAGCAGAGTGTATAGGAAACAAAATATAGCTTCCAGCTTCCCCTACAGCAATAGTTCCCAATGGCATAGGAAAAACATGAACTAGTGTCCTCTCCTCCAAATTATGAGCATCATTTCTGGTGATACGACCCTGAAAACTGTCCTTTTTCAGTGCGAGGACACCCACTGCACTGATAGCAGTATCAGCCTGGCTTCTTACTGCCTCACATTTCTGACCTGTCCCACCTTACCTGAGTTCATTGGTGTGGAAAGGGAGGGCAGCCATGTAGGTGCCAAGGTGCAGGAAGGGGCAGCAACAGCCCCAGGGTGCTGCTGGTCCTACCTGCCTCCATAGCCCAAAGGAGAAGGTCCCAAGGTGGTTGCATTGAGGCTGCTGACCAACTTTGAAATGTGTTTTCTCCTAAGAATCAAAGTCCTCTAAGATTCTACAAATGAGAAGAATACAAGGATGTGTTTGGAATTTTATGCTATATAAAGATTTCTTTTCTTTTATAAGAAAAATTAAACATTATTTTTTAAGTGGTGTGTTTTTTAATTGTTACAGTACTGCTCATTGAGTTAATTCTTTCAGTTGCCTCCCATAGCCAAGGGGACAAGGGACTACACCAGCTAAGGGAACAACAGGAATCACAAAAGCTTGATCATGGCTTAAACGATGTCTGCTAGCATAAGACAGATCGAGTTCAGAAATTTCTCTAATATTTAATGGAAGACAGCACTACCCTCACTCCTCTGTGAAAATCCCACATGCATCTGCCACAGGCTTACTTGCTGACACCTGTCACACCATCAGCAGCTTCATTTCATTTTGTGTCTCCTATCTTTACTGCTGCTTTTCAGATGGACCATCTAGGGGATCCCTAGTCTACTACTGTTGTTATGCTTCTAAAGTCATTCTGAAATCAATCATTCTGGAGTCAAAATGATTCAGACTTGGTCTTTCTTGGATTGTTTTGGTGTTTTGGTTTTTTTATTTCTAAATTTGTTACCTAAACAGCAATGAAAACCATTACCTCTGAGCTCATCTCAGATCCAAGTGACAGAAAATCTTCTCATAGGACTGTTCTGTGACTGTTGAGACACGCATACCATACGAAAAATAAAGGAAATGCCAAACCAATTGCTGCTTAGTATTTTTTAAATGAAAATTCGTGATTCAAAGGAGGATAAATAATTGCATCACCTGTTCTCACCATTCCCCTGCTTACCTTTTCCCAAACCTCAGCAAATTTGTCACAAGCAGAAACAGCGATGTTATTCTGTGAATGCGAACACACTGAGTCAGTAAAATGTAGTGCAAATCCTTTTTCTTCTCCATGTTGTTTAGAATCAAAAAGGGAAGAAGGCATGTGTCCTTCACAAAGGTGCTTGCTTATCTAATGTCACACCAGCAACACGTCTTCTGTTAGCAGTAAACAAAACTCTTCATATTAAATAAAGCTATTAAAGAGCAAAAGAAGTAACTGTTTACATAACACTTAGCCAAGCTGAGAGGTAGAAGCATGAGGCAAAAAGATGGCATTCCTCCTTTCCCAGCAACAGACTCTCCTCTTTCTGCCCTTCACTAGCCAAGCCCACAGGTCTCTCTGCTGCTGGGTCTTGTCACACAAAGGAAGACAGTAGAGCAGTCAGTCCTTTTAGATTAAAGAAGACCACTGCATGTGACTTGCCAAAGGTCATGTTGCACCTACAGGACACTAAAGGACTAAGTAGTCCTTTCCACAATGCCAGAACTGGTGGATGGGACTCAGATTTGCCTAATGCATTTGAACAATGCAACCACTCGTTCCAGCCTTGACACAGCATGGCCATCACAGACAGTTGATCAAAACTCTTCAGATTCAGACTCTAGAAGCAATAGGCAATGGCACTTCTCTAAGAGGCAACAGCAGCAGAAACATCTCATTTTCTTTTGCTTGGGTAACTACGGTTATATCAGATGTCATTTCGTGTTACATAATGACTTCAGAGAAGGTAGACTGTCTGGGCACATAGTGAACTCTGCAATCTGTTCTTGCCTTTGGAAAGAGCAGAATTTGTGTCAGCAGACACAGAAAAGTACAGGACATTTGAGAGAAAGAACACCACAAAACTGTCTGCTCAATCTGGAAAAGCTGTAAATTCATTCCTTAAACAGCTTTTTCCAAAGAAGCCAACAGCTTTGCTGTGCCTTCAACACACCTTCTGAGAGGCAAACTCAATGGCAAAGAGAAGCTGCTTTTAATCATACAACTCCAGAGCTTTGAATAAGAAAAAACACCAAGTGATTTGGAAACCTATGACAGAAAACGGGGGCAGGAGTGGCCTTCCCCTGTGAGTCCTACCACAAAATCCTGCCAGTGGGAAACTAAAAAAGCATTAAGGAAACAAAATGAAATTGAAAAGATGAAATTAAATGCTCAAGCAGAAATGAAAAATTGAAAACAAACTGCTAAAGTCAGAAAGTGCAACAGGCCACAGATTTTTTTCAAAGTCCTCAAAAAATGTTTTGCCAAAAGTATTTGGTCCCAATAAATCTGCACTTGGGGGTGAAAAATGAAGAATGACCAAAAAGAAAGTTATTGCAATACATTGATGATAACTTTCTTCTCCAAGTGATAGAGCAGCCGACAAGGAGAGGTGTTATGCTGGACCTTTTGTTACCAGCTATGAGGGGCTTGTGGAGAATGTGAAGCTCAAGGGCAGCCTTGGCTGCAGTGACCATGAAATGGTGAAGTTCAAGATCCTTAGGGCAGTGAGGAAGGCAAGCTTGCTACCCTGGACTTCATGACTTTGGCCTCTTCAGGGATCTGCTTGGTAGAGTTCATGGGATAAAGCCCTCAAGGGAAGAGGGGCCCAAGAAATCTGGTTAATATTCAAGGACCACCTCCTCCAAGCTTAGGAGGGATGCATCCCAGCAAAGAGGAAGTCAGGCAGAAAAAAACAGCAAACCTTCATGGATGGAAAAGGAGTTCCTGGAAAAAATTAAACACAAAAAGGAAGTTTATAAAGACTGGCAGTAAGGACAGGTAGCCTGGGAGGAATATATGGAAATTAATACTTATCATTAACCTATTTTGAGGAAAACATCTTCCCATATTATCTAGTTCTTTTTTACAGTCCGATAGTACATGTCCTAAGAGTCACTGGAGCACAGCAGAGCACTACTATTTACCGCTAGTACAACGGCAGTTTACAGCTCTCTGTTTAGACTGCAAAAACAATCTTGATGCTGCATGATCTGCATTTTAAGGCTACAAGTTTCGGGGTGCTGGCACATACTTAATCACATATTAAATCAGACAGTTGCATGTTCCTATCTGTGCCACAGAAGCCTCTAATCTTTGTTAGGTAGATAACAGTTTTATCTGACAAATATTTTTAGAACACAGCAGCTGAGCTACCATTTATTACCATTTCCCAAGAGGGATTTGACCTTAAGACCTCAAGAAGTTCTGTAGCAGGTACTATTTCCACAGATCCTGCTTCAGCTGTGAATAGTGTTACAGAACTGGCTTTTCAAAGAGAAGTTTACCTTCTATGTTTCCAAAATCATAGGAATGCTATTGGAAAATACATCTGTTACTTTTAAATCAGGTTATTTAAGATGGTTTTAAATTTTTATCACTCCATATTATACTACTCTATGTTTTCATTTAGTTCAAAGCACAAAAGTATGCCATAATTTCCAAAGAACTCAAAAGCATCCATGGAATCAAAAAGCAGATATTAAAGTCAAATATAATACTGTTCAAGTGAGAGGAGTGGGAATCAAAAATACACCAGCCTTGATTTCTAGTGTGATTTTATCACTGCAATATCAATGACCTTGATGACAGGGAAGAGTAGCACTGAGGTGTTACTGCACACACAACAATCCCAGGTTAGACTTACTATGTCACACAGCTTACTTATAAGGAAAATTTCTCTCCCTCAGTTTCCCAAGCTGTAAAACTGGTATAATAAGTATTTAATTTCTTAACTACTTTCTGACCATGCTCAGTAATGTTAAAAGTAATTAAAATACCATGAGTTTTAGCAAAGAAAAAGTATCTAATGCCTCTATCACTGATAACCATACCCAGTTCTGACCCTCTCATTTCCAGCCTGTCACTTATCCTTTCAGTACCTCCAAATTACATTTTAGTATATTTTATATTTCAACTAAACATAATAAACTTTTTATTATTGTCACCCAGTGATAATAATCTCTTGCACTGGAGTTCTACAGTTTGTATGGAATGGAATTTTCTGAAATAATATATAACTGTTTCTCAGATGTAAACTACTTATCTCCTGCTCTTCTTAGCCCAGAACATGCAGTTCTTCAGTAGCTCTCTCACTGGAAGATTTTGCATGTCCTGCATATGCCAGTTGGCTAACACTTACTCCTGTGTTGGGAGTTAATAAAGCACTGACTCTGCTGGGGCTAAGCTCTTCTCCACTGAGCAATCTAAGGTTCTACATGTTAGGATAGCAGGCTTAGTTCTGCCATTTCCAGTATTTCCCAGGACTATCTGGGACACAACTGTATTGTGAACTCCCTTTTCTGGTTTGTTTTTTTGGCATCTACAGTTACAGCTTGAGTAAGAGCAAGTTGGTGCAGATAATGAAGCCAGTAAAGATAGCAATAAAAATATGACTCAAACATTAGCCCTCACTTTTCTTTTTTGTAAAAAGAAAAAAATAAAGCTTCAGGCAGAGTTAGACGGTTAGATCATTATTATTAAATAACATCAACAAGCCCAGGTACTTTTTGTTCATGTATCACTTGTGCCTTGTTTTTGAGGAAGGCAAAACAGGGTTTTATTTTTACATTGCATATAAACAATGAACACTACTACCCTGAACAAAGGTAGAAGCTTGGGAGTCACTTTTTGCTCCTGATAAATTCAAAAGGCAGCACAGCAGCTGACTGACTAGCTCAACAAGTCTGTTTTCCAGAGATACAATTAAATGGTGTTGAAAAATCATGTCAGTACGAATTACTAGGAACTTTGGACTTTTGAGCTCCCCAGTTTGATCCCAAGCCTGTGGCAGGTGATCCAAAGTCTGTCTTTGACTTCCATAATGTATCCACTAGACTCCTCCTGAAGAGTATGAAAAAGGATTTGGCAACTGAAATTTAAACATGCCTGCTTTTCCAAGTCTTCGACTATATCCTGCCCTTAATTCATTTTTTCTTTGCTTACAGAGCTGGTGTGAAAACCTTATGGCATGTCTACGCTATACAATGCAGAAATCCCTACACCAGCTGGTGCGAGTACCCAGCATAGCACCATGCTGAGCCATTAGCTTGGGTCCTGGGAGTAGTAGAGATATATTAGCATGGCATTATGCCCAGGCTAATGAGCTCAGGCTAGCTCTGCATTATACTGCTTTTATCCAGAGCTAGCTGTATAGCCCCACACTGCAAAGTGTAGACTTGCTTCTGCACCATTGAATGTTATCTGCTCCATGTATCACTATCCTGTTCCTGCAGACCCACTGCTGCTGTTTGAATGACGTTTCTTTGCCTGAATTCTAAACACTCAGGTATACAAAAATGCCTGCTCCTAAACTGAACCTTATCTATCCACACATTGCAATCTACAAGTAAACAGAGCACCTGCATCTCACCACTTCTATTCCATAATGAATATATCACATGCTTAAATTCTGCCTGAAATACAGAGATTTGAATGAATCCCACTAATCATCATTTAGCTCTTATGCTCTTAGTTTTGTGTGGAGAGGAAAGAATTCTGCACTTTAGTTTCATCACCAAGGTCAAAACGTTGTTTCTTAAAACAAAACTTGTATATTTTCTCTCTGTTGGCAGAAGCTCTTCTTTTGAATAGAAGGGATTTGATCAGTGAAATATAAAAAATTTCACTGGCAAGACAGGTTGACTGACAGCCATTGCAATTAACTAGACAATTTCAATTGTTACGTACTTCTGTGTCATCGCAAGGGTGATTATTAGGGGGGCATGCACATACATGTACATTAACTGTATTTGTTACTTAGCAGTTATACCATGTCACCTCTCTTAAGAGACCTTTTTCTTCCTGCTTACCTAATCCAAATGACCAAACATGTGTCTTTGATCTGCCTGAATGGATAAGTATCTTACCAAGGGTATGAGCACATGAATAGCTAAGCAAAGCTCCTGACACAGCAGAAAGCATTTGCACACACCTAAGACAAAGTCTAAATGCTGAAATGTAAAGACCAGAACAGAAAACACTGAATGGAGCAAACTTGTAATTACCAACAGGAGCAACATCCTTTCCTCATCAATCCTCAGGCACGCTTATATTAAGCCATAAAGGGTTAGACAATTCTGGAGGGATAGTCTTTCAGGGTTTTTTGTTTAATGCTTTGGAGCTAAATCATGCTTTCCTTTCCCAGGGGTGCACAAGACAAAGAAAAGGCCAGATGGAGCCCTCTTCCCCTCCCTACCATACCTGGGCAGGGGCCAGCCTCAGTGCGGTGCCCAGGGGAGTGCGTGAGCACTGGCAGCCCAGCCGGCAGCCCTGAGGAGTGCCCCCAGCCTGGCCGCGGGGCTCTTGTCAGCTCTCACCCACAGACAGGCACAGCGGCAGAAGCAAATGTTCCCTCTGTCGTATGGCCCTGCGTCAGGGCACCTCCACCCTCACTGCAACACTTAATACATTCAAGGGCCACAATTCATCCTCTTCGAAGCACTGACATCCTTCTATACAGCCGTTATCTGGCTGCATATCTTGAGCCAGTTTTGCCTCCAAGCACAAACACAGAACCATAGCAGAGCCCCCGGGGGTGTGCCAAAGGAGGATGATATGCCTGAGCTCCCAGAGCAGCAATGGCTGCTGCCTGCCATGCCACCCAGGGATGGGGTTGCAGGTTCCCAGCAGGACACTTTAGAAGGTGCAGCCAGCAGCTGGAAGGACTTCAGAAGAATACCCTGTGAGAGAGGGACAGCATTTGCAAGGGAAACACGAGACAAGCTTCCAGGGCTGCAAAACATCTCCCTGGAGCCGTAATAAACAAAGCAATTTAAGCCAACAGGGCTTTATTCTGATCTGTGAAGCAGCTGCACAAGCAGCAGCACACTGCAGGGCTGACAGGAGAAACAGGGATTCAGCACAATAAGCCGGGGGTGCAACAGCATATTTCTCCATCACAACTTTAGTCCAGTGTCAAAGGTGCACTGTAAAGTTCACTGGCTCCCAGTTACCCTGCTCTCATAATCATAATGGAGCACATGTGAGGGGACATATGCAGAAGAGGACAACACAGGTAACAGAATCAAATCATATTAATGAGAAGACCACCCAGAAGCACAGCAACAAGAACTGCCCAGGCACAAAACATGGCACTGCCCAGAGCAGACAGGAACAGCAGTCATTATAGGTACATCACATGTCACTTTATGTAGATATATATGCTCCTCACACACAGCCAACCAGACCCACTGCATGCTGCAGTGAGATCTGGGAACTCATGAGGCCCTTAAGGACTGCTAGAATCAGTGTGATCTAAGTACAAATGTGAGCAGCACTCAGCGTAGCTTTCTTACACCAATCAGCTGCAGTTTGACTTAAGGAGAAACCAATATATGGAGAAAAACTAACAAAAAAGCTAGAAAGGGCTGCAATATTTTATGTCATATGATTATATTTTTCATTTTGTTTTGTTTTCATGGTACCTAACAGAGACATTGCTTTAAGCCAAAAAGAGAATCCCAGAGTCAGTGCTGACTGTAAGAGAATAGACACCCTCATTTTAGCATTGATTTCACTAACCATGTTATTCTCAGCAAAGAAAAGTGCTGAAGACAAGTTACTTGTTGCAACTAGTCTCTTCTATTGCAGAAGAGGTCACAGCTACTCTCCAGGTTCTCTCCCTTTCTCAAGGGAGTACTCTAGCAGTACTATTATTTTACACCTAAACCAGATCAGGGTTAATGCTTACTTTTCCTCATGTGAAACAATACAATAACAGCTACTGCAGTGTTCTCCAGCAAGAACCAGTACCTCACATCGCAGCTATAAAATTCACACCTATTCCTCCTGACCCACAGCACTGGCAGTGGAGGGCAGTTGCCTCCAGGTCTTGAATAAACACCCTAGTCTACTGTGTCTAACCTCTCGTATGTCTAAGGAGGATGGGGATGTTCCACAGGCCCTTTCAAGGACAGTTAAACCAAATGGACAATACACATTGCAGGAGAACCTGAGAGGGAGCCATAGATCTCCAGGAGAGTAGCATACAAAGAGGACAAAATTCTGATCACCCAAAGTTCACTGAGAAGGGCTTTGGCCATTGCTGTATTTGCTAAAATTCAAAATAAATCTTTTCTCACTGTTGACAGCATCATCACCATTTCCTGTCCCCGTTCCCAAAGACCCTTAATAGCAAAGGTATTTCACAGGCAAACGTTTCTTTTTTTAAAAGGCAGAGCTCATCTTATTTTAGAACCCAGCATCTATGCCAAGACTTCACGCTGTGCTGAATGCATTACAACATCAACCAAAAGTGCAAAATACATTTTAAAAATGGTCAGGCAATACACTGAATAGTTGTGGTTTCTGAACACTTGCCAGTTTTAGTTAGAAGGGTTTTTTTTTCCCCTTGTGTAACTTATAGGCAAACTGAAAAAGATATGTGTAAAGTGTTCTTGCAATCTACTATATCAAAGCATGTAGGTTTGCAAATGCTTTTATTCACTGAAGCACACTATATACAGAAATAGCCTTTTATTTCCCTAACCCATAATGTGCTGTTATTCCCTTTCAACATGGTATACCTTATAAAGAAGTTATCTTTGACGGTTCCAAATACAAAAGTCTAGAATAAAAGAATCTGGTTATTTGGGGGAAGAGGATGCTGTGACAACCAGGGTAAAAGATATTAATCTTTTATTAATTTTTAAAACAGGATAAACTACTTCCCCTCCCCCCCCCCCCAAAAAAAAAAAATAAAGGTAGTAATCACAGAGAGCAAAATCTTGCCTGGGTTGAGTCAGAATAATGAGTGGCATTGTTGTTAGATTACCTGCAAATACTGGTTTGCAGACAGTACTGCAAGCACCATGCAGACAGAGAATTCAAGAATCAGATCCAGTTCTCACAAGAAATCATGATCTGAACCTTTCATGAATCTCAGTGTAATCCTGACTTGAGTTTGAAAATAGGTTGGGACAATTTTTTTTCCCATTAAATTTT
Source organism: Pezoporus wallicus (assembly GCF_028554395.1). Classification (NCBI taxonomy): domain Eukaryota; kingdom Metazoa; phylum Chordata; class Aves; order Psittaciformes; family Psittacidae; genus Pezoporus; species Pezoporus wallicus. The sequence continues at coordinate 3,790,892 of NW_026640059.1, forward strand.
AGTTATGGGCACTTCTGGTGAAAAAAGAGCAAAGAGAAAAGCCGGCAAACCAGCAGGCAGCCTTTGTGAAAGAGACTGAAACACGATCAGGGCTCTCCCTAAGGAGAGAAAAATAGCTGCAGATGAGTCAAGAAATCTAGACAAAAGCAAAAGGCAGTTTAAAAGATTTTTAAAAGCCCAGCAGCAAGTACTACTGGAACCCTGATTTCATTAAGCACATCAAAGACGACAGATCAGAGGGTGTGAAACCAGAGCTAGTTGGTCATTATCTGACAAAGTTTTTTTCAGAAGAAAATGTCAATCAGTTGAAATCAAAGCTTTTGGCCGGAATATGAACATTAACTTTGTCTGGAACCTTCTCTTGGGTACAAGATGGCATTTTTGACAAGAGAAATCACACCACAAGAGCAGCCTACAACCCCACCACTAGGTCAGTGCCCTGGAACAGCGTGTAAATCCCTACACCAGAGGTGAGGAAATTCCCAAGCTAATATTGACTGTTGATGGTGAGTCCCCCTGATTTCAGATAGCAGCCTGTGGATGCACCAGCCCAGAAGAGCTTCATTCTTGCGAACCTGCACCCAAACTAATAAACCCAACTGCTCTTCTAATCTATCTCTATCATTTTCACAAAACCAACTCCACAAACCCTGTCTAGTATCCCTGCATCTACCTTCCAGCAGGAACTACCTGGGCTGTCTCTGCACCCAAAATCACACCCAAACCACTCGCATTCTCATGGCTGGGACATATGTCTAGAAAAACCCATACATCTTGATATCACTAATTGTTTTATCTAAATTTTGTCATTTCAAGAATGTTACTAAAATGCAAATTATAATCACTATTCTCTTATCCCCAGAAAATTTATTGAAATTCATAGAAACAAAAGTTGTGAAGCTGTAAAAAATATTCTCATGACCAAAACAAGAAAACCAGAATAAGTATTTACTTCATTTCTCATTCAACATTTTGTTCAAAGATATATATTCATGCGAACGCTTTGTGAACACTCATTTTACTAACACGCTGTTCTCCAATGGAAAGATGTTCCATCTGAGCTCTACAAGTTAGAATGCAGTCTTTGGTCATATCACAGATATATTTTTGTTTTCTCTGCATATTTTTAGCTTGTGTCTGGTTACCAGTTTTGGTTTTATCTTTCATTCCAATTGTCTAGAAAGCTATACTAACAAACCTTATGAAGTTTTGCTAAGCAGAAGAGAGATATGGTTCATAGGAAAGCTGAGACTGCATGTAAGTTCAGTACCAAAAATGGCTCCCAGGTGCATGCAAACACCTCAGGAAAGACTCAGTTTGTGTACAGAGAATGAACTCTATAAATCTGCATATTTCTACCCTTTCTTACTCAAAAATGCCTGGCTCCCATGATTCTTCAACAGCTAAAATTCCTGAGGATTCACATGCCTTAAGCTGATCCCAGGTCTTGGAACAATGGCTTCATTAGCCATTTTCTTAGGTACTGAAACTAGTACAGCTACTAATTTTTGTAACAGATAACTCCTGCAACTCAGCATGCTAATTATTTGCTTTATAAATAACAGTTTGACCATTAATCAGCTGTAAATTATGCCTCATGATAAAACTAGGTTTGGATCCTTCTTGAACAACTATGATAAAACTTACAAGAAGTGAAAGCAGATAGCAAGTTCGATTGCAAAATTACTGCAGAAACAAAAAAAAAAAAAAAGGAAAAATTATGGTGCAATTTTGATTAAAATAAAATTCAGATGGAATGAGATAATGTGCAAATGATTTGGTGAAAAATATATCTCCAAATATGATTTAAGAGACATTTCAGTGCCATGGTTACACATTCGATTTCCAAAACCATGAAACATTCCGTTACTGTAATAGCTTTGATTGGCTCTGATTCTGACAGAAAAACTACTACAGTATTGTTACAGTGATAAATTTTGCTTCAAGAAAGGGCTATTATATAAGAATGACTCAGATATTTATAGATAGCTTTTATTTATTTATTTTAAGAGGTTATAATGAGAGAAGCTGGATTGAAAACAAAGAAAGAAAACTGGGGTTAATCAATTTAATGCTCTCAAATAGCCTAAGTTTTTCATACTTAAAATTGTTTCAGGGTTCCAGACAAACACAGAAGGAATATGAAGTTTTTACTGGTTTCCCTTTTTTGTGTGTGTGTGCGCGCATGTTTTCACCTCACTATTATGACTATTCACAGATTGTTTTCTTCCTTCCTTTCTTCCTTCTATCTCCTGTCCCCACTTCTCAGCCACCTGATAGTTTGGAGATGAAAATATATTTTCCTGTTATCTTTTTTTTTTTTTCTTTTCATTACTATTCACATAGGACAATTGCCCAGAAACAAACTATAAATATATTAATATTTAGCTAGCTAGCCACCCATCTATGTATATAGATAAACATTACATAAGCATGTGTCTAAGTCAAAATTGATGACAAAGGTCAGGAAATACCAAACAATCCCACCACAATAAGCCTCCGAAAGAAAATCCAATAAATGTAATACTACATATGAAGTGCAATAAAGATTTAATGCAGAGACTCGTTTTCATTTAAATTTCACAAATGTTGTGGGAAATACCTTTCATCACCCCTCTTGAAATCTGAGAGCAAAACCACTACTTTGTGCTAGGAAGTTCAAGTGTAAATTTGTAAAATAAATCTTCTTTAGTCCTTTGGGGGCAAATTAGGTTAGTAGACAAAAGCAGCAGAAGTGAAAATACAGCTACAAATACATTTAGCAATAAATAAAGGTAACAAACAGGAAGGTGTACAGTTGCAATCAATAGTCTGGTAAAATTATATATTCTTTTCTTTTAGAATATGATTTTAACTGTTCAGAATTAGAATCCATTAGTGAAGAAGTTAATGGATTTGTGACAAGCCCAGAGAACAGGCTTCATTGCGTTAAATTCCCCATCAATCTGCTTCGGTTGGTATTTTCTATTCACCAATAATGTGCCTACCTTTACAATTTAAAGGGAGACTCTGTAGCTGGCCCAGTACAGCCCTAATGTAAGAAGTCAGGCATTAACCTAGCAACAATTAGTGCTCATCTTGAAGAGGCCGGAAAAGATAAAGAGAGAACATCCTCACAGTTTGTATTGTCTTCTCCAGATTGCCAAGCATGTTTTAAGATACAGCTGAGCATAAAAAGCACAGAATACTTGGTGAAAGTCATAAACCTGCTCTACAGACCTGTCTCTAAACAAGTCTCCTTCTGAAAATTTCCTATTGTGTGGTGTCAGGTTAAGATGGCAACTGGTAAAAGATACTGCCAGAATGCAATTCAAAAGGTCATCATCACAAGCCAGTACACTGTCAGAAGCCTTCAGTGTACAAACACCCAGTACAGCCCTGGAGGTCAGCGAGTCCTGGGGAAGTCCCACTGATGCCTTTTTTCCAAGCTGCTGAGCTGTCACACTGTCTGTCACCAAATGGTCAGAGCAACAAGACCTTTGTTTAGCAACTCTGCCACTTTTCATAGGGCTCTCACTCCCAGACTGTGGCATGCTCACATTTGTGTAAGTCTGGGTATGCCTACACCTCCAGTACTAAACTTGCTGGATTAAGCCCATCTGTTGTTGCCTCCTTCATTTTGTGACTCTTTGGAGCCTGGACAGACAGCTTGCAGTACCTCTGAAACGATGGTGTAGGCAAAATCACAATCTGCAGAGCCTGGACCAGATTTATAGTGCCATCACCATATGCCTCCAGTCAGAGCACACAGCATGTGTATCAAGACCAAGAAAGAGTTCTCTCATTAGACATTTCCAGGCACATCTTAGGTCATTTGGATATGCTTTTATGGCTCCCAACATTTATTATGGCTAGACTGCTGGCAACAAAGCCCTTGCATTCATAAGTGGATGAGTGTGGAAACTGTTCCACTAATGTATCCACACAGATACTCCTAACTACCTTAATAACAAGATATTATCATTTTTCATCCCACAGAAGGCTTGAATTAGTGGATATGCATCCCACCAAGTAGTCAACAACCTACTTGGCTTAAGTAGTAACTTAGAACTCCTCACCGAACATCTCATACTCATACTTTTGCACACAAACCTGACTCAGCATCCCTCTCAACGCCACGCTCAGCATGGCAATATTGTGGTACCCTGGAGGATGACAATGTTCTGCACCAGAGGCTTTGGGAGTAAGTTTGTAAGATGATTCAGAATATGAGTAATTCCAAAAGAGCCTCTAGATTCATTCCCATCTGCCCTACTCCCACACCACACTCAATGTGTTTCTTCCCACTCACTAATAACAGCTCTTGCCTCCTACATGCTATCAACACCTGACTGTCTTTTCTTACTGCAAAACAGTAAGCTCTTATAATGCATTCAAAGCACAATTTTGTCTGACACTTTTTTTTTTCTTTTCCTTTTCAAGCTGTTTCATTTGTAGAAGCAAGTAAGCTTGAATGTCTCCTGCCACATCTGCTATCATCCCTGTGAGCGTGGTGAGGCACTGGAACAGGTTGCCCAAAGAAGCAGTGATTGCTCCATCTCTGGCAGTGTTCAAGGCCAGGTTGGACAGAGCCTTGGGCAACAAGGTCTAAAGTGAGCTGTCCCTGCCCATGGCTGGGGGGGGTAGAACCAGATGATCTTAAGGTCCTTTCCAACCCTAACCATCCTATGATTCTATGATCCATTATTCAGTATACAATGCCAAAGCCTGCTAAAGGTTACACTTCACACAAAGGGATTGCCTTTTTTCATATATACTGAACCTGATGAGAAAACCATGAGGTACCATGATAGGTACCTCTCCATTCATCCCTTCAGTACCTATTTGATATCCTGTGGCAAGCAAAAAGTTGGGAATCATTTCCTATGTGGGCAAATCTACCTACCTTCAGCCCTGCAATCAAAGCCCACAGATGTCAGGCAGTGCTTCCCTTCCTCTCCCTCCCTCCTCCTGCCTTGAAATGCTTCCATCTCTTTTTCTTACACTTATGTCTTTATAGTCCTTATAGCTACCTTACAGCCCAATAAACCAGGTTTGAATGAAAAAGTAAGACTGAGAGAATATAGCTAACACTCTCCCTGACCATGCTCGATACAAATGTAGAACATGTTTCGCTTCTGGAGTCACATTGTCATGGCAATCGCAACTCCTCACAAGCCACAAAGGAATCTAGCCAGAACATTTCCATGCTGTTTCAGGCTATAATGAATCAGAAAGTTCTGCCAACAATAAGTTTTTACCAAAAAGAAAAAAAAAAACAAACAAACAAAAAACCCACCCAAAATAAAACCTAGTGAGCCTATTTCCAGGCAGGAAAACTCTATTTCTCTATTTTTAAAGTGATCACTTTTCCTATCTAATAATTAAACTTGGCGAGGAAAAATCAGAGAAGATAAAGAGGCTAGGTCTGAAAAATTTCTGTGTATGGAAAAAAAAGTTTCAAAATCCTCCATGCTGACTAACACTGTCATGCTAGGAAAAAAAAAAAGAGAGAGAGAGAAATACAGGACAGGATGAACTCTAACCTTAATATTACTGCAACTTTATCCACATATTTTACTATGGTTTCCCAAAGAAATGAGGCTCACAGAGTCACATCAAGCCAGATTGTCTGTCTCTGATTACAAATTCCCTCTCCTCCAGTAACTTCTGAAGCCATTGGCCAATTTTAACCAACTCTAACAGAAAAGCAGAGGTCCAAAGAATAAAAACCTCCTATTTCTAACAGGCAGATAAGAAGAGCAAGGCCTTTCCTTGCACTGCCACTAGAAAGAAGGCATGTCCTAGAAGTTCAGGAGCAGCTTTCTGTTACCCGTTTCACAGAGTTCTGTTAGAGGATGAATAGGCACAATGTTGGCAAACAGAGTAGCTGCGACAGGCACTCACATTACATTATACATAGGACCTTGACTATCTCCCTTCAATTACAGGCAGACTAAAGCAAGGGATGGGAAGAAGAGAGACATCCAGCCTGCTAAGTCCAGCAAAAAGCTGCCACCAGTTTCAGCTAGCTGGGGACAATGGGCCCTCAGTAATAAAGCAAACAACTTCATGCACTTTCCAAGGCAAGCCAGAGCTGGGGAGTGATAGTCTTGCATCAGGCTTCCCAAAAGCTGCCTTCATGTGGGCCCATGCTATTCTGCAGCACAAACTCAGCAAGTGCACTTCCTGAGCATGACATCTGTGCTTGCAGGAGAGGGAAGCCAGCACTTGGATGTACACAGGTGTTCGTGCTGTAAAGCATGTTTCCAGAAAGCTGAGTGTACAAAAAAGAAGTGTTCTTTGTGGACACTTTTGGGAGCTTAGAGTCACATTAACAGCTGCACAATGAGGGGAGAGTAAGCAAGAAGATCACATAGGTCAGTTAGATGCAGAAGTAAGTGGAAAATATCAGCTCCAAATTTTCTGTAAAACCTAGGTTCTTAAAGAGCACAAGACTTCACCAGTCCCCTTATTTATTTGGAATTATGCAGGTTTTCCACAACCAGGATTTTCCAGCTCTCCTATGATCAGTGTGCAGCACACTTTCTATGAGCCAGTTGTTTCCTGCTTGGTTAAAGGGATTCATTATTATAAATTCCATGTGTTTCCAGCCATGATCAGCTGATCTTATCCCTGCAGAGTTTTATCAGGTGCAGGAATTAATAAGCTTTACACTCCTGTACACAGGGGAGAAGAAATACAGAGAGAATGAGCATCTTCCACCCCAGCTTCTTCCCACACTCACACACCCGTGATGGACAGCACAGGGCATCAAACCCTTTTCCTGGGATCAAGGCCTCCGCAGGGTGCCCCGGCCCAGCCCTGACCCTGCGCGGCGGGGCCGGGGCGCAGGGCGGAGCGTTGGCCAGGGTGCTGAACCGCGCTGTGCAGCGGGCGGGGGCGGCCCCCAGACTCCTCTGATGCGAGGAGCAGAAGGCTCCTCCGGCATGACTTCATCTTCTCCTGGTCTGTAATTCCTCACTGCTACTGCAGGCTTTCCCAGTGATTCTTTTTACACTTGAGCCTTCTTGGGGGTGGCGGAGAAGGGAGTATTCCACCTTCTCATCCTGCTGCCCCAGCAGGGCATGCATCAACCAACACACCCACCACAGTCACTCTATGAACACAGCAGGACTATTAAGCTACAAATCATTACGATATTTCTTAAGCTGATACTTAGGACTCAACCAAATTAAAAGCTCTTGCTTCTAGACACTGTACCAAAACAGAATGAGAATGTTCCTCTTACCACAGTATGTCAATGTTGGCCAAGAACATTCCTTGAAACTCTTCAACCCCAGAGGTATTTTTGGAAGTCTGGCTTGACTTCTTCAGTCTCACTACCACAGTAGGTCCTCATGTATTCAAGTAGAAGCTGGCTCTGGACTAGACATTCCATTCAAGATACTTCTGTAAAGGCCACAACTGTTACATAGCTAAGTCCAAGCCACATAGTTTAGTAGGCTCATCACAGCAGCATGAAGCCCTACAAAGGCCACAAAACACTAACAACCTGACTGCTAAATAAATGTTACTGGGATGATCTCCAAACTGGTGGAAAGATTGCTTGCAGTACTTGAGTTACCTAGCATTTAGGAAGCTCTGATGTTTCCATAGCATGCTGCAATCACACGTGTCATTTCTCCCTTGCTTGCCAGAAACAGTTGCAGAACAGGCCAGCAATCAGGCCACAGTATTTAATTCAAAGAAACAAAGCTGGATGATTGAAAATATGTGCTGAAGTAGTAACCAGTACAAAGAGTCGTGCATGCACTTTTTCCTCATTATATTGTGATTTATATGCTTATATCCATTTATATGCTTCTTTTGAGTGGTCTCACACTGGATATTTAGAAAAGTCCTTTCTTACTGATTTGCACCTTCATTTACTACCCCTGTGTTTCTGTGTTTCCCTGCTCCACCATCCAGATGTCTCTTTCATCCCTGAGATATAGCACTGCTCCTTTTTTATTTCAGAGTACCCAAGCCCTGGGTTTCCCTCTCCTACTAACTACACTAGACACAGGAAAGCTCCTTTGAGATTATGTACCTTTTGACTTTTGCTACCATATGAAGCAAAACATTCCTTCATCCACAACTTAATCTAACTAAAATACCCCTGCTCACTTTGTTCACTTGGGACACTGGCTAACCCCTTTTGGGGCTGCTGTATCTCAGAGAACCTTTTGTACTCACTTTTCCTGCAGCCACTTATATCCAGAATTTGACTTCTGTCAGAATTATGCAAGTCACTTAAGTTTTGTAAAGAAAGCAAAAAATATCACCAACGCTTCAGCACACCTTCCAGTGAAAAGGCACAATATTATTGCAGCCTGAGAAGAGTAAGAAAAGCTCCTTGTCAGCAGTACAGAGGTGGGGAACAACATACCCCCTGGGAAAAAGCCTCTACACCTCTGGCTCATTCCCCCAGAGAAAAATGTGCTATAAACCGTGATTTCAGAACTGACACATCCCACCCTTTGTGATCCTTCACCTTTTGCTGGCCATCTCATTTCAATGTCATGCTATCTGCATGCCAGAAAGAGGGGCTGAAAGTACCCTTTGGCCACTGAGAACTGCTATGCCACATGGACTTTACACCAACGCAGACCTTGATAGAAGCGACTACTGAAGTAGTGCAGTTCTGGTGTCCTCAACATAAAAAGGACATGGAACTGTTGGAACAAGTCCAGAGGAGGGCCACGAGGATGATCAGGGGACTGGAGCACCTCCCATATGAAGACAGGCTGAGGAAGTTGGGGCTGTTCAGCCTGGAGAAGAGAAGGCTGCGTGGAGACCTCATAGCAGCCTTCCAGTATCTGAAGGGGGCCTATAGGGATGCTGGGGTGGGACTCTTCATTAGGGACTGTAGTGATAGGACAAGGGTTAATGAGTTAAAACTTAAACAGGGGAAGTTTAGATTGAATATAAGGAGGAAATTCTTTCCTGTTAGGGTGGTGAGGCACTGGAATAGGTTGCCCAGGGAGGTTGTGAATGCTCCATCCCTGGCAGTGTTCAAGGCCAGGTTGCACGAAGCCTTGGGTGATATGGTTTAGTGTGAGGTGTCCCTGCCCATGGCAGGGGGTTGGAACTAGATGATCTTAAGATCCTTTCCAACCCTAACTATTCTATGATTCTAGGATTCTATACTCAGCTGAAGCATCACATAAAATTGTGAGTGTAGATGCTAATCTCTTCTAAAATTTGACAAATAACACTGATTTACAAAATTGATACATCAAATAAAGAATGGAATTTAGCAGTTTCAAAGTCTTTTTTGGCATGCTTTCTTAGTGACAAAATTTGTTTTATTCTGAAAACTAAGAAATGTCAAGTATTTAGTCTTTGGAACATTAGTTCCTGGTTTTAATTTTCACTCATTTTGCATGTATAAAAGATCTGTTACATAGTATTTCAAAACATAAACAATATCTCTTCCACAAATACCACTGCACAAGAAAATCAACTTTTCCTCTGAATTGTATTCACAGACGTTGTGCAAACCTAGTAGGAAATCTACTTCAGTATCTGAACCTGAGTGGCTCTTCCAACATTTCCTAGGCAACCAAGAGTTGCTACAACAGATCTAGAAGACTATTATTTTTCAGAAGATATTCAAATATAAAAGACCAGATAGACTGCACTAGGTCTGAAGGATTCAAAGAATAGAAAAGCAAGTGTGAAGAAAGCAAAGGCAACTGATTCCTATCCGTTGAAGAAAAAGGCCAATTACAACATACAGTATTCACTGGACTAGTCACAGATCTGTTCAGTTAGATGAAACAAAACAGCATCACAGGAAAAAGCATTTTCCAAGGGAATTTTAAGACACACAGAAGCCAATGATACGTGGCAGCAATAAAAGCCTCCAAAACTACAGGAGGAGCTTCTGCTGATTATACTAACAAGGAGTTAATTGAAAATGTGAGAACAGCAGACAAATTATTTATCCAAGATCTTTTAACTCCATACCATAAGGAGTAGGAACTCTATCAGGAGATGTATTAGCTCCAGCAAAGAATTTATTAGTATTTTACATCTGAAGCCTCAATTTGGAGGATTGCTCTCTTTGGCATCAAGTAGAGTCATGAAGGCAATAAAGTTCAGAACTTTACAGAAAAATCAATTTACAAAATCACAACAACAAAATCTACTATGTGGTTTAGAAAATAGCTAAACACCTCTGCTACAAGGATGTGATAAAGAGCAAGGTATCAAATTGGGTCTACGAAGATTGCCAAAGTAGCAATAAAATAGTCCAAGTCTCCCTTCACTCCCATCTCTCTTACAGATAATCTGAGGCATCTCTTAACATTTGCAGTGGGTATAAGGCAAGGATTATAAACAACAAAACTTGGCCGTGTAATGAACCTTCTTAGGAAACACAGGTCCTTTTTTCCCTGAAAAGCATCATGATAGTTTAATCTCTATTCTTCTAACTTCCTGTTTCCCAAAGCTAAACCAAGAAAAGCCCCAACCTGTCCATGAAGACTGGGTGCTTAAAAATCAATAAATGTTCTAAGACCCAGGTTTTCGTTTTAAAAAACAACTTTGACAGGAAGTGCTTAATCCCCTCATAATAATACCAAGGCACTCAATTTCACTCAGAGATACAGTTGTGTAAAACCTCAGGAAAAACTGAACCAATTACACTCAGTGGAAACAGTGAGAGTCCCAATGCCTGCAGAGCCTAAAGCTGCTGCATATGCAGTATGAGCAAAAACCACAGATTAATTTTCTTTTTAATGTTGAGGCTACACTTCGCCATGTGAGGGGATCAGCTGAACTGAAGTACATATACACCCATTCCAGGAAGACTGGCTGAATGGCCCAGCCTTTAGAGCATGTCAGTTGCAGCATGGTAATGTAGTACTCCCTTGTCACTGAAATTGCTCTCTAATAAATGCTCAGCACAAGTGTCAATAACACCACCTACATCCCAAATAAGATCAGTCAGAACTGTTGGAAGAGCTGTCCAGAAAACAGGACAAAATCACCCCCAGCAGCAGCAGATGGAACTTCTCTGAAATGGTGGCAAGTGTATCTCACACAGCAGTTACAGAACCAATTGCCTCAGGGATTATACATTTGCTCACACAAATCCTACCATAAACATCTGAATTGGTTGTAAAGATACAAGGCAAACTAGATAATTTCATTTCAATCATGCCCCTCTTCCTCTGCCTAATTTTGGCTCCTTTCTCTCAAATTTGCCAAATTTAGGCGTTTTCTAAAAACTGTAGAATAAAAGCAGGTCTTTTGGTAAAAAGCATGTTCTTCAAATCCCAGTCTCAGTGTTTGAAACTATACAATCCTAAGGCTTTGATCCTACAAAGGACTCCATGCTGTACGGTTCAAGAATTTTACTGCTTCTTAAGGAGTCCTTAAAAATGCCTTTGTTGTATAAAATACCTTTCTTCATATTCCAGTTTCTTTACCATGCTACTGCTGTCTCTATATTTCAATAGAAAACTGATCTCTGTATTTCCTTGCCAGTGGTGTGGAACCCATAACAACTAGCAGTTTCTCCTTGTTTCTGCTGTGCCTCATTTTTTTCAACCCTGACAGTTCCCGCTTATAAAGTAGGTACCTTTAGTCCTATGCTTGAATCAGTTACTCAAAAATAAATTAAGTGCTACTTTTCAATGGGCTTTCATTTGAGGAAAAAAATAATTGTATTCTCATGTTTTATTTGATGCAAAGCAAGAGTATTTTAATAAATAATTAATTTTGGCAAAACACAATATTTATTGGCCTAATACTTTAGAAACACAAACAAAATGAGATAGGATGTACGCACATACATATGTACACAGCTATATTGTATTTTCAGAATTTTCATTATTCCAATATTCCTTATCATATCTGATATATGGAAGTTTCTACCTGCACCAGTATAAACGAGAGCTTTCTCGCTAATGTATCTCTCAGTAAATTAGCTGAGGAAATGAAGAAAAGAACATATCATATACTCCTCACTCTTTAATTTGGTCAGTTATGCAAATATAAGTAACACCAAAAAAAAACTTCTGAAAAATTATCTTCTGCAGTTCTGTTTCTTTTTAATTTACCCTGAGAAAAAAATCAGCACTTACGGACACAGAACTGCAGGAATGCGTCTCTATTGGGTATATCTATTTGGGCAAATCCTGTAAGTTTTCTATGCAGATATATTCCCAAAGCACTGCCCAAGAGAGAAGACTGAAATACAGAGAGGCCACAAACACTCCTAGGTGGGATCCTTGAAACCCACAAGTTACATAAGTACTTTATAGCATTTAAAAATCATAATGATAAATTCAGCATTTGTGGAAGTATACGTCAGTCCCTGGGCACCACCTGTATTCTGATATCGGGCAACAAGTAGGGTCCACAGGCAGAACAAGCATGCAAAGAAGAGCATCAGTGAACATGGACCTGGAAACAGGCTCTGCAAACTGAACATGGCACTCTGAAATCCTCAAGACGTCGCTGGGTTGGGAAGCACATGCACTCTCCTCCCTACCCCCAAAACATAAAATGCATCACTAGACTCATTCCTAGTATTTATTTGGTTAATGAGCTCAGTGAGAGGAGAATTAAGTCCCTGTCAAAAATGCAGATTTGCAACAGAAACTCCATAAAAAGTAAATTAAATTTAAAAAAAAAAAAGACGAAGAAACGCAGTAAAAATCAAATGTTTCTTTCCTCTGATCCTGTCTTCCTTATTATTTCAGTGTTGGATGCAGAAGAGTAAATAAATCTCATTTTATATCTGTGACACAATTCCCAGCTGTGGTTTCCTCAAGTCCTTTCAAAGCAGCTTTTTGGCAACTTAAACTGATTTGGCACCATCACAGTCACAGAAAATATATTTTATTCCTGAAAGGATTATTTAAAGTTTAACTGACTGTAAGAGTGCCACATCCGCTGAGACTCTTAGAAATTGAACCCTGAGAGAAACGATTCTCTACTGCCTGATGTACATCCCTCACACACATTACGGAAATCTCCTCCAGCATCCACAGTTTGGAAACTGTCAGCTTTTTTTCTTTCCTTCCACCCTATAAAGCAATTATCTCAGTGACGGAGGGAACTGGAAACCAATAGCTTGCCCAGGTCACTTAATGAAATGACAGAAAAGGTATGGAATTTCTGCAGTGGCTGTGGAGCATAGGCTTTGCACTGACAAAATCCAAAGATACAGAGATAGGTATATTGTGGCAGTTTTCATGGCTGGGACACTTGTTCATGGGAACCATACTGAACTCCATTTTTAAGTCTCACTTAAGCTCAGGAGCCATAATTCAGCTCTGAGTCTGGATCCCCATACACTGAACCCAAACCACTGCTATCGGGTGAAATCCATTAAAATCCTCAAACAGCTTTTCCATTGAGACTGTGACACAAAAGTGTTTCCATTTCAGTATCTCCTGAATAAGTACAGTGCGCCTCCAGCATTTCCCACACATTTACCAGCTGAAGAGAGAAATCCTCAACCCCATCCTGAATTTATCATCACAACACCTGCTCTCTGTCAAAGCTCACTGAGGACTCCAAACAAACCATCCTCAATGGGCCTCCAACCACTTTGCAATTTTGTGTTGCTTTTCAGCATGCAGCGCATACCCCAAACAGTCTAACCCACAACCAGATGGTCAATTCACAGGGGAAGACTCCCACAGACTTTAAAAACAAACAAGCAAACAAACAAATAAATCAGAATTACCAGTATGTAGTGTCTGGTTGTGTTGCAGCCTTTAGGCCAGGACCTTAAAAAATAGCCTGAGAACACATTCACAATGTAGGAATCTGTTCCCAACCTAGAGTTTATTTCTGGCAACAGGTTGAGTGGGGAGCAGAGTGGGGGGATACCTACTCCACAAATGCATTATTCATAAAAGCTGGGGATTTTTTTTTATTACCTGGGGATTTCAGTTTTATTATGTTCAAAGGATTGTTTCAGTGAGCACTCCCTCCCCTGCAGGCAAATATGCACGGTTTTTTTACACTGCAATATAAATTACAGTGAATATCTAATACCAGCAAAACCTCAACAAAATCAAATAGCCAAAAACATTAGGGACAAATTGCCCTTGCACAATTTATTCCATTGTTTAGTGGAACTCCATAGAAAATCTGAGGCCCCTAGTATACTGGATCTAAATTGATTTATTCTTACTCTCACAGGGGAAGTCCATAAACTACCTCTTTGCATGCCTACCTTAAGAAAAAACAAACAAAACACAAAACTAACAGGCTACATAAATGGCTATTTTTCCTCGACTCCTGAACAGATTGGCTTCTACAAAGAGGTGAGGGGCATTAAGACATATGTAGCTCCTCTTATAAATCTGATTAGTGAAGACAAGGAATAACCGCAGTTTAAAACACACAGAGAGAAAACAATGCTTGTTTTATACTCTCAACAGAACACATTTCTGAAGCTACCTCTGCTTGTTGTAATCACATTTCCAGTCTGAATCACAAATACTCCAGTAATCTATCTTGTTCTGAACAGCCAAAATATTTATTCTTATTTGACCTCCTACTAGGTGCATTCATGGGAAAACAAATGGATTCTACTTGGGGCATGTCCATTTGTGCCTGTATTCCAGAAACCTGAAACCAGGCCAGCGTACTTCTGATTGAATAAAGCTGAGTTGTCTGGGTTAAATCTGTTGTCAATATGCCTCGCTTATATAGTGAAATAGTTTCTTGTTAAGTAAGACAGAGATTTACTGTAAGCAAGATACAGACTTCAAATGCATCAGCTTGGAAGGGAAGGATAGAAATGTATTAATTCTTCAAGAAACACCAGATAAAAGTACTGTATACCTTAGCAGGAAGCCCTTTTTCTATGAATAATCATGGTCTTGAGTCAACAGACTTTGCCTGCTTAAGCTATCTCTCCCATCAGAATCCAATTATAGCAAAGCTTACAGAAAACAGGTTTGGCACACTTTAATATTTTGGTATTGATCTAATTTAGCTCTGGTTTCAATTACAACAGGGAGCATTTTATCAAGAGATAGACTTTGTTTGTAGGACTTTTAATTGCTTTTTTCCTTATTGTCTCTGATCTCACTACCTGGGTTTTTTTGCCACTCTTCTAGCTGCAGTTTTAGAGGCTTCACCCATTTTCTTATGAACTTCTTTACGAAAAAGAAATCAAATCCAGCTTCTCTAAGTAAAAAGGAATGAACTCAATACATCGGGGGTTTCTGTAGCAACCATTCCACAGTGATGCAACTGAATTTGACATCAAAGAACAAATGTATCAAGTCATCCTGACAACTGAAATACTTGCTGTAAGAAGAATGCATACATGTATCTGGAACAAAGGCGATTATCCTAAGTAAAATGAGCATTTTATTTAGTAATATATGTATACCATATCATCCTACTTGAGGCATCTTTTCTCCCATCAATGTGCATAACTGCCACAAAAATTAGCTGAATTTACCCACAGAAACTGAGAGGAGAATAGACCTCCTTATTTAGTTTTCAGATATACGGAAGAATTATCTCATTTTCCATTTAATGACATACAGAAGATATATGGAAGTAATTTTCTTTCTTCCTGCTGAATTTGGCTTTAAACTCTGCAGCTTTACTTCTTACATTCATTGAAGCAAATGTAATCTCTACAACCCAGAATAGTTACATATATTTATAAACTGTATCTAAGAAATTACCCCTGATTAACAATATGCACCTTTCAGCTACAAAACCCCAAAAGCCTGATAACAAGAAGATTTTGCTGCACTGTGCTCTCCCAAAGTACAAATCACATATGTTGATAATCTGGAATGTTTGCTGAATTAAAAGGGGTTATGAAATTATATCAGTGATTAGAATCATGCAGTGCTGAAGGCAGATAGCTGGAGTGTTGAAATTTCTAAAAAGGAAGCTGTCAAATAGTAGGAAGCAATTTGCAATGATCCATAGCTTTGTGAATAAAATCACAAACCTAGTGCTCTGTTAAGCTCCAAGAAGAGATAAAAGTTGAATTCAGGGTTTGTAACTCCAAAACAAAGTCCATTTCATGGGCTGCCACAACTTCTAGGAAAGTATAGACTTCACAGAGATAAAGGAATATTATAAACTCACTGTAACTGAAACACAGCTGCTTAGTGTTTCTTCAAATATGATAATGTGTGACACTTAGGGGAGACTGCTTTTTAAAACTCCTTGTGAGTATTCCTAGATGTGAGATACAACTGTACTGCCCAAAAGAGAAACATGCAGTGCATCTCCCTCAGGTCTGAACAGCAACAAGAACTGTGCAATTTTTTTGCTCAGGGTAGCATGTACCTGCCACTTGCCTCTGAAGTGGAAGAAGAAAAATGCACCTGAAAATCGCAGCATGTGCTCTTGGGACCATTTGGTAATAACTTTTCCAGGTAAATTTTCAAGCCACTTCCTTGCCAGAATAGTCTTGAAACACAAAACAGTATAATTCAATTACTGTTATTAAAGAAAAAAGCAACCAATACTTATTTTGCAGACACTGGGAACCGCCCAACTATTCATGTTAAAAAGGCCAGATGAATTTGGGGTGTATGTCAAAAAAAAAACAACAACAACAAAAAACAAACAAACAAAAAACAAAACAAAAAAAAACAAACAAAAAAAAAAACCACAACCAACCAACCAACAAAAAAAAAAAAACACACCAAAAAACCCAAAACATTTTGAATTAATTTAGAAAGAATAAGTAAAAAAATTATTTAGGCAGTAATATGCCAAAGACCTTACCAACTACACTGGGAAAATGGATGCTTTCCTGTATAATCAGTGCACCAGCCCGAAAGGGGTGCTTCCATTTGGTCCCTTCAATACAAATTTCTGTCATTGGATTTCAGGTGAGCATTAGCCCAAAAGAAAAAGCTTATCCTATTCACAGTGGTCATTTGTACACAACCCAATCCTAACAGGCTTCTAACAAGAGACATCACTGAATGATTCTAAGTTACTGTTTTAGCATTCCTGCTCCCTGAACAAGGAACCACTTTTAAATGTGATCCCTAAACTGAAGAGTTTGAGCTGCAACAACAATAAAAGTGCCACATCAGCACATGCAAGGCTTCACCCAACAAGCAGTTATTTCCCTAGAGCAAGATAGCAGGCACTAGCTACTATGGGGGGAGCTAGAAGGAGGCCAGAAAACATGCTTCAGCCAAGGTTTCTGAATCCAGCTTTTATAATAGCCCAGGCAAACGCTTCTTTCCTGGCTGTAGTGAATCAACATAGGCACTTCTCCCTTTAACATTACCAGGGGCTGATAAACCCCCCTGGAGCCTGTCCTGGCCCACATGAGACTACCTTGACATCAGGAACATGTCATAGCATATTTGTGTCTAACCTGCCCCACAAGCTCGGATCTGCAAGGAAGCTCAGGACAGACCTAGCTCGGCTCATCATACAGTCTGGGACAAAAATCTCATTGACTCCCCAGCAGCATTCTTCTTAACAAAGTCACATGTTTTAAAACACAATTAATCTTGCTCACCTGAGGCTCTGAACTTCATGAACTCTGCCACCTGAGGTACACATGTTCTTTGTGAAGTTTGTTTTGAAAGGTATGGGTCTAGACAAGGCCCAAATGACCTGGGGAAAAAAAAAAACAAACCCATAAATGTGAGGTCACTGTAATAAAAAAATGCTCTGTAGCATTCAGACACCAAAATGTTTAGTTATTTTTACACAGGTGATCACAAAGCCCTCCAGTCCTCTGCCCCACACAATTCCCTCCTACCACTGATTATGCTTAACTAGCTACAGCTTTGGCTGGTAGCACCTTAATTGGCAGAGGCAGGGTGACAGGGATGCAGACAATCCCCTGCTTCTCTCTTCATCTAAAACATGAATGGCTGACTTGTTCAGGAGAACTTCTGCTTCCGGCTAGAGTTAGCAGAGGACATGTTTGGACTACACTACAGTAGACGAAAACCATGTCGTTCCCAGCTTGCCTGTCTTTAAAAAGAGGTAGAACATGACACATCTCCTCCTGAGCATCTTGAAGCATTCATGTGAACTAGCTAGCATTCCCAAGAGCAAGCAAAACAACAAGCTGTGGCCTGGTGCAATTCCTGGACCGCCAGTTTCACCCCAGATGTGAAACATCAGGCTCTTAGATCCTGTCATCTGTCCAGGATTTGCTGACCTCACTTAGCATTAACTCCATCAGCACGAGGCCACCAGGTGCTTTCGGTACTTTGAGATTTGTCCTGTCACAGGTACACGAGGGGCTACCCTCCAGCCATGAACCAGCACCATTAACAAGCATAAACATGGCCTTGATAGGGTTGTCCAAATTTACATACGGACGTC
Organism: Pezoporus wallicus; assembly: GCF_028554395.1. Taxonomy (NCBI): domain Eukaryota; kingdom Metazoa; phylum Chordata; class Aves; order Psittaciformes; family Psittacidae; genus Pezoporus; species Pezoporus wallicus. The sequence continues at coordinate 3,809,189 of NW_026640059.1, forward strand.
AAGCCACTCTCCCTAAGTTGGTGGTGTTTTAACACTTCCGCAAGTCCTGGATACTAAAAGCCAGGATCCTGCAGGGTCTTGGGCAGCCTCAGAGCGTCCCTGAGCTGTGAAGGGGCATTCCCAGCACCTGCCTGGCTCCATTACAACTGATGTAGTTGTACATGTACAAGGAGCAAGAGACTTGCCAAGTTTCCCTTGAGCTCACGTTTATTGCTGCCATGCCGCAGGTAATGCAAACGGCATGTAATTTGAGCATTTCTGTCCTTATTAGTTTATGTTCTATATGATTTCCTTTGCATAGCTGACATCTTGGGTAGCCTGAGGCCTGCTTCGTGTGCGGACTTTATACCCATATAACTAACAGTGTGAAGTGAGGGGCTTTTTTATTTTAAAGCAATTCATTCAGCACTGCCTCTCAGGCAAACCCAGCTACAAGGTGCCTTGTAGCACTGCAGTGTATTCCTCCTCCCACAGAGAAAAACCACACCACCATCCTCATGGGACTGCAGTTCTGTGTGCTGGGGGTGTGTGGCCCCTGCTATCTGGGCACTTTAAAAGCCACAGCTCTTACATGAAAAAATCCTTTTAAACTGCATGCTCCATAACCGCCACACCAAAATACAGCTGTGACATTTCCTTTTGTTTGCTGGGAGAAACCCGTAGTGCCTTGAAGGGTGGGAGAAACAGCTTTCAAAAGATGGCTCCCTCAGAGCGTGGCCCCAGGCCCCACGGCTGCCCCCAGGCCCCACGGCTGCCCCCAGGCCCCACGACTGCCCCCAGGCCCCACGACTGCCCCCAGAGCAGGTAGGGTCGCCACTGCCAGGCTCTGCTCGCCAGAGGCAGGCACGCACGCCGCCGGAACGGGAAAGCCCTCATTACACTCAATTGTTTTCCTGAATGCCTTTATGAACAACAGCGAAAGGAAATATTACAGCCTGGCCAGTGGCCAGGGGACTGTTCGGTGCTACAACACAGAGCTCGGAGCAGCCAAGGCAAACACGCTCCCAGCGCCGCCGTGATTTTCGGCTGTGTTTCAAATTAACCGCTGCCTTTCACAGAGGGCTCCCCGGCCCCTGCTTCCAGACTGGGGGGGACGGGGGACGGGACGCTGCCCTTTTGTTCCTAACAAGGCTGGTTACTTACAGCACCTCGTTGCCCAGGCACCCCCCCGCTGGGCCCCCGTGCTGGGCTGGCCGCGGGCCCCAATGCCCCTCCATGTCATGCTCGAGGGTGGATACGAAGAGCACAGCCGGAGAGCAGCAAGGACACAGCACACAGCCGGGGCAGGGGGCAGCTGTGGGAAACTACTTACCCCTCAGAGCTGCCACAGTGCTTTCTGCCCAGTTATGCATTGTTTCACTTGGAACTAAAACCTCTCCGCAGCCCGGGAGATAGAAAAAATAAAAGCAGTTTCCCCTCCATGCAGAGGAAGCACCCCAGGGCACACCAAGCAATGCCTGGGGAGCCACCATGAACCCTATCACCCAGCTTCAGCAGGATCAGGCCAGGGAAGGGAAGCCCAGCAGTAAGTCTGGCTTCACACAGCAGCCACTCACTGGCCCTTTAGTGCCAGGGCAAGAGGAGGACAAGGGCAAGCCAGAGGTCCCATCATCACCTGGGCTGCCTCTGCCCCACTCCCAGGGAGTCTTCATGACTCCTGAGTGCTCCACCCGACCGCAGAACAGCCATGTCCTGGTCACTGGCCAGCTACCCATGGGGCAAAGCCAGGCTAGGATTTTGCCTTTTGAGATGGGCATGGTGGGAGCACATGTGAAAGCAGTTAACTGTGCAGCTATTTGGTCGCAGGAATTTACACGCTCAGCTGCTGAAGCAGGAGGTTGTATGGTTAACTGGAGATGTTTAATAGATTTGCAGCAATGGGTGGTGGGGCTTTTAGGAGCAGCAATCTGTTTAGCTCCAGACCAAGAAACACATGAGTTTGTATCTCTAAACCCATTACCTTCAGAACAAGGGCAACGAGGTGAAATCAAGCACAGGGTGAAGGCAGGACCAACCATGCTCCACTCCCAAATCCAGTTATCGGTGGGACCAGGGTGCCACACAGGACCACAGCTGACACGCTGCTAGGAAATTGGTTCCTTCCATCACCATTTTCCAAGCTTCGCAGGCAAAGCCTGGGAATCACCATTTTACAAGCATCAATAACTTGCAAGAAATTTTCCAAGCTCTACTAGCAACATGTTTTGAATTTGAAAGAGGCTCTGTCACAGAAACAGCTCTTAAAAAGTAAAAATTAGGGGGGGATCAAGATAAAGTAAATACTGCTGACCTAGCATTCCATTCCTGGGATGAAACACAGGCAAATTGGGCATTTCCTACAGCTCTTTGCAAACACTGCTTCTTTGGAGGGAGGGTGGATGGAGCAGTGGACTGGGGCTCAGGACACCTGGACTTCATTCCCAGCTGTGTCACTCATGTGCTGAGTAACCTTGGGATATCACTGTAAAACAACACTGAAGTTCTCAAAATCTATGAATGAGAAATGCTCTGCTGGAGCTAGGCTGTTTCTCCCTTCCTCCATCTTCCCACAGCATTGACATGCAATCCTATATCACAGCTGGCATTTCTGTCACAGCTTGCTTACAGTCCTAATCCTACAGGGTCCTCTGTGGAAAGGGCTTCTAATAGAGCAGTTCTCTTCTCAATAAATGAGTCCAAAAGAGGTATGTGAAGTCAAAAGAATACTTCTACCTGGATTTTTTATAGAGCTAAGATCCATGTTGCAAATTAAAATCCACAGGACCAAGACAGTATTCCAATTTCAGATATATACTCTGTGGCATTGGCATTACTGCCTGTATTTCTCAAGTGCCATTCACAACTGCAGCAATAGAAAAAAAAAAAAAACAACCCAGTAAGGTAGGTGGTAACTAGATCTGTCAGAAAAAAGTACCAGCCAGATTCAATTTCTGTAGACCACTAGGATTTTTAAGACATTGAGCCCAGTGTCCATATGGCTGTAACACCAGTTTTCCTTATTCTCAGGTAAAAGCTTCACAGAAATGAAACAAAACAAAATAAAAAAAAGATAATGTTTTAATCCTGCCATGTGTTATGGACACTTGTTTTCAAGTAAATCTTTAGCTGAAGCCAATGAATCAATGGGCCTTATACTGTAGGACTGAGACGTATATTTTAAGATTTTTAGGGGATACTTAACTGAGCCTTGTCGTCAGGAGACAAACAGTTTAACATCTGAATCTTCCAGGAGCCATATACATGATTTATCTGTCTGAAAGCTTGGAATCCCATCCAGCCTAGGAAACAGAGCCTTGTACATAACACACTTATCTTAAGGATTTGTAAAGTGCCGTGACCATCACAAAGCTCTCTAATTATTGAGCTTCAAAAGGTCACTCAGCAAAACCTAAGAGCCACACATACCTAACCCAGCAATATCAAACATTTCATGATGTCTACCAAAGTGGAATAATCAAACTCTTTCCTAACAAAGCCTTTTTTCTTTTTCAAAACTAATTCCAGTTTTTCATAGGTTTAGAAAGTGCTGTTCTGGCCATGATAGATAAGTGACCAAAACAGCAATGAGGGGCTATGTATACAAATATATTGCATTGTAGATAATTGTATCTGTTTGCTCAAAGTTATTTATTACCTGAGCACCTCTGGCATGTACAGACTTGATCTACCCAAGTCATTTAATGATTTATGCTGTGTCTGCAAGTTGTCCACACATTGCAAAATCCTCAGATGTATCATGAAAGGCCATGTCTTCCACTGCAATTCCTTCACTGTGAAAGAGGACAGGTGTATCATTCACGTTGTGTTGGTAAATTAAATGAGCCTTTCATTTAAAAGCAAACTTTAGACTAGTATGGCTCACAGAACACAAATTCTGAAATATATATATTCACTGGTCAAATGTGAGGTCACAATTACTCGTTATATAAATGTCTGTCCTGGTGGAATCTGAAGAAGTAAATGCAAAGTAGGTTACACACTGTAGGCAATAGAAACATGTCCAGTTCCTTGTTTTGGCACTGTAGAGAGCTTTGCCAAATAATATATTCACGTGTGAGGCTGAGTACCTGAAACCTCTGAGATCTACAGCCCCAACACTGGAAAAAGCACCAAAACCAAGGAACTCGCCTTCCAGAGCACATTCCCTAGATGGGCTGCTCCTCTGCTGAGTTGCCGAAATCTCCTGATGCAGGGCAGGCCATTATCAGTCAGCCTGAGATCTGAAGCTCCCAAAGGCATTGAGATCATGTTCCCAAGATAGCCATATGCCAGAAGCTAGATTATATCCTTCATCAAAGGTGCAGCAATTCAGCAAAAATGCATGTAATTCCAAACATTTCAGCCTCAAGAGATCTGTGTTTGTAGACCTTGGCATCACTGGAACATTTCCAGACAGTTCCACTCCCATCAGCTTTGTTCGTCCCAGATCTCTGGATGGTACTACACCTCTGACACACAGGTACACACAGGTTAAAGAGAGCACACTGGAATGAGGTTACAGCTGAAAGCTAGCAGCAGGAATGACAGAAGCAAATTATTAGATCAGACCTGGACCCAGCCATGATGTTCGACAGGTCCTGGCTGACACGTTGTACTGAGAAGTGCTAACAGGCACAGGCAGATGGAATGGAGGGAGAAGAGGGAACTAACAGACTCCCTAGTAAATTCACCCCTGGTGAGGCCATGAACAAATAACCAAGGCCATCCCTGTTTGTGGCATATCTAAAGACAAATAAAGTAAGATGTTATGAAAAAGGCTAAGATAGAAGCTTATGCTTTATTTGGAGAGCAGTTACTTATAAAAACAAAATAAATAGGCGAAGGGTCCTGTGGATCTGCTGATCAGCTCTTGACTATCAAAATAAAAAGGAGCTGTGGATGTTTCCAGCTTGGATTAAGAAACATTTTTACTTTAAGGCATTAGTGCTCAGCCCCAACATGGCATTTCAAGTCTCCCCTTGACTAACAGTATGAAAAGGAAGAGATACTGATGAGAACAGATGATTTGTTTGTTTGTTTGTTTCACATTCAATGGAGCTAATTCTGTAATCTTTACTCAGGTGGAAGCACAGGCTTTAATTCTGCTCATCATGGTAGAATGTGGTAAAAGAAAATGCTCCTGCTTTATTCTGAAATTACAACCTGGACCTCATTTGAGGAGAGGGTAAAACATGATTAAAGAAATACATTTTAAATGATTTTGAGGTAACTCTGTCTCTTGTCCACTAGAAGAAAAAAAGGATGCATGTTACATTGCAGATAGTATTTCATCTAATAAAAAACTTCATTGTTAGCCCACAAATACAAAGAATGTCATGGAGAAACAATTTGCTTGGCTTGCCAATACTGGTAGCAAATGAGAATGAGCTGTTAGGCAGTTGGCTTGCTTCTGTCACTGCAGGAAGGGAAGAGTGCCTAAGTCAAGGATATTTCCTGGTATGGTACAGGGACTTTGACAGTCACCTGGTAATACATTTACCAGCTATCTAGTTTTCCCAGAAGAAGTGTCTTGACATGAACTGACTCATCTGTGTCCCAAGAGGATGACTAATCATTCTGATTTATTATGCTGTGGCCTGCCAGCCATTTCAGCTCTATTTACACTGGCGCCAGTACAGTATTTTATACAGGTTCTATAGGCATAGTTATTTAAACTAGATTCAAAACCAAGTGCACACAAAATTGAAATAAGTACAAAATGACACTGCACAACTTTTAGAGAAAAGATGAAACTTTAAAGGGCAGGCAGAGTTACAAGACAAGCTAATGAGCTAATGAAGCCTGAAGTTAGTTGATAACTGTAGGCATCTTCCAATGAAATTACAAAATCCCAAGGACTGAATGTAACCTAAAGAAACCCCAGAATGGGTTTTTTACAAGGAAGCAGTGGAGCAGTGTATTATGGGAAACAATCTCAATCCTATTAAACTAATAGCTCTTAGTGTTGAATGTACTAGAAACTGTGCTGTGGAATCCAGCAAAAAAAAAAGCCTCTTGAAAAAGCCAGGTAACAGCTTGGAGAGTGTGGGCCCGTATGTCTTCATTTGCAGCAAAAACTTGTTCTACATGAAGCTTTACCCCAAAAAATCATACTTGGAATAGGCATCACTGCCCATATATTGTTTTTATGTGATACTGTTATCACCTGCAGGCAGCAGTCAAGGAAATTTCTGCACATGAGACTAAAGTAGAGTAAGCAGAGGACTCGGGAAAGCACGAAAACAGAAGAATAGCATAGCTGACAATGAGCATTTTCCAGAAGCAACCTAAAATCCACATGCTCAGATATACAGCAGTACCTCACTAACCACAATAATTTGGCATTTCCACTAGTATTGCACTTGAGATTCCACACTGTTTATATCTTACTGATTTACACATAAATTGTGCTTATTTTATTTTATTTTGCTTGCTTTGGAAACTGAGCTTGGGATCTGAGAATCACTCTGACAAATTTCTTTCTCCATCTCAACCCATAATAATAGTTTGTGGGACAAAAAAAGACACTGTTTACATCTCTGCACTGGACTACCATATCGCCAGATTTTCTGACCCAGAACTTTGTCTAGTAATGGAAGGGAGATGATTTTGCTTGCCCAGAACTCCTGTACTGTCCAGTCTCAGTATGTGCAAAAATGTTCTGAACTGGCTCTGAGCCCGAGGCTGAAGCAGTAACACAGTGTACTCCACTCCCTCGTGGCCCACCATGATGAGAAGGTTTGTGGGAAAATGAACAGTGAGAAAGGGGCAGAGAAGAGTTTTAAGTTTCTGGTGCAGCTGGAAGAATAGTGGGAGGTATGGACAGGGAGGTCTCTGGAGCAGAAAAATTTGGAGCTCAACAGAGGCAGTTTCTGCTGAGGCAATTCTAACCAGCCATCTGGTTAGGTGATGGGCACATATGCACAAGACTGTCCAGCCAAGTCCTTTCACACATCACAGTGAAGCCTCTTCACACACCATTTCTGATTCTCAATTCCCAGCACACCGCATCACGTCAGAAATGTGTCAGTCGAGTGCCTTGGCACCTGTATGCTATGCTCTCAGCAACAACCAAGCAATCTAAGGCAAACACTTGTGTAACTTTGTGTACAGTTCTGTGGAAGTTCCACAAAATGGCACTGAATACCTCTGAAAAGTTCCTATGGAATTAATAAGTAGTAGAAATGTCACTGACAGAAAATACCAGCAAGTTTACAATACAAAGGTGATACATACTGGATTATCACTTCTCAGAAGAGAAGCACAACTTGACCGAATAATAAAAATTCATAGACTCATAGAATCCATTAGGTTGGAAAAAAAACCTTTAAGATCATCAAATCCAGCTGTTACCCCAGGACTGTGAAGTCCACCACTAAACTGCGTCACTAAGGGCCTCCTCTACACAGTTTCTGAAGACTTCTAGGGACGGTGATTCCACCACTTCCCTGAGCAGCCTGTTCCAATGCCTGACTACCCTTTCAGTGAAGAATTTTTTCTAATATTCAGTCTGAACCTCCCCTGGGGCAGCTTGAGGCTGTTGCCTCTTGTGCTGTCACTTGTTATATGGGAGAAGAGACCAACCATCTCCTTGCTCCATCCGCCTTTCAGCTAGCTGTAGAGAGTCCTCCTTCAAACTAGTGGAAGATGTAACAAATATGACACACAGAGGGGCATAGCACAGGCAACCACTGCTCCTATGGGTGTTTGTATATTTCAAACACAAGGTATTGTGGGGGTAACTCTTCTCCCTTTGAACATATCAGTCAGAAGTTCTGTCAAAATCACTCTTAGTAGGAGTTCTTAAAATCTGCCCTCTGAATTTGTCCTAGGGAAGAAAAAGAACTTCTGGGGATAAAAATCTGCTTTAAAATTTTGAACAAGGAAGAGTAACAGCACCAAACCCTTACCCTAACCTCAAGCCAAGGGGTTTTATTTTATCTCGTATTTGTTTCTTTGAAGTCTGCAAAGAATTTCTTGCCCTTCTTTTTTTCCCTGTTCAGTTTTGTGTGCCTCTGCACTTTCTGGTTCTGGCTTACGGCTACTAACATACTTCTAGAAAGTACTTCCTTCCTCATTCTACCTCTTATTTCTGGCAAAACCAGAAGAATTTTTCAAGCCCAACAAATTCAGAACAAGAGTTTTATTCTTGTACTGATCAACACTCTATGATGTTCACACAAACTTCTTACACAATGTTTATTGATACTTGCAAAGTCAAAAAAAAACCTCACAAAAACAAAGAGATTTGTCTTAGCAGAACTCCTTTTTATAAATGAATATTTAAAGGGAATAACAAATTGCTTATTTGAAGAACATGCCCAAAATTTGTAACCTTACACTTATTTCTGAGAGAACTGGATTGCACAGAGCGGCTTTCAGGTGAAAAATATATATGTATATTGATACGAACAAATGTCTGCCAGCTGTGCATGAGAAACACTCCTTTTATTCTACTGAACTCTGGCATTATTAGCAATGTTTCTAATAGACATCTTCAACCACTGATAAAAAATATCTTGTATTTTCTCAACTCACTCTCATGAAATGGTCTTTTCAAGTGGATCTGTCATTGTGGTTTCCTGGATTTCTTCAGCCTTGTTGGAAAGCTTGTAAATTCCCATGGCTGATGGGAAGTTAAGGAAGGAAATAAAAAATAGTAAATACCACTTCAGTGCCGTAAGCCCTTTTCTGCTTTTTTTTTGGCTGAGAGCGCATTTTAGGAGATTATTACCAGCTTTTACACAAACTTCAAAACAGTTCCAGCTGGGAATCCACCCATATGTCCATTTTGCACCCTCTGTTAAACTTCCACCAAATCATTCTGCACTAGAGATATATACTGGTAGACTAACGCTTGGCTGAATTAAGTGGGTCTGGGCTGCTAGGTTATTTTACAGGAGTACTTGACAATATTGATACAATAAATTGATGAAGCAACTGGAAGGAAAATCGCTTTTTAATATCACATTACTTCCTACAGCTAAAGAGCAGAATGTGTGAAAGAAAGAATAAAATAAATCAGATGTTCTATTTCCTTGTGCAATATCTGCTATATTTTTATTGGCTTTGTATTTTGCTTATTTGTTTAATTGTAGATGCTTAAAACACTGAAAACAAAATGCATATAGAATATTTTTACTACGCAGAGGAATGACTGCAGATGGGGAATACTGGAGTGCTGAATGTTTTCTCAAGTTATACCTCTTTCTACACTCAGATCATGTACTAAAATTGCTTGTGCTACTTACCATTTGTATTGCTGCAGATGAGATCAGAATGCAGTCCTGCATAGCTGTGGAGAGCATGAAATACACAAGGGATATTAGTTACAGAGTCCAGTTTTACTTTTCATAAAATACCTAACTGTCTCATATCTGCAAACAATCCCATGACTCCTGGCGAACATGATAGTGGAAAAGTCATGCTTTCTGAACAGAAGATCCCAGATTTTTCTGCAGTTGTTCCAAGAGAAGATGTAGGAAGAAATTCTGACTAGCATAATGCTGTTAGAGGAATATTGACACTGAGTTGACCCACTCAGAGCTGATGAAGAGATTTAAATGGTGCGTTCTGGTGAGGGGTTCAAAAGTCAGAAGTCATAACCCCAAATAACTGTGTATACCGGAAATTCAAACTATTTTACTCAGGGTCAGTATAATGAACTCATGGAATTAGTTGCCAAGTAAGAACATGGAAACAAGCACTGCAGTCTAAGTGGCTTGGAAACATCTTGGCACTTTTATGGAGAGAGAAGGGATTAAAGGATATAGTGACAAAAACAAAAACTGGGGTTTAAGAGAAACTTAAGGGGACAAGCCTGTGAGGTCAAGTGGCATTTTCCTCTCCAGACATCATTTCCTGTCTTTTATGTCAATTTTTCCCAAAGACATCATGTCAGACTGAATAAACAATCACTAAAGCTTAGATGAGGAATGGACTTCTACTGGATTGAAACAGAGATGAAGCAGCATTATCTTTTCCTCTGCCCCATAATAAAAGTAACTGCTAACAAACAAAAACAGACTTCTTTATCTATATACAATCCCATGCATTTGACCCACTCAATCTAATGTAGCACATAAGGTTTTCTCATATCAGCCTCTTTCTGTAACCTTATCTTCTCTGGTCCCATCAGAATACCACAACCAACCAGATAAAAAAAATTAAACTGGAATAGCTAAATGTCAGAACACAACACAGCTGTCTAATGTACACTTCACTGGTGACACTTCTTAAAGACCATTACTAGTTCTATATTACCCAGGACATTTGCAGTATTAGCATGGGCACATCATGTGCAATAGCAGGAAGCACATGGTATCGTTTTAAGTGATAAAGCACTAATAAAGGCACTATTTTAGACATTTTTACCCTCCTCTCTTTGTAGAAGAAAACCTGTTCCCATTAAGAGGTTGCATCAGATATAAAACCATTTCAATTCAAAGCGATATGCCTACATTCCTGTATATTAAAAAAAAAAAAAAGTATAAAACAAGGTGCAGTTTTAACTTGTCAGGTATTAAAGCAGGACTGTAGTAAAAGTTCTTACTATTTGATTCCTTCAGGAATTGTCCCTACAAGTGAATTAATTCTTTTACATTGTAGCCAGTTTCCTTTGCCTCTTTCATGAGTTGACACAAGCTGCAACAGTTGAGGCACATAAAGACTTCTCTAACCAGCTTTGTACTGATCTGTCCCCAGGACATTCGGGATACCCAAGTATTCGGTGACACTAGCTCATGCATTGTGCTATGTCCCAGTTTGTTGATTGGGCTCTAACTTCTTGGTCTCCAGTGCACCTGCAAAAATAAGATCCAAGAAGGAGAGTAAGTAGAATATGTCAGGGATGATTCTTAGAATAGAATTATGAGTATGCTGACAAAACTATCTTGGGACCTAACTTTTCTCAACAGCGTAAACAAATCACATTTTCCAGAGACAAGTCCTCCTGAATACATATCATCATATAATCATCCAGCCATTGCTTTTCCAAAAGGTGTGTGGGGATCCCTTTGCTGATATTCCATGAAACATAGCTGGGTCTCAGCAGACGCAATAATGCTTAACAGGGTTGTTTCCACATCTTGCTTGCTGATAGACTTCCTCACAAGCAAAGGCACTGAATAGATTTTGCACCTTTCTAATCCTGAGAGAAGTCCCTGAGCATGGCAGCAGCCTGTCAGGTCAGGCAGGCAGATATTCCTCAAGCAATGCAGGAGCTTGAGTGGGAGCTGATTCAGATAGAGAATGAGTCAAAGCAAGAGAGCATGGCACAGGCTTGCATTCAGGCAAGGGGATTTGTCCAGACAGAAGAATGAAATATTTCAATAGTTTCTAAATTGCAGGGAATCTAAACTGGAACAAATCTTTGAACTTATGGAGCATCACAATCACTTTACCATAGGTCCAGTCATTTTTATTTTTTTTTTTTTTTGTACAGAAAGCATAAAAAAGATTGTCTTATGCATTTTGCACAGAAACCAGCTTTATCAGCTCAGATCCTGGGATGTGGCTTTAAAGAACATTCCTCTGACTCTACCCACAGAAACAGCTCTGTAACAGCAATTTCCTCAAACTCTTCAGCTTTCAGTTACCACTAAAAACTGATGTCAAAATCTTCACAGACTGCCTTATTAAACAGGAAAATGTTTGTTTTTCCTCTCTCGTCGTCTAAAAAACATTATAGAATTGCACTTTCTTAAACATCTCTGAGCTGCCCTAGAATTTCAGCTAACCTACATTTGTTTCTAACCAGTGTCAGTTTGACACTCCTACCCATCTCCTCTGAACCCCATAGTACTATATAAAATGCCTTCAGAACTTACCTAGGTTTCATGTAACAGATAAATTTGATATTTTAGGACTGATAAAAAGATAATTTATATTATAACCACTTACTCCATGTAAAGCTTACCACTTAAAGCATAAAATCATTTTCACAAATTTGAATTTTGGTAAAACTAATCTGTCTTCTAATTTAATCTACAATTAATTACTTCCAATATGCTAAGATCTTAGGGCATCGAAGCTCTCCCTTAATTAAAAGGAACAAGTAATTATAGCTTAGTATTCAGTTTGAAGCTATGCATTAGTATTATTTTGTATTCTGAGACACAATGGTTATACAGACAGAAATACATTTGTGGATGGACACTTCATAACAGTAGATACAAGACAGAGTTTGCCTGCCTAGAACTCTAGAGTCCTGATTCTAAAAAAAAAGAAAAATTATACACAGACACCCCAATAGAGATTCAGCAAGCTGAAGGCAAATTAAGGGTTTCACCACCTTCTCCCTCTCCTTCCACTTGTGTGATTAAGCACAGCACATCCGTCACAGACCCCACACATCACACAGGTTATCTGTCTGACAGCCGTAAGGCCAGCATAAGTGCAACATACAGGACACGCAGTGTATTGCTCCATACTTACCTTCCATTCACAGAGCCTGCCCAGCACTCAGAGTACACAGGATTTCCTGTGCCTGAGTAGCCACATGGGCAGCATGAGCACAAGGCTCATTGCAACACAAGCAAACAGAAACATGGGATTTTTATGTTTGCTCTGATTTCACATAATGTATTTGTTATCTTACTGCTGCACAGGCTCACTCCTACCCACTCAGTTTTGCCATTATGGTTCAAGATTCTGTCTGCTCTGTATAGGTACATCTTTCATGAAACAACTCTCATGAGCATTTGTTTATATGCAAGATCAGTGCTCAAGCAAAACAAGTTACTCTCCTTTCTGAATCCCCCCGTACCATTTCTATGTTAAAGTGATTTGTAACAAAGGATTTGAAGCTCATTATTCAATAATGGGTGTCATTCAGATTTCAAATTCTATCTGGTTCTGTTAATTACATGTCAACAATTTCTTTCCTCCTTTTCCAATAGAAAAATAACGCACTGCCTCTGGCACTCTGCCTGAAAGGTTCAAATGTCAGGGCAGTAATTTTGAATGGAACAGATCTGACTCAACTGATGTGAGAATAAAAAATAGCTATTAGAGATTCCCTGACAAGTTGCTGTGACAGGGAATGGCTTAGAACTGCTTTCACCTGCCTACCTGTATGACTTTGGCTCTGTTCTGAATGGCACAGAACAAAATGGAACACCAAAAGGAAAAAAAAAAAGGTCCTAAAGTATCTGTACCTTTTGCTATTGCCAGGACGAATGGATCCTCCTTTCCTTTCTCAGGTGAGGGATTGGCAATGACTATCACAGACTTGTCTCAGTCAAGCACTGAATCCAGTGCACAAGGGGACTGAGTACGGTGGACCACAGCCAGCAGGACATAATTCTGCATGAGGAAGGGAGCCCAGAAAGGGAAGTTCTGCAATTATGAGCAAAGAACTCCAATTTAGATGTAGTCACTGCAGCAAAGCATGAAGATCAGGACATGCTTACGTTGAGCAAGTTATCCGCTGTAGGAGCGCTCCACAGTGATTCAAGCTTCTGACAAGAAAGCCACAGCTTTCTCCCCAAATCCTCTGGTACAGTGAGCAAACAGCCTCTGAAGAGTTCACAGTACAAACCTCCATTCAGGTGCAGCAGAGGGGCCAGAACGAATAGGATCACAGGGTCAAGGCTATTTTGCCTCTTTAGACCTCACCTTCTCTACCGTAAAATAAGAAGAGCTATCCTGACCATCACTGTAAAGCACTTAAAGAGCTACCAATTAGAAACAGTAAATAAGAATTAACCATTGTTATTCAAGGAGGATCAGGGAAAATGTAAAACCAAGGTTATAAATATAAACAAGATGGCTTTAAAACACTTGGAGGAGACTGCCCCAGGAGAAGGATATTTGAAATAAGGGGCTCTCCCTCCTCCTCAGAGACAATGCATCAGGAGGCAGAAAAGATGCCAATTCCTTCCCAGACCTGCATGTCTTCACTATAGCAGCTGATACCTAAACATTCTTGAATTAAAACCAGAATGGGACAGGTTTGTCTCAATAAACACACTATAGTCATGCTGTTTGGCCACTTTATCAGCCACTTCATATTTCTTTAATACGGTCACTCACAGGCTGTCCAATATCTTTAAATAAGCAGCTGTGAAAAACACCACAAAAATCAAAACAGGCCTTTAAATAGTTTAAAGGTTTACTGGGAGAAGTATCTAGCGGCACGAGACCAACTCATATGTCCAGAACTGTCACACATATAAAGGTCCTTTAAACACTGAAAGACTGTGTCTAGTCTTCCTCCATTATGTGTTTTACTGACCTTTTTATAGGTGCCACCTTCTGTTTATATGTGCCTGGTTTCCATCTACCATTATCAATTACTCTTCCCCCATCAATGTTTTGAGTTCTTCTGCCATCTTTCAAGACTTTTGCTCTAGCCAAGCTGTCATGCTAACCTGGCTTCTCTGAAGACGCTGTCTGCAGCTAATTCTGTGCAGAAAAGCCACCAGCTTGGAAAAGCAGCAGGGAAGGTTCAATTAAAGGCAGTACAGAAGATATACTTCATGTGTGACCTCCCTCCTGCTCTCCAATGACATATCAGCCTCCTTGATCGTTCTTACAGATAACAGCAAAAACAACAAATGACACAAGAGAAAATAACTTGTCAAAGTAGATGATAACCTGTGCCACCAATTTTCCCATTAAAGGGATGGTTTTGTTTCTTACTGGCACTTATTTTCTGCTAGGGATGAATCAAGGCTCAAAATTCTCAATCTGTTTCTGTTGTCAGGCAGGAGATCACTCTTTCAACTTTTATTTCTGTGATGGGATACAAGATTAAACACAAAAAATAATGACCAAAATCCTTTTGCCACCTGAAGGGACAACATTTGCTGTTGAATATTTCCAAGATCTTTTATTTGCACCTCATCCTCCCCAAAAGTGTTTTCACTTGTCTCATTTGGGTATCTTCAGGCTTTTACAGGTTCTTTCTTTCTCTGCTGTCCTTTTTTTTTCCCCAGACATAACCACAAATACACAAGGAGAGCAGCACAACGCTGTTCCCATAAGACAACAAAAGCCATGTGTTTAACACCTTTCAACCAATCTAAATTGCTTGGTAAGATGAGAGAGAATTCCCTGTTGCATATTGTTGTGGTATACAGGAGATCACCCAATGACTCTTGGCTTACTTGCCTTAGTAACAGGCTTATGCCACCGCTAAGCAATCATGGTCTGACTTAAACTCCAGGTAAAATGGTCAGAATCCTTCTGCACACTTACATGGTCCTACTCTCCTGAAAGGTACAGCCTCTCTCTACTCATCCACACACAGATTCCCTCTACTTGGCTCTGTACACAGAGTCCTAAGAAAGTAATTTCAGGAAGAGTGTTCTAGATTTCTTAAACAAACAGTATACACTGGAATAGTTCCTGCCAAGGATTAAAATAATGCCTAAGTGATTTTTTCCAGGCACTCAACAATACCGTGGTTTTTTTCATCCAACAGCCTTTCATACGACACTTTTATATAAAAATGTTTACAGGAAATAGCAAACCTTCCTTTTGTTCTTCAGGCTGCATGTACCCCCATAAAATGCAAATGCCGAGTGAAGTCACTGAACTACCTGACACTTAAAAATGAACACATCTAAGTATCCTGCTCAAGATCAAATCATGGCTCCCAGCAGCTAAACGGATATTTCAAACATTGGATAACTGATTTTATTCCTGGCCTCCAACTGCCACTTTTAATGGGGAGTTACACAGTGAATCTTTATTAGCAAAGACCGTGGGCACTAGGGGGTCAAACAAAGGTGGTTTCCATTTGCACTTGCACAGTGTGATGCTCAAACCTTCATCTTTGTGCAGACTTTTAAAACTTGAACTGGGGACTGTCACAGAGACAAAACACGTCAAGGAACACACAGTCCTGCAGCACACCAGAGTCTATGCACTTGTAGACATGTAAGAAAGCTGGCAACAGCTGCTGGGGAGTGCCAGCCAAAAAAACAGAATCCACTTCTGCAAGGACTTTTCCAAAGAAATAAAAATGGTTCAAATAATCAGAGAATTTTCAGGATTGTCTCTCTCATTTGAACAGTTCATTAATGATATAAAATGTCCATTGCATTCAGTTTTCCCTTTCTCCCATGCTCTCTCCAAACTTCTGGCAGGGTGTTTTTTCCCAAAAAGTAAAACCCAGAAAGGCAGAAAGTCTGAAAAGATTGAAAGTCTGAAAATTGAACATTGACTAGTGAGGCCTACAATTCCTATGGTAGATGTTTTGATTTCCTCTTGTGCTGGGCAAAGGACAACACAAGACCCTCCAGCTGAGAGACACAAACTTTTGAGAAAGCAGCAAATCTTAATTAAAAAGCAGCCTTTCTAAAAAGGACCTGTTACTTTCCTCTTTAATTCTTAGTGGAGAGGTGTCAGGGCTGTGCTTCTCCTCGCTCTGTCCTTCCTTGCATATGGGGCTTTTTCAATAAGTGATTCTATCATAGTCTTCTTTCCTTTCATTAAAGAAAAACGTCCAACCCGTCAGCATACTGAATGCAATCACCTGCGAGAACAACAAACAAGAGTAACACAGGAGGCACAGAGCATTGTTGCCAACGAATGGGAAGGCTACATGTGCTCAAGGCTACTTTGGCTGCCCAAGGTGTGCTGCGAGTGTGTATTTTCACAACCACCAGTCACAGTGCTGCAGCAACCCATGCCAGGGACACAGGGATACTTCAAGTGATACAACTGCTTGTGGGGCGGCATGTGTGCTGGCTCTGTGACATGATGCCAGCTAAAGATTTTGAGACAGGAGCAATGTATTGGGGCAAGAATTTCTCAGATGTCCTTTGCTAGTGGAAGAAATCAATCATGAAGCTACATGTTGAGTACAAAACAAGCTTCAGGCTCTTTTCACATCTGCTTCGTCACTGCCAACTGTGGGAAGAGAGCAGTTGTTACTAAAGAAAAGGGGCTTCATATTTTGCCATGTTACATGTCATGGTTTTTTCTTCCCTAAGGCTTTATCCCAGTTACTACGGAAGTAAACTGGCAGTTAAGAAATGCTGGCAGTCAGGAGTCCTGTTGCTGTAGGGCTGCTTTGTTTCTCAGTGTAAATAGTGTATTTTACATTTACCATCAGAGCTGCAGTAAGCCACAAAATCTACAGTTTCAGCCTTACAGCTGCAAGAGGATATATCACAGCCTGTGCCAGGTGAGGATGGATGGAGGGGATGCTGAGCACACCTAGATAAAATACAAGGTTTCCAGGCAGCTGGGACAGAGGTGGGTTCTTTTGCACAAGTGCAATTGACCAGCAGTATGAAGTATTACAACCTTCTAAATAACCAGAATTTATCCAAAGAAAATGCTATTCATTTGAAGTACCTTGCTCCAAACATTCCCAAGGTCAGAAACTGGACTCAGCCTCAATTCCTGCTGCACAGCTGATGATCCTAAAAATAGAGGTCCAAAACCAAATTAAAAACTACCAAAAGAAAAATATTTTCTACAAACCAGAGGTTCTCTTTTCCATGTCCTTGGAATGTGTTTCATTGAATGCAAAGATGAAAATTTTGGCAAAGGTATCAGAATTTTATCACTTTTTCCAGAGGAGTCCTGCAATATTTATTACCTGCCTAGGATGAGCATAACAGAATTCATTCTAATGTTTCATCCAGAAGAGAGTTCATGAGAAAATAAGAACATGTTTTTTAATGAGTAGAACCAAGAGAAATATGATTGAGATTTGGCCAATTTAACTTTTTCAAAAGCTTATCCATTTACAGTCATTGTAAACTTTATCTCCTCACACTCAGGACGTGCACCTGACAATCTGACCACACAACCATACTGTACTTTGAAGTAAGGGTGAGCCTGCTTTCAGACAAACACAATTGTTTCAGCTCACATCTCTGTTCCTGGCATTTTTGTCTTTCTTCAAGAAACAAGTTGAATAAAAGGAAACCTCTTGAGGGGAAAAAAGATGTTCCTATTTAATTAAAGACCACTACTTTATCCATCCTCAGACTGAGAAACAGGTAGCATTGAGCTCTAGGACAAGAAAAGGAATGCACAGATGCTGAACTAGCTGATGAGCAGCATTTTGGTGGGAAGACAGGAGTACAAAAGTGCAGTCCATCTAACGTGTAGTGCCTGGGGTTTTCAAAGGAAGCACATCTTGGGTGTACAACAGGAAAATCATAATTCCTTTTGAAATAATTCCCAAGAAAACTGACAGCACTTTTAGGGCCGAAAGTCCCACTGGAGGTAGAAGCATCATGGGTTACAAGAGAGATTCAGAGAAGCCAGGTACTAGAGAAAGGGACCCAGCAGAGCTGTCATGTAGTCACATGCCCTTTCAAAATCAGCCCCCATTCCCAGCTAAAAATAGACCTCTGTGATGCAAGAAGGGAAGGGGAAGGCAGAAAAGGAAGAATTACTCTCCCCCCTAGCTAGCTTTGTCTGCAAACACAAGCAGGCCACAGGGTCTGTGAAGCAATAAGGTACATGACTAGATGATGATATGGCAGAGCTTAAAAATAACACTGCTGACTGGAAAATGTCACTGTCTGGTGTGCAGAACAGTCTTGAGGATGAAGCTGCAAAAAGTTTCAGAAGTTCTCTGAAGTCTAGATCTTGAAACAGCAACAGCAGAACACTTGGGGGCAGAAAGACAATTCTCAGGTTTATTCAGTTGCCCTGAGGTACTCTGAAACTGCCTGCTACAGCAGAGCTGCAAAGAAGGAAAACACTGATGTCTCGAACAGGTAATTAGACCTTGTTAAAGTGTTTAACTATACAATGAAGAGGATTGGGAGAGCCAGAGTGATCGGGATTAAAATTGTTCCAGAACTTGGGCATGGAGGAAAAGCCACTTCAACACAATTCAAAATAAGTTGTAAAAAAAGAATTTAGGAAATAACTTGTTACTTTGCATGCACTGAATAAAGGGTAATTTCACAACTTCCAGTGCCCGTACTTAAGAAAAGCTTTTCGAAAACAAATTCAATGAGTTCTGCTCAAGGGACTCTCTTGCAACACTGTGGAACATGCAATATCCACAGGTATTGCAACATCTAATTGCAAAATAAAGGCTGTTTTCCTCCAAGCCTCCTCATGCCCTCCTTTCAGCCAATGGTGACAGTGTTACATGGGGATAGTTTTCTTTCGGGTTAGTGAGTTGAATCGCTCCATAGTCATCTGACAGGCACCCAATACCTCCAACACAAGAGAAACAGCAAAATTGGAAAGCCAGGAGCTAAGAAGGGGAGTAATACCTCTCCAGCCAGTAATACTGAGCTACTACCACAGCTACGTCTGACACTGCAGTGCTACTCACAGACTGCTTGGCTGTCCCCTTGGTTAAAGATGAGAGTTCTGTGGGTCAGTATGGTGCCCAGGAGCTCCAGCATGGACAGCAGAAGCAATGCTGCACTCACCATACACATTGTAGCCAGAGTTATAAAGATCAGGGAAAGAAGAAGTTGTCATGAACATAAATTGACCCAGAAAAAAACAATTATCTGTGAGTTACAATCTAGCAGAGGGAGCTTTTAAATACACAAGCTCAGAAATAAAGCACAGCAGCTCATGACCACAGACCAAAGAACAGTGGGTATCTTGAAACGCTTTATGCAATGTAAGGTTTGCTGGTACCTCTTCCCTGTCCTCTATGTTCTTAGCTAGTTCATCTGCTTTGTGCCTGTCCTATGCTCTTAGCCTGTCCTGTGCAGGCTGTGCTGCCATTCAGCAAGACCTTGATAGGCTGGAGAGCTGGGCAGGAGGAAACCTAATGAGGTTCAACAAGGACAAGCGCAGGGTACTGCACCTGGGGAGGAAGAATCCCAGTATAGGTTGGGGGCTGACCTATTAGACAGCAGTTCAGCAGAGAAGGACCTGGAGTACTGATAGATGATAAGTTGACTATGAACCAGCAGCATGCCTTTGCAGCCAGGAATTTCAGTAGTATGCTGGGGTGCACTGGGAGGAGTGTGGCCAGCAGGCAGAGGGAGGCGATCCTCCCCCTCTACTCGACCCTAGTGAGGCCACATCAGGAGTGCTGTGTCCATTTCTGGGCTGCTCAGTTCAAGAAAAACAAGGAGCTACTGGAGAGGGCCCAGTGTAGGACCACAAAGATGATCAGGGGTCCAGAGCATCTCTCTTATGAGCAGAGATTGAGGAAGCTGGGCCTGTTTAATCTAGAGAAGAGAGGACTGGGAGGAGATCACATTAATGCATATAAATATCTCAAAGGCAGGTAGCAAGAGGATGGTGCCAGACTCTATCCAGTGGTGACCAGCAACAGGACAAGGAGCAATGGACATAAATTAAAACACAAGAATTTTCACCCCAGTATGAGGAAGACCTTTGTTATGTTGAACGAAGTCAGGGATGGGAAGGTGGAAGCAGCAGGACTGTTCGTTCTCACCTGATAAACTGAGCATCTTCATCAAACAGTAGGTGACTTCTGCTGGTGGAGCAAGCACCAAATCTCTCTTTATATCTCTGCGTAATTTTGTCATTGGGCACTCAGGCACTTTCAATTAAAAGAGAGAGGAAGAGGTTACCTGATCAATCAAGTATTTCCTTCAGCTGCAGCTCTTTTTCCTACAGGAAGCCCTGGCTTGTATAAGCCACTCAAGAAGCAAACATCAAAGGACTCCTCTATCACTTAGTCAGGGTAATAGACTGTACTTGAACTCTACTCAGTGAAGTGAAACTTCTTAAGCTGAGAGCTAAAGTTAAATTTGTTATTCCTGGCAAACTGCCCAAGGGGAAATGGATCCAGGGCAGAAGTTTGTTCGTTAGATAGTAGTGAAAGATTGACACTTTTATAATAAGACATGAAAGCAGGGAAAATAGAGTTACTGAAACCACTGATTGTTCTAAGATCTACTATTAATGCTGCATTGGTTATGAGACCTCCTTTTTGTAACTGGCAAATAATGGAAAGCAGAAAAAGTGAAACATCAGTAAGAAGGAGCTTGATCAAGGGTTCTGCACACGAGTCTGATTCAAAAGAATAGGAGGAAAAATCACATCATCAGCCACATTAGATCCTTTCACATATACTACCTGTTATTTCACAAACAGACTGGGATCAAAGAGGCTCCTTCACTAAAGACACAAGATACAGACTGCCAGTTCTGGCCACACATAGCATTGTGTGCCTGTACCCTGTCCACCAGAGTAAAAAAGGCGATGTAAGGAGCTCTCAGTTGTTTGGCAACATCCACTGCAATGTACAGTTAGGATCCCACTCCAGTGTGCTGTCCTGCAGATCTGCTTGCCTTCATGTCTAGAGGTACATAAGTTCATGGACCCCCTGCCATACTGTGGCACACAGCCTCAGTCAAGCTAAGCTCTAAAAAGCCAACAGAAAAATTGGGCTTTGGTTAACAGGCAGCAAAAAAGGTTTCTTTGCACTGAAACGCTTTGCTATGTTTCTCAAAACAACCAACTGCACCTGACAGCCACACCTCATGCAAAAACATGACATGAACTTAACCCAGTCATCTCACAGGCAGAGCTCAATTAAGATATCATCTTCTAAGAAATCTGAAGTTGCATTTTGACTTTGGGATTAATGAGGGTTACCTCTTTGTTATATAATAACAATAAAAATACTCCATGTTAACATGACATTTTGAAACTTCCTTTACTGTCAGCAACTTATAAGCAGCATTAAGACAGACAATTCAAACTAATACAACCCCCAACAATAGCAAAAGCAGTCCATTTACCAAAAGTACCAAGAGACTTGATCTCTGCAGGCATTTTTTTTATATTTCTTTTCACTTCACTATGCCTGGAGCATAGTTTAGAGAGCTGATTAAGTATACAGATTTAAGAACAAGTCCAAATACAAAAAAGTGCTACTGTGCACATTTGATAATGACTTATCTGAAGTTTATTGCACAGATTTTGCAACATGAAGGAATTAGAAATATTGTTACATGCCATTCCTTGGTATTTTGTTTCTTTGTAAAATATTTTATTTGGAAAGCCTTTGTCTAAAGGTTAAATAGTCCCCATGTAATCTATGAACGAAACAGAAGAGCATGCTTAGGTGTCTTGTCCCAGCTGCCAGTATTCCACACCTGCCAAAACTCCCACGCTGCCCAGACACTGGCAGTTCCCACAGTGCGTTTGCCACCTAGTCCTTTCCTTCCATGTGGACAAGGCAGACTGGGGTCCAATCATCACACCCTCAACAGATGCAGAAAAGTGTTTTCAGCTTTTTGGACCATGAGTGCTGACTATAGATATTCTTCATCTTAAAAAAAAAAAATAAAATAAAAAGGCACATGGAAGTATCCTATAGATGAATCTGAGGCCATGAGCTGCCAAACTGACCCATTCTGGCTCTGCCACACACCACAAAAAGAGATGCAACTTGAACACTGTCCAAATACTTTCCTGTAGTTTCTGCCTTGGCCTTGGAGAAATTGTCTTTTGGGAAAGAAGGATTCATCGGTAAGCATTTATCCATAATTAAGTAAATGGGTTATTGTACAAATTTAATTGCAAATAACAAATAATTGCTTTTGGATTCTCACTCAATGGCTTTTATGATCAAATCTACAGCTACTTTGTATGTAAACACAGAGGAACAGGGTTGGTGGAAACTGCTTCTTCAAAGCGAAGATATCTGCAAACAGGTAACAAACATCTCTACCTTTAAATTAACAGTTTTAGCTAACTCGGCTGTCACTTTTCCAGCTGCAAATCAACTAAAGCATTTGCCTCCTCAGCTTAGGGAAGAAGCCTCCAGAGACCCTGAGTCAGTGAATAAAAACTGTTTTGGGTCCCATGGCAAAGAAAGTACTTTGCACTCAAAAATAGATACATTTCTTGTGGGAAAAAAACAGCCCAGCTCCTTCCTCTCCCATAGATAATAATGCAAATGTCAGACACCTCCCAGGCTCCATTCCCAGGAGATCAATAGGATTGCAACAATTACTTTGGTGGTTTTTTTTTTCCTTAAAGGTTAACTTGTATCTAATCACAAATCTAGACCCAACAGCCACCAAACACAGCCCGCTGCTTATGGGAGGACAAGATGTGGCATTTAAGGTTGCCACTACTGTTGAACTGCTGTGGCTGCAAAAACACCACAGGATTCAGGCACTTCGAAGACACAAACCTGCAGCTGAAAAGCAAGGCCAGGAGATGGGTAAAGATTGAGTGCAGAGGATCAGGCAGGGCCTTGCATCAGTGCACAACAATGAGGGGCTCCAAAGCAATGGGGGGAAGCTTGTGTGCAGGAAAAAAACCTACCTGCATGCTTGTATTTGCATTATGCAGCAGAAAGCCCATGGGATTCATTTACTGTGCTGATAGTATGTCCTGTAAGTCAGAGGCTGTACAAAGTGATTGACAATGAATTAACATGCTGTTAAATCTGGTTGGCTGAATCTGGGGGGCTGAAAAAGCAGGGAAATGTGGAGTAAAACCCTTTTACTCAAAGATAATTTTCAACGTAAAAAGTATGCCATGTATACCTTTTTAACACAAAGGCTTTCAAGCAATGGGTTCAGTGATTCTAGCATAAGGGCCCTTGCAACCCTTGCACCGTGACAATGATGCCAAGACACAGGACCTGAGGTGTTGTAGGCTTTATTGGTTGCAGTGCAAAGCAGCACAGGTTAGTGTGAACCTGCTGGAAAACTGCAGTTCCAGTACAGGCAAGCACAGGTTCTAAGCTTATCACATAGCATCATTGGAACACCACCGTGTCGTGCCACAGCATTGCAACATTGAGTAAGGCCACAGCTAATCAGAAGTCACTTCTCCTCCTCAACCTTTCTGGAACCCACGTTACACCTACATTAACTTTGTACTGAGTTTGCAGGCAGTGATCTCTTGGCCAGGGACAGAAGCATGGACAGACGCAAGGACACTCCACACAAGTTTTTCTGGTCTATTGTTCTCATTCCATTGGATAATTCCTACTTCAAATACACACACACACACAAAAAAAAAAAAACAAAACAAACCCTAAAAAAATAAAAAAATAAAAATGTCCTAGACAGGCAGTTAAACTGCAGCCCAGGCTGTGTGCTACCACAGCAGGCTCTGCTATGCTCTTGCAGTCCCAGGGGAGTTATGAAAAGGAGGAGGAAATATCACAAAAGCTGGCTTTGCTTACTCACATCATTGATGCAAACACACTTGTTTACATTTGATTGGCCTCATCTAAACTTTGCTGGAGGTTGACCATAATATTTACAAGCTAAAAGAACAATTATGTAGCTGAGAGCAGCTAAATGGAACAAAACAAAACCAGAGAGGCAGAAATCATTCATTTGTGAAAATCAAAAAAACGAACTGAGCCACCAGACCACACATCTTCCCCACGCTATATAGATGTAAACTGTGGCACTATTTGTGCTGCTTTACTGCAGAATGGATGTTCTTTGAGTTTATAAACACTTACAGTGCTTATGTGCTCCAAAGACTGATTTGTACCATAAAAATGTATATGAAAGGATGCCTCATCTGTTTGTTTACAGAGTCCACCTTTAAAAGACCAATATTCTTTCCTCTGGGGCCTGTTTAGAGTCTGCACCTGTGATGGTTTCTTCAGTTTGAATCTCATGGGCTGTATTTATTACATAACTGTTTTCCCTCTTTTAGACACTATTAATCATCCCTCTGCCAAGATCTTCTTCCCACACCAGGCTTTACTGTACATTCCTTGCATGTTCGTACCATGATGTCAGTCCAGAAGTGGAACAAAGATAAGAACGGCTCAAGATTTTACTTCAAATGATCCCTTTTCTATAGAGCTATATATAAAATTAAAACCTATTACAGTGGAATTTGGAAAGGGCCAGGTTTGGGGATTTGTGACCCTCTCATATTCTCCATCTTTATTTCCTGAAAACTAAGAGAACATATGCAAAATTAGTTTGGAAAAAAAGACTCTAGGAATATGGAGACCAAAGCAAGAACAACGTGGCTTTCTAATCCATGGTAAAGCAACGAGACAAGTATGTAAATTATGTCTGCAAATGTTTTCATAATAGTTTGTCAACTATGCTTGAAAAATTAGGAATTTTTTCACACTTTTCTATGTTTGGGAGAGTGAGATTGTTGCATATATTTAACACCTTTTTGCACTGTAAATGATATTTTATGTTTTAGAACAGCAAGAAGAAAAGAATGCTGAGACACAATTTCCATTCATTTGCATGTTTCAGAGATAGGATGGACTCCAAACTATTAATTATGATCTTCATTTTATGAAAGAAAGCAAACCCCAATAATCTGACAAATCACCATTCTTGGGCAAACGCTCATCCTACTGTGGCTTTATTTGACTCAAGTACTCAAAGTAGGTAGGTTCCAACTAAGTAAAGATCTCTGCCTTATTTTGGTATAACACTAACATCGTAAAGAGTAAAGACTCCACATAACAACATAGCAACGTATCAGAAGACCAGTGCTGTAACATGTCTGGCTGTCAAATGTCAGCCTATAAAAATACCTAGGCAGCTCTGTTCTTCTCTTGAAGTAAAGAAGAGAGCTGTTCAGGCAGAACAATGTTTATTTTATTGACAGATTTTACTGTTATCTGTTACCCACCAGTGGGCTCCATTTGCAGTTTTCATCATAGAGTAATTGCTTATTAGAGACACTGGCAGGTTGTTTATTTGAAAACTATTATGCTAATAAGGAGCAATCATATTAGCAAAGTGTGCTCTTTACAACTTTATTTGTTTATCCTCAGGGACTAAACTTCTGAAACCCCAAACCTTTTGTTACATACTGAAAGATTTGAAAGTAAAATGTCAGTAGCTGTTTTTTTCCACATCTGAGAAATTTGTCCAATAATAATCAGTAGTTTTATTGCCATCATAAATAAAAAGAGCTGTCTCTGACAGAAAGATATTCATGGGATTGAAGACCATTCTGTACATAACCATTTAGTACCTAAACAGCATGGAAAAATTATGTTGCTGCTGTATTTGCATATTTTCTTATTATATATGTTACTATAGCTATAACATAGCAACTATAGTATATTATTACGGCCAAAGGAAAGGAGGAAATTAATAGCAGCATAACTTCTAAGGCTCAAAAAAAGCACCTGTTTCCCTTTTCCTTTGAGCCTTAGGGGGTTTCTGACCTCAGACTAACTAATAAACTCCCTTCATAACAGCCTAGATGGGACTAGTTACATTTACACATTCCAAGATGACGAACAAACCAAGAAGTGCTAACAGCACAGTTGCACTCTTGCAAGAAAACGCTTTCACCATTGGCACAACTGAAAGTTTTTGCTATGCTGTGGCTGTTTATTATTTTGCTGTTCTGTGGGTTATTTGTACTGTACACATCATAACTTTCAGGTAAAAATTAAGAAAACAGTCTTGCAGTGTATAGTGCCCACAAGCATAGTAGAGCTGCCGTGATTCCAACCTGACCGAATGCCAAAGAGCAATGCTTATTATTATTTACACTGCAGAAGCACACAGACTCAAATTTGGGATCAGAGCCCAATACTACCAGGTGCAGTGTAAGCAAGTAGTTATAGAACCTCCTGATCCAAGAGGCTCATAATCTAAAAGATGACCAAACAAAATCCCCCAAAACCAACAAAACAACCAACTATCAGAAAAAAAAAGCAAGCAAGCTAAAAAGAAACAAGAGCAAGAAAACAGCACAGCAAGGGAAGGAGAGAAGGAAAGAACAACTTGCACAGGGTCTAAACAAATACAGCTCAGCTCACCTCCTGCCTGCTGGCTCACCTCAGCAGTAACTGAGTGTAGGATGACACTTTGGATTAAGTAATCAGGCAAATCTGTGTAAAAATGGAAACAGGCTGGATTTTGTTATGCAAATATATAGATATTAGGCACTGTAAATATCATAGTGCTTTTCCTATCTCCCTGTTTCTGTGTACACACAGACCTGCATGTGTACTCATACATGACTCATGATACAGTTCAGCTTAATTCAGTTTTACTGCAGTAGAAGCAAAGCACTGAAAAAGGAGGTAACAATGCAGAGAAGCAAACATGTTGTATCAGAGCCTCATGTGCCTGTGGGCTGGAATCCAAAGCCAGAAATCCTGGTGTATTCTGAAAACTCTTAAACCTGGAACTGGGTAAGCACACCTGGATAACTACCTGAACTTTCACTTCACTGACTTCAGATAAGGAATGAGGGGCAGACATAGATGAATTCTTACAACAAAACTAAAACTCTTGTAGTAGTCTTTATAACAGTAACTGCAAAGGAAAGAGAAATACATAAAAGGCTTTGTTCTGAAGCTTTAGCTGCTCTTCAGGAAAGAGATCTATCGCTTTACATAATACTTTACAAACCAATGCTTGCTCCAAAACATGTCTATTAACAGTAAAACTTGCATATCTGGCAGTCTCCCAGTCCTAGTGTTGCCTTCGTGCCAGAGAAGTCTCTCTGAGTAAAGGCTGATTTACCTCATAACAAGTCCAAAGAGTTCCTAGGTCTGAAAGCTCAGATAAATATCTGTGCACCGGGAACCCTCCCAGCCTGCCCCCTGCTCTGCCAGCTACTCAGCCCCCTCAGCTATGCTGGGGGTCTCCCTTCTATGCCAAAAGACTACCCCACACCAGGAGTGTCAGGACAAAAGCCAGTTTTATACATCTGAGAGCACACAAGAGCATGTGATGAAGTCCCATATTTTATGAGATAATTTTAGCCATCTCTTGAAACAGGTCTGTGCCCATTAAAGACTTTAAGACTTTACTGTAAATTGTGTGCCTGTGCATACACTTCCTGCATGTACTTCAGTAGGACGTGTGTTTCACAACATATAATCCAGCAGAACTGGGAGTAGGTCAGTCCCCTCTATTCATCCTCCCTTGCCCTGGATTTTGCAGGGTGCTGTTTCACGCTGCCAGCACACAAGGGTGGCAGCCTATGGGCAACAGCTTTTCCAGCTCTTCCTCAGATACTTAAATCAGTTGGCAGAAATCCTTTAGAGATGGCAAGAGGGCTAGATTTTTACATGAGGTGTTTGTTTTTCTGGAATAGCATATGTAGCCAGCTGCATGCTCTCTTCATCAAAAAGCTTTGCGATCTGCACACCCTTAAGCCAGTCTCCTGTGTCTCTTGTCCCTCTTGAACATCTTAAAAATAAATAAATAAAAACACTGCCACTTTATGGTGTGCTCTTACAAGCACAGTCTTGTTTGCTAGCACATAGTGGGAGTATGGGATAGCTTTGTGAAAAGCTATCTGTTCCAGCAGGTTTATATTTGAAGGTGACAGTAATGAATGGGATCAGCCTGTTCCACGCCAGCAAGAGACGAGTCTCAGGCTGAGACAGGCAGGTTTGTGTCCACTTGCGCTCTAGCACCACAGCTTTAAAGCCCTTCTCTTGGACTCAACCCTTGCTCCAGGTTGTTGCTAAGGGAAGGGGGGGGGAAGGGAGGGCATAGTTTTGTTTTTCCATCTATAATCTCCTGACTGCAGCTCTGGTCATTGCCTAACTTAGGAGGAGAGCTGTACTGGCTTCATGCACAGAAATGCCCTTCTGAGAGAAGCAATGCCAGGCTCAAGCAGCTCCCAAGACCCACACTCCACACGCCTGCCACTGCCTCTTGCAGCTGGGGTGCCTGGGCCATGCTGCTTTCATACAGGGCATGACACTAGGGAACACCTTCCTGCCTGGCACAACTGAGCTGGGAACACTGTGCAACCAGCTGCGATATCGGCTACTCACTCCTCTACTTCATATCTGCATGGCTGTTGGATGGAAAGGCAACATCCCACTAGAGATGACGTTAGTCTGACTGGGAAGTTCAAAGTGTGGAGGGAAACGGGAGCACAATTGTATCTGGACAACAATGAGCCATCACAGCATATCTCAGAGATTCAAAATCACAGGTTTAATTTTTGCCCAGTAAAGTAAAACTTGCAGAGAATACAATCCTGAAAACAGCTCTCTTGCTTCTTCCTTCACACTTCCCAAGCTCTTTTTTCTTCCAGTTTTGCTTGTTTGGTTGTTTTGGGTTTTTTTTAGGTCAGTTTTAGTGTCCAGCAAGAACACTAGAGGAGCAGCGAAGGTGGGGATTTTCCTGGGCATTAGACTGGACCCAGCTCTGTAGGGCAGCCCTCAGTCTTTCAACTCTGGCTTTGTGTTACTGCCAGAGTAACAGCAGTGTTTGGGTTATGTGCTGGATATTGAACTAGTTCTCCTCCATTCTTCTGTTCCTGCAACTCCATTAAATTTCCACTGGGTATGTCAGAATAACATATATGTGTATATATATAAATATATACACACAGAAAACAGAGTTCTTATAAAAGTTTGCATCCCA
Organism: Pezoporus wallicus; assembly: GCF_028554395.1. NCBI lineage: Eukaryota > Metazoa > Chordata > Aves > Psittaciformes > Psittacidae > Pezoporus > Pezoporus wallicus. Next base: position 3,838,408 of record NW_026640059.1, read on the forward strand.
GGAGGAAGCCAGCATTGATTTATTTAAATTCAGAGTGGCTTCTAACTTATGAAGGAATTCATGTATCTGAGAAGCAGCACTGGAAATTTGTCCTTCAGTGTTTCCTCTTGTCACTCATCAAGGTTTTGGAGTACATTCACATCTCTGTAAGAGTCCTGAAGAAGCTTTACTGAAAAGCCTTGTTCCCATTAGCAAATCTGTGAAATTTTCTGAGAGACTGACACGGTAATACAGACAGATGTATCACATTCATTGATCCTTGCTACCCAGCTTCCTAGCTTCAGTGTTTAGCTCCCATACAACATCATGAGGTGTTAAAGCCTTGATATTTTATCCACTCTTTCGCTTGCCACAGTGCAGAATACTGTGAAATATTAACATTTTTAAGCAAACACATGAGCTCCCAGGACTGAAGAATCTGGCAAAGGTAAGACATGACAGTCTGGGTGATGGCCTGATCTACTGAAACCGTGAGGAGCTCAGGTAGCACACACACTGCAAACCTTCAAATGTTCTGCTAATATCCAAGACAAAAAGGCTGCCACCATAAATCAGTTTGTCTGAAAAAACATTCCGAAATGACATCATCATTCTCTATATTTGGGAGATAAACTATCCAGTTTCCTCAGCCTCCCTCAAACTTTATCATAGACAAAGCAAAAGGAAACATAACAAAAAGAAATCTGTGTAAGAAGCCATTCATTTTTATCTGCCTGGACCTCCAGGACATAGTTCATTTCTTCTCAGCACCATTTCCCTTCTTGAAGACATCACACTTGAGCAGTAAAGTACCTAATTTAAGTGAATGTTAAAAAATCGGCAACTCCAACATTTCTGAAAGAGTTGACTATGGTGCTGGGACTAAGGCACAGATTGGCACCCAGGTCAAGGTTTTTTTGAGGGTCAGAATTGCTTAAAGGGATCGCCTGGAGATGAAGCACAGATACTTAACATGAACTAGCGAGGACTGAAATATATTCAAATTATACCTGTATGAGGCTTCGTTGACAAACTCCCAGGACATAAATGTCATTTGCTTTTTGCATTGATTACAAAAGGGCAGAAATATGGAACAAAGGACATTTATATTTAGTGGGCAATGGGGCACAAAAGCAATTAGAAAGGTTGGCTTCCCCTTTACTTGCTTCTACTACTGTATTTAACTGTCAAAGTTTCAGAGGAGATAGATCCTATTGTCCCAAACATCTGGGGCTCATGAGTTCTCTGATGTACTCTGCATTTTGTCCTGGGCAGCAGAGCGATTTTCAATACTGAACCCGGAATGCTCCCCAGGGCTACTTCTGGTCACCCTTCTGCTGGAACCTAACAGGAAAGCACTGGCCCCTGCAGAAACTTTTGCAAACAAACCCTGTCAAACATCAACAACTGCAGCTGAGTGTATTATAAATGGTAAAGAAACACCAAAAGGTTCTTTTCTAACCAGAAAAAAGGCTGTTGTCAAATGATTTCATATCTCTGCTAAACTGTATAGTGAAAAATAAATTCCATGTAAAGACCATGTGACTGGGAAAGCAAAGAAGCCTCTCATTGAAAGCTTTAATTTGCCCTTTATCACACTGTTTTGCTTCATATTCTATAAATAGCTCATGTGCACTGTTTTTCCTTTTGGCCTCATAACTATGAACTGGTTCCTCACTGGCTCTGTGGAGTCTGAAGAAAATCTCCGGAGAATGCTGTAAGCCTATTTCATAGAAGCTCACAAGTGGATTAATTTCAAAACAGGGCTCAGTTGGCACGTTTCAAAATATGTAATAATCAGGGCTGTTTGTAATAAATTCATCTCCTTCTGCAGGAGAAATCAGGAATCAGCGTAGCTTGGTTTCTGCAATCTGATTTTAGTTACAGTTAGGCTGCAGTTTATTTTTAGTAACAAACTGTTTCCCCGAGACAGATTCAGCTGCTCATTAGCACTGGGAGTCTTCTCGACAAAAAATACATTGCGAAATTTCCTTTTAGCCCTGACTAGACCTATCCATTGAAACACAAACTTGGTTCTGCAACGAGAGATTTTACAATCCGTCTTGTCTTTGATGGAAGATAAAGACATTGGAAATAAATTGTCCCTCTCCCCTAAATTTTTTGCTTAGCATCAGCACAATTTCCTTTAAAAAGGCAGGAAAATCTGTTAATCTGATACATGTATTAAGACCTTAAAGAAAAGAAGCATAATTGAAAAATGGGTCGAATGAAAAGCGGTAAAATAACAGTTGTGTTGAATTTGTGATTTTATACCAATTAACAGCTGCATAAAAAGAGGCTGGGGGAATCCTCTGCAGTAACTCCTCTAGATGGCCTAATAGGCAGGTTGGAATCCAAATCATCACCTTTAGCAACTGGTCTTTCCAGAAGGAGTTTTATCTGCTCTGCTTCCCATTTCACTGCTGGTGCCAGCCCCTGCTGCCACAATAGCCGACTGGTTGTACATATTAATCAGGATCTTCCAGGCCTTTTTCTTTCTGTGACACCCGTTCAGGTAACCTGCAGGCACCCAAACGTCTAACACGGATTTCCAGCATCAGAAGTGCCAGCTTGGGTCAGACAAAGGGCCCCTCCAGCCTCCCTCCAGCAGGAGGAGAGCTTGTTATCAGCCAACACCATGGTGTTTAACGGCTATGAAGGCCTATTCTCCAGATGTGCTTAGTTGTGCTTATTAGTTCTTAAAAGTTACCCACAGCAAGCAGAGGGGAATTACTTTAGCTCACCTCTATGGGTGATGAAAAATGCCTCTCCTAAAACATACTGACAAACATCAGCAGATGGTGATCCTGACACAGAGCAACCTCTTGAGTCACAGTCCTGCAAAACGCAGCTTCTTTTGTGCCCCAAATTCTGGGCTAAAAGATAAACTTGCTTCTGCAAAATATTTGCTTTATGGAAGATGAACTCTACCAGCTGCTCAAAAGAGCTGATTCCAAAACTGCCAAGTGTCAAAATTCAGATGTGCCATTTGGCAGATCTGGAGCTGTGTAGGTTTGGTTGGTTGGTTTGGTTGTTTAATTCTTTAGCTACTTTAGATACTACAAATGAAGTACTATGTTAGAAATTTTGCTCCTTCAAATTGATTTAAATTTAGTCAACCTACTGGAGTGGATTCCAATCCTTGCCCGCCCAAAGCTTCAAGCACTAAAATGTCCTGACAATTCAAGAAGTTTTACAATTTAAAGAGAGTTACTCTGAACTTCTTTGAATTCCCAAAGGAATACATTTCCATATAGTTTTCCAGAAAGATAAAATTTTTCCTTAAGAACAGTGTTTATTTTGTTTACTTTCAACCACTATTTTCATACCTAACAGCGAGAAATAAACCCCCGTTTACTCTAAAGTATGAATGCAATCTTAACTGTTAATTGTCATGGTGCTACAAAAATACCACTGAAACTGGTATGAATATTGCTCAGAGCCTTTTCACAAACCAGTGCAACAATTCCTCCAATTCCTCCGTATTTACACATATTTAAACATAGAGCTTTCACATATATGGCTGTGTTTGATTTTGGAAATGATGTCAACTGGAAAAACATCATTTCCTGATGTAGGGGATGCAGCCTTTATAGATTTTTCATTGAAATCACACTGGCTGGTTCAAAAGTTCTTAATCCCCTTCTTGTAACTAACCTTGACCCTTGACCCTGAAAGGTTTCACAGCTAATTGCCTGAGCCAAAGCCCTGACTTGAGGGAGAGCTCTGCAAATGTTGGATTTCAAAGAAAAACAGAGATCATTTTATATCAAACATGAGCGTCCTTACAGGCAACGGCATTCTTCTGCTTTGGATTTTCCTTATTTTGTTTTCCTTCATCTTAACTGCAAAGTTATTTCAACAGGAATTTGGGTGTTATGTTATTTCAACAGGAATCTGGGTGCTTAGCTTTCTGGTGATGGTATCTGTAGTAGAACCACAAACGGCCCTGCATTCTTTGCATATTTGGTGGCATGCATCAGCCCTGTTTGGAACAAAAGCTTTGTTTTGGACACACTGCTGCAGACTGTTGCCTGATCCAAATTGTCTGCTTCCTTCTGAACTTCTAAACAGAAATGACAGATAATTTTGTAGTTTTTAACAGATCCAGCCTCAGAAAACCATTTGACATTATCTAAATAGAGCTACATTTTGGATCCAGGTTTGTGCTCTCTTTTTTTAATTTACATCACATTCTCCAACAGCTTAATACCCAAAAGACAAAAGAAAATTTAGACAGAAACTCTAGCTACAGGAGAATTTTACTGGCAAAAGACTCTAAATATGTGCAATCAATGCAAGTCTGTGTGTTATATGAAGAACCATTGCAAATGCTAATTGGGAATCCACATACACTACTACTGCATACAACGGTTTCATTTGCAATGTCTGGATATTCAATATGGCCTATCTGTTCACTGCTCTAGTGCGAAGAAACAGCATCTCTTTCTTTGCACACACAAGTTGCAATGCTGGCTGCAGTGGGTTGGAGAACAGTTTATCTTCCACATATTCTTCATCACAGATACACAGGGAACAGAAAGGTGACCTTAGATGCAGTCTTGGCTACTTTCCCTACTTGCTAAGCAGACAATTTTGGTAGGAACAGAGAGTAACAATTCTATCTTGAAATTTAAGTGAACAAATTTAATCCCCAAGTACTTGAAGTACTCCAGAAGAAGAAAGATCTTTGCAAAAGAAATCAGTTATGGACACTGAAAGGACCTCTAGGCCATCTTGGGTCCCAAAATAGGAAGAACTATCTCCATTTCCTTTTTGAGAGATATTTTTCTTGCCTGCTGTTTAAAATCACCACAGATTTCAGCCACCCAAGCAGTCTTTTCCAGTTCATTGCTGTCCCTGCTTTGGATAGGTTTTTTTCTCCCCCCCTCTTTTTTTAATGCCTCCTTTAATCTTTTCTGCTGCACCTTAGTTCCATTAATTCATGTTCCACCTACTGCAGAGCTTTTTGCTCTCTGCAAGCAACATATTGTTCTTCCTTAGAGTAGTCATTTCTGTATTTGAAGACTGTTGTAATGTTTCCTCTGGTCTTTTATTCTCTACATAATCCAAATTGTTTCAGTCCACCTTCTAAGTTTGTTTCCTAGTCATTAGATCATTCACACTTTGGAGCCTCTCCAATCAGTCCACACCATTCTTGAACCTACCATTCATCTTGGGACGTCCTCCTGAGACATTATTACAATATGAAACTACTTTTTTCCAGAGAGGTTTTAAAATGACAGCTATTAAGATAAGCGTTGTGTCTTCAGTGCACAGTTAACTTGAGTTATTTGCACTTGAGCTGATTTCTCCCCAGTTAGCCTCATGTCACAGAGTCACAGGAACAGAGAAGTCGCAGGAAATGATCTAGCCCATATCACACCTGTGCCCACCCTACCGCAACAGATAAAAACACCCTAATTTGCTTACAAGATTGAAATGTGGAACTGAGTCCTAACTTGTCTTTGAAAGAAGGACCAGTAGCACCAGTACAGAGTGGCACCATGATACTTCTTTATCATATTTGTAAGGACGAGAAAGATTGTTAAAGTACCATCTAATGACTTACTCCATTAATTGTTTTCAGTACTGTATAAGCATTAACTTTCTCTAAATTCTCCATGGCTCCCTTCCTCTCAGCTGCGCTCACATTTTCAAACATAGGTAATGCATTTGCCATGATATCTTCAGGAGACTCCACATTTCTTAAAGAGAATGGCAGAGCTTAGCATTTGCAAATTTTTCACATTATAGAGTATCATGTCGAGTCTGCTAACTTGCATAACCTCTCTTATTTATCAAGTACACCTGACCTGTTCCTTTGCAGTCCTATTTTTATTAAAATGGACTGTTTTAAGCATGTGGTCATAAATCACCTTTTCTGTCGTGGTTGAAAGGAGAAAGACATCAAATACATCACCTATTATTTGTTCATTTCTACATTAAGTAATAAACTTACTTTCCTCCTCCTGATTACTCAAGTATTTCCTTGATATTCTTCCTTCCTTGGCAGCTGCAATTCAGTTTTAGCCTGAGCTTTTTGAACTTTACCTACATATGCACAAAATCTGTCATATCAGTCCTCAGCAAGTAGAAATGTACTTTTTCTATTTCCCCCACCCCAAGGTAGGAAGCCATGCACATCTCCCAGTGCCTTCCCTCTCTTTGGGATCATTAGCAGAGAGCAGCCATACTGCAAAATAACCCTTGCATTACATAGAAGGATTTGATTACTGCTCAGAATAACTGCGTTAGCAGCTGCCAAACTGCATTAACTTGAGCTGTGGTCTATGCGACGAGACAAGCCAGTCAGTTCAAGTAAAAACACCACCATCATCATCTTAAAGGTTTCTTCGTTCGGACAAGGTCGGATCTGGGGCTAAACTGAAGTTATGACTCAAATGTACTTTATGGTCAAGACAAGCCCAGAGAGCACTATGAAAAGACATAAGTGGATACTTTCCCTCAACTCTGCTGAAATAAACCAAAAGCAACAGGCTGCACAGCAGACACAGAGGGCCTGCTGCCCACTCACATTTGAGCTCTAATGAGAACAAAAAGGATAAACAAGTTTGACTCTGAAGATTTGGTTGCTCCCAGGTTACACAAGATCCTCTGTCACAGAGGTGCACAGAAATGCTCTGAGCCCACAAAACATCTCCAATTCACCTGTTCATGAGTCAAAAGGTTTCAGGCAAACCCAGATGAAACACGACAAAGCATTGTAATACAGACAGGGGGGTCCTATTTATCTGTTTTACAAATGGAAAATGCAGAGAAACTAACGTAAATCGGAGAAAGCTGCAAGAAGTGTTCTGCAACCTTAAATTAACTATCTAAGAGCACGGCAGGCATCTATGCTGTTAATTCTGCACTTCACTTAGCTCCTACGGTCATACAATCTTAAGAACTTCAGTGGAAAAGAAAACAGAATCCTCCAGTCCTCAGGGAAAAGTCATAGTTTATCTCTAGAAAGCATGAAGCCGCGAATCTGAAAAGATGCCAAAGTTGACAGTTAACTGCCACATACTACTGAAGTCTTTTTTATTCCCTTCTTAAACTCTTTCTTCCCATTCCCAGGCCAGACTCAAGTTTGGAAGTCAGTGAATGAATTCCACAAGTACTACAGTTTTTACTTTGGTAAACAGCTTAAAAGCAGATGTATCATGTTCCACAGCTCTGTGAGGAGGCTGGCACGACTTCAAAGCACTCCTGGAATATCTGTTACTCTATTCTGAAGAGACAATGGCCTCTCCCTAGTGAAGGGTGGAACAGTCCTTCCCTTCAAAAGGGGATTTTGACACCTACAGTCTCAACTTCAGCGAGGTAACACCAACATGTCTGAAGAACTTGTACCAAGGCAGAACTTACCTGTGAAGCCTGAAGCAAATCAGAAAGCATTTGAGACCTCAAAATTTTTAAAGGGATCTTGTCACGACTCAAAACTGGGGTCGATTCAGAACCCACATTGGCTTCAGCGTGCTAGTCCTGGTGGAAAGCAGGTGCTTTTCACAAGCTTTTTTAGTTACTAAAAATAGCTCCATATTACATTATCAAAACTACACAATCTTTAATTTTTCTTGGCTGTAGTTAAATTTTAAAGAGACAAATACAACAGTCCCAGAATTTATAGACAGGTCTCATAAAACCTTCCCATCCTAAATTATTTCAGATACAGCTATTTTGAAAAGATGTAATTTTCTCCTTTCTCGTTTGATATTAAGAAAAGTCACCTTTCATAGCTTTCAGCTTAGAAAAAGACACACAGGATTTTGGATACTTTTGCAGATCAGTTTACAACCACAACCTTTCACCCAATCTCAAGAACTGTTGCAAACATCACCTTCCAAAGGCAAGGGCATGCCAGAGAAATGGATTTTTACTGGGAACAGCAAGGTGAAATAAGAAATAGGAATATAAAACCTCCAGATATAAATATATCAAGACCAGCAAAACTGACTAAGCAAATACTATACTGAGAATACCCTCCTAAACTGCAGGTCAATGGAAAATTTTAATTTACAACTGTATCATGTGCAGCAGAGCTGCTACAATTCCAAACATGACAACTGGGTGATATATGTCATTTCCCGTGTTCTTATATGTCCTAGTATTTCAGCTATTAAATGACAAGCTGAGAAACTGTAATACAGAGACAAGTGACAATTATGCTGGTGAAAGCACAGTCAAAATTCATCAAAGTGTGATGGAAACTATGGGAAGAACAAAACATGAGCTGCACTGGTGCTTGGGGGAAAAAAAAAGAAAAAAAAAGCCCTAAACCACTTGAGAATTTGAACCAAGGACGAAATGAAACACTAGACACATTCATGAGCCGAGATGGCATATATATGGATGATCCTTGATAGAAAAGCTTAAGGGAAAAGGAAAGGAAAGGGCAGCTGAACGCACAGTAGTCTAATGCTTCATCATCACCTCTCCTTCTTCAGAAGCCACTGGAATAAATTCCATACAGGGGAGAAACGATCTCAGCATTGCTGTTTAATCATAGCTCTCCGCTAAAGAACTAGGGGGAACAACTGCAAACTTTCCACAGAGTTTATCAGGAACAGGAATTTACCCAGATTACTTAATCCCCTTTTATCCTGTTGATCTGGTGCTCTGCATCTGTACTACTTCAGTCCCGTCCCTGGGTGACATACTGCTCACATGGCTTTCCTGCTGCCACCGTCCTCTTCGCAGCATTTGTCACACCTGAGTGTTTCATTCACAAATAATAAAGGGAAAAAACTTCTCAGCTAAATTAACAGCTAGCTTTATCATCTGTTTTCCCTCAATAGGGCTGCTTAAGGTTTGGGTGCTGAGAAATCTACCCTGCTCAGTCATTCCCACCCATGACCAACACAACTCCATTAACAAACTTCAGGTAGACTACAAAAAGTGTGGAAACTGCCGCTCAGAGCCTCAGCCTTTAAGGCACTTAAAAGGTATGAGCTGTTCTTAGATGACTCTACTAAATTAGGGAATCTGACTTCAGTACTGAATGCAAAGCTGATAAGCCAAATATTCAGTCCACCTCTTCCCCCTTCATTCCCAATAATCTCTTGACATAACCTTTATTTTTTCCCAACTTCAAATGCTGTAATGATGCTTCAAGCTAAACTACCCGAACACTGTAAGGTCAAGAATCAGCTGCATGTTCTGTGAGGTGTCCTACAGTCTTCAAAGGCAAAATGGAAGAAGACTCTCTGATGGAAACACAATTTGCTTTCTCTAATGTATCCTCAAAAAGAACAATGGGGGAAACTAGTTTCAAAAGAAATACCAAACCAAAAATAAAATAAAAAAATTATCAAGAACTATCTTGAGATAATATTTAAAAAATAAAAAAAGTAGAATCTGAAAAGATAGCAGGTAATAAAGATCAACCACAAACCACAGCACTGGCTGCAGTTTAAACTTCATTAAATTAAGTATGCTGCCTCTTCTCCAAATGTACGGCCTATGAGAACATATATTGTTGAGCAAACTTTCCCATGAAAGCATTCCCATTCCAGTTCAGAGACAGGCATTATGGTCAAGCCATGTTTCTAACAATAATGTTTGGTTTGGCAAGTTTTAGTGTGGTTGTCTTGGCAAACAGGTACTTTAGCCTATGCCATTTATTTGGTCCCAGTACATTCCAAATTATTTTGATGAAACTTCACGTGTGATATGAAGGGAAAGTCATAGCTTGTAAATCACTGGGAAAGTCCCATAAAGGGTAGGTCGTGATGGCCTCACCCAGCCAAAGAAACAACACTGGGTTGCTGATCTGTTACAAATTGGAAGTGCTTACAATAAAAGCAGGGGTTCTTTTTATTGCATGAAGGCAAGGAAATATATACAGCACAAAGACCAGTAATATGACCCTGCAGCAATGCTCACCATAAAACAGAAGGATCATAACTCTTAAGAGCAGTCAGCACTTAAGTTCATAATGTTACTGAAGTGGTTCTCACAGCATTTGCCTCTCTCTCTTTCTAAAAATTGTTATTTATGTGCATGCATACTTTTAAATATGTGGATTATTAACTTGAAGGCACAAGTTCACACCAAGCAGGAGGAGGAGAAAACTGTTTCTTTATCAGCACTACCTCCTTTCAACAGAACCAACCAGAAAAAGCCCTGCAAATCATAACAAAAGAAGACAGATTTAAATTCCCAAATGATGCATGGAAGCTCATGCAAACGTTTTTTTTTTTTTTTTTTTTTTTTTTTAGGTCTGTTGCTCTTTAATTGCACTACACGAATCTCAATATTTTCCCTGAAAATACAAGGTTTTTTATAAATAACTTACAATATCTGGGAATAATATATATCACTTTTCATAGTCCTCAATACCAGAAGAAGTTCGTTTCAGAAGCGCAGAAGTAGCAGCAAACGGCTTGGATCTCAGAAATGTGCCATAACCTCAGAGCCCAGTGTGAAAGACAGCATCTGTCATTGCCTTGCACTTGTGGAAATAAGGCCAATTCTAAAAGCTAGGAATCAAAGATACTTTCTATGTCTGTCACATTAAGTAACTCCTAATTACTTTATACAAATCTCACCTGTTTTAAAAACAATAAATAGAAAAAACATACTGCCTAGTTCTGATTCGTATTCATAGTTTTTCCCACAAATGTTTCAATGCACCTCTCCAGCTGCCCTCAGTCAGAAAAACACACATGAAACACCTACTTTTCATCTGCCTCCAACCTAAATCCTGACTGCTCAGGAGTTAAGAATAGCAGGCAGCAAGGTGATAGGAAACCAGGAAAAGGAGAACATTTGAAAATTAATGCTCAGATTCACAGTTTTATCAGAACAGGCTGACTGACAGCTATGATAATCTACATATCTATAGGAAATTTCATTATTTCATTTCTTTCACTGCACATCATATTGTAAGTAGGAACAGGAATTAATATGCAATGACTACAGTTAAATGTACATATTTAGTCTTTTAATTTCATAGACATTCTTCAGATTTCATCTAAATAGGTAGGCAGATTTATCTGTATTTGTTTTTCTAGAGAAGATTTCCCTCAAATCAAACAGCAAAAGGAGAGGATTATCTAATTTACTAAGCAGCCTGATGAAGCAAGAATCATTTTACAAATCTCTTTTACTGATCTCCTTTACACTGACAGAGATCCAGAATGGCTATCACCTGCAGGAAAATCACTCCAAACTTACCTTGGTTCAACAGGAAGTGTGGAACTCTGCTCCGCCTCTCTGAAACAGGTCTGTTACTGAAATTCAGTCCCGGGTGAACAGTTAACATATTCTGAAACACAAATAAGTCAGCGCTTCCTCCAACAGATATTAATCTTTAAATACATCTCACAGAACACGTGCATCGCAACTACAACATAAAGCAAACCGTAACTGGAGCCCCATCCAAAAAACATAACTACATGTAATTCAGTAATGAATAAATGCCTACTAAACACAGATGTTGAGGCTGTTGTGGGATAAAAATAGATCTGAGTTTTCAAGGACAGTTTGTGACTTCTAGTTAGCTCAGTGCTGTTGGAACATTTGTTGGTTTTACACTCATACGTTCATTCATTCATTCACACACACAGTTAGACACAGTCACTCTGATGCTTTTCCCATTTCCTCTTGCCTTATTTTTGACAGTTCCACCTAATCCCCTTTTTCCTTCTTGTTGTTTCTTTTGAATAACCTTAGCATATTTTAGGTCCTTGGAGAAAGAAGGAAAAAAATACAACTAATTTACACAAACTTCTGCATAGAGAAACACTGCTATGGATACTGTCGTCTTCTTGCATCATGTCAGTTCCTTTAAATAAGCTGCACTCCACTAAAGGACTGGAAAAGTGCATTTTCGAAACAAATTAATTAGCTTCCTACAAATTAAATTTTTTCCTTTCTGTACTCTTAAAGCTTTTATCTACACTTTCCTCTTTAACAATAAAATTGATTAAAGTCAAGTTACATTCCTATAGGCATTGATTTGCTAAAGTTTTTGATACAGCACATTCCGGAGGCATTAGTCAATATGATAGATCCTGCCTGGGAAGTTGCCATGGACTCCAGACAGCATTTGAAGTACAGTTATGCAATGAATGCCACAATGCCCGGGCAGCCAAATTATCTGGTCTTTACAACTGGGCTTTTTGGTACACGAGTAATTCACACGGCTCTCTGCTGCTGTCTCTATATAGAAATGGCGTAAGTCTTTGGACAAGGCACAGTTGAATATGTGCTCAGAAGTTACTATATATCAATCATAGAAGTGGTCACTGGGAGTAGTTCAAAATGTTTTACAAGAATGCTTTGATGCTATGCAGAGCAGTACCACTGGCCAGTAGCTAAACTATAATTATGCTAGCTGGATCTGAAAGTCAGGGTTGAGTTGCAAGAATTCCCTTCTCAGCTCACCAGTTCCAGACCTTGATCAAGGCCAATATACTTTTGGGAAAGTTCAGTTCCAGTGAAAATGTAAGACTACAGCTGAAAACCTCATGGGTTCGGGTTTTGCTTTAAAATCTAGGTCACGTCACTCTAGGCGCAGTGGCAGACTTCCCACGCAGGTGCAGAGGACACAACGACACGCTATAAGCAAGATGGTACAAACAAAGAAATGCTTAAAAGTATCTAAGTGCATGAGTTAAAAAAAAAAAAATAAATATTAATATCAATTCATTATAAGCTTTGTTTCTGGCCTGGCTACCATCTGTGATGGGGATTTTGTTATGCAGTGAAACAAGAACAAGACAGAGCTTTAAACATTGCCTGGAGCACACAAGCCCTGTGTTTATTCCCAGCAACATATCCATAAATTATAAAACAGAAAGAGGACCGACCACTTTTGACTGTGTGGGCTGCAGGAATTTACTTAGTCATGACATGTTCTGCCTGCTACTGCGACCAAGGCAGCAGCTTGCAACCCAATTCTCATGTGCTTTAGCGAGGTACTTTACCACTGTACACCCGAAAGGTGGCCCCTAACTCCATGTGTCAGGGATGAGTGATTAATAGCATTTGGATGGTTTCCTGCTAGAGCAGGGTTGAGTGCAGCTGCTTCCTGGGCCTGGGCAGCAGACCCATCATATCACCCTTGCAAGATGCATGCTCCACAAGGAGGGCCAATAGCATGGCCACAGATAGCAGTGACCACTGGTTGAGCCCTAGGATAACATGGTACAGCTTGCTCCTGAGGCCACTTCTGCTGAAGGGAGACCAGATATGACCAGTCAGTAGAGGGTCATCCATCTGGTGTGAGCAGGGTTAAGTTCAGCATCCAAGCTCCACTTTGATCATGCCATTTCATGGGCAAAGATCATAACTGTGGATTTTGTTAGGCTTTTTCCAGACTTTGTTGGCGATGTTTTTTTAACCCACAGCTTCCCTGCATAAGCACATGTCCAAGCTTGAGCCTACTGCCTGGCTCTCAGTACCTTCAGATTTCACTGGTGTGAGGAAGAGTCACCTCTATTCTCTGCTCTTTAAACTGGCTCTAAACCAGGGAATCAACTAAATAAGTAACTGTAATCTGGAATATCTTTATTTGCTGGGTGCCTCACAACATTGGCTTATGGAAGCCTGCACAGAGCATACTCCCACACCAACCTGTGTATGGTTCCCATTATCATATAAACAATTGGCAGAGAATCATTATTTTTCCCCCTCAACCCCAAAGAAAGAATCCTTATGACACTGAACTCCCTCTTCTTTTAAGCAGTCTCATTTTAAGCCTCACTATTTAACCAAAACACAACACAAAACAGCGCATTTATGTTTTATGGATTACTTTGCATGGTAGAGAATTATCTTCTGTTCATTCAGCTCCCTCCCAGAAATAAACATTCTTTTTCCCTGACTTAGGAAGTCAGGATAGTTTATTTTGTTTGTGCATTTCAGTTCACTCTGCCATACATTACCCCGATTAATTTTGGCAGTGACAAAGTTAGAGAAGTAATTTAAAATTATGATCATACAGAAGCATTGTATTTTACTGCAGCAAAATCAGCGCTCCCATTTTAACTCTCCTGACCTTTCATTTCCTGTGAAGGAGCACAGGAGGTAAAACCTGTTCCTGAAGGCATGGCCTTAAGTGTTTGCATAATTTTGGTTTAAAATTATTTTCCTTCATAATAAATGAAAATGCATGCAGCGTTACACTTAGACACTGCAATAGCGATAGCACCATGATAGGTATACTAGCTATCAGCCCTGCAATAGCACCAAATAGGTATACTAGAGGTGGAATTAGACCAGAACCCTAAGGCTGTTAAATCAAAGAAAGTAAATCTAAATTTAGCCTTGTCAACCTTAGAAAACAACAGAAAAAGAATGCAAATGATAGTCGTGAGAAATCTGACTCTTGTTTTCTGGGTAAAGTTTGCTTCTAAAAAGAGTATGCAGAAATACTGAAAGCAACAAAACATGCAAGGATGACACAGGGAGAATTTGAGCACATTGAACTTGTAATTGATTTCCTTTGAGTTTCATTTCCTGTTACCTTCTCATTACACCTATTATATAATGACAGTTATCTGTGTGAATTGTAAGTTATTCATGGCTTAACTCCTCTTTTTAAGAATTGGCCTTAAGTATTTTCAGACTAAGCATGTACTTCCTGTAATTTCCCAAAATAACTTCTGGCGATCACTGGAGCTGGAAGAGCTGCTGATTGCTGGAAAGCAACACTTGAAGTGTCTACATGAAGATCAAACATGAATTTATTAGAGTGCACCTATCTGAATGTCTATTGTGATGCAATCAATCAGTGATACTTCACTGACAAGCTCCTGAAAGTGGTTTTTACTCTGCACGTACCCGAATGTAATAAGCAGCAAAAAAAACTCCAGCAAACACCCCCAAAAGCCAATAAATTCTTAGAGATGTTGATTGCAGCCCTCCTTACAAGATCTAATCTATTCAGCATCAATTTATATAACTGTTATATATGACAAGTATCCTGCTTAAATAACAACACTGTTAAGAAAACGGACTGACAAACCCACATCATGGTTATGATGTTATTTGTCATGGTTATGGCATTATTTGCTTAGCCTCACGACGGCCAAGAGCATACCCTGGCAGCTGCCCACCGAGCCCCAGGAGGATGCAGGAGACCACGCAGCATTTCCCAGCAAGGCACAGGAGGAAGATCTGGACTCAGAAAAAGAGAAGCTGGTGGTGGGAGAGCCGGCAAGCACAGCAGCTACACCAGCCCCAGTGACAAGTACAGCAGCATCGTTTGAGAGTTCTGAAGGTGTTGAATGGCCTTTGGGTATCCTTGGGACCTGCCTGCTGATTGTGATGGGGATCAGCATGTTGGCACACATACAGGCTGTGTTTTACCCACCGCCATTTTGTCCAATCTCAAAAGTTAAGCAGAGTCGGGTTTGGGTCTTGTCTAGGGTTAGACAAGAATATAGGAGGACCAGGAGATTTTCCCCAAAGTTGGACAGTCATGAGTGGCAGGGTGTGTGGGACAAGTATCTAGTCCACTGGGCAAGTATCTAGTCCACTGGGCCCCTCCAGTGCTTTGGAAGTGTCGGAGATGGAAGGCAGCTGTATGGAGTCCCCAGCAACAAGCTGCAGAAACTGCTGGAGGGGACAGTGAATTATTTTGAGCCTGGTGGGCCCATGACACTTCAGGCCAACAGAGCAGAGATGCAACACAGAGATGGACTCATGATCGAGGGGTGGACTTAACAATGGACACTATTGCCCAGGTTATTCGTGAGTGTGAACACTGCACACAGCCTCACCTGCTCTGAAAACTTGTTACAAGAGATGGAGCCTGACGTCATGGACCAGATGGACTCAGCAGCTTTATAGGGACTGGTCCATGCACTAAGATAAGAGTGCACTTAGGTAAGAGTGATGGTATATTGAAAGTGTGGGATATGAGCATGACATGAATGGTATGGAATAAGGGGTGGATACGGTCCTGGGTTCAGCGGGAGCAGTCATTTTTCTCCTTAGTAGCTGGTGCAGTGCTGTGTTTTGACTTTCTGCCTGGAAACAGAGCTGATAACACTGATGTTTTAGTCTGACCAAGGACTTTGTGAGCCTCATGCTCTGCCAGGGAGGAGGGGAAGCCAGGAGGAAGCAGAGACAGGACACCTGACCCAAGCTAGCCAAAGAGGTATTCCATACCACAGCACGTCATGCCCAGGATGTAACGGAGAGTTACCTGGAAGGCCTAGAGGACTGTGGGGTTGGAGGAGGTATGGCTCAATGCCTGGTCGGGTGAGTTATTGGTCAGCAGGTCGTGAGGTGTTGTATTCTCTTCCCTTGTTGTTTCCTTTATCATCATTATTATTATTGGTGGTAGCAGTAGTGATTTGTGTTATACCTTAGTTACTAAACTGTTCTTATCTCAACCTGTGGGAGTTGCATTCTTTCGATTCTCCTCACCGTCCCTCTGGGAGTAGGGGGAGGACAAGAGGCGGGGGGGAGTGAGTGAACGAGCTGTCTAGCTGGGTTTAAACCACTACACAAGGATATGCAATTATTTTACAGTGATGGAAGTTTCATTAGGAAATAATTTCACTGTACTGCCAGCTAGCAAAGTATGTAACATACAGTGTGAAAGAGACTGATGTGAACACCAAGTTCATTTGGGTTCCCATTAAGAAGAAAGTAGCACGTTCTTTGAGCTGTCTTATAGTTTCTTGCTTCTCTTTTTCTAAAGCCACAGTAAGTTTAATAGGCTGCTCCATCTCACCTGGAAGCTTCACCTTTTGAGCAGCGTTCTTACCTATGTAATCATGATGAAAATTGTATTTATTAAATGATTTTTTTTTTTTTAAAAAAAAAAGGTGAGTTCATCTATTATTTTGGATGTCTTATTTCGAGTGAAATTTTTCCACATCTCTAGTCCAGAATAAAATTACTCAGCTAGGTAAAACCACCCAGTATTCCAGCAGGCCATCATTTCCAGCCAAACACACAAAGAGACCAGAGTCTCTTAAAACCCAAATAATTCTATAATGTGGAAAACCACTCTTATTTCCCCCCAGAATTTTTTGCTACAAGTCCATCTGCTCAGAGTAAAATGGAGAGGATGTAGTTCCAGGATCTACTGACTTCAGTGGCAATTTCAAATTAAGCATTTCACACTTTCCCCTACTCTTGGTTCATTTAAGTCCAAGTCAAGTCAGTGATACTGCTCTCAGGATGCCTCCAGAAAGTTTTGCTGGCATGTTGTGTTAGTGCAGTAGCAGCAGCTGTGTAGAGAGCAAGGTTTTACACTAGCTAGCACAGTTTCACTAAGCTAGCACTGTCCCCAAAGTCAGCATACAGCAGCCAAATAACATGGAGATCCTAAAAGCGCTCACAGAAAAGAGGACAGCAAAGAAAAGTAGTTTCAGAAAGGCATGAGGAGCTTGCCAGAAAGGTGAAGAGATGAGCAGCTCAACAAGAAGAAACCTGCTTGAAATGTCCATGAGAAAAGGTATTAAGAGAAGGAAGAATACCAGCTCACTGACTAAAAGAGGCTTCTGTTCTGTTTTGAAAGTGCACAAAGACATTAGTGAAGAAAAGCAGCATATCTTCAAGGAAGCTCGGAGATCTTAATTTCAGAGCTCCTAGATCTCACAATTTAAGTGCTAGAAAACCAAACACAGACACCTGATGTGTGTATATAGAGCCATTCTTAAATTGAGGATATACTTGCTTTAAGTTTCTGTATTTAGTTTAGAGGCTTTGTTCAGTAAAGATCACTTGAATGAATCTTTAGGAGGCACTGCAGTAGTCTTCCTGAACAGCAGTGGTCTCCTGAGTCACTGTCAAGTGTGACTTCCATTAGCAGAGTACAAAGGTGGTTTTTGAGAACTCCAGATCTGGCTTAAAATGCTTATCTTCTGGTAAGAACTTCTTAACTGTGCAGCAGTTCTAATGAAACTCGTAAGTGAAGGCACTGCTGGACTAAACACAGAACAAAACCTTCCAGCAACCAAGTTTTCTCAGTTATCATCTGAGCACGATGATAGTAAAAAGCACAGAGGAAACATTGAAGTGGAAGCTGAAATCTGGAGAGCTAAGAAGGGCTGCACAGTACTACTGTTCTGCTGTGACAAAGTTCACGTAGTTTCTTTACAAGCACTTCTGTGTTGCCCAACACTGCAGGAGCCAAATACTTATTATTCTTCAGTTAATCATCCTAACAACTTGGTGAAGAAGGTAAAAATCATTTTCATTTTGCATACACAAAACTAAGGCAGTAGTATTAAGTTATTTATCCACATTCATACAACGTTTTGCAGGAGGTAAGAACAAACAGCTCACGTCTCACTTTTAGCTCCAATTTTAAAAATAACGTCACAGGCAGGAGTCTCTTGCTCTGCCACATACGTGTGTCATGCTCAGACCCTTCTCCTTATCTCTTTCACCTCAGATGACAACCCTCAGGACAGCCACATGACTGGGACACTGGTGATGAGCCAACAGATTACCAGGCCACTTCACACAGAGAAACCCTGGCAAGGAAGAAGTCCAGGCAAACTGTTTCCTGGCAGCAGACTGAGGAAAGAGAAAGTCAGTTTACCTTTTCCTGTGGGATCCCGCTGAGGTGGCATGAAGGAGACGGACTGCATGACTAAAGGAAGCTGGAAAGAACTCCACCAGTAGGCTGCATTACGGCAGTCACAGACACACTGTGCAGAAGCTGAAATTAATGCAAAACATGCTACTGATAAAGGCACACTGACAGTATGAACTGGATTACTCTCATGTAGCTGAGGAAAGCCAGATGCTGTGGTAAAATGGCGGACTGGGCAAGGCAGCAATGGCTTCCTCTGAGGAGGGGGCAAAACATGCAGGTTCAGTGCACAGGGCCTTCGGGCTGCTCTGAAGAGAAGATACTCCAATTCTAGTTACTGAAACCACAGCAGTACATACAGGTTGCTAAAGGACACGCTTTTTAGTCTGCCATTAGTTATATCAGTATTTAAAGGACAAATACCCACTTTTTGGCCCTTCATGGGCTCAATCCGTGTTTTAGATTGAGACCAGCCACAGGAACTGGACGCTCACCTTATTTCCATTGGCCTTCTAAAAACAAAAGCCAACAACCTTTTGTTGATTTCAGAAGGTATGGTCTGAGGAAAAAAGCCACAATTAAATGTTTGCCTCCTACCCACCTCAGCTGACTGCAGAGACACTCAGGATGTGTGAGAAATTTTGGGTTTTTTCTTAATCAAATATCCAAACAACACTTTAAAGAAAAATAAAATGCTGTTCTAAATCCACCAGCTGAAGGTGAATCATAGAATTGATAAATTATTACAATTTCTTCTTTCAGTTAGCATCCAAAAAAGTGGAAAATCAGAGCATTACCACTGCAGGGAGGAAAACTTAAAGAGCAGTACCACTGCCCACAATAAACTGAGGAGAAAACCCCTGACATTTCAGCTTTAGTACATTTTGCTGACAATAAATAATTCATGGTGTAACTGACATTTTATTCAGCCTAATTAGTAATTAGTTATTAAATCAAACAAACAAAAATAGAGAATGGGAGACAGGAGCTACCACTTTCTAGAGCAGCAAGAGGACCCCTCAGGAAGTTCTCTCCAGCCCCTGTACAGCACAGCTACGCAGAGCAGGGTAGACTTTGAGCCCTGATTCTATACATGTAGGGTTCAATCATGACATCAAACAGCCAAATTGTGCCAGAGTGATTTTGAAATGAAAATATATAAGTATAAAAGAAAGGCAGAGATTGTGACTGCTGCATACAATATACTGTAATGCCACAAGCCTTTGGATATGCAGGAAGGAACAGAGCTGCAAGGCAGAATTTTTCTTTAAAAGAAATGACTGGCAAAAATATCAAAGACTTTATCTGGTATTTTTAACTTTTTATCAATTCTGTAAAAGCATCGTTGCTTTAATGTTTCTTATCTTGCAACACTCTACCTTCTATAAACATAGTAGGTGAGTTCTCCAGCCAGGTCTCTTTCCTCTAATCAGTCCTTCAATTTCTATAGATAGAAGCAGGGCCTAAGAGTAGCTGAAAAGTCATAACCGTGTTTTTTCAAGCTGTGACACATAATAACACCTCTTCCTGTTGTTCCGATCCAACACAGTTTATCTGCCTACAGATAACTTGATTTCTCTGGTATATATTCAATTGGTTTAATCTACAGAAGACATATATGTTTTATTTTCTTCTCTTACTGCCCATCTCCAAATATAACTGCCAAGTATCCTAATAGAGCAGAAATGGTATTTCTGGGGATCCACAGCCAGAGGCATACCAACCAAACAGAGCCTTTCTACAGGTTGTACAGCAGCCATAAATTAATCAGGCGCATTTCCCAGCAGTTACTTTTCTCTGACTCTTGGTAATGCAAAGTACCAATTTTCAAACCATCTAATGACTCAGATCAGGAGCCCAGAATGGCACAGAACCTTTTACAGAAAACTTGCTACCAGTGAGGTTCGTGAAGCATAAGGTATTCAAGTTCCCCCCCTTCTCCCCCCAGGAGGCCTTGCACCAGCTTTACTCTGCCTTGCAGTACAGATGCAGAGTTCTTGGGCCGTTTTCTGCAACATCTGAGCCTGCCCAGTGCAGGCATACACTAATATTTGATTATCCCATTACTGCTAGTCTGAATGTAGAATACATAACTTCCAACCTGAAAGAATATAAATACAGAAGTTAGAATAATGCCAGCTTTCTCAAGTAGTCATTGATTAGCCTCCAACTTTTCCTCTTACGTATAAACGTTCTCCCAAAACATACATTTAGAAAGAAGAGAGTATGACATGGTCTTCCCCATCTCAGATTCCTCGTTTCATCATTTTTGAGAATAATTATCCCCTTTGAGGTACAAAGACAAAAAAAAAAAAACAAACAAAAAAAAGGAAGAGCTTCCCTATGAACTGAAAGCCCTGAATTTTTACCCACTTCTACTCTTTTCCCCTTCTCCATCATACAGGATGGAGAAGAACTTCATACAGGCATCTGGTAAGTTCACACACAACTTACGGTATTTTCAAAGTCACAACTCAGTGAAATCACTAATAAGCAAGTAAATACAAGGTGAACTGCACAAGGGTGAATACCATCACTTTACACCAGCCTAAAGTCCTGAAGGCTGCAAAAAACCCAAACCAATCCCAAAAAAATCCCCATCAGTTGTATCAGAAGATGGGTTGGAGATCACACGAGATGGACAAAAGATTCACCTTAACCTCCTTATTTTCAGTATTCCTTCTTTAAACTAAGCTGTCTTAGGTGAATTAAATTGCAGAACAAAGCACTCTAACATCTATCCAGATTGATTCAATTAACAGTTGACATGCTGTACTTAAGCTGCTACCAAGTACTAGCTTCAGCTAATCATTTCAAAAACAAATGTGAAGGCTGTTCATATTGCTGCATTAATCTGTTTCTGCAGAATAGAGTTATGTAACTGAAACAGGGCACACACTAATTTGATAGCGTTTTAAGCACATAATACCCATTACACACCTCTTGAGTATAATGGAGGGCATGAATAATAGCTTCAGCTAAAAGTCAGCTGGTAGCAAGATGGACACAGATGCTTAGTTCTTAAACATACAGAAAGTAAGGCTACAGCACTGGAATATGCTTGTAAATGTGGCCTGAGTTTCCTTTTTGCTTTCTAAATTTGTACTTCTGCTGGGGAAAAAAAAAACTAATAAACACTATAGGAGGCATATATGACATTTTACATACTTATTAAAGAGGTTAATATCAAAACTAGAAGGACAAAAAATTTATCTAAGGAGTTCTACAACATACATGCCAATTCAGCATCAAACTGAGCTTGAACACAGCAAGCCTTGCAAAAACCTAAGTGTGTAAGTGTTGCTTGTGCTCCTAGAGACTGCTTGAAATGGTTTTTCCAACCCCACTCATTTTCAACCAACAGTACTAATAAATGCATTCAGTACAGAGTTTTTGAAAACTGAAGTTGTCTCAGTAATAGAGCCAGAAAGGAACTCAAATAATAACCAGAAACTTCCACTTGAAAAAAAAAATCAAAGCAAAATAAACTCCTGAGCATCAGAGTTTTACTAGCTGATACAAGACTGATCCCATTTGCTCATTTTCAAATGTAAAGAAATGATAATCTGTTCTGCAGCAGACAGAACAAAAGAATTCATAAAAGGATAAGATAGTATAGTACTATATTTTTGAGTCATTTAAGCTTTAATTTAAAAGGGTTTGGTTCATAATGGTCTATTTATTAAAGTTTGCAATTTATAAGCATAAAGATCTATGCAGGAAAAGAATCAAGAGTCTCAGGTTTGGTTATGAATGCGTTTTGCTTCAAAACCTTTTGAAAACATTTGCTAAATAAGCATGTTTAATTTTACTAGGGAAAAAAAGACTATTAACATAAAAACAATGCACATTAACATAATTAACAAGCTGTTCCTCTGGCTGTACATTACTATTAACATGAATGTAAACCCACCAGACAGCACCATCCTCCCCCCCCCTTCCCTTCTGTAATGACCAGTGCCGATTCCTACAATTTTTTTAAATTCATATTTTATGAAAAAAATTTGCTCATAGATGGATCACTGTGAAATACTTCTACCAAGATTAAATGTACTCACTAATGCCTTTTAACACTTAACAGTAGCTTCCAGTGCCTACAAACCTATTATTTCAGTAATTGCCAGAGCATGCAAATTATCTGAAACAAAGGAAAGCACAATGGCCATAAAATACTGTTCTATCCAAGGCACTTCAACATCAACACAAGCTAATATTTAGCAACCAAATCAACACAGTGAACATTTATGTTAATTCATTAAGCTGGAAAAGGCTGTAAGCAAAGGGGTTGGGGTGACTTGTTTTTATGTTTTCACTCCAGAAGATACACAAGTTTTCATTGCAACTAAAACCCCACTGAAAAAAAAAAGCATGAAAGAAAAAAAGATAAACATTTAAGATAAATGAAAATGTGTAACTTACAAATTTAAATACTGGCCTGATGCATGTGGCTTTCTTTTTATAGCAAGTGCTGCCTTCTTAGATATGAATAGAAAAATACGCACCAATATTCATCAGGAATAATAAGCAAGCTACTGTAGATCAACTTGCCCCTTCCTACATGGCAAAGAAGCAAAGCCTCTTGTCCTTTACTGACTGGTATCAGCCTCTCTGGGAGGAGACTGTTCTGTCAGCAAAGGCCAAGATCTCCAAAGGCCTGTGGCAGTTGCAGGTCCTTCTCAGGCTGCAGCTTCACCATGCAATAACACCCGCCAGTCTGCCAGCAATTGTTCCCAGTGATCTAGAATGATTTAAGTATTTTACAGCTGCACATCCTTTCTTAAGTGAATATTTTGACTTGACAGGGTCAAAGCGGTTATGTATGTGCAATAATACCAGGAGATCTAAGGGAATGATAAGCCTCCAGCAAAAGGAGAGGTGAAAAATCGCTGTGCAATGGTCTTTCATCTATATTGCAGTCAGCAGAGGACATTGCATTAACCACAGCCTAACCCCAGACATCACAAACATCTCAGGGGAAGAAACCCTTTCCTTGAGGGTTTGAGAGCCTTCCTGCATGAAGAGCTGGTGCTTTGAGTGCCTGACTTTTTCTGATTACAAGAATTCTGTCAAATGTGCACTGGTCCGTGGAGCTGCTTCACAGAAGCAGGAAGGACCAACTGGGACCTGACACAGCTTCAAGTTCAATTATCACTTCAACAACACTTCACTTGGAAATCCATGATCTTGGTATTTTTCCAGTTCCCAAAAGCTCCGCAAATGCTATGCGCATTTCTATGTGCACAGAACCAGAGCGGATCAGAGGAGAGTTGCAGAAAAATCCTTCCTCATCCTTCTTCTTGCTGTTAGATTACCTGATTTCCAGAAAATCAACTGGAATGATCTTTTTCAATTCTATGCTGAAGTCTTGCTATGGCTTCCAGTGATATAACTTGCTCTGAATTCTTCCACCAGCTTCAGTGGAAGGAGGGCTATATCCTGAAGAGTTTCCAGAAAACTGAAACAAGAGCTTTAGTGAAATAATGCAAGGAAGCATACTCCCTCCTACACCTAATCACACTTTATTCTCAAGCTATGGTGATCCACAGCCATTCTTGATTACACACAATGGAAACATCAAAGAAACCTGGTGGGACAATTTTAGATATTTGAGACAGCTTACCAAAAAAAAACCAAACAAACAAAAAAACCAAAACCACTACAGCAGATAAAACAGTATCTAGTTTATTACATATAGAAAGAGATTTCCAGAATTTACAAACACCCACATTTTCATTCCAGGGAAAGAGTCAATCTGAAAAGTTCACCCTTTTTTGTTTTCATTTTGTTTTCTATTGGTTGGTGTTTTTTTTCTTTACAATATATACAGTGGAAGACTTTGATTTCTTTTTTCTGATTTTTTTTTTTGACCTGTGCAATTGATGAATTCAAGTTGACACTTGTAAATACCATATACAGTAATGTTTGTCTTCATTGTAGTTAATACAGACTATTATTTTACAAGGAGTACAAAATTATTTTTCTTTTGGAAAGAACTCAGCTCAACATCAGGGTTATCTTACAACTGACAGTATCAGTAAATATGACTGTACAATCAAGGCCCGGGGACCAATGACTCATATTATATTATTTTCTGAATTACAATCTTAAAACAAGAATAGTACCGCACTCTATTCTTAGAAGCCTTGTTTTAAGCAGGTTTCCCACTCTGTTTACAACAGAATATAGTATACCTCAGTTCCACATCAAAAATGATGTGCTGTAGGAAAAGTTACATTTTAATTAAAAAAGTACATGTATAAATCAAAACCTATGTTAAATATTTAATACTTTTCAACCAACATTAAGTTTTGTATGTAATAATTTACAATGATGATTTGTCATACAGGTTTTCAGCAGCAAATGAAGTTGTGTAAATGTGCTAGTAAAATACCCATTCTCACCATGATGTAGTGGTGGGCACATCAGTTCATTGTGGCCAGCTAAGTCCTTATGGTAGAGGATGAAGTAAGAGAGATTCATTGTCCAGGTGTCACAGTGCTTCTGCTTGGCACAACACAGGATGTGCAGCTCAGTCAACTAACTCCTGAGGTTTGTGTAAAGTAAACAAACTGAACTGGATGCATCGTACCCATTTACAGAGGAAGAGGAGGAGGAGGAGGTGAGGTCCTAGTTGTGGTAGCATGAAACATTTATAGTCTTGATACCCATGAGTTAAAAGAACGATTTGCTGAGGTTGTATAGGTCATCTTTCTGAAATTGAAAGAGAAAGAAAATTAGCATCGTGGGCACTTTAAAAGCTTTTCTGTAATTATTTCCCTCCCTTTCCTCCTTTACTTTTTTTTTTCCTTTAGAGTTATCATCCAAACTGAAAATCTTAGCACCTTGAAAAATTATGGCATACACAGTCGAGCTGTACTCGAGCATCTGAATCCCAAAAGCATTTAAAACAGATGTTGGCAATAAAATTCAAAGCAGTCAGAAATACATTTAGAACTTGTAAGAGATTCACCTAAGCAGAAACAATTTAAGTGTCCGTACTGATTAACTCTGACAAGCTTCTACGACAAGAGAAAGAAAAGCTCAAACCCGTAGCCTGCTGTTGGCTTTTCTATCCACTACATTCATTAGATACTGTGTAGGGCTTCCTGGCCACCTGCAAATGCCACAGCTTGCATGAGAAGGATGACCAAGGAATGGAGCATTCCCATTCCCTATTGACATATAATTTATAAAAAAAACACCCCGTATCCAGAATTGTACCCTGTTAATGTCCATACATTTAACTACATTCTGCTTCTCTCTCAGAACAGACAGGGTGAATAGCAAGGTCCTGCAACCCTAATAATGTACAGCACAGGTTTACTGCAGAATAACTGGCAGAAGCTGCCTTGGACCCTCTCTCACCAGTTCTCATCTCTCAGCTCCAGCCTCCCTAATTCAGAACACAGTCCAACTACCCATGTCAGCAAGTCCTCTCAACTCTGCTTCTCAGTTGATTTTATACACACAGGTCACCAGTACAACAGTTCTGATCACCAGTGACACAGTGCACGGTGGCACACTCTAAGTGCCTGTCTACCTTGTGTCCTGCTGACAATCCCACAGCAGATGCTTTGGGCCCAGCAGAGAGTGGTTTCCCTGCTGGAGGATGCAGGGTTGAGGTCACACACAGAAGCACCACTGGGTGCCTCCCGCTGCACCCAAGGCCCTGTGCAATAGCTGACCACTGCCCACCTTCACAATACACACCTCCAGCCAGCAACCAGCAGTGCCAGCACGCAATCCCCAAGCCACCGCAGATTACAGCCCTGTCCTCCTCTCTTCACACCACAGTCGCATGCAGCCATACCCTCTGGGGACTGAAAAATGCACCAATAAAATGAATACTATTTTTGTTTTAACTGAGGTTAGAGGACTGCCATCGTTTACATTTCAGGAGTTTTGTCTAAAATCTGATGAAGTAAGACTTAGATTTTACATAAAAGTGTGTCTATTTCTATATTTGATATTAACTACGCTCCTGAAAATATAGGTAAACAGTGCATTTTCCTCAGTACAAATAAGGCCTCCCATAGACATGTTGGAGTAAGAAAAACTGAAAAGACCTCCTGTCCTATATTCTTTAATTGCCCAAGAAACAGAATTTACTTTGTGTGGTCCTTCAAGCGAAAGGAAAGCCTATCCCTGCAAATGATGTGTGGTATGCTGTGAAAACTCCCTGGAGAATTATCCCACAGATCTCTTATTTACTTTCAACTTTCTTCTGTGCTCACATTGCGATCTAGTGGAATGTTCCTACCCAAATATCTATATACAGCTTCACATAGCTTTGCATCTTTCAACTACTCTGGACCTAAAATTAGCCAGTAATGCCATACTTTATTAATAAAGATGAGCAACAAAGGAGAAATGGCTTCATTTAAATGGAGGTGCATAGTGTGTGTGACTTGCATGATGCACATCCGAGGCGGGTGTTTCGCACCCAGCTCCTGTCCAGCATGGCCAGAGGAACAGTTGAGTGCCCACCAGCAGGGCCCCACAGCCCAACCTGCCTTGCATGTACAGAGCAAGCTAAAGGAAAGCAAGTAACAGCTTTTCTATTACTATATATTATTCTGCTATGAGATTTTAAGTACATAAATCATAATTTTCCTTATCAGAGCCAAGTTTTACACCTCTTCACTAGTATTCAGGTCATCTAAACTTAAATATATTATGTATTGAATGAAATGGCCCATCCAATCAATTTCTCACCAGTTCAACCAATATGGCCAAGTCATCACAGCTGCTACTAGCAGGCATTCATTCCTGGATTCAGAAGTCAGAAGAGCAAACAAAGAGAGTAACAAGTCTATCTGAAAAACAAAACACTTCTTGAAGAATTCACTAAGAAAATAATACTGAGGAAACCCACAGTTACTGAAATCCAGACACTCAGATATTGAAGACCTGCACAGGTGTAATAAGAGTGAAACATCCAAGGCTGAACTATCCAAGAGTTTGAGACTTGGGATAAAGAGCCAGAAGCATCCAGGACACCAACTGGTACAGGCTGCATTTCATACAAACTTCAGTTGCATGTATGACAGGACGAGGGCATGGAGCAGTTTCAAGATCATAACAGCACCTCCAGGATCTTCAGCAGTACAACATGGAAATCTACCTATCACTCCTTGATCAAAATGTACCAGTAGCTTTTGTTTTCTTCTAATTATGTGATGGAAAAATAATTTAGACTTTGCTACAGACCATCTGAAATTATTGACTGCAACTACTTGTTTTCAAATCCTCAATTCCCCTGACAAATCTCTTTCCACAAAACAAAAAATGTCTGAGAACGACAAACTGTGCTACTACTACAGGACAGCAGTGCCTGTTCTGTCTGAATGCACAAGGATGCCTAGAAAACAGCTATTCTGAGAGCAAAGCTGCTCCTCCAAGGCCACTGGAAATACAGTCAACCTATAAGACCTTCAATCCAGGGAACTCTTGTTTGTGCATAACTTGCAGCCAAAAGCCCCACCCTCAACTTCATTGTACAAATGAAGTTTTCTGGACTTAGAAGAATATTTCTAAGTTTTCTGACACAACAATCTGAATCTCCTCTCTCCCCAGTGAACTATTTCAGTATGTTCCAAGGCGGAAGCACCTTATTTGGAATTGAAGTCATGGGCTGGATACCTCATTGTTTCTTATCAACAGCCATCAGCATTTCCTTAACAACATATAAAAACAGTGCAGAAGACAAGTGTTTAATAGACAGTGCTAGCACTACAGCGAGCTGAGGTAAGGATCATTAAAACTACTGACATCACTGTTGGCAACCAGAGAAAAGGGAAAACCTGGGTTTAATCTATTTCCCATTCACCGTAAGTTTCAGCTGGAGTCCCCAGTAATGCAATTTGTGGTTGGCTTTACAGAAAAAAATTAGTGATGCAAGGAAAATGTACTGAAACAAACAAGCATCTTTAAAAGTTATTACAAGATACCTTTGACAAGTAGTCTCTGCTCAACATCTGTTACAACACACATGCAGATAACACTCACGTAATGTTCCAGCTGTCAATGCTTTCTTCTCAAATCTATTAGTTCGGGCTGGATACAACAAAGCTAGCTGTTGATCCCATTACAGCTGAAGTCCCATTCTTAAATCCAGTAACTAAAAATAAGTCGATACTTCATTTTATTTCCATTATCAGGGAGTTGGTGAAAATTTGAACTCACTGAGAGCAGAGTATCCTGAAGTTAACAGAATTTTCATACATGAAATAGATGTGTTGTTAAGGTATATTTAAAGTGTAATCCTTACAATCCATTTTCTTTGAAAAGTAACCAAGGAGGAACAAATACATCAAAAGAAATGAAAGTGAAAACTCAAATGATCTTCAGCAAAAGACTTTCCAGTAGCCAGTTTAAACTTCTATTTACTATTAAAGGCCAGTAATGCATCTCATCCCTAAAACACCAATAGAAATGCCCTTCCAAGGGTCATTTCATTTCAAAACAAGTGAAACACGGCAGAGTTGCTGCTGAAGCTCCATGACCGTTTTAGCAAATAAATGCAACTATTTTGTCACTGATTAATATGCCAAATGTGGCTCCCGAATGTCAGACCTACTTATCACACTACCATACTCTCCAGTGTTGAGCTGGACATCTGTTTAGGAAACAAATCCACAGGTAACAGAGCCAGGTCAATGGAAAGATGACTCCCAGCTGAAGAAAACACTGATTTTTCCAGATCTACTGAAAGAGGATCATTTCCCAACTCTCCCATCAACCTTGCTAAACAAAACATATGCTCCTAAACTGTACCTCCACCAGCATCTCATTTGAAACAGTGAACAACAAGGATTGGTTGAAGACCATCTGTCAAAGTTACTAGTTATAAATAAAAGGTTTTAAAAGTAAACACATTTGTTGTTTACTTAGGATCATGTGAAGTATCCTATTTGTGTAGATTAAACGGTGATTGACTCCATAATTAACACACCCACCCAGTAAAAACTAAAAAGCTCAGGAACAAAAGCTCAAAATAAAAAGATAGCCATTATGAAAATACAGCAGCAGACGTGCAGAATTTCACAAACTCAGGTCTGCAGGCAGCCCAGGCACCCTTTGTCTGGGCAGGTACCACTTAGAAATCTGACACAAAGTAAACATGTTAAGTAGTCCTGAAAAGCTCATTTACAGGTCTTGTCTTGGTGACATCTGCATCTTAATGATAATGAAGTGGTGCACACCTACTTAAAACCTGAATTAATCCACTTTTTTGTGTTCATACTGATGATCATAAATAGCGCCTGTTTCCGATTTTCTTGGCATTACTGACGTGTGCACAGATACGGGAAGTATCGCATCCAGATGAATAAAGAACATCAACCAAAATTTAAACTAGCTCAAATAGCTTCTTTTCAGAGAGATGCACGCACATTGTACAGTTTTTCCAATCTCACATGGACTGTTGAAAGAGTAAAGGAATGCAAAAAGACACAATGGTTGCCCTAGTATGTTAATCGCAGCCTGAACACTAACAAAAGGAATTCAAAATAGAACTAAACAAAGTAATTACAACATTGCTATTTAACTTGACAGGCTATAATCTACATTAAATAAGCCCAGATAAGGTTTTCTTCATTGTACCCCAAAATGCCTATTTCAGCTTTCTGGTGAATGTCATTAAGTGGGGAATTACCGACAATTTGGTTTCATCAAGTCCTTCCCTATCTGGCCAAGTAACTAGATTTGGTGTTTTCATCCCTTTTTTCTTCATTTAGGTTATCATCCATTGACAGAGGAACCTAAGGACCAGTAATAGATGGTATGGTCTTTTTGCTGAGAATTCAGACAAAATCACTCTCTTCATGCACAGAATTGAAAAAAACAGTCATCCTCACCACATAGGACGCTTTATTTCTCCCCATAAAGAGAAGGCGGGGAGGAAAAAACTCAAACAACTAAGAGACTTTTAAAACGAGATGATGAGCAGAACCAGGTTCTTGCATTTAAGAACCCATTTCCTGCAGTGTAAGTACAATAGGAAAACACAAGCTAAACCATACACATTCTTTCGATAAACTTCTGCCCAGCAAAGTATTCGTATGTTTGATGTCAACTTCACAGCGTGTCAACCTGATTTAAGCTCACTCAAGACAAAACTAAACCCATCACTGAGGTCAGCAAGAAAGGCTGCTGATGCAGACAGGAAGCCAAGCATTGCCTGCCCCAAGCACCTGGCATATGAACTAAAGGTTGAGTCCAGCTTACATTAAGAGAAATTCCCTTTGTTTCAGGACTGAAAATAATGATGTTACCATGAAGGCAGGGAATGTAGCATCTCACAGGATCAATATTCCAAGTTCGTCCCAACTCTTCTCATAATGTTTCTCCAAAAGTCTTCACAGCACTGTTTGTGTTTGATGACCCTCAGATAAAACCACTGCTGGCCTAGGGTTTTCTCCTACTGCAATAATGGGAAGGGATACCTAAACCTAGATGTGTAATATGTAGGTAATAGCTTCAGCCTTCTTAGGACAACATTTCTTCCTTTTTTTGTTTTTTTTTTAAGATTTAAAGAAACCTACAAATTCAATGACCAGGGTCATTCATGATTTTGGAATTCATACTCTTTAGTTCACTGGGCTTTTAAGAGTCTAACCCTGAAGAATTTGGGTCATTGAAGCTTCCCTTGATGACCCGATAACCCATTCCCAGTTCAAAAAAGCCATAGTGAAGTGCACTTTGTATGCCTGTATCCTTAAAAGAGGAAAACATTGCTCAGCGTTTAACTTTATCAAACATAACCCTCTATCGACCATATTAATAAGGGGAATCCAGAAACACATTTCATTATGCAATTTGTTTCTCAAATGAGTCTTCTTTGCACTTTTTTTTTAATTACTTTTATTGTAGTTTGGAATTCAATAAAAATCACCAGCACTGGGAATCATTATAAATGCTCTCCCTATGGAGAAGCAGAGAACCTCTGTGCCTTTAGATGCAATTGCACACCCTCAGCTTGTTAGCAATTTAAACATACACAATTAAATTTGACCAAACTTGAGTGCAATGAAGCCGTGCTCATATTATATCAACTAAATTACATCAGCAGTGGAGCTCAACAACACATAACACCCAGTCTAGCTACCACATAATGAGAACAGATCTCAGCTGCTGAATTTTCATTTTCATTATCCTTCTGTGAATTTGTATTTCAAATGTCTTTCTGGCATTGTGGTCTGGTTCCCCATTCCTGCACCCAGATGTTGCCACTTTCATCTGTGTTTTTCTGACCCGACTTTGTAATGCTCATTTTCTGCCAGATTTACTTTTCCCCAACAACACGTTAAAAATTCTACATAAATAGCCTCAACTACCTTGAAACTACTCTCATGATACATGCTAAATTGTGAGAATTCCACCTTAAAGCAATGATTCACACCACTTGGCTTAGCTGAAGCCATTTTCCTCCCAATGGACAAGTAAGGGGAAAGAGTAGAACAGAAAGAAGAAAAATGACATTTAAAAGGAAGACATACAGAAGTCTCACAGGGGAATAACCTGGCCAGCTGACCTTCCCTTTGAATTTTTGCCAGTGCAAATTAAGTAGCTAGTCTGCAGCACTTCTGGCAGCAGCATGGAAAGGAAGTTCTGCAGTGATTTTGGATGAAACACTTCCTCAATCCCCAACAACAGTGCATTAAATATCAAAAACGGATAATAAAGAGGTGCTGGAAAACACATTCTGAAAAACATGCCAAGAAAACAGGAGGGGATAAGAACAAATGAAATGCCATAAAGCTAACAAATTTTAACATTAAGTTTTGAAAGCCAAGGTAGAAACAAAGCATCCATTACTTTGACACTGTTTGCTATGCTTTAATACAAAACCGGTACCATACTCCAGAAATAACACTAGAAAACACAAGTAGTGCTTGAATAAAGTAAAATGAGAAGGCCTTTGACAAAAGGCTAAAAGCAACAGTGAAGTTTGTTACACCTCAAAGCTGGAGTAGAAAACAACTATTTATCCACAGATTTAGCTTTTCACCAAGATACCACCATCAGTCCGACATGAAACGGATTACGTTAACTGCTTTGACCCATTGTTTTCTCCTCTGTAGACCAGAAGATAACAAATTTTATAAGTCTACAACATCTGACATAAATTTGTTTCAGTAAGAAAGTACTTTCATGTGCATCCACATAGATTCACAATTTATTTCTACTTTCTAGTAGTACACACTCATTTGACCTGACCTTTTTACCTTCTCTCTCTCTGCCCTAAACAGCAAAACTTCTCTAGGTGGAGCCATATGGCGTTTTGCTCTTCCCAGCACTTCAAATCTGATGTTCAGAATCCTTTGACACTTAAAACAGGTAACTGAAATCCAAAGCATCAGCCATGCTCAAAAGCTTTTGCAACAATAAAGTGCTGTGACTGGGGTATACAACCTACAGGCACGTGGACAAGCACACAACTGGATGCAGGAAGACCTGAAATCTAATTCTGCTTCTTGGTTTGATTTGCTCTATGGTTTTACTCAAGTTACTCTGTCTTGGGCTCATGTAAAACAGATAAAACATGTACCCCATCTATTTTCTACATGAAATATTCTTGTGAAGAGGGGGAAGTCATGATGTCTCAAACACACACAGTCACTGTAACATCCAGGGAATTGGGTTTGTGCCTTAATCTTCCTGTATCTTAGTGTCTTGACTGTGAGATGAAAACTGCTACCTGACAGAAGAGTTCAGACTGTGCCAGGGGCCAGACAACAGGGTGATGAGTGTCTTCATAGTACCCACATGACAACAGATGCCTGGCAGCATCTGGACAAGGTGCTATAAATAAAACATTGGGCCAGCTATATATTGATGACAATAGAAAGAATTTTAAAAAGAATTGAAAAAAGAAAAAAAATTATTCATTCCCTGAAGACTGCTTACAAGCTGAAGAATAATATTTCACGACTGTATATACTGCCAAGCATTATTCCATATTAAAAGAGCTTTATAAAAATAACTAAACTCCACATGCAAATACAGTAGTTGAATAAAGAAACAAAATTCCAACATAAGAAAATAAGCCTTTACTGGTAGAGCAAGGGCTCTACTCTACCTTTCTACTCCCACTGATTTAGCAATCAAGATACTCTAGACTGCAATGGGATTAACCTCAAAAACAAACCTGAGCAATTTAACAAGCTCTGAGGTAGCTCATGGCTAAACTATTCATCGTACCATCTAAACACTGAAATACTTGTTTGTATATAGCTTAGGTTTTCAAAACAATTGTCATCCAATTTATTTCCAGAAAACATAGTAATAAGAAAATAGCAAATATAAGGTGATGAAAGGGCACAAAGGAAATGTCAGTAAAGCTACCTCAAGTTCAAAGTATATGGACAGAGGAAGCAGCACCTGACAAGCTCTCATGGAGAGGGAGCCCTGCTTGGATACACCTGTGAGTTAAGTCCAAATTATAAAGACCAATCAGACAAACCAAGCCTTCTACTGCTGTTTTTTTTGAAGTTTCATTCAGTGAAATCCTAATAGCCTGAATGACTACCAATATTATATTTTAGAGTTAGTAACTGCTTAAATGGAGTAATCTTCACTTATTCAACTGCCATGATTTCAAATTAGAAACTAATCAACAGTCACATTTATTATCTGATATAATTTTAACACCCATTTAGCATTATGAAACTGTGTAATTACACAAGCACAAGTCAAAGTAGAGAAAAGTTTTTCTCATCTCAGAATTTGCAGTCAGACTTTTTAATTCAATATTTCTTACTTAAATTCTTTTAAAAAACATTCCATATGGAAATTTTTGTCATATAATGGAAGTTGTTCATGACAGTATCAGTAAGAATCTCACTAGATGATAGATACCGTATTATTGTGACACATAAATCTTCCATCAGTTGTCAAATCTAGTATTAAGGATAACCCTTTAGAAGCTATTAGGTTAAGTCAATTAAAAACTAAAAGCATATCGTAATACAGATTAAAGGGTTAGCATGCACACAAAAGGATCTGTACATGATATCACATCTCATTAAGATGTTTTGGTTAATCAGTGACTGAAAACATCCACTACACATTAACTGTGAAAAAATATGTAACAATTCAGCCTTATTATACCGTATGACTGTACTATATAATGTCATAAAATAGAAGGTTCTCCATGTTCTCATAACCTACAACACAAACTTGTACCACTGGCCACCCAGTTGTCTTAACCAAGAGAGGAATTTTTAATTATCTTGGACTGCTGATAGTCTCAGTGATTACAAAAGTAATTGATGCTACATTTAAACCTCTCCCCCAAATAAATTATATTAATAATACTCCAGTATCAATTTAATCCAAAATATTTCTCAAAACACACATTACACACAAGGTCTCTAACACAAAACAGCTTAATATTACACTAGTTAAGCACCAATAACAGTTTTAGAATTGCTTCAGCAAGACAGTATCTGACAAGTATTTATTGAAACTGCTAGTCTTACTGACTATAGTACTGCTCAAATTAGCGTTGCTGATGGAGCACAGTTTCCTTGATGTCCAAAACTAGGCATACTTTTGCAGTTCAAAACCTAAAATGTGCTAGAAGGAGAAGCAAGCAGGACTAGGAAAAAGGATTAACTTTGGCATACAGAAGTAAAGGTCCTCAAGACAAAATACTGTGACGGACATCACCATGTGCTTCCTTTCACTGTCAAGTCTAACAACTATGTAACCCACTACTGGTCTATGCTCCAGCTCAGGCATGCAACAGAAAAACCGTTGACTACAATACCCTAAAAATAACTATTCTAGGCACATAAATACTTTTCTTTCAGAGTGACTGTTCTGCCAGCCACGTGCCCAGGCGTCCAAAGTGGCCAGTAGCATCCTGTCTGGTATCAGAAATCAGCAGGACTAGGAAATTGATTGCCACCCCTGTAATTGGCACTAGTGAGGCTGCATCTCAAATACTGTGCTCAGTTCTGCATCCCTCATTACAAGAAAGATAGTGAGTTGCCAGAGTGTGTCCAAAGAAGGGTAACAAAGCTGGTGAAGGGTCTGGAGCGGCTGAGGGAATTGGGGTTGTTTAGCCTGGAGAGAAGGAGGCTCAGGGAAGACCTTGCTGCTGTTTCGAACCACCTGAAAGGATGTTGTAGTGAGGAGGGTGTCAGTCTCTTTTCTCAGGTAACAAGTGATAAGACAAGAGGAAACAGCCTCAAATTGCATCAGGGAAGGTTCAGAACAGGTATTAGGTAAAAATTCTTCACAGAAAAGGTTGTCAAGCATTGGACCAGGCTGCCCAGGATAATGGTTAAGTTACCATCCCTGGAGGTATTCAAAAGACATGTAGATGTGGTGCTTTGGGATAACATCTAGTGGTGGAGTAGGCAGTGTTAGGTTAACAGTTGGACTTGATCTTTAGAGTCTTTTCCAACCTAAACAAGTCTGTGATTCAGTGGATTGCCCAACTGGCAACTAAA
This sequence comes from Pezoporus wallicus, assembly GCF_028554395.1. Taxonomy (NCBI): domain Eukaryota; kingdom Metazoa; phylum Chordata; class Aves; order Psittaciformes; family Psittacidae; genus Pezoporus; species Pezoporus wallicus. The sequence goes on from NW_026640059.1 coordinate 3,874,363, forward strand.
CACAAGCCAGTCAAGGGGCAAAGATGTTCATCTGCTGCAAAGCAGAAATACAGTCAGCACAAAACTCAAAGACAATGAAATGACAGGAGAGGAAAGGAAGGTATGGACAGCACAAGTAACACAGTCACCAAGAAGACAAAATACTTGTGCCATACTTAAGAAACCTTCTCTTGTTTGGGTTTCTTTGGTCTGATCTCCTGAAGAAATGGAGCTTATGTAATTGGTAGAACAGAGCAGACCTTCTGTACAGGATATAAAATTCAGCTGAACTTTGGCAAAGGCAAAGTTTCAGATATATCAAAATGCTGTACATTTTGTAAAAATCAAAGGATGAAAAAAGGATTTCTTTCTGGAAGCACAGTTTTAACCCATGTGTTCCACAAAGGGCAGAGAGCAGGCTGGTCAGCACCCACCCACCATCCCCCTGTACCCATCTCAACAGCCCCACTGCTGTCTAGCAGATACTGCAGAGGGAAGGGGCACAGAGTGTACTGCAGGCACGAAAGGGCCAGTTGATATATGTAAAACAAATCTATAGGAAACAGGGCTTCATTATTTCCACTGTTCACAGATCATCTGTTTGAGTAAGCAGTTTTGCTTGGAGCAGAGTTTTGCCAGTACTGTTATGTTATTCAAAGAATGTATTAAGTTCTTAAATATTACATGAGATTTAATGGATTGTGTATCACATGTGGGAGGTCAAACAAGGAGGGGTAATGTTTCATTCAGCCTTACAGATATAACTTAAAAAACAGACGCCTGCATTATACTTCAGGAAGCAAGTGCAGATCGAACATATGCCTGAGATGGGGAAAGGCATGAGGGAAAGGCATGAGAAGCAGAGGGAAATTAAAATAAATTAAAATAAAATAAAGTGGGTTTAACAGCGCAATTTTCAATAATGTTCTCATCACTCTGATCTTTGTTATAAAAGAAACCCAAACTACAGGTAGACTGTGACCAAGCAGCTATCCCATTGATGATACCAAAGTATCATCAGTACCAAGTTACTTCCAAAGCCAATGCTCCACAGTAAGGAAGTTTTACAGCACAGTCCCTTTTAAAACTTTTTCTGCTTTCAGAAGCTGCATTTGTATGAACCTCTCCCTGTATTCTTCCCTTATGCAACAGAATATTGCATTTGGTTTTTAAGTTCTTGTATATGTTTGGAAAATCCTTGCAGCTCCAGTGGTAAGGACTCTGAATGTCCTTACTACAGTACGGAAAACATAAAGAATGTCAAAAAGTATCTTGACTTCTACTTTATGTCTATATCTTCATCTCAGAGCCAAAAATACTCTAATTTTCAGTCCAGTTGAATTAAATTAAGGCTTTAATTAAGATAAAGCTTTAAAGCTGGTATTGTTATAAAACTTCCATTTTCATAGCTTTTGGGAAAAAATCAAAACAAAACATACACAGCACAGCAACCAAAGATATCTCAGTCTGTATTATTTGCTCCATCTGTTTTCAAGTAACAGCAGATTATTCATACTATTAAAAAGGTTTTTTTTGCAGGTATATTTATCATTTAAAATAACATATGGAGCAAAAGAAAACAATTTTGCAAATACGTTGTTTTACTGAAAATATACATATCTTGCAGTTTAGAATTTTATCAGAAGGTATACTGCTTATCACACTCTTCTGCAATGAGTTTTCCAGTTACCACATGCATTGTACAAAATGGAAGAGTAACAGCACTGCCTGTAAGTATGCATGCATACAAAATGGAGCTATAGGCTATAGTAGGATGAAAAACAAAATTTCAATTGTATTATTGAAAAAAAACCTAAAAACCTCCAAAATCAGGACAGCTCCCTGCCTCAGTGTAAAAACAAAAACAGAAACCCACCCCCCAAACTTCCATACTGTCAGACACAATATATGATTCCCAGTTCAGATTCTGAGGACTCTTAGAAATAAGAATCATCTTAGAAGGAGGAGAAGGGAAAAACAAAGAATGCTTATTTTCTGCATGTAAATACATCCTATATTGGTAATGATTGTTTTCTATTACATTTTCTCCAGTTTCAATTGCATACTCATGTCTCTTAAAAAACATTCCTTTCAACTTTTCAAACTTACATAATTTCTAGTTACCAACTATGCATAACACTTAATGCAATGTCTAATTTTAATTAAAGAATCATGACAATTGGAAGCCAGAGTTTCTGCAGCGTCTGCAGGCATCTTGCTCTGCAGGGACAATATGATGAAGTACAAGCACAGGAACCATTTCTTTCTGTAAGCCAGAGCCCTGGTAGTTCAGCAAGGTAAAACAACCTTTCAAATTTTCCATTGCCTGTGATTCTCTTCTAGCTAAAAATCCTAGTTGCTAGCAAAAGATACACAAGGGTCTATGGAAGCACATACAGTGGGAGCCACAGCTTTTAGAAATGCTAACTGAAAGTGTAGCAAGTTCTACTGCAAATGCAACTTAGCGCTTCTCAGTTACTTGGAGTATTGACATAAGAGAGCATGGCTTTCAAACCAATCCAATACCTGAAATGTAGGTATTACTTCCTTCCAAACTTCAAGGTCAGTTCGAAATCTGCAGAACATCAGAGCTATCCAAAGTATTGTTTGCAAGAGATGAAAAAGAAGTAACGTTCTCTCTCATCTCATTGAGATGGTTAAATTCTTTCAGCTAAAGCCTTCACATGAATTTTGACTGGAAGGGACTGGTAACAAGCATGGGCAATTTCAGCCCTGAGCACTAAAAGCTGTCAAAAATACGAACAAATTAGATGTTCTGCTATTTTACCATGCAAACTATAGACAATACAGACATTCATGTGATTTTTAAAGCGACAATCTTCTTGTAATATGCATTTGCAAAAGAATAAGAAACATAGCTAAAATACCCTAAACTTCCTTGTAAGGGACAATGTATGATTATTTTAAAGCTAGCTCATCTCAGACAATCAGATTTTTGTTAGCACAGTCTTTGCATAACTGTAAATACAGAGCTTCAGAAAAAAAAAAAAAAGCCACAAACCCCCCTCTTTTGCTACTATTTTTGTTTGTCAAGTGTCTTCCAGATGGGCTTAAGAATACAGCCACACATGCTCCATTACTCTCATTTCCTTTTCTGTGCTCAGATGCCTCCTTGCTGCTGCTGCTATATTATTTCTCAGCTTCAACATTCAAGAGCAGAGTAAAGAAGCAAATTCTTTTGCACTGTCCTTTCAGACAGAGCATTCTTATGACAACAAAAAGTAATAAAACATTCAGACATGTCTAAGATTTAAAAGCTGTATATCTTAAATGTTGAACAGGCCCTTTCAATTATATGATGTAGATGAAATACAGAAAATACAAAGCCACTTCACTGAACAAAACCATGCTTCACTGAAAGTGAGATCAAAAAATGCACAGAAATATAAAAAAGGAGAACAGAGTTTTGGAAACATCCCACAGTTGCAATTTAGATGTAGTGATGAAACCAGGGTAGAACACATATGTCTACTGACATTTTACTTTGGAAGGTTTAAACCCCTTCACTTAAGGGTTTACAAATCAGATTCAGCTACAGGAAAATTCTGCAATCTTCATTTACAACACACCCTATACTTAGTAAGCAAAAGCCATTAGTAATAACAAACAGATCTGAGCATAAAGAGAGCTGGTACCTGGGCTATAGGAAGGGCAGTCCATAGAGCATTGACTCCTCCTGCTCCCATCTTTGTATACCAGCTGCTTCTTTTGACTCTAATGACCTTAATTTTCACTTTAATGCAAGTATTTCTATAAGCCAATATTGCTTTCCTTTCTTCAGGAAACCAATATGCAACTATAAACAATGTGTATAAAATTATAATCCATATTCTGTAATATGTAAACAAGTACCCATTACTTAGAGGCCCAGATGAGCATAATATTAAATATATTAAATAGTAATAGAAAACAGCTGCATTTTCCTTTTCCAAATGTTTGTATTTTCTGAAGCATCCACTCTTTAAAATATTCTCCATATAAGCCAAAACATGTTTTGCCTGAATGAAGGGCACAACAACAACACTAGTTTTAAAACACTGCATTCCCTGCAATATTATGCAAACTAAACTTCAGTCTGAGTAGATAGGGTATTTCAAAGGTATTGCAACTAGAAAGGTTAGTGAAGTCAGGTGGCAGGGAGAAAGGCATGCTTCACTGCTGCACAGATTACCCACACCACCTCCCAGGCAACCTTGATACTGCAATCATTTCGACATGTGCGGTTTTATTTAAGCTAGCCCACTTTTTGTCTTCATTGCCACAGAACAGTTTTTATCTCTCTCTCCACACATACATAGGTACACACATACAGACTGACCCATGTAAGTATATGCAAACACACACACAACTCAATATATCCAAGCACTCTTTAACTTTGCTGGTAAAGGTTAGCGTAAAACAAGGTTTATTTTAGCATTTCCTTCAAATGTCTTATGTACCATCTTCCATGTCAGTAACAACTACAGGTAAAAATTATGTGCTCAGATTTATCAATCATTAGAAAATAACACACTCAAAACAGATCATCCAGAAGCTTTCAAAACCCTTATCACTCTTGTCCTGCAGCAGCTTACAGACTAACCTTTTGAGAGAGAAAACAGAAGCACCAAAATCACTTAACAGTGAGGGACAGTCTTCAGAAGTACTTTGAACTAGTTTACCTTTTGGCTTTATCTGCCACAAAGCAGCGTTTAAATATAATTCTGTAACCTGCACTACAAGAGTATCCAAAAGAAGCTATGTTAGGCAGAAAGCTGGGTTTCCCCTTAGGTGGAAAACAGACATGGTTATAAACACACAGATGCAATCCTCTGCATGTTTGCAGACTCTCATAAACAAAACCACACACAACTTGCAGCTCAGATTTCAAACATTTAAGAAACTGTATCAATTCACTGTTTGCAAACCTACCTGAAAACAGGAATCAATGACTTTTTTTCCCATGTATCCCAAAATTACCTGTAGTTGCAAAAGGGTATTTCGGTTATCACCTTACTACACCTAATCTACTGCTAGCAACTGACTGAGTTGGCAACTCACTTACAAACAATGTTTCTAATAGTTTTGTTGATTTTAATTACTCAATAAAAGTTTTAACTTTATAAAAAGATAGCTTCTGTATCTTGTCTCTGGTCTCATGTGAGAAAATAACAACTTCTATTTTCTATGATGTTAACCTTTATCAGAAAAGAAGAAAAACTTAAAAGAGGCCTTGGTATACACAATACTAAAACCAAACTATATCAACAAGCAAGATTTGACCTTCCTATAGTTTTAACGCATTTTCTGCGGTTAGTAGCGATTCTTTCATAAACTAACATACAAAAAATTAATCTTGTGTCTACACACTTAAAGAAAAAAAGGGAAGAAAAAAAAAGGAAAAATCAAAATCAAGCCCTCCCATTTTACAGGCCATAAGGACAACATCCTCTAAGACAGCAACCATTTATTAATCAGTATAACACTGGTATACCAGGAGGGAACTCATTACTTGCTTTGACTTTGAAAAGAATTTATCTGTTCTTCGGATTAAGTTACAGCATAGAGGCCCTGTCAGCCCCTCTTCACCTTCTGTAGATTTGGACCCTTTCCAGCTCAGGAAACTAACTGTACACTACACTGTGCAGCTCCTTGTGCAGCAGCTCCTTTAGTTTTAAACTTAACAGTTGGGTGGTGGGAAGTCAAAAATATTTGAATGGATTACTGAGTTTTTAATTATATTATCCTATTTTGAAAAACATTCATAATCTTGAAAGGCCATTACTAAACAAGTTCTAGTCAGAGCGCAGGACAACAACTCTAACAAGTCCTCTGCATCACGTTTTTTAACCATCGTTTCAGATACACCTTTCTTTTGGAAAACGCAAATTCTCAGCTTCAAACCACAAGACAAGCACTAAGCCCTAGGCTACACTAGCGAGTCAAACAGGGGTGAGTGTGTGCATGTGCTTGTGTGCACACTTCAGCAGCTGGTAAACATCCAGACACACTAACCACTGCACAGCAGCTGGAGCAAATCACGTTCAGAAACCTTGCTGCACCTCCTATATGTTTTGGTATTCACTAACAATTATTTCTACACTACAACTCAACAAAGAACATACGAATAAAGTGCAACTAAGCCAGATTGCCCTTCCAAAGGAAGAATTACACCAATACTAGAAACCCATAGTATAAGGTTTTCTAATACAGTGCATAATCATGAAATGAAGATTTTACTTTTTTAAGTGAAAAGTTGGTGTTCTGTTTCATGTACATCAAGATATTTATAGTAACCACATATAATAAAGAACAAGCAAGAGCATCATACATGTCACTAATATAATCATTACAGTGCAATTTTTCTAGTTAACCACAAACATGCAAACATTTGCATGAAGTAAGAGCTCTCAATTATACTAAGAATAAACAACATGAGTACATGTCACTATGAAACACAACATCAAGTAAGATTCACAACAGGTAAGTACCTGACACCCATGTATCTTAACTTTCTTGAGCAGTGCTTTTTATCAGTGTTCTCTTGCACCCATTAACTGTTCCATGATATTCCTATGCTCACTTGCCAATATCCCTCCATAAGTGTGCTTATAAACTGAATGCAACACTTCAGAGAGACAGCTATAATTACTTCAGATTTCAAAGCATATCAAAGAGCCTGCTGGCTCTTCTGCATGTCCCTGAACATCAGTTGGTAACTATCCTTCTAGATGTATCTATTTTTGTAATCTTGGAAAGACCGCAACAAACCTGGAGGTAGTGTAACTGAACAGCAAGTTAATAAAAAACATCTATTGGAAAAAAGAAAAAAGAAACCAACCAAAAAATGGAAACTTCTGACTTTCATTGTATTTTCTTTTCACACCATTCACAAACTGTTTTGATGGAATTCAACTTAATTCTTCTTTCCATATCACCCAAAGGCCCTAACAAGGCATTGAGAACAAGTACCAATGTTAAACATCATAACAACAGAGATATTTTAATTTTTCTTAAAAATTCAAAGCCAAGCAGCTATGTAATTACATTGCTTTTTCTATAATTAGAAGATACGATATGCTGGGGAAAAGACTACATCAAGTCAACATGCCACCACAGCACAGCCTAAGGGTGTACTCTGTGGCACAGCTGTGTGCGCCTCTTTCAACAGGGCTTCAATGAAAACCAATACCTCTAGGTTTAACTCCTGGCTGTTTATGTGAAGCTAAAGTTAGAAGCCAAGCTGAGCACCATCGGGAGGGGTGGAGTGTCAAGACAAGTGTGTAGCCAACTAAGAAGATGCAGAGGGAGCCTGATCTCATTCTTACTAAACTAAGGAAATAAAGGAAGTAAATGAAAGACTTCTGCCAATGAATCTTACCTTGCAAAGCAGATTTTGAGGTGACAAAAAGACAGATGTGCATTTTTAAGTAACATGAAATACAAGTGCACTTCATGGGGAGCCAGCTACCCTTCTGCAACTTGTCTAAATGCCAATTATAGCAGACAATTTGAGCTAAATATAAAAAGCCACAAATCTCACAGTTTGAGATAACTTCCAAGGAGGTGTTAAAGTTATGTTTGAAGTTATACAACAAGATTTCAGCCTTCTTATAATGAATATGTTATTGCAGAACACCCAGGAAAGGACAACCATGCTAGTTAAAGCACCCCGTTATTTGCAGGGACAGAGAGGCTGAAGAGATTATATGGATACTCCACATATTTCTGCAAGAACAACAGGAGGAATTTCCTGCTCTCAGAACTTCAGGGATGACAATGTGACCATGCAAAATATCAATGGCAAGATTTTAGCTTACAGCATCAGTAATCTCCGTATGCAACTAGGCTACAGTCACTCCTGGCAGCTGGATTAGTGAAGCTGCTATGGGAATTCCATGATGTTTGACGTTCTGCAGCACAAGTAACCTGCAACAGGGAGAGGACAGGGATCCAGCCTGCAGACAGAGGCTTGTAGCCTACAGCACTTCAACTTTGTATTAAAATAATTCCTCCATTCTAACCTCAAGTGCAACAGATAGGCTGCCATGCCTGCACCAGCCAGAACTCAGAATACAGCTTATTTGACAGCTTATCAGATGGTTTTCTCCCTTTGAAACAGGCTCCTTCAACATTCAATACCACCAAGCTGCATCTTTTCTGTTCATGGTAATGCACTGCAGCCTTCAGCAGCAGCTGGGGACAGTGGTTCCATCTGTCCCCTCTTTCTGACTGGTTTGGAGCTGCATATTTTTCATCACCTCTCCTATGCTGCTCTAGCTGCTTGTAGGATGCAGCTGCCCAAGAAGCTTTCCCAACATGCTATGTTACAGTCAGTTACCTCATTATTAGGGAAGAGTATTTTGTACTGCTTTTGCCAACCTCTCAAAGATAAATAATCAAGTGAAGCTTTAAATCCAGCTGCCAATAGGAATACATATATATTAGGAAGTTGGACTGGATTTCAGTTTCTGCTCTACAAGTATAGTTGGGGGAAAAAAAAACAGCTTCCACAGAAACAGAGAAACTGAATAAAGTTGCTACAGTTTTGCAGGCTGAGAGCTCTAACTCTTCCTTCAGCAATGATCAGGCTGTAATACTATCTGTAAGCACCTATGCACAGGAGAGTAATAATACCTACACTTTAAACAGCAAGGCCACTTGAATGGCTATTGAGAGCCCTGAATTCACCACCCCTGGCATGCAGTCTAGAGCTTTACTTGGCCACAAATTGAATCTCAGCATCTTGCACCTCCTCTCATGCTGCATTTGTTAAAAACTCTCTCAGCATACTCAGACACGTACTTTCAGCTCCCCTTGGTCAAAAGGTGCTGACACTTATCCTTAAGGACTTGCATGCAACACCTGGGATTAGGCAGGCCTCTGCACGATTCCCTGTGCTACAGAGATGGGCTCCATGTTACCCTCAGAGGCTGGCCTGATGTCACCAGGATGCTGCTGCCGCATTGACCAAGTTGTAGCAATATAATGCTTCAAGGAGTGGTAGGGCTGCCAACTGACCAACAAGGCAATTAAGGGGTTTTATACTGTGGCCTTCCATAAAAAAACAAGCATGTTTGAGGAGACTTAATTCCCCCCTCACTTCCTTCACTCTTTACAGAAAATAACTTCTAGGGAGCAAAAAGAAGGGGCAAAAACCATCTACATCATCATCATCATCATACTCTTTCCCCACCACTAGAGCAATAAAATGGTAGGAGAGTAGGGAAAGTCAATTTTTCCAAGGTCACTCAGGCAGGCGCATTCTCAAAAGGGACAAAAAGCAAAGGAAGCTCTCTCAAGACATTTGATTTTCCCTGTTGCATGCCATGACTGGAACCAAATCAACCAAAATCCTAATAAAAAAAAAAAAAGGTACAGACCTGGTTCAAACAGTAAATATTAAAGACTGTTCACAGAATAGTAAATATAGACATTTTTGATGTAAATATTTCATAATTTAATAAGAAAGTATTTTCTTGGCCAAAGAAGAAAAGCTGGTTTGTTGTTTTTTTTTTTCTTTTTGTGTGGTTGGTTCTGAACTTACTGAGCAGGTTTACTTTATACACTTCCATTGAGTATTTTAAAAAAAATATTAAAAAATCTATATATCAACCCAGCCATTCTTCCCCAAACAGAGGCTCTTTTTCTGTACTCTAAGAAGTAGAAGTATACTGCTGAAATTTATAGTCTCTTCCAAGGAAAGGTTTTCATACAGCTTAGAATTAATTTAGTCTTTGAGCTATCAAATTGTACTGCAAAATTGCACGAAGAGAAGAGGACAGGGAAGGCAGGAAGTAAGCAGGAAAAGCTCTCAGAGGGCTCATACTCAATGTTCTTCCAAGACAGCTATGCCCCAGCAAGAAAAATTCAGATGGATATACTCACATGAATAGTAACTATTGCTAGCACAGCTTTCTTAGTGACAGATTCCAGAGCAGCTTGACACTAGACTAAAATGAAGCTTGACTGTGTCCACATTTAAATATAACCTAGTTCTTTTCATTATTTTTTTCTGCAGAATAAAATACATTGTAGAACATTACATTTAGAATGGGATATTTGTTTCTCTGTTACAAGAAACTGAAGTTAAAAATAAAACAAAACCCCACTACTTTTGAAAGGAATGCCCTCGCTGTTTTTTCTGTTTTTCTTATTATGCTGTTTTTAGCATCTATTCAAATTGCTATTTTTCAGCCTTGCAGCCTCTCCAGTCTTAACATTATGCAAAACCTCCAAGTTTCTCTTTATTAATCTTTTAGATGATTTCCACCCAAATTAATTCTAAAAATATAACAAAGAAAACCACTAATAGCACTACCCTCACTGTCTTCCAGTTACCCAGTGGTTTCCACCCTACAAGCCACTGCTACACTGAAGTTAACTTTGTGAGGATTTTAGAAAAGGACATTTACTTTAAAATAGCGTAATATGTCAGCTAGACTCTAACGAAAGAACTACTTACATTCTTCAGACTATAATTCAATGTCTTCTAGCTGTGGGTTTTACTCTCACTCACCAGCAAGGTACACCCACTTGGCATCAATATGCAGTGCTGGTAACTTTGAGATGAGGCAGGGGACAAAGAACTTGAATTTCTCAAAGCACACTGGGACATAACCAAATACCAAGGAATATGTGACACTGATGAAGTGATAAGAAGTGTGTTTGGAGTCTTGTTGCATAAACAGCAGTGTACCTGCTTACCACCACAAACTGAAGGCAGCTAAGTCTAAATAACATCTTATCACTAGTAGCTGAGCACCACCCTGAACCTCTCTCTCCTTGTAATCTGAAAGGAAAATTACGAGTGTGACTCGGATGAATCACATTCCCAGATGGACTTCCCAGTATTTTTTTCCTGGCTAGAAAGAATGACATTTTTTCCAGCTTACTGTGAAGCAATACCATCTCTGTTTGCAATACCAATGAATTTAAGCAAGTATATCAAGAGTCTCCCTTGGAGGTACAGCTTACCAAACATTAAAAAGAAACAAACAAAAAAAGACAGAAGCTTCATGCCTCCCATCTAACCCTGCTGTGAATGAGAATATGATTTGAGTGAACGATAAAAAGATCTCACTAACTGTGAGAGTTCAGGTATATAAGAAATGCCCAGCTGGGTCAGGCCAATGGTTCATCGAGTCAAGAATGCATCTCTTAACAGGGGAAGAAAGGTATTATTTAGAGAGAATCCATAAACCATGTGCTGTGTTCCACTCCCTTCACACTCTACCTGCTGACCATGAACTCTCCTAACCCTCTTTTGAACCTGCCTACACAGCTTGTTTTCAAAACATCCCCTGGCTGCAAGTTGCATTAATTCACTACCTGCTATGTAAACAAATACTTTCTTTAATGTGCCTTAAACCAATTCCCAACCAGTTTCACCAAGTGTCCTGTAATTCTGGTACTGCGGGGTTTCTGTCAACAAGAGTTCCGCATTCACCTTGCCCACCAACTTTATGGTTTTGTAAACCTTGATCATAATACCCCTCTCAGCCGCTCATCTTCTAAATCGAGCATTTTAAGCAACACAACTCCATACAAGGCAGCAATACCACTCCTTTGGACTGAGGGTTGCCCTTCTTGTACCCTCCCTAAACTGTACCCTCTTAAGATGTGGACACAAAACCTGTGCCCAGTATTCAAAATGTGTTAGGCACACCACTGTATTAAATAATGACACAATGGCACCTATTTCTTCTCCTTGGTACCCTTTTCTGATGATGCCAAAATGCACTGCCCACGGTTTTCTGGCTTTTTGGTTTTGGCTGCTGCTGCTCCACATTACAGACAATAATCCTGGAGAACTGTCAATGACAACCACAAGGCCTCTTTTCCAAGTTGCAACCCTCAGTTCTGAGTTCAGCATCACACAAGCATGGCTTAGTGTAATTTTTTCCTTACTGGAAAAACTTATGTTTAAAAACCTATGTTTACCTATGCTGACATTTGCCTACTGCATTTTTGCCCACTTAGTTATGTGATGGCCTTCTGGAATTCCTCAGCACTGACACAGCTTCTAGCTACCCAAAAGTAACAATAATACCGATTTTCATGAGAACTAGAATTATTTTGAGGCTGGTGCAAGTTAACAAATCAAGCTGTTATTTTGAGTGTGTCTAGAAGCCACAGGGAAGGCAACTGAGATCAATCAAGACCACTAGAGCTAGTTTTATCACTGTGGGAAAATTACCAGAGACAGGAGATTTATTAAGCAAGGCAGAAATCAGGCGCAACATTTAACCAAAAACAGAACAAAACCACCACACACACATCGCTGATGTTGGAGAACAGTACAAAACCTGCAATGGATTGTTTGTATAACTGTAGACTGCTCATGGATGTAGCTACTTGACCACTATTATGGAGGAAATTAGATGTCTTGTAACACCAGCTCTGGAGATGCACTAACACGGCAGCCAGACAGCAGGGTTACTAATATCATGTTGTATCTGTCAGCTGTCAGTCCTCACTTTCACCTTACAATGAAAAATTACTGTCAAGGAGATCTTCAAAACTGCCTTTCAAGAAGTTAATGTAAAAATCCAAGTAACATTGAAGAAATATCCTAATTAAAAATCATACTAAAGATTGAAGCAGGATTCTTCTGCCAAAGACTTCTGTATTTGGGCAAAGCTGAATCACCACAATACCAACAGAAATTAAATAAAAACTTACTCAAATTAGAGGGCTACAACAGCTTATAACCAGCAACTGTAAGCAAAAGCCTAAAGAACTGTGATTAATGTTAGATCTTAAGAAAATAAGTATTTTGGCTCAGCTGCACCCTGAGCACTGATATATCACCACAGGAATTATCATTTGTCATGCCAAGGGCTGTTCCCTAAAGCATATCACAGAAACTTCAGGATCTAAAGCTGAAAAAAAGAATACTGGTAATTCCCACTTGATGACTGCAGTTTGCTCTGTGAAAGGGAAGAAAAGGAAGGGAAAAAAACCCAACACAAAATAAAACCAACACAACACCTTTAGTCACCCCAAAAGTTAGTTTAAAGTAATTATTAAAACTGCATTCCCTCCTTTCTTGGCCAAAGGAATCAAAGACAGCTTTATGGCTGTTCTCTTGAGCATCAAATAATTTCAGACAAAAATTTTAAATATTAGTTTCATCAGATTCTATTGACTAGGCATCAAGAAGATGCTTAAAACACTGCATGTAACAATTAGCACGTACCACACTTGCTGAAAAAAAATGCTCTTAACCCTTCCCAAAAGAACCCCACTAACTTCCAGATTCCTGAACGCAAATGAATTTCTGATTCCAACAGATTTAGGTTTGAAATCTACTTTCTCCATCTTCCCCCTAATGCGTGCATTGGGAACTTCTGATTATTTTGCTCAGAAACCTCTATTCTCTAAGAATCTTCCATTTGGGATTGGCTGATGGATAGGTACTGACTTTCTTTTCCTGAAATTCTGAATGCTAAGAAACCTTGTAGCAGACCAGAACAAGCTTCTGAAGTAACTGGTACCAATGGGGTGTTATCTTCTGCAACTGAAAGCACTACACTTTCATCAAGGGTGCTGAAGCCCAGTCTGCCATTTTTCTTCTAGAGTAGTTTCCATCATCTTAACTCTGCTTTCCCCATATGAATGTAAAGTGAGACATAATGAATAATTAGAGGAGAAAACCTCTGAAAGAAGAAAACCTGCTTTTGGTTCTGAATTGAAAAACCTTGTAAACATTGTGCACTGCCTCTTGAAGTTTTGTTTTCCTACCAGTCAGCCAGTAATGGGTATGGCAAAATCACACTAAATACACAGAAGCTTTTGAACCTATTAGCAATAACCACAGCAAGCCCTCCCTTTAGTACCAAGACTGTCCAGTGCAGAGCATGGAAGCTGTGAGCATGCAGAGAAGCTATGCAAAGCCATGTCACTCTTCTTCTCAGCTCTTCTCAATGAGGCACCTGCTGCTCTGCTGAATAAACTACTGGCATATTCTCCACACATCTGTCAGCAAATAGCTGGGTGATAAAAAACACTCCAGGAGACAGAAACAAAACCAAAAACCACTTCACTCTTAAATGGAAAGAAATGTATGAAGTGACTCTTCTATTAGTAACCTACTTCCACGCAACAAGGAAGAAATCTCTTTACGATGCTTTCCTGCCTGGAAGCTTAAGTGGGAGTTATATTTCAGCTTCTCTTCTCTTCCTCCACATTAGAAAGGGTTTTTCTGGAAGAGTCAGAGCTGCCTTTCAGTTTCCCAAGCAGATGAAAAAGGCAAACCATGCTGTGGAAGAAATGGGAGATTCAGGAATAAATTAAAGGCTATCAAACATGGAAAGCATCAGTAAGTTTGGGGAAGAAGGAAAAAAAAAAGGATTTTGTGTAATGAGGAAATTTACAAAGTAGGTTTTAATGCTGCTGCAGTGCCTACTTAAGGGAGTGCAGCTTGAAGCATTAAGCTGCATGGTGCTATGCAGCGCTACGCATGCAGCCTCTCAAACATGACCATAGAATCAGCAGCTCCAAATTCCTCTGGCGAGTATCAGGAAAGAGCAATTCAGCTACATCACTGTTTCTTCACATAATGTGCTTATATTCTGACTCTAAACAGAGAATGGTGTTTATCTGAACATCTAAGTAAAAACAATTCTAATATCATTAAAGGAAACTGTTATCTTAGCAAAAAAAAAAACAAAAACAAAACAAAACCCCAAAAAAAACCAAAACCATCAAAATATTCCTATCTACACAAATTTCTATCTTCCACCTTCCTTGCAACTTAAATAAGCTTTACACTCAGAATAAGTATTTTTCCATTCTTAAATAAAAGGTGCAAATAGTTAGTTCTTTGAAATGAAGCCATTCCTTTTATCCTACAAATTCTTCCCAACCTTGTCCAAGACTACATGTTCTGTTCACTTCAATCACACAAGACAGCAGAAAACCTTAGATACAATTTCATAAATTGAAGAAAACATTAAAATTCCACTGCTAATTTCATATTATATCTGCTGGTTTTCCCTTATAAACAGTTAAAGAGACAAGTCTCTTACTTTGAAACCTGAACACAATTTCGATTTTGGTTCTTCAAGTTTTATTTTCCTTACAACTTCTGTATGGAGAACCTATTTTCAAAACATTTTGAAACCTGTATATGCAACAACAACTTGTAAGCAAGTAAGTTGCCAGTGTACACATATTCGTGACAGAAGCACAGGCTAACTCAGGTATTTGGTTCTTTACCCTCCCGTCCCGAGTTTGTTTAACTTAGCAAAGCATAAAAAGACTACTACTATCACATTTACCTTGGCATGTATACCTAGTCCTCTCCTAAAAAGCAATCCACCCCTCATAAGTCAGAGGCAATAAATAACATCATTTCTAATCTGTTTAAGACAGGCCAAAGCTATGTGTCAGACATTCCAGGTCCCTTCTCTTTCCAGTTCTCTGCTCTGTTCATTAGAGCAAATCTTTAGAGAAACTGAACCTGCATTTGCCGTTATAAAAAAAAAGTTTATTTAAATTTCCTTTAAAACATACAGCACTTAGTAAGAGAAAATTGAGGAGCTTACAAATGAAATTAAGATACTGCCTTAAAACTGCACTTACAACTTTTGATACTTGGTTTATACCTCTATCCACAGCGGAAAAGAAATGCTCACAGCCATTTTAAAGTCTCTGAAAGGCTGCCCCAGAAACATTGGAGCTGAAGTGGCCAGTCTAGTCTCAGATCACTGACTGAACATCAGAATGGAAGATGTACCCTCAGTTGGCTAGCAGTGTTCACACGTTTTCACTTACATCTGTTCCATTCCATTTGAGCCAATTACTAATTTGAGGTTGCTTGGACTGGGACTTTCAACTAATAAGGCATTAAGTTATCAAGAGAGATAAGGCACGTGATGATGACAGGTTAGTGCATCTAAGATGATTATCTGTTATCCTACATCTGTTATGAATCGGTTATGCTTGACTACAAGGTAATGGACACAGTATAAAGGAGCAAACTTAAAACAGTTTCATCAAAGAATTTTCAGCAAGATCAAACTACACCATTCTGTCAATCTTTTAAGAGTATCTTTTAGGTAAATGATAATGGGGTTTGCTGGTAGATCAGTTCCTTTCTGAAATTCTAAGTTAATTTCAGAACTCTCTGAAATTCTTCCTGAAGGCAAAGACAGAAAGCAAACTTCCACTGGAAAACTACTCTGTCTCTTCTGTGTGGCAGAGCACAGTTGTGGAAGGAAAAGGGTGTGCTCTCTTTGAAGTCTCATTATTAACACTTGTATCTGTTAAATATAGCTCTCCCTCTTCCATGGCTAGAGCGATCACGCTGTGCATTTTGATGCTTCTTGCTTGTCTGTACCAGCTGTCTGGCTGGTGCTCTCTCCTGGGTGCCCCCAAAACAGGAACCTCCCAAGCTATCTGGTTTCATCATCCCTGAAATCACTGAAGATTTAAATTTAGATGACTACAGTCATAAAAATAAGGAGTTAGAAGCTCTCTTCCCCCTTCTACAGTTCTAGGTTGTTTTATGGGGAGTTACCACATCTGTCTCAGCTCTGCTGCACTGAGAAGCTGCTGCATGTGTAGCTGACGCAAGCTAAACAAAGCACACTACACACAATGTACAATGATTGTAGAGAGTGAGGAAGACATATCATCTGTCATCTGCTTTGTAACAAAATATCACTTGACATTGAAAAGGACCCGATTCTTATTAAATAATGAAAGACGTGCCTTTCAAGAAGATCACTGTCATTCTTAAATACCGATCAGCAAGTAGAGACAGCAAGACAGATTACAGGGCAACGAAAGCACACAGAGGAAAGGAAGCTGGTATCTGCAACAAATTCCTGGTTACAACTTTATAATGCAGGCTTGAAAAAAAACAACACTGCCAGCACTTCTGGACAAGTTTCAGCAGAAATAGCTACCAGGACAGAGGAGGGGGAGAAAGCCTGATGACCCGAGTTTTGTGAACAGGGTGAGGCTTATTGATTTGGGGTTCATGAAGACTTTAATCTTGGCAGCCACGTGATGTTACATATTTGGACAACACCCAGCCAGAGCTGTATAGGAACTGTAGCGATAACCAGTGATAACGATTATTCCTAGTGTTTGCACTGCAACAGCATACAGGAGCCCCAGCCACAGTTGAAGGCCTCACTTTACTGGCTGCTGAACAAAGAAAGTAAAATGACAGTCCCTGTCCCAGCAGACCTATATGGAAGGAAAAAAAGAGACAAGCAGATACATCAGAGCACAGGGAATAACAGCACAATATTTCTCAACGTGTCATGAGCCACATGTACAAGTTACCAAAGGCCACAACTGGGCTGTTTCTTATTAACATATGGCTGCAATTGTGTAACTATTCAACATCTCTCCTACATCCTCATCAGAGAACTTCCTTCCAAACAGAGAGGCTTTTTACATTGGACTGCTCTTAGCAGGACACACAACATTAAAAGAGAGTGCTTGGAGTTGGGCTTGTGCGTTTTCATTCATTCCCTCTCTTTCAACTGACCGTCATCTAAAGCTGAGGTGAGCGGCTCCAGAGAGGAGCCTTCAACCCCGGAGGGAGGGGAAGCCCCGTCTCCAGGAGCCTCAGTTCTGAGCGGCGAGAGCCGCCGAGGGATCCTCAAACCCTGGCCAGACCTTGCCCAGGAGCTGGCAGCTCAGCTCATGCGAGCAGGGACTCACAGGGGGCAGCGCCAGGAGGGACGGCCCCGCCCTGAGCGGGAAAACCCTCCTCGGGGAGAGCGGGAAAAGCGCGTGCCGCGGCCGTTGGCGCCAGCAGCGCAAGTGGGATGGGCAGCGCTCGCCTCAGCGTAGGCACCCAGACAGAGCAGATGAGAGGGGAGGGTGCAGTGCAGAGCTCGGGGTGTAGAGAGGAGAGTGCCTGCACTGGTCTGGTGAGGGGAGGGTGCACAATGGGCAGGGCTGCACTCGGTGCTCCCTGGTGGAGGTCCTCCTGCAGCAGGGGCTGAGCTGCGGGATGCTGTCAATAGGCCGCAAGATTTCAGGGAAGCTGAGAGGGAGCTGGACTGCTTGCTCCAGGCCCACACTGTGCAGGGGCCACAAGCGTCCACCATATCGTATACACGAAAGGAGGGCGTTAATGCAAGAAGCTGGGAGCTAGTAACAAAACAAACAAAACCAAACAAACAAAAAAAAACACAAAAAAAAAAAAAAAGAGGAAGAGGTCAATTAGAAGCAAGGGGCTACCTCCAAATTCCGATGTCCCCACAGCGAACCTCTTCACAGCTCTGCAGGGGGCTAACGAGGAAACACACACCGCACCAAATGAACATGCTGCTGATGCACCAGTGAAGAGGGTGAGTGCCTCCAGGAAGAAGCCGTGGGTGACAATAGTAGGTGACCCTACTTTGAAGGGCACAGAGGCAGTCATCTGTCGGCCTAATCCAGTCTCAAGGGGGGCTCGGATCAGGCATGTTGCGGAGAGGCTGCCTGGGCTAGTAAATCCCACTATTAGCCACTTCTTGTGGTCCATGTGGGTGCCAGTGACATAGACAGCAGTAACCTCAGAATCATTAAGAAGGGCTACAGAGACCTCTGATGATGTTGTTACTGCTTCCAAACTCAGCCCAGTGAGCCCACTGCAGAGGTCACCCATCAGGTATCCCATATATGAATTTCTAGGCTTCTACTTTTTAGGTAAAAATTTAATTAATTAAGCTTGGTCTGCAGGACCTGCTCTTTATTTGGTGTTTCCTGCAAAGATCCAGAAGATTTTTCTTTGAAGTTCATTATTTTTTCCTTTTTCTACCCCTCCCTTCTAGTCCTGAAACATGAGGAAAAAATATATATTTCATCTTCTTTGAAAGAAGGCCTTGAGTTTTAATCACTTAATCCTTGTTATGAAAACAATTAAGCACACATCTGTTCCTCACTCTCAAATAAAATGTAAAATGGTAAAAAGCCCAAAGCAAAATAATTGCTTGTAGATGTGAGAAACAAAACCTATAATCTACCCTATGGCACAAAAAAAAATGCACCACTCCCATCCCCCCTTCTAGCGCTTAACAGCAAAGTAAATTACTTGATCTATTCCCTTCATGTCAAAAGTCAAATGCTGGGCAAGATAAACTAACAGCTCATCTGTTGTTGATCATAGCAGGCTTCCAGAATAAGCCTCAAACATTGTATTTGTTCTACTAGCTAACTGTTACAAGAGAGTTTAGTGTGACCCATTTCCCAAGGAACCAGATCTGCAAGCACAGAGAGAGGAGACAGATACCCTTTCAGGATAGCTATTCAAGAGAAAATAAACCAAAACCAACAAACCCCTTATCTCACTACATAATTCAGCACAATCACTCCCATTTCTATTAAAAACTGGAAGAATTCCAGGTGTTTTTTTGTTGTTTTTTAAAAAAAAAAACAAAAACAAAAACAAAAACAAACCAACAAACTGCAACAAAAGAAAGTCTCTCTGCACAGCTGAAAGACCCCAGAAATCACTGGAGTAATTACCACTCCTAAGCAGTTCAGCTTTCTAACCAAAAGTGCCCAGTGCCATTTCAGTATACCTGACCCAGAGCATCTGAGACAGGACCATGTAAGGGAGATGCATATCCTTCTAGAGCAGAAACTGAAAGCCAAACAGGAAGCTCAGAAGCTTCTAAAACATGCACTAGAGTAACCATAAACAACAAGATTTGGTTGCTAAACATCAAATGGGTTTATAAAAAGACAAAACAAAAGAACCTTTGTGCATAAGGCTTACTTCCAGCTATTAGAAAGTTTCTGTGATCCTAATGCAGGAAATGACAAAACCCCTTCTGCTTCACACTATCAGTATAATCAAGGCAGTTTTCATCACGCACCACTGAAATAAGCACTCTGAAAACTGAACGAAAACGTTGCAAGGAGATGATCATAGTTTCATGCTTACTTGAAACCAATACGAGCCAGTCCTGCTGTTGCCTTAAATTTTTCCGCTTGCTTTACACAGCCCTACAACAAAAAGCATCCCCTCCTCTGCCCAGGCACAAGAGACTGCATAGCAGCACAATGAATTGGATCTGAATTAAAAATTGATTTCTTCCCTCCCCAAGCCAGGTTACTTTTAGCTTGGATTAGGTCCCTGATGTAGCTGCCTGCTCAGCTACAGGAATGCTTCTACTTGAACAGAGGAGATGGCAGGATGGGAGCAGGAGTAAGAATACTTCTTCAAAATGACAGCATGGAAAGTAGCAGTGAAAGGATGGTGTACAAGCATGCCTGAAGCCTCATGCAGGTACTCCTGTACAAGCCCAATCCATGCTCTAAACTGACAGGGACAAACTCTTCCTTGTCTGTAGACTGTTCAGGAACACATCTGAACCTCACCTGTTCCAGTAACCCTTTCTTCTTCCTGGGAAAGAGGAGGTCCATGTCAGACAGCATGTTCAGCTCAGCAACCTGATTCAACACAGGAATATAATACTATAAACTGTGATCAAAACAGTAAAGTACTTACTGGGGGGGGGGCAATCTGGTTCAGTCAGATGGAACTTGAGCTAATGACTGAACCCTGAATAACCATTCATACCTGCGGTCCACGTAAGTAAGCAAAGTCACTGAACTTACCATGGTTAAAATGATACCCTGTTGTAAAAAAAAGCCCCACACAAACACAACACCAAACAAAAAAACAAAAAACAACCCTGATCTGCTATGAAGTGTCTCTGTGTCTCCCCCCAAGTTCTAAACAAATCACTTTACACCATCATTTTATTTTTACCCAGAACAGTCACTACTATGCCTGGTATGAAAGTGCTAACTTTCTTAATTCACACTTTTTGTTTCACTGTGCAAGTTTGTATGCAGACCAGCCATTTTTTTCTTGCTTAATCAAAGCCTTGTGTGTGAGGACACTGACACAAAATAACTTGGTATTATTCAGCCAAATCAGAACACCCTATGTTCAATAAACAGAAGTATAAAACAGATTTTACAAACCTATGACATACACGTCAGAAATATTTCACAAGTGATTTTTGTTTCAAATCTTTGATTACCCTTTTTCTCTGGAAAACAATGCTCTTCAGCAGATTGGTTTAAACAGTACAAAGCACACAACTCTAATGCTCACATACACTTCCACAGGAAAGAAAGAACTAGAGAAAACAAAAGTTCAATGGCATTCACTATCAGCTTTTAAATGCTCATAAAGAACCCTTGGAAAAGAACATTTCTGAACACACAGCAGCATTACAGCATTGCAAATCCTACCTACTTCCCCAGTAGTCAATACTACTGAGGAAACTCCAGTGAAGTCAATGAACATTCTGTTACCAATTTTTAAATGACAAAATGCCTCCAAGAATGTGCAAAGGAATTAGCAAAGTCATATCTTCCTGCTGCCTTCAGGATAATGGCACAAAGGACTACCTGGCTTAAAAATTCAACTGTGGTTCAGAGAAAGCAAAACTAAGCTTATTTTTCCAAGGCATAACAAACTGCAAACAGATCCTAAGGCAACTATGGACAGAAGGAAGAAAGCCTTCGGAGATGTGTCACAAGCAGAAGGTGAAGCTGCTTGAAATGCCAAATGGCTGGGCTGGACAGCCCTTGGAAAGGAAATGCTACCACACAGTGTAGGTGAACTAAGCTTGCACCGAACATCTGAAACAATATGTTGAATGTTTTGGTCCAGCTTATTTCTGGTTTCCATACCACTGCTAATAATAAACTGCTGGACAGCAACTGAAAAGTGCGACCTTCAGCTGCTGAAGCAGAACAAACTTGGGGAAATCCTGGCATTGACAAACACATCCACTGAAAGATGCCAAATATTTGCACTGCCAGAGATACTTAAAGAGGAAGAAAGGTACTCATCCATCTGGATTGGTGGATTTCCATGAGTCTGTAAAAAAGAGGAACATAACCTGAACACAGTAACTCAAAAAAGAGCTAAAGGTCCCTCACTTCCTGCTCAGAAAATTCTCATTGTTTGGATGAGCCACTAAATTAACTTCAGCTGTAGAGAAAATGACTCATTAAACAGAACAATCAAAAATTTCACTTGAGAGAGGGGGAGGAGGTAAGGAGGAACTTTAACCTTCCTCTTCTCCTGCCAAATGCATGATAGAGTTGTCTGAAAAACACAAACAGAGCAGGGTGACATTTCTTCATAAATAAAGCTTTAAACAGAAAGCTACAGAAAATTAAGTAAAAAAAAAAAAAGAGAAGGCCAAGCTACAGATGACTGTAGTAGCTCTTAGAGCATTTTAATCCTCCAACTGTACTCAGTTACACCCGGAAATGTTGCATGGAGCAGCAGAAAGGCAAAACTAGGTGTGCAGTTCTGGTGTCCTCAACATAAAAAGGACATGGAACTGTTGGAACAAGTCCAGAGGAGGGCCACAAGGATGATCAGGGGACTGGAGCACCTCCCGTATGAAGACAGGCTGAGGAAGTTGGGGCTGTTCAGCCTGGAGAAGAGAAGGCTGCGTGAGACTTCAGAGCAGCCTTCCAGTATCTAAAGGGGGCCTATAGGGATGCTGGGGAAAGACTCTTCATTAGGGACTATAGTGATAGCACAAGGGGTAACGGGTTAAAACTTAAACAGGGGAAGTTTAGATTAGATATAAGGAGGAAATTCTTTCCTGTTAGGGTGGTGAGGCACTGGAATGGGCTGCCCAGGGAGGTTGTGAATGCTCCATCCCTGGCAGTGTTCAAGACCAGGTTGGACGAGGCCTTGGGTGATACGGTTTAGTGTGAGGTTTCCCTGCCCATGGCAGGGGAGTTGGAACTAGATGATCTTAAGATCCTTTCCAACCCTAACTATCCTATGATTCTATGACTTCTGTAGATCCTACTGTAGATCATGTTAGAAGTTCAACAAACAGTTAAAAGCTTAAGTTTTGTTTTTACAATCATGCATCTGCCAGCCAACATGTGCTCAGTTTTGGATGACACCATACAGGATGATGTGAAAAAGATTTTTAAATAAAAGAATACAAATTTTCTTCCACAGACTTAAGCTGAGTTGCTCTGAGATCAGCAGGAAATGTTTCAGGGAAACTGATGTTTCCTTCTGTCAGTCAATTACTTACTGAATCCTCCTTTAACTACCAAATTTGAACAGGAACTGGGGGCAGAAGGTTGAGAACCCTGCCTGTTTCTCATATGACATCTTGAGTATCCATATCAGAAGGTCTGAAAGACAGCTGTCTGAAGCCATTACACGTACTTTGCGTTTTCACCTGAAAATGTTTTCCACACGTTTGACCTTATCTAAACTGGAAAGGCTAATCTGTCAATGTGGATTTTGGTTTTGGTGGTAAAGGTTTGTTTGAGATGATGACTAAGAGACAGCTAAACCAGTGTGAACACCAAAGCAGCAGGTGCAGGTTTGCCAGTAAAATATGTCTTTTTTCAGATATACCTTACAATTTGCAACCTGAACCAAAACAAGCCATAATGGAGAAGTGTGGGTCTTTTAACAGCATAAATACACTTATATTGCATTCACACTTAACATTAGTACCTCCAGGGCAAGTGAAGCAGTGAATCCATTTTGATACAACCTCTCTGATTCTAACCCAGCACAACTACAAAGGCTTCTGAGGCTGAGGGACAGGTGGTACTGCTGGTTCTGACGGGATCACACCTCACTGAAACCACAGTTTCACAGCAACTATGCAGGCAGGTGATTTCAAACACAGGTTTTGCATTTGGCAAAAGGAGAACCCAGACCAGAAGCAGCAGTAGTGTAGACCAAGACAGCTGTGGTTTCAAGAAGAGTATAAGGCACCAATCACATAAGGTGTTCTACTTGAAGTTTTAAATAACCCAGGTCCAGACTGGGAAAAAAAAGAAGCTTAAATGCTGCCTGAAGGAATACTGCAGGTGAGGTTTCACAGCTGGCCTTAACCAAACTAGGAGCAAGCTGATGCCTAGAGAAATAGTCCAGCATTCCCTCCTAAATACATATCCAAGTGCTTCCCTGCACCATCAACTGTGAGCAACCACAGGTGATGGCAAATACAACTTTCCAAAGGACTATATGGTCAAGAAGACAGCAACAACAGGGTGGCCTTCAATTACTTTAAGCTGATGTCAAAACTGTACCCTGCATGGAACAATTACCCATACTTATCACAGCTCTTTCTGGCCATTATTCTGTCCTACTTGTCTTCATGAACCAAACCTGAGGACTCAAAAAAAGTCACAAGAATGGTAAAAGTTCTGACTACAGGATATGGAGATGTCGTGGTTTAAACCCAGTCAGGCAACTTGTTCACTCACTTCCCCCCCTTTCTTGCCCTCCCCCTACTCCCAGAGGGATGGAGAGGAGAATCGAAAAGAATGCAACTCCCACGGGTTGAGATAAGAACAGTTTAGTAACTAAGGTATAACACAAATCACTACTGCTACCACCAATAATAATAATGATAAAGGAAATAACAAGGGAAGAGAATACAACACCTTAGCACCAGCTGACCGATAACTCGCCCCCCCAGCCTGACCAAGCACTGACCCATACCTCCTCCAATCCTGCAGACTCCCAGCCCTTCCAGCTAACTCTCAGTTACAACCTGGGCATGACGTGCTGTGGTATGGAATACCTCTTTGGCTAGCTTGGGTCAGGTGTCCTGTCTCTGCTTCCTCCTGGCTTCCCCTCCTCCCTGGCATGTATGAGGCTCACAAAGTCCTTGGCCAAACCAAAACATCATTGTTATCAGCTCTGTTACCAGGCCGAAAGTCAAAACACTGCACTGCACCAGCTACCAAGGAGAAAAATGACTGCTGCTGCTGAACCCAGGACAGGAGATAAAACCAGAGCCACAAAATCAAGATTCCAGATAATGATCTGTAACACTCCTGACTTCACAAAAAAAAAACCCACCTTCAAAAAGTTACACTGAAGATCAGCAAGAAGACACTATAAGAGTGTATTGGTTAAAAACAGGTCACAAAGCTCTAGAAACAATAGGAGCCCTGTAATGCAAGGGCTTTCATGAAGTGCTCTCTAGTCATGTTTATTCTCAGCATATAGCAGCCCTGCTTAATAGTCTTTTGTTTTTACCTGTTCCTTCAACCTAAATACAAATGCTTAAATGTGACCCAAATCCATAAGCCACAATTAACATCACAGGAATTGTTTGATAAAGGAATAAAAGCTGATGAGCTACTCTAACAACCACAGAAGTAAACAAGCTTGAATGAAGACAGATCAAACATCTCACCAATCTTCAGGAGCAGTGTATTTGGAAAAGATGAAACACCCAAGGTAGAAAAATTAGACATTAAATTAAATTACAGATCATTTTGTAGCACTTTAGAACTAACTCATTACCACAGCTAATTAAAATTAATGGGGACTTGATATTAATTCACACAGAACAGTGTAGTAACAGCTTACAGACAGGAAAAAAAAAGGGACACACTCTAAACTAAGCCATGTTGCCCTTGTCCAATCAACTTCAAGTAGGTAGAGCAATTTACATGAACTGAAGATCCCTTCCCCACCAAGATGAGAAATACTTCATAGCACACTCATGTAGAAGGATCATCCTTCAAACCTTCCTCCAAAATACATCTACACAAATGTTAGCAACATCTTACACCTCTAACAATTCTTGGCACATCAATGCTTTCCACTACTGCAATCCCATAATGTTATCAGTGTTACTTCATTCATACCTCTGTTTAAAATTTTATACCAGCCTATCAAGCTAAGAGATTATGAATCATTCAAGCCATTAAAGCCCAATTACATCAACTGAAATCTGAGCTTCCTAGCACTATTCCAATTTCTCCTTCTGCTCACTCAGTCCCTGTACCCCTTCCTACACACCTTTCCCTTCTATAACCTTGTGAAACTTCTCTCGCAGGAGACCTACTAACCAGCTCACATATTTACACAGCCTGCCTGTCACTCCTATTCTTCAATACATTTAACCACTATTTCTTTGTACTTGTGGTTTTCTCCTCTCCTCTCACTCTCCCTGCCTCCTATCATTTCATGTGTTGTCTGCTCCTCCTCCTCTGGATCAGATGAAGTCCTGCAACCAGGTCTTTACTGTGCCTATACTTTATTTCTGCATGATCATATCAGTTCAAATACATTTAATTATCATCTACATACTGCCCCTTGTCTTCATGGTGGATTAATTCAAATTACAGTGATTAAAATAATCAAATTTAGATTAGCAAATGAGGAAACTTATCTTTTTATGTTCTTAATGGTCATTCTCAAAGAGCGATAACCACTCATCACACTGATCTGCAATATAACCTTTCAGTTTAGCATTTGGTATAGTCCCTAGTTAGACAATACCATTAGTGTATATTTATGCAGATTCTTGACATAAAATTAATGACCAATACAGGTTGCTATTTGCTAGCTGGTTAAATTTTAGATTTATGACTTTTCAAGCTGTCTTTGAATGAAAGTCAGGATGAAACTGTGGAATTGTATGCTCTGTATTTAGTTATCAGTTAACTAAAAACTAACAAAATACCTTGAACACGTAAGTTGCTTAACAAAATAAACTTTGCATTTAAAGATCATTTCCTTTCTTTTAAAAAACCTCTCCTCTATTTAACAGGTGAAATTGTGTGGGCTTGGCTACTATAAGCTTCAGCATTTCAGATTTAATAATGTCCATGGTTTTTTTTTTTCACTAGAAAACTTTAGAAAGGAAATCAGTTTTCTGATCTTTTCAGTTTCTCTCACCCAACATCATGTAATTAGACTAGTCATACACTAAAATGAAAATAAATTTCTCTGGATATCTACTGAAGCAGCTGCTGTTCTCAAAAGCGAGTTTTTAGCACTTCAAACAGATTCTGGATACTTCACCAATCATATTCACTAGACCAATGGTTTTATTTTCTCTAAGCACTTGACAGATACATTGATTGAAAGGTCTGTCTTAATTTAGGTAATATTAGTATATTACAGCATTTTTAGTCCTCAACACACACTTATTTTTGAGAAAGCATTACTCAAATACTTCAACCTGAACCACCCCATTTTCTCAATCTCAGTTTGCCTTTTCTAGGGATGTGCTGCCATCACCTCAGGGTCAAAACAGAATTTAAAAGAAATGTAAATATTTGCTGTCTTCCTGGGAGAGCATTACGCAGAAAGGCAGGAAAAAGAGGGTATGTGCATATGGGGAATTGCATCAGTGAAATTAGAGAGTTTTATCAAGCTGGTAAATGTCCATGTAGGCAATTCCTTTGCTTTAAAGGGTATTTCCTAATTAAAAATATGCACCCCATTTTCCAGAGCCTTCCTACTGAAGAAACATCTCACCACAACCGCCCAGTTAGATCAAATTGGGTGGCTGGCTGTTTTTGTTGTGTGCATGATAATACAAAGACTCTCCAAGTTCCTGCTCAACAAAGGCTTGTGTGAAACAGGCTTTGAAGACACAATAACATTCCTCTTGCGAGTTTCAAGCCTGGAGGCTAAAAGCACCAAGTAACTATTCATTCCTCCATCCTGAGACACATTCCTAACCTAGTTCAAAGGCCTGAAAAAACATGCCCTAGCTACATGCCTGCACACCTTCAGAAGGGCTTTTCCCTTGTATCAGAGCTTGCAAGGGAAAGAAGTTTCACACAGAAAAGAATTAAGCGTACTTAAGAGTTTTGTTTCATTTTTCAGAACCTTCAAATTGTTTAAAGTATTCCAAACTGTCTTGCATATAAATTATCAGCTACGTTAATCCATTTTAGAATACATTTTCACAATTTACCTGTTTGAACTGCTATGTTCACATGCAGTGCACTGATGGCAGAAGATACTACTTCTTTAACTGTTCCCATGAAGCAGCCATGGAGGAAGGAGTGTGCACAGCAGTTGTAAAAAATCACACATTGCTATCCACCCATATCAGGAAATCCAAGGAATTCAAGAACATTCTGCATCATGTTCACCAGATGATGATAAAGTCAACAAAATACAAGGTTATTTCCAAAACACTAACACTATAACAAATATTAACTTTCAGTGAGAAAAATATTTACAGTTTTCATCCTACAGCTTCCTAAACAAACTAAATTTCTCTTTATGCGTTTTATTTTGCTCTTTTTCAGAAAACTGAATGTCATTATGCGCAAAAGGGGGAAATATAAACAGTTGCCAAATAATACGTCAGCCTAACTATAGCTGTCATTTACTTGTATGGAACCAGCACAGAGAAATAGCAGGAGCACACAGATGACAGCTGAGACCACCCTTTTCAGTAAAGCTAAGCTGCTTAAATCTGCCCAAACATCTTGCAAGAACACACCCTGGATGTGCTTGTGAGCCTGCTTTATGAGGTACCTGAACGACATACAGTCGTAGACAAACAGCAAGTTTTCTCTGTTTGTAATGTTTCAGTACACCTAAGTTTCAGGTTTCTTTACTGGTATTTCATTTTATGTATGTGAAAAAGCAATTTAGTATTTGTGCATTTCCCTTTGTTTCTCAAAAGGCACATTATAGTATTTTGCAGTTTAGTTGCCACTAGTTAAAAAAAAAAAATAATAAAAAATTAACTGTGTTCTGCAATACAGAAAACCAGAAGTGGACCAAGTGCTAAAAATACTATAACTCAGCAAAGCATGAAGGGATGGTATATTGTGCCTGTGCGCTGCAAGCAACAAAGTAAAAAAGAGAAATAGGGTAAATTTAGCAGGTCAGTGGCAATTTTTTTCACTTAAAGCAGTTCCTACATGTCCAAAATGTATTTTAGTCCTCCTAAGGATTTCAATTAGTAACTTTCATTTTCAACAGATGAAAAAGGTTGCAGTGAATTTACCATCACTGCAAAAATGTATGCATTGCTCATTTTTTCATTCATGCAGCTATGACACAGATCTTCGTTCCCACCAAAACAAGCAATACCTGACATCTACATGCTGTTTCAAATCCTCTCGGCAAGCCCAGCTGTTCTACTACTTTTTTCAAGGACTGTGAAGCTGGGCTACCTGCCATTGGTCACTTCCATGAGATACAACTGTACTATGAAAGGAAAATCCTCATTGGCTGTATCCTAAAGCAGAAAAAAAGTAAGAGAACATTTTCTTAGCCACAACTGAATGAACAACTTGTCAGTTTATTTCCTTGTTATTCCATAACATTCTGCTCCATATATGCTACATTTTGCTATTTTGAAGTAACAAGTAATTAATTATTTGCGATCAGGCATTATGGGAGAAGAATCAGCAATTATGACAGCACAAAGTTCTCTGAGGAAATGAAAATGAATCCCATCTTTCAGAGACCATTCAGACAATGTCTCCATCATCTGCCTACAGTGCCTGCAAGAGTCAGAAATGGAACAGCCACCATTTCATCACAGGTGCCCAACCTTTATTTCTCTGGGTATCACCATTAAAGAGCGAGTACCATGAAAAAGCGCACTGAACCATGCCAGGAAAGGCAGCAGACTACCAGCCCTATGACATGATAGGCACAGGTGCAGCAAAACACATTATGTTGCACCTCTATCTCCTCCAGAAAAGAAAAGTTCTTTTTTTCCCGTTGTTTAGTATCAGTACGAAGGCTCTTACACACCATATGCATCACTGCTGACACTGAACCCCGAACACTTTACCAATTACTTGCATAGAAATCATCAGACTAAACTCGGAAGTTACTGAAGACTCCTTGCTCTAGCAATTTTCAAGTATTTCAGCAAAGTTACTTAGGCTTGCCCATCAGCACTCCCCTGGTGCAAAGCACATACAAGGGGGTTCCGAGGTCCAAGTTTGAAGCCAAGAGGTCTCCCTTTGTCACTTGTTCCCTGTTACCTAGGGGTTAAAATCTCCTTTTCTAACACAGCAACCTTCTCTTCAAAAAAGCAGACAGCTATGCTTAAAATGAATTACCATCCAATGTTTTAATCTAAAGATTCCCACACTGATACGCATCAGCTGTCACTCTACATGTCTTTTTGCATCTTTCATACACAGCACAGGGCTCAGGAAGCTCGAGCTAGAACTGAAGCAAGCAAGTCACAGCTTCAGCTATGGGGTTTCAAGCTACTCACCTCCCTCTCCTGTCACTTACAAACAGATAAACAGATAAACAGCGAGACCCCAGCTGGCATACACTGTACAAGGAGCAACAAACTCAATCCTCTACCTCCCATCTACATTTCCTGAGGTTCTTTTACTCTCTCAACCAAGACATATCTTCTCCACAACTCTGGGCACAGCGTTTGAACATGGATGTTACTAGTTACTAGACAGCTGGCGTCTTGCAAGGAAAATGAAGGGGGCTTGCAGACTGGGATTGGGTTTTGAGGGGTTTTAAAGTCTACAACTCAGTGAAATAAGAGCAGAAGGAACCCATACAATCCAATGGTTTAGCTTCCTCCACTCCACATTTGAGTTTTTCACTCCTTCATGGAACTGCACCACTGAAGGAAAGCTCCTGCACGCAGACTAGTCATGTATTTTATTGACTGGCAAAGCCAAGTTTGTGAAGTTCCTGCCTCATGGTTACATCTTAACAAATATTTGTGCACAGAAATGAAAGCCAGACTGCTGAAACTGGACAAGAACCAAGGCTGATAGATCAGTCACATTTTTTCCTATTCACACACATTCTGTACTTCAAAGAAAGCTTGTAGAATGCTTATGTGCCATAGTCGGTTACAAATATCAACCTACACAAGGAGGGGGGAGAAAAAACACAGTCAGTTAAAGCTGTACATGTTCCCAGACTACTACCTTCCTGTATTTTATAACATGTATCATCAGACAGTTCAAATGTACAAGTAACACTTCAACAGCTCTACTAGCTGTAAAGTGTACAACATAATTCCATTCTTCCTGAAGCGTATCTTATTTGAAAATTTAACAGGCTATTTCTTCCACATCCCCAGCTTCCAAAAAAACCTGAATTTACAACAGTTGACAAAATATACGCAGGCAAGTCTTTTGTGATACACCACGGGACTGGTATGTTTCACCTTCAGTGCAGGAAGCTGACACCCCATTTTCTAACTAGACTCCCAAACTATTACAAGAGGTTGAACACACACAAACTTTCGCTGTCTGACCTACCTGATCAAAAACTACTCAGAATAAAACACACTTTGCAATTACCCAAGGTTAAATCCCTAATAATAGTCTTCAGAGAATATGACCTAGATATGTCAAACATGATCAGAGAGATATATATCGAGACATCTTTTAGTTAGTTAAGAGTGCCAGGATTATTTAGATCTCCTTTATCTGTTCACACCTTGGGTTTTGGTGTATTTTCCATCATTTCTCTAAGTGAAGAATAAAGTCGTTAAACTTGAGAACCTTTTAAATTACCAAAATCTTTCCTTTACTACCTCTCTCATGTACTCAAATAATAATCATCATGATCACCATTTATCAAAAAAAAAAAAAAAGATGTAAAAATAGAATAATGCTATTCACTTTTATGAATAAGTATTCTAATATAGCAGATTATGTACAGATGGCCAAAAGCCAGCTTTTAGCATTCTGACAAATTGGGAATTCAGATGTATTTGTTAATATTAATATATGTGTTGCAGCTCCTACCACAAAATTAAAAGCATAAGATCTTCCGCAAGAAGCCAAAATAATTTTGCCATTTGAAATTTCCATTTACAAGATACTCCTTAAATTAAACAATTTTCAGGGAATCTACTAACGCATAAGACAAATAATGAAAGTAATGAACCCGGTTTTAATCAAATCTATAACTGTCCAAGTAACAGAGTATAAAGAACAAATACTGCAGTTGAAAAAAAAAAACAAAAACCCAAAACACAAGTGTGACTACAGTTCTCCTTTCATTGTATGTATTTGATGAATTCAATGGGTTTTAATGTTAAAATTCACTCATTCTTATTTATCTTGTACTTAATTCAGACTTCTACCTGTGGTTTATTACTGTGGTTGTGACAGCGATGCTACAAGACAAAGAACTCAGGGAAGAAGAGCCAGAGGCAAAATCGGTTTTCCTTACTATGCACATCATCCTGTTAAGGTCAGCAGCATACCCAAATAATAGTAAAAAATTTAAAAAAAATAGTCTAATCACAAGTAAGGAACACACACACTTTGTAATACAGCATCTATCCTAGTAATAAAGTCAAAAGGAAAATACAGAAGTAAAAACACCTTCAGGAAACTGCAAGTCCATGCAAAAATGAGCACCTCTAGAACGCTCTCTATACATATCCAGGCTCTCGACATTTCTCTATACTGATGCTCAAACTTTCATATAACATCCTCCCAATTCCCTTCAGATTACAAATACCTTGCAGTGCTCTCCACCCACATCATCATGCCACAGTTTCTCTGTGTCCCCTAAGTAATTCCCACTGCTCATTTCCATCTCTCTCCAATACCAGTTTCTACAACTATTCCCCAGCCTGTACCTCTAATTCCCCATTATCTTATGTCAGTATCCCATAGTCTCTCTACCAGACACAGCATGGGTCCCGTGAACAGCATTTCCCCCTCTTTTTTCCCCCTCTCTTAAGAGTACTGTACTTCATAATTCTGTCAATTAGTTTTCATTGAAACCTGGCACAGAGGTTAAATCTAGTATCAAAATAGCTTTGGAAAAGAGTATCTATTTCTCTTCCATAACACTGGACACCAAAGTATTTTTTTTTAAAGCTTATGTTCACTTGCGACTTTATTTATACAAAAATTAGCACTGAACAAAGCCACTTTCAGAGCTTCAATAAACTGGAAGAAAACACCCACTTTCTTCACAAACAACCTATTATACAGTTGCTGCAACTTGTTCAAAAGAATATTCAAGTACACTTTACTTTCAGTACTTGCACTCATGTATTTATAGCCATGAAAACTGTATAGTCCTAAGGAACATCAAAATTTCAGCTACTATAAAGCACTCTTGAAACAATGCAACAGACTGAAGATATTGGTGAAATAACATTTCCACGGCACAGCTGCTTGCTGCATTTTATTTAAGAGTTGTAATTCTCTATTTGTGAGTGTTATCTAAGGAAATGTGATCTCTCCACAGTTGATAGTTAAAAATGAGCATCATCCTTGGCCTGCAATGTCCTGCTGCATTTTCAAATTTAAACCACATTCAGAAACCAGTTTAAACACTGACTAAACATGAAACCTGTATGCTAAAGAAGTCCAGATAGTATTTCATAATCAATTGATTTGGTTTATAAATCATACAGTTCCAATTTTTAAGCCAGGAAAACAAAAAAGTCCCAAGAAACTTGTTATTAAAATCAAGGGGGGAGGAGGGGATAATCAATACTACAAGGTAGTATAGCTAGTTAAAAGGAACTGATCTACTGTCTAAATTATAAAAAAATCCAACAAACCCTCAAAAAACGTAAAAACATTAACTATAAGCTGGTCATCTTGTTAAACAGAAGAGTTGCAAATACATGTGGAGACAGGCTCAATTTTGGCAAATATGGGGAAAAACTGGTGTGTGCATACAATAAGAAATGCACTTTTTTTGTCTACACTAATACCCATAAAACGTGGAAAACGTTCATAACTTACTGGTATTTACTTTGGTGCTGACACAAAACTGAAGAAACTTCTGTTCTTTCAGTTTTGGAAACAGCCTCCCCCAGAAAGCATAATTTAATTGTACAAGTCTTGTTCTGGTATTTTCTGTGTTTCTGTTGTTTCACCTTAAGTTTTTAACTTGAGGAAACAAAACCAACTATTAAAAAGTATTAAAGAAATACAACAAAAAACCCAGATATATTATATAAGGATTAAATGAGTAGTTTCCTGTTTACCATTATGCATATTTTCATGAGACCCAAACAAATGTTTAGCTCTTCCCCTCAGTAGTGTTTTTCTTTAACTGCAGAAAAAAGGCATAACAACCATATAGACGCCACTGCACTTTATTCCCATTGTACTATATTCCCATTGTATTTTATTCCGTTTTCTTACATCACCAAAAAAACCCAAACCACCCATGCACTGGGTAAAATAGAATCATTAAAGCTGCAAAAGAGCCAAGTTACCACTTGCTCATGCTAAACATACTCTGTTTGGTGTTATTAACACTCACTTTCATGAGTTCTCAGACTCATGAACAAAATGGAAATGAGGCAGGGGAATAATGGCTTTGCTTTGAAGCTTTGGAGATCAAAGCCACATACCTGGATTCATGCTACTATTCTACTACAGATGTTCCTGTTCCTCCAGAGCCAACATCTAATGGTTTCCCTTTTGGAATATTTTTTGACTATATACTTAGAACACAAGCTATTAGTGGTTCGTCTTCAAACCCCCTGTGCATTCTAGGAGCCCTGTCTTCTCACAGCAATCCCAAAAGCAGGATCCATAATATATCCACAACATCTGCTCATACTGTATTGGATTTGTGTGGCAAGGTTTTGGGAGTAGGAGGGCTTACAGAGGTAGATTCAGTGAAAAGCTGCTAGAAGCTTCCCCTGTGTCCAATAGAGCCAATGTTAGCCAGCTCCAGGATGGATCCGCTGCTGGCCAAGGCCAAGCCGTCAGTGACATTGGTACCACCTCTGGGATAACACATTTAACAAAAGGGGAAAAAAACTGCACAACTGCAGCTGAAGAGAGGAGTGAGAATTGACAAAACAACTCTGCAGACACCAAGGTCAGCTGAAGTCAAGAAGGAGGTGCTCCAGGAACAACTGCACATGGATTTTTCGGGAGCACAGTTTAGCTTAAGGTGCTCAACAACTTTTTCAGGCATGTGCAAACAGACTGTTTGCAGGCCTGTAAATCACTCACCTCCAGGCAGATTTTCTCAAGAACAGCATAAGGTAGAACCTACGTGGGCTAATTCCCTGTCCAAACCTAAGTTCCACCTCCAAAGGAAAAAAAAACGGTCAGAGGGCATGTAAAAAGCTGTAATAATGGTTTAACACAGACAAAATATTGTTGGGGTTATTTTTCTCCTTCACACACTCAACAACAGATGAGATAGTTGGGTTGAATTCTGCAAGGAAAGTTTCATCTGATGGCAAGAAACCTAGCATAGGAAATAAGCACCTAGAGGGTTAATGTCTGAGAAAGCTACAAGCAACTAACACAGCTTTATAGTGGGAAGGGAAAGGGAACAACCATGGCTACAAAGTTCCCATATAATTATAGCCTGACTCTTGCCCAGCATCCCAGAAGCTGTGCTTGCTCAGTCCAATCCTAATTTGGGGAAATAAGAACCAACTTCAAACAGCAATTACTCTATTAGGCACTACTTTTCACAACACTGCTCTAAAAAATTTCTGCATATTTTTCAGCACGTTCTTGCATCAGGTCTTCCACATCCTGATGCTCCACTGAACAGGATAATCACAGCCAGTATCAACCTACCACCATGATGGAGAACACTGCCACAGCTTTCATGTTAAAGATGACAAAGCCTGTGTAAGTAAACAGTTATGACACTGCTCTCCCCCAGACCTGCATTCTCATACTCTTGCACACATTTATTATTTATCCACATGCTGACAGATTTTTTTTCTCACACTTGCTCCCCCAATCTGAGCACACAACAGAGGGGGGAAAAGGTGACACTCCAAGCAGTGTGACTTACAGCAGAACATGCTGTATCCTCTGGCAAAAATTCCCTCCTGAAGTGTTCGTAACACCAACACTGTCCTAGGCAGATACAGATTCCCAGGATAGCGAGAGGCATCTGAAGACAGTCTAGACAAGCTCTTGCAAGCACATCCCAGAGCAGGAGAAGGGTGTGGCAGCATAAGTCTGGTCACAATGTATTGTGACAGCCAGCACACCCCTGTCAGTATCCACAGAAATAATCATTTCCGACCATATACCGTTTGAACCAGAGCAGCAAGATCTGCACTGATCTTAAATCCTACCTTGAACTTTGAAATTAACCTGGCATTCATAGGTCACATTAAGATTAACACCTAATATTGCATTGTTCTAACTGGCAACAGCAGCAAGGGCCAAGTAGCAATGCTCAGAGACTGTTTTGGTTTTGTTCAGGTTATAAGGATGGAATACATATAAAAATTGTGAACATATGATCCCAGGCATTGTACCATGACCAGCCCTCAGTGTTCCCTTGAGCAGAGCTAACAAGCAACACAGTAAGTTTATTACACTTAGGATGCAAACAGTGGAATGAGATTCATCCCCTAATGTCATTGCATATATTCATAACAACTACTTCCACAACTGTGATTGCTGCTGCTCAAGTATGTAGAAAACTACTGAAGTCAAGTGTTGCAGCAAGATTAACTGTGTAGCTGTCTACCAGTGCTTGTCTGCACCGAAATAGTCTTCACCTTCCAGGAAAGGACTCACACAGGTGCACTGTACTTTGTGCGCTCTAAACAAGATGCATTTGTTATGCACTGCATGAAGTTCCCACATAGCAGAAACATCACATTACTTGTAACATGCTCCTACTCATCTTACACGCCTGTAATCAATCTGTAACAGCCTGGCTGAAGTTTGTTTTCCCAAATTAAAATTAAAAGCTACAAGGAAAAATAGAACACATAAGCAAGTGCCACAGACACAGTTCATACAACCCGCTCCTTATGGAGTTTGCAACACTGTTGTGAGCAGGGGACAGGCACACTCAGTATCAGCTGAAACACAAGTGATACATATAATGCTCTCTAGGCTTTGAAGTCCATTTTCAAGTTCAAAACACCTTCTAAACAAAACTAAATTAACACTCATCACAGCCCTTCGAAGTAGATGCCATCAGCCATGGTTTGCACATGGGAAAGCAAAAGCTGGCATAGTTGGCCACAGTAGTGATTACTGACCAAACTAGGATTACAATGTGAGTTTCCTGTTCCAAGCCCTATGCTATAGCTAACTCAGGTCTTCCCCCTACACACACGTCTGAAGCACATCCAATTCTGAAAAGTAAAGAAACGCAACAACACAGTAAGCACAGTATCCTATCCCCGCCTGAACAAATGCATCCAAGAAGCAACCCACCCCAGCCCATGCAGGACAGGTGAGGGCCATTCTTAGGGATGCTGTGCTCCGGGACGCTCTCGCTACTAACACATACCGCAGACAGAAAGGCCAAAACACACCACGAAACCAACCTGACGCGTCACAGCCCTGCCACTCGAGCCATTCCCCAGGCCTCCCCATGGCAGCACAGCGCCCAGGGGCAGCCGGCATTCACCACGGGAACAAACCACAAAGCGCGGCCGCCCCTCCTCGGCTCTCTCCCGTCACAGAGACGCCCGGGGCTGTTCAACAGCCAGAGCAGAGCAGCGGCTCCCCCCGGCTCACCTTCCCCGGCGGGCGCCCAGCTCCTACTTCTCTTCTCGCTTCTGGAAGCTGATGCTGGCGTACGCGCTTAAGTCGTCGCTGGAGTGGCCGCTCCCGCGAGGCTGGCCCGGGGGCTTCGGCGGCGGCGGCTGCTTACCGCCCGGCAGAGCGGCGCCCTCGGCGGGGTGGTGGAGGTGGTGCCGGCGGTGGCTGAAGTCCTTCACCAAGTCCAGGTCGATGTAGTTGAGCCCGTTCTCTTGAGCGGGCGCGGTCCCCGGCTCCCGGCGGCCACCGGGGGCTCCAGCCGCCTCCCCCGCTGCGGGCCGCAGCCATACGTTCTCGAAGGAGGCCGAGCTGTGCCTCTTCACCTCCTCGGCGCCCCCCGCGCCGCCGCAGGGGAAGGGCGCCCCGAGCCCGCCGCCGCCCGCCGCTCCGCGGGCAGCACTCGGCGTGGAGGAGAAAGTCTCAGAGCTGTGCCGCCGCCGGCCGCCCTGCGGGTCGGCGCGGATCACCTTGGCGCTCTGGTTGCGGCCAGGGCTGAGGCTGACGCGGGTGAAGGCGCTGCCCGCGCCAGGGCCCCCAAGCAGGGAGGAGGAACGCGGCGGTGCCGCCGACAGCTCGGCCGGTGGCCGCGGCAGCTCCGGGGATGCCGTCGACGCCGCCGCCGGCGGGGGCTTCTCGGCGGCGGAGCGACCCGCCCGCACGTCGGCGTAGCTGAGCAGGCGGGCTGGCGAGCAGGGGGAAGGGCTGTCGGCGCAGTCCGAGCAGGAGCCCCCGGGGACGGCGGCGCCCCCCAGCTGCATTATTACGTAGTCCCGGCCGCCGGGGGCCGCTCCTCGGCCGGGCCGGGCCGCGGGTGCTGCCCGTGCGGCGGCGAAGCCGGGCGTGCAGGGGGCCCGCGGCGGCCCCAGCTCCATGTTCATGTACTCCTCGCTGCCGGGCGGCGGCGGCAAGCCTAGCCCCAGGACGGCTGAGGGGAAGGCCGGCTTGTCGCCTGCGATGAACTCGATGTTGACGTACTCGCCGGGGCTCTTGGGCTCCGGGGGCAGGAGGAGCGGCGGCTGCTCCCGGGCCCGCGGCAGGGTGCTGGCCTTGGGGCCGCCCAGCGACAGCCGCGTGGGTCGCGCCAAGCGGCCCTTGGTCTGCACGGCCGTGTCCACCTTGCGCGGGGACTGCGCTTGCAGCGGGGGGCCACCCTCTGTGCCACCGCCACCCAGGCTGTCGCTGCTGGTGGAGGAGGATGAGTCCTCGGCGGCGTAGAGGAGGCGGCCGGAGCCGAGAGCGATGCGGGGTTGAGGGCTGCCCTCCTCGCCCGCCACCGCCGGCCCGCTGCCGCCCCGCCGGTGCACGTGCTTGAAGGAGCGCGGCAGCGAGAAGTAGGAGTAGATGGGCTTGTGGTGGGCTGTGGCGGCGACCTCCTCAACGCCCGGCTGCCCCACGCCCCCGAAGTAGCAGTCAGGCGGGGTGCTAGTGGTGGAGCCGCTGGCTGGGGACATGTTGATATAGTCGCTGCCACCACAGGGGAGCTTCCCTTCGTTGCTCTCCACAGAGAGCTTTGGGTGGTGGCCGGCACCATTCGCCCAGATCTTGCCATAGCCCGCAGAGCCGCTCTCAGGGGAGTAGCTGCCACTGGGGGACATCATCATGTAGCCATTGGAGTCCACCGTGGCTGGAGGGTGGCGCCCCCCCCTGCCAGGGTTGATGATCTGCTGTGGCGCCGATACGCTCTTAGGACTCATGGGCATGTAGTCTCCACCCTTGGGGGGCCCCCCGCCACTGGGCACAGGGGCTACACCGGGTGACATGGGCATATACCCATCATCCGTGTGCGGGGCAGAGTTGGTCCGATGATGGCTGCTATCCAGGTGGTGCATCTCCAGACACTCCTCTGGGTAGGAATGAGTGGGTACAAAGGCTGAGTGACGGTAGGAGGGCAGCCGGCTGCTACCACAGGGGTAAGAAGGCAGCATTTCCGTGTACTCCTCAATGGAGGCAACAGAAGACTGTGAGGGTGTCTTCTGATGGGAGATGGTGGGCGACGTGCCTGCAGAATGAGTCCGCTTCCTGAATGCCTTCTCCAAGTCGGCAACCTCCTCGCTACCACCTCGAGGACAGCATGGCGTGCTAGGGTAGCGGGGCTGCTGCTGCGGGTGGCATGTGCGGGGGATGAAGTGGCCATTGGGGGCTGCAAGGCTGCAGCAGGAGGAGGTGGCCTTCCCCCCCATGCAGATGTAGTTGAGCTCTTCGTCACCCCGAGCTGGTGGGGTGTGTCCCAATGAATCTGGGGTCACACTGCGAAAAGAGCTGCGGAAGTCACACGGGCTGGAACCATACTCATCAGAAGAAATAAATCCACCATCACTAGGGGAGCCGGAAACTGAAGCACTAGACCTTCGTGGAAACAGGCAGTCTGAGGTGGAGCCATGGCCACTAGTGCTGCTGGATGACAGGCTGACTGGACTGGTGGCTGAAGGAGAGCAGCGTGAAGAAGGCATTGGGATGGACCGGCTGTGGTTTAGTGGAGGATGGAGCCTGGAGTTGCCACGGTGTCTGTGTGAATGGGTACGGTTGGCACTGGGACTAACTGGGCTACCATCCACAGAGGCAGGCCTTGACATCGTGCCTTCCCCATCACTTGATGCTCTAACTCGGAAAGAGCTGGGTTTGCCACCGGTACCTCCACCACCGGCGGGAGAGGTGGCCGTGACGCTTTCAGTTCTGGACCGGCGACTGAGTCCCACTTGGCTAGGCGGAGGGTTGTTGACGTGGTGCCTACTGCGGAGAGGCACAGAGATGGGGTTAGAACAGTTTGAGGAGGACTGGCTCTTGCTGCGGGGCCTAAATTCCTCACTCATGGCTCGCATGGCCTCCAGGATGGTTTCATGCATGTTCTGTGCCACCACCGAGTCATCCACCTGCATCCAAAACTCACCGGGCCCAGTGACAGCTGAGCGCCCCACCTCAATGAAGAAGAAGTTCTCAGAGTGACCACAGCGGCGGATATTGAGCAGCTGCAGCACCACAGCAGCCGCATCTGAATTCAGCTTCACAAAGCTGATAGTCTTGTTAGTCAGGCACAGGCGGTAGATGCCAATCAGGTTCTTTGTCTGGCCTAGGCCCTTAGGCTTCAGAATTACTTGCCAAACTTCCTTAAAAGCTGGGCCAGGGGCTACCTCACCATAGCTGTCCTCACCTGCTTCTCCCAGTCCTGCACTGCTGCCTCCAAAGGTGACATCGCTGTGGTGATGGTGGTGATGGTGATGGAGGTGGTGGTGTCCCTTGGCCCTGTTGTGCAACTGCAGCAGTGCTTGGTACCAGCTTTCCTGTTCAGGCTCACTGTCAGCTGCAATGGCAAAGTGCTCGTCCTTGGTGTAGAGGGCCACCAGGTGCTTGTTCTTGGAGTCAGCCCGTTTGTTGATATTGAAGCAGCTTTCTAGTGGGATGGAGCGCTTGGGGGCCCCTGACTTATGTCTCCATTTCTTCTCGTTCTCGTAATACTCCAGCCGTGCGGGTCCAGACTCACTGGCTGCCCTCAGCACAAAAAAGCGTTTATGCATGCTCTTGGGTTTGCGCAAGTAACCCACCTTTCTGACATCTGAGAAGAAGCCCTCGTTGTTATCTGTGGGGCTAGCCATGACGAGATGCAGTGGAGCTGCTACTGCAGCTAGCAGTCCGCAAGACCCCAGAGCAACCAAGCCAGCTAGAAAAGGCAACCACCTAAAATAAAATGCAATTCATGCAACAACAATTTAAAAAGAAAAAAAAAAGGCAGCAAAATAGCTCAGGATCCTCTTCTGAGAACGGGACAGGGGAGGGACAGAGACAGGGTGAGAGCAGCTGTTCAGTGGCAGAGGCAGGTTCCAGCACCAAATCAGAGTTTGCGTTGCTGTTTATGCCCAGATCGCCCTTAGATGGGTAAGCGCGTCCTTAAAAAG
Source organism: Pezoporus wallicus (assembly GCF_028554395.1). Taxonomy (NCBI): domain Eukaryota; kingdom Metazoa; phylum Chordata; class Aves; order Psittaciformes; family Psittacidae; genus Pezoporus; species Pezoporus wallicus. The sequence continues at coordinate 3,915,462 of NW_026640059.1, forward strand.
TCCAGTCCCGATCAGTCCAGACGAAAGTCTCGTCCTAACAGCAGCCGCCGGGAAAGAGAAACGCATCTTCCCCTGCGGGGGTCGTGCTCTGCTGGGGCCGGGAACGGGCGGCGGTCCTTCCTCCGCTCCCTGCGCCCCTTCCCCCGCTCAAGTTTGCCTCCGCGAGTAGCGATTTCTGTTGCAGATTAAATATCCTCTTGGGGGCGGAGACTGTTTTGCAAAGTCCGGGGTTTGCACCCAAAAATACACGTTGCGTACCCCTCTCCCCTCTCCTCCAAAAAAGCGAAAACCAAGAGAAAAAAAAAAGGCCAAAAAAAAAAAAATAAAGGCCGCCCACAACGCAACCCCACTCTTCCCCAAATATCAGCGCTGAGGTTGCTGCGGCTTCTCCCGCTCGGGCGTGCGGAGGAGGCTGGCGACCCCATTCAGTCCCATCTCGTTAGGCAGAGAAAGTGCCATTTCCACGCACGGCGCAGCCCGGCAGCGGCGGGAGGGGAGGCAGCTCGAGTGCCGAAGGAACATCCTCTCTTCCTCCTCCTCTTCATTCCAGCCTGCAGCGCCTCAGCGGCCGGCGGCGCGGCCCCCTCCCGTGCCCCAGGCCGGCGGGGGAACGGGCACCGCCGCGGCTACTCCCTCTCCGCCGGCTTCTTCACTACTGAGTTTCCCGGCGCCCCGCACTGAAACAGGCGGCGGGGGCCGCGCTCGCCAGTCCTGCCCCCTCCGCCCGCCGCCGCCGCGGCTCAGGCTCACTCCAAGGAGAACAACACGTGACGGCGCCAGTGCGTGGACCATCCCCAGAGCCGCCGCCGCCGCCGCCGCCGCCGCCGCCAGGCTCCGGGCCAGCCCAGCGCCGCGGCCCCGCGGCCCGCCCCGGCGCTCCCCACCCTCCCTCCCTCCCTCCCTGCCCTCATTCAGCGCGGCCGCGAGGGCCGCCACCGCCAGGCCCGGCCCCGCGCCGCATCGCCCGCCGGGGACCGCGCCCCCATTGGTGCTGTCTCCTGTCAGTCACAGCGGCGGCGGCGGCGGCCGGCCAGGCTGAGGCGCGGCGCGTAGTAAGGAGGCGTAGACGCCGTTCAGCGGCATGTTATTTATAACCGCTGCCGGGGGCCTCTGCAGTGTGGCTGCTTTCGCCGCGGCGGGCCCGGCGAAGCGGAAAGCCTCCTCCTGCCTTCTTTCCCGCAGCCCTTATCGCCGACCCCGCACGGCGGGACAGGCCTGACTGCAGAACCACCGTCACCGCCCCACCTGAGGGCGAGGCAGCCGCGCGCTCCCGGGCCGCCGTGAAGGGCGCCGCGGTCGCTCCCCCCGGCCCCCCCGCCTGGGGCCTACGGCCGGGCGGTGGCAGTCCGGGTGTACCCGCCCTCTTTCTCTGCCCGGCTGGGGACCGTTCCGCTCCGTGGGAGCCGCTTCCGGCTAGTACGTGGCCCGAAGCAGCGCGGCCCCTGCTCTGCCAACGCGCTCGTTCCCCGAATAAAGCGCTGGCGGGGAGCGGGAGGCTGGGTGCTGCCCCCATGGCGTGCGGCGGGGAGGCCGAGGGAAGTGCCCCAGAGGAGTTTCTCCCGTGTAGTGTCAAGCAGTTAATCGTATTTCCCAGAACCATTATATGCTAAATTAAACTGAATATTCAACGTGATCTGCTGTTTACAGGGCTGAAATGTACCGTACGCATAACTTACCGCTTAAGTAGGAAACCGGTGTTGCAAGCCAAGTCTAAAAAATAAATTGCTCAACGCTGCCATCTCCAGGACAGTTCAAACTGGTCCCAGTTCATCTCTGCTCGCAGGTTTTATCTTCTGTTCACTTGTTTTCCTAACTCAGTTTCTCCTGCTACCTGACCCTGGATACCCCTCCCGCAGTGGAGTGAACAAGTTGCCTGACTGGGTTTAAACCACGACATGCTGGCACTGTCCTACCAGAACAGGCTGTTCCCCAGCTGGTTGGAGGTGAAAGCGTGGTAGCAACGCTCAGTCCTAATTCAGGGTAGACACAATAGAAAATCATACTATTGTTTGGATTTATGTAGGTCCAAACATGGAACAAATAAGTGAGAGGGTTTTCTAATGCATCTGCGTTACAAAGCTTGTTATCAGGGAGATCGTGGTTGTACAATTCTTTGAGAAGTTAGCTTGTCAAAAGATGAAAATGTCCTCTGAAACTGTTGCAAAAAATCCTGGAGAACCCAGACAGGACAACAGGCAGCATGGCAAGCCATCCTCCTGTGCTATCCTACAAATAACATCATAAACCACAGCATTGTTTAAAGTGTTTACCAAACACAGGATGACAATTTGTGACACAGGAACAGAGTCTAGCTGGTAAGAGACAAAGAATGAGAAAAAAAAATACTAATCCATGCTATAACAATAACCTATATCATCTCTTTTTTTCCTCCACTTCACACTGTAGTTCATTATGGCAAAACCAAGTATTTGTACTGAAAGTAAATCTGTTACACATACTTTGAGATAATGCTTACTACACATGAAACATGCTGCCATCTTCAACAAGTAGAATGACAGAAAGCTGCTCCCCCCAGCCCATGCCATGGACAGAACTGCAGCCTCAAGGCACAGTTACATCAGCTATTATGGCTGTCATTAATGACAAGGTATGTTTTGCGGGCAGAGGGCACCATCACCATACACACGTTTCACTGCACATGCTAGAAAAGCAGTGGGTCCTATAGCAAGAGAATAGCTCCTCAACCTCCTCTGTTCCTCCACAAGCATGGGATTGCACGTTTGTGCACAAAATACATGTAGCACTGGGTTTTTAATTTTTAATTAAATATTTTGCACATAGGTAAGGTTAGTAATATTAAATAATAACTTATATTTCTCTGTCCCATCCATTCCCTTTGCAAGTGATACACTGATCCATAATGTAACTGGATTTCATGATGGAGGATAACAACCATCTGATTTGCACTATGGAATTACAGAATATCTCAAGTTGGAAGAGACTCGGAAGGATCATAGAGTCCAACCCCCTGCTCCTGTAACAGTACCACCTAAAACTAAACCATATGACCAAGAGCATTGTCCAGATGTTCCTTGAATTCTGACAGACCTGGTGTCATGAGCACTTCTTGGGGATCCTGTTCCAGTGACCTATCACTCTCTCAATGAAGAACCTTTTCTTAATGTCCAACCTGAACTTCCTCTCACACAGCTTCATTCCATTCATACCATGTCCTGTCCACAGTATGTGTGCAGACAGTGTACTTAAATGTGCTTCAATCATGTTGGGAACACCCTCTATCAATAATAACTGATTTTGCAGATAAAATGAAATTTGGTTGTTCATATCTTCTTTTTAAAGAGATTCAGTAAATGTCCCAGAACTGTTTTCAAACCACAGATTTACATCCTTCATCCAGCAGAAATAACAGGCAATAACTAATACTTCCAGCATATTTTGAAAACTATTTTTTTAGAGATAGTTTGCATCATACCAGACTACATCTTGGAATTGTTTTCTTGCTGCTTGAGTTCCAAAGCTCCGAAGCTTCTCTGTAAGGTACGCAAGCATGCACACCGAAGAGAAGAACATACCCTTGCTTTATCTATTTAAATACTCCCCAGGCTTTGCAAGCAAGCTATTAAGCATTCAGGCTGTGCAATTAATTGCAAAGGGGTTAACACACTAGAATATCCCGGCAGAAAAATCAAGACATTCCCTCTATAAATACCCATGGCTATCACAGTACATCCCTATCCCTTCATATGAAAAGTTTAGCTTCAAGAAAGATGAACAAAATGGAGGTTGCTATTATAGTATCTGTGTCCAAAGCCTATATTCCATACAGCCAATTTTCTGCAGTACCTTTCATCTCCAAGTTCAGATCACACACCTCAGAATATATTGAAAGTAATAATTCGTTTGGAGTCAATATGTTTATTTAATGTCAGAAGGGAAAGGAGTAGAACAGGTAAGAACAGATAAGGATCAAAGTTCCTATTTTTATCTGCCTTAAAAAGTGGTTGAAGATTAATTTAGCAAAATCCCATGAGGCACAAAGTGCTTAAAACAATTAGTTCCTGTTGTGTTGCTACTGAACCTGGCAGAGGAAATAGGTAAGGGCCAGGAGATTATCAAAACTTGTGTTTTGGTAATGCTGCATTAGTGGAAACACATCTCAGGAAAGCCACTGTGAACACTCAAAGATGTAGTGCTCCTCTAAATTACAATGAAGACTAGTTTCTCACGAAGTCACTTTCATACATAGACTCTTTGCTACCTACAAAAAAAAAAAAAAAGAGGGTTTGGATAAATTATATTTTTAGCTCCTCATGGTTTTCTTAATATATTTGAATGAAAAATAGACTGAAAGTAGGAGTTAAGATTAAACATGCACCCTTAATGTAGGAACAAAAGCCCCCTTTCATTTAACTTTTCAGATGACTGTCATAGGCTGTTAGTCTTTTTTCACCCCTCTGCTGTCACTGCTTTTATTGCTTTTTTTTCCCAGCCTTCCTCTCCTGACACATCTCTATGCACTTTGCTCACTTTTCTATGTACCTGACTGCTTTGTTAACGGGGCATTAGCCTTTTTATTACTTTCTTCTAGACTTTTAGGGTGCACTGAAAACTCACAAGGATACAAACTGAAAGAAACATACTCCAAGGGTGAAGTTATAACACTGTAAGCCTGCAAGAAAAGCAGCATAACTTGTTCATCAGCTTCATCAATGCAATTCTTAATTCTTCCTCCCCAACTGACCAGCAAGTTGCTTACTCTAACCAATGTTCCCAGTTGCTCCTAAAACAGTGTCAGGACAAAAGGCAATGGGCCACGAGGGCCCTCTGGAGCTTGGCTAATCCAACCCCCATTTTAAGCAGGGTAAAGCACAGCAAGTTGCTCAGGTCCTTATCCTGTTGGGTTTTTAATAGCTCCACAAATGGAGATTCCACAATGGCTCTGGGCAACCTGTTCCACTGTTTGACCATCCTCACAGCAAGAAAGGTTTTTCTTACATTTAAACAGAATTCTCTATATTTCAGTTTGTGCCCATTGCCTTTTGTCCTGACACTGGGCACTATGGGGAAGAGTCCAGCTGTCTGTCCATCACAATGACACATTCATGGTCTGGCTTTATTCCATGGTTGATTTGATTGTATATTTTGTTTAAGCTCATTTGTAGTATTTACTTTTCTACATTCAACAGAAAGGATGAAGCTTGCATAACTCCACCTTCAAAAACAGTGTGGTTGATTCTAAGCTAGTTAAATAATGACTTAAGTAAACAAGTTTTTTAATTTCTCTGTTAAAACAATGGTAGCAATGTCATGATTACAGTGGAAATGCGAAACAAGAGATCTTACATCCCCAACTTCTACTGTCATCTCTTTGAGGCAAATCAACAACACATATGGAATGCTAATTAGAGCCTTCAAACGTATTACATTACAAACAGTAAGCATATCTGATGGTTAACATCTGTATTCCACTGTATCACTGTAAAGAGAACTACAAAAATCAGTCATCATTTCCATACCTCACTTACTGGAGTTGTTTCTGTAGTGCATTCTCCAGTTCATGTATGAAAGTTTTACTCATATCAGCATTTAGAGCACATTAAGTTATGTCCTAGTGATTTATTAAGCAACTTTCATCTTACAAAAAAACCAAACAACACACTATTAATTCATACAGATCACATTTTTCTTGTATTTTTCTACCTCCCTATGTACCTTTGTATCTCTCTGTTTAAAGAAGCCAGGAAAGATAAAAAATCATTCCTCCACTTTCCTTTGGGGAATATGGATATCCCACTGAAGTATCGCTAAACTAACAGGAAGCTAAGCAATACTTTTGGATAATTCCCAGACTACACTGATCAACCTTCAGCTCTGCATCTATTATCTTTAGATTAACATCTTGTAATATGTTCAGGAAAGGTTTCAATGCTTCACAGACATTTTTTTTTTTTTTGGCTTTAGTTCTATCTCCTTCACCACTGACAAAATTGCCTGGAGCATGAATTTCAAAAGGGAAGTTACAGAATCTTTTATCTGATTTATAATTTTTGTCTCTGCATGGCTTAAAGCAATGGTCTCAAGCAGTTTTTGACTGAGGAAGGGAGTTTTGTAAGTCCATGAGGTTTGGTTTTGGTTTTTACCACTGCAGCAAAGTCCACAGAGGTATGAAAATGAAAGCCAAATAGAAGGGTTTGCCCAGGGTTACTTGGTGATAGCAGCAAGTCTTGGTCATGCTCAGTCAGCTTTATTTCATCTTTTAATGCTTCATCATGAGTGACAGATGAAGAAGGTAATGTGTTGTGTTACTGCCCACAGTGCTAGCTAGCAATTACAGAAGAAAAAGTGTTGATCCCTACAGGATCTCATGGGTCAAAAAGCCTTCTGAGACAAGAATGAGCTACCTGTCTGCTCGCTCTACTGGAAAGGAGTGAATGGAGCTCACATGCAGCACACACACATACTTACACTTTAAAGATTAATTTCACTTTATCCTGTAAGAGTTCTTTGAAAACTCTCCACACTTTCCATGTTTGCACAGCCTAGGCTGCACAGAGCTTCCTATAGCATGGCAAGTTCTGTAAGAAACACTGTTATTTATGAGCCATTATTTGACTCAAAATTTGCATTAACAAAAATTACACCATCAGTTGAAGGGGATTGCAGAACTAGGTTTTGGACTCAGTTTAATGAAAATTCATATTCATGGCACACAGCAGGGATTAGTAATCTAGGTATATTCCAATTTTAAAGTTCTTATTATTCCAATGCTTCAGCTTTTTAAATCAGGAAGCACAATCTAGTAACCTTCACTTCCTATCCAGTAAGAACCAAAATAAGTCTATCCCCAAAACATATGATTTGCAAATATTTAATTACAGTATTAGATTGCATATAGTGTCTTTTGAGATCACACTGGTGATACTGCACCATGACTTTTCATTAGGCAACTTTTGGAACTTATGCTGTATTAAGTCCCTATTTCCCTTTTGTATATACTGCATATTTGGTTTTGTACAAGATATGGTCATTGGAGTCTAACTTTTAGAAGGTTTTATCAGACTAAAATGTTGACATTTCAAAGCTCAACAGGATGTATTTCAGTAATCCTCTGGACACAACATAGTATAGCATCAGAGAGGTAGCATCAAGTCCAGACTGAGTATTCTCCAGTTAACAAATGATGAAGCAGTGCAGAGGAGGACTTTCCATCTTTCAACAATTTCTACATTGTACCATTTTAATATACCAAGGGAAAAAAAATTCCTTCAGAGAAATTTACATTTGTAAAATAAATGTCTTCTACATTTAAGAAACAGTTGTAAACAGTGATATTAATTCTACATTAAACAGGAACAAATTGCTGTAAGGAATCCACTGACTTTAAAAATCAAGACCTATTGAGCAGGGAATGATCCAAAGTACAAATTAAATTACTTGCTTAGGATCCCATACCTCTCCTAAACCATACTATCTCAACAGTTTCTGGGATGAGACCCAGAATATGTCCATGTGCTAGTGCGTGATGCAAGCAGAACTGATGTCATAATCTCACTGTTTACACACTGGTTTTCATTACATTTTTCACACAAAAAGCCTTTGCATATGAGGATCAATTCCCCAGAAAAGACATTTGTGATGCCTTCCATAACAAATGGCCTTTCTAGGATGGTCTGAACTGGGCTTATCTTGGAATCACCTTAACTGGATGTAGTTGTTACCAGCCTGTTACCTCTTTTTATTTGCAGGTTTCTGCCAAAGGTTTTTTAACCATTGCCCCCATAAGGAAGCCATACATCAGGGATCAAGAAGTTGTATGGTAACACTTAGGCAGAAGTTGCCATCCAAAGTCTGTTTTTCACTCGATTTCTAGCTGCACCTGTAGCTGATTCAAGTGCAGGTCATTACCTCTATATTTCCCCCCCCCCCCCCCAGAAAGCCATATTTAAACTTTAAATACAAAAATACAGCATAAGCACACTTCTACATGTTAACTACTGTGCTTTAGTGTTTTAGTTTGCCCCAGTGGCCAAAAAACTTTATTTGCATTTGGAGGGGGTTTGTCTGGGGTAGTGGGGTGGGGGGTGTATTAAGCACTAAAAAGATACTTATTTAATATATGCCAAATGATGAGTAAGTATGCTGCAAGTTCATACATTTTAGCATGCAAAGGAAGGCACTGGAGGAATGTAAATCCCATTTTCACTTTATTTAATTTTCTTCATACTTTCAGGACTCGATTTTCATGCCTGATCTCAGACAAAAAGCAAATTTAGGAAGTCTTAGACAAAATACTGTCAATTGTTTTGAGTTCTGCCTACAGGAAAAAATAACCCAAGCTAGGTTTTTCTTTTTTACCACTATTCAAGTGTTTCCTTTTCTAGCCTGGTCTAAATAGTCTAGTCAAAACCCATTAATTTTTCTCAACTCCTAGCTCTACTTAGCAGGTTTGCTGTCTAAAACGAAAAGTACCACATGCATTTAAAATAATACCACAGTAATTACCACTTAAATGATACGTGCCAAATTGAAACAGCCATTCTGGGAGACATCACTGAAGAAACTGGTTTCAGCCTAATGGAAGTTAATAACTGCTACTTACCTGGAACATCGTAACTACTATTGCTTAAATAAGGTAAAATGTAATTAACAGGTCATGAAAAAGAATATTCTCAAAAATACCTGCTGATCCTGGTTTCTACAAGTGTTTTACAGACCCAGCTGAAGGTGCAGCGAGGAACCACTGCAGGTACTCCTCCAGAAGGACCAGGGTCCTGCATGGGTCATGGATGACATCCTGTGCAAACAATTCAGATAAACTGTGTGCCTGAAATGGCACTAGTCAGGACTGGACATCTGCCCCTAAGCATTTAAATATCTTGATCAACCCAAAAATGTGATACAAATACTAACTTCTCAGATTAGAAATACTGACCTGGTCAAGAGCATAGAATACCTAATGGGGCATGAAGTAATGGGGTTTGGGGGCTTTGAAGTTCAGGAATACCAAACAATACGGATTATGTTTCCAGAAACACACACATCAATGGGATTCCAATCAATGGAAACTGCCCTATTATGGAGCATTTAGAAACAGTAATGGCAGCTTTTTTTTTTTTTTTAATAAAAATGAACGAGAAAATCAAACATGAAGAATTGTTGATTTTATCTGCCTTCTTAACACGTTGTTTCTCTAGTTACATTTTAGTATGTCAAATGCTTTAGAATTGAGCAAGAAAATGAGATGCCAGAAAGATGCCAGAAAGCAGCTTTGCCCTGTAGGCTAAAATTACCTAACTTTTTTTCCCAATTATTATCGAATTGTACATAGATTAAATTACTGAAATACTCAGAGATGGTTTATTACGTCTCTAAGATCTACCAGGCTCAACAAAGATAAAATAATGGGATTTGTTTTTTCATCTACAATCCCCCAAGGTGGTTTGAATTAGAGATGACCTTAGGACCATTATAAAAAGGTCAATTTTGGGGGTTTTATGATCAAAACAAGCAACTTGAATGTATGCAATTAAATGCTGTTTACCAAACCAGTATATACAATTACCCCTAAATAAATCTGTCAGTGCCGTTACACTGACAAAACTAAAAGTGATTTATCAGTACACTGATAAATCAAGCAGTGATGTTACATGATTTGCTCCTAACAAGTAGAGAATTACTATTTAACAGATACTGGAGCTTCCTTCCAAAAATTGTCCTTTGAGATTTTTGGGAGCTTAATAATAGAGAAATATATCCTTCTTTCCAAGTATCAGAAATAAGATGGGAAACAGCCTGTCATCCAAGTACAGTGCTGATCTAGCCATAAAACAATGATTGAGCTGATTTCTTATATATTAAAAAAATATTTCTCTTTTATATTGGTTCAAACCCTGTTTCATCAGTAAACTGAGGAGATCCAAGTTACTGTTAATTCCAGAGCCAAGGTAAACTGTTTCTGTTTACAGGGAAAATATTCCAGCAGAAAGTGTAATATATATATAGAAAGAAAAGGAAATACTAATTTATGCACATACTTTTATCTAGAAAAGCTGTATTAGTTGAATTATGGAAAATCTCACTGAGTAGAAAGAGACAAAGAGACCATTAACCGTGAGGCAAACATTACAAATCAAACATTCACGTCAGAGTTTAATTTTTCTCTAATTCTGATACCTCTTTTAGAAGACATATACCATGTCACATGCAATTTGTGAGCCTCTGAAGTTACACAGTTCAGATAAAGGGGAATTTATATATGGGAGTCTTCAGGTTCCCTCCGTTCTCCCTTGTTTCTCAGCCAGAATCTGTACTCACCCCAAGACCAGCATCTTAACAAACCCTACAGCTACAATTACAAATAAAAAAATCTGGCTAGCCACTATTATTGTCAACAGCAGTTGCTTTCCTCAAAAATTAAGCCCAGTTACCTAAATAGCATCTGGTCTCCTCAGTGTGAATGCTAAAATTAGAAAAATCTACTTGCTGCCCTAACACTGTATTCAGCACAACATAGGTAATGCAAAGAGAGCAGGATTTCCACCTCTTTCAGACTGCTCCAGTAAATTTACATTAAAAAATTGAGCTGAAAAATCCAATTTCTTAAAACAAAATAACTTTTTTTTTTTGTTAACTTTGGACACTGAAATCCAGATCCTTAAATAAATCCAGGTGCCTAATCCTCATTCCTTTCAAAGAGGACAGAGAAAGTTTGTTGCAAGAAAGATTGACCATGAAAATGCTACTATGTAATTTGTAATGCTAATAAGTAAAATAGGTAAATGTCTTTTTTTCTTTTACTATGTATTCATATACAACCACACACACACAAGTATTAAATAATAGCATTTATACATCCAACAAGTTAAATACATGAATACAACATATTGCAAATTATTGCTATCGAGTTATTTTCTAGTGCTGAAAATTATGTTGCATCTATTTGGCACAGGCAGTGCTACAGCAGCTTCAACTGTTTAACAGTCTCTGCTGATGAATGGGAGGTCTCCATGCCTGTTATTCTCTGATGGCTTTTCTAACCACTTCAATGCATTAATTTTTGAGGATGTTTTAGTTGATTTAAATAAATACCTTCTCTCCTCCTATTATGGTATTACAGGCATTAGATTATTCTTTACAAAACATTACTGGGGATTATTAGCCAAAAGATTCAGAGAACACTATCCTTGCCATACAGCCCACAGAATCAGAGAGTCTATGAGCACCCTGTTTCCATGGTCTCTTCATGCAGATTTACATGCTGGTGTTTACATTGAAAGTACAGCTAGTAACTGTTTTTATGCAAGACATGAGACCAGGTGCGGAGAAGAGGGTCTCAAAGTGGAGAACATCTGCTTATTTTTTTTCCTCCAATAAAGACAAAAAACCCCATTTATCATTTGATGTATTTAGGTAGACTGAAAACAGCCAGCAGAGTGCAATTGGAAAATCTGGGAAAATCAGGATGATTATAAAATGGGGGGGGAGTATGTGGAGGGGAGCAAGCAGTAAAATAGTTTGGTTTTGTTTGATTTTAAAGGCTTCCCTACAAGCAATGACAGTGTGATTAGATGCACAGCTCAGCACAGTGCACAGACTGTCAGGACCGTGCTCTTAACTTTGCATCTTAAATGTGAAGAAAGCCAGAGTTAAAGGTCTAAAACTCAAGGATTAAGTTGCAGAACACAAAGCTGAGGCGTCCTCATTCTAGGTAGGTTTTACATGAGACTACTCCCTCCAGCAATCCTATCTTTGCTCTCCTTTTCTTTGCAGGGTCTTAGTTCAAGGACCAGATTTTGAGTAATTATAGAGCAGTTTAACTTATTTTCTCACTCAAGATCTTCTCAAGTTTGCACACTTCTGCCCTTTTTTTTGACATGTTACGAGTACAAATCTGGTGAAAATACCAAAGTAAAATATTTGACTTATTCAGTCTATTTTGCACCCTATCATTTCGTTGTTGTGACTGGCAGTATTCACAGAGGCTGCTTCCAGACACCCCTTCTGTGTCCATTTGCAGTTCCTCTGTTTGCTTTCACAGACAGAAGTCTTTAAGGATCACACAATTTTCCAATTTGAATATTTTACCAAAAAGAAAATCCAAATGTGCTACTAAATTTAATTTCTGCAGATTACTACAAGTGCCTTACTTCTTCCCCCTTTCATAGGATTAAACTATAAACATGAACATAGTTACTAATTTGTCTGTTTCTTCTGCAATTTCTAAAAATAGCACCCAGGAGATAAGAACAAATGAATTATGAATTTCACATGGGGACAGGGTACCTCTTGGGTTTTTTAGCCTTTAAAAATTATTTAGCTGTGATGACAGATGCAAGACTGACATCTCAATTCAAGAAAACCCTCAATTTATCCATGCTATCAATAAAGCTCCAGGTATTGAATGAATCTATAGCTATGCAGTTTATTACTGAGTTAATTCTTTCCTATAGAATAGTGATTAATAATCTCAGCTTCTGTTGTTTAAAACAGACGTTTCTCACCACACAAAGATCAACTTAAATACATGAACAGATTATAAATAACATCTTCCTGGGTCTGCAGAACACCTGAAAATAATTTAAAAAAAAAAGATAAATTGTGAGGTCTGCTTTCCCCTAATCATCTGAAAGGATTGCCATGTCTGGAACTGAAAGATAAGTTACAATAGCACCCTAAGTAATTATTTCTGTATGGAGAATTTCAGCAAAAGCATCCAGCTTTTGTTCTTAACCTCCAGTCCAAAGCTGCCCATGTCGTGGGAAAAGTAATACAAAAATAACATCCCAGAGGAATTAATTCTCATAACGAAACACTTTGATATTTAACTAACTTCAAATGTCTTCATCTTAATTAAGCTACTGTAGAATATCCAGTTTCTTCTGTCACATTAAGTGCTGTAACAAACTTCATGTAAAACATAGGTCCAGCTTGGTAAACAGCATTAGTGTCCTAAACACTAAACATGCGTACCAAGGTCTCTGTATGTGATACACCACACTACATCATCACCAACCAACCACAGTCTTGATGGTCTGGTTTTGGTACAAATTACCCTCACTACCTCTTTTATTTATTACCAGGGAGAATTCTAAAAACCCAGGTATGAAAAGGTATCAGTCATGCCCTCCTCCTCAGCTGAGTCTTATGACTGATACTGGCATCAGTCTCTTCAGAATGCAAATAAACCCATCAGTTACATTGTAGGTGTCTTCTTTATGAGGATTATAGCTGGTTAATTGCATTGTAATGTCTACCTCTACCATCCAATCAGAGATTCACACAGAGCCCCAACAGATTAGCACTACAACATGGATACAGCACTTAAAACTATGGGGTGGGTATTTTAGATCTATGACTTTCGCACATCAAAACTTAAAAAGCAAGCATGCCTATATGAATCAGATGTATGCTTCAAAGTCTTAGGACTTGCAAGTGAAATATATTTGTTTAGAAGTCCAAAGCCTTCACTAAGTAGAGACCTGTCAGGGGAACTGGAAAACTGCAGCTGACTTTGTGGAAGCAGCCAAGATTTTTTAAATCTGTGATGACAGTCCTTCCTTGGTAACTGCATTCCTCAGAAATTAAGTGACCAGCTTCCCAGACAAAACTTCTGTGAGCTGGCTTACAGCTCCTCATCTAGATGAGATTAGAAGGACCACAAATTCAGGTTTAAGTGTTAAAAGAATTGAAGTATGCTCTCCAACAGCAAGTTAATAGGAAAAAGGATAGAACACATAAGTGAGTGAAATAAGAGTTAAGAAATACAGGAAATAGACTCTAAAATCAGAGATGGGAAAAGCCTGGCCCATACACATGGCTTCCCTTGCCTTGTGAACAGGAGAGACCAGACCATTGAGTTCTATGGATTCAATATCTGGCAACCAAGATACGATGCTAACAGCCATGATTATAACATCTTATGTGGGTTTCCAGGTCATTATGGGCAGAATCAAGGTCTTTCACTGTAGGAGCTCACAATCCCCACTGAAGTCACCTCACCAGGAAGAGGGTCAGATATTATTAAATCTAAGAAACAAGTAATCTCTTTTGCATACCTGCCTTATTCAGTATGTGAATTGGACCATGCACAATGAAGACTGCAAAGGTGATACGCCCACTGGTCTGATCCTGACTAACTCCTTCCCTACAGTTACATGAAAGGTAAGTCATTTCACTGGAATCAGCAATGAGTTTGATTCTACACTGGTGCAATATTCACTAAATGCCTTCTTTAGTGCACAGTGTGAGAGACAAATCTGTTGCCATTGACCTTAATACTACCAATTACTATGCAGTTTGTTGAGTAAGCACTGTGTAAGTGAGCAAGTCGAAAGTATATCTTCTGAATAAAGATCACACAACATAAGCTTGCATTAACAACCAAAAAATATTTGTTAAACTAGTAGAAATTGCACTATATAAAGTCTTCTTTCACTTCAATTCTATTGCAAAAAAAAATCTCTGCATAATGATCTAAGCAAACAGAGACTGCAGAATCATATACAAGCAACAAGGAACAGTTAGGGTTTGCATACACAATCTTAACTTCATCACCTTCAAACCTTTATGAAAACACATTTTCTTTTTTTCTAAGTTATTTTAATCCTTCAGAAATTTCTGACCATGCTTAATTTCAGTCCACTAATACCTATGCCTTTGCTGGGACTACTGTCTCTGTTTTCTCTGCAAAGCAAAGATTTTGCACCAGTAAATGAGCAGATGACTGTCATCACAACATACTACTGAATTAAATAGCTCTAAATTATCTTGCAAGGAAAAAAAAAAGGAAACACGTCGCAGATTAATATTCCCAGTTTTAATTTGTATATGCAAAACTAATGATCCAACATGACCTAAATGGGGAGTGACACTTTCCATTCATTGAAAATGCAAATGGTTAAGGACCTTGAAAAATAGTGCTTGCAGAGGTCACCTCACTGATCTGTTATCAAAGCTTGCATAATGAAGTGGATGACACAGCCATTAACTTGCATACGGGTTTGTATGTGTCAAAGCAAACCAGCTTAATCTAAAGGTGAATTCAATAATGTTATGCTGAATTGCAGTCCAAAAAAGCCTGCAAAAGCCTGTGATTAAGGGTCAGCACATCTGGCTTCTGATTTGATGTCAGCTGCTAACCTTTCTTTGACCTTATCCCCTGCAGACTTTCTAACTGACTATTACTAAGGATATTTTACAATGCCAGCTTGCTGACTCTCACTGTGCAGTGAGAAATACAATAGAGCTTCACCTTTGCTAAGTTAATTTCAAAGCCTCTTCAGTGCACCTGGAAAACTAACATTTTAGTTTAATTTCCTAAACCTGCAGTAAATTGTCATCTCATATTGGGAGGACATGAATGCAAATTATAAGAAAGCTTCTGTTTTCTCTCAAAACAACATTCCACCCATTAGCCAGTGTGATCTCTGGAATTGCTGTGCTTTTCCTGAGAGCATTCTTGACAAAAACATATTCATCCTTAGGGTAGCTGTGTGAAACAAACAGCAGAAAATTTTGCTTTTGCTATAAAGGAAATCATTCACACTGCATGAGATTTCCTACTTTACTGACTTTTATTGTTCTTCCATTTATTCATTTCCCTGTATCTGGCATGTTAGTGCCCCATTCCCATTGTTGATAGGCTGAGGCTTGTTTATGCTTTTGAGTAAGGCAGTCCAAATCTGCCAAAAAAATAAGGACAAAGTCTGTTGAAAAGCTGCATCCTTCTTCATAAAAGGAATAAAGCTCACTCTCAACTTGGCTTTCCATTTGCATCAGAAAACAGCCTGTTCATTAGAAACAGCTCGTAATCTTAAATGTTTCTCTAAGCTCCTTACCAACTGATTCTTATTACAAAACAAACAAAAACTACAATTTACGAAAGTGAAAGGTAGGTAATTACATCAGTACACCCAGTTGCTATATCATGTTCAAGAACACAAAAGGAAGGAAATTAATGATTTGTGAACACCCACATGCAATAGCACACTTTTAGTGAGAATAAATGAACAAGGTTTTCAGCACAATGAATGCCTAAAGGCACCACAAGAATTTACTTCTTAGTAGAAAACAATACATGGAAAATTTGGTACCTAAATATTTCAGGAATACTGATCAGTTAGAACACATTTGGGAATTGTTTGCAACATACTTTTTTGAGAATGATGTGCTATAGGCTGATGTAAAAGGAAAAAACCTTTCAAATAATATGCTAGCACTCATACATATTTTTAAAATCCATATTTTTAAAAGCTTCAAGATACACAAGAAAAAAGATATTTATTTTAGAATTTTACCAATTATCAGCAATTCCCACTTATTTCATCCCTCCTGCCACATTTAGGGAAAATGGAGCTTAACTATGGAAGCTAGCAGCTGTTGTAGCTCTATAATACATATAAATAATACACCATAACACTGTGGGACCTTTCGGGGTTACTATTTTAATGAAGCAGTATCACAGTTCTAGTTTATTCCACAATTTCACCGTATGTATCAGCAGTAAATCTAATCAACTACTTACTGCACTGCTGAACAACAGACAGAACCTACTGGGATGCAGCTGAAACCAATATGAACTTGGAGCTATACAAGCTCTTCAAGCTGCAAGACCTGAGCAGGTACTGGATTTGTCCATATCATGGCAATTTCAAAGCACCAAATAAGTAACAATCAACTAATAAACAGAAAGTTCAATAACTTAATTATCAACATGACTAAACACAACTTTCATAAACACATCAAATCCATGCCTGCAAAGCCTTTTAGTCTCTTTTTATTACTCTCAACCAAAAAGCAAATCTTCATTACCATTTAAAGCCCACCTGGTTCTCAAAACAGGGATTACATCACCTGTGCTGCCATTCCACAATACAGCAAATGTAGTCCCACTTCACAGTAATTTCTGCTAGACTGTAACTGCCATCCAGTCTACCTACCTCTCATTAGCAAAGCCTACCCTGTTAATAAGCAAAAGGACTTTTCATATATGGCAGAAAAAAGATGAAGACATCTGCTGGATGTCATGCTGTCACCGACTCCTATGTCTTACGTCCAGCTCAATAATGCAAGCCTTCTATAAGCATCAGTAACTGTATGTACAAAATACATGTTTCCCTTGCTTCCCATGCAGGCTTTTGTTGGCACATAGAGCAGTCTCATTCTGTTTGTGTGAAAGTTTCATATTTTTCCCCATTATGAGTCCCCACAGCCCAGATTGATAGTAGACCCAGCTGTCCTTTATAATTAGATTTTAATGACTTAGGATGGTTGTTTGCATTTTGGCAACTTGTTTAATAGTGATGACATTTAAATTGTCACAACTAGGCTTCAAAGTTATCAATTTATTAGATGATCAGGAAACTTCACACCTATGGTGGTGTAGTTTTTTGGCTGCAAACTCAGTAATCCATCAGCACACTGATTTATATAATGAAAGTTATTTCATAGGGATATGCGTTAGTTAATTCAGCCCTGAAAAGGATTAACTTGCACAAATTAAAAGGGTTCTGTTTACTTATTTGTTATTACTAGAGATTGACAGATCCTCTAAAAACACACATCTTGTGTTTTGTCTTCTGTTGCTTTCTTCATTTCAGCATATTGACTTTTCTGTGCACACATCCACTTATTCTCCTTCTGCAAATGAACCTGGGGTTTGCAGAATCACACATGATTCCTTCAGAGAAACACTGATACACAAACAGAAGCACTCAAATACTGCATAGATTATATACTTGGTAGATTCTTTTTGCTAAGTTATTTCAACACTCCTCCCCCTATGACGCATCAAAAAAGATGCCCAACTTCTTAAATAAATGTAGAAGTCATGAATAGCCAAAAAATAACCCTGATTTGCGTGTTCTGAATATCAGGTTCAATCACAATACTGTCAGCTCCCTGGCATGTTCCCTACACACTGCTTGTTCACCCCTTTCCCTCATTGCTTCCCATTTCCAACCCAATGGCTTCAAGTCTCTGTAAAGTCTCCTACCCATCTCTGTTTGACCAGCTCTTTGGAAAAGAACCACCACTTGGAATGAGCAGTAAAACTGTGTGAGCTTACTCACAAATCCACCAATGTTCAGACCCCAGCTGACAAGAGGGCATGAGTAAAAAAAGTGATGGACAAGCCTATTAGACAAACTGTTAACTTCTGCCATGTCTCCAGGATTTGCATGTGCACCATTAGCCATTCCCATCACATGGCACAGAGAAGCTGACCTCAGCAGAGAGACTATGAGTGGCAGCTTCAGGAAGTGGTGGAGCTGCAGACCATGAGCAACCCACACTACTTGGAAGATGAGACTGAAACAGGGGAATTGATTCAGAAGTTACTGGGGAGACCAACATGCAGGTAAAACTGCCTCACTAGTTTTCCAGAAAATCAGCTGAAACATGCTCCTATGTGGCTGGTGATAAATATCAACATGGATATGTCAGTCATCACTGAGGGAAGCAGCTCTAGTAGGTGCAAGACGGGGACTACTGCTCACTGCCAAGGCCCCGTGCAGATACAAGCTAACATCTTGTGAGCTTCCACCTACCTCAGGAACTTGGCCCACTATAGGATCTGCTATATAATCTTTACTCTGAGAACTGGCTTTTATATTCAAACAGGATAAAAAAAAACTTCTAATTAATGTACTTCTCTTCACAGTTTTGCCTGGCTTTTCCTCCTTATCAGTGGTATTACCTCCAAGCAAGCAATCATTAAATAAACAGATTTGAAAGAAAAGTCACTTCAAGTACAGATTTCTCCCACTAAATTCCCTAGAGTGTCCACTCCGTAGCCCTTGGGCAAAATCCAGCATGTATTTATCTCAAGAATAGGCCAATGATCATTAATCAAGCAAGGCCTGTCCAAAATCTTCACGAGTGGCTGCACAGAAGGGTGAGTCACCTCGTTGTAACTGATCTAGGTAATCTACAATGCCAAAAGCTGCCAGAGACCATTATTTTACAGATGAAAAGCCAGTAAAGAGACTAAGGACAGTAATTAAGAAATATATTTCTGGACACAGATCAAAATTAAAAACACAGAATGAATAATAAAAATAAATGTGTCAGGTAGCAGAAATATGTATTATTCAGCTGCTGAAAGAGAAAGCTGCAAATAGACTCACAAGGTTTTAGGAGAGGAGTAAGAGGTCCCCAGGGCAATCCCCATGGGAATTCTTTGACTCTGGGAAGTGAGCAGGCTACTCTCACTAATGGCTGAAAAACTTGCCCTTCTACCTAGAATGCTGGAAGATCCCCAGAAACCTGAACAAGTCCTAGAAAGTTTGCATAAGCACCTATGCAAATGGCTAAGCACTGCCTTTATACCCTTGTTGGTCTGCATTCTATGGCAATCAAAACCCTTCTGCCCCAACCTCTGCTTTGTTCCAGAGGTAGCCTTTGAAGTGTGAGGCTCCCTGCTGTGGAGATGGCTTGTAGGGACAAGACAGCCAGGGGCTTTATTACTTGTCCTAGCTGGGAGCTAAACTGCCTCCTCTCAGCACATGCAGAGGATGATGTGAATCTTGTCTGCTCCAGCCACACCCAACCCCTGGAGACAGCCCCTATCTGATCCCAAGCACCTGGTGATTTTGTTTAAAGAAGATTAGAAAGCTTTATCAGCAGAGGATTGACAGGCAATCATCTTCAGCAGAGGAAAAAAATAAACCAGAGTGGTAGGACATCAACCTGTTGCAGCTGTCTGCACTATGACAGACCATTTCATGGCCTCAGCTGTGTGTTGCAAGAGGCAGTCATGGAAATATAATAAGGAGGCATCTCCACTACTATCCCAAGTCTGAAGGAGGGCTTCCATCTGCATTTGTTGGTGCCACCAACAAGCAGCACTATGTCTGTCTACACGCTTCTGCCTTTGTCCTGAGGAAACCATTACAGCTACAGGGATGCTACCACAAAAACAGGGGTGAGACTTGGCATTTGAAACTAAGCTAACTGATGCTTATTTCCTACACACACACAAAAGAAAGCATCATCTCCAGCAGACTGACCAGTTATTTCCAGTCAGCTGCTACTTCCAGAATGCTCTAAAGGTAACCAAGAGAAAAGGCCCTCAATTTTTATTAAACTTGTAAGTGCACTGCTTCTGTTTTCAGATCTGAATAAATAAATCATTGTGCACCTGAAAGCTTGTCTCCTTTTCCCATCTATACTAGCTGATCAAATAAAATATATTTGCCAGAAAGCTGTGTGTTGCCAGGTTAGAGTGAAATTTCTGCCGAGCTGAACATGAGCAACACCCAGCTACAAAGTACAAGCTCCCAGATTTGGTGATATTCAGTCTTTTTACTTAATTTCATTATAATTCATGCATTATTTTCTATGCTAAAAATGCTTAAATGCTTCAAAAGATAGTTTAATCTGCACTTAATTTACTTGTCTCCTTTCTGCAGCTTTGTAATTGCTACTAAATGCTTTAAAAACAGAACCAATAATACTAATAATACATCTTTGATACAGCTTTGAATTGCCACTTCCAAGATTTACTGCCTTGAATATCATAATTGCTTCTTTCCTTCTCTGGGACAACCTATGTGAAGGGTGCCCAGCCCCAAGGTACCCAAGCAAGGGATATGGAAGGCCCAGGAGTGGCAGCTAGGTTCAACAAAGAGCTCAAATCACAGGCAGCCCACAGTAATGAGGCAGGCTGGGGGAAGTCCGGGAGATCAGGATCAGCTCAGTTCAGCAGGCCATATAGCCAGAACAAGGCAATGATAGAGTTAGAGACCAATGCTGCTACAAGCCTATGTAAGAAAGAAACCCAGTTCTGGGGCTGACCTTATATGGGGCTCCTGGGCCTATGGGCAGAGGTGTCGGTAGGGAGCCCAGGTGAGGCTGATCAGGGGAATTTACACACTGAGCCACGAGAGATGTGGTTGTTAGGCTTATTTTTGTTAAATAAAATGTAGGATGTTAAAGACAGCTTCAGAAAGTCAGTTAAGTTAAAAACAACAAAACCCAAAACTGAAGAATCAATTCCAGTTTCAATATTATGACATACTATGCTTCCTCACTGCTTCTGGGATTTAAATTTCCAAGGGAAATATGGCTTCTTTTATTGCACAAAAACGAAAATAAAAAGACTGAATCATGAAGTAAAATATTAGGACCACTTCCACTGGTATCTTCCTCTTCCAACAGCTTCCCCACACCTGCCTCTCAACCTCTCTGCAGGGGACATGAGTTGGGCTAGGGAGCATGTAAGTTTCAGAACCAATGTTAGCATAAAAAGGCAGTAACATGCAGAACCTGGATTCTACTCTTATATTCATGAGGAAATAGAGAGGAAGACTTCCAAAAAGGGGCTTAATGTAATTTCTAGAGAAATCCTTTTACCATCTTTTACAAATCCTTCTTTACATGGAGTGCCAGATAAAGCCATCCAGTATTACCTCTGGTTTAGCACTACTTTGAGAGCTGGCAGCCTGGGAGTGCTATAGATCAATGCTCATCTCCTTGGGGGAGAACACTGCTTCCACTTTCCTGGCACCCTGCAGGCCAGTGGAGCACATAAAGATGTCACCAGACTACTGATACAACCTTGTGATAAAGCAGTTAAAATTTCATTAAAAATTGGATCAAACCCCATGTTTCCATAAAGGAGAACATTGTGTGAGTGCTTTATGGAAATGGGAAATAATCACAACATTTTCACAGCTATGGTATTAACAAAAATTCTGTGCCAGCATTAACTTCATGTTTTATATAAACTGTGAATGATGAGATATGAATTATATTGCCACTGAAAAAAGAACTGTATTCCACAGAATGTTTTCTACCTATAGTATTATTATGGCTAACAACTTTTAGACTGTTTCAGTAATAATTATTTAACATTTTTGTGGTCAAGCAAAATAAAGACAAGTGTTTGCATACACATGTTTTAAAATCAATTTTAGGTGATAGCAGGTTACCCTCTTGTTATTCCACAAGCAATAACTTTTTACATTATAGTTTGTTTTCACCTGTGATCTCA
Source organism: Pezoporus wallicus (assembly GCF_028554395.1). Taxonomy (NCBI): domain Eukaryota; kingdom Metazoa; phylum Chordata; class Aves; order Psittaciformes; family Psittacidae; genus Pezoporus; species Pezoporus wallicus. The sequence goes on from NW_026640059.1 coordinate 3,937,435, forward strand.
TATTGTATTTTCTTTGACACCTTTATTTAGAAAGCTCTTTAGCTGTGTAGAGGGATTGCCTGGTACCATCTTCTTGGCATACTTCACACATTCATTTCCTTAACCTTGCCTTTTGGTCTACTCTCTTTTCTTCTGGTCACATACAACAGCTTAGGCTTTTGAGCATGAAAATACTTTGGTTTAACTGAAGTCTCTCAACACAATGTGGAAGCATCTGGATAAACAGGAGGTGACTAGATGATCAAACATCCGTTGGCTGTGGTATGAATCCTTGTTGATTTTAGTCTGTTTCTTCCAGCCGACGTTCAAACTAATGCCGTCTTTTATTTTCCACCAGACATTTATTCTATTCCTTCTGGCAGACTACACAAACAGATTAAGAACCTCCAGGATATATTCCTTTTTATCTCTACAAGCTGGAGAGAAAGCATCTACATTTTTCACTCCATTTTTCCATGTTGTATTATGAAGTTACAGCATTGGTGATGCTGAACTGGAGAAAGTGCAACACTAAGGGAAAATTAGTATGGGTGGGCTACATAACAAATACAAAGTTGATGTCACATCAAAGACTCCAAAAGAGTAAGCCCCGAATTCATACAAAACATTTGTTATCAGATCTTGTTTCTGTATGTATTTCTCAGAAGGGCTTGCCTCCACAGTTTCCAAAGAGTTGTGTTGTTTTCAGAACCAGAATGGTAGCAGGGGTACAATAGCTGCGTATAAACTCATAACATGTTTAAACTGCTCCTTTAATCATCTGTACTTTGTTAATTTTATGACAGACTCATAATATTCTATGTATCAAATTCTGGGTTACTGCTTCTCTCAGTTCGGTTCCTTTACTATAACCATGCTTTGACATTCTCACATTTGTAGGCTAGTCATAACTAGTTCCTTCAAGATTAACATAAACAGTGTTTCAAATATGCTGGTATCAGATTCCCAGCATTAATTAAAACAACATCCTTCAGATATGGATTCAATTTACATCCATGCATTCCATAGCAGGCTGCTCCTTCCCAATTATTTCATGTCAAAAAGCCTCAGTATAAATCTCAGAAAAATGAGTGTTCTGAAACCTGCTCAACAGCTCCTAACACCCTTAAACCTTGTGCTATTAAGCGAAGGAAAGATCTCAATGTCACTTTTTCATTATGGGTCAACATATGACTAAGCTGTATGTTTACACTGATAATAGCTGTATTATAAATATTTACATGGATTATATAGTTAGCAGTAAGGCGTAAGCAGTGCTAACCATATGCGTCACTCCCGTGCTAAGTGTACATGGATTATGAAAATGTTTTTGTTTATTTCTTCCTTATTTTCTTTCCAAGTATTGAACTCTCTTACTAATCAGGCATACCATACTTAGGAAGCAGAACCTGTATTGTTAATAGTTACCTGAATGGAAAGGGACATTGTCTTACCTGAATACTCATTTACTTAGACTCCCACTCTTCCTGTGACTTCTGTTACCCCTGCCATTACCAGTAAGTACCTGAAAATATGCAATATTAACAAATGATTGCTCAGGTTGTGAACTAGGAATAAAATCCAGATCTTCTAGGTCCCAGAAGAGAACCACAGTCTCAGGATTTGTACATCTAGTAATAAGATCTAGACCCGCACTCAGATAATAAATATGGCATCTTTAGGAATTATGGACTGGAATTATGACTGCATGAAAACTGAGTACACTACTACAGAAAATGGTGCCAATTGTAGAAAACCTGGTGTATGATAGAGAATCAGTAAGCCTACACATTTTTAACTCCCACATCTTGTGATTTCTATGAATTATAAGGATTAGCATTGAGGTAACAGATCAGAATGTGCCAAAACTAAAGAGCTTGAGACAGTGTATCTAAATGGTGGCACACACTGAACCTGCCCTCCTCTTTTGGCTTCTGCTAGTTCTTGGAAGAGAGCACTATGCTGAAGTTGCTTTCTTTGGCAAAGTCTGCTCCTTCAACTTGATCTCCACCCTGTTTCTAGGAATTCAGCCCCTTTCAAGCCTGCCAGTCTGCAGAGCTGTGTGCTGTTTTTGGAAGAGCAGAATACAATTTTCTAATAAATTCTATGACATACTTGAATGAATTGCCAAAGTGTTCTATGAAACCTAAGTGCCACATAAATGATGGCAAAATAGGGCCTTTTACATGTAGCTTCTGCAATGGATTTTGTATGATTCATTTTTAGTCACATATTTGCATCATCAGCTTGCCAGTATTTCTATGATAACCTATTATTTTAGGCATTTATGATTTTCTCTATGTTCCCGACTGAATATTAGTAACAACGTTCACACTCTAGATACCTATATAAATTTGGGGGAATAATACTTAACACCAGTGACTAGCATTCCACAGAAGTGAAACTAATGTGTTCCTCTAATTACCTTTAATGAACGATTTAACTTACAGAACTAGTTACTGTTATGCATGGGTCCTAAGACGTTTTCAAAAGGAACCTAATTATGCATGTTAACGAGAAGTAGCACCAGTAACAGATATTTTCGCAGATGTTTCTACAATAAACACAATTCAAAGCCTTCCAAGTGAGAAGGTAAAAGATGCTTTTCTTACATGGAGCCGGTATTTTACCAGAGCGTATTCACTGAACGTTTTACTTAGAAAAGCAGCGCACTCACCACCTTTAGACACCCCCTATCTTCCCCAGTTTGTATTACCCGCAACACCGCCCCCCCTTGCCTGCAGTGTACATAAAGCTAACAGGAGGCGCTGTCCCTCTCCCAGATGAGTATCTCGGCGCCCGAGCAGAGCGCTGCAAGACTAGGCAACGGGCTTTGCACCATTAGGCCACACTAGGCCCGCCTGCCCTGCGTTACCCGCACGGTTCCACACAGCCCGCCCAACGAGGCCAGCTCAGCCTCCTCCCGGCGCACACGCACAGGAGGCACGTTCAAGGAGCCACCCCCCTCGCCGCTGAGTGGTTGTCGCTGTCACGTGGTGCGGCGCGGCGCGGGGGCGCTGGGCTGCTGCTGTTGCTGCGCCGCCACCGGAGAACGTGAGTGCTGTGGCGCGGAGGGGTGTGCGCGCCGCCGCCGCCGCAGCTGCCACTGCCACTGTAGCGGTTGCTGTGCCGCCCTCGCCGCTGCCTCCCGGAGGGCTCCGAAGTGTCCCGCCGCTGCTGCTCCCTCAGCCCGGCCCGGGGCGGCTCGGAAGGGCTTCGGCGGTGGTTGTCGTGGCATTGCGAGGTCGCTGGCCTGTGGGCTCCGCTCCGCCCCGCAGGGTGGGAGCCGGCAGTGAGGCGAGGCCCGGGCTTGGGTGTCGTGTCCGTCGAGCTGCCGCTCGCTTGTGCCCGGAGAGTGCCTGCGGTCCCAGACAAAACGCACTTCAGAGGTGCCTGGGCTGTGGTGGGCTTTCCCTGAAGGCTTTGGTTGACCGGAGCTGGCTTTTAGTAAGTTTCTCTCCTCCGAGCTTAGCTCGTTCCCCGCCGCTGAAAGCAGAGCGGTGGAGTGAAGTTTATGGGTGCTTGGAATAGCAGTGAGTTTCAGAAATCGCAGAATATCTAATATTTCACTTTTTTGACAGCTCTTAGGATTGCCCCCTGCCATCCCCTCTCTTCCCCTTTTCTTGAGAACTCTGCTCTTGCCAATGCTTTTGAGACGGTAGAAGGAAGCAGTGCCTGAAAAAGGTGACAGTTAAAACTGGCACAGATGTGGCAGTGCTGATGCCCAGGTTCCAAAACCGAGATACGATTGTCTTATCAGTCAGCTGCAGCAAATTAATTTTAAATGTAGCGACGCCTTAGTACGCACTGCTGCTCGTGACAGTTGGGTGGCTTCAACTTTTATTTACTGCCTTTTCCTACAGAGTATTTTTTACAGTTTGTGTAAATAATAAATTGAAAAAAAAAATCTTCCAGAATGATACGGCTTTCTTTCCTTGTTAGCATGATAGGGTGGTTTAAAGGCCGAATCCAAACCTGTAAATAACTATATCAAAGGAAAAGCAGTGTCAAATGTACTTAACCTATATTTGGTAAGCTTTCTTGTGCTTGTGTAAATACTGCGTTTAAGTAAGGCAAGTGTTTGTAAACTGTGTTTAAATGATAGTGGGGTCGGTTCAATTTCCTGAGATAGTGCAGTGATCTCCCTGGAGTTGCGTTTTGTTAATTGCAAAAGATTTGAGGTCTTGACAAAAACTAAAACTAACACTTGAGAGTATGTATTTGTGAATTGCTTCTGTATTTAACCAGTATTATTTGAAAAGCATTTAATTAGAAAGTAAGCTTCCTGTCCTTCAATTCTCCTACAAATTGCAGTCAAATTTTCACTCAAAGCAACAAACTAAGGAATGCTTAACTTTTAACAGCCCTTGTGCTTAACACTTCTGATGTGGAGTTAGGGGAGCATTTTTTTTTTTTTTTAAATTATGTCACAAGATTCTTGGTATAATTGAGGATGCTCTTCTGGTTTAAATACCCAGTTTTAGGGTTATGCAAGTGCAAATATTGCAGTCAAGCTTAAAAAAAAAATCCCCTCACTTCTGACCCTAATTAAAGTAGTTGAACATCTGTGCAGTTAAAATTCTGACTGTGGCCTTGTCTGGTCCACTGTTTTTCTGATGTATTTTTGTTATCTTAAACTGTGATATAACTATAAATAATTATTATTTTAATTCTCTGGTTTGAATTATGTGTAAATGTGTCCTATTTTTTTGAGAGGTAGTTACTAATGAGATGGGGATAGTAAAAATATTTATTAAACCTTTACATGTCTTTCCTTCCGCAGAACTGGAAAGGGAAGTCCATTATCTCTCCTCAAACTATTATGATAAAGTAATTATGACTGACTAGAGAGCTTCAGCAATAGCTGAAGCTTCAAAGAAAGAAATTAACTTTTGATACGTGCGTTTTTCTGTCTTGGTCGAAAGTCCTTTATCTGGTTATATGTGGCATATAAATTTAGAGGTAAACTGTCTCTGGGTTGCTTTTAGGTTTTCTAATAAAAAAAACCCTAAACCCAAGCCCCTGACATTGCTATAGTGGCTCCTGTGTGGAGCCACAGACTTTTTTTTTGTGGTTGTTTTTCAGTGGAGGAAAACCTTAGTAATTTCTAAGGAGAGTTACTAAAATATAGACCTTGATAGGTGTAAGTTATAAAAATCAGACTCATAGAATAGTTAAGGTTGGAAGGGACTTTAAAGATCATCTAGTTCCAACCCCCTGCCACAAGCAGGGACACCTTCCACTAGACCATGCTGCTCAAGGCCTTGAACACCTGCAGGGATGGAGCAGCCACATCTTCTTTGGGCAACCTGTGCCAGTGCCTCACCACCCTTATTGTAAATAAATTATTTCTTATATCCAATCCAAATTTATGCTTTTTAAAGCCATTCCACCTTGTACTATCTCCTGTCTTAGACTAAACTAAGTTAAATGATTTGACATTTGCAGCATAATTTTTTTATATGAAACTTATTTAAGCAAAACCTACTTCTTTTGACACTATATTCAGAATCGGCTTCTTGACTAGAATAAGCCATAATAGTGAAAAAGTTTTTTTTTATTAGGCTGTTGCCCTTCAGGAGCTGTTTGATATTGCATTATGAGGAGGCTGGTATGATCTTTGTCTCCAGAGGAGAAAACTTGTCGTGGTTTAAGCCCAGCCAGTAACTCAACCATGCAGCTCCTCGCTCACTCCCCCAGCTCGCAGAGGGATGGGGAGGAGAATCAAAAGAATGTAACCCCCACGAGTTGAGATAAGAACAGTCCAGTAACTAAGGTGTAACAAAACCCCGCTACTGCTACCACCAATAATAATAACGATAAGAGAAATAACAAGGGCAGAGAATACAACTGCTCACCACCCTCTGACCGATACCCAGTCCGACCTGAGTAGCAGTCTGGGCCTTCTGGGTAACTACCCTCAGCTTATATACTGGGCATGACGTGCTGTGATATGGAATACCCTTTGGCTAGTCTGGGTCAGGTGACCTGTCTCTGCTGCCTCCCTGCTTCCCTTCCTCACTGGCAAAGCATGAGACTGAGAAAGTGCTTGGTCAGAGTAAACATTACTTAGCAACAACTAAAAGCATCAGTGTTATCAGTGTTATTCCCAGGCTGAAAGTCAAAAGCACAGCACTGCACCAGCTATTAAGAATGAGAAAAATGACTGCTATAGCTGAACCCAGGACAAAATTGAAACACATATTGCTACTGCATGTATTACAAGTAAATCCTTTTTGCCATAGATTAGGCCTTCGTTTTGAGGCATGTGAATAAACCACAGTGCTTGCCTACTGAAGGTAATGGGGAAACTGAAAAATCAGGAAGGAATGAGTTTAGTGGTAGATTAGGCACATAATGAATATGTTTTCAGTAATTTTCTGGATTGTAATTGTTGATCTGAATTTTCACAAACTGAAGAGGTTTCGAAGACTGTTACATGAAATAATTTTTCTGCTATTGCTAATACAGTACTTTTTTTACCTTTAAGTTCTCCCATTTCTTTTTCTTATTGCAACTAGGGATCATTGGTTTTGTTCAGTTTCTAGCTACTGTAAATTTCCCATAACATGTTGTATCAGCCTGGGGGTCAAGCTGGTGTTTCAATAGCGTAATGTAATTTCTGCTATAAGTCTTCTAGTCCATGCTTAGTCAACTTTGTTGGCTTCAAGGGAAGTTCTGACAGAAATTGTGCAGGTGATTCTAGTTGTACATGGTAGTGTAATAGCTCCTTAGAACTCAAGGACTGTTTGGGCAATCGGAATGACTGCTCTGTTTAAAGCTTTCAAATTTATATCTCTCTGGGAGTGGTGGCCTAAGGACGCTTGTTGGTTCTAAGTGCTATGTCCTCACATGGCGTAAGGAGGTGTTGCCTGCTATGACTTCAGTGTCATTGTAGTCAACTGAAGAATTTAAAGACTTTGAATTAGAAGTGGATGCCATGTAGGAAATGAAGCAGGTGGATAACGTATAGTTGTATTAAGGACATTTTAGTGATCATGTTAGTAGTCTCAAATTATGACAGAGAATATAACTACTCTTTCCAATTATAAGCCTTACGGTCCAGTGGGTGCTCATTCTGATGTTCAGATTTGTATATTGAGCCTAATTAAATTTAAATATATGATAAACATATAAAGGAAGCTGATTTCTCTTTTGTGAAAGAAAACACAAGTCCAAGATTGACAGGGCTTCCAGTGGTATGGCAAGCCAAGTATTATAATGAAATAATTTAAATAACTGTATTTTAACTAAAGGATGGGCAGGTTGCAGCCATTAAGTATTTTTTGTTCAAATATCAGTAGTCAAACTAATAAGGCAGTTAAAACCTTAAATGGTTACTGTCTCAGGTTATCATACTCAAGATGTGTTGCAGAGTATGAGATTTGACCTGGTCCCTTCTGTTCTTTCCTACAAAAGCTATCCTGTTTGTTTTAAGATAAGGTGTCCAAAAGTATTCTTAGCATAAATTAACATATGTGTATTTGAATAGTAATTACCACACCCTTCAGAACACAATTCAGTTCTAAGTTGTTGTTAGCTTAAAAGCTTGTTTTGTTAAGGGCTTCTTTTTCATAGTACTTAATGTTTTATAGCTCTTTAACCCTCTTTTCAGCTTTCATGATGAAGCATACAGAAGAAACAGAACTTCCTTTGAAGAACACTTAAAATGTGGCATAATAAAAAAAAAAAAAAATATACTTTGACCTAGCCTTTTTTCCAGTCATTTTATGTTGGTATTTAACTTTGTTTTGTTTCCTTTCAGCAGGGTAGTTACTGACTTAATTTTTTGAAATGTTTGTATTACGCATGTATGACTTCTCATACAAAAGTCTGAAACATGTTTTTTTTTCAGTTTCAAGTTCAACATTCCTTTGTGAATGAAAGTGCATTATGCCCTTTAAAGGCACGTTTGATTAATCCCAAAGTCACTCATTTTAAAGTAATTGATTTTATAATTATGTCAGAACCTTGTCTTTTGTTATGAACTGTGTAATTGTCTGTATGTTTCAAAGCTTATTGTAACTGACAGCTTGAGGTTGACCTGCTCCTTGAATACATATTAATATAAGCAGGATAATTCATTATGTTTCAATTTTTTTCTTGTGTTTTTCTAATATTTGTTTTTGTTATGCTTTCCTTCCCCTCCCTTTTCCAGAGTTTGAGAGCAATGGTAAAAGGGTCACAGTTTGCTTCTGTTACAGCTATAGGAAAACACAGCATAACATTTAATTTGATGGTAAAAAGGGTGACAGTTTGCTTCTGCTTTTGCCCTAAAACCACTTTTTCTGTTTCAGTCTTGACTTGGATAAGTCTTTATACCTTGAGACTGAATCTTTATAGATGAGCAGTATGGACGTGTTAAGGTTTATGTGGGGTGTGAAGCGGTTTGTGCTCAAGATCTGATATTGAGATGTTTCAGATGTTTTTATTATGTTGGTCTAGTTCTAATCTGAACATGAGGCTGAATGCCTTTTTTTTTTTTCCTGGAGTGCACTGCATTCTTTCCTGGAATACATCTCCTGATCAGTTTAATCTGAGAAGAGACTAGTTTATGGACACTAAGGCCACTCCAGTTTCAGCCACGGTGAAGTCAGTGGGGGCAATGGAGAAATGCCCTTCAAAATCGTATTGGCATATTCCTCATCCAAACCGAAAGAGTAACCCTGGAATTTAATTTTTTCATTTTTTTTCATTTTTGTCAGTGAGGAGTTATACAATGCTAAAGGGCCTCCATTACAAATCATTTTTGTAAAGCAGTGAGAAGCAAGCCTTTTTAGAGGGAAGGAAGGTTGGTGACAGATGTCAAGATGAGGATGTGCCGTGCAGATAACAGCAGCATCTGTACATCACAGCTGTGTTCATGTCCTTGGTCGACATGAGATGTTAAATGTTTCCGTCTAGTCATAAAAAATCTCAGGAAAAACTAGGCTTAAGTCACAGTGTGACTATTGTTTTTGTTTTAGGAGGAGGGCAGTGTGCTAGATCTTGATTCACAGAAACCTCAATCAAAATTTCAGGGTAGCTCTGTCCATTTTGGGCGGAGCAAGGATACAGGGAGATTCTTTAACTTATTACAGCTATAAGAAAAGACAGTATAACATTTAATTTCAAGTGGTATTTACTGAAGTATTTATTACGTGAATTTTCAGTAATATGAAATCATAATATTTTATGGTTGCCAAGTGAGCAAGGGGGCTTATCGCAGTAAAAATAAAATTTAAATGTTTTGCACTTGATTAGTACAAAAGCAAACAAATTCTGAGGATGTTTAGTTCAGACATTTATCTTGAGTAGGTGACAAGAATGCAGACACGTGGCAGTCTAGATGCGAGACAAATGGCCATTTCAAGTCTGTTCTGGAAATTTGTACAGCTTGAAGTGGGTGGCATGTTTTCAAAAAAGAAAAAGGAATAAGTGCTTCATTGTCTTAAGCCTCACTGGACTTCTAATAAACAGAGTAGAGGCTGAGGAAGAATGTTCAAACAGTTGAAAGCTCTATACATTTTGAATTGCACTCCAGAAGGCTCTACAATAACTACTGTTTTCTTTCTTACATCTTTCCTTTATAATCACTTATGTGTCTTGGCTGACATTTTTGATTTCTCCCAATAATGGGAATGATTTATAATACATACCATTACTGTAAGCCTGGTGTAAGCCATTCCCAGTCATGTTATGTGGTTATTTTATGGATATATGCTGCATATGGGTTTCTTTCCCATAAAGTAAAAAGTAGCTGGAAATTAAAGAGTATCAACAGCAGGGGTGGAAGCGTTAAGAAGTAAGTCTGTAGTATTTGGCAAGTTAACAATGTGGTATGGTGAGAGTTTGGTGTTTCCACATAACTGTAAATGATGTAGACTTTTAAATTCTAACAGTTTTTTATGTCAACAGTTTTGTGGTGGAAAAAATGTTGTGTCAGTGGTATGAGAAAAGTCAGAGGTTTGGGCAGATGCATAGAAGACAACTTCGGGGATATTGGTATACCTGGTATGACAGCATGTATTATGGAAGAAGAGAAAGACATTGATTAATTTTTTTGTAATAAGTACTTTTTTTTTTTGTAACATTGATATTAAAAAGTCAAAGGCTGACAATGTTAATCGTAGAATCATAGAATGTTAGGGTTGGAATGGACCTTAAGATCATTTAGTTCCAAATGCCCTGCCATGGGCAGGGAATTATCATCATTATATTTTAATTATCATCTGCAACAATCAATTTATGCTTTAAGAGGTTTTAGCTCATTTGAAATTTGTAGGGACTACAGCTGTGGTCTCTGTATTTGAATTGTGAGGACTAGAAACTGTGTTTTAGAGGCACCTGTCTAGTTAGTTCTAGACCAGTTAGTCTAGGTGTTCAAGAGGCCTGGTATAAAGTGTGTTTCTGCTGTTTCCACTCTGTTTTGGGCACGACTTAGATGTTATGTGGCATAGGTCTGAGATTAGACCCTGTGGAAAAAAAAACCAACAGTGAATTTCCGTTTAATGTAGCAAGTACATTTACTTCTATTCTGAGCTATAGTTGTTTTGAGGATGATACCTTTTTCTTTGTTTTTTTTTTTTTTTCTTCTCGTAAAATACTGTAGTAAGCATAAATGCAATTGAGAGAGAAATCCAGACTAGAATAACGCTTTAAGAAGTGCCATTAATTATGTGTGTGAACTAGCATGGAAATATATGCTCCTCTCACTTGCATATAAGTGGAGGAGGTAGGCTGACCTCTAGCCTCTAGAGTCTTTGGTGTTGAACCTTGTGTTTTTTTCATAGTTCCTTTTGTTGTTACAGGATAACATTGTTCAGAGGTGACTTCCTTCTTTTCCATGTGTTCACTTAGTGTAGTCCTGGTTTTGGCTGAAATAGAGTTAATTTTCTTCCTGGTAGCTGGTACAGTGCTGTGTTTTGGCTTCAGTCTGAGAATAATGTTGATAACACGCCCATGTTGCAGTTTAGCACATTATCACCCAGCTGCTCCTGCTTAAATGTGGGATAATGAAGCCAATAGCCTGGAATTAGAGGGTAGGGAAGCCAAGCAGCTGGGTTCACATTCTGGGGAAGGAGGCACTGACAAGGTGATTGGAAAAGGGAGAGAATTCCTCAGCCTCTGAATGGAAACAGAGTAACTGGCAACCCAGAGGTAAACCCTTCTGGGCTGTCCCACTGTCAGGATATTGCTGCCCAGGTGCAGAACCTGGTGGTGAAGGTACACCATGTAGATGCCCACGGAAGAGTCTGGCCACTGAGGAATGTCGGAACAGCCAACAGGTGGATAAAGCTGCTAAGATGAAAGTGGCTCAGATGGACTTAGATTGGCAACATAAGGGTGTATTATTTTTAGCACGGTGGGCCCAGGACATCTCAAGCCATCAGGGAAAAGATGCAACATAATAGATGGGCTTGTGATAGAGGGGTGGACTTGTCCGTGAACACTGTTGCCTAGGATATTCATGAATGCAAAACATGCACTGCAGTTAAGCAAGCCAGTTTGCTTAGTCTGTATCCCAATGTTTGAAAGTTTTGAGAACTAAAAATTGTACTGGCCAAGTTGAGGGTAGCCCTCAGAAGCTTCTTGAAATTGTGTGTCTTCTGTCTTCTGCTGATGATTCCACACTAGAAACTCCATGACAAGCCTCTCTATTCTTCAATGCCGCTTTCTCCATCGTCTCTTTATAGACTTGCACAGTTTAGCTTGATGGCCTTTCTCATTTTCTGTCATAGTAACCCTATTTTTAGGTATATCTAGAACTTTTATAGTCCATTTTAATCCTGTTTTAGCTGGCATAAATAAGGTGGAGATTAATATATTGCTGTAACTGTCTGGATGCGCTGTTTGAGTGGACGACTGTTTTATGTGCTGTTCTTGTATGTGATATCCTCCCCAGTTTTTTCTCCATTGCATACTTTTAAACTAAACTTTGAATTACAGTCACTAGGAGAGCAATAAGAATTTTCAAAGCTTACATTTAGAAGTACACAGCTGTGTCTCTGTTACTTGTTGAAATTGTGACTTCTAATTTTCATTCTTGGCTCATATGGAACATTATGAAAGCTTTAGAAATGGTCATGAAATAGTTTCTACACATAGCAAAGATAGCCTGAAAACCAAAACCCTGAGAATTTTTATTTTCTTTACAAAAATTTAAAAAATTCTGATTGAATCAGGGTATTAATAAGAATATGTTTGGAACACCCAGGGGTTTTATAGATGATGCAAAGCCTGTCGAAGGACATGAAGGAGAAGTTGCAGGCTTTTTAACTCACAGTGCTTGTCTGGATTATCTCTATAAATACCTTTTATTTGTGTCTCATGCCAGGTTAAAAACTGTGTGGGTTTTTTTAATTTGAATTTTTGTTCTGATAAAAAAAAAAATCTCAGCTGATTACCTTGAAGAATGCACTGCGTTTAATAAAAAAAAAAAAGGCAGTGATGAGCTTGAAAACACCTCTGTGTATGTATAATAAAGCGGATATGGTTTTCTTTCTTTCAGGATTTCTGAAACTTGTATGGCTTTGGATTCAAACAAAAGGCTAGAAATTGGTGTAATCTTCATACTCCTTTGAATAAGAAGTAATAATGCAACGAAGGCAGGGAAGAGTCAATGCTGGACTGCTTTTGCTGCTTTATCAAATTTCTCAAGTTGGACTCCAGAACATTCCTTCTGTTACCCTTGGGGTACTTGCACTGAATATTTTTTTCTTTCTGAATCCTGTGAGACCACTGCCTGAAGTGTGTATCAGTGTAAATGAAGGCTTCTACAACAAGAACTGGCAGCGTTTACTACTTTCTCCTGTCCACCATGTAGATGATTGGCATTTATATTATAACATGATTTCCATGCTTTGGAAGGGAATAATGCTGGAAAAAAAACTTAAGAGCATGTGGTTTGCATACATAATTGTAGTATTTTCAGTGCTGATTGGAGTTGTCTATATGGCATTGGAATTCATGCTCGTGAAAATTCTGGATGATCCTTCATATGAAATGAATTGTGCTGTAGGTTTTTCAGGTAAGGCACATAGTTGATCCATTTTACATATGTAAAATATAGGTACTATATAACAACATTAGAATGTGGAAACTGGATAGGTGTACATTTGTTTACATGCATCTGGTTGTTATGCCAGTAAAGTTATCCTGGTTTTTAATTAAAAGCAGGTACTCTACTGTGTAATTGGGTAGTGTTGAGATCTCACTCTAAGATTTTTTTATTTTTTTTTTCACCAGATTAATCTCTAGTTTCTTACATAGCCAGATAGTAATTTACATGTCCCTTTCCTCAAACAAGTTACATTTAGTGTTACAATTATCCAGGTGATGCAGGTTTATGGCTTCCCATGCCTTATGGCAAAAGGGACTAAGATACTGAACAGCAGTGCTGGTAGATATTGGTTGTCTGCCAGATGGGGTCCCCATCCCATGCCTTATGAGAGACTCATGGCTGTGTGTGCATACGTGCTTTCTTGTTTATATTTGATCCTGGAATGACGACATTATTGTCACTGGATGAGTTAAGGGATTTTGCTAACCCTTGTTTTCTCCGGTGTTAGAAGGGAAGAGAAAGAAACCTTCTTAATGTGTTTATTCAGTCTGTCTATATTGATGTTCAACTCTGCTATCTTTTTCATGTCATCTTTTCCTTGTAGATTTTTCAAGCAAATGTGTGAGCTTTCTCTTGAGAGGAACTTTCTAAAAGAATCCTGAAAGTTCAAGTAAATTATGTGAATTCATTCTGCCATACCAGCTATTGCTTGCATAAAACAGATAAAACACTTGCAGTCAATGAGAAGTAAATAATCATTATTGTGATTAGAAGCATTTTATCTGCTTTTTTTTTCCCAGAAACAAATGATTCTGGAGATTATAAAAGATGATTTCCCATTCAGAATTTGGGCTTCATGTGTATCTTTGTTTTGTTCTCAGTAATGGCTTTTCTCAGCTCACAGAATATTTTTTTGAGTTCAAATAATTTTGTCAATTTTTTCAACTAGAACTTCTACTTGAATATTATGTTTGTATTATATGTTTAAAATCATGTTTTGAATACCTGAATAGGTACAGTAAGTAGGCATATTAAAAAGCAACTTAGAATTGGGTGTTATACAAATACATAATTTTTATCCTTGGGTTTAAGTTACTGAAAAGTACACTGGAGAAACAGTTTAGAACTGTAGTTGAGGCGTGCAACAGTGTGCTTAGTGGTCTGTGAAGCTACATGCTCTTCAGTTTCAGTATTTGTTTGCATAAATACTTGGGCATAAGTACTTTTTACATTATTTCTTCTATTTTGCAGGAGTCTTGTTTGCTTTGAAAGTTCTTAACAACCATTACAATCCTGGAAGAGTCAGCAGTGTCCTTGGATTGCGGATATCCAGTAAATATGCTTGTTGGGTGGAGCTGGTGGCTATTCATTTAATCTCCCCAGGGTAAGTGCATTTAATGTTTCAAAGTTAGGAGAAGAGATTTGGGCTATCTGAAGTAGTTTGAAATGTGTTATGAAGTATGTGTAGTATTAGCTGATATCCAAATGGAGCACTGGGGCTAAATCAAGTGTTAAGGTTATAGTCTGCATTTTTTTCCTAAACATCCTCTATTTTGAGCTAATTTAAAAATAAGGCACTTAAATACTGTGCCCAGAAAAAGGTATTACTCTTTGAAGGAAGATAACAAAAATTGGTGGACAAGGAAAAGCGACATGCGTTTTCAGTATAGTAACCAAACTAATATACTGTGATGACAAGGGCTTCATTGGCAAAACAGCATTCCACTGTTTGCTTGCTATTTCTGTCCTTACCCCTTCAGTCTATTTCTTGAAGTCTCTCCTCTAATTTTTGGTAAAGTTATCATCCAGTATTCTACAACTTGTAGTGGTTTCACTGTCCTTGCAGCATTGTTCATCCTCTCCCTCAATTTTCCCATGTCCTTATTGCTGCTAGCACAGTTCACCTGCGCCTACCTCTTTGAGAACAGTGTCTGTCTTCATTGGCAGATGATTTATGGAGTTCTAGTTGCAAATCAGTAATTTTCTTGTATAATATTTAGTAACTGTTCATCACATTGGAGACCATATGTGAAGTACAAACACCGAACTTGGAAGCTACCAAATAGCAATTCATATACAATTTTCCATTTTTCAGAAAGATGTTTAAAAAAAAAGAAATGAAAAGGGTGAGGGGGAGCGATAATGATATTCGTCTTGTCAGATAGTGTGATAGAGCAGATAGAATGTTTCCTAGACCAGAATGAGAATTAAAATATTATTTACGTTAGGCACTGGTTTTATTCCTTTATGACTTGCTGCCTGATTGACTGCAGCAAGTAATCCTATGCTAAAACACAGAAGAACTGCAGAATGCTCTGTTGCACATGCAATTTTAAGTGTGAGCTGGGAAGTCACTTGCATGGCATTACTACAAACATAAACCAGATTTTTCAGTGTATTAAAAAAAAAAAATCTAGGAAAATATAAACTGGCATGTTAGCTTAATGTAGTTTTTACTTGGTGATATGTTCAATATTACTGTTTATTTTATTATTAAAGAATAATGAAAGAGCATTATGTCTAAAGTACAACCATGGGCATATTGTACTATATCTAGCAGAGGGAAAACACGAGTTTAGTAGCTGGCTGGTGTTGTTTTTCAGTTGCATTATTGCAGAAATGTCTTTGTAAAAGTGTATAGAAGTCCAGAAATAATGTCAAAGAACTTTTGTAATTTTGTGGAAACTTACATGGCTGCGTGGTGTGAAGAACCACTACACTGTTGCATACAGTCTTGGTTGTTACGCGGGCCATAGAAGACAAGTAGTTATCTCCAGAAATTCATGTTCCAGAACATAACGTGTTTAATTACTACCTGCCAACTGCCCTGAAATGAACCATAACAATTGTAGCTCTTGGAACATTTCTCCTACACACTCCTGTGCGTTCAGGGCATGTTGTAATACTTGAAGTGTCTGATTAAATGGTATTGCTTTGTAGATCAAGTTGCATAATTTAGTTTTGAAAAAATAAGAGGTCAGTAATTAAGGCAGGATATTTGTCTTGTCAGAAAGACATGCAATGTATTTGGACTTGCCTTAGTGGGATGATGCATCAGGGTCACCTGAGAATCCATAACCAATGAAGGATTCAAGAGTAATATTGAGGCTATTGAAAACTTTTGATTTGTGTGCTGTGAGAGGAATTAGGGTTTTACTGGCATCTCTTAATTCTTTTCTTTCTCATTAATGTTTTGGTTCTAGGGCAAATCTAAAAGCTGTGTAATATCCTTCTAATCTTTGCCTTCCATAAAGTAAGGATATTGAGATCTAGGCTTTGTATGGCAGTCCTTGGCATTATTTCTTTGATGGAAGAACAGGCATGTGAAAAGTTATATTTAATCTCCGTTTCTTCCAGAACTAGGCATTTGGTATCTTAAGTCATTTATTCCTTTTGCATGGAGGTACTCTACCTATACTCACTGTTAAAAGATTATCTTTGAGGTTGTTTCTGAACTAACTCAAACACTTATCGGATTGATAAAGATGACACTTTGGGTTTTGGAAGCTGGACATTATGGATTTTTTTCAAAACTCAGTTAAGCGCAACTAAGGATGAAAATTTTGGGTGAGTAGAAAAGAGTAGAGGATGATGGTTTGTTTTTCTTTTTTTTTCTTTTTTTTTTTCCCAGAGTTCAGAAGTGTTGATATTTGATATTGTGACTATCCAGAATTGTTCTTTTTGCAGTTTGTCAGAAATTTGCTGTTCTGGAGTTCAGAGGGTCTCAGAGATGTGTAACATTTCAGCAGAGAGATGCATTCACTGCATCTCTGAAAACTGAATTAGGCATTTCTCTAGGCTTCTTTTTGACCTGTGTTTTGGTAGGCCTCTGATAATGTTTTGCATATCTGTGAATGATGCAATCAATAAAATATGTAATTCTTCTTACATGAGATTTTTTTCTAAATTAGTTTTAGTCTTGAATTTGTTTCTAAATGTTTCTAAATAAACCATATCAATGTGTTCTGAGTGAGTTCTGTAGACTTTTAATTAATTGTTGCTTCATTTCACTTAGGTTCAAGGATCTGCAGGAAATAAAGAAGTTGTTTACCTGTTTCGACTGCAGATCACAGTCGAAGCAGGTAAATGTAATACAAATGCAGAGATCCCCCCAGAAACTTCCAAACCCCAAACCAACAGTCCAGAACCCCACAAAAACTAATTTATATAACATTTGAAAATGTAAGAACATATTTTGACAAATGTGTTGCATAGCTTTAATAAGCTTCACCTTATGAGATCTTTTGTATGTATCTATCTTCTGATTTCATCTGCTCTTTTAACTTCTCACTTGTTTAATGCTTAAGGATATCACTGAATTGTCACTGGTTATCAGTCAGATTTACTGTTGAACTGTTAATTATTGGGTTTATTAATGAGCCCTATTCATCATGAACAAAAGGGCTAAGAAAAACTGATCAAAAAAACCCAAAACCACACCAGGTTTGACAAGGAATGGCATTATGTGGTAAGAACTGTTTAATACCCTTTCATTCTTCTGTCAAGCTTAGCTTTTACTTTTCTATGCAATTTTCTCAGTGTGTTACAAAATTATTAACAAGGTTTCCATTTCCATTTTAAGTGGTAATGGCATTTTCTTGCATAAGGCTGTGTAAAATAAGCTGACTTTTACTTATGCAATCATGTAATTTGGTTTCATTTACATTCAGGTAGGCTGCTTAGCACTCCATGACCTGCTTTCTAAGCAAGATTAAATTTTTTAGTCAGGTGCTTAAATTGTCATATGCAATTGTCTGCTTGTGTTAATTTGCAAATAAACTGTATATATACATGGATTTGATTCCCATGGTCTCAAAAAAAATATTGTTTTTCAAAAATAAAGTTGGTAGTAGTCACTTTGATATTATTCCTTAGTTTGCTTGCTCAGTGAATGTGTGCTTCCTAGCCTTAGAATAGGAATTGCATGGGAAGATCTTTTCGCAAAAGACTGTAGTGATGGCCTAGTCTAAAGACGTACTTTTGTTGCTAGATAAGTGGCTTTGTTTTGTGGTAGAATTGCATGAGTAAATAATAATAATACCTACCAGACTGGGGTTTGCCGTTAGGAAGAAGTTATGAAAGTAAGTGATAGGTATAGACTTTCTTGTTCTGTTTTAATTTGTTGAGTCAGGTGACTGAGACCACAGAATTGAAACAACTTGGGATAAATTCACAAACAGTGAGGAAATGATTTGAATTAATTGTAAGGATACTGGACAATATTAATATAAAAATTACTAGAGTCTTGTAAACATTGTGTCAGGATATCTCATACATGAAAAGTGGTAGAAATGGTTTTCCCTCCAGTGGTACCAGTTTTAATGGAAATTATACAGTTGAATGAAAAAGTGTAATTTTGTTTAGAAGATTTTTCTGAAGTAATGTACACATCAGCTTGATGGCAGATGTCTTGAAGAAACAGCATTTATATTGTATAATTATCCTTAGTATGAAGTGAATGGTTGAGATAAGATCTCTGGGGATATCTAAGTTTTCAAACAAAAAGTTAAATGAGACATCATTTGAATTTCTTGATACCAGGGAGAACAGTAGTTAATATTGATCAAGCTCATTGACATTTAGAGAAAAAACATGCAATTTAAGAAGTCAAGAACCTTGTTTATATTCACATTCAAAGTTCAGCTTATGTTATGGGAACTGAAAATGGTGCTGTGGAAAAAGTCAGTTTTTCTTTATTAAGCCAGCAGGAAAAAAGGCAGTAGTTTATCATGTTGCAATCATGGGAATGGTTCTTCATTAGTCCTACTAAAAGACACATTGCAGTCAAGACATAAAAATATTAAGAATAGTGTAAAAAGTCTATTTTGGAATCAACTGATAATGGAGGTTCCTTTATCATTGATATTATAAGAGTTTTTAATTAGAGCCAGGTTTGGCTACTGAAAGCAGAAAATAGGGGTAACTGCAGTTTTCTGGTTTAGACAAGGAAGAAAACTGGAAATTTTAGTACAAGTGAAAAGAGCTTTGGTAATATGTGCTTGGACAGGGCTTTTCGCACTACTTTTGTGATTCCTTGTAAATTGTTTATTAACTTATTTTCAGCCAAAATCCATGGCATTTAGTTTTAAATTCTGCATATAATTCTGCATATAATTCTGCATATAATTCTGCATATAATTCTGCATATAATTCTGCATATAATTCTGCATATAATTCTGCATATAATTCTGCATATAATTCTGCATATAATCCTGCCTTGTGGAAAAAAAATGTAGTTTTGCCATTAACCTTAATGTATAAAGATAAAAATCGCAGCTCCTTGTAGACAAGGAATCCATTACATAAATTTTCAAAAAGGACAATCTACTGAAAAATTCACTGTAAAATGTAGTAAAATTTCAAAAGGAGTGACATTATTCAGGATTAGTTGTTCAAATATATTTAAGTTCACTGGAAATAAGAGTATCTACTTTGGACTAAGGCATGTGGATGGAAGAACATTAATTGCATGTGTAAGACAGTCATGTAATTTAACGATTCTAATCTACTTTTTTAATAAGAGAATATAGAGGATCTGAGTGAATCTAATCTCAGAATACATGCTCTGAGTTATAACCTCAGAAGGACAAATGTGTATATGTAATGTAAATATCCTTTATAGTTATCGATGTTTAATGCACTTTTCAAGATCTTCACTTTAATAAACTGATTGTGCTTTGCAGGCTCTTAGTAGCCCTCTCATTTTCCTTTGTGAAGCAGAGGCAGTCTGCTCTACCAAAGTGTTTTTTAATCTCTTGCTGTGACTTATGTGCATTCATCCTTGTCCTATGAATAGAGAATGTGGAGTGTATTCATTCCTATTTGTGGCAATCTTTTCCATACTTTAAGATTATTTTATCTGCGAGATAATTCTTCAATAGACTTAGGTGATTTTAGAGACCACTGCTGAGCAGAAAACTACTTCATTTTATTTTCAGATAGTGCTCCCGTTAACATTTTTTCAGTAAAATACATGTCTTTTCTATAGTGGTATGGCATGTTGATCTGTGTTTTACTGTGTGCTCCATGTTCTGTCCTGAAGGTCTTCTATCAGTCACTTGTAGCCTGTTTGTATAGTTGATGATTTCTGTGGTATGTTCAGAACTCTGTATTTATCTTTGCACCCTGTTCTTTCCAAAACACTATTTCATTTTGTCCAGGTTGCTGTGAATTATAGTACCGTCTCCAGTGACCCGTAGGGCTTCTCTTAGCTTGTCATTTGTAAATAATAACTGGAATAGATTTTTAAAGAAATCCAGTGGATTCATATCCAAAGTTTGATAATGAGTCACTTTTAAATATTAAGTTAGGCTTATCAGCCACTTAGGTATCTGCTTAGTGTAGTTTTAGAAGTTTTTAAGCCTTCTTTATGACAAATGCAGTAAGACAGTTCTGCATTTATACAGCATGTGTGATGTCTGCTAATTCTTCCTTTCCATTGGGCTTGTTATCCTCTAAAAGGATGAATTTTGGTTGATTTGATATCGTTTGTTCTTCACAAAACTGTTTTCCGTATCTGGCATTTTTACCTTGATTGTATCCACAAATTATATGTCCTAGTATTTGTTGAACAAATAGTTTTACCTGCGAACAGAAGGTAGTCATTAGTCTGTAGTTCTCTGATGAGAGTTCTCATCTGTTTACCTGTTTTGTCCCCTGCTTAAGAATGGGTATAGAAACACTCTTACAGTATTTTGGAACCTTACCCATCCTCAAAACAGTTGGGAGAATGCTTTTTAATTTTTCATTTAGAAAACCCTGTTTAAACATTTGCATTACAAGTTTTTACTCCTTAATATAATTTATAATTAAACCATAAGTAGTGTTTAGGTGTCTAGTACACTAGCCTATTCAGTAGACATGAAGTGGAAATCACCCCCCTAAAGACTTCAAGTTGAAGGTTTTTTGTTTATTCATATTGTGTAAATATATAGCTTCACTGCATTGCGAGCAAAGACCTTGATTTTGGATTTTGTGAAACAGTGTTGTGCTCAGATAAATCAAGATAAGCATAGAAGTTGTTAAAACACTGCCAGGAATATAGGTGAACCAGTCTCATGTTGGTGATTTTTAGAGTAAGACGTCTTGAAATACCTAATGTTTTCTGTGTACAGATATTTTCCAAGTCAGGGATATATTTTTCACAAATTTGGAAGATCTGTTCAGAAAAACCTGTTAGGAAAATGAGTTCCTTATAGATACTTTATTTTGGTAACTACCTCCTATCTATAGATTTTCACATCAGCATTTATGTGTTACTCTAAAACAAAAATTCATTGTTTACTTACAGGACAGAAATGCAACTCGACATAGCAGAATAAAAGCTTCTTATTAAGTAGGTGACAAAAGAGTGAATTTAGATTTGATCTTCATCTCCCTCTAGTGACACATTCTTGTACACCGGTGATGCCTGGAAGTTGTATATGTAGTGAGTTCATATGCCATCAGTTGTGTAACTCTTGTGGATTTCTGACCAAAATGTAAAAAAGCGTAATATTTAAATCTATTTTTGCATCAAACAGAGGATTGAATCTTTGGACGAACATTATAAATCTAGTGAACTGAGTTATTTATAATTGCATGTATAAGCAAATCTTAATGTTTAGTGTATTGGCTTCTCTGACCTCATAAGAGGTAGACAATTTATAAGTAGCTTTAAACCTGGTTAAACTCAAAAGATTTTACTCTTAATGTTTAAACCTGATTAAACATAAGAGTTTAACTCTTAATTTGAATGCTGTGAAAATTAGTTTATGAATTTGTAGAATACCCCACAGTCATGGAAGTATTTGAAGCAAATTAGTTACTGTGAACATACTCCTCCATGTTGACTTCTCAAAAGGTTCTAGAGCCCTTTCATTCTAAGTGCAAATGGCAGTGATCTTTTTTTGAAGAAATTGTACGTATAGAAAAGAATTTGCATCTCAGCATTTCACTCATTCTTTTAATTTTGAAAACACTGTTAAAAAGATTGCAGTGGATTTGCATTAATGCTGATCCATGACTAATTGTAGGACTGTACTGATAGTGCAGTAGAAAGTACTGTATTTTATGCTTTAATTTGAAACTGTGAATGGTTTTAGTAGATCTTACCAAGACATTTCAGCATAATTATGTGGTTTTACTTTTTTATAGATTAAAATTAATTTCTTACCTCCTTAAGTCTTTCAGTGCTTTTGGGAAACAGTATTCTGTTCTGTAAACAAGCACTTAAAATCTGTTCAATTAGTTTCTAGCTTCTTCTGGATATTTATTAGATACTTTTCTGTAACTGTATATATACCTACCAATTTTAAGGTAGCTACGAAGAAAAGCAACTGGGCAGTATGTCCTTTCAGGCAGGTCATTTCTCTGTGCTTGGGCTCACTTAAGTACTTTCTTGGTTACAAGGTCTGCAGTCCCCTTTCTGGATCCTTAAAAAAAAAAAAGGAATTTTTCTTTCCATCACTCACAAGATTTTCCTTTTTTCCAGGACTTCTTTTGCTGGGCATCTGGCAGGGATTCTTGTTGGATTGATGTACACTAGGGGACCTCTGAAGAAGATTATGGAAGCCTGTGCAGGTATATAGTTTTGTTCAGTTTATAAAATCTGCGTAAGAGACTCTTTTATTTTTAAAATTCAGAAAGCCTTGCATACAGAAATCCAGGCCATTCCAGCAAGTTTTTAGGCAATCTGGTTTTTATTTGTGATTACTTGATAGGTTGAGTACTTTATTCATGACTGTGCCATCAAGATGACCATGGATATGGTGTTTGTACAGTGGGAAATTATTTGTTCAAATATGTATGCTCTTCACAGGAGGTTTTATCACAGTTTGGTGATACAGTCTGTAAATCATGTGTATTTAGAAGTTTTAAGTGGAAAAATAGAGATCGAAACATCAGATTTCCTACTCCACCGAAGCACACAGGTGTCAAAGTGTCGCATGAGTTTAATGTTAATATTGCATGTTTCTATGGCTATCTGATGACTGTTAGGACAGTCAAGCATCCGATCATGCTGCCTAGGGATGTTCATCAGTCTCCATCCTTGGATGTTTTTCAGACTTAACAAGATAAAGCCCTGACTGAGTAACCTGATCTCATAGCTAACCCTGCTCTCAGTAGAGTCGGGCTAGGAACCTTCTAAGGTCCCTTCCAAACTATTCTAGGATTCTGTGATAAAATTCATGGTACTGCTAGTGACACATGCTATGGAGATCCTGTTGTGTGCCTTAAGACCTGGAGGAAGGAGTGTACTAGTACACAGGTTGTCATCTTCTCCTGTGGACGAGAGCAGAAATAGTACAATGTTATTCCAGTCCTCAGTTTTCTGTGCATTAACCTATTTGTTGTGGTTTAAACCCAGTCAGCCATAAATCAGCCACGCAGTCTCTCTTACCCCCCCCCCCCCCCCCCGTTTTCTTCCACCAGAGGGATGGGAAGGAGAATCAAAGAATGTAACTCCCACAGGTTGAGATAAGAACAGTCCAGTAACTAAGGTACTAACACAAATCACTGCTGCTACCACCGATAATAATAAATGATAAAGGAAATAACAAGGGAAGAGAAAACTGTACCACCTGCTGACTGATAATACCCAGCCTGACCGAGCTCTGACTGATACCTAGTCCAAGCCCACAGTGAACTAGCCCTTCCGGGTAACTCTCAATCACATCCTGGGCATGATGTGCTGTGGTATGAAATACTTCTTTGCTCAGTTTGGTTCAGGTGTCCTGTCTCTGCTTCCTCCCAGCTTCCCCCACTCCCTGGCAGAGCATGAGGCTCAGAAAGTCCTTGGTCAGACTAAATATTTGAGGAGTAACTAAAAACATTGGTGTTATCAGTGCTGTTCTCAGGCCGAAAGTCAAAACCACAGCGCTGCACCAGCTACTAAGAAGGAGAAAAAATGACTGCTGCTGCTGAACCCATGACACCATTTTTATCAATGAACAGTCTCAGTGCAGAAATTATCCATTATATATTCTGGAGAGCATTTGGTAGGTTGCTTCCTGTACTTTCAGTCTACATGAGTATGTTGCTTAAACATGGCACATTACTATAAAATCTGGAACAACATACAGGCTTACCAATACTATATTCCCTCACTAATGCTAAAAAAATTGATAGATACTCATGGTTTCATGTTGTGTCTGATGAAACAGACTCTGAAAGAAAGTATTTTAAACTTGATTTTTTGTATTTTATGAAGACAGGTGTTATTATTTTATTCTAATAGTACATGTGTTATATTTAGGTGGCATTTTTTCAATGTCTGACCCTGCCAGGCCAAGGGATTACTATTCAGGTAAGTACTCTCACCTGCTTACCTAAACATTTACTCCAGCTTCAAAAGAATAATTTTTGTTAATGATAGAAAACCTATAGAGGAGCTAGTTAAATGGAAACATATATAAGATACGAAATATTCTGTGCATATGTGTACATGCTAAACATACTACTTTGGGCATGTCTCGCCTTTCCTTTTTAGGGAACAGTGGATGTATTTTGTACAAGAGGCTTTAAACGTGGAATTAAGTTAATGACGTCATAAAATTCTACCCTGGGGAAATAACACCTCTTTTGCAGAAGGTGTAGCGGGGAGGGGGAATTGTGTCTAGTGAAAGCAGCCTGCTGAACCTTGGTAAATCTGCCCTGCTCTGGCAGTTTTATCTGTTCCATTCTAGGACTTCCCCTACTCACGAGGGAATTTCTTCCTTTGAACATTTTTTGTAAACCATGTAATTTACATGGAAAAAGCCCACTCCTCGACAGAATAAATTTAGGCTTTCTTCACAGTATATAGATGAATAGTTAGAATACTGGCACACTTTGAATATAGCGCATTTGATTCACTTCTTACGTAGGTGGAATAATTATATGTGGTGTGTATAGAAATAATAGGTGGAGGCCTTGTCTAGGAGGACAGGAGAGGAGCCAGCTGTGAGAGGGGCTGTGTGTTGGATCAAAGCTGAGGGATGTATAGCTTAGAGTATGTTATCTCCTGCAGTGATTTTTACTCTTTCCTAACCACCTGCTGTAAGAACAAGGTAAATATGTAGTGATACCTCAAATACTTGCCACTGTGCAGTGGCTTGTGGCTTAAGATGTTCTCAGCAGCAAGTTCTATGGAGGAATTTTGTCTTTAATAGTCTGTGGTAGATTCTTCTTTTATGAATTTGTCAAAAGCTCTTTGAATCTGCATGAACTTTTTTAACACCTACATCATCACAGAAGAATTACTTCACAGTTTACTTTCTGGTGTAGAATCTGTCATTTTTGTTTGCTTTGCATCTGCTAGCCGCTAATTTCATTTGATGCACATTAATCCTTCACTAGGAAGGGAAACTAAAAGAACCTAAACCTTCATTCTACATGTACTTCATTCTTTATGGTTTTATAGAATTCAGTCCTCACCAGGATTGACTCACCATAGTCATGTAGTTTTTATCTGGTTGAAAAGTTGTCTATATGGTTACTTACACAAAAGCTATTTTGTATGGTTGATCATTCTTACTATTCTCTGATGCTTAGTAATGCAGGAGTTTTTATTTTTTTAATAGTCTTTAATAAGCAATATGTGCTTACTCAAACCACACTGAGCCAAGGTGAGCACTGGTTTTATTTTTCATGGTAGATTTTTGTCTTCTGCTATCTACCTCCAATTTCATTATAATGCAATTAATTAAATAATTAAATAATTCCCACAAGCGAGATTAGGCCCTTGAATATTTTTGAAGCACTTGTTTTGTACTTCCTGACCAAAAGATATTGACCTACTTTCCTGACCAACAGCAACAAGGATTGTAATAACTTAAATTTACCCAGGATTTCCATTATTCCAGTTCTCAAGTAAAAAACACTTGATCTAAAGGCTAGTAAAGAAATAAAATTAATATTTTGAAATGAAATGAGATGTGAACATAGCCTGTGTAGTGAGCGCAAGCTCCGTGTTTCCACGACTGCCAGTGTCAGCCCAGCTGAAGATGTTCGCCTACGTACACGTACTGTTCAGTCTGTCAGAGCCTGGGTGTGCTGCTTGCATTGCTCTCTATTCCATGTTCATAGATGCTCAATTTTCCTTCAGTATCCCAGTACAGCAGGATGAATGGGAACTCTAAAAGATTTATATTGGTAAAGGTACTTTAATGGCTAATGAAGATAAGAATTTGTATTTGACATTTAAACTCCATAATCTACTGTACAAACACCAGCTGCTTGGAGCTTGGGTGGGTGTAAAAGACCACCCCTGTGATATAGGAGCAGACTGTGAATAGCCTTTTAATTTGCAATATGTCTGGCATCTGAGAAAAAAAACCTTCTATATGCTGACAACAAGGAAGTCTGTAGCTTTTTGCATGTCTTGAGCAGTCCCCAATATAGCCACGCTGTTCTGAGTTTTTGTGGCAAAAGGAGTGTAATGGAGAGGGTTAACCTGAACTATCTTGTCTTCCAAGTTTGGCTTTAGATGTAACCAAATTTTTGATGTTTTTTTTTTGGTTTGGTTTGGGTTTTTTTGGTAGTTTTTTTTTTTTTGTGGTGGTGTTCTGGTTTTGTACTAAATTAATTTCTCTAAAATGACTTACAGCTGCAGTTAAAAAAAAGCTATGTTTATGATAATTCCTTGTGTACATAGTTTGTAATTGTCTTTCATCCTATTTATGTGTTTATGGAAGATTTAACTTTTTGTCTGGTGTATAATACATGTAAAAAATTTGGCTATCTGTGAATTAGGAAAAGTCTCTTTGGTGTCATGGGCTAATGCCGCATTTCTTGTTTGATTTTTTTTTTTTCATTTTCTGATATTGCTGATTTATTACTATTTGCTTTTAAATACCAATTTAAATAGAAAAAGATAAATTTATAATCAGAACGGATTTCATAAAGCTACAAGCAAAGGGCTTTATAAGAAAAAAAGTGTTTTAAAGTGTAGTTTTAACATGTTTAGTATTTAGTAACCAAGTTGTTTTCTCTAAGTGCACTTTGTGAATACAGTATTAGGACGTTTATTTTGATTAATTGGAATACCAGCTGTAGCAGAAAAGATTAGGGCAAACTGAGCACTTATAACTTGATGACAGTGTAAAATATCAAACATATAAAATTTACAGTAATAGAACAAACTTAAAATACCACACCCTTCTTGTTTCATCAGATAATTTCATGCTTTTAGTATCAGAATTTTCGTAGTCTTCATTTATGCAGTTTTTTGAAGCCTTCAGAAAATAAATTTGTAGCTGAGAAAAAGTTTATTCAAATTAGCATAATGCAAAGGGGAATGAGGAGACTACAGGAAGATTGCATCCCAAGTGTGTATGTGTAACAGTTAAATGGTATTCTGTAGCCAGTTTTGCTTTTCTGTAATATTGCCTCTTAAATGTAGCCAGTAGGTCTTAAAGGCCCTTAAAGTTTGTTGAAAATGACCTTAATTCATACAGATGAAAAGACAAAAGTATTTTCTGACCAGAGGAGTTGATGAAGGGTAATGCAAAATGTTCACTACAAGACGTATGAAAATTCTCCCCATGTCAACTGTATGTTCCAAAAAGGAAAAAATTTGCAAACAGACAAAATTAAATCTTTTTGCTCTGTGTATAATGTATACATACATCTTTGTACACACAGGTGTATATAAAATACCTGTAGGAGTATGTGCATAATAGATATATGTGACCAGCAGGACGAAGGAGGTGATCCTGCCCCTCTAATCAGCTCTCATGAGACCTCTCTTGGAGTACTGTGTGCTGTTCTGGTGTCCTCAACATAAAAAGGACATGGAACTGTTGGAACAAGTCCAGAGGAGGGCCACGAGGATGACTGGGGGCTGGAGCATCTCCCATATGAAGACAGGCTGAGAAAGTTTGGGCTGTTCAGCCTGGAGAAGAGAAGGCTGCGTGGAGACCTCATAGCAGCCTTCCAGTATCTGAAGGGGAACTATAAGGATGTTTAGGAGGGACTCTTCATTAGGGACTGCAGTGATAGGACAAGGGGTAATGGGTTGAAACTAAAACAGGGGAAGTTTAGGTTGGATATAAGGAAGAAGTTCTTTCCTGTTAGGGTGGTGAGGCACTGGAATGGGTTGCCCAGGGAGGCTGTGAATGCTCCATCCCTGGCAGTGTTCAAGGCCAGGTTGGACAGAGCCTTGGGTAGCATGGTTTCGTGTGAGGTGTCCCTTCCCATGGCAGGGGGGTTGGAACTAGATGATCTTAAGGTCCTTTCCAACCCTAACTATTCTGTGATTCTGTATCTGTATACTCCTATGTAGAATAGTGTGCAGTGTTCTGTTTTTCCTGCTTTTCCAGTTTAAGGTAGGGTATCACTTCCTTTATTTGTCTTAAGATTCTAGAGCTTGGGATTTTTTTCTTTAACACAATAATTTCTTCTTAAAAATTATTATCTCCTCACTTCATAGTCTGTGTTTGTTATTAATCACAGAAACTTCACAGAAAGTTACATATGGAATCCATATAACTGATGAGATAACGCAAGACTCTAATAGATGCTAATAATACGAAGATGAAGGGAAATAGCAATGCTCAGTTTGTTTCATACAAAACCATTTTGAATTATGTAATTTAAAAAAAAACTTGTGTACGTTTTCTGTCAGAAACTGGCAACATTTCTGTATTTTGGTTCTTCAATTTCCCTGTCCAGCTGTCTCGAAGAGAAGTTAAAATGTCACCCAAAGCTTTTAATTTTGAAGAAGCAAAAATGGAATAGAGAAATGGAACTTTTTAGTTTTTTCTCAGTTTAGATTTTCTGTGCCCAGGCAGGATCAACTTGTGTTAAAAGGAAGAAAGCCTTGCTCAATTCTCTAGCCAAGTATATTTTTTTCTTTTAAATCCTGTGTGTTTGTGTGTATTATGGGTTATGTTTGTTTTGACAAACTTGGTAAATGACCAGAAATTCTGGGTGTCAGCAGGATGGGAAACTTAGAGTGATTGTGACATTAGATGAGATCTATGGTGTGGTGGTTTTTTTCTAGGGGGGATGTATCTATGCAGTAGCACCATGTTAGCCGCATATATTACTGCAAAAACTTGCAGGAGTATTTTCTCACTTGTTTTCTAGGTCCAAACATTATTTGAATTTATGATGACATAGTTTAAGGATACTGGGGGAAAGGGGGAGGCAGGTGAAAAAAAGCCTGAAACCTACCTGTTGTTGCTGTTCTAGTGACATTAATAAGTTGTCCTAGTAGTGACAATTGCATGTTAAAAGGAGCTGATGAAAAGTATCTCTTGATTTCAATATGAAACTTGTTACTAATAACAGTTCTATGACACAACAATTAGAAAAAAATAAGATTTCATGCATCTTTTTACTGTTGTTTTTCTTTCTCCTATTACCAAGGTCTGGCTTTGTAAATTAGAAATTGCTTCATGGTATATATTGTACAAGTAATTGAATTCTAGTATTTTTATCTTTTACAGGTTAAAATAATCTGTAGAAGAAAGATAACATAAAGGTGATGTCTGATTCCACACTCTCCTATTGAGTAGCAGCAGTTTATTTGCTTTATTTTGTATTCATTTTACAGACTATTATGGCTATTCAAGTTACCAGTATGGAACGCCAAGGAACTATTATGATTATACAGGTGGGCTTACTGAAGAAGAGCAACTTGAAAGGGCAGTGCTAAACAGTCTTAATGAAAGAGGTAGGAATTTTATTGAATTTTATATTTTATGATTCATACTGGGGGGGAAGGGAAGATGGATTGCTCATTATTTTCATTATTTTGAAAAAGCCTTTGGAAACAGATGAAATTTTCCTGGTAGAATTTTTGAAGAATGCAATGTGGGGAGGCAGTATCATTCTCTTGGTATAATTGCATTTGTTCATAACTGCTTACTGTTTCTTTACCTTGCTACTGTTGTAGTAAAATAAATGCTTTTATAAAACCAACCAACCAAACAAAACAACCAAAAACTTAAACTAAGTTGCTGTGCCAAAAAAATCTTGCAATACTCTAAAAAGTAGTGTGAAGTTGTATAATAGAAAAACTGATGTTGCCAATATTTAAACTTTGTGTGTACATTTTTGCTTATATAGAAATTTAATTGACAAGCACTGTACTTGTTTCTTACTCTTCACGCTCTTTTTCCCACTGTAAGGGAAGCTTATATTCTAGCTAGCTGAAAGACCTAAAATAATAAAAAAAACCCCATAGTAATGTTTAAAAATAAAAATGGCCTTTGTTTTTAACTGAAAGGTATTAATGAAATCGGTGTAAAATACATTCATTAGGATATATTTTATCTTTTCATAATGCAAGTGCACTTACAATGCAAAGGGAACAAATGCTTTGTAGAATTTGTTTTTCAGTTTCTGAAAACTTCAAGACTTGAGGAAAATATCTCGTTTAATAGGACTGGTGGCGCATTATTAAAATTGTCTTGTGCAAAATGTACATCACACAGTTATGCAAATTTTTTGTGTTGAAGTGATAAAGGACAGAAATGAACATACTATATGCTGTGTAGAATTGAGATAGTTTTTCGTATCAAACATTGCATCCTCTTTAATCTGTTGTGTGTCAATATGGATTCTGGAAATTGAGCCAAAGGCTTTATGTGCTCCTTAACGTAAGAAATCCAGATTTTTAAACTTGGTGAAGCTGTAACATCTTAATAATAGTAATAACCTTGACAATATTTCATCAGTGTCATCCTCCTCTTTCATAATCTTGATATTCTATCTTTCTGGGTGCAAGGAAGTATTGGATGATTTGGAAAAAGATACAGAAGCCTCTACTTGTAACAACAACCCTTAAAATGTGGAGCACCATTCATAAATGTCCACTCAGAAACTTAATGTACACCACTGTTATGGCTGTCAGAAAATACCAGAGAAAATATGAAATGAGTATCTCGACAAATCATCGCTTTTACTATCACACCTTCTGTGATCTTATTTTTTATTACAAATAATGTCTTATTATCTGGAAGATGGTTTTAAAAAGTCAGCACTAAGATTGTGAATAGGAAAAGGCTTTTCCAGCTTGAGAAATTTTATTTTTTTAAAGTAAATATAGCTTTTTGCTTTATGAAGTTCACATCTATTGTAAGAGTAACCTGGGAGGCAGAAGTACAGACTTTTTTTGGGGGGGGGGGGAGAGAGAGGAAGTGATTTTTTTCCTTTATCTTATTTTTTTTGTGTTCACCTTTGTTCTTTAAACGTAGTTCTTTCTACCTGTCCGTCAACACTGTGAAGCTAGAAACATAAAAAAAGATTCCTACAGCAAGATTATTACTGCAGTTTATTTGTTCTAGAAAAGGTTGCAATCTGAGCAGTTGGCGTTTCAGTCAAAGTCTACTTAAGAAGCTAGTGAGAATCTTAGCTTTCAAATAAACCAGTCGGGCAGCACTGAATCCATCCCGTTTGTCAACAGAAAATGAGTTACTGTCCATGCTCTTAGGAATAGTTAAAAATAAGTAAAGTCGTATTGACACGTTATCCTGTGTGATTTTGGGAAGGAGTGTGTCTAAAATGGGCTTTATTGTAAGGGGTGCTTTTTATTTTACTGTACTTTTGTACAAAACATTTTATATAATTTTTAAAAAAGAGAAAAGTTTTTCAAAGCTTGTAATATTAAGAGTTTTGAAGTGTTATCTGCAAGAATAAGCCATGCTTGTGGTATTTTTGAAACTATCAAGGAAACAAAATACAAATAGCAATGACAAATAATTACATAGCATACACTTTAAAGGCTTTTGCATATTAGTGTGGAACTACTGCAGCTTTCATTTGGAACCTTACATAATCAGCATTACTACAGGTAAGTAATTTTTGTCTGCTTGTTGTTTTTGGACAAAGATGAATTTTTGACTCTAAGAGGCAGTACATACTCACTTGGCAAATGCCCTTTGATGAAACATGAGATAGAATTTAAATAGCATCTCTAAGTATATCTCACTGATAAATAACTGTGACATACCAAGTCCCATTTTTACCTTCAGTTTGTGACACCAGCTTTTCATAACATTATAGTAGTGTCTGTTTTCAGTAGTAAGAGTTTTTAAGCCTCAGGTAAGTGAAGCAGGAAAATGTATCATTGTATATTTCTTCGAATATAGTTTGTGGTCAAATATATAGAGATGTTATCAGTGATTGCACAGGAGTGCTTTGATTTTGCACCTTTCCTACCTGCTGGAGCACTTTAGTTTGGGTAAGACTTTAGAGCTGTACTCTTAAAATATTTCCTTAAGCAAGCTGCTTAAAGGTTAATCTTGCCTATAGGCAGGTGCTTATTTCACAAAGAGAGCAGTACAGAGCATGTAATTGATCATACCTGGTTTAGTGGCACAAAGGATGAGATGAAATTTACTGTACTAGGATATTCTTCCCTGTTGGTTAGTTTCAGAAGTAATCAGTTTGTATGAGCACTGTCCTTTGAAAGTGAAACATTCTTCCCTAAAGCATGCCATTCACAGTTGCTTGCTATTACATGGATGATGAAACAGGTATTTAACATGAATAAAAAATACATAAAATTATAGAAAAATAAATGGATGTAAAAATCAGGTACCACAATCAAAATTTAGGACGCTGTTTTGTTTTTAATACTACTTTCCTTTTTTACCCAACCATGACATTTAAACCATCACAGTTGCCTTGTAGTTTGGACAAAAAGTACCATTGTAATTTTGACTTAATTCCCCCACCCACTCCTTTGTTGGACAAATGCATTTATTACAGTTTATAGGCCACAAAAATGCACCATTATGGGTTTAGAATGTTGATCCATTCCTACAAGTTGTGTTAGTGTCCTGCTAAGCTGTTAAAACAATCCCTGGCATAGTACAGAATTCCCTGGTTTCAGTTGTTCACAACTGAAAACTAATATGTATTAAGACATGCATCAAAGATCAGTAGTTGTTCTTGTATAATCTCATATATGGGTTATCTAAACCTGCTATAAGGGCACTGCATATCTGTTTATTCTACATTCAGGCATTCTTGAACTGCAGTTCTATTTTTGTGCTCTATCTGGAAAACAATAGCATCTAATGCAACAAAAAAATTTCTAGGTATGTTTGAGATTTATGTAGGCATTAGTTTTAATACTTTCAAACTGTCATAATGATTTAGGTCCATTTAGGAAAACTAACTTGTTTATATGCTTTCCACTCCCAATTTTAGACATTCAAAGATATTCAGATATTCAAACAAGAATCTTTTAAACGGCATTTTTATTCTTAGCATTCTTAGTCTCTTATTTCTGTGTTGGTTACAAATTACAATAATTCTCCCCTTTAAGTCAGGAAAATAATTTTGGATTTGATATTTAAGATACGATTTTCCTGTGAAGTTAAAATATATGGGTGTAATATTTGCTTAGTATATTTTTGGGGGGTTAGTTTATATCTTTTTTTTTGCTAGTATTAGCAGCCATCCTTAAAGTAACCCCAGTATAGAGAGTATACAGTATCTCTTATCTGTTGTTTACTTGCTATTCTACTCAGAAAAAATATCTTCATTAGTGTAGGATGTGGATTTGGATTTTTCTTATGGTGGGTGTTGGAATTTCTTCAGATTGGAACGTGTGTCTGTCTTTCAGTCTCAATAATGTTAAGAATTCCATGCAGGATCATGTCTGCACAAAGGAATTTTCCTCTTTTTCTTGAGACTAAGTTTTTTTCTTAATGTGTAGATGGTAGTCTTTATAGTTTGTGATTAAAGAGAAATACCGGTAAGTATACGTATATAGTTATTTCTCTTATATTTTATGAGACGGTCTATAAATGCATTTCCCTACTTGTAATTTAAAACAAAACAAAATAAAACCCCATCCACTCATAGTTTTTTAGATGGCCAAGGATGGACTAGTCATAGGTACATTTGTAGTTAGGAAATACCTAGGCATCTGGCTTATCCTTTGAAATTTTGAAGGTTCCCACTTATGTTATCTTCTGCTGAGACTGGACTTTTAATTAGTAGTCTATGAAATCTGCCAAATCCATGGAAGGTTGTAATAAAAATGAAACTTATGGGATAAGACTACAGAGAAATGCTGTATAATTAATTTCTTTTTCCATTCTGTATTGTTTTTCCTTCCTGCAATTGTAGGAATGCCAGTCATTGCATTTGATTATAATGGTTTTCTGTAGAAGTGTCTTAAAATAGATTATATGCTCAAATATGCAGTGCATGATGTCAGATTAAAATACATTTCATAAAGTCATATGGTAGAACTTGCATCTGATTCTTAAGGCTTCTTGGAAAAATGCTTTCACCCCTGAGTAGAACTCTTGCTCTAAATATCTTTCTAAATTCGCAGCTGTGCTCTGTGGTCCTGATCACGAGCACTTTCTTCAGGCAAATTTCCAGAATATTAAATCAGAAAATTTTTCAACAAATGCTTAAGTGTAAGTACCAAACCACTGGCAACAAGGATAGCGTGAGTTCTATTATAAATGGTTAATGAATGTATAGCAATATACTTCTGTCTGTCTCTTCATAAAAATAGTAGATGTAGGATTCACTTATGTCTTAAATTTTGTATATTTTAGTGAGGAGCTTGGGGAGTGTTTAGTTTTCAAGCAGTACTAGTTTGGCTCAGATACTAAAGTGCAGATAATACTGTTTAGGACCAATTGTACTTGGTTTGGGAAGAGACACAGGGGTACTTGATACAGTTTTGTTCAATGTTCATAGCGTATTCAAAAGTTTTGTATTGTGTACAGGCTTCTAAAGAATTAGAACTGAGGAAATCAGTTTCTCCTTTTATTTTCACTGTCTTCCTCTTGTCCTGAATGCTACACTTTTTTCTTCATTTCTTCTGTCTTTAGGATTATTGTTACATGTGAATCCATACAGACCATTTGGCATCCTTCTAGGAGAGGCGTGATTTCCTTTCAGGAGCAGTGTGTGGAGAGCATTCCTTCCAATGTCTGGGGGAGAATGTACGAATGTAAGAATGCCTTTGATGGATGAATCAACACTAGAAAATGTGCAAACTGCTAATGTGGACCTCAGTAGTTTGGTTTTTTTTTATTTGCCTTTTCTACTTTCCTGTGTGTTGTTTTCCTCCTGCCTTTGAACCACCACTACATACAGAAGGGAACAAGTTCAGCAGTTTTTTGGTAAATTGAAAGAGCTATGTTCTCTTAAAATAGTATTAACAGAAACTGGGTTATGGTCCAATGTACTTAAAAGTTGGTTATGCAAATGAATGAGGCTGTGTTCCCCATTTCTTCTGAAGAAGGCCTGTCTGTTGCAGTATAGAATAATGCCTAAGGATTTGGGCTTCCATGGCTGCAGCATTCCCGAGTTGTTTGTTAGAGGGATAAAAAGACAATATTTAAAAGTAGGGCAACATTTCATGCGAGTGATAACGTGTTTGAAGTTACGATTAAAGTGAAAAATTACGAAAATAGAAAATATTGAAGCATTGTGACACTAGTACATGGAGAATAGCTTAGAACATAATTTCAGATTCAGTTTGACACCCTAAACCAGCAGGCTTTTCAAGGCTGTTTTGCTTGTGTTTTGTCCTGATATTTGCTTCTGATTTGCCCTGGATTATAGCACTATGCTAAGATTGCTGTGTTCAGTATTTAGCAATCTGGACATGCTGGCTTTCTTTTGCAGTGCAGCACATCTTTCATTCTTGCTATCAAATTCTTGGTAGCGTATTGGGTATTTTTGGAATCACTGCCTGAAGAGTTAACTTCCTTTGGTCTTTGGCAACAAGCTGACATTGTCATAACTGTTCTTGGGTTCCGATTATTGCTACAGAAGATTTTGAGAGGAGAATTAATTAATGATTTTATTTGCAATAAAAAGGTTTATAGTACTGACATAAGAAAATTATTCAGCTAAAATGTGTACAGAATGCTGGTTTCTCTTTTTTCTCCCTGTGACTTCCTAGGTAAATGCTTCTGAAAGGACTGACAATGCAGCTGTCTTTTGGATGGTTTCCTTCTTGCCGAAGTTTCAACTGCTAAAGACAATTAAAATAGGAAGAAAATATGTTTTTAAATAAATAGTTAAATCTTTGACTGTAGCTTGAGGTGTTCTTCTTACATTCATACTACATCTATTATAAAAGCATGGTTTGCAAGTGGAGGTAGAGGCAGTTCTTGTAGTTTTTACCCAGGACTCAGTGATACTAATGGGAGTCTCTCCACTGGCTTCAGTGGCCTCTGGACTTTTACTATTTTATTTCTTTTCTGTGTTGTTTTTGGTGTGGTTTTTTTTGTTGTTTTTTTTTTTTAATACCCCTCAGTAACTTGAACTTTTTCCTTAAAGAAACAAATGTTCCTTTCACAGAGGGTTTGGAGGGTCACCTTCCTGGAGAACAGGCAGTTCTACTTATACAGCTGTGGGTATAATTAGAAGAAGCTCTGTGTGTGCTGCATAAAAGCACTGTCTTCCACCCTGGAGAAAGTGGGAGTTGCTGTGGAGTGACTCCAGTCTGCATTGGTGTTTCTGTTCATCCATCTGGGTTTTAGTCTTGGCATTGGGAAATGGATATTGTTTGAGGTTTTCTTTGTGCATCTTTGTTAGGCACGCAGAAATGCAGTAACGGAAAATCTGTGGTGGTTTTGGTTTTGTGTTTTTTGTGTGGCGGGGGAAGGTGGGGAGGGTTTGGTTTTGTGTGGTTTTGTGGTTTTTGTTTGTTTTTTTTGTTTGTTTGGTTTGTCTGTTTTTGTTCTTTTTTGTTTTGGTTTGTTTTTTTGTCTGTTTGTGTTTTTTCCCAAAAAAGTGATATTTTTAACAAACTTGGTCTGGGGATGCTTTTAGAGGTAAATTAAGGTCAGTGAACATTTATAACCTTAGATTTGCTCATTATTTACTATTTTAACTCTTGTTTTATCATTGGATTTAGTCTACAGACACTTTATTTATTGGGAATCTCTTAAAAATTACATTCTGAACCTTTTTCTGAATGTCAAACTGAATAAATCAGTAATTTCTAGTAGCTTCAATAAGACAATATATATATAAAAATAACATTTTCATATTATATCTTGTTGTCCAAAATAATGCTTGCATCCTTGTGTTCTGAAACCTGTGTTCTGGTTTGCTTCTCTTCCATCCTTTGTTTTCTATTCGGAGTCTCTAGCTGGCATTTTAAAATAAATCCAATAATTTTAAGCATTACATAGATTCCCTGTTGCTGTCAGATTGCAGCAGTAGGATTTAGGATTATGCTCAAAAGAAATACACTGGAAAATTTTCCTTCATATTTAATCTGATATGCCTGTGCAGTGTTGTAGACATTGCAAGCAAGCTCAACATGCCCTGAAAGCTGGTTAGACATGAGCCAGCTCTGATCAAGAAGTCTTACTTTCATTATCTCAAGAAGTTTTACTAATGCAGTTGGTTAGATTTAGCAAGCTTAAGAACAGTCAGATATGACCCTTTTCATTTAGTCAATTTTTGACACATTGCTGTGGCTGATAATGCTTTAAAGAATGGATATCACATTTATTTAGTACTTTTTTTAAACTTCATGTGAAGCAATTTTTGGATGAAGATAAGAATTTTGTTGAAAAAATACAGTTAAGTTTCAGGATACATTTAATAACAGTTTTAAACAGAAAAACAGAGCCCATGTGCCTTTATTTACTAGAGAACTTGCTGTTTGTAATTAAATAATTTGCCAGAATTATTTCTGATCCTGATGGTATTTGGGATTTTTAGGGCTACTGAGACCCATTAGCACATACTGTTCAATTCTTGTTATTTTAGTTCAGTTTTTTTTAATAGATTATAAGTACACTAGTAAGGACATAAGTTGTGCATAACTTCAAAGTTCTAAGCAGCTCTGTAGGGGTAATGAGATTTAATTTGCATTCTTTTTGCCAGAGAAGCTTTCAGCCTTTTCAGTTCTATTTTGTGTAACTGATTATCCTGTTTTGTTCTTGCTGTACTCCCTGTTTTAGACCTCATTTTAGTGCTTTACTTCACTGTATTTTTGCCAGTATTCTTTACTTTGTCTATGCAGCTTACTGTAAAAACTGTTTCAGAGAAGAAAATACAGGTTATGTGAATAGCAAAATAAGTAATTTTATCAAGTAGCAAGTGTCTAAATATCATTTGTGGGTTGGAATTGGAAAACACTTCTAAACACTAGTGAATATGCACTAACAAATCAACCAAGGAAAGAAACTGCATAAAGAGTATGGAATAACATGAGGCCTCCAATTCCAGATTTTTCGGTGAAGGATGTACTGCAGATGTTTGAAATAGATGAACGTAAATTGAAGAAACAAGGAAAAAGATACCTTGCTATTTGCAGCTGAACAAAAGACTTCTAGATTATGATAAATACACAGCCTACCTGAATTTCTTCTTGTAACTGAAGTTATTCTTAGCTTTCTTACTATGATGAGGAATAGATATTTCTTAGCCTAAAGATAGGTTACGTAGTCTATGTAGGTCAAGGGTTTTTTGTGGTTTTTTGTGGTTTTTTTTTTTTTGAGTTGCTTAGCAAATGCTTTTAAATACTTGGGAATGAAAGCTATATTAGGTTTTATGTATCAACCATTTTAAGTTTAATAGTGAGTTTAGCCTGTATAGGGGAACTAAGAGCTGGATAATTGGGAAATGCAGTGAAATTATATTACATCATCTCTCCTGTAGTATTTTTAGCATCCAGCTAAATGGTAGTTGGAGGTAGCTATAAAACTAATTTCCTTAGCCCTTTTCTGGGGGCATCAAGTCCAGCAGTGGTCTATATCCTCTTATTTCTGCGTTGTAGTGGTGATTATTTGTTTCGAATGCATGATCTGAGTGTGCAGTTAACTTGTGGCTTATTCTGAGGCAGTTACTGATAGTGTTTAAAAATGTTACCAATGTGTTTTAACAACTTCTGTTACTTTAACAAGAGTCTTATTTTGTTGATATTGGTACCACAAAGGTGAGATTTTGAGGTATGATTAAAATAATCCTCTTTTAAAAACAAGGGAGAGAGACTCTCTGTTCAAGGTTGATCTCACTTGCTTATCTAACAATCTACTTGTATCTGTGCTAAAAGCAAACAAAATCTTTCAGGCTGTATAGCATGTCTGTATTTTGCAGAGAGAAAGATGAGAGACTCAAAGATTTTCTATTTTATAGTTTTTTTTTTTCCAGTTGTAGCTCCTGTCTGGCTTCTAGTACAACATAAAACGGTGTTTTGTTTGCTTCAACTCTTTCTGGAAGCCTCCTAGTCCTTCTGAAGTAGGAGAGGAGGAAAGATGATGTTGCATATGTTCTTCCTTTCCTTAGGAATCTCTGTACAGCTCAATAAATCAGAAGGTAGCTGCTTAATCTCACCTTAAGACAGCACACTGTGCATTTGACTCTAGGTTCTCTGTGCCCTCCAGTTTACTACTTCCAATTCTATATGCATCAAAACTATCTGATTATGCATTAAAAATACATGTTTAGATGCTTATAAAAACTGAGAGAATGCCTTAAGTGTTCTTAAATAGAACCCTAAATATTGGTATTTTTTATTAAAAAGTAAGGTAAATCAGGTGTATACCACAGATATGGAAATGTGATACATAGTATGTAATCTGTAGCATGCTGAAGAGTAGTTTGTGAACTTTAATTATATCCTGCCATTATATGAGCTAGCAGGGCATACTATTTATAGAAGAAATGCATTACATAAAACTGGTATAAATGAAAGCCAAGCAAGTGTTCTAAGTTGGTATGACGCGATTAAGTATTTTCAAACCACCAGTGCTAAATAGGATTGATAAATAATATAAATCTTACCTATTTTAACCATGTTAACCTGTTTCCTGAGGAATGCCATTCTGGGACCCCCAAAGGACATAAACAGGTTTTTTTTTCTTGAGAGGTCTGTACTGAAGGGTTCCATATGTATTCATCTTCCCACACATTTTTTCATATTTCCATTCTCTTCATTTCAGGAGGAAAAAAAAGTAGCCTTATCTTTGTGAGCCAGAGGAAAGTTACCTAAGGGTGGAGACACAGATGGTTTATACTGTCTGTATTTACTAGAAGAAAGGTTTGAAGGGGCTGAACAGCCATCCTCGCTTTGGTGATCTATCTTGAGACTTGAAACAGTTCCTAGAAAAAAGATTGGAAAAGGTTGTCAGGTCTGTGACCTCTTAGGCTAATGAATAGTATTTCTTACTTCTTTGACAGCAACATAGGTACAGATGCTGACACTGTTATATAATCAGACATGATAATACAGAAGATGCAGTGAAGCTATTGAGCTGGGTAAAATGGTACCATCTACATGAGATGATCCTAACTGTCCCATTTGCAAGTACCCAAACTAACAGTCTTTGAGCATTTTGCTGGCTGCAGAAAACACAATTAGCAGAAAAAGAAAAGGAAATCCTACAGTGAGCTTGCTGTGAATTATAATACTTAGATATAAATCATAGAATGATTTGGGTTGTAAGGGACCTTCAAAGGTCTTGTCCAACCCTCCTGTAATGAGCAGGGATATCTTCAACTAGATCAAGTTGCCCAAAATCACATCCAGCCTGGCCTTGAATATCTCCAGGGATGATGCATCTACCACCTCCCTGGGCAACCTGTGCCAGTGTTTAGCACCCTCACTGTGAAAAAATCTTCATGTCCAGCCTGACTCTTCCCTCTTTTATATTAAAATCATCACTGTTCATCCTATCACAGCAGACCCTGCTGAAAAGTCTTTTCCCATCTTTCTTATAGGCCTCTTCTAAGTACTGAAAGGCTGCAATAAGGCGTCCCCAGAGTCTTCTCCAGGTTGAACAAACCCAACTCTCTCAGCCTTTCCTCATAGGAGGGGTGCTCCCACCCTCTGATCCATTTCTGTGGCCCTCCTCTGGACCCTCTCCAATAGGTCCATATCTTTCCTGAACCTTGGCTGTGCTAAGGCTAGGCTTCCTGTCATTCACACCTTTCAAAGGCCGGGAAAATCAAGCCACTATTATCTGTGTGTACACTTGTACATTAAATTATTATATCTGAGGCATCTGTTAAGGGCTCTCTTCTTGGAACAGACAAGTCTTTTCTGTTAGATCAGAGCTCTCTGCTTTTTAGTTGGCTATATGGTACTCGGTTAAAAAGAGATTACCATTTGTCTGTACTTATCCCCCACAACTGTTATTTATATGATTATTTTCAACAAAAGTAAGAGGGTTTTGGAAATGAGAAGTTTGTCCTTTGCATGGGTATTCAAGTGTTTGTGTAGTTTGGTGTTTGTATGGGTAACATGTTGACTAGTATCAGGAGGATAATGATGCTGAAAACTGTAAGCTAGTCAACTGAAATATTCTAGGTTCTTTAACACAACTAAAGTCAGCATGCAAAAGAAATACAGGCACCCTGCTTTGTCATACCATCTCTACGTATTTCCTACACTTACATTCATTTATCTAGCAGCATCAGTATTTATCAAGCACCTAATTGCACGTTCTGCTGGTCAGACTTTCACAGTTTGATAGCTTGATAGATTATTCCTGAAGCTTACAGAAACTGTTGTGCAAACCTTATTATCTAATGTAAAACTAAGGCCATTATTTCAGAGAGGAGGAAAAATCAAGTGAGTGTGTTTGATGTTACACTTCTGTGGCTTGTACTACAAGCAGAACTTAAAACCCATGTGGAGGCTTTGTCTGCGTGTCTCACCCTGTAAGGTATGATTTTTTTTCTTTCTTATGTTGAATTTCAGGCAGGGGAGCAAAAACCACACACTTCACAGACATTCTATGGTATTGTTACACTGACAGGATGGCATGTTTCAAATTGGCCTTACGTCTGATATTGATGATTAGAGGGCAGTGTATAGGTGAAGACTAAATGGATGGCTCATTTGCACTACCATCTGGCTCAATAAGTTTTGCTTTGCTGTCAAGCAAGGCTTGCTGTGCCACAGACAGTTCAGTCTCTCTGGTGTTTCTGTGAAATCTGTGTGCTGCTTTGTGCAGTGGTCTGTTTGCATTTGCAGTGAGTTTGGATGGAGGTTCACATTTTGTGTTCAAGAGAAGTTCTGAATTATATTTTAGATTCGTGTAGCTAGAACTTCTAATTCCAGTGCTGTCAAATATGCCCCTTTACCTGAGTGCTGTCTTCGTGGCACAGAAGTTGTCTTCAATTCTGGGGCTTGGGTTTTCTTTTCCTATTATCTACTGATAAGAAAAACTAATACTTCCCTTTACATTTGGAGGCTTGCCATTTCAACCAAAATATTCTAAGTGATGTTGTTGCTAGCAATGTTAGGGTTTTTTTCACCTCCTCCTGTCTGCTCTTCTAGATCATGCATCAGGTTGACTGCATTTCAGTATTTGAAGTGCTGATCTGGTGCAGGGGGCTATGAGCTTATCACTGTTACAGTGAAAAGCCTCAAAGAATGTACTGTGTGTGTCCAGGTGTTATAGTGTGGTGCTGCAGGTGCCTAAAATGAGAAAAATAGTAGACAAATTTTTTTGATAAAAAGGCAAAACTTAGAGGATTCTTGCATAGAAGATAGCTGTATTAGTTGTTTGTCTTCAGGGTTAAGATGTTGGTTATGCAGCTGTTCTTGTTGGGACAGACGTTCTGCTGCAAAGCACTGTATACAGTATAGCAAGTTCTGAATTCGGGACTGGTTTAGTGAAGGAAAAAGGTATCTGTGTTCCAGTGGGTTTCACTTTGCTTTCCTCTTGATAGAACCCAGTGTGACAGAGAAACTGCTAGATGCTGGCAAATAATCCCTAGGTTTCAAACTATCCAGACAATAAACAACTCCATAATTTTCAGTGCAGCAGTTTCTCTAGAGCCCATCTGTTTCTAAATAACCCTATTTCTGCTTACAGTGCAGAATACTTTGTAGGCTGGAGATTGTCCTTATTTCCATGGTGGCCTGTGCAGCTCCAGTGCCAGCTGCTGGGTGAGCCAACGATGTCTCTAGACCTGGCAGGAGCACCCACCCACTGCTGGCTGCCTCCCTGCCAAGATATGGTGTAAGGCTCCAAGATGTCATTATTTAATCACTTTCTTGCTTGCTGATGGAGACTTATGCACATAATTAAATGTGTGAATTTAATATTGTGTCCTTTTGTTTCATTTCTTGAAGGAGGAGAGAAAGGTGGCAGAGTTGTAGCTGTCATCTTGAGCATCCTTTACTAAAACTAATAGATCTGCATGGGTTCTAAATTGTATTATTTGTATTGTTCCTCAAGCATCCCTGAACTGCTTAAAGCAGCTCAGTGTGTAATGCTCTCTAGCTTTTTTGTTTTTCTCTACAAGATGCTTAGATCTTTCAAAACAGTGCTTCAAGTGTGAAACTCTGTTTATTAAAAAAATAAATAAAGCAGGTAATAGAACTTAAGTTATAAACCAGAAGTTTCTCTTAAGAACCAGAAAGATAATTAATGGGTGCAGAATTTTCGGTCCAAAGTCTCCAGTCTCCTATAAGGTATGGCTGATAGTCTTATATAATGATACATTTTTCTTTCTGCCTTTCTTGCATTTTTTTAAATGGCTGTGTTAAACATGCCAGTAACTTAAATCCAAAACTTGGAACTTGACTGGAACAGAAAGAATATGACAAACTCTAGTTTATTGAGAGATTCCCCTTGTTAATAGTATCCCTTGACTTGAGAAGACATCTGCTCAGTATTTTTGTTTTTTCTGTGTTGTTTTAGTCCAAGAGTGCAAATTTGAATAACAATCTGAAAATCTGTGTTTGTTTTGGTGTTTTTTACCTAGTAAAAATGGTCTCAGAGGTCAGCATAAACAGTTTCGCAATCATCTGTCCAAAATTGATGTTATGGTTACTGTACAAGCAGCTCCCCATGTAAATCTTGATGTAGATGAAGTGTTGAAGGAAGACTGGGAAGTGAGGGTAGGCAGATGCACTGGCAGACCAAGCTGATGAGTTGTGTGTGACTGCTTTTCCAAGCGCAAAACATTCTCAGTTTTCTCAACTGAGAGATGCTGCTTCTTGATAGTGGGGAAA
The DNA here is from genome assembly GCF_028554395.1 of Pezoporus wallicus. Taxonomy (NCBI): domain Eukaryota; kingdom Metazoa; phylum Chordata; class Aves; order Psittaciformes; family Psittacidae; genus Pezoporus; species Pezoporus wallicus. Next base: position 3,981,342 of record NW_026640059.1, read on the forward strand.
ATAAATGTTAAAAAGTGAGGACAATCAGTGTTGTCACCTCCATTTCAGACTGTGTGTCTGTGAGTAATGAAATTCAAGGTTTTGATATACTGAGTAAACTTTGAACCAGTGCTTAGTGCATTATACGTTATGCCTGTAGGGGACTGTAGGTTCAGAGTAATGTGCTGTAATGTATAACTGCAGTATTTTGGGCATATTTACTTAATACTTGGATGAAAAAGTTTATGGTTATTAAAGTTGTATCTGTGTTGCACTAATGCAGGTTTAGTTAAACCAGTGGCAATTACAGACATCTTGTTTTGGTCCAAAGTCCTATAATTGTAAGCTGCAGTAACAAAAAGCCCGCAAAACCCGCCAGAGTGACAGGAAAGGTGTGGAGGGTCTTGGTCTTCTTTATTCACAGAGCACAGTTCTAGTTCACAATAAAATTAATTTTAAAATATGCCATGTAAGGGTTAGTGTGGTGTTCTAACTTTTTTGTACTATATTATTTGGTTTGATCTGTCATCTGGTGTTACAGCGGTTTTTGAAATACTTCAAATACAATCTTAAATTCCATTAGTCTTGAAATTTTTTTGCTGATGTTTCTTGCACAGAAGCCCAGGTATTGGTTAGATAAAGGTGCTAATTCATAAATCTTTTTATTGTAATTAAAGTGTCAAGGGGCTATTTTGGGTAACAGGATAATTAAAAAATACATATGTATTAAAAAAAACATGTATTTAAGCCTTCATATTCAGACAACTTCATTCTTCACTATTGTTTGAGGTAAAATGTCTTTTGAACGTAAAGCTTTTCAAAATACATTGTCAGTCTTTTTTTTTTGGTTCAACATAAAATAGCATTTTATGTCTATTTACAGCATCTGATTCTATTTCTAGTGATTATTAAAGCACATCTTATATTTGAAGCGTTGAGCGTATTTTATGGAGACTCTGCAAGTATTTGTTTTAACTGTAGAAGTGGTATCTGATTTCTTAAATAAAAACTAACCAGTTATGCTATATAGAAAAAGAAATGTTTTCATGAGAAAACCTTGATATTTGATTGAAAATGTCACTACAGAAAAGAATTAAAAAAAATGCAAATATTTTCTTAATTATGAGGATTAAAAAAAAACAATAAATATAACTTCAGCTTTACACTACAGTTTTGACCCTGTTTGGTGCAGCCTCTGTGCAGTCAGGGTCATAATTAAATTACACTTCATGTATCAAAATTTCTATCTTTCAGCTATTGCTATTATTGTATTCAAAGTCTACCCGTAAAAGTCAATATAAAGACACATTAGACTTTTTAATGTTGTATTAATATTGGTATTATATATAAATAATACTATGAAAAGCCCTTAGCTTGCTGATTCTCTTTTCCATTTATTCATCTCAGGTATTACATACAAATAAAAAAAAAATTAAGAATCATAATGATTTTTGTCATAAATTTTCTTGCCATGACAACACAAACATCACTGAGAATGTTGTAATGAATTCAGTGTTATTTAACAATTTCTTTACTTACTCTTAGATGATAAGGGAAATACATGCAGATACCTTCATTTGTGTTCCAGGTTGTACCTGCAGTTCATAAATGTTGACTTCAAAAGATTTATTGTGCTTTCTCAGGCCTTTTAATTAGACATTTCTGCCCTATTATGAAAGGGTCTGATGTCTACCTTGCATTGAGTCTTCCAATGTGAAGTTGCTGGGTATTTTAAATTTCTAACTTAATGATCTTTGAGTTTTAAAAAAACCCAGCACTGTAATCCTATGTTTTTTTCTAAGCTTGTGGTCAGTAGGACACAGAAAAACTGGTTTTTTTTTCTTTTCCAACAAACTTTCTTGTATGGATAAGAAAGTAAAATGAGGGCAAATGTAGTAAATGAATATTCAGTTCAGCTTAATTTTTTTGTCGTTCAGGAAACCATTCTGCTCACGCTGCAGACTATATTAACCAATTACTTTCATTTTTTAATCAAGGAGATTGCTCTTGCATTTAAAAAGCGTAAAATTGAGAAGCATTGTGATTAATGTGACCCATGACGAGCTCTGGGACTTCGAGTCCATGTTGGCTTTCTGTAATACTTCGAACATTTGTCAGATGATGACATAGCGCTTTCAGGGCAAAGTAGCAGCTTAAATGTTTTTCAGAATTATCTCTAGCAAGCTGAGACACAGGGAGAAGCTGAAGATAAAATCCTGGGATAGAAATTAAGTTCATTTCCTGTATGTTAATGTGAATTTGAAAAATGAGTGCATCCCATTTTCTAAACGTTCGTGTTAACGGTGCTGCCTGTTAGAGTTCCAGCATCTGTAGTTCTCTCTGGAAGCATTTTCCAAGAGTGACTTTTTGGTAAAGAAAAAAACCTTGCTATGAACATATTCTAAATATTTTCACCAAATCATACATTTATTGGTGAGTACTCTGCGAGCTAAAATGCCTTTGTAATTGAATCGGAAACTAACAGTGTCACTTCTTAACTTCGACTTCCTGACTTAATGCCATGTAAACAGGCCTTCTGTGTTTGCCATGATTTCTGGTACAGGATACAGCTGTATTTGAAGTTCATCTCCAAAACAAACATAATAGTACATGACTTACTATTTGCTTTGCTAATTTAAATGAGAAGGTGTTACCTTTAAAGCTAATTTGCTTGTCCTTAACAGTGTATCTGTGCTTAGAAGGCAGACACAATGGTGTTTCCCAGAGCCCTTTAGTTGAGCAGATGTGTAACCATAATCTTAATTGTTTCTTTGCTCAGTGACTTAATGTGAATTGTGAGAGCTACTGGAATAGCCTGTTCTTGTCTTCTCTTGGGGTGCCAGGGAAGAGAACGTTGGTCTTGGTGTGCTATTTCTTCTCAGTTTAATTTGCCTACAGTTCCCTCTAACTGAGGGGCCGCATGTAGTTTATTTCTGAAATTGCTTGCTGCCAACTAAGGATGGGAGTTGTATGTGCATCTGGTATGGGTCAGCACATGTTGGACTCCAATACTAAAAGCCAAACCAAAAGCTTATTTTGTGAAAATTAAATACAGAGGCCATTTAGCTAGTTCAACAATTTCATGTTTACAGTATGAAGTAGGGTTGTGAAAAATGTGAACTAACAGATTAATACTTGTTAGATGTGGTTTGTTGGTTTGGGGTTTTTTTGTTTTGAAGGGTGGGGGTGGGGATTTTGATGGTGGCTTGGTTTTTTGTTTGGATTTTTTTTGTTTGTTTGGGGTATTTTTTTTCCACTGTCTTTCAGAGCAGTTGCTCGAAGTTGTGATTGCCCTGAAACCATCGGAACTGGAAACATTCAACTCCCTGTTTTCTTTTGTGTTGCAATGCTTTGTGCTTCCAAATAAATTTGCCTTTTTTTCATATTACAGAACAACATCATGTTTGTTTTTCGTTATGTCTTGTAGATTTTGGTGGCGCAACATATAATAATGAGCAGCGACCCTATGGGTTTTGGTTTCCACCTAACCAGCATTCAGAAGAGGAAATAAGAAGGCAAAGGCTTCGTAGGTTTGAGAGACGATGAAGTTGGCATGATGTAATTGCAAAGTGTTGATGTAATTGCAAAGTGCTCTTCAGAGTTACCAAATTGTGGATTAATTTGTAATCTGCAGATTCATTTGTAATCTTCCTTTTCTTTTTACTACTGTTTGCAAAACTGCAGAGGGTTTTGTGAGTTCAGGCTCAAAGTTGGAGCTTGCATAAAAAGTGTGAGGTAGGAAACAAAATGTGATCTTTGTCCGTCTCCATCATAATGCACCTTAAATCTGCAAGAAAACTGTGGTTTTACCATGCTGTCTTCTTTTGTGTAACTTCAACCTTGGCTTTTTGACTGCTGGTATTCTCAGACAACACCTTTTCTTCATGCATAGCAGACAAAAAACCATCAAGTTTTCTATATAACTTTAAAACTATGCAATTTTTCCTTATGAACTTTTCTGTGTTTATGATGACCAACTGGTTTTGGGATTGGCATGTGTCACTTGAAAAAGATTGCTTTGACAACAGCTGGATTATGTGATTTTATGCTTAAACTTTTCATCAGTTTTCCAGACTGGGTGAAAATTAGCTGCAACTATCCTCACCCTGAGGAATTATTTAATACAACCTTTAATGTTGCAGTCTTCCTCAAAACGTGCCATTTTATATGGGGTCTGTACCTGATAAAACAGGGTTGTAACGACTTACGATTTCCTAAATTTCTTAATTATTTTTAATATTTAAGTAAAATAAAGCCTTTCTAAATATTTGCTTTAAATCCAAAAAAGCTTCCCTTTACAGAGTTGAAATAATTTCTTAGGAGTTTTATGGAAAGGGAAGTGTATATGCCAGGCAAAGAATATATTTATTTAGTAGCTTAGACTTTTTCAAAGCATCTATTTTCCTGAGTTAAGAAGGCTTGGAGATTGTATTTTGTCTATGTTCATGCAGCCTTAAAAATTTTATTTCTTTATATGTATGTCATTATGTCCAATAGCAGCACTAAGAGTCTGAAGACTTCTGGAAATGTTGTCTAAATAGGCTACCTTGAATTTGTCATTTTGTAAAAGGCTCTCTTTATTCAACTCTTGAGTAGCTGATAGGAAACCAGAGAGCTCAGCTGTCTCTTTGGACAGACCCTCCCAACTGCTGCTTGTCACAGTGGCTGTCCTGCATGTGGCATATCTGCCTTCTCAGTAATGTTAACTAATGAACCGGAAGGCTTTCTGTTCTAGTATGAGTGTGAAAAATTGCTGTTGCCCAGTCATTTTACTCTCAGAAGGAAATTCTTCCTGAATTAGGGACACTCCTCCATAACTATTTTCAGTCCTGAAGATGTGTGATTGCACAAGAATTAGATTACTCACTTTTGGCGCAGACCTGTTGGAATTTCTTCATCAGCACTGATTGAGAGCTTTAGGATGAGCAATATAATGGTTTCTTTTCAGGTACATGCCATCACCAACCTGTGCTTTATGGAGTTACAGTTTGAATGTACATAAATGCTGTATTTTTCATAAAGAAAAAATCCTGAAACCAAGTTTTTTTACTATGCTCTTTATTTAAAGAGTACACCTTCTTGTTTGTAACTAATGTCTGTAGAGGAAGCGTTTGTTTATTTAAAAATACACAAGCGGTTCTCTCTCCTGTGTCATTCTCCTTTTTACCATTCTTTTTATGTATGTATTGTGGATTTTTATGCCAAGAAGCAGCACAATATTGTTAAACAAACTCTGTGGGTCGAGATTCTGAGAGCCAAAAGACACGGCTGTAGTGTGACTTTGGGTGTCTCATTCAGGTAGTGTAAGAACACTGTTAATACTATGCAAAGTGCTTTCTGGCATATTCTAAGACAGCTAATTTTTGTTCTGTTCTTGGGCTTGTTGTTGTTTTTGTATATATGCAATAGCCATAGAATAAACCAGCAGATACTTTTATAGTAGGGTAACTTTTGCTAAAAATAAGTAATAAAAAACTCCATAGAGTTTGCATATTTTTCTCAGTGGGTAATAATTCGACGCAAATGAGGAGGAAGCAGCATTGGTTCCTCAGACTAACCTTTTAATGCTGTGGTCAGAAGTTTCAGTGTAACTTACTGTGTCTGTTAAACTGTTATTTTTAATGATTTAAAACTTCTGGATGAGCCCTTAGTCAGTTGAAAAAACATATTCAAGTAAAATAAAAAAACTGATTACAGTTTTAATAGCACTTGTTTTTGTAAAGTGAGGCTAGAAATACTTGTCATTAAATATTCACAAAAATTGTTGGTATGAATAATTGTTCAGCTGGTTTGACTTTTTTCTATGTAAAATTGAAATAAATATTTTTTTACATTTAAAACTCTTTGGTTTTCATTATAGTAATTAATAAGGTGTATCTTTTAAATGACAGAGCTGCTTCAGTACTGTTAGAAATGAAGACTTGTGATACTGAGGGGGCAGATTGATTATGTTGGGACTAATTTTACTTCTTTTGAACTGTGGAAGTATTGGGATTGGATTATTATTGGGTAAGTTCTGGTACTTAGAGTATTTGGGAAGTTCCTGAACAGAATGATTCCTGCTTGTTGCAGGGGAGTTGCACTAGAAGACCTTTGAAAGTCCCTTCCTACTCAGACTACTTTATGATTCCTTAGTAGGATTTTTACCATTAAAAACCCCATCAGTTTAGTTTCAGAGCACTATGTATGGTAGATGCAAGTTGCAAATGAACTCCTAACATATGCTCTCCTGCACTTCATATCCCCAGGGACAAAAATTAAGGGCAGTGTATGAAGGTGAGTATTCCACATTGTGTATTCTTTGAGGCCATTTAGTGCCTGACTAACCCTCCTTAAAATAAGGGTTATTTAAGGGAAAGTAGTTTTGTATAAAATATTTCAGCATCTGAAGTTTGATTCCTTTGTTGCGGGAGCTGTGGGTTCTTGTGATTTTTCCTGTACTTCCTCTAAACTCTGTGATCAGGTACTGTGTAAGGAATTCCACCCCCTTAATTAATCCTAATCAGCAGACTTGTTAACAGGCACATTCTTGAAATGTAATGGTTGAATGACCCATCATATCACTGCTAATAAATAGGGGTTTCTTGCAGTCCAGGATTAAGATGTGATGAAAGAAGAGTGTGTTTAACTCCTAAAATTCTCTTCCCTCTTCCCTCTAAGAACGGGGAAATTGTGTATTCTTGTGTATGTATGTTTTTCTTTTTTCTTGGCAGTACCATTTCTCTTAAGGGGGATAAACTGCCATTTAAAATACTGAGAACAGCATTTGCACGTGTTTCGCACCACAGTGGGAGAGCCTGTGCTAGGTGAGTGTAGGCAGAAAATGAGAGCCAAATCTGTTGTGCATCCTCAAATTGGCATCTTGGTGCTAGGGAGAGGGATAAAGGGAAAGAGCACATGGATTCTGCCATTCCAGCCTCCTCTTAGAGAACTTCTGTCTGAAGCTTTGTTTTTGGTGGCTGCCTCTCAAACAAGGTTTCTCTACTTGCTTGGTGCAAATGAAACCTGGGATTTTCATGGTCCATTTTTTTAAGATTGTTTTTCACATATGCCTTAAGAACACTTCAACTCCATTGTTATAAAGGGTGAGGGGAACCCCCAATTCAGAAAAGTTGTATTTTTTGGAGGGTGGTGGTTTTTGGTTGGTTTTTTGTTTGGTTTTTGGCTTTTTTTTGTTGTTGTTTGTTTTTTTTTTAGTTCTGTTTTAGTTGCAAGTGAAAGGGAGAATTTAACTCTTGACATGCACAGCATCGGCTAGGTTGGAAAAGACCTTTAAAATATAACTTGTCCATACCACAGTATACAGATAAGGAAAACGGAGCTTAAGTATTGGCTCATCAAATAAGTGATGTATATAAAGGTCTGTGGAATGATGATGTGGCTGGGTAGAGGAGGAAATTCTCTATTGAAACAGACCTTCCCAGGAGACCATTTTGATTGAGCTGATGCAAGTCCCAGTTTTGATAGCTCCAAAAGAGGAAAGAGAGTATACCTGATATATATTAAGGAGCTTAAATTGCAGATGATAAGAACAAAGCAGCTGTGAGCATTGTTGGTCCAAGGTAGTTAATCAAATAAAGGCAAAATGACTTGCCTTTTTTCCTCTGTAGTAATTGCATGATTGGAAATGCTTGCAGGACAAAAGTAACTTCTCTTGCTGTCTGTCATTATGATACCCATATATGCTAAGTGGATATACTCTTAAAATACAGAAAGAGCTGTTGAACCTTTAAACCTGCTGACCATGGAAGTTAATGGGTGTGCAGTGTCTGAAGCCTGCATGACGAGTCTGAGTGGAATTTGAATCGGCAGCTGGAGAACCAGGTGAGGTGCAGCTGCCTTTTCTGTCGTTGTGATGTGACGGGAACCGGTGCTGCAGTTCATTTTCCTGTCTGATTCTGTGACTGCTGAATTGTAACAATTGTTGTTTAGCAGTGAACGACTGAATCACACTTCAACAGAACAGCTGGCTAACACATTTCTGGTTTTGTGCTGTGGCTTCCTGAAGGAGCGTGCAGACGTGAGGGCAGAATCATTTTGTGTGTTTATTGTAACCCTCTAATTGCTTACTATGTATAAAAAAATAAATTGGTAATTTCTTCTTTGTTACCAGATTTCAGAGGGCAAGAAAATATTAACAATTCTCAGCTTTCAATTGTAGAACTGTTTCTAAAGGAATATCATGTTTTCTAAAGGTTCCAAGTCTTGTAATGAATGCTGATACGCATTTGTTCTTTCAGGAGCTGTGAAAATTAGGAGGTAGTTTGCCATGCAAATGTAATATGGCTTGGGTATTTTGTTTATATGATGTGCTCAGAATGGTAAAGCAATTGGATTAGTAAAGGAGAAGATGGGAGTACCCATGTGGTAGCAGTCTTCTGCTGCATGAGAACAGTGATAAGTTCATCTCTCTTGTCCACTGAGAAGAAGGAATTGGCCTCATTCGCAGCAAAATGAATGCAAGGAAAGGAATTCTAAACATGTAGATAGTGGACTTTTCAAATAGGCTAGGGATAATCTGGAATTTCCTTCTTTAGTCGTTGGAGCAGGTTAAACATTATCTCTCTCTTCGGGGCAGTTGAGCAGGTAAAACAGTAAATGTTATTGCCTTAGTGCAGAATGTTGCATTACCTTAGGTCCTTCACCAAACTATTACTTACAGGGATCATTTAAGAGCTATTGGTGGGTGGACCACTTCTGTCAACCTGAATTTTCCTTGCCCGCACAGCAAGTTAAAGAATGTCTTATAAATCTGCACAATATATCAGAAGCTGAGGCTTCCGACTGTATTAAAATACACATTATTCATTCCTTTTTCCCTGCTACATGTATCTACAGAACTGAAATCCAGAATGAGGAATATCATCTCTAGGTGAACTTCCAGTACCTTGTGGAACATCTGGATGAAGTGACTAGAAAACAGGTTGAACATAAATATGGGGCAGTATCTGTTTGAATGCTGATGGTCATTTTGGTTTTTTCCCCTTTAGGCTCATTTCCCAGCTGGTCAAGGTGGGCAGGATTTCAAGGGTTGTTTTTGTTGTTTGGTAGGTGGAAAATGCGGATTCTGGAACAAGAGCCAGTCACGAAAGAGATCTCCATCTTGATGAAGCAACTGCTTCACCTGCTGGAAAGTTGTCAGAGTTTTCAGAAACTTTTTATCATTGCAGGGTGAAGGCAGAGGGGCTGTGTCCTTGCCCGACTGCTGCTCCAGCTTTGGAGCAGTCCTTCTTCTTGCAAATGACTGTTCCCAATTACAGATCTTCCCTGTGGTCTTGAATGGTTTTTGTCTTTCTTGCTCAGAGGTTTCCAAAGCATGGAAAGCATTAGAACAGAAGCCCTCATCTTTGCAATCTTCACATATGGCATATGGAATTAAATTAAAAGCTATTGAAGGATTGCTTGCGAGACCTCAGAAGGCCAGGCACCAGGCTGGGGTGGCAATGGAAAGTGGTGTTATTTGCAGTGGTCACTGTGACGCAACAATAAATAAAGTCCCCAGGTGAATGGGGTGAATTGTATTTCCCGAGTCTGCATTATGACAAAACTTAATGAATAGCTGAGGGCTGATGATGTGCTCTTGCATGCTGTCCCAGAGAGCTGCCCAGCCACTGCAGACTGGCAATCTCCAGCTGTGTACCAGGAGCAGAAGGCCTGATGCAGATCAAATTTAGGTTTTCCTCAATAGTGTGCTTTAAGACATTAGGGGTATCTTTTTCAAACAAGTAAACAACTTGGGTTGATGGATAAAAGGTTTGTCTAATTTACTTTAAACACTGACAAAAACATGTATGGACTAGAAGAATTCTGTTGGTTTTGTCTGCTTTTGTACTTTTCTTTGTTTTTCTCTGGTGCTTATGAACCAGCCAAAGTAGGAAAGAACTGTTTGGTTAAGAGTTTACCTTGGAAGAATTCCTCGGTTTTGCTTAAACTTGTTGCACATAATAATGCAATTCTGGGAATGAGTCTTTAAGCAGCTTTCTGATCTGAGGAATCCAAAGTCTGGAGGAGGTAGGTACTCCATGGCAGAGCAGGCACATCCCTGAGGGGACTGGGGCCCTTGGAGGACCTGTGCCAGAGCAGGTACTCCCTCAAAAGGACTGCAGCCCATGGATGACCAGTGTCAGAGCACAGGAAAGGAGAAGGAAAGAGCAGCACAGAGAAACCCCTTTGTGCCTGGCACACACCCACCCCACACCCCCTCCCACCCCACACCCCGCCATTTTGCTCCACCTCTAGCTGAAGGAACCCGTACCAATAACAAGGGGGCAGAGAGGAGCCTGGGGTGAAGCTGAGCCTGAGAAAGTGGGAGGAAAGGTCTTATAAGGTTTGGCAACATGTTTCCCAAAACCTGAATCAGTAATTAAATATTTATGCTAATTGGCAATAAATGAAATACCCTGAGTCGAGTCTCTTTAGCCCACACCAGCACTTGGTGATTTCCCTGTCTTTTGATCCATGAGTTTTCTTGCTTCTTTTCCTCCTGTTTCCTCTCCTGTCCTGCTTGGTGTGGAAGAAGCAGCTGGGTAGGTGCTTGGCTGCCAACCAGAGCCAGTGCTTCACAGCAAATCAGCAGCAACCAGTGACCTGATGTTGCCGATACGAAGGCACATGACAACCAGGGGGAGCAGCAGGTCTGGCCCATGCCAGGTGCGCTTCTGTTGTAGGAAGTTGCAAGTTTGGTTTTGCTCACAAGCCCAGCTAAACGCTTTATCTGTTTGGAGTTTACGCATCTTCTCTGTTAGCTCATACTGACAGGTGTTTTTAGCATGTGAATCATGGACTTCAAATCCAGAAACGCTGGAAACACAAATGATTTTAAAGTACGCTTTAAAAACACCATTTCTGTAATGCAGCACCATTGTGATAAAATGAGTGATACCTGTTGTCAGTTTTGCTTTTAGTATCACATGTTCTGTATACACCAAAAGATTAAATTTTCAAAAGATCTTTTCAGTATTGGGCCTGTGCATCTTTTGTCTTAGGAAGAACAGAAAATGAAGCTAAAATTGCCACATTTCTTAGCAGCAGGCCAGGACCCAGGCTGTGCAGTATGTTTCCTCCACTCGTTATCTTCCAGAAGTCCTGACGTGGAGGGATTTGAAGGAGAGAGAAGATTCTGATCCCCTGCCCTGAGGATTTGCCATGAGTCAGCCAAGCATCTTCCCTGCTTCCTAGCCACGTGAATGCCTCGGTTTGCTAGGGTGAGGGGTGAGCAAGTCTCCACATTGCAAATCACAGGTTCTGAATTTAACTCCAGAGCAGTTCACCTCAAATGGCTCTAATTCAAGTGACCTCCAAGTGCACCACCATAATTTTCTGTGTTGCTATTAATATCCTGCCTGCTGGTTAAGATAAAATTTACTTCTTTACTGGGCCTATGCAAGAGCTGAAGCTCTTGAACACGATAGTAAGGGTAATTTGGACTATAAGCACTAGCATAAGGCCATTGCCTTTAGGAGTGTTTTTATTCATGAATAGTTTCAGCTATTCCTTTTCACACCTAATTTAATAATTAGGTTCCCTATGAATAATTTACCAATTGTTTTTCTGCTTATAGTCAGTGGAAAAATAATTGCAGAATGAGAGCATATGCTGCTTTATACTTTGGTCTGGTTGTATTAGGCAATTTATCTATAATTTCATTTGAATTAGTACAGTATTTCTGACAAATGCCTTACAGAGTGAGCTAAGCATAAAATGGGAATTTACACACCTATTCAATATTTAACCTGTCACCGGTGGCTTAAAAATATATCTCCTATGCAATACGTACTTACAGAACCAAGTAAAATGGAACTGGCACAGGTGCAAAAATTCTGCATCAAAATAGTAGGAAAACATGACTGGTTTGCATGATATTTTTAAATAAAAGAATAAGATGGTAAAATGGCATGAAATGTCTTATTTAAGTTATTGGGTCTTTGTGTTGTTGACTCTCTCAGATGTCTTTAAGACGTGTACTTGTTCAAGTTAAGTGAACACAAATCCAATTCAAAAATCTATCTTATTTGTTTTACTTGTCTTACTCCTTATTCCATCTTGTCTTCAACCTGTCAGAAGGAAGTAGCACCATCTGAATGTATTTACACTTGAATGGACTTACCTCTGACTGTTTTATTTTCCTGTGCCTGAGACTGGAATGTCTGTTTTTCCTGCTCTTTGAGTTTGTGTATCCAACTTTAAATTGGCTGATCAGCCTGTTGTAGTTGTGATGGCTTCAGAGGGAGTTTGCTTTGAATTAGGGCCCTTGGATGTGGATCTTAGTTTTCTTGAAAATCCTTTTGCTGGGGCACCTCTCTTAGTGAACACAAACTGGAAAGTGCTGGGAAAAGTTTTATTCCATTCTATTAAAATGCAGCTCATTTAAGTAGTAAAAGGAGCATTTGTGGCCCTTCTGCACATAATGAATTCTCCATTTATCTGTGTTTTCAGTAGTTTCACCATGATTGAAATACACATTTAGCAGTTCTGGGTTTATAGCTGAATGAAGGAGGCATAAATGTTTTTTAATTTTTTTTCAAATGGTGATTAGTGCTTTGGCTTATAAACATTTTCATAATTAAAGCTTTATAAAATAAAAAGCATCTCCAGAGCTATGGTTCCATAAGTATCTTATAGGTGATGGTTCTTTTTTTGGTGGTGTATTACCAAAAAAAAAAAAAAAGAATCAAAAAATGGACAAAACATAGTAGCTTCAAGTTCAGACAATTGACCTAACACTTCTTCTATTCATCACACAGGTAAGTTCACCTGTTTTATCACTGTGCTACTATTTCTTTTCAATTAGTTTTAATTGGGTTTATATTGCTTGTTAGCCATGTTTCAGGCATACTTGGCATCTACTGATTTTTTTCCTCTGCTCTTGTCCTTCTTTAAGAGTTCCTGATAGGGGAGCTGATGCAAACTGCAATTCGGGTACCACAGTTGTTAACCAGAAACTGTATTCGTTAGCAAAAAATTGGCATGTTCCCCGCTGACCCTGGCATTCAATGAATGGTGCTGATCTGAAGTCTTCTAGGCAACTTCCAGGTGACATAAGGGACTGTCCACCACCCTGATCACCAGATCCAGTGTGCTGGGAAGAACAATGGAAGAACTTGATAACTGTGCACGAAAAATAGGTAAATTATGTTAATCTGTCTTTTTTTTTCCTGACTTTATTTGCTTTTAACTGCACTGGTTTTGGTGATCTTAACTTGGAGTAAGCTTCCTTTGCTGGAGAAAAGTCTTAATTTGTTCTGTAATGAGTTAATCTCATAAATCTAGAGCCAGCTTATTTATATTTTCTGGTACTTATCAAATTAAAGAAAAACCCGGTTGGTTCTAAATAATGCTGTTACCTAAATTATTGGAAATGTGACTAGATGATGGCACTCAAAAGACCTGGACCTCTAATTCTGAAAAGTGTGTCTTAGCACATGAAAATCCCGTTACTTATTAAAGACAAGCAAGCAAAATCTTTGTGATGTTAAGAAGTGTGTAGTTTAAGGCTGTGATTTTAGTATATATAGCTATAGCCAGGTTCTGCAATTTGTAGCTAACCCTCATCTTGTTTCTTTTTATGAATTTTTTTCTTTAATGTTTGCTAGCCATTGGATAGTTTACTTTCCAGACCTGAAAATCTTTGAATCTTTAGAGCACAAAAGATGTATGAAAGATACCTATATATGTGATCATGTGCCCAAGCTCTTACCATCAAAAAGGAATATCCTATCCAAAGACTCCTCCAGTTCAGCGGGCAGGGAGGAATTGACTGATCTTGGCTGTGAACTGCTACTGCTTGGGCTGGGGCCTCACATACAGCACATCTGCTTATATATGGCTGTATTTCTTCTTCAGAGAGTGGTGTCATTGGTAAAGGAGCAGCACTCGACAACCAGTAAGACTTGTCGTTTCGACTGGCATAGTAACAAACTTGGTTGATATTACAGTAAGCAAATGGCATGGTATTAAACATAGGAAGACAAGATCCTGCCAGACCTGAAAAAAATAACAAATGATGAAAATTACTCCCCTTCTTTCTAGGTAAGTTGAGAATAGTATCCTGGCCAATGTTGCTGCAAAACTCTGTACCTTAACTGGAGTTCTGTAATTCACAGATCTTAAACTTCCCCAGACCTTTACCAAAATGGCCAGTTACAGTGAAAACAAACTTTTTTTTACCATTAAGTATCTTCCTTTGACCAATCGTATTTGTCACAATCCAGTATTTAAACATGACGCAGTTTGTCAGCATGGGAAACTGTTATGATAGCAAATTTCTTAGCTGTGCCAATGCTGAAAATTAAATGAGGCAAGAGGTGGCGGCTTGTTTAAGAGGAGATTGGCTGTTTACAGACTTATCAGGAGCAGTGAGAAACCAAATGCCAGTGCTGATAAAAAGAAAAAGTTTGTACAGAAAGACAAGCTGTTGGTACCGGTACAGTAAGCAGAAATCTTGGCAGCTGTTCTACTGCCTTCCAGAAAGGTTTCAGAGGCTCTCAAAGTGCAAGAAAAGGATTGAGGGATTTTGCAGAGCCAATCCTGCAAAATGTTCATCAGGCAGACAACAGTGGGAATTAAGAAGTGACTGGTGCATACTTCAGAGGTGAAGTTCTTCCAGAACTGAATTTAGAACAGCTTCACAATGACCTATTTAGTTAACAATAATAAGCATTGCGTATATGTTCTGCCTTGAACTTTATGTGTGATATATAATTTCTGTAATGCCCCTAAACCTTAGTGCCCTGTGACATTTCTATACAGAAGCCAGTTTTGTTTATCACTGATAATATTCTGTTCCAGTACTAATAAAGGATCCGGAGTAGCTTAGGTAAGGAAAATGCCTACAAAAGAACATACAGGTCACAGGAAACAAGGACCTTATTTTCTTTGAATTTTATTTTCACTGGCAGGAGAGCCAGCTGGTAACAGAACAGCTTATAACAGCATTCCGTTACCAGCTGGCTCTCTTGGGGAATGCCAAACACACAGCAGTGAAAACATTCCAAAACAACGCTGCTGTGCTAAAAATATCTCTTTTTATTGCTCCTTTAAACACTTTTTTTTTTTCCAGTTTATTAGGTCCTTGGCCTTTCCTCCTAGGAGACATCTCTGCCTCCTGTATAGCAAGGCAACAAGAATGTAGGGTGTTTCTTTTGTCCAAGTTGATGCCAATCCATTTCTCAGGCTGCCAGTCAAGCAGCTTAGACAGCTAGTTTTGGTCAGAATTGTAGAAGACTTAAGTCACCAAAAGGAGCTGTGTTTTGGGAGAAATTTGGCTCTTTTACAAAAAACATTAGCTTTTGACTTTTAAAAGCACACAGTTCTGCTGTACACATGCTTTATAATTTTATTTGTAAAGCATACTTATACTATCCAGTTGTAACCACCTAACTTAACCAGCTCTTTTTCTCCGGCTGTCTCTAAAGTAAAAAGGAGCAGATCCTCCAGGGAGTTATTTCAGAGTGGCCAAATGTGATTCCTGATCTAGGAAAATTTCTCCATTGCATTTAAAGACAGGCCAAAATGACTAGCAGGACAAGTGAAATAAACTGCTCATCTCTCAGTAATTTTAATCCAAATTACTTAAAGGTAGAAATATTATAATTTTTTTTATTCAACTGCATTAACAGCAGAAACCCATTTAAATGGGTCACGTAAGAGGGCAGCATAACCAAGTTCATTATAATCAGTGTAAATTAGCTTTAACTCTGTAGAAAATAAGTAATTGATGATTCTATAGTGTACATCATTTGACTTGCCCTTCACCGTATAGATCACTCCGTATTCAATCTTAACTAGAGAGAAATTATGTGCTACAATACATACCAAGATCTTGATTATGAGCTTTCTCTTGTCCTTCCAGGTACAGCAGACTATAGCCAGTCCATAATTTTGGCATCCCGTGTGGACAGAGTGGTTCTTTGTCTGATTGACTGTGAAGGACAAGCAAGAATCCACTTGCAGATCTAATATGGGGGCCTGGTGGTCCTGGGATACCAGTCTGGCCAGGTGGACCTTACACATAGGAGAAAGGGTAGAAGAAATTTACTTGTATGAACACAGCTGGTGTGAATTTTTGCTGTATTTAATTATTCAGTAAGGGGTTCATGACAGAAGATAATACAACTTCATAGGTTGTCATGGGCAATAAAGACACCAGTAGACTGGTGTTATCCTCCTTATGGAAGAGACATGACCAAGATTGCCACTGGTGGCTTGACAGTAACCTTTTCTATTGTGCTTCTATCCTGTGCTAAGAAATGAACTGAGGTGGGTAATGATTTCCCCGACTTACTAGGATGATTTGTTTGAACTGAATTTAAATCCCTGCAGTAGCAGTCAGTGCCCTTTCTTCACATATGTATTAAACCATTCATTTATTAAACAGCAGTCATAGTTAAAATACAATTTTAGTTACTCACAGACAGTTTCACCATTAGCCATGACTAAGATGCATACGTGTCGATATATGGTGTGTAAGCATGTGTTAATTGCCTTTCTGGTTAATAATGGATGTTGAGATAAATTCTCTTCCAATAAGTCTTTATATGTGTTATGAAATCATTCACAGATGTCACTATCAGTGCTTGAACTGAGAGCGGGAAAGAAGGGTCATGATATCTCAGGCTAGTGGTGGATATATTCATGTATGAACTGGGGGAAACTTAGTCTCCACATCATCTCACGCATCTCTCCCCCAAAAGTCATATTCCATTCTTACCTCGTGGCCCAGTGTATCCTTGCTGTCCTATATGTCCTTGGTCACCTGGTGGTCCAGGTACCCCAGGTAAGCCATCTTGACCTGGCAGGCCACATGACCCTTCTTCACCTTTTTGTCCTGCATAGATACAAAATACACAATTTCCATTCATGTGGCTGCATTTAAAGGTTATACATTGTCCAAACATACAGAGCATGCAAAGGGCCAGCCAGCAGAACTGACACCACCAAGAAACAATGCTTCAGGATAAAGTGGTGCAGAACTGCTTTCTGCTGGGAATTCTCTTTACAATATTTTCACCTTGTGATGAAAGCTGAGGATTAGCTCAGAGGCATGACTTTAGTAACAGTAATTGCTGATAAGGTTTTATGCCCTCTCTACAGAGCTTGTGTGATTTACGGCTGACATCAAAGTACTAACAAACATTATCATGACAAACCTTTTGCAGATGATACACAGTACAGTATGGCATTGGTATCTGTACCATGTAATGAGTCATAACTCATCCTGTGGCAGGCCTTCATCTTTTCGGACACAATTTAGCAGTGTCTTTAAACAGGTACTGAAATTCCTGTGAAGTAACGCATGTATTACAGTACTTACAGAATAGAAAGGGACTGCAGAGTTGGATTACATCCAGTTGGGAAGGGTAAAGACTTTTAGGCTCCTGATGGCCTTACTTTTTTATATTTCCTATATATACATGCATTTTTATGCATTGGCAGATAAGAAGGTGTGGCCACAATAGTAGAAGATGAGCATCATATGCAGGGTACAGATAGTGATGATCCTGTTCACGGGCTACTTTAAACAAGCTGAATTGAACAGTTACACTTGTCAGGTATTACTGCATGCAGGAGTGGTTTTCCTCTTTTGGTAAGACAGAGTTTTCACCACAGTTGTTTCTCATGAGCGGGGTGTTTCACTCTCTGCAAAGTTTGCAATTTAACCTGCAGACTGAGTTGTCTCACAGTATTCAAACTTCCCCCACATTACATTTTACTAGATTCATTAAGAAAATCTAAACCAGTCAAAACAATTTAACAGCTTCTCAATGTTGGTCACGTAGGTATTTCACTAAAGCTCACGTACTCTGAAGTTCTGGTAATACACATTGCTTTTGCAAGTAAAACCTCCAGTTTGCTTTCTAAGCCAGGAGAAAATTTGAATACTGGTATCTTAATGAAACAAAAAATATTACTAGGTGTTTTTTTCATAAATCCAGTGCAAGTATCTATCATTGTATCACCTGGTTTTATAGAAACTGGTTTTATTATATATATATATAAAATTAAATTATATAAATTATATACATATATATAAAAGAAAAACAACAATTCAACCCCAGAAATACCTTATAATTGGCAAATAAATTAAGATATGTAAAACCAGATATTTCACTGAAACTGAACTCTTTCTTAACAGTGCCTGATTCTGTTTCCCTTCCTGGCCTAGGAAAAGGGAATGCAGTGCAGACAGGCTCAAGCAGCCTGATTCAGCTATATTGATCCATCATCCTCAGCATTAATGAGCCCACTACATTCTTATAAGCGTTTAAGGGGAAGAGAGAGGGTAAAACATAGAGAAGCAACGCTGACATTTCTGATCTTTTTCAATTTGTTGTCTAAATGGCTAACACAAACATGCAAGCTTTCAAAATGAAAGCTTACCTTGAGGTCCAGGATGTCCTATAGGCCCTGGTAATCCCGCAGAGCCGTCATCTCCTCTTTGCCCTGCTTCCCCAGGAGGCCCTGGGATTGTAGGGCACGAATCATCTGTTTTTCCTGGTTCACCAGGGTCACCTTGAATGTATGACAGGAAAGTGAATTAGACAGAAGACTGGTTAATAGCTCCCACATGAAAAAAAACAACATAACTGTTAGCTGATTTTGCTATTTGAGTGTATGCTTCAAGTATTTAAAAATCTTAAATTATTAAGTCTCACTGCTTTTAATTTTCCTCTTTTAGCACAGCATTTAACAGCATGGAAAGTATATGCTAGCAAGTACATGTTAGTAAGTACATGCTAGCTGATATGTTTCAAATATTTGGTGTACGGTTTCTGCCTTAATGTCCTACAAACTGATTTGTGTTAAAGCCTAAAGTCTATACCTAACTTCTGTACAAACACCTTAGCACAGTTTTTTATGGTACTTTGCCTATTATGTGACTGCAAAACCATCGATAATAAGCAGGCCAAAGCAGCTAACCCACAATCTCCATTTGAAATAATTATAATAATAAAAATAATGGCCACATTTTATGTATTGAAAGTTACTGGGAGCTATTGGCTATTTGCATTTTGGAACAAAAGCAGAATCAGATCAATTTAGTCAGATTAAGAGTTCAGTGTTTGTAGTAATCCAGTGTTACAGTTTAAGTGTTTGCTAAATTTCTGGTTAGAAAGCATCTTGTGTGACAACCAAGCACCAAAAAGATAACTAGAAACAAGTGTGTTTTACTAGTCTAACTGACATCACAGCTGAGAGTTCTCAATGTAGCACTATCATGACATTGATCTACCTTTAAGTGCTAGCTATTTATGTGAAAAAATCTATTAGAACTATGTTTTTCTTGCAGTACCTTCTGTTTCTAGTAGCTAAGCCAAGAATACCTTCTAATAAGAGTAGAATGTATCTATACAGAAGGAAGCCCACATGAAAAAAAAAATCAATAGTCATGAACTTACCTGTGAAACCTGAAGGATTGGAAAAATGGAAAGCAGATTGCGGCCATCGTAGTGCAGGCAGAAGCAAGTTTCAGACATGTAAATTAAAGAATGGAATGAGAACTGAAATCACTTACATGGTGTGACATTAGAAACATAATTCAGAAATTTTTATACAACTCGCATGAGAAATCAATTAAATTGAAGTTTTTTCTGGGATTGTGTTAATTTGATGCAAGTGTACATTAGTAAGATTATGCATCAATAGAAAGAGAATGGTTACAACTGAGTGAAAATGAACAAGAAGTTCATAAATACCTGTGGGACCTCTGGGACCAGGTTTTCCTTGAAGACCTTCATCTCCTGGTTGTCCTGTAGCACCAGGTGGACCTTGTGGGCCATGGCTTCCCATAGGACCTGGAAAGGAAACAGTTATGCAGTTACATGTGGCTGCATCACAAGAGGGTGAACACGTTAATAAGAGAAAGACTGGCTGCTTGAGTAACAAAAATCAGTTGGGACAGCTCAACTCTGTTCTCTCCCAGAAAGTGCACATTTCCCTCTTTACTTTGTAGTCTTTAACTGAATTAAAATCTATGACTTTTAGTTTTTTAGAGGTGAGAAGGGTTTGGTATAGATAGGACTTCTCTACAGCGTGTGGAAGAAGCAGAGTATCTAGATCCCTGTTTTCAAACTAAAAGAATCGGTTGAAAGCCTAAAGCTAATGTGGGGCAGATGTGAGACTCTGTTAGTTCAAACACATCTGCGTCATCCATACCTCTCCATACCTCAATACCTCTGCAGAGAGGTCAAGGTTTGCTTTATCTGGCAGACTCAAAAGTTTTACTGCCTCATCCTTAGGTTGGTTGGGGAGTCTTCCAACAAGTTGTTGAAGCACTACATGTGAATCTGAGTTTACACTGATCTTCCTTGTTTTACTCATAGGTAACAGGGCAGAGCAATGAATGTCCAGCCTACCCCTAATGTCTGGCTCAGTCTACAATGGCAGTCCCCTGTGTGTGAAGCTCAGTTGCATAGGGCTGGGCATATATGCAGATGTTAGTTAAAAATGTCTGAGATAATACCTTTTAGGCCTTCTCTTCCTTCGTTCCCTGGAAGACCTCTGGCTCCCTGTCGCCCTCGCTGCCCAGGATTACCTGGTGCCCCTCGATGACCGGTATCACCTGGATCTCCCCGCACAAAGATAGTCTCTCCAGGAGGACCAGGATTCCCAGGATGACCTATGGGAAAAGAGCTCTATTTTTAATATATGAACAAAGCACTAACTTCTAAAAGAGACATATTCCATTGTTTGGTGGTTTGTTGTTTTTTTTTTTTTTTCCTTCCCTCTGGGATTTAGGAAAGCCCTTGCATGTGTTTTTGGCAATACTACCATTAGCCTTTGTCTAAGGCATTGTAAGGAAGACAATAATAGAATAGCTCCCCAAATTATGTAGAGTCTGTGCAAGCAAAAGGCAGCAAGTTAGTTACATACATTGACACATTGTTTATCTATATTTATTACAGTGTTGGTTACCCTTCTAATCTCCCTTCCCTGTTTCCCAATAGGAAGTAAGTCCATGTACTGGGTAAGGAAGGGTTCAGATAATGCTTAATGTAAGGGGTCAGAACAGCTTGAAAGGGCTCCATTTGAGGAATGGATAGGAATTGACAACCCCTACTTGTAACAGAAGTGCAGTCTACATAAATGCTTACAAAAGAATGTCCAGCCTTAACTTTCCCAGGGCTGGATTTAAATTGGAAAGCTTTTTCCAAGTTTACCAACAAAGGCATGCTCTGGATAATGTGTTTTATCCTTCTTGCCTAGGATGAGGAGCCAGCCATCTTATTCCTGTTTGCTTTGGTGGAAACTGGTATGTTGTAGCAACATGACTTGTACAGAATTACTTTACAGGCCAAAAAATGGAATCTGGAGATCCGTGGTTTATCCTTTCTCTGGTGTTCACTTCTCTGTGTATTCATGGAAGTATTGATTGGTTTCTTTGTTCCCTATGCACTTTTATATGTTGTTCCACAGACAGCAACCCGGTGACTTCCAGTAGCCTCAGTGGCTTTTTACGTGATTGAATTTGGTATTTTTAGTTTTAATACCTCTGATGCCATCTAAACCAGGTGGTCCCTGATCACCTGGAGGACCAGGAGAAGCACTATCAGGAGATCTTCCCATAGGTCCAGTGGGTCCAACAGGTCCTCTTCTACCTAAGGGAAATAAGTTAGTAACTAGAAAAATGCTGATATGTCACAGAGGTAATGTATGCTTTCACTTGTACACCAAATATACCAGTGATTAGGCTAATGAAGATGCTTTTTCTACAAAAAAAAAAAAAAAGAAAAAAACAAGAAAAAAAACAAATCTCATGCTTCCATTTACTCTCTAGTGAGTTCTCCCTAATTTGTCAAAGCTGAAAACCATATACCATAGGAGGCCTTGCCCATCCTATGTCAAGCAGTGTTAATACATCTTAGAGATGTTAATACATCTTTTCTTCAACAGCACCACTCTGTTGACTTTCCCAGTTCATGATTTAGTAACTGAATTAAGAAATATGACAGTGTCTTCATCTTACAATAATTCACCTCACCACTGTTTTTCTTCTATGTTATGTAACACTGTGGCAAGGTTTGGTAGAGTAAAGCTGTCCTGGGTTCAGCAGTAGCAGTCATATTTTTCTCCTTCTTAGTAGCTGGTGCAGAGCTGTGTTTTGACTTTCAGCCTGGGAACAGAGCTGATAACGCTAAAATGTTTGATCTGGCCCAGGACGTTGTGTGTTTCATACTCTGCCACGGAGGAGGGAAAGCCGGGAGGAAGCAGAGACAGGACACCTGACTCAAATTGACCAAAGAAGTATTCCATACCGCAGCACGTCATGCCCAGGATGTAACTGGGAGTTACCTGGAAGGGCTAGTACACTGTGGGGTTGGACTAGGTATTGGATGGTGCTTGGTCAGGTGGGGGGCGTGAGTTATCGGTCGGCAGATGATGAGGTGTTGTATTCTCTTCCCTTGTTATTTCCTTTATCATTATTATTATTGGTGGTAGCAGTAGTGATTTGTGTTATACCTTAGTTACTGGACTGTTCTTATCTCAACCCGTGGGAGTTGCATTCTTTTCAATTCTCCTCCTCATCCCTCCGGGAGTAGGGGGAGGGCAAAAAGGGGGGCAGGGAGTGAGAGAGCGACTGCGTGATTTATGGCTGACTGTGTTTAAACTACAACAAAAGCCAATGTCATAGAAGCAAATCACAGTATTGCTGAGGCTCGAATGAGCCTCTGGAGTCATTCTAGTCAGTCTCCTCAAAGCAGGGTCATCTACAGCAGGTTGCCTAGGAGTCTGTCCAGCTGGACTTTGAGTATCTCCAAGGACGGACACTTCATAACTTGTCTGTATTCAATTACCCTGACAGGGAAAACCAAACTTTTCCCTATATTTAAACAGCATTACATCTATGTTAGTTTGTGCTCATCGTTTCTTGTCCTGTCGCTTGAAAGCACTATGAAGAGTCGGTGTCCATGTCTTTCCCATCAGGTACTTAAAACCTTGATAAAGTCTCCCCTGAGGTGCCTTGTGGAGGCTAAGCAATTCCCACTCCCTCAGCCTCTCTCCATATGACAGATGCTCCAATCTCTTAACTTTCCTAGTGACCTTTCTTCAAACACTTGATTTTTGCTACTTCCATGCAATTTCTATATCACCTAGGCTCTTAAAGAACCACAGCAATCTTGTGATACAGTTCCATCTTGAATTTGCATCAGAATAGTTGATAGATGTACTATATTTCTGTGTCTACCAGATCTCTTGTGCTCTCTTTCTTCAGAAATGTCTTCCCAAGAGGCAACCCCACCTAGCAGCTCCCTGAGTCTGTCCAAGTCATCATTTTCTATTACATAATAAACAACAAATACTGGGGTCTTTGTATCTACTCCGGAAACATCAGCATGTTATTACAACAGAAATGTTTTCAGAGAGAGAATCTCCTATGTATGTATTAATGCTCATACTAACCAGGGGAAGAGCCTATATGAGCTTCATTTCAACTCTGCAGGGCACCACAAAGAAGAAAACCCTTTCTTACCTGGGAATCCTGGGAATCCTCTTTCTCCAGGAGGGCCTGGAATAGAAATACCAGGCCATCCAGGTTCACCTCTGTGTCCTTTTGGTCCAAGTTCTCCTGAGTATCCTGGGGGCCCTGTTTCACTTTGACCTTTATAGGAAAACAATTATGTACATAAATCTTACAGTGAGTACAAATACAGATGTGTGGAATAAAAACACTAGCTGCAGATGTTCTTCCTTGTAGGGGTTGCCTAGTGCTATTTTTCTGGTTATCTCTTGAAAGTTGGATATAGTTTTATTGAATCTGGCCCCAATTCATCTCTTTCAAAGAAAGGAATCTCTTCACTTTAATGCTCTTCTTCAGGGATTATTTTACATGGTGTCATTATTGTTTGTAACTTGACATGTAAACTGACTGGATTTCCTATCCATACAATTTTGTAATCTCTAGCTATGTGGCGAACACTGTTTTTTAATGCTGCTTCAAAAGTACCTTTTGAAAGTTGTAAACAGATCAACAAGAGTGAAATCCAGGTTCCTCTTCAGTTTGTGACACAACTCCCATGGACTTCAATGGGACTGAGATTTCATAAGCCTCCTTTTAATTTGTTAGTTTTATCTTTTACATATTAAAAGTCCTGGTGACTTGGCTCTCATTGGAATCATCTGCACTGAGCATTTTCATTTTATAAACAACCTTGAAAGTTTCCAACAGAACTATATGAGTAATGGAAGTTTTAAAATTTTCCCCATAAATAACTGCAGGTGTGTCCTTAAGCACACTTCAGATTTTGACTGAAAATTTAGTCTAAGCCTTAATGATATCTTCTGGGCAAGGCAAGTATCAAAATAACATGCATCATTCCTTACACATTCAGTCATTTAAGAGAAGGTTTTCTGTTCCACGTAGCTATTTCCCTTCTTTACCTGGAGCTCCTGCAGAACCTTTTTGACCTTTTAGTCCATCCAAGCCATCCAGTCCGGGCAGTCCAGGAAGACCTGGGAGGTATTACAGGTATGACTGGGTGCCACAATAATCCTTTAAAGTCACAATTAAGGACTTTTTTTTTTTTTTTTTTTTTTTGTCCTGGCACCCAATATTGATCAAGACAAGGTATTTTGTAATTCTTGTTGGTAACTAAAGATGAGATCACATTGCACCTGAGTGCAGTCTTTTTGGAAAGGAAAATGTGAAAAAAATCTGAAAATATAAATCATAAGACAGTGTCAAACCAAAGCAATTGGAAAATGTACGTTTTAATCGTAGGTATTGCTATACTGCAGCTAGCAGTAGGCAGCTCAGCATGGGCTATTTTACTCTATAGTGAACACTGTGTCTATGGCTAGACTACTACTGCTACATGTGATTAACTAGTCTGAAATTAGCTGGTGACTGGGATGCAGACACTACCTAAAACAACTCTAAAGCTGGAACTTCTTTACAGCTTCTTTTCCAAATGTAAGTGCAATTTAATCTAGCCGCACTAGAAAGAAGGTAAATTTTCACCTGGCTTCTTTTCCCTGCTTTGTAATCTGCACTTCTCTGAAAATTGCTAAAACACAAGAAGTAAAAACATAGATGGCATTTTTTGATTTTACAATGTTGAACTAACCTGAGGTTGTTGTTTGCAGTGAAGGGAAAAATATCTCCATGTCATTAGCACTTTACAGTTTCCTAAATTGCATAAATGAAGTATTAAGTGTGAAGATGTACAGTTATAAAATGCAGATGGCAGCCTACCACCTGGAGATAGGAACAGGTCTGGCAAAACTGGTGCATTATTTGGCAGTAGGTTTCAAAGAGGTTTCAGACAGAGGAATAGACTTGAGGTGCTTCTTGCTCCTCAGGAGGACAGATCAGAGTGCTACTGATCATCAAGAAGTTGAACAATACTGTTAGTGCTTATTCCTTCTCCACTTCTGCTGCTTATCTTTGCCAGATTTCATTCCCCACCAATTCCTCTCCCTGCCATGTAGGATTCCCAGTCTAGATGCAGTGGTGATTTTTTTCCCACAAGTGTGAATTATCTTTCTGTCTGTTTCCTTTTCCCTGTCTAGCTGCTTCCTGGCATAGATGATGTTGGTTCTCCGCTTTAGTTCCTGTGCTTGATCCTAGCATGTCCTGCAGCATGCTGCTATATGTGCAAAGCATGAATCATGGGAGAATTTACTGCTCTACTTAAGCACATATGAATGGATATATTTTCTCAAAGTCTATAAGCTGATCAAATTTCACAGCAACAAATTGTTGTAGGAACAGCAACACAAATGCCTTTCTTCAGCTGCTTCACCTGCCAAATTTAAAGGTCCCTAGTTCAAAAATGCGTCATCTGAGAAAGGAAACTTTACTGCCCTTTTATTTTTCCTAACAGATACACCAAAAATAACCCCACAGCTTTGTTCTCAGAAACTGTTGTGTTCTTTTAGGTAAATTTTAACAAAGGAATGAAAGGAAAGAAGGGGAGGGGGAAAATCCAGCCTATAGCAAACACTGGTCTGGAATAAAATTTAAATCCAGAAGATTGTTTGAAAACTTGCAGGACATTGATAATATACTCTTGTGTAATCCCCTTTATAATATGGGATATATATATATATATATAATCATAGAAACAACTAGGTTGGAAAAGACCTTTCAGATCATCAAGTCCAACCGTTACCCCAGAACTCCCAAAACCACTAGTAATACAGCCTGTAATATCTTCTATGCCCTTAAGCAACTGCTCTTTAACTTTTCAGGACGTTCTGAGTTTCAATGCTGCTTTCTGTAGCCTGCTTGTGCTTTGGGCATGTTCCTGTTTTCAAATTTATGTAAGAGTTGCATGCCAATTTGGGAATTTAAAAATGGTATTTTAAAATTATTACGAACTCCTAACTATTTTGGCACCCAGGTGATCATTTTAAACTTTTTTTATCTTTAGCTCATTCAGGCAAGACTGATGGTTTGGTTTACTTGCTTTCTGACACATTTGCCAACAATCCATTGTAATATCAGCACTTGTAATTCTAGGTTTTTGGTTTGCTATAGTCCAATATTTCTAAGTACAGCTGAATTGGCTGACCTATACATGAACCACTGTTACTGTATTTTACAGCCCAATTCAGCTTCTACTCACACAAGCAATTCTGGTGTTCTTAATATTACTTGCTTCATCAAGAATTACACACACAGTAAGGCTTGCCAGACTAAGACTTTAACTAGTAAAACTATATAATAAAGAAAATGTGATTATGCTTTGGTAGATGCTGTTTAACTAATTTTATCTCTTTTTTAAATCTAGTTCTTCAAGGCACAAGACATTTAATGTAAGTGAGAAGCAATTAGACTAACAAGGCCATGTATTTAGCAATGAACAGCCAATTAACCATTTCACTTCTAATGCTAGCAACAATGTTTTGTTGAAAATAGCAGTAAGATCTATATTCACCAATTGAACTGGAATACAAATTCCATTCAGTTTTCATTACTGGGTATAATTTCAAAGGTGTTAACCTTCTTTTCAATTAAGCTGGCAGTATGGCAATATATAGGATACTAAGACTCAGTAGGCAACTTGGTCTCTAGTAAACTGCCATTTGGAACTGACCTTTTCCCTCTGCAGCATATGTATTAATTTGTTATGTTTCCTTGAGAACTTCCGCACAATATAGAGCAGAAGTGCCTTACCATTATAACAAGAAGAGTTCATCTGCTTTAGGTTTTCAGAGGAAGAATGTGGGTTTTTTTTTTTTCACCCCTCTCGATTGAGACATCCCTTGTCACTGCAGAACTCTGCTTTTGTTACAGAAAATATTGTTTGCAACAAGGAAGACTTTTCTCTTGCAGACTATGCACTAGCAAGGAATCTGTCATGACAGTTTAAATCAGCACCACTTAATGACTGCAAGCAATCATAAATTCTTTCCATTTAAATTTTTCAGTAGGCTGAATTTGAAAATGTTTATCTATTGTTCTCTAACCATTTATCATAGCCCCAAGTTTTACTTTACTTTGATTTCTATGTATGGGTCAATAAATTATCTTTCCTGTCCAGGAACATGTTGTAAAGCACACTATTACAGAGAGAGGGTACAAATTATGTAGTTGATTACCTTCTTTGTGAAGTATTAATGTAACTTATAATTTTTATGTATCATTCTGTGTATAGTAAAAGTTAATAATGTTCTCAACTGTACAGATGACCTATTCAATCTAATCATAACAATCACTGTGAGAAGTGTAAATCAGGATTTGGAGGAAATATTTCTCTGTTAAATCCACCAAAAAATCAGGTTTTGGAGATGTCCTAGTTTTGCCAGGGATGGAGAAAACAAAAAAAACCCAAACAACTCACCACAACAAAACAAACAACAAAAAAACAACCCAAGTTGTTGTAATTTGTTAAAACAAATTTGTAAGAACTGTCCACAGCAGTCTGCTGGTAGAGTAACACTGGCACTCCATGGTGAGAAGGTAGAACACAGCATAATTGAAGTGACGTATCTGAATTACTGCAAACTCCTTTTTCTGTCCTAAACTTCTGCTATCATATCAGCTGAGCCACAATCTGTTTCTACCTTCTTCTATACCTATTTTTGAATGTAGTCCAAGTTTCTAGATAGCGTTTATGTTACTTTTAAAAGGTGATGAGAACTGGCTTAATTCTTCTTATAGTTTAAAAGAGCAGAGAATCAAAATGATGCTCACAGGCCTTTTCTATTTTCACTGCTAAAAGGATATTTATGCCGGGTGCTGTTATATTACCAGTAGTACTGCACTGCATACTGTTTACCTTTTCTGCCTTGGGATCCAGCTAATCCTTGCAGTCCTGGAGGTCCCAAAATTCCATGTTTCCCTTTTTCTCCAGGTTCTCCTGGCAATCCCTGAGGACCTGTAGCTCCTGAGAGCACAGAAAAAAAACCAACCAAACCTGTGAATATGCAAATCTATTAAGCTGTTGATTTTTATTTTTTGATGTATTATGCAGCACACTCTGTTAATCAGAGGTACCTGAAAGTGTGTGGGAATGTATGAAGAACTGACAGATCTTACACTCTGAGACTCTGAGCAGACTATTGCTGCTGTCTATAGGTACTGAAACAGGTTCCAGTACACTTTCGTATGATCTCTGATTTCTTTAGCCTTCTCCTCAGAGGTGCATCCTCAGCTGCATTTTCCTGTTCCATATCTCTAGAGCTATTACATGGCACTGTTTTTTAAACTTCAGCATTACCTGGAAGTCCAGGTATTCCTGGGTGTCCAGGGTCACCCTTGGATCCTGGTCTTCCCGGTTGCCCTTGGATACCTGGTGAACCCTTCTCTCCTGGGAATCCACGGAGTCCTTAAAGAACAAAAGAAATACCTGGCATTTATTTCTTTAAATTTGTCCATTGTTCATCTTATTATAAGCTTAAAAATATAAAAGTTCAGTAAGTTTCTTGTCTAGAAAAATAATGTTATTTAAATACTTCAGATACTTGCATCCACTTATTAGCAATGAATTTTTCTGATCTCTCTGGTGATATCTGAAAGAGCAGAAATGACTGGTAGGATATAGTTAAGCCAGGTTTTATTCTGGTAAGTACTGGTATGTTCATCAGTGCTGTACTAGACAACAGTAGGCTATACCTCCCATTTTCACGCTAGCCATATTGCACACTGTGATGCCTCTCCAATCCTTGGGTTTATAACTACAGAAAATAGCCCTCAGTGTGCACAGGAAGCAGAGCTCCTTTTCTGCTAACAAAACTTAGAGAAGATAAGTTCTTAAATCCAATTTTTTCTTCAATCAGACAGAGGTACCTGGTAATCCTGGATCTCCAGTATGCCCTTTTGGACCATGTGTACCAATCAGAGGAGTGGGGTCACCTCTCTTGCCTGTAGAGGTACAATGAGTTTTATTTAGTACAAATACTCTTTTCATCCACAAAATCAAAGCTGGACAATTTTGTAAGATCAGATAATTTACAGATATTAACAGCTGTACAAGGGACTAAGAGAATACCGAATGAAAAATGCTTTGGCACATGCAAATTATCTGCCAGCTCAGCTTGTCTTAAAGTACTAACTCAGTTTCTGTTTAGTATGGCTCAGGGCAGCATTAATGAAAATTTTCCATAATGAAAAAAAGAAAAACAAAAATTACGGGAACTTTTGCAATACTGACAGCGTATACTGAAAAAGAAAGATACTGCATAAAATCCCTAGAACACTTTAATAAACAGAGAACTCCTTACATAGGTTTGTGAGGATGCGCAAAATCAATACATTGTGAGTCTATTTACCCAGTAAAGACCTTTCAGGGACTAACTAACCAGGGACTTAAAGGCAGCACACCTCCTTCTTTCTGTCTTTGCTGAAATTCCTGTTTATCACAGAATCAATAATTCCGAGCGGTTTTGCCTTGCAACGTCTCTTCAAATGTCTGACCTCTCCTACCTATTCATGCTGCCTTCAGCTTCATTGTCTGATTTTGTTGTGAACAGTTAAGAGGAAATACCAAGTTCAAGTGTTGCTAGAAATCTCCTGCCATAGCAATCCCCACCTTTATTGGCTATTTTCTGCTTTTGCATTAAGGATAAGTTTTCCAGAAAATTTGTTTTCAATGCATTTCACACAACTTTTCCTTATATTGAATATTGAATATTGTTCTTTACTTTTTCTTTTTTTTTTTTTTTTTTTTGTCTCAGGTCAGACTTGTTTCTAATGACCTTCATGTTTTAATTTTTTCCCTCCTTTCCTATTTTCTCTTTTCTAGTAAGTACTCACCATCATCTGTCAGAGCATATGCATCCTAATAATAGTGCTCTTTTCCAAAGCATGTCAATATAAATTACCTTTGGATCCTTTTGGGCCAGGCGGTCCTGGATTGCCAGGGATTCCTGGTAAGCCATGGTCACCCTGTTGGTTTTTTTTAAACACAAAATAAAAGCGTTTGACATATGTGTAGCAGGAATGATCTATAAGCACATTTGGTTCTCTTACACAGGTAAACAGATCAGCAATTAATATGAATAGCAAAACTATATCTTCAGCTCAACAGAAAATCATCATGCTGTCTTTGTTTATGTCTAACACTGACCATTAAGACTTCCAAGAAACTGTAGATTAGACTTGGTAATCATTTGGAATTTGTGCTTTTACAGTTTATGATAAGTCTTGGCTTGAGCAGCTTAAATTCCCCACAGATGGCTTGAGTAATTTGATTTAAAAGGTACCATAAAAATGTACCAAATACTGTTGTATGCATCCCAAATTTACTATAAACATTAACCAGAAATATGTTGTGATGTAACAGTAAAAATATAAAGATTTATCTGTTTTTCCTTTTGAATAATGACCTATAATCAGCAAAACAAAGATTATCTCTTAAAAAAAAAATAAAAGACAATCCAAGCCAAGCAATATCCATTTACCAGAAAAGCAACGGTGATTTTATGTTTCATGTAATCTCACTGCCTGTCTACCTAGCATAGAAGCCAGTGAAGAATTTTGCTTTAAATCCATGTGTGATACATGTGTGGTTTCGCATACTTATTCTTGAGCAATACTGCTTGCCTGGATTCTATTTGGTGCAAATTTTCAACGTGGGCACAGAAGACTCTTGTTCTCTCTTGTCTGTTGGCTTGGCTGCTCCATGTAGCAAGATGTGAAGAAGCAGCTGTATATTAATTTTATACTTGTGCTGCTGCTGTGTTATGATTGTGATCTGTTAATCTGTTTGTAGGAAAGATGTTAATGACTTGATTGTGCATCCATTTTTTCCTCCCTCCTCTCCCTGAAACTTGTGCAGTGTAGCCTGGACTTGCACTAAGTGGCAATATAACAAAATCACAGCATGCAGCAAGGGAAGAGGGGAGAGGCCCTTTGTTGACTCTGATTAAAAGGTAATCAAGGCATTGAATTGTTACATTAGGGAGTTTTTACCTTTCCTATTATACTGACAGTCTCTTCTGGGGAGGAACATCTAATGGGTAAGTAAGTACATCTAATGGGTAAATACAATAGAATCCTTCATCATATTTTTTGGAGGCAGGATATAGCTGAAAAGTCCAGGACATTTCACTACTACTTTGTTTACCTGGTCACCTGGTTGTCCTTGAAAACCCGTAATTCCTTTTAAGCCCTTTGGTCCTGGGAAACCCTGTGATCCTGGAAACCCCATCAATCCAGTGTCACCATGGTCACCAGGCAGTCCTGGGACACCATTCTTCCCTGGAAATCCTGGGGTGCCTCTGAAACCGGTATTGCCTTTTTCACCTGAAGTTAATTGCAGAACAAGATAATGACCAATATAGTAAAGCCATTATTTGACACGTATAGCTATGCTTTTACACTATGTGTATTGCCTTAGTAAATGTCAAAAGAAACTAGACTGCTAGTTTAAGTATCTATAAACAATATAAGGCTGGGCTTTACTTTATGAACTTACCTCTTTCACCTCTAAATCCGTTCTCACCAGGAAACCCTGGTTCCCCCTTTTGTCCTTTCTCAAGATGGATGTTAATACAGCCACTGTCTCCTGGAGGCCCTCTTTCACCTTTGAGCCAAACATATGGAATGGAAGTAAATCCTTATGAGTGACATGTCCTGAAAATTAATTTTAGTAACAACTTCCCTAACAGAGAAAGCCTTCAAATACTAATGCAGTTCTCAGTTGTTTCAGCAGGCTCACTACTAACAGAATTTATTACCCTTCTCTTGCTTTTTAGTTGATTCAGTAGTAACCCATGTGATGCTAAATCAGAATTATTCCCTTCTTGTCTGGAATATGAAAGATGGCAATTGTCCATTTCACAGTGTACTGTCTGTGATTGCACCTTGGAGATGGTTATTGTCTTTCCTACATTAATATTTACAGATTTTAAAGAACACAAACAATATGATAGAAAACTAGAAAAAAATCTAAAGTTTCAGATGTGTGCAGGACAAATCTCAAGGTTTATTTGAATAGGTGATTAACTCTGTTTAATTTAGTGTTAAATGCACCTATTGATCTCAGTGAAATTTATTTTTCTTTCATTATATTTCATTATGCATTTGTGAGATTAACAGGATTTAATATTTAGTATCTCTGAAAATAGAAGCGAATATATCTTTACAGCAAGAAGAAAAAAGTAAACACATTCCTAACACACTAGGAATGAAACCAAACGTAGCAGTAACGTAACTTGAGAATGAAGTGGATTTTTACAAACCTTTTATTCCCATATCCCCACAATCTCCACTAGGCCCAGGTGGACCCATTTCTCCTTCTTCTCCTTTAACACCAGAGATCCCCATTGGGCCTTGTGTTCCTGGGAGTCCTGGGAATCCTTGGGGTCCTTGAATCCCTTTGCTTCCTGGTAATATTAAATGCTTTATTTACATATTCAGCATGCTATGCTGTTCCTGTCATATTCTAAGGAGGAGTATAAAGCAAAAGGCAGGGAGTTTAGAATGGCTCCTTAGGAAATCAGCAAAGCTAGAGAACCAATGGAGCATGGCTTCATTCCAAGATCAAAGTTGTCTTGAAATCCAGGTTGACTTGAACCAAGCATCTTCTCCCTCCCTGCTACCTCCCCCTTGGAGGTTTAGGCTACATTTACTACTAAAGCAGTTATTCCTAACATCTTAAGTACAGTGCGTAGTCTAAGACACCACCAGATTTTGCATATGGCTACAGGTAATCATGACTTCTATGTCCAGATGACAGACAAAACCAGGATTTTGCTATAGTTATTCAGAAATCTTGCACATTAGCCAGTGATGATTTGGGACTAAGCTCACATTTTTTTTAAGTATTACACATAATGTGAAGCTATTTCTCCACTTACTCATAGAATCAGTCATTTAGGTTGGAAAAGACCTTTAAGATCATTGATTCCAACCATTAACATAGCACTGCCAACTCCACCAATAAACCAGTGCCTCATCTACACATATTTTAAATGCCTCCAGAGATGGTGACTACACCACTTCCCTGAGCAGCCTGATTCAATGCTTGACAACCCTTTCAGTGAAGAAATTTTTCCTAATATACAATCTAAATTCCCCTGGCACAACTTGAGGCTGTTTCCTCTTGTCCTATAGCTTGGT
Organism: Pezoporus wallicus; assembly: GCF_028554395.1. Lineage (NCBI taxonomy): Eukaryota > Metazoa > Chordata > Aves > Psittaciformes > Psittacidae > Pezoporus > Pezoporus wallicus. The sequence continues at coordinate 4,014,829 of NW_026640059.1, forward strand.
GCTTGGGAGAAAAGACCAACACCCACCTTGCTACAGCCTCCTTTCAGGTAGTTGTAGACAGCAATAAAAGGTCTTTCCTCCAAACTAGGCAACATCAGTTCCCTCAGCTGCTCCTCTTAAGACTTCTGCTCTAGACCCTTCACCAGCTTCATTGCCCTTCTTTAGACATGCTCCAGCAACTCACTATCTTTCTTGTAGTGAGGGGCCCAGAACTGAACACAGTATTTGAGGTGTAGCCTCACCAGGGCTGAGTATAGGGGGATGATCACTTCCCTAGTCCTGCTGGTCACACTATTTCTGATACTAGCCAGGATGCCGTTAGCCTTCTTGGCCACCTAGGCACAAGCTGGCTCATGTTCAACCAACACCCTCAGGTCTTTTTTCACCAGGTAGCTTTCCAGCCACTCTTGTCCAAGCCAGTGGTGTTGCATGGAGTTTTGTGACCCAAGTGCAAGACCCAGCACTGAGCCTTCTTGAACCTCGTACAATTAGCCCTGTCCCATGAATTGTCCAGATCCCTCTGTAGAGCCTTCCTACTCTCAAGCAGATCAACACTCTTCTTCACCAAGTCATCTGCAAACATAGGGTGCACTTGATTCCCTTGTCATTGATAAAGACATTAAACGGAACCAGGCCCTGAGGAACACCAGTTGTGACTGGCTGTAAAACAACTAAAGCACCAGGATGCACCAAGATGCATCAAACTATTTCCTTTGTTTTTATTGTAAGAGAAAGAACAGAGGATGCTATTGTTACTGCCTCTACCCTGCTGCAGGGTCTTATTCTTGAAGCTGGAAAGAGAGGAGGGTGCAAAATATTTCTTAGCTTTAACAGCAGTAGAAATAGTTCCCTCTACAACAGAAGTTATAGACAAAGTGCTTTGCAGGATGTTTAACATACCTGCTTTTCCTGGGAAACCAGGTGGTCCTTTATTGCCTGGAAGTCCTGGAAGTCCTCGAGAGCCTGGAGGACCTGGGGGACCTTGTGAGCCAGGAGAGCCTTTGAGACCTTTGATTCCAGGTGGCCCAGCTAGGCCCCTGTCTCCCCTTTGACCTTTAAAGCCTGGTAAGCCTAAGAACAAGAGATTTAACCAATGTATATAAATGCAAGACAAGGGTTCACCAATTGTATCTAAAAAATGTAAAGTGATAGCTTTTGGTATAAATTTGAATATCAACAAACACAGCAAAATAACTTGGAAACTTTACTACTGGAGTACTGGGTCTGCCCAGATTTTTAACCTGAAATTTTTTTCTTGTATTTCTTTAATGAGAGACATGAGTAGAAGCTCCCTGTGAAAAATCCTTACTAATTTGTAAATACTTTTGGTGTATATGTCCCCTAGCTATCCCTAAAAATCTTTTTAATTTAAGAATAAGGAAGATAAAAGTATTACAGTAATGACAAGAGCTCAGTTAAGTTACTCAGGGCAACAGAAAAGTGATAACTCTTCCATTTGTTACTTAACTGAACACACTGTGATTTGGCCAGTTAAGGAACAGTGCAAAAAAGGGAAGTGAAGTTGGGAAATGTCTGATATGCGCACTGTACATTCCCTGAGTTTAAACAAATGTGTAAAACATTAATGTACACCCCTACTAATGAGCAGCTCCCATGGACATATTTGTCATGTCAGCCACAAAAATCATGCTATTAAATCTCCTAGAAAAGATGTGCAGAGCTTAGAGCAGTGAGACAACTTTATGGATGTTGTGTACCTTGAGGTCCTGGCAGGCCCATGACACCTACAAGTCCTGGTGGCCCTGGTAAGCCTGTGTCACATGGTGGACCAGGGAAGCCTGGGCAGCCTGGTGCTCCTATATCACCTTCTGGTCCTCTAAAACCTTTGGCACCTGTAAATCCTGGGACACCAGGCTGTCCTGGAAACAAAAAACATTGTAAAATATTTACTTCCACTACCATCCATCAGAATTCCTAATTGTTATTTTTAAACTTACATGTTCAGTTATTGCAATATCTCACTTATCCTCTATTTTTGCACAGCTTGTGAAAATTGATGCTCTACTGCAATTTAGAATTGGCCAATGTGGAGAGCTTCTTTCTTTAAGCTAAATAAAAATTCAACCCTCGTCCCTAGGTGAGGATGACTTTATGGATCAATAAGCAAGTTTCTGATGTGTAAGTGCGTAATGGAAGGAGCTCACTAGCCTGCATGAGCTGCACAGCACTGGGGTCAGTTCTATAGGTATTTGCTGCACAGAGGAGGGTGTGTGTCTGCTTAGGGCTGGGGAAGAGGAAGACCTATAAGAGGAATCAATAGTATCCACTATGAAGAGGGAAGTGGCACCATGGAGACATCTGTAGCAAGACCAGTGTAGTGCACAAGATATTGAGGTTTACATTGAAGAACTCTGAGCAAAAAAATTAACCTCTCTCTCCCTGAGTGTTCAACTGCCTTTTGCCAGTCTTTTCAGATTTAAGTAAACAGTCTGATGTAGGGATTGTCTGTATGGTATAGCAGGAGGCCCTAAACACAGATGGCTGCCAGGCAGCAAGTAACAGTAGCAAGAATAGGAAGCTGCAGTGTTACTCCACAGACTGGGTAAAAGCATCCTCCCTTTCCTGCAGTGCAGATCTCCTTAGTGGCTGGTCAACCTTAACTGTAAAAATGTAAATGAAAAATAGGGCATACCATTCACAGTCACCATTATGGATCCAGGCAAAAGAGTAAGTTTTATCTGAATCAGGACCAAATTTGCACAGATTTTCCTCTTTGGACACATGGAAACGCTTTATAAAAACTGGCTCATACCTTGAGGCCCAGGAATGCCTGGATCACCCCTTGCTCCTTGTGCACCAGGGGGTCCTGGCAGTCCCCTGTTGCCTGGGATTCCTGGAGGACCATATGTGACATCACCTGCAACACCTTTCTGACCATCTATGCCACGTGGACCTGCAGGGCCATTTTTACCATCAACTGTAGATCCTCTTTCACCTTCATCACCAGGATCACCAACTTTGCCTCGAAAGCCTGTTGATACAATTTTTAAATTCAAATAACGCATAATTCAGTTTTGTTTGTGGTTTGTTTGTTTGTTTGTTTCCCAAAAAACCTGTGGAATATTATAATTTAACCAGGATTATGACTTTGCATCAAAAAATAACATACATTAAGTTTCAGGTTTCTCATTTACAGCTAATGACACATGAGAGTTGAAGGAGGTAATTATTCTTATAGGAAGTGGCAGTGGTTTCCCTGGGGGCAGCATCTATCTTGCGTGCTCTTACTCTTGTTTAGTTCAATCTGTTTGTTAAAATGATACTACTTGTTTTCAGTTTTCTGAGAATAGTTCCTCTCTGGACACTGAAATTTAAGTTTGTTGCAGCACCTGCAATGCTGCAGGAAGGAAAGGGAAGCTGGTAAGGATTTCTTTTCCATTAGCTTTCATGAAATGCTCTTCCCTGATCCTTTCTACTATGTTAGCGACCTTATCCAGCATTTACGCATTACAGCTTGACCAGCAGTCTCCTGGATTGAGAAAACACAATTTACCTTCTGGCCCAGGGATTCCTGCTCCTGGCCTGCCTCGATGGCCTTTTTGCCCATCAAAGCCGTTTGGTCCAGGATGACCGGGGAGTCCTTTTAAACCCTTTGGTCCTGGAAACAGAAAGAAAATATGTAAAAACTGACAGAGCTCTAAAATGTGTGACCTAAGGAAAAATATTGCATTTTATCCCATGCAAATTCATGTACTTTTGAAGACAAGTGGATTTCATCTGCTTCTAATATTTTGGGCAAGAGCGGCCACACAAGTCACAACCAAATGCATGTTTGCTGTTTTTCTAAATGGACTTGCTTCCTAATCTATAAACCTCAGCCTGCAAGTCACCAGAGTAAATTAGAAAAAAACATGTCTCCTATAACATTTTAATGTTACAGGACATAAACTGTATTAACCTATTGACATTAATGACAGTGTCATCGAGTGAATGGCAGATGTCAACTCAAATTCTTACATTCTTCTGTGCTACATGCTGCTTTTGGAATGGTGCAGATGAGCTCAGTATGCTAATCCCTGTTCTTTCATGTCTGTATAAATTTTGGCTACCACCCACAATACTGATGTCAAAGAACTGTGTAATACCGTGCTAAGCATCTTGAAAATCCAGTATCAGACTCCATTTATTCTGATGAGGATTTTCCGGAGTATTTCAAATGTTTTGGAGGTGATCACAAGCAACATTTTGCCAGTTCCTGGATGAGTTCTTTGAATTTAAATTAAGCTGAACAAGTTGAAGTACTGGTAGTAAGTATTCAGATTTCAGGGCTCAATTGCAACTTGCCCTAAGCAGCAGTTTTAGAAATTGCAGACTTGCAGCATATCTTTGCCTTGCACACTTTTTCTTCCCCTGGTGTCCAGATGTACATATTCTAGGTCTTATCTGACTCAGCCATTTGCGTATTTTACCAACTGTCTCATGCATTTTAATTGAGGCAGGACAGAGTTTCAAGTGACCGTCATTTAATCATTTCTGTGGAGGCAGCCTGCACACCTTTTGATCACGCAAGCTGCAGCCATCTGGCCCGTGTGTCTATTAGATGAGTATATTCCTGTGTATTTGCAGTTTTACATTTTGAGATATATACCTGTTGAAAAACTAGAACAGTGTATCTTTCTAGGATAGCTTCTTTTTAAATTAGCAACTAAAAGCTCTATTTTAGTTAAACCCCAAAATTCTATCTGTAAACATACCTTGAACGCCTTTAAAACCTGGGGGACCTGGGTTTCCAGGGTAAGGTAATGTAATGTAGGCAGTCTCACCTGAAGCAAGAGGGAGAAAGAAAGTGACATACTTGGTTTTAGAATAAATGGAGTCTTAACATTTACTGTAATAGTTCTGTGGAAGTAACCAACTAGATGTGCAAAGGCAAAGAGAAGGGACTTTTATGCACATTGCTATTTGCACGTTACTTAAGGTTTGATGGAGTATCTTAAAATATATTTTTTACACTTATTTTGTATAGAATATTGGTAATGATTCAAATACAGCTGTGTTCTGTTAAGATAAAGATTTTTTTTTTTTACTTGTTGCAGAAATTTGTCTTCATGATAGACTCTGTTGCAAGGAAGAAATAATATTTTCATCTCAATTCTATGTATGTTTCTGGTTCATTTGTATTGCTATCAGTATAGATTTCTTTTTATTTCTAATTTTGGTAGGGATTTAAAGAAAACAAAACCAAACAGACCAAGCCTGAAGTGTCAGCTGTATTTTCCTGCTCCTTCAGCAAAAAAACATTGCCTTGCAAATCCTTACACTCAGGAATACTGTTCACTCCAGAAAATAATTCCTCTGACAGTGTGCACTCCGAGTGGCACTTTGCAGGTTTAAGGCTTCTAGCAATTCATAGTCTCGCTAGTGTCTGTTGCTAAATGCTGACAATATTGTACCTTTCAGTGGCCATAATTCACATGACCACTGAGCTTGCCAAAATTGATTTTCACTATAAGTGAGTAACACTGTATAGAATACATATGAAACTGTAATGGATGCTACCAAACGTGTTTTGTTATTTTGTTCTTAATGTAAACATTCAAATTACCTTTCTGGCCCTTTGGACCAGGTGGCCCAATATTACCAGTATCACCAAAGTCTCCACGGCTGCCTCTGATTCCTGGAGGGCCAGGAAACCCAAAACCAGGCAATCCCATTTGTCCTTTTACCCCAGGAAGGCCTGGGACCCCAGGGAATCCTTTATCACCTGGCAGTGGTACTCCAGAATCACCCTTAAAGAAAGAAATTGTTGATAAGAAATAAAAAGACCTAATTTCTTTCCTCTCTTTGATTATCAAAAGCCGTGTTAGACAATTATTTAGAGAAACCACTCTTCCACAATTAAGTGACATGGATGATAGCAGTAGTTTTAAATATTCAGAGGCAATAGGAACAAAAGGTAGAGTTTTGTGGTTTTTTAGGTCTTCCTGATCCCATAATATAGGCACAGAGTATGCAAAAATTACATTCAGGAATATCAAAATAAACAGTAATACTTCCAAGGAAATTTTCAACTGATAAAAACTATGGGTTTTGGTCTAGGCTAACATATAATGATAGAAGTAATTAATGTGTTAGGAATTTGGACTAAAATGGTACTTTTCATTAAGTAGCTGGCCTTTTGATAAGATAATATGTTAACTGAAATGAAAAAAAAAAAAAATCTGAGAAAGGCAAACGTACCTCAGCTCCTTTTTCCCCAGGCAATCCTAGTTCCCCATCTCGGCCATCATTACCTCTTTGACCTGGAAATCCTGGAACCCCAGCAGGACCTCTTTCACCCTTTGCTCCTTAAAAAAATTAAAAAACCCCAAGAAAAAATGGTGTAATAATTGTAGTAAGTTTAGCGTGGAGGGGGAGAGGTAATTTTGCTCAGGTAAATGAGTAACCATCATCACATCAGTATGATAATTTCCAGTTCTCAGGAAGGCAGTACATAGTCAGACACTTTGTGGAACAACAGGTCTGTCTGTAAAGACTTGTTTACAGACATCAAAAGAATGTGGCTTTTGTTCACGCTATATACAGAGTGAAAATATTTTGTTATTCAAATCACTCAGTTTTGTTCTTAATTTCACTGAAATTAAGGTATAGCGATGCCATATGATGCAGAATTTTTGAATCAATATTCTCACAAGGGTTGTTCTGGTTTTTAGTTTTATTTACCCCCAGATTTCTCTTGCACTGATATTTATGAAAATGTAATTTTTGCATAAAGGACAATAAAAATATTCTAACCCAAAAATTCATTTTGCTGTGTCAAGAAATGCTTTGCAAATAAACAGCAAATGTTTTGCCCTGCTCCAACATCTGTAAACAAACACAGGCATCCAGAGCTAAGCTAATTTTTCACAAACAATAAGATGGACAATCTTTTGTCTGAATAATTAGCTTAGCATTTCTAACTAAGCTTTGCCATCGGATTGTTGTACTTTGTTGTTCTCTGTTTTTTTTTGCTTTTGCAAATCATAACCATAACTGTGGAGAGGTTTTGATCTGTTTTAATTGTAAGAATTTCAGTTGTGGAACTGGTGGCCTATTGTTTCTCTTCAATGCCTGATCAAGGACAATTTTTAGAATTAGGAACAGGAATCTGGATAGCCATTGAGACTTTGAGTTTTTCCCAAGGAGGATGTTGGTAGTTTTAGTTGAGATAACAGTTAGGTTTACTGGCATATGGCACTTCAAGAGGTGGCTGCTGTACAATATTTCTTTTGCTTTCACAATAACTGTATTCTGCTTAGTCTTTGCTATACAAACCTCTGAAAGACCCTGGTTATCAATCATGTGACATGTAAAGTCATTTGTTAGCATTAATAACAAGCTGTTAAAACTGTTTTACAGCTCAGACATACAGTAAAAAGCACATAACACTCTGTTGATCTTGTGTTTAGCAAGAAGAAAATGGACAAGATGGTACCAAGAAAGCAGTTTAGATATACATGACTTCTAGGCTTCAGTAACTTACTAAACTAATGACTTTATTAGAGTAGATGAATATGGTTTTCCCACACTATTGCTCGGGCAGTGTATAGGAAACCAAAAAGCTAATGATGAAACATGTGTTTACCTTTTATTCTAACTCTTCCTGGATCACCTTTCTCTCCTTTTTCACCATGTTGTCCAGCAGAACCAGGTGGCCCCTTACAATTGACAAAAAACGTAAAATTGCCAGTTATCTCCAGCAAGGAATCAATGTGGGGATTGAGAGGAAAATTTGAGATCTATCTCTTGTTCATGCACTATTTGCCCACAACCAGACCAATACCAAATATAGGATGCCGAAAAGAAATGCTTACCTCTTTTGACATCTGTAAAGAGGTGTGTAATGGTCTCTGGCCTTTTCAGCCTGACTCTAGCAAATGCACAACTATAAGAAACTGTAATGCTAGAATAATTGTGTCCATGGCCATATACAGCTGTGGCTTTAAATGCAAGCATATAAAGTTACAAATGATTCATAAACTCTTCCCACTGCAGACCTCATCGCACAATCCTCCGAGGCTACACAGAAGGTAGTCTCTGGAACCTGGTGGCTGCCAGATGAGGCTGTCCTTTTTTTGCTGAGAGAAAGCCTGCAGAGCTGCCAGTAGAAAATTACATAGCAGAATCTATGACTTGACAAGTTTAGAGGGGAAAAGAAGTTCTTTTCTAGATGTTTATGCTAATTTGTGCTCTGAGTTCTCCAAGCAGAGTGCTATTTACCTATCATAATTGTATATGCTCTGCCTCATAAAATAAACATACCAAATAAACTAAGCTTTTCCATTAATTTTCTAAGAAAGGGAACTAAAAAATGACTTGAAATGCTTGAAAAAGTGTTCCTTTTTCTTCAGACTCTGTACACCCCCCAGTGGATATTGACATAAAATCCATCTCGACCTGCTGGCATGCAATTTTTTTGCCTTGATTAGGTTTTGCTGGAAATGCTTTCCTTTGAAATAACTGAAAATCATCTTCATTGGAGCAATCTGTGCATCTTCTGTGTTTTCATGAAAAACAATGGGTATTCAAAACTAAAAGAGAAACAAGTCAAAACAAAACAAGATGCCCATTCACCAGCTTTCCTAAGCCTCCTCACCACCCCACAAACGCAGCATGGGATTCTGTCCCATGGAATTCTGCTTACTCCTGCAAGGGAAATCAGATAGAAGCTAATAAAATGCATCTTTCAGCATGCCTATAATAAACAAAAATAGATAAAACTTTCAGATAGTTTTCCAGGGCAGTTTCTCCACCACTCTGCTTAAATGCCTTCTGTGTAAGTGGTAACTTGATGTTACTCATTTACTGAAGCTCACAAAAACTACTCACAGGGAGTCCTGGTGACCCCATTGCACCAGATAGGCCTGGGTCACCCTTTTCTCCATCTCTTCCAGGGTATCCCATATGTCCTTTCCTTCCTTGAGTACCTGGAAGTCCTTGCATTCCACGTGGACCAGGAGGACCAGCACTACACGCGCAGAGGCCATGATTTCCTACATAAAAATATCAAAATTACATGGAAACAGTTGCACAATTAATGCACAAAAAATAATACTGACCTTTTATTTTGTGTGAGTAGTGCACAGACCACTGTTTTCTCATTATGGTCTTCAAAGGAATGAAGCACATCACTTTTTTTTTACAGTGCTGATTAGTTGCTGTGCTGACATGACTCTACTGACTTAGACGCCCCAGTGCCAACAGGCCGTTTAATTCTACACTTTGATGGGCCTTATCCTCCAAGTTAACATAGACTTCTTGCAAATTCAGGTCTGATACACCTGGCAAAGTTCTCAAATTGTTGCTCTCCAGGCATACTTACCCTTTTCTCCTTTTTCCCCTTTTCTTCCTGGAAGGCCCATCTGACCTTTTATTCCAGGTTCTCCAGGGATCCCTCTGTCAGTACAGATCACACCTTTGAAAAAATAAATTGTAAAGCTAGTATAACTCAGGTTGACTGTTTCCACAGCTTAGGCCATGTGTTCTCCTCTTCCTTATCCTGTTATCCTCATGTGAAAAGGTAGAGTATCTTGTGAAATGCTTTACAAATCACTGCTTATAGATCATACTATAAGAGTCAGTCTGGCTAGAGTTGATGTTAATGTCCTGTTTTTTCATTGCCACTAGCTCTTCCCCTTTCTACTTCAGAACTTTGTGACTCCTGTCTTTACTAAAGGAAGCTGATTTGGGGTTCCTCCACAATTTGCTGTGATTTTAACTTCAGGTGATATATTTTTAGGGATTTATTATATGTATGTTACTTTGTGGGTTTGAATCATGCACAAAACTTTGAAAATCTTGAAATCTCACTGATCAAAAACTAATAGGAAAAACATTTTTATATCACATGTTAAGTTTGATGTGTCTGTCAAAATTTCACTTTTTTGTTTTTTGTGAGACCAACAAAATCAATGAATCCATTGATATGCAGAATGATATTCTTCCCATATAAATTGCTGTTGAACATACTGGGTGGTCCAGGTAAGCCTTGTCTTCCTGGCTGTCCTGGTAGGCCTGGTGGTCCAGGAAATCCAGATCTTCCTGGGATTGATTCACCTGTTCCAGGAGAACCAGGGTCACCTTGAAAACCTTGAGGTCCTGCTGCTCCACTTACTCCTGGCAGGCCAGGCAGACCTATAAAACAATTCTGTTATATGGCCCATACAGTTTCATGTAAACTATTACCACAAGATATTAAGGAAGACATGATAGGCTGTTCAGAACTGTCATGAAGAATAGTTTCTATATATTAAAAAAAAAAAAAAAAGACAAATGTAAATCTTTAGTTTTTTTTCCCCAGGAAAAAAGGCTCCTGCTTTAGACTTTCAAATGCTTTTTCTTCTCTCCATTATCTCTTTTCCGGACTAGCTCCTTATACAGAGCAAAGTCATTGTCATCACCTTCCTTTGTAACTTTTTGAGATGAAGAATAGAATTTCTTAGCACAGCAGTCCAGATATAGGCATGCCATGGATTTACAGTTCATGGCAGCATCTTGCTTTATCTTCTTTTCCTTTTCTAGTAATTCCTCATGTTCTGTTTGGAATATTTTATTTCTTTTTTGGCAGCTAAATGGTGAGCTAAAATTTTTCTTGAACTCTGTAGAGCTCAAATCCTTACTGTTGGTGATTTACATCAAGCAAGAACAAAGAACAGTTTCTTCTTGGCTGCTTTTAGTTGCTTTCTCTACTACTGGTATATAGTTCTCATTTTATCCTCTACTTCTCTTACTTGTTCCATCATCTCCTGGTCTTCCCAGCAGGCCTGCAGGCCCAATTGGTCCAGCTGACCCTGTCTCACCAGCAGGACCCGGAAATCCAGGATCTCCTTGTGGACCTACATGGAATTATAAAAACATGTGAACTGAACATCTTATGCAATTGTCAGCTAAAATCTAAATAAAGCCACAAACAAAATTATAACTTGGGAACCACACAAAAGTAAAGTACAGTAACTTTTGTCTTTATGGAATATTTAAAAAATGTGTAACAATTAAATTTTAAGATGGGAGGATTTGGTTATTTTTCTGCGGATTCCTGTCCATTTTGTTGGCATGGTTTTAACTCTTCATCACTCTGCAGTAGCATCTTTGTGCTACATATTTCAGAATGCCAAGAGAAGTATTTTCACAAAACAACTACATACAGCATTTAAAGTGCATCTCATGTTCTGCAGTGCACACAGAGAGGTCATTTCAGGATCATCCCAGTTGAAATCATCCAGATTTTAAAAAGTGTATTTTCAAAATTGATATAAGGAATACATTTAAAAATTTTAATTACATCTTGACAAAGAAAACCCTAATCAAATATAAAGAACTCCATTAACTTGGAAAAACAAAATATTGGTAGCAGTTCTGTTCTCAAACAATTGTACTAAAGGCCTCTTTTTCTGAACAATGTGTCCACTCACACACAACACACATAGTTAAATGTTACTTGAAATATTAAGCATGGGGTTTGTTTCATGGGCTGGAAATCCACAGAAACCGATGGAAAACAGATTGATTTTTGGATGAGGCCTTTATATAATGGGGAAGTTCTGCTGAACTGAGGTTGTGTTCACAATCAGTGTTTGCTTCACTAGAAATATAATTTATGATAAGGTCTCTGTTAAAATGCTTTTACAGTACAGGTTCTCAAAGTGCTCCCTTTTAGGCAGCAGGCTTGACTGTTTCCCACTGCCTACTGCTATGAAATCAGAACTTCCAAACATCTTTTCACCAATTAGGTTATAAAGGTGGGAATAAAGGGACCTGGGACATAAAAACGCAACGTGAGATTTAGGTTGGAAGGTGATAAGACTGACAGGTGATTCGGTTGAGAGTACTAGTTTCAGGATTTTACCCCTCCTAAGCAACAGAAAGTTGAACTGCAATCTAAAATCTGTGTGCCTTGGCAATTCGAAAATTGGAATTCTAAACTACAAGGGGAATGCCAGTTTTTCATGCTTTTCATAGCTTCTTCTTAAATATGCTTAGATCTGATAACTGGGGATAGTCCTGAAGACCTAGCTGTGACTGCATGCATAAAGATCTTTCAGCAAACATTTAATCTGAAACTTGTATGCTGAACATAGTTCCAGTAAGATCAGTGAGAAACAGACATAGAATATGACTACTAGGAAGATAACATTTTAGGATCTTGCTCCCTGAATCCCCAGTGATCACTTTCAAACACTTTAGCAAAATAGGTCCTAGCCATTTTATACTGTAGAAAGACTAATTAAAACTAACTACAACCTTTTATAGGAAGCAGCGGAGTTTCAACAGTTCCAGGAGGACCTGGGGGGCCTTTTTCTCCTGGATCCCCCTGTAAAAGTCCAACAAGGAGTTTTACTGATAGATATAAATATGTAATATGCTAACATGTAGCTGAAAATTTCAGTAATGGTGGAGCATGTGATATATATCACCTGGGAGCTCAATTTTGACATTTTATAGCATTTAAAACCAGGCAAAATGATTTTAAATAGTTATCTTTCAAGATACCAATGGCTAACCAGTAATATTGCATATATCTGACTCTTCAGAACTTGACTGCTGTATTTGATTTTATTCGTTTATTGTAAAGATGAATCTATTACAATAAATCAGTACCCCTATTATTGAGACATTATGATTTAACAATCAGGCTGTAATTATTTACCTTAAAATTCTAATCAAGGATTTGGAAATAATTTCTATGATGACAGATAAGCATTAAGATAAGAGGTTTTACAGTCTGACAGATATTACTGATGGTAAGAGACACTTAAAGCTCTTAGAAGTTTAATACGTCTGCATCAGGAAACATAAAAGTGCATACTAATGGCAGGGAAAATCACTTCTGCTTGGAGGATTTCTAAATTAGCTTGGATTTTGATATTTAGAATTGCAAGTGAAGTGGACTTTAAGGAATTCTTTTATGTGGCAAATTATATTAGACTTTTTGCTTTGTAGATTAGGAATCCACCCTGCTCTCTGCAGCAAATGGGAACCGAAAAAACAAGAATGTGAATGTGGGAACTGCGTAGTGGGGTTGCATTCCTGGGACTGGTGTTCAGGGCCTTTTAGGACACAGACAAACACAGACAAGGAGAATTGGGGCTGCAAAACTTATCGGTTTTACTGATATTAATTATTAAACATTGTATTTGCTCTGTAAATTTCTATAGCTTTATGTAATGTAAATGGTGAAGAACATTTTGCACTGCCTGTAAAGACCATTCATTATTTTAATGAGACTCATTCCATTAGGAACAGACACAAATGGTCTCAGGGTGATTTCAGCAGGATTCTTACCCCCCCTTGTATTTTGTCTGAAGAAAGCTTTTTGTTTTTTATTATTTATCACAGAATGGTTGAGGTCAGAAAGCACCTCTGGAGGTCATCTTGTCCAACCTCCCCTCCTCAAGCAAGACCACCTAGAGCTGGTTGCCCAGGACTAAGTCCAGACAGCTTTAGAATATATATAAGGATGGAGACCAGTGCTGAATAGAGGACAAGTATCACCTCCCCTTGCCTGCTGGCAATACTTTTGCTAATACAGCCCAGGATATCATTAGCTGCCTTTGCAGCGAGGACATGTCGCTGCTCATGTTCAAGGTCAACTCAGTATGGCCAACATCCTCCAGACTTATGGATCAAAAGGTATGCCAGCAATTCCTTGAAGTCCATTCTTTGCTTTAAGCAGCAGTTAATTTTTTTTTAAGGTGAGTCTACTTTGAATGCAACTGGTTTTGCCCTGATTCTTTTTCTCTTAAATATTAATGCACCTTAGATTCTCTTTGAACACATTTGTTTCAGAAAATCTATGTGAGGATGGGCTGTTCTCAGGAGGGTTTTTAATTATATTCTTGTTCCTCCAGTTTATGTGATTTTTAGCAGATCATAAGCAACACCTGGTTAGGCCAGATGAACAGTTGATGCAGTCTAGGTAGATATGCACTTTTCAGGAACAATCAGATTTATCCCATTGTTTCCAAAGCAAAACTACAGCATCTGTGCAATCAGATCTGATGTATCTATACGACTTAACCTGATTCTTTTAAAGTCGTGTCTATACTTGATTCATTTTCTTTTGCTCCATGTGTTAGAAATTGTAATTTCATCTTTCTGAATCATTACTGCAGGCATTAAAACTTTTACCTTGTATAATATATATATTAATTATTTTTTTGTTTACTGTTTTTAGTGCTACTAGATGGGTACTCAGTGTGGGGACTAATCAACAGAGATTGAAGAATACATTGTTCTATGAAATGTCTTGCTCAAGTTTGCTATAGATCCCTCCAACTAAAACAATATGCACATCAGGGTGAGTATTTTTTAACAACAAAACACAAGGTTTTATTGTACTTTTGGGGAGTAATGGACTGTAATGATTTTTGTGTTTGAACAAGACATGAAATGTTTCCAATTAGTATCTGAATGATCCCACATTGTTGTGAAACTGATAATGGGAGAAAAATGAACATCCATGGGCAATTTCTGCTCCCCATCCTCCCCAGTTGACTTTGAAACAAGTACACTTGTGACTAAAACAAATGTTTTTATTGTACTTTTACTTATTTACTCCATGTGCTTGTCATTACTTATTTACTCCATGTGCTTGTCATTTCTCATTTGTAAACCTGCTTCCTTAAAACTTGTTTATTGCTTTTTATTTGTCTGCTTTCAGCTGCGTCTTTAATAATATACTGCTTAGGGCAAGTCTGCACTAGCCACAGGTTACCTCCTTTTGTCATCACAGACTATGAAGTGTGTTTCAATTTTAACCTTCAATTTATAACAGAGCTTAGAATCATACAATAGTTAGGGCTGGAAAGGATCGTAAGATCATCAAGTTCCAACCCCCCTGCCATGGGCAGGGACATCTCACACTATACATCTCACCCAAGGCCTCGTCCAACCTGGTCTTGAACATTGCCAGGGATGGAGCATTCACAGCCTCCCTGGGCAACACATTCCAGTGCCTCATCACCCTAACAGGAAAGAATTTCCTCCTTATATCCAATCTAAACTTCCCCTGTTTAAGTTTGAACCCGTTACCCCTTGTCCTATCATGACAGTCCCTAATGAAGAGTCTCTCCCAGCATCCCTATAGGTCCCCTTCAGGCACTGGAAGGCTGCCATGAGGTCTCCATGCAGCCTTCTCTTCTCCAGACTGAACAGCCCCAACTTTCTCAGCCTATCTTCATACAGGAGGTGCTTCAGTCCCCTGATCATCCTCGTGGCCCTCCTCTGGACTCGTTCCAACAGTTCCATGTCCTTTTTATGTTGAGGACACCAGAACTGTACACAATACTCCAGGTGAGGTCTCACGAGAGCAGAGTAGAGGGGCAGGATCACCTCCTTTGACCTGCTGGTCACGGTCCTTTTGATGCAGCCCAGGATACAGTTGGCTTTCTGGGCTGCAAGCACACACTGCCGGCTCATGTTCATTTTCTCATCGACCAGCTTGCTCAAATCTCAAGTGTCATTTCTTTCATTTCACAGGTGTAAGTAATTGTGCTTTAAGAAAAGTTACTATTTCATACGCAGCTTTCCATAAAGACTATTTCAGAGGGAAATAAACACTTCTTGACTTTTGTATTTCAGAATATTTAGAGCCAAGTTCATTAGCGTCACAATTTCTGCAGTGGTGGTTTTGTCCTCTCTACTGTGGTAGTAACTTTCACGATGAGCTTTTTCAACTTTGCTGTCTCTACTGATGATCCTGCCACTCACCTTCGTCGCTGCAGCATTTCACTTCTCCTCTTGCTTATATACTGCTGACCACTTGGACCCTATCCCAGGGATTCCCTAGGCCTTCCCCCTGGCTAGACTCACTGCTCCTTTGCTCATTCCAAAGGAATGAGAGTAGGATCCAAAACTGGTTATTTTCAGTCTGAATGTGCTTTAGGATTGTAGATCCCATAGTAAATATAATAGTTCCCATCATTCAAGTTTTAGTTGTTAGTCAGAATTACAATATGCTCCAGTAGTCAGAATAACAGTATGATCATCAGTTCTGCAGCCTGCAGAAGAGGATTCCATAAACTTATATCCTGAAATGTCACTAGACTGGCACCTGGGTCTTCTGAAATTTTATTAAACATCTCTTCTGCACTTTTCAGATAAATACTTCCCTCTTTCACTGCTTAGATCCCCAGTTACGACACTCTCTTAATCTCTAATGGAAAGCATCATGAATTATAAAATAAAAAGTGACTGGTGTCATCTAATTGAGCAAAAGTAGGAAATGTTTAAACAAAGCAGGTGTTGAAGGAGTCCAATTTTCATTCTGGTAAGCATCTTGGAGAAACTATTTATGTGAACAGGTTGAACATATTCAAATAGATTAAGTCTTGCAAGCAAACAAATGTGAATCAAATTTTGCCACCTCATTAGGCGCTAACTAGTCATACTAGTTGATATACCAAAGTTCATAGGATTGTACTGTTATCTAAATAGGAGGTTCCTTTGACTACCATATCTCTGGGGAACACAGCTCAACCATGTATAACTTGCAGAGTGTTACAATTTATGGATTTGATAGCTATACTGGTATAGTTAAAGGAAGCTATTAGCAATTGGGATTAACCAACCCCTATGGTACACAAAATCGAATTCCCACTCTCATATGCACCAAGCAGGAATGTTTACTTACATTATTTACTACCTCAGTGTTGAGTAATTATGGCTATCATGAAAACAGTAAATCTTAAATTTAATTATTGCTGCATGGAAGGAAATGGTCTGATAAGCAGGCTCATTTGGGAGAAGTCGTTAGCATTTATATAGCGGTGTGTGTGTCCACATGTGCATGTGTGCATGTGTTGGGTTTTTGGTTTTTTTTCACCTGTATGCCTGGGTAGCCAGGTTGTCCAGGAAACCCAGCAAATCCTATTTCCCCCTGGAAAGGACCACAGAAATATCATTTGAGTAATCTGTTAAGATATATAATTAATTGAACAAAACCCTGTAAGGCAATCATATAATACTGGCATCTTATAATAGCATCCACACTTTGTTTCAGAAAATGGATTTGTACCAGAGATGGTATGTTTTACAGATTCTCTTCGGGTAAAAAAACAAACCCAAAAAACAACCAACACCCTCTTCCCCTCCCCGCAAAATACCAAAAAACCCAAAAAAACCAACCAAAAAACAACCAACAAAACCCCACAACATGTATTGGTTATTTAGACAATGGTCAGTGGATTCAATGTAGCTGGGGCACAGAACTAGCTGGAATACATACCAGCAGATTCTTATAGACTGCTTAATACAGCTGAAATAGTTTTGCTATCTGCTGAACGACCCTCTTACACTATTATTGCATGAAAAGCAGCTGCACATCAGCTCCTCTCCTTTTACAATCTACTAATATGCTCTTCCACCGAGTATTCAAGCTCTCTAAGTAGACAGTTGTTAAAAAAAGAAGAAAAAAAAACCCAAACAAAACCAAAGTAAAAATAATTTTGCAGATAAAAGTCACCTGGAACACAAGTCTAGATGCAAATATCTGTACATTAATTTGATTTATGAATAGCACGATCACTACCTTAACTAGATTTGAAAAGGAGCTGAGGAGAGGAGCTAGGAAAAAGGGCAAGATGAAGATCTATGTACCTACACATGTTTTTCTTTATTGCAGTAAGATGTTTTAAGCTGCTAACTTAAAATTTAGCAGACTTAATAGCAAACCTGGAATTTTTTGAGTCATAAAAATAAAAACATGCATATAACACAAAATTACACAATGTCACCATGGCAAACAAAGTTAACATGCTGCATATTATATCATGCTGTATGCATGTCCCAATGGCTTTTCCTCCTGCTTCCAACTTCAGATCCCATTAGCCAATTTCAGCCAAATTTCAGAGAGTAGCAGTAATTCAAAGACAAAGACTTCATACAAATTCAGTGATCACAGGTAGCAGGAGAGAAAGGAAGGAATGCAGTGTGAGCTGTCAGGTATGCAGAAATTCCAAATCTGCACAAATCTACAAAAAACCCAAATCTCACTGATCCTACTGCTTAGGGAGATGCTTATACTTCATGGCCTCTTACCTTCATTCCAGGAAAACCTGCAGGTCCATAAGAACCAGGATCACCCTGATAAAAGCAAGCAGAAAGCAAGCTAAAACAGTAAAAGCTTATTCAGAATTACATCTATTCAGAATTGCTGAGCAGTCAGTGTTCCTTAGAAAATCATTACTTAGGATATTTTTCCAAAAATTTTGCCAAGTTTTTTGCAAATACTTTATATGAGAGGTGAGTACAAATTTGAACTATAGACCAAAATAAAACAGACAGGTCTTCACCTAATTTGTTATCATATTGCACCCATTGCAGTACTGGACATGTTGTTCCATATGAGCAGTGTTATACAAATCAAGCACAAGCTGCTATAAAAAACTGACATCAACACTCATGGAATACATAAAATTACTGTGTTAGTACAATAAGCAGAGAAGCTTAGTGCAGTTCTAAATATTTAGAGGATAATCTCAGTGATTTACTTTCTTTCCAAGAACAGAAAGTCTGTATGACCTTATGTTTAAGTATGGGACAGGGTGAGTCCCAGGGCAAGACTCCTAAATATTCTATAAAGAAAGTATGACAAATTAGTTTAAAAGGTACTTAAAATCTTTCTTAGAAATGTAAACTTAAATTTCCAAATATATTATGAACCTAATTATAGTGAATTTTTGAAGTAATTTATTCCACAACTTCCTTACCCGCAATCCAGGGAATCCAGGAATGCCTTTTTCACCCTTTTCTCCTCTCCCAAGTATACCCTGAAGCATTCAAAATACTTTTTCAATAAGATGTTTGGTGAAGTTTGCAGAAATTTTAGTCTTTGTGTATGCTAAATCATATATGTACTAGGTTAATGGATCTTGTTGCACTTGCTGGCACAGTCACTGGGTCTTGCTTCATAAAGCACCTCTATCAGGCCTATGTAGCAAAGCTCTGGGCATCTTTTGGGATGCATCAATTTCTAAGCTCCTGCTTATAACTAAAAAGTATGCTATTATCTGCATGGACAGCTAGCAATGGACCATGCGTATAAGGTCCATCTTTTTCAAAGTAAATCTGATATAAAAAGATTGGTTTTGTCTGTTTTTCCAGTGCTAAGTAGCAGTGGTCGTTTTACGATGGAAGATAAATTTCTGAAAATGTTCTAGACTTAGAGCTCAGAATGTGACGTTCAGGCTTCCAATTTCTTCTGCCTACAAAGCTAAATATTTTTTTAACATAAATTAGATTAATTCTTTAGTCGCAAATTATCTTCTGTTTTTCTGAGACCTGGTAGTTTTATGCCTGTGCACTTCCATAATCTGAAGTGAAAGTCCTTCCCTAACATACTTAGGGAAACATACATCATGCTCCATTAAGAACACACAGATCTTCTCTATTTTTCCTGACAAAAAACAATCTGCACTTCTATCTTCTTCACAGTCCCAGTCTGTTGTGTCTCAACAGCCCAACTGGAAACACCACTGACCTTTTGCTACCAGGCAACATTCAGTAGGTACCTTTAAAACAGACTCAAAGGTTCTTGAAAGGGTTTTGAAATTTTTTTGCTTTCACACTGATTTAGGTGGTGATTAAATTTCACAGTGCAAATGCTGTTATTTCTTCTATCACCTTGAGCTTTAAAAGGACTTTGCCAGCATCATGAGAAAAATAAAAAAAATCACATTACTTACCTTTGGTCCACGTGGTCCTCTGTGTCCTGTTACCCCAGGTAGTCCTTTTTGGCCCTATGTATACAAGGAAAGTTTTTGTGTATATTAATTTGCAGGACATTCCTATGTGCTGTCTAACTTTTTTTAAGTCCTATTCTGAATTACAAATGTTAAAAAAGTATTTTCTTAAGCACCGGGCATCTTCCTCTAGGTGTACTAGACATAAGAACATAAAGAGTAATTATGTACTGATCTTCATTTCTGTTAACTCTGTCAAACCAGAATAATTGCGGAGAGAGATAGATGTATTTTTTCATTTAGAAGGACCTTTGGGGGGGCTTTGCTCCTGCAAGCATATATGACAGTAGTTCTGTTTTGTTTGCTGCTCTATTTAGTTTGATGCAGGTATTCACATTCATAAAACTACATTTTTGTGCACTGCCCGAATCTGAATGGGATACATAGGTGGCTACATAGTCATGATCACGTCATGTGTTGCACAGCAGCATATATCACACTTGGCAGTAATATGAAGAGTTTACATAAATTCTTTTGGTCCTTTTCCTCTTCCTCATACACCTGTACATAGCAATAATTTGCATAATCTAAGCCTAAAATCCAGTATCTTAAATTTTTCAGTTCCCTGAGTTGAAGCTGTAGGGGCTGGAAATGCCAAATTCACCTTAAAATTTGTGTATTCGAGCAAGTCAGATTTGAGGACAAAGAGACTTCAATATAGGGCTCCATAATGCAGTTTTTGTAACTCTTCTTCTTTTTAAGGGAACATTATAATGTTTTAAGGTACACAGTTGTGGCTACCGTAGGAGTGATATTGAAGTATTACAGTAAATAACAGAAACATGCATTAGACAAAAAAATCACAATTAATTTTCATATTAAGAAAGCAGCCTAGAAGAGTTAGAGTTGATAGTTCAAAACATTACAGTGGAGAAATCTCAAAGAGAATAATTGCCAAAGAACTGCAAAATATGTGTTAGCGAAGGGCCACAGAAGAGATTCAATAGTAGAGTAACTAACTTTACCTGAGATGCCTGAAATATGATTTGCTATTGACAAAAAGTGAAGGAAACCAATGCAAGGGCAGTAGCTCCTTTCTGCATCAAGACAGTCTTTCCTCAAGGACATGAGCTAAAGTACACATGGGCTCTCCTTCCTGAAAGCCTGTAGGAAGGGTGCTGAACAACAGGACTGATTTCTGCTGAAGCTGATGGCTTCTTACAGAAAGATTTGTATTATACAGTCCTTGCAAAAATGACATCACAGTATTGTACTTGCCAAGTTGAGCACAGTTAAATATGAAGACAACACCTTTTCTCCTTTGAAGAGCTGAGTTCCAGGAGGTCCAACTAACAGTGGTGACCCAGGTGGCCCAGGAAGTCCGATGTCACCCTGTGGAAGTCAAAGGAGCAGCAGAGAGACATTTTGTTCCATATGTTTCAGTGAGACTCAGCATGTCTTCCTAATGTACTACAGTATTACACATGTCTGTACTTATTGAACAAGTTCTTGTACTAATAATTGTAGATAAAAGGTTTGTATTGCCATTTGTAAGGCTTTTTACTGTCTTCCCAGATGAGCAAGTCTGGCAATCCTAATCCCCCTATTCTCTTCAACTATTAAAAATAACATTATGGCTAAAGAGATACATAAATTAGATTAATTCTTTAGTCGCAAAAATAAGAACTCTGTACTTATGGCCTGAGTCTGCTGTGGAGATAGTTACAGGATTGGCAAATCTCTTGTGTCCACACAGTCTTCGTGTTCCCACCTGAAGCCATTCAGCACAAGGCTTTGTGAATGCAAAGATGAAATTATTGATTTGCTATGGGAAGTTGTGCATGTTAGAAACTTGCATAAATTCCAAGTTGTCACTGGACAAATTCATAGAAGAAAAATCAAATATTCCTCATTAGTTCTGTAAGTCCTGAGTACGCTAATAGGCGGAAATTGGGAGAGGAACTATTACTGTGTGCATTACTATGTGCTTCTCTTTTTCTTAACCCTTTCCTTAGCATCTGGTGCTGGACATAGCAAGAGATGAGATTCAGTGACTGGTCTGGTACAGCCACTGTTACTGGAGGGTACTGTTGTGTTCTGATTATTTAGGCAGTGTCTGTACAGAAGGTAATTGCTATATAAATGCTAACTAACATATTGATTGTTGCTTTTCAAAACCTCCAGAAGACCCTTGATTGATGCAGCTCACTGAAGGAACCACTTCTGCATGGAATTAATTGATCCAATAACTTACTTTACTTCTCCTTCCATCCTAACATGATTAGTGGGAGCACACCGCTGCACATGAATCGGTTCCAGGAAACCCAGCAAGGCTCTATTATACTTCTAATTCTACAGCAATAATACATTTAATAATATTTGTTTTCTTACCGGCTCCCCCTTTTGTCCGTCCACTCCAATACCAGGATTTCCCTAATTGACAGAAAAAGTACACAGGTTGAAGATAACCAGAAAATGCTGATATTAGAATTTAATCAAATAACTCATTTGAAAAACTTAGTAACAAACAACCATAAGAGACATTTCGAATATTTGTATAAATTAATCTATTATTTTAATAACAACGTCAGGAAAATCATGGCCTACCTGTTCACCTGGCAAACCAGGGTAACCCGGAATACCCTTTAAAAGAGAATGAAAACAAACAAGTTAGTATGTCTGATTTAGACATCTTTGTCTGAAAATCACATACTCTTGCCAGCAGCACCTAGAGGCAGAATTTCCTCTTGGGATGAGGAAATCGCAATTTACTTCACCTGCTCACTGCTTTCAGCAGGGTTGAACTCTGGCTTCCCACTTTTCACTTCCTGACTCCCACAAGGTGCCCTTGGGGAAAGCGAATAAGGAGAAAGCAGTAGCAGCATTCCTCCATGACCACAGACTGCCAGATGAAATGTGTCCACCCAGGCATGGGAAGGAAAAATATATGCTCCAATTCCTGAACTTCCAAACTCATAAGGTAAGACAAAAATCTATTTTTTTATCATCTGCCTCAGAAATTATTTCTAGGCTTTGATTCACATTAAGGCAAGTTCTAGAATTGGTAATCAGAATTTCTGCATGTCCTAAAAATGCAAGGCTATATAACTGTGGTGATCTTACAGGCAAGCCTAGTTGGCCTGGGTATCCAGACGGGCCCGGTGTACCTCTCGACCCTATAGGTCCCTGCAAAAGATGGCAAAAAGTCTGTTTGTGAAAATACCAAGAGCTTACCCTTTTCTCCACAAAAGTAGTCCCTCCAAAATGTCTGTGTCACCTAGACTCAGTCTACTAGTCATTGCATTCCACCCACGGTCTGAAGCTTATACCATGTCTGTCACTGTCTTCTTATACCTCACTGTCACTAGAGCTCAGCACCAGTTTCTGGATTGTACTGTACAGATGATACTGGACAATGCACAGTTATATGTTATCAATTGATTGAAAGAATACTTTTAGAGTAACTGTGCTACAGTATGGGGACTCGATACAGTTCATTAGTGAATAATTTTTTAGAGAGCATAAGAAGAGGAACCCAAAGTCATTAAGAGTGTTAGCCAGCAACAAAATTAAACTCTCTATTCTTACATGTTTTTATGGCCAAAATATGGTAGTGTATGCTACATGTTCTTGGGTGATCCTCCAGATACTGTTGAAGAAGGTGTCACCTCTCTACACATTCTGAATGTAATGGAGAAAAGATTTTGCAAACTGTGAGCACCAGAGCAACAACTGCTCGATGCAGATGGTTGTTGTCTGTTTCTGCTGCTTAAGCCAGTGTGAACTGGTCATGGGGGCAGACTATAGGAACTCCATGTTTGTTAGACTTTATTCAGGAATTTTGCTATATAAGGCAGGCAGGGAGAAGCCCCAATATCTTGTTATTGTACTAAGAAGGAAAATTTTAAAGATCTTTAATACAAGAAGCATTATAGAACCCACTGACTGTACTTACGGGCGTGCCAGGGGGTCCAGGATCACCTCTATCTCCCTGTAACAGCAATCATTTTGCAAATTAATCGTTACAAGCTTTTTGTGGGTATTTTCTAACTTTTGATAGCTATTAAGGTAACAAGCTATCTGTTCCAGTTGTACATTTGCTTTTAATCTTTCTTTTTTGCACAAAGCTTTATTAAAGCATGAGGAGTAATGGAAAAATTACATTTGCCGCGAAAGCTTTCCTACAAGATATGATTTTTTTCACAATCATATACTTACTGGAGGTCCTTTTCCAAAATGTGAAATATACACTGAATTTCCTTTTTCTCCTTTTTGCCCTGGATTTCCCTTTAAAGAAAAAAAGTCTTTTAAAACATGATCCACACTTACTGATATGCTACATTTCTATGGAGACTGAACGATAATTTCTCAAGTTATGTTTTCTGGTGTCCCTACATCACTAGGGAATCCACTAGTCATGCATGACCATTTTGAAGTTCTTTTACCTCACAAGACCCTTAAAGTAAAACTGCCTTCTTTACAGCTGACCAAAACAGCTTCTCACAGCTTCTGGACTCCTGCTCTGTTAGATTAGCTCTTAGGTACTTCAATAATCTACCATCTTCACAAATCTTGCTTTTAGTATCAAGTATATAGAATTATAGAATGGTTTGGGTTGGAAAGGACCTTAAGTCAGCTAGTTCCATGATGGCTGCCATGGACCGGGACATCTCGCATTAGACCATGTCACCCAAGGCTCTGTCCAACCTGGCCTTGGACACTGCCAGGGATGGAGCATTTACAGCTTCTTTGGGCAACCAGTTCCAGTGCCTCACCACCCTCACAATAAAGGACTTCTTCCTTACACAGTAAAGAACTTCTTCATTATATCTAACCTGAACTTCCCTAAGTTTAAATCCATTACTCCTTGTCCTATCGCTAGACTGCCTGATGAAGTGTCCTTCTCCAGCATCCTAATATGCCTACCTTTTCTTTCAGTAAGTATTTTAAGTATTAACACTCTGCTCTACCTTCTCCAAAAGATCATGCTGTGATTTAGAAGAATCTAGTGTGATTCTACATATAGTTAAAAAGATGAATACATGGACTGCCAATGAAAGTATGGACTGTGTTACATGCATAATCTTCAACATTTCCACCTATTAGGAACTATGTTTCACAGTATATTAAACAGATAAAAATCTGATGCCTAAAGGCCCTGTTTATTTAAAAACTACGTTCCCATGGTGCTTGCTATGGAATCCTTTATAAAACTTCGCTAACCTTCACAACCTCAATCTGACTTAGCAGAATGATTGCTTTTGCAGTATTCAACTGTAATGCTCAAATGACTGTTGAGAGCATGATATATGTACATACCTGAGGAACAGATATATTAAGATATTACTTCTGAAGTTTTCTCATTTGAAATCCAATGTATGGGATATAATTTACCTAAGGTAACCACTTAACTATTTCAATAATTATTATTTATTTATTAATTTTAATAAAACGGAATACTATTTTTCATAGAATTTAATCACTTTAAAAGTGTGCTAGTTTCCTGATACTGGCTGCTCAAATCCTGAAGTCAGAATGGAACAGAAAAGGTACTTATCCCTGGAATGACTCAATAAAAAGAAAAGTTACAGCTGTCTGCAGCTGGATATAACTACAGTAGACTAATGCAGATAACAGGTCAAACAACAACTGCTAGGGAACAAATTAAACACACCAAAAGTTGTATTTGGTTATTCTACATGTGACCTGTTGTGTAATAAAACATCTTTATTAGATTCAGTTTACCTTCTACATGACTTAGGTAAGTGCTTACAAATAAAACTATTTCCTTTTCCAATTTATTGGTGAGATAAATGTGCAGACTCTACAAGTGAAGCTGCAGAATATGTAGTGTTAAAAAGAATTATACAGGACAACATTATAAATAACATAAAAATGTTAGCTGTAATATATAGTAAAGTTGGTACTTGGTGCAACAAATTGATTTAAAAACAGGCAATCTGCATAGAGTGGTTGGAATAGCATTCTCATACACAAACAAATATGCTTACTATGTCTGTGTTTTTCTGGGTAGCTAAATTAATTTGCACTGGAATTTTAGTCTGCATATCCAAGGCTACATGCCTATTGTGTCTCCCATTTTTTGTAGGCTGCAAATACTTTTCTAGGCCTGCCAGAAAGCATGCTCCTGGAGTTAAGAGGATTTATGCTATAATTTGTCCCACATCTTATTTTTCTTTTATGTCATTTGGCATTATAAAAAGGAAAACTCTTATTTTGAAAGCCATAATAAGTAAGAAAATACAGGTAAAATTACAGTTTGAACAGAAGTAATTTTTCTGTTTGGAGGGTTAATGGGTTACTTTCAGAGGTGCAACAAATAAGAGTTTCAGGGTATTTTATCAGGTTGTGTATTTCATGCATTATTTTTTTCTATTTGCTACATTTTTTATGACATCTTTTCACTTTGGCACCCAGTGCACATTTTTTGATTCCCTATGGCTGAAGCAGCATCTTATTTGGCTTCGACTAAACACTTTTGATTTTTCATGCAAAATGCAGTTGTTTTTACTGTTTCACTTAGAAAATTTCAGAGAAGCTCTTAGACCAACTAATGAGCTCTTAATCACTCAGAACTAGAACTTGTTTTCACAAGAAGTCAAAGACCAGGGACTAGGTCTGTTCAGCAAAATTTCTTTGGAGCTACAGTGATTTATATCCTGTACTGACATTAATCAGTGGTTTATCTTCATTAGAAGAGCACTGCCAACACACTACTTAAACAATTTTAAAATGCTTTCCATTTTAACAGCAAAAGTAAATAATATTAAAGTGCTAATTTTAAACGTTTTAACTGAAATGACCTTTATGTATACAGATAAAGACCCAGGCAAGATTAAGTGTGCACAGAGCAGTCATGAATAGGTATGTATACAAAATAGCACATGAAACTGTAAAAGCATGATTTTGGAAGAGATCTACTAATACACTTGTGTGATCAACCACCAAAAATCTTAGAGTGTTACAGTTTTTTGAAGCTTTCACTCATTGCTAATTCATCTCAGGTATGTCCTTACAATTAAGGCTTTTAAGAAATTTCAAGTATTGATAAATGATGTAATGATTTCAAGCTACTCCTCAGTTGTACTTCCATGAAATGGTATTAGATTTGGTGTGACTACGTACTGGGGAAACAAAGCAGAATTTAACCCTCAAAGTAGACATATATACTTCAAGGATATAGGAACTTATTTCACATTCAATCTTAATCTGTTATGGCATCGAGTGTTCTTCACTCTCATTAACCTTAGTAAAAATGCTTGGAAATACATTGTGCAGTGTAAAGCTAGTGCCATAGTCTTAAACTTCTTTCATTTTAAGAACTATTAGTTTGGAGATGAAATGTACATGTTCAGTATTCAAAGACAGAAGGAATGCCCTTCACTTACATAAGGACCATGTGGTCCAATATAACCATTTTCGCCTGGAAATCCTGGATCTCCTCTTGAGCCATTGCAGCCATCTAAACCAGGCTTGCCCCTGGGTCCTCCACTTCCTGGTAATCCCTGAAAGATAGTTTAATATTTTTTAGAGTTACACTGTGATACATAGGGAATTTCTTTTAAATTAACAGAACAGTTCAGAAACAAATATTTTAGATCTGAAACAGAGAACATGTCATAGTGATCCCAGCTTTATACTCTTTGGATTAGAAATGCTTTCTATTGTGATCAATGGAAATATTTTTTTTCCTGTATAACAAATGATATGATATATATTTTTATTTGATGCATAGCAAATATAACAGGGACAGCAGTGGTTAAGAGGGCCAGACAGAGCTCTCACTTGAGTCAAAAAGTAATGTGCTATCTTCTCAGAGAAAGCAGACACTAGCTCTCTAACTAAAATCCTTCTTGTGGTTGCAAAGAGAAGCTGAAGACATACAAAAAGTCATTTTAAACAGCTCATATTTTTTAGTTGACAGGATAAAACAAGGTAAAACAGGACACAGCTTGACTCAAGCACACAGTAATTGCAGAGATTATGACTATACATTCAAGAATTAAGGAAGTGATTTTCTAATCTAGCAAGAATTAACCATTGTCTAGGTAGGGGTTGGTTCTAGTGCAAATCAGACACTAGGCAGTAGAAACACTGAGATTTCCCATGGAAGGATCTTTCCATTGGAGGTAAAATATTTTTCACAGAATTAAACATTTCTGTAAGGAATAAATAGTAATTTTAACCCCAAATAGGGTTCTTTTTGTTTGGATGGTTTTGTTTTGGTTTTTTTTTTTTGTTTGTTTGATTTTGGTTGTTTGGTTGTTTTTCTGGGGAGATGTCTGAAAAATAGTAAGAAAGTATTCTGGCTAGTTGCCTGAAATGTTTTTGTCAGTTTTACCTTCTTTCTACCTTTAAGGTCCTTCATCCCAATTTGTGGATACT
Source organism: Pezoporus wallicus (assembly GCF_028554395.1). NCBI lineage: Eukaryota > Metazoa > Chordata > Aves > Psittaciformes > Psittacidae > Pezoporus > Pezoporus wallicus. Next base: position 4,042,917 of record NW_026640059.1, read on the forward strand.
GTTTTTTTAATTAACACTTTTCATAAAAAGAATATACATTTCTTGGGAGTGCTCCTTTTTTGTGCTAAATTTTGGCTTGTGACCATTTTACAGACATTCTGGCGGCAGACCCATTGCCAAGTGTGGACAGCTGACAAGCAGCTGCTGAGACACCCACTCAGTTTTTGGTTCTGTTTTTTCACTTTGAAAATTCAACATTTTAACAGTGATCCACATGAAACTAATGATAGCTTAGGAATTCAGTTCTAATAAACAGTATTTTCAAAAATACTGTAGCTAAGAGATATTTTTTTTCTTTTATTATACCCATTTCCTCACTGAAGAAGACATTCAGAAACATATATAATCACATGCTTATAAAGATATGTTTAGGACCCACTTTCCTTCCTCAGTGCCTATTCAGGAAAAAATACTGGACTCAGTTTTTGCTTTTTTTTTTCACTGCAGAAAGACTACAAGCAAAAATAAGAATGTTTGAACAGAAAACAGTACATCATTTGAGATACTTTCAGAGATATTAAGAATGCAGTAAGCAGACTACAGCCTGCTATAAAGCCTGGGAAAATTGTTTTTAATCCTAGCACTGCCCCACGCTGCACACACTTGGGCTAGTCTCTATCTGCACTGCCCTGTTCCTGCATGAGTATTATGTACTTACCTCATTGCTATTTTGTGGAGTTTGTTATCAGTAGTAGCCAGTTGGAATTAACCTGGCTATTTTACATTTTACATGTAATTCTGTAGGTGACACTATATTGATAGGTATAAAGCCAAACATTTTGAGTGTATTATTCTGTTAGAGGGCTTGATGTGACCTTATAAAAATTCTAATTTTTATAAAACAATATTCATTCAATACGTACAGGAATGCCATCTAAACCAGGAAATCCTGGGACTCCAGTTGGGCCCTAAAAACAGATGACATGAAAAAACAAAGGTGCTGAAGTCATTAACTCTTAAAAAGAATGAAAAATGAGAATATGTGATACTAGATAGCAAAACCCAAGAAACAGTCTGGTTTGAAATATGAATCAAAAGTGGTAATTGTCAGTAACAAATATCTGAAAAAAGTTTTATGGGCATATAGGAGACTAGTGGCAATAGCTACCCATGTAACAGATGGTACCGTGCAGGACAAATGTCGATCTCGTACTCATTCATTCTCCAAAGATTATAAAATGACAGAGAAGCGGAAGTAGTCTTTAACTTATAAAGTAATTCTTTATGTAATTTCAAAACCCTATTCCTGCTCTGATAATATCAGAGCACAATTTATAGTACTCAGATTTCAGGTGTGCTAGATACACTCACTAGTGATTTCAGTCATCCACTGAGATTAGTGAAATTAAAACATTAAAAATAATACAAAGTACCAAGAGCCAAGGACAGGGACTGTACAGCTATGAAAGATATGGACCTGAACTGCAGTTTATACTCCCTAAGTGGTAATAAAATTCTGTTTAATATACAGCACATTTAAAAGCATCATACTTCTCCCTCCAGCTCCACATTCCTCCCACAGCCCTCTTGGATGCTAAGGAGGATGACATGACATATAACAATAAAGAGACTGTGTCTGTTTCATTTTATTTTTGTCTTCTAACAATTCTAACTGCAATCAATGGCAAAAATCCCCAGAAACAATTTTTCAAGTTTTTTAAATTAATTTAATTTTGTAAATTAATTTCCGTGAGAGTTTTGTTGAGCAAGAGTATGGTTTGGTAAATGCTTTTTGATCATTCAGGTTCTATTTCACTTGCCAATATTTAACATTACATACTGTATACACCTAAAAGAGCTGTCTATGGTGTTTCCTACCTTATCACCTCTTTCTCCAGATGGCCCAGGTTGCCCAGTCTCACCTCTCTGTCCTTTTTCCCCTGGCAGACCAGCTGGTCCTGTAGATCCCAAGGACCCAATCGGACCTTGAGCTCCCAGCTCACCAGGTTGACCCTGAAAAGAGTCAAAAGTGAATGACTACTGCTGTAAACATTGCAGCAGGCAGCATTTCGGGGATGACTGTATGGATAAAACAAGGCTTATAATGTACATGATTCAAAACAGCTTGGTTGTATAGTCTGCAGATCTGTTCCCTTCATTAGATGCTCTAGGAACACCACCTTCAAACTTAACAACTTCCTCCAGGTGATAATTTCATCTTCAGCAGGTCTCCAGCACCACCTATCTGAGATGCCTGGGTTAAACTGCAAGTCTTCCTGACTCTATCAACGTAAGTATCCCTTCTGCAAGCATAAGATTCCACTGCATCCTATATTTGCCACCAGAGAAGTGATGGCTCATTTTAGACAAAGGGAGTTTGTACAAAATTAGAACAAATTGAGAGAGTTCCCTCTTAAGTCATACTATATGCTAATTATCTTGGGGTTTTAGCTTACTTATCTTCCATCATTGCTCTCAGATCTGAATGCCTTACTTAGAAGTTGTGAAATTTCCTGCACAAAAAAAAATAATAGCTATTAACCAACATATTTACAGAAAGTATTAATTCTAATAGTCAGAATTATTTGAGAGGATGCAGAATGTAATTTATCTATAAATAACTCTAAATTGTGTAGCTGTACCTACAGTACCCTATTGACCATCCCCATGGATTTCTATGCACTCTTCCAAGATTTTTCAGACTATAGCATTGCTTTGGAGTTGTTTTGAATTTGTTGCAGCTTTTGTTCTGTGCTGGTAAACAGTTATTAAATCATAAATTCAAAGTGCTGAATAAAGTTTTCTAAACAGACTTCACATGTAAGCTGTCTGCATTTTCACCCTACAAAAATCTATGTATTTACAAGTCTTTGTTTCTCTTACTCATCTTTTTTATTTTGTGCCATTATCTCTGTTTAGCTACAGCTTCTTTTATTTACCAGCTCTAGAGTGTTTTGCTTTCTTTTCAGAATTCATCAATCAATTATACTATGGTATTAAGAAAGAGAGCGAGATGGAGCCCCATGCAGTCCCGAGAAACGCACATGGCTCTAAGACCACTTGAGGGCAGTAAAAGATACTTCAGTACAACCACCATTCATAGAAATGAGACCATAGCGTTTGTTTCTATGAATGGATTGAAGGAAAACAGTTATGACAGACACCAAAGGTGATTGTAAGCAGATATGTTAGCTTCAGGAATTCAGTTCTGTTGCTTCAACATAATTTAACTGCTTGCTTCTCAGTGTAACACTCCCAACAGACTGAATCTAAATAAAGACTTACCTTTTGAATTATAAGCAGGGACCTAAATCTCTTTTCCTTTTTATTTATTTTCTATTTGTCTTTTCAACTATATCAATGTAATCAGTATGATTTTACAGCTGGACATGAAGAAATGTATGGTATGCATCATTCAGGAAAATCAGCAAAGAAGCAGAGTAATAAGAAGGTAACTGGCTACATGCTTGGAACAGAAACATACTATAGGCTTATGCTGTACTGGAAGCAGGACTGGATCACCACTGGCTCTGAAGCTATGAACAGGAATTTAGTCCAGAGGCCAGGAAAAGAAATCCTACACTTACAAATAAGGAGTCCCTGAAAAAGTATCCTCGTACAACTCATGTTCCATTTTTCTTTACTGTCGCCTCTCACTTAAACCTTAATCCTGCTTCCAGTGAAGTCACTCGCAAAAATTCCAGAGCAGAATCAGCCTGCTGCCTTCAGCAAGTTACCATTTTCTTAATACCATAATTTCAGCAGTGTAAAATATTATGCAAATTAAGGGGTATTACTATTGAAATCTGCTAATTCTGCATGCTTGCTAACAATGAATCAGGATTCTGGGTGTTTCAGTATTTGCTTGCATGAACAATTGCAGCCTGTCTATTGGCAGTGCCTTGCACATCCTCTGTTGTAAACCTGAATTTATTCATTGAAGTAGTCTTAAAGCAGCTATTACACCCTTTAAATACTTGATAAAAAGATGTCTGGACAACCATTTTTTTAATTAAAGCATAATGTTGAGTATAAGAAAAGTGAAATGAATGAGACTAATAGCACTGCAAAATACAACAGTTTGGGCCATTCACTCTACTGGAAGCAGTACCTTTTTTAGTACACTGAACTAGTGGTTATCATGCAAAATGCAACATTCAGCAGCAGGAAAAAAATTCTGGAAGATGTCTCTTATTAATGCTCTAATGCCTTTGTCTTAACAGTGTGTCTTGTTGACAACAAGTTTCTGCAGCAACTTTGATATCTTTAATTCACAGTGTATATGCTCTGCATTCAAGAGTTGAAAGAAAAAGTTTTCATATGTTATATCTATTGGACAGTTGGAGGAACATGATTTTGATAGTAATCAAAAAAAGCTGAGACACTGTATGAATTCTATGGTAATTATCTGTCATAATTAACCAGTAAACACTTCCAGGACATATAGTCCTTTAGACTGATAAAATGGCTTTGTTAATTGACCCTGTGAATTTAATTGACTCCACAGTTTATGTCTTCAGTAGGAGGTAGTGAAGTCATAAAACAGAGTCACTGAATCCAGAATTCACAATAGGTTTGACAGCTGGTACAACTTTAGCATGCCATATGAAGCTGGTGGATTGTCTCTCTCTCTTTCAGCTCAAAGACTGATAATGACTGGGAGCTTTGTTAAGACCAAACTGATACCATGTCATAACATCTATTATCACATCTATTATTTGTGCCCATCCAATGTGTCTACGACAGCATTACAGTCTCAGGACAGCTGTACAAATAAAGAGGATGAAGGTAGTCATGCTCATGTGGAAATGACAAATTAACTCAGTTAAAATGAACAGAATATTATGCCTGCTCTGCCATCTGATGCCAATAAATTCCTTTAGGATTTCAATGCCTTGTTAATTGTCTAGGTCAGGAACTACCCATGCCAAGATTATGGTCTGTTATTTTAGCACATCCTGGGCTTGACCTGCAGTAAGAAACTGACTTTTGACAAAACAAGACTATATTTTTTTTAATTAAGTATGCTTCCTAAGACTAAGACTGCAAATACTTTAAGATCGTGCAGCAAAGTATTTAATACTCTTTGGAAAAGGCAATGGCCAAGGTAATTTGGAATTACTTTTTTTTGATTGTTCTAAAACTGAAGAGCACCTGATTTCTTGAGTGCCCTGAGCACTGTCTGAGCGAATAATATTATAAAGGGCTCTTAACTGGGGGGGGTGGAAAAAAAGTTAATTATACTAAAGTAAATTCTTGGTTTTTGTTATTGATAAAGTTGAAAGAAGTCCAGTTACCAGCCTTCAGTTAGGACAGCACCCTATGTTACAGGCTATGTGGATTTACAAGTGATATGTGAAATGTACTTACCTTCTGTTCACATGAATAAAACTGAAAATGCCCAGCAACTCCACATAATCAGATTGTAGGCAAGTAATGTAACACCCTTTGTCATTCTGTACTAGGCTCCAGCTTGTAACCAGTCTTTCCCATTTTAGCAGGAGCAGGGCAGCGATAGGGAGGAAAGTAGAGCAGTCTGAGAGCAAGAGAGGAGGGCACACAAAGGCATTTGCAGACAGATGTTTTCTTTAGTAATTTGCTTAGTGAGGTGGGAGCATCTGCTGCAACTCTAAGCTCCACCCATGTCCTCTCCCCTTTTGGAAGAGCAGGTCTATTATACAGCAAAGCCACAGCTTCCAGGGCTTGTAGGAGTGTCCATTCTGGGAAGTTCCACTCCTCCACTGTAACTGTGTGGGACTGGGACCAAAACCATTTTCACTGTAAATCAAGGCTCCAAAATAAACCTTATCAGTATTAACTTTATCAACATGAAATAAATCTGAAAAAGCACACAACTTGGTATTAAATCCTCTTCTTGTCCTTAACGGAACAAATTTTTCTATGGTAGCGGGTTAAACATTGAGTGAGGGTCAGACTAGTATATGGCATGTACTTTATTTTCAGTTTGTTCAGAAACAGCAGATAATATAATGACTTTTCAGTATTGATAACTTCCTTTTTATAATCAGATTTTGAGCTGATTAAATGTAATAGTAACTCTCAGTGCTTGACTCTTCTTGGCATCTGTATTATGCTGCAAACTACTGGGAAATTCTGTGTTCTTTTATCCTATTCAATGATCCATCAGGAACATAGTACCTGATGATGCAGATGTATTCACAGTGAAGTGCTGAAAACATTTTCTACAGTGTATTTTTGTTTTAACTCTGTGAAATCATGAAAAGAAAAAGTATTCGATAAGCCAGTGGGTGTCACTATTGTGTTAAACAAACACTGAACAACAGCTAATTTGGCGCTGACACTGTAAGAAACACCGTTAATGGCTGAAAACAGACAGTTGCAAATAGACCATTTTAGACCACAAATAATAAACATCAGATTAGCAAATAAAATAAAATAAATGTTTATTGAAACAAGTCACTGTGTGGTAACATTTGGTTGATTTAAATCTACAAAAAAAGAATGATTTTGTAGTTTTGTTTTGCCTGATGTGCAAAAGCTTGCCAATCTGAAGCAACTAAGAAAAACACTGTTTTAGTATAGTGGGACAGGGTACCAAAAGTATTACAGAAAGAAAGATGCTCAACAACAAAAGGAGGGATAATTTAACAAGATCAAAACTTTAGAAATATGTCTAATATGAAAAATACTAATTTACAGATGCTGTAGCTGGACATTGTACGTGAAGAACAGTTTCAGAAAGACCTTTCAGTGAGGACATTGGAGTGATCCTGTTCCTACTCCACATTCTGGTAAGCAGGCTTCATTCCCTACAAGTTCAAATCCTAACTCTTGGGGCCATAGAACTGCCTACTGTTCTGATCAGCTATAAGAACTTGTGATCTGCTTCAGATATAGATATGGGGTCTAATTTCTCTAGGTCTGTTTTATTATGGTTCTCAGCGAATGTGAGTTGAATGCAATGTATAACTGGTTTCAGGAATCTTCTATTTCAAAATTGTATCATAGCTAATGTACTGGGAAAAATTATCAAAATTATCAAAAAATTATCAACAGGTATGATGCTCCCACAGCATCCTCACAGCTAAACTGAGGAAGTGTGGTCTGGATGATCAGGTAGTGAGGTGGACTGTGAACTGGCTGAAGGAGAGAAGCCAGAGAGTTGTAGTCTATGGGGCGGAGTCTAGTTGGAGGCCTGTAACTAGTGGAGTGCCTCAAGGGTCAGTACTGGGACCAGTATTATTTAATATATTCATCAACGATTTAGATGAGGGAATTGAGTGTACTACCAGCAAGTTTGCTGATGACACTAAGCTGGGAGGAGTGGCTGACATGCCAGAAGGCTGTGCTGCCATCCAGCGAGACCTGGACAGGCTGGAGAGTTGGGCAGGGAATAACTTGATGAAATATAACAAGGGAAAGTGTAGAGTCCTGCATCTGGGCAGGAACAACCCCAGGTTCCAGTATAGGTTGGGGAACGACCTGTTAGAGAGCAGTGTAGGGGAGAGGGACCAGGGGGTCCTAGTGGACGACAGGATGACCATGAGCCAACACTGTGCCCTTGTGGCCAAGAAGGCCAATGTCATCCTGGGGTGTATTAGAAGGGGGGTGGTTAGTAGGTCGAGAGAGGTCCTCCTTCCCCTCTACTCTACCCTGGTGAGACCGCATCTGGAATATTGTGTCCAGTTCTGGGCCCCTCAGTTCAAGAAGGACAGGGAGCTGCTGGAGAGAGTCCAGCGCAGGTCAACTAAGATGATTAAGGGAGTGGAGCATCTCCCTTATGAGGAAAGACTGAGGGAGCTGGGTCTCTATAGTTTAGAGAAGAGGAGACTGAGGGGTGACCTTATTAGTGTATATAAATATATAAAGGGGGAGTGTCACGAGGATGGAGCCAGGCTCTACTCAGTGGCAAACAATGATAGGACAAGGGGTAATGGGTACAAACTGGAACACAAGAGGTTCCACTTAAACTTGAGAAGAAACTTCTTCTCAGTGAGGGTGACGGAACACTGGAACAGGCTGCCCAGGGAGGTTGTGGAGTCTCCTTCCCTGGAGACATTCAAAACTCGTCTGGACACATTCCTGTGTAACATTATCTAGGTGTTCCTGCTCCGGCAGGGGGATTGGACTAGATGATCTTTTGAGGTCCCTTCCAATCTCTAGCATACTGTGATACTGTCAAATAGTGGGAGAGATCTGGCTTTCCTCAGATGCTAGTGTGTTTACATCTCCTATAGTGAGTCAACTAAGCATATGCATTTGAGATCATTAGACAGATTTTAGATATTCACTTCCTGAGTGTGCAGCTTGAAAATTCAAATACAAGTGCTGGATATTCCATGTGCATGACAGACTGCCATTGCATACTGACATTCAGAAAAGTGTGATTTAATAAATGCCTCTTACTCCCCAAAACAGAGAGAATTTGCACAGTTTCTCAGCTAGTGAATATTAAATATATTTACTCTGTGCTGTAAATCACTCAGTTAACCCACAGGATCTACTAGAGAGATGTGATGCCAGATGGTATATCTACTATACCGTTAAATTTCACCGTTCTTACCCCACTGCCCTGAAGTATACATCAGCTGATTTTCTAACTTACCTGTGACAACCGACTTAGCATCTCTTGTGAATTCTTACTCCTTACACCTCATATGCCAGAAAATGGGAGACCTTCCTCTTAGATTTCTGCTTGCTAGGTTCTCTCTACACTAGTATGAAAATAGGCCATTCGCTTCATCTGCAAAAGAACGGTCTTGCTGACTTATATTTATTATTCACTAGCCTCCAGGCATTTCACATGATCTCATAGAAGCTAGATCAGGTTGGGTCATGAATAGATGCTTGCTTTTTAAATCTACTTAACTCTATAAACAAAGCCAAAGGAACTGAATGGGAGCAGACTCTGGGGTCGGCACAGGACAGGTTTACAATCCATCAGTGCTAACAGCAAATATTTTTTAAACTATCTAAATTCTGTTAGAGCAGCCAGCATTTTGTGAGGTCTCTGACACAACACTACAGGAGTTACCAAGGAAATGACTTCCCAAGTAGAGAAAGTGGAGGAAAGTTTTCACTGTCTGTTGGACGTATCAGGAGAAAATTACAATCATGGACTTTATGGGAGACCTAAGAGGAAGAGATGAAAAAACTCTAAAATTACGAAGTTGCTCTTTGCCTCTAATTAAAAACATTGACTGCTACCGCCTACTGGAAAACAGTACATCTTGACTGTGAAAAAGAAGGCAGAAGAAATTATCAATTGGTCCAGATTGGCACTAAAAAGTATGTAGAATACTTATTGGCATATAAACTTTCACTGATGACTTTCTCCCCTCATTATCTGTTCAATTTTTCTTGAATGAATATGTACAGTATCACACACTACATGCAGAGATTTAACACATTTTGATACGTCCTATGTAAGAAAGAGTCCATGGAAGTCTTGCATGTCCTATGGAAGAAAGAGTCTTTTTGAGCTGTGACATAGATCAAAAGACAAACAGCATAATGTAAACCTAATTCTAACAGGGCTGTAATCCCAATTAAACGGAAGCTGGACTTCCATTGTGATGTGGACAACTGTAATGATATCCGAATGGGATATACTGCTAGCAATAGTGACTAGACTGTTTTTCAGACAGTGGATGATTTCTTGCTAATGAACAGTAGTGCAAATCTGTCTATAGCACAGTTATCTAAGCTTGAGAGAAATAAAAAATGACATGTACACAAGCTCTTCTAAGACCCAATATAGCAAACTTCTATACTGGGTTTATAAAAATCTTAAATAAAAGTTCAGGTATTTGCTTCTACTTTTCTTCCAACCTGCCCAATTTCAATACATTCAAGTATGGCCACGGCAGTTTCCTTTTCATACTCCCATGGTCATATTTCCTCTAGCTACAGCCTCAATTATCTCATCCACTTACAATGAAGAAGGCTTTCTGTGTGTGCATTTAACAGATTTTCAAAAACGCAACTGGAAGGCGAAGTCTGAATTACTGTGCACTCACAGTCAGTTGCACAGATATTGTACACTGTCCTGGTAACCACAGCTTTAACTAGTCATGCTTAAACTGCATTAAAAAAAATATAAAAAATAGAAAAGTCATTATGCCAAAGACCGTAGGAAAGATTTGAGGTCTGTCTTTCCTATGAAAACTTCAGAGTATACTACACTCCTGACAGTCATTCTACTTGACTCATAAACCTAAATAAGAGTTTAATTTTAGGTGTCTATTCTCTTATTATCCTAGGTTTTTACTGTTCTAGCGGAGAGATGCTAAGGGCTACACTTACGTCATATGCAGCTTACAATGTTTTTAATTTTACAAAATGTGAACATAATTCATTTGTCACTGGTAATTACAAATAAACAAAGCTGATTTGTGTTGGTTCTAAGACTTTTGTTCTACCTTAATTTTAGTAGAAATATTTGTTATGGATTGACTATAAACCTTCTCCAGACAGAAATAACCTGTTTGTTCACTTTACTAGCTAAATTTCCAGTGGGCAGTGCTTCCACTGAAAGTCTAAAAAGGAAGGTAACATTCTAAAATCTGTAAAATGGCAATGTCATCAAATACCTGTCATAGTGTTTTATACGTACATAAAAACCTCTCAAATGAAACTGGCAACAATATTTTCCTCCCAGTCTGCTGACAAAGTGAAACCCTTATCAGATGGTCACACCTTAACTTTGATACTGTACAACTGCTGTTTTATCAGCAGATAGATATTCTGACTTCCCTAAAAATCTCCTTTTCATTAGTGTGTGGAGAAGGATACAGGGAAGTGAAAATTAGCAATGTGTGAAACAAACTGCTCAGGTTTTTATTCAAATGTTAAGCTATTACTTTTAAGTTGGACCTATGACATCTGTGTAGCACAAGGTCTACATCATGAGACAACAATCATCTTTCCTATGGATTGTAATTCCTATGCATTCCAACAGGTGTATTACACATAATGTACTTCCTATGCATTCCAACAGGTGTATTACAAATAACGTACTTTGCTAAATAGCTTTTCCCTCAGTGCACTTTTTAGGGAAGACAAAAGTTAACAGAAACTTTCCATTGAAACTGGAACTCTATTTGGAAGTATTTGGCTAACAGGCGAATGGTCATGTTCCAGCTAGTCTAATGAAGGATTTAGTTTCAGTTCTTGAAAGAGTCTGAAGAACATGTTTAATCAATTCATAATAGGTCTGACCTTGCATATTTCTAACACAGATAATACCTCAGAAGTACAATAATGAGACAATTTGCCCTTGTTCCCCTGTAAGTTTTAGACGGCTATGTTCAGTGGAAGATCATGAAGGGAATACCTTACATCTAATTCTCTGTGGTATAAAAGATTAAAAGATAAACAAACAAAAAAATTAAGGTGGACTGGTCTGTGTATATCAAAACAACTTAATTCAGATTCTGATGTAGCTCACTCAGACACTCCATTTCTCATTCAGCCTCTGCAAAAGCCCCTGGTACTGCAGTTGGCTTAACAGAGCTGAATAAAGACTTGTTAACCTTCAGGGCTGCTATAACGTTGGCCCTCCAGCCTGTCTGGGTGTGATTAATGTTCCATCACCTTTTGCCAGCAAGTACATGAAGTTTCTAGAATGTTTTGTGCTTTCAGCAAATGTTTGCTGAGGGGAGCAGCTCATCCTTAATTTTGACAGAGTTGTTCTAAATAGTGAAAAGGGAAAAATTACAGTGCTCTGCAACCGAACATATAACATTGGTCTTATCACAACTTCTTTACAAAGAAGGATTATTTCATAAACTGTACACTTCTGAAATTTTAGGCCTGCATACTGTACAATGCCAGAGGCTTTCAATGATAATTTATTTCTTGCACTTCAAAGACAGAATTGAGGAAGATGCAAAACTCTGAGGAACCAGCCCAAGAGCAGGATTCAGACAGCAAAGGCGATAAAGCAGCTGGTTTGCATTCTAGGAAGCTAACAATAAGATAAACAAATCTTTTATTTTGTAATGGGTAGTCTCCACAAAAGCAAGGAAAGAAAAGTCACTGTGTCAGAATGTAAAGGCAGAACACAGCAAAGTTTAGAAATCAACAGGGTTGCAGAACAACAGAAAAAAAGATAAAGTGATCCTATAGAACTAATTCATCACCATATATTAGTATAGAAAATATTTGCAACAATCTAAAGTGGTGTTTAGGTAAGCCATATTTCATGTAGGGTCTGATAAGTACTTCTATTTCTTGCATACTGTTTAACAGAAATGATTGCATGAAACATAAATTCATATTAGGTTGGAGAGACTTTATCCATCAGTGTGCATACTTATTTCAGAGCTATTTCAAGAAATTCTCAGACTTACATTTTCTTAATGACATTGAATTTATTTTGAAATATTTATTACGCTTCTATTTGGCACTTACTTAGGTCCATATCCTTGGAATTTAGAAAACTATCTGCAAATGCAAACATCATAGTTCAGTTTATCTGTGGTGAGGAGGACACCTTAGGAAAGAGCAGTGAGTATTTATTATTGACTGATCAGGGGCATGTAATTCAAAATTTCCAAGCTACTGAGAGAGAACCAGAATCCGGGAAATTTCTTCTAGTTTCAATGTCAGTTGTTTTTAAATGGCATTTTAGATCAGGTTTTTGTATCCAAAACAGTCTGTTCAGTACTGCTGCGAGACACTGCAGTGCTGCTAGTCAAAATACTTTTCCTGGGATGCCCTTTTGTTAACACAGTGTTACAGAGATAGACACATCCTAGGCCCCTATTATGAAAATCCTACAGCAATGGGGGTCTTTAATATACCCATAATCCCAGAGGATTAGGATAGGATCCGAGGACACCAGGGCAGTGATCATGACACAGCAAAGCATGCAGCCAACTGCAGAAGCACAGGAAAGAAAAGGTGTGTCTTGTTTTTGTGGTGACTCAGGTTGTACACAAACAAATGGGGCATTCAGCTCTTTCAAAACTTTATCCACCATGGTCAAGATTTCTAACTGTAATCTTTAACAGTAGTACTTTGAAAGAAAACAAATTCCAACACTAACCTACAGTTTTTCAGGTGTTCAGGGCATGTATCTACTCAGATAATAGTTAAATTGTTTGCTACCACTATATATATGATTCTAGGATTCTATGATTATATATATATATATATATATGCATTTTGAGAAACAACAGCCAGGATAAAATAGTTAGCACTGGACCATAATTTCATTTAACAAATAGCAACATACAGAGTTACTAATTTTAGTGCATAATATGAAAATGCCTTGGCTTCACTCAATATTTTATGATTCTTTAAAAGGCAAAGACAATACAGATTTTTTTTTTATACTTAGTGTATTAAGCTAGTAAAATAAAAGGTCTGCAAGCTTTTCCAGAATATGAAACACCTAAATTGTCATAACACTAGTAAATGGCATAGACATTCTCTTTTAGCCAACCTCTTAGTAGATTAGCATAGATTTCTAAACTTAAAATATATTAAGAATAACCTTTGTCTAAGTACTAGATTGATCTCAAAGGACACCTAACACAAGAAAGGCAACATGAATATTACAAACCTCATTTACAAACTTGTTTAACATCTTAAATTCTTTTGACTATAGCAGTACATCATACCAGTAAGAGAATTATAATAGTTTGCTATATTAAGACTTATTTATGCCTGAATATTAATTTATTGATTTGTGTCAACCATATTGATTTTAAAGAGCAGCAATGTACAAAGTATTTACAACAGTAATTAGCATTAGTTCTAAGCATCACTTACTCTTGATCCTTTTTCTGGAAAGCACCGACAAACTGAACAATCCTGTCCCCCACATGGGTCAATATATGCATATCCTCCCTAAAAATTAAAAGTGTATGGATTTACCAATAAGCAACAGACAACAATCACTTCATCAAATATTGTCAACTGGTCATAATATTCAATTAGATGATTTTGAAGCCAAAATACTTGGCTACCCTTGCATACCCACAGGGCGACTTCCTTCTGATAAAGAAACTTTGCATAGCAGCAAACATCAGAGTATTGTGTGGATCTTCAGCTTGACACATCTGAACCTTTTCCAATGTTTGCTTCATAAAATACACACATCAATACTACATTTAAAATGTAGTAAAATCCCAAACTTCTTGGATCTCTCATCAGCAGAAACATGCTGGCAAAGTAGAGGCCATAAGCAAAAGCTTACTACTGTTGCTGTACAAAGTGAAACATATTACCTGCAAGTTATGTTAAGTAATGCAAATATTACATCTAAAGACAACTAAAGAAACAGGCTACATCTGGAAAAAAATTTAACAGAATCAGAATTTAATTTGTAATAACATGAAACATGTAACACACCACATTAGGGTAGGAGACTGTTTAGCAACAATTAGATGATAAAAGGCAAAACAGGTTGAAGAGCCACAAGCCCACTTAGCAATAAAGCCCTGTATCTAATTCTTGTCTGTTAAATGAAAAGAGAAGCATGTGCATGCTGTAATTATGCATTGCCTACCACTAACTTACTTATTTCTTATATTAAAACTTTCTGTCCTTGTCCTCTTAATAGCAAAGAAACAACTACTTTGTTTCATCAAATTGCTATGGGGGGGAAAAAGCATATTCAAGGAGACACAAAACCACACCAAGATGTGAATTAATTAGTTTTATTGTGTGGTAAGTGAATATGATTTTATTATTATTTTCTATTTCCCAAAGTGTAGTATTAAACATATACCAATTATATACACCATATGCATTTATAAATTCATGGTGAGTGGACGGTTGGAATGTCCACAAAGTGACATTATTTTCAGCAAAATTTTCTAAACTATTAAAGTAATTTCAAAAAAGGATGACTTAAAAGATTTAAGAATAATTTAGGTAAAGAGGTCAACAGTGACAACCTGAAATTATTTGCTCAGGGTGGATCAAATTTTTATCAAGGTCAACATTGTTTTGTTACTGGTTTTAATAGCCAGCGGAACACTATAGGTTAATGCTTCAGTTTTTCAAGGAGAAAACACTGACAAATATAAGATAAGGAGCAAAAATTCTGTTCTTTCTATCTATAATATTTTAAGAATACCTGGTATTCCCAAAGCTCTGAACCAGAGGGTGTGATAGTCTTTCTCACAGACTGGATTTCTGATGAAATTACTTATCTACTCCACGCTAGTCTCTCACGTAGTTACTGAAAACTTGCCTCCACTGGAATGTCAGTGGAATGCAAGTTTATAATAACATGTAAGCTGTTACCCTTTGTTCTAATTGAACACATTCATTCCATTTTCAACAGTTAACTAAAAAGGAATTACTTTGGGGGGAAATGACAAAAAATAGCTTTTAAATACTTGAAAGAAACTAAGAGGATGGACTTGAAAGAAGTTCCACTGAGGGTATTGCAAATATAAGGTTAGTATGGAGAACAGTACAGAGAGAAAAATAAAGTAGATATTGAGGCTATATTATCTGAAGTTTTGGCTTTAGAGAGATGGGAATTTACATCAGGAAGCCAGTTTAAGATCGAGGCTAATGTACAGAAAAGGGCTTGAAAGCTACAGTTTGATATATGCTATAATGCAGAGCCACTGAAGGGAACTTTGTGAGAAAGGAGACAGATTCAGTGTACAAGAGAGGGGTTTTTTAAGTGCAGCTTTCCAAAGTATTTAAAGATGCTAAAGTTAGAATCTGGAAGAACCAAAGGAGAAAATTATAAAATAGTTAATCTTAGCAAGTGAAACAGAAAGTTAGAACTGCAGAAACACTGAAAGAAATGTCACAGTTTTGCCACAGAACTATACATCATCTTGATGTATATAGTACTACTTATCTGAACCATATGATCCTATTGATCACCTGTTTAAAGTAAATATGAATGTCACTTACCCCATCAATCTCTTGTACTGAAAAAACAACTAGCAGCCACCTGATTTAAAAGAAGGAATAAGCTAAATTAAAACTAATTTTGCAACCTCCAAAGTTCACAAGAATGTTGCCTCTAAAAAGTGAGAACTGTGTACACATAATTAAATCCTATTTGGGGTTGGGATTATATAGTTAAAAGAATATATTTATAAGGGGTATGCACCATGAGGGAACGGTCAGAACATGCTGTGTATTTGTCTTTTTGTATTTGTGAACAAAGACTAAATACAAACAGATAGGCATGAATAAGACTATGTAAAAGCTCTTGTAACTTCCCCCTGATAACCTACTTCTAATCCCACAATTAAGAATGGCTAGAGGAACCATTACAGAAAAATTTCTCCATGGACACCATGGGGCGAAGATTGAGCAGTGACAGAGATGACCTGCATCTGCCCCAAAATGAATTAGCTGGTGCTGTTTTTTTTTTTCTCAGAGATAGAGTGAGAAAAGGCAGAGAGCAAAGCAGTACTCAAAATAGTCCCATGATTCCAGAGCAGCTGCTGGGGAAGCCAAGCTCCATGCCAACCATTGCAAGTGATGGGTTATAAAGTTGAAATCATGTCTTTTATTATTTCTACATGCAAAAATAAAAATAAATAAGCTAAGTTAAAACAAAAAGGTAGCCCCAGGTCTCTGCAGCAATACAGGAAATAAGCATTATTATTAATTAATATTCATACAAACATTATTATTAATGAGAACTAAGGTGTCACTCATTATATGAAACGATATATTATATACGGCAATAACGTATAGACTACTGTGTGTTATTCTCCAAGCTATAGTGAAGCCTGTATCAAAATTACTCCAACCCTGCAAATACTGAAGCATTTAGTAACTTTTCCAAAGTCCTATTGAGATCAACCTCTGGTTTTGATTTGTTATTCACATGATCAAGTCTTTGGAGCATGGAGAACTGTGCCAGCAAACCCACGATTACTCTCCCTGATTATTAATTGTTCATAGATTCAAACTACAAATTATATAACCTATATATGTTGATAAATTCAATACTGACAAATTTAACTTATCAATTTATGTACATTTACTCTATACACTTCTTAAACCTATGTTGTCAGCTACTTTTTTCGAATACACAAATTTTACAGAAAAAAATATTTATCAAAATAATTGCAGAACTGACGACACAAGCTCATACTGTCTCTCGCTAAATGAGAAACAAAAGACTGATTAAACAATGGAAGATTGCCAGATGATCAGTTACAATACTAAATGGTGGGGGAATCTTGTGCATCCCAGTGATTCAGCCTTTAATCATCAAACAAGTTTGTGTAGAGAGGATTTAACTTCACAGGAACACTTAAATCAGGTAGCAGGAAATAGCATAGGTTTGTTCTTTTATTGTTACCGATTTAAGGCCATTTTTTCAGGCAGTCTCTGTAAATATATTTTCTCATGTCAACGTTGGCCAGGTGTGAGTTATTTTTCATTTAAGAAAATGCAAAGTTCTCATGAAGCCCTTGCACAACTGAAATGGAAATTTGATGATGCTGTTCTTGATGCGCGGCACCGCAATCTCCCTTTTTTCCAGTCACATACGGCAGGCATAAGTTTGCCAGGTTGTTCTCTGTCACTTCAAAACCCCTGCCTCCTGAAGCTATATAGACATTGCCCAAATACTCAAACCAACACAATACTCTCAGAGGTAAGACATTAACAAATAATGAAGAAGAAAACAAAAGCAGCAACCTTGGAGAGAGGGCTGGGATTGAAGGCTGCTACTTCAGGGAACACCTGACTAACAAGCAGCCTGGCTTTGCACAAACCAAATGAACATGAAAAAGATACTGGAGAGAGCTCAGGCATATTAGCACAATAGAAGACTGCCGAGCAGTGAGGGTGTCAGGTTCAACAAAGTAAATTTTCTGGGCCAGGTTCCCAGCTAGAAAAGCATAATTTCACATTCCTCAAGACCCCAGTGCTTGAAGAAGGAAAATAATTGGTATTTCCTGGAAGACATTATCGAGAAGATCCCACACACCACACTCAAAATTCTGGGCAGCAGTGACCGTAATCTATACCTAAGGATCATTTTCCTCTACAAAGAGCTCCTGCCACAGCTGCTACCAGTCATTTCCATCACAGTCTCTAAAAGTTTTCTTCATGCCTTTTAATAATTGTCCCTCTTCCTCAAAATTATTGTGGGACAGGCATTCAGGTTTGAGTTGGTCATTGTTTTTCTTCTCTAAATACATTCCGCACTAGAACATAGGAATATCTTTCCTCTTAAAACAGCCTCAATCTTAGTTCCTCTTTGTTCCTAATTAAATAGTGTAAGACTTGAAATTTAAACGGTGTAAACTTACAGAACAACAATCATAAGCAAATACAATAAATTATCATATAGGTTTATCAAATTTATGACAGGCTACAAACTATTTAACCGTTTATTTCTTGCTACTGCTAAATTGATAGCTAAGAATATATCTCAGTGACTAGTTAAAAAATTTAGTGACCTGTAAAACTCACCAGGCAGCTGTGAAAAGCCACTTAATCCATTCAAATGAATCCTTTGTTAATGCCATTCACGCTGATTGAGGATCTGTATGTGCAGCACTTTTCTTTCTTTGATTTTTTTTTTTAACAGGTCTTCTCTTTCCTTCTGTTTGTGTATGGTCTATAAACACTGTTCCATACTGTTGTTTTCTCCTCTGAACCTGTTTATATTAAAATAAACATCTGATGTACAAACATGAATACTTAATATAACTAAAATATGTCTTAACCATTTAAATATGTCACACAGCACAGCTCTACATTGGCACACATTATATAACTCCTATTCAGGCCACATTTTATCAGCAATCCAATTATTTCAAGGGAACTATATATGAAAGTACAGAGAAACATAAAAGGGTACAAGATTTCAGCCTAGAAAAAAGATAGTCTTCATTCAGTGTTTGAAATAATCAACAAATTGTGTCTTGCATTATTAGATACTTAGAAGTATCTTCTGCAAACTGGGCTGGACAAGTGTCTATGTGTACATCTGAGGAAAGGAGGACTACTCTGAATGCAGAATGAAGCCATTTGTATTTTCAGCTCAAGATTTCTATCCATATGCACGGATAGATGACAATCCTTGGAAATGTTACCTAGAAATTATTAGCTTTATTTTTAGAACATTTTTCAACAGCTTTTGCCAGGATTTAGAAAGCTGGAAGCCCTAAGTGTAAGACTGACTAGAGGCCTCTACAATCCCAGCCAATCGAATTTCGCATACATAAATTAACTACACAGTGCATCTGTGACCTCTGACTTAGGTCTAATAGCATATATGGAGTTTTGTGAGGAAACGTGGTGCACAAAACCTTGTGTAAGCTCAAAGCTTCACAAATCCAGAGGAATGGCCTGCTCCTGTGCAAACTTTTACATCTCCCAAATAGAAAAAAGGTGTAATCCTTTGGAATAAGGCATATCTGGCAAATGATTCACAATGGTTATTTCAAACTGAGGGCTTAAGAGGCTTTTCCCAGGCTAGCACAGATTATCACAGGATTTTATTTTTTCCCCAGATGTGGGGAGGTTAATTTTGAGGAGACTGAACACTAACTAGAGTGAACTGACAGGGGTTCGTTTTCTTTGGAGAAGTTCTTCTTTGAAGAAGAACTTTCTTTACTTTCCTGAGTAAGCAAAGACTATCAGTTACTGAGAAGGGAGCAAAGACGTGACCTCCCTGCTCTCTGATAGCTGTTCAAAAACCAGCTATCTTTTCTTTGTAAAGCAAACGAGTGAACAGTTCCTGAAACATTACTGTCTTGTTTTCTGTTATTTAGACAGTGTAGCATATTTCTAACCAGAACTAATCTAGAAATAATAGTGACTTCTATATGTATGCAGAGGATATTCTTACCCTGCAGTCTGAAGGAGAGACTTTGTAAGCTACTGTGTACTAACAAATAAATACCCTCAGGGCAGCCAATTCATGCTGCAAGATCACACCCCGCATGTACTGTACAGTACTCCATAGTCTGCCAAATTCTTAGTCTCTTTCTGTGCCCTAGTTCCCCATCTGTAAAAAAAAAAAAAAAAAAAAGAAAAAGAGAGAATAAGGGGAAAGAAGAAAAAAACCCTAATACTCCCAATAATAAAATAATAACACACTCAATACCACCAAAGGAATAAAAGGAATAGACAAACACCACCAAACCTCAGCTCATAAAAATCTTCCAAAGCCAGAGGGGTAAAAGCTGGCAATATAACATAACCTAGATGTTTAGTTTCTAGACATGAAGGAAGACAATTTCATTCTTAGGGATTCTGATAAGACTACAGGACATGAGCCATAGTCTGAGGCAGAGACACAGCTGCAGTTATCAAGTTGAAAAAAAAAAAGAATAGAGCAGACCCAACTATATTCTCAGTTCATCTAAAGAAACCAACATCATGTTTAACAAGGCCACTGAAGTTGCAAAGTCAAGAATTCAGTTCAGTAATAAAAAATAGGGTTGTGTACTCAATTTTAATGTAGTTCTTTTATGCATATGATTAGGATAGTCAGTTTCATTACAAGAATATATATATTGTTTTCCACAGGACTGCTGCCTCATACATGATGGACATATTCCATACTCTTTTCATCCTTTTCCTTAAGCCATATTTTTTTCTTTTACAGTGTCCTATGAAATTTTGCACTTTTTATTAAATTCATAGAACTCTAATGTTTCCCATAAAAGTATTACCTATTTATAAAAACAGAAAACAGTTATCCTTGTTTTCCCATACAGTACTGAGGAAACAAAATTAAAGCTAAAATCATTAAATAGCAAATAGTGAAAAAAAAACCAAACCCTGGACTTCAATTTGTTGCAGCTTTCAACTGTTTTCTAGTATTAAGGTTGAACTCTCTGTTGTTCATGCACTAATGGTTTCTTTTGGTTTTGGGTTTTTTTGTTCTTTTGTGGTTTTTTGGTTGGGTTTTGTTTGTTTGTTTGTGGTGTGTTGGGGGCTTTTCTGTGGTTTTTTGTTTTGTTTTGTTTTGTTATAGGTGGTTGGTTAGGTTTGGGTGGGGATTTTTGTTTGGTTTTATTTGGTTTTGGTTTTGTTTGTTTCTGGGGGGATTGTTTGGAATTTTCTTCTTTTTTTAAAGTACCTCTACAGGCAGCTGCAGGTACACTTTTTGACAGAAGCCTGCCTTGCCAGCTGGTGTGTCAAGTAAGACCATCTCTCTAAAGTTTGTTAGCTCTCTGAAGGCACTACAGACTGCAACAGTATCAGCAACACAGTCTGCATCAAGGTTTCATAGACTTTTTTTGGATGGATGCCATCAGTTATGGTAATAACGAGCAGGAGAGAGAATATCAGTGGCTGATCTTACTTTTATTCTACCTCTATGCTGTGAAGTCATGTATCTGTCCTAGAAACTCACATTAAAGGCATATATGCTTTTAAGTGATTGTCTCATAATGCAACATTACTTGCTGTTTCTTAACTGTAAAACACGTAACTACTATCAGGTTGGGCTGTACTACATAGCAGCCAGCTGCTCAAGGTCAATGAAACAGGTGGCACTAGGATAAAACTGGGCTCAAAGAGGTCTTCCTTTAGAAGATGTGTCTTTCTGTGTCATCCCCCTTGTTAGCATTTTCTGGTATTTGTTTCGAGCTTGATGGCTTCTTTTTATTTTGAAATTTCTGTACAGAGTTTTCACCATTTGAAACTGACTCAATATATTTCTATTACAGCAGTAGTCCATTCACTAACTGTTCATTCACTAATTCATTCTGTCTCCTAACAGTGGTCTGCCTGCTTTCTTCCAATATTTTTTTTTTGCCTAGTATTCAAGAGCTCTCCTTTTAAGTTCTGTCTTCTTTATTGAGACTCATTGTTAATTCAGCATCTAAATTTGAATTATTTCTGAGGACTGACCACTTTCTTCCACTGTAGTCTTGCTTCCTCTGACCTTTTCTCATAGAAGCCTGCACCTTTTGTTTTCACTTTTGTATAAATGAGTGTCTGCTACCTTCTGTCTATCTCCAGTTCTTCTAATGTTAAATTTCAGAGGTGGATTTAGGTACTTGTAATTTATAGGTGTTACGGCTTATACAACAACTGCAGACCTCATTTTTGTCCTCATTACAGTGTTCCTGTGTAAAAAAATGTAGCACTGTTATAGTCAACAGGTTTAGGAACCTGACAAATAAAATCCATCTGTTGAGCAGTAACCCTAAGACACTATTTTATATGCTCACCATCAATCTGGCTTGAAAACGGGATATTTTCCACCTTTTGTACATTGCTGTCTACCCCAGCTTTCTCTCACTTATACTTGAGATTTTAGAGACAAGGTGATAACATCTGTGATGATGTACAGGATCTTTGATACTGAACATATTGCTCTGCTCTTCCAGAGATGTGTTCCTGTTGCTAGTACTAAACTAGTAGAGATCCAGCACTACTCTCATGTCTGTAAGACAAGCTGTTTTACAAAGTTCTGTGGTTAGCGTTATACCCACTAAAGGCTTTAGGTCTGTACCACATGAGTAGTCCTGGATAGATTTCTATACATATATTATTGTATATTGTTGTTTTTTCTGTATTGCTTCTAGTGCTTAATATAAACCTGTAACGTAGGATTTCCTGTCCAGCACTCACAAACGCTGCAGATAAGGTAAGATCACTGTGGCCAGACTGGCCAACATACTTTTTAAGTTTGCACCATCTCAGAACAGCTCTTTATTTGGTGCGGTGTTACCTTGACCATGCAGTGCTTTTGTCAGTAACATAAATGTCCTAAACTTTACATACTGCCAACAATTTGCAAATCACACTTTCATTCACAAAACTTTTATATCATGCTAAACTATGCGAAAAGCCCGGGCAGAAACATTTCTCACTGATTTACATTTATGTAGTGGACAGCACTTTGTCCCTTCTGGGACTTCTTGGTCTCTGCAGTCTCATCAAGAAAAACTTGATGGAGAGCGCTGCTTAAAAGAAAACACTCTTGTCAGTGCCCGGGCTCGCCCCGGGCAGAGGCGGGATGGCGCTGAGGGCCCTGGATGCCGCCGCCTTTCCCTGGTGCCGCCTCGGTCCCTCCCCGGTTTAACCGACCACTTCTCCCGCCGGGGAGCTGCAGATGACCCCGGTTCGGGCGGGCACAGGCCGTGCCCTGTCTTGGCCGGTGTCCGTGGCTGGCCCGGACGGGTCCCAGCTCCCACCGCGCAGCCCCGCGGTCTCTCGGATGGCGCCCACTACCTGCGCCTTCACGGTCACGGCGACGCAGCAGAAGCAAGTGCAGGACGGAGACAGCCTAGTAACCTGGGACACCTCCAGCTGTCCTGGGACGGGGCTGGCCCCTGAGCGAGCTGCCCGGCCCCGGCAGGCGCCGAGGCCAGGCGAGGACGGCCTGTCATGAGCGCCAGGTACCGCCGCGCGGGGCTGCCCCTCCGCAGCGCTCACCTCAGCTCCCAGGCGGGAAAGCCCCCGGCTCCTCTCTCACTTCACACCCACTGAGGACGGACGGACGGACGGACAGCGGCTTGCCGGTGTTGCCCAAGGAAAAAGGCGCACAGAGCCAAGAGTTCAGGACAGGAGAGAAGACGAGAGGGGAGGAGGGGGGTGGCCCAGCCGGCCCCGCCCCGGCCATCCCCAGCCTCTGTCCCCACCCCAGGTCGCTGGGAGCACCGAGGAGGGTGCGAAGCAGCAGCCCCCAGGCCAAAAGCCGCGGGCGGGCGGGGGGCAGAGTTCCAGCGCCCCTGGCCGTGCTCCGCGGAACGCCGCGCAGGCAGCGCTGGGCGCGGGATGGCCGGCGGGGACTGCCCCGGCCACCTGGCGCCGCCGCTTCTGCTGCTACTTGCCCTGCTCTGGCTGGGCCGCGCCGCGGCAGCTGAGGTGAGTGAACGCGGGGCGGCGGGGCTGAGGCGCTGGCGGGGTGTCCCGGGGTGGAGGGGTGCCCCGCGGCTACTGCAGTCAGCTGGGACAGAGCGGGGCCTAGCGAGTCTCCCTCTTCTGCCAGTGCACTGCATTCCGGCGTTGGCAGCTTACGAGAAAGAAAAGGTGAATTCCTTCTGTTTAAAATTATGTGCCTCACCCTCCTCAGGTACATGGCAATCGGGCGCTGCGCGGTGCGCTCGCCCAGCGGTGAGGTCCCGTTACCCCTGCTCCGCTGCCAGGCGGGGATGAGAAGGGGTGGCCCCCGGACCGGGCGCTTCGCCGCCGCAGGTCTCAGGTGCGAGGGAGAAGCACCGCGTGCTGCCAGCGAAGGGCTCCAGTGAGGGGAGCAGGGCTCAGCCCCGCCGCCGGCGGGAAAAGCCGCCGCGGATGCCTGACCCGAGGGCAGCGCGTCTCTCCGCGGGAGGCGGTGTGCGCGGACGGCAAGGACATAGCGGTGCTGTGTGTGGGTGGTGTCTGAGATAAACAGACCGCCAGAGCATCACTTACCGTCTGGACCTTATTACAAAAAAAAGTTTGTCTTTCAGGTTTAATGATGAGCGTGCATCACCGTTTGGTAGATAAATACTTCTAGGTCGTACTGTAGTCTCTGCCGTTCCTGTCTCCTCTGTCTGGTTATAACGTTTAGATTGTACATTCCGAACTGGGAAAAGAGCAGTCAGTTGTGCGGGTGAATGGGTCAGTGTAGCTCTCAACATTTCTGACAGTAACCACGCAGAAAACTGCCACTTTCAGTAAATTTTGGACAGACATCAAACACGGGAAACTTTCAGTTTCAGTCAATTTCAAGTTCTGTTTCTCCAGTAATGGTCAACAGTGTTACTTTCTCCTTGCATGTGTGTGTAAAGCTCTAACCCAGTACATGAAAATCCTTTACTGTGTATCAAAACATTTCGCAGTTGACCTTTATAAGGACAAAATCTGACCGCCTACTTTGTTATCCCTAAAATAGAGGCACATTCTGCTGTAATACTCTGAAGCAGACTAATTAATAATAATGTTTCTTCTCGAGTATTACAGCTCCTTCACACACCCATTTCGGGTTAAGCATCTAGAAGCAGTATAAGCACCTCACCAAACATGTTTTCTTTCATGGCACTCTAACTTGCAGTCAAGTTTGGTCATTTAACAAAGATCTACTTGTTTTATTTGTAATGGAATTAAAATACCTCATGGTTCTTATGTAGAACAGAGGAAACAGATCTATTTGCAAAGTACGTATTTTCTGCAGAGTTGTTTCAGCCTGACTAAATCTGATCCTTACTCTAAAGCAAGATGTGGAAGATAAATGAACTCAAGATCTGCCTCTCTTCTACCCATTCTGCTGTTCTTTATTTCACTCTTCCTCTGCTGTTACCTCCCCATCCATTGCCCCTGATGTTGCACATCATCATATATGCTTCTCAAGCACAGGCTGTGCACCAGGAATGCCTACCCTCCCACAACACACACACACTTTTTCTAAGCCTCTAGTCTGTCTCTCTTGATCTTGTCATCCTGTTTCATGTTTTCATTTGCAAAGGAAGGGAAAAGGAGGAATATTGACAAGTAAGACCCCATGTATGGCCCAATAAAGCATTTAGAATCATAGAATCATAGAACAGTTAGGGTTGGAAAGGACCTTAACATAATTTAGTTCCAACACCCCTGCCATGGGCAGGGATGCTTCACACTAGACCATGCCACCCACCACCTTTTTAGCAACTTCAATAGGATTTCTAGAGCAGACTCATGTACTGTATTTTATTAGCAGGCTTTCTGCTTAGGAAAAATCACAAAGCTCCAAGATACCAGTTTTCTAGAGCATTGTCACTACTAGATCCTCCTTTACACTTAGGTCTTAAAGACAGGATTTGTGATGGTAGCAGGTGTCTTCTACAGAAATCTTGCTCTTTAGGCAGAGTTTGAACATAATGAATCAATTCAGTGGTGCTCTGAAAATTCAGCAGATCTCAGATGTTGTCTGAGATTAGTTTAAACTAGATTTGCAACAGATTATCCAGTTTAAAATTTAAATGGCGTAATTCTATTCTCCTATAAAAATGCTGTTATTTTCAAAAGAGTCTAGCAGATTTTTCTCAGTTTACCTAAACTAATTAAATATTAGTGGGTAATGATAATTTATGTGAAATGATTGATGAATAAATCATTGCATCTTGGCTGGACTGTGCATTGCAAAGAATGGACTTTCATATGAAAATGAGTTTATATCTGACCAGCAAGTAATGTTTTGCTGTTTGCCTAAATTAACAAATGTTTTCTCATAGAAAAGTTTTAAGTATATGTCTTTTAATAAGTAGTTTATTTTTGAAGAAAGAAAATTATGAATTTGTGCCTTCTGCTGTTTATACAAGAAATTTTGGTCCTCACAGCCATTCACAGAGAACCAAACTTCTCTGCCCTTAGGAGGCTGAACTTTCTGGCACCTGCTAGGGAGTATTATTATCTGCATTCTTGGCCACTGGCATGCTCTAATCACATCTTCTGAAAACTCAGCAGAAGTAGCATCTTCCCATGTCAAAGGCTTTACAGCTTGCTTGATGTATTCCTTCACTCCAGATACTGATGTTATAATTCTTTGGATTTTTCCACTGTTCATTTAAATACTTTAGAAGAAGAATCATAATTTAAAAAATATCAAGATGTTTCTGCAGGGAATAAGATCCTTCTCATTCATCATATTTTTTTATTATTCTTTCAGAAAAAGAATGAAATGGTTTGCTTTCTCATTGTTTCATTTTGTTTAACAGTACCTAGAACTGGTACTGTCTTGATGCACACATACAATCCAATTAATTCTCCTGAGTGTGTGCTGTCTTGTGATACCATCCATGTACTTCTTGTATGTCTTGAAATTAAACACTAATCTAAAAATATTCCCTGAAATCTGCTGTTTCAAAGGACACTAATAAGAAAAATACCTTCTTCAAGTTCATGTTTGCTGAATCAATACTACTTCTTAGTGGCATTGATCATTTTTATGATGGCGTTGTGTTAGCAGGTGTTCAGAACAGGATAAAAGAGAGTTTCTACTTGAGCAGGATTACTTGATTGCAAGTAAGCTGAACCTCCTGTAACTACCATATTTCAATTTGCATTGTAGTACAATTGCAATATTGTATACACAGGATAAAATTAAGTGCTCTCTATCCTCTAGTTGCTTCCATCATTACTTTTTCATATTTTCATCTTGTTCTGCTGGCAGAGGAGTAGAGGTAGCAAACTTTGTGGCTATAAAACTTGGAAATATCTTTTTTGGAAATCCTCCTTCTCATGGTGACTAGAGGCAAATGTTCATGTTTTCCAATTAATTTCATATTTTACAAATGTTAGAATTTGCATGCAAATATTTACAAACTAGTCTTTTCTTCTTCATGCAGGATTGTTTTCCTAACTAAAAGCAAACTATACTTTGTCACAAACAGATCTTAATACCTAGCTCTGTAAGGAAAAATGGCAGTGCTGTAGCTTAGCCATGACCATCTCCAAGGCTGGTAAGAACGGAATCTAGGCTGAATCACTTTGTTTAGCTAGGAATCAAAATATTGGAGGAACACAGGTGAGTCACAGTGAGAATGTTCCTTCTCTGCTGGCCTTTGGAAGCGCCCAGGTTCTTTGCCACATGAGGCAGCTAAGAGAAGATGTGCACCTGAATGTACAAAAGAGAGTTCACTGAGTGTGTTAGAAAAACAAGTCCTTTGTGAAGTACTCTCTTTGATTTGGTTAATATGATCCCAGCTCTGAAGTTAGTGGGGGTGTTACTCTGATAATTGGGCCCAATTTATACTGGGCTTTTCTGATCTTGATTGCCTCTATAATTAGTCGTAATTCCTCCATCATCTCCACAGAGAAACAGGCCAATGTCAGAGTGCTGCAGAGCAATGCTTTTCCTACTGGGCCAAGAGGGTTAACATAAAGAAGCAGAGTTGCCCTAATATTTGTGCATCAAAATTTATGGAGTTCTGCTCTTTCATACCACGTGGAGGCTTTCTCTGATGGCCAAAAAATGTTAAGTATGCTTATGTGTATGGTGCATCATACAGCTGAAAGGAGATGAGCCTCCTTAGCTTATTTTAGGAAACACCTGTAGAACAGCTAGCAATTTATGTATATCCTTTTTCTAACATATCTAAAAGGTAAGTACACATCTAAGCAAAGCTCTCTAATACAAGTTATTTTGCTGGCTGAATAATATTAAAATAATCAAAGCAGACAGGCAGACATTGGTTCTTTCTTCATTGCCTTACATTTCATATCTATATAACAGCATTTTATTTCTAGATCTGTGCTAGATCTGTTCTGCAATACCTAGAGCTGATTTACCATAACATGCATTTGAAACAAAATACTTTGCTATTAAGTGCAACTAGCATGGGATATCCGGTCATCTGTTTTACTGTCACATTCTCACCCTACTGCCTAACAAAGTAATACTAGAAGGCTCAGTACGTTGGCATGGGTTACAGGAGCCTAGGAGGAAGGTTAAATACAAAAAGGCTTTTTTCTTCTTAACTGTTTAGAGCCCCAGTCTGTCATACACACACTTAAAAAGTTCCCTTTTGCCATACCTGGTATGTTTTTAATTATATTTTCATTGTTTATAGTTTGTGTTTTTTTTTTTAACTTAGTAGTTTTGTGATAGCATACAAGTCTCAAATTTACAGGCTTTCCATTTGGCCTAGTTCAGTGAAGGCTTTTTAACTACAACTTTATGCTACATTTTTCCACAAATCATTTTGGAGGAAGCTGCAAGGAAAAGTAACCTTTCTTTTTTCCTTTTTTTTTTTTTTAATCTGTGAAATCACCTTTCAAAAAAGGAGAAATCAAAGCATATGCAATAAGCTTTCTCTGAACAAGCTCCTATTGCTTTCAGTGCTGTTTGCACCACTTAACAGAAGGTGCACACCAGGAATTTTATGAACATACAAATACACAGGCCTGAGGAGACAACAATTATAGTGAATACCATTCCCACACTCAACAGTTGGGACCAAATACATCTGTGTGATGTAATGCTAATTATATTATAGTAGGTTAGCAAATATTCACTACCTAAATGATGTGTATTCTTTGTTATTAGATTGCTCTTTTAAGATGACTGCCTGTTAGGAAGGAAGAACACGGATGAATAAGCTGATTAAACACCCTTTCGAGTTAGCTACACAAAATTCTGTGGCCTGAATTACCTAATCTATTATTTATTGTTTTTCCTTGTGAAAAAGGGAAACATTTTTTTTCTATTGGCCCCATGTCCTGTTCACGGTCAGGAGAAGAAACCCACAAGGATGGGGTTTATGGGTCTGCCTTTTGAGATATTACCCATCTTATTATATCATGAACAGTTTGGTCCAGTTTCTGATAGTCCTCAGCACAGTGACTTCCACCCTAGTGAGATTGTTTGTAGAGCAAGATATCGGTCATTTTAAATATGTGTCAAAATTTTCTGTGGTTTAGAAAAACATCATTCTCTGTCTTTAAAAGAGGGGGTAATTCTGTATTTTCCCTTTATAGATCAAATGCAATTTAAAATCCCCTGAAAACAGAGATTTAATTGAGAGCCTCAATTTAGAGTTTTCCAGATCTGCTTACAACATGCCAGTACTTCTTACATAGACATTAAGTAATTTTAGGGAGCTTCTACAACACAGGCCTTAGTGGTCAGCACTACAGAGCTCACAAACAATTTGAGTTTGGGAAAAATAAAGGTGTTAGATTTTTTCCTGAATTACAACATTTTACCTGTTTTATATTAACACAGTGATGATAACATGCAGGCAAAGTGAAGATTGTTAAGGCCTGCAATTCTCTCACTTCCTAAATCTTTGTCAGTGAGTTGGAGAGAAGGGAGAAGGTCCATGTAATTAATTATACTCTACCTGCTTGGGGAAGAATATGGTTGGCACTATGGAAGTTGTGGAACTGTGAGCATGATGACAGAACGGTGAGCATTCGTGAGAACAGTATGAACAGCTGTTATGGTAGTTTCTTGGAACTTGCATATAAACAGGCTCATTCACAGCAAGAAAGATATACTGTAAAGTAAATATACAAATATTGTTGTGTTGTATTGTATTGTTATATACAACATAACAAAAGGAACTGTAGGGTGGTGTGTTTTGATTTTGTATTGGGGGGTAGTTTGGTTGGGTTATTTTTGTTGTTTATGGGGGTTTGGGGTTGGGTTTAGGACATAATTTATTCCATTTGAACATAGGCAAGAGATAGCAGAAATTCTCTTTTTTTTTTTTTCCTCTGAGTTAGAGTGTTTTACTAAAGGTTTATGTTAGGTTTTTTATTGTGATAAATATAAATAGTTATAATGGAGAGATTTTTCTAACACTACAAAATTGTTATTATACCAACTTACTGAGCATGTTTTTTCTTTAAAACCTCAGATATTTTCAAACCAGTTTCAGTCTCTGAAGAGAAATGGGGTTTTCATTCACATATTCCCTTGGAATAATAGAAAGTTGATTAAATGTTAATCTGCAGCAGCTGCTTCTGTTTCTCCATACCAGTCATTTACCATAGTTGGTTTGCAAATACTTCCAAAAGATGTTCTGACAGTTTAAAATTAGGGATATAAAGTAAGGAAATTCTCATGAAGTTCACATAGACGCATGTTGTGTGTGCACATTGTGTGATCACAAATTGTGTAGCTGTAAGTTAGATACAAAATACTGCTTTTGTGAAGTGTTACGAATTTTTTTCCCTATGATCAGAAGTACTTAGGACTTCTCTTCTGCACCTCACACTGAAAGCAGCACATAGCCAGTAATGTAAGGCCTATGTCACCAAGGAGGAATATTGATTCAGTAGCTATTCCCTAAGCAAGGTTCCCATTACAAGTGTTTAATGGAGCTTTTTCAACAACACCACTGTCTGTAGCGTAACAGTTGCCTTCCACTGTGTCCTTTGAGATCTAGTCACCCTACATTAGACATTATTGACCAAGTTGTTCATTACTTAAAGAGGTATTTGTTTATAATAGAAAGTCAAAATGAAATAATTTTTGTCAAGAGCTAGGTATTCAGCTGGTAGGCAAAATGCTGTGAATTCCAATAGCACACGTGGCTGTTAACGGGAGTCTTCTGAGGTAGGAATGTCTGGCTGCCTTCCAGTTCACAAGTGACTACACAATATTTCGGGGTTTGGGAACTGACATATTTTCCTTCATCACATCATCTCCTATTTCTGTTCTATGTTGTCTATACTTATTGAAGGCTTAATAATTTGGTTTTGTTTTACTGGTCCAGCAGTCACTGAAAAAACACAAAGTTCTTCGTGGTCTTTGATAATTTTAATGAATTCATGTTTGATGCTTAGAATGCATGAAAAGCTTGTAGTATACAGATTGCAATTGTGAGACTGGTATTTTGTTTTGATAGCAGTGTTTTGGAGTGAGGGGACTTCATTCTCCAGTGTCTTGTATGCTACATGGTGATTTACAGTTGTACAACATGAGGAATATGCTGCCAGGGTCACGTATCTACTGACCGTGTCTAGATAGAATTACTGACTGTCCTAGTCTAGCTAAGTATCCTAATACAGGTGCATCACACTCCGAAAAAGATTTTCCTTATATGCCTTTTCCACAGTAGGAACTTTTTTCTATACAGCTCTGCTCTCATACCCTCTGAGATGAGCAGTTTAGGGTAAGTTTTCAAAAACATAACTTTGTCCAAGCTAGAAGGTGCTTTAGCTAACACCACAGTGTCCGGAAAAGTGCAGCATTTCACACTTCTATGCAGCATGCCTATGTCAATGCAAGTCTATAGTGTAGATAAACATTAAAGCAAAACTTTCCACATGCTGTATTCATGATACTTTACCCGCACTTTTATTAGACATAATGCAAATCATGTAGTAGAGAACATTAGAGAAATGAGCCCTTTGTCATTTTAGTCATTATATTAACATCAACTATGTGAGCAGTATTATTCTATGTGCTCAGTTGTGGTTTATAGACGCAGCTGGAATGTGTAAAGTGATTATCCTCCACTGACACAGCTCAGGAAGAATTCAGAAATCTTAGTGTGTCAGCAGCCCTTGAAGATCCATAATCAAGACTCTTAAAGGAGCTGGCTCACTGATACATAATTTTTCATAAGTATTGGAATTTAAGAGAAATTAGAGGAAATTTGCAATTAGCTGATAATTTACTTCCACTTAGAAAGGAGCACTGTAATGACTTGCATATTTGTAGGCTGCTCAGGACACCTTCAATGAACAGAAAGATAGGAAAAACCCCCCTAAAGTGGCATCATACAGAAATACAAAAATAAATCTTACCCAATAAGTCTTATTCCATGTTTTGATGGAGTTCTAATTTAGTGGTCCTCGAAGTTAGAAGATAAAGACCTAGCTGGCAGGATAGGTGAGATGCTAATGAAAAACAAGTTTAAATGAAAAATCAGGCTTGCATTTGAAAAAATGAGCCTGATCATCTGTTAGAATCACCAGTGAATGAAAGTGACAGCCTCCCCACCCACTTGAGAGAAGACACCTGGGCTATTTTTACCATCCAGAGTAATTAATGGATATCACTTGCACTGTTTTTAATTCATCTTAAAATTCCTTACATTGCACAGTCATCTTTCATTTATGTTAACCTGGATATACCTCCAGAATCAGTGGAGCTCACCCATGAAATTAAAGACCAATTAGGCCAAAAGTGTAAAATTAAGCCCCACTGCAGCCAGATTACTGTAGTCCTACAGAATACATTTAATTTCATCTCAGCTTTCATCTGAATGTCTTTATTACTCATGCTGTGTGGTCTTCATCTGAAACACACTTAAAGAATACAGTATCTGTTGCCTGCAGCAACACTTCTGCTTCTCTGTCCTGTGTGCAGTATTTTTAATACAAATCTGTATTTTGAAATCATAGCTGACCTACTCTGATATTGGCTGTATCTGGAAAAGCAAACAAATACTTTTGACTGTTCCATCATCATATATGTCATTCCAAAAAGAGATCCATGGAAAAATATTGTCTCATCACCCTCACTGGCTCATTTAGTTTGTTCCCCATCAACCTGCCTTTAAACCATTACCAATATGACTGTGTTGCCCCAAAATATGAGTGATGTGACTCAAAGCCTGTGCTATTGATAGAAATGACTACCATTGTTTTTCTTTTTTTCTTTACATTAATTCTTTGACATATTCACCTTTGCTAACATCCCTAAATACATTCTCTGATATCCTCCATATAACCAGCTGTATTGGCAAAATGCTGTGAGCTGTGTAAGATTCTTTCTGATACTCCACATGAAATTGCCATGACTGC
Source organism: Pezoporus wallicus (assembly GCF_028554395.1). NCBI lineage: Eukaryota > Metazoa > Chordata > Aves > Psittaciformes > Psittacidae > Pezoporus > Pezoporus wallicus. The sequence continues at coordinate 4,075,980 of NW_026640059.1, forward strand.
AATGGTATGAGTAGCAGTGCCATGCTGAATCTACATTAAGCTTTGAATAGATGACAGTATAGTCTCTAGTATGTTATTTCTTCCTTCTTTCTTTGTCATTTCTTTGATGGATTCAGTGAAGGAGGGGACTGTAACACTTGTTAAGCAGATGCATAAGTCAGTTGGGGCAGGAAGAGGACAGAGCTCTTTTAACGCAATCCCATAGTGTAAGAAGGGCAATTCAGTGTTATAGATAAGGTCGCACCTACTGAACAAAACATTAACCACAGCAGTAAATGTGGTTCAGCATGTACAGCTGTAATTATTTAAAGAACGTATGATACTATTACTGTCTCTTAAAACACTTCTGAAAAGAGCTCCTATAAGTTACTCCATGAAACTGTTGTTTGGTGGTTTTTTTTAAAATTTGTTTCATTGGTGACTTAATTTGTTAATCATGTAATGAATGATATTGCTTTATGCTTTGGCTTTGATTTTTAGATCAAGAATCTAGTGCCATCTATCATATCTAAATATTTGAAATGAATGTAGGTGATTATTATAAAAATCGCAACACTGAAAAGTATGCAGTAAATTAATGCATTTACTTATGTATATGTTATTATGAGGATCTCGAATAAGCCATAATAACTAATATTCAATTTCCTTATCTTATAACCTGGCAGTGTACTATTGTTTTGTTATAATCCTTTGATAAAGGAGCCACAGGCATCTTGCAGTGATGTGGAAACATCCAGTAGTGTGAGCAATGATTTATTTATTTATTTATTTAGGTGCAAAGCTTCTTTATTAAAGGCATAATCTAATCATATGTAGAAGTCATATGCCAAAACGTTTAGTATTATCCAGCTGACTGTGTAATGTAAAATCATATTTAGTCTTTTCACTTTAGTTTAAAGTCATAGGCGTACACAAAAAGACCTAAATTGTTCTGAAAGCTTACCAATGGCCAATTAAACACATTCAAAGCATTCTGACTTCTTGCAGAGCAAAGGCTCTTTTTCTTTAAGTAGCTAAATAACCTTGATTAGTTGTGTAGCATCAGAAGTTTCTTCATGTTCATGCATTTAACTTCACCTGGATTATCTTTTATTGCAAAAGAAAATTTCTTCTGTATCTGCACATATCAAGTCTTCTGCAGATTATACCTGTTACAGAAGAGTCACTTCATTTGGTGATTTCTTCTACATGTCCTGAAAACTGTGCTTCATGTACAAATACTGTAAAGAATCAGCATCTAGCTTTGCTTTTACAGGTAGGAATAAGGTGCAACTCAACAAAGGTCTGTAGAATTATAATGGTAAATAATTGGTACTAGGAAGATGACAAGACAGCTATGGCTGTTTCTCAGGAAAGCTCTCGATGGTCAGCCAGGATATGCTCTCAGTTATACTGGAGAAATTCAGAGAATCTGGAATACTGTAAGCATTTTTTGCCTCAGTAAACAATACCTTCCCTGGACTCAGATACGTGCCTGCTTAATCTGCAAGCTAAGTCTTTGCTTTGGGAGTTGACATGTAAAAGGGTTTCATGGGTCTTGTAGTTACTTTGCAGTTTTCAGATGCAAACTGAAATGCAGTAGCATTGAGAATGCAGTAGCTTGAAACACCACCCCTGTACAGCAGGAAAACATGGTACCTGCAATTTAAGACTACTTTTGTTGCATACTGTGTCTACAGCCTTCCTTGGAATACTGAACACTGAACAGTTACCATTTTTATACTGCCTAGCAGACATGTACCAATATCTGTGTCACCTATTTGGGATTGAAGGTACCCTTATTCAATAGGGAAGAAGAAAATTTATTATCTTTTAGACTATTCCAAATATATTTTGAGATATATGTAATTTTATCTTCTGGTATTTATGCTTAAAGGCTTAAGGTCCCTGCCATGTAACTTGGCAAATTTAGATTATCCAGTGCCAAACTGATTGACCTTACCAAGAAGAAATCGGGATACTGTTTGTTGTTAGTTCTGCCCTAGTGCTTATTCTTGTGTCTCTGGTGGTATAATCATATTGATTAAAATAATAGTAAAGGTAGCATGGTCACGTGGTTCTGTTTTACATGACACCTTTGTTTTCCACTTGAATTCTAGATGTCAGATCAGGGGAAGAAAGTGTCTTCTTTAAATATGCTAAAGAATTAAGTATTTAATGTTTGCAACTCTTTAAAAGTCTAGCTTGAAACATCAAGTAATCAACTATTGATCTGTCCACAGAACAAAGGCAGACACAATCATTTGTTGCAGGATTTATTTTTCAAGGGCAACTGATTCTAATTTCTGTTTTATTTTGTAAATTAAACAGCTGTTCACTTGAGGAATGCCCCCGCATCTATTTTTAAATGAATAGGTGGCATCATCTCACCTAACTTCAGCCACCTAACGGACAGACAGTTACTGTCAGTAGTTGTCTAGTCCATATAGAACAGCAAATATTTGCAGTATCTTTCATCCATCCTAAAGAGGCACCTAAGGAGACTGGATGACTTGTTCCAAACTAGGATGTCAAGTTTCCTTGTGTAGTTAAAGGAAAGAGATGAACACCATGAATTGTTTGAGAAATGAAGGCAGCTAGCTGATACCACATACCTCAGTTTTGGAAGATAATAATAGAAGAAATTGATCCTAGCTTGTGGGAAGAAAATTCTTTAAATTGTTTACCTGAACATATTGCTACAGGCAAATTTAACTTGAATGACAATACGACTTTATAATTTTAAAATGTAATGGAAAACTTTTTTTTTTCCTCTGTCTTTTGTTTTCTGTTTTTTGAGAACACCACTAGAAAAGTTATAAATTTGGAACAGTGCTGCTGTTGTATTATGACCAGCTGTAGGGGTTAATTAATTCTGTCTTCAAGATCTATGTATAAATTTCATATCATACCATCTTAAAAGCTTTACTCTTGTAAGAAAAAATACAGTTCTTTTGTGAATTTTATGCAATTTAGAAAAATACCTTCATAATCAATACATGTTAGTTGTCCTTTTCTTATTGTCTTTAACTATAACACAGTATATGGGCATTGTGTTAAACATATGTACTAAGATGGAGGATAAACTGAAAAATAACTGTCTTTCTACAGCAGTACAATTGAAAAAGTCATTCAGCAGGAACTTAAAAACCAAAGAACTTAAGTGTACAAGGAAGGACAATAAATGCAGTTGACTCCACATTTCTATGAAATGCATGGCTTAGATAACCAATTATATTTTAGTATGTATAATACTTATGTTAACAATGGATTATTTTTCTTCTCTTCCACTCCACTGAAATAGAATATGCCACTGACATTGGATAGAGAAGTCCTTCGCAGAGTTATCCCAGACAGACTGGGCTAGCACAGGTATTGAGTGCATGATAGCCGTAGCTGGGACAGGGCACAGAAGGGTTAAGTGTTTCCGTGTTCACCCATGATCTCACATACGCTTTGCAGCTCTGCTGAGCAACCTGCTACCACCACTACCTAGTGCATGAGACAGCTAATTTAGTCATCATGTCAATCCAGTTACATACTGACTATCCTTGTCTGGGTGGTTAGTTTGTTTTTTTCACTTAGGTGTGAACAATAAAAAACTGAATCTCTTCATACTTGATTAATTTTTGAATTTTCAAAATTGTAGTTGCTCCTAGATAGCCATGCCATATTCCATCAGTAGAGGCTCAGAGAGGTTTGAATGCTACAGTTCAACACTCAGCCCTCCAAGGAAGGCTTTGAACTCCAGCCTCACCTGAAGACACAGACATGCTGGTAGCAGTTACATCCCAGGACTTGCTGCCCAAATGGAGACATCGTGTATGAGGGCACCAACTGTCACACAGCTTGGCTCAGGAAACCTCCAGAATTAAGAACCAACAATATTGAGGGTCCTTTGTAATAGTATTAGGTATCATGAGCCAGGGTCAGGAAGTGAACATGGCTGCAAAAAGTCAGAAAATTATTGGTTAATAGATTAAAATATAAAGAATATAATTGTAATAGAAACCAATATCAGTATATTTGTTTGTTACTATTTTTTTTTAAGAATCACCAGCTTTTAGTGCTGTGAGCCGAAACTCTTGAATTCTTCACTTCATACTGATACTATAACCTTGGTGGTGTTAAGCATGGCTTCTTGGCCTTCACCCCAACTACAAAATTAAATTAGTGCTCTTACCTGTCTCAAAAGATAGCACAGAGGAATAATGAGCTCTTTTCCACTGTTGAGAACATTTTTGTCTCAAGTTTTATTATCTGTGAAATAATTACCTTACTAAAGCCACTGAGATCTCAGTTGCCCCACACCAAACAATACAATGAGAAAACCAATTTTATTATAAAGCTTGCCTTTTTTGTTTTTCAGAGCTGTGTATGCAAAGGTAAAAGTCCCTGCTTTTGTGATAGCATGAAAGGTAATAAGGTAAGAACAAAAACATTTTTCCTCTTTTAACATTAGCTTAATTCTGGGAATTGCTAACACATAGTTGTTTTGACATAGTAAGATAATGTGTGATGATACTCTGTTGAGAGTATAGAGAAAATCGTAAAAGGAATACACTACCTCACAAAATTCTGTTAAAATAACTCTGTGGACACTGTTTATCTAAGAAGACTTTTAGATTATTTTTTTTAGATTATTTTTTTTAATTTTTTTAGATTATTATTTTCTGTTTATCTAAGAAGACTTTTAGATTATTTTTTTTAAATGCATTACTCTGTTTACAGCATTGCATGACATTTGAACACCAATACAAGAACAGCTGCCTGAAGCACTAGGTCCCTTTCACAAGCTCCTAACAAATGCCCACAGATACCATTACCCTGGCAGCAGCTCTGCTGTTAGAAACTTTATAATACCATCAAGAGTGTCATGTTCAGTGCTTCCCTCTTTCCATCTTTGGGCCTTGTCCATCTCTCCCCACCCCCTGCACACCCTTTTCCAGCTCCTGAAGGAAAGTTACATGTGCAGGCATCGGATAGAACAGCTTGCCAGCTTAATCAGTTCCATGTTAAAGCAACTGAGAAATTAGTCGGTAAGAGTTAATCATTGTTTACACTGATGTTTTTCAGGCAGCATTGGAAAGTCAGGACAACTTCATTAATCAGTGTGCTTTGATAACTGTTTGATGTTAAGAAACTTTCCAACCCAAGAATCCTCTGATCTTGTTGATCTCTCAAGAAGAATCTGTGGATAAAATTGCCTGTACTGTATGAAGGGGAATGAAACTGTCAGGAGAGCGCAGTGCTGCTCTGTATCTTGAGAGCAGCCCATGGCTTGGTCAGTGAGGGGGTAGCAAGTTCAGTGGAGGAGCATCATGGACTTTCTTTTTTCTGTGAGTTAGTACCACACCCCCTCCAGTGGCACGTCTTGGTATAACATCATCCTTATTTGCCTTTCCCGGGATGCTGGTGAACGAAATAAACGATTTGTTACAAAAAAAACCTATGCCGGTTTAGGATACAGATCTCACAGACACTTTACGATGCAATTCTTATTTTGATTTCTGTTAAAATAGTCTGTTATTATAATTTTTTTTTTTTCAATAATTCGGAAGCTATATAAGGTCTGGTCAGTTTGTGGGATTTTGAAGGGCAAGAATTGGTGATAGGACAAGCTGAGGTATTTGGCTTCCTGGGACTTCTTTAGGATCCTACCTTGTACATTGAATAATAAGATACCAGAACTTCTGCACAGCAAATTTTTTTTTGTATAACTCTCCTCTGATAAAGCAATAAGAAAATTGACTCTGAGAATTGATAACCCCATGCTCTCTCTTCCTTGTCATGTTGTGATGTAAAAGGTTATGGATAGGCCGCTTTTCACTGGTGTAAAATTGAGCATACTAAATTGCTGCTATCTAAAGGGCTGAAACACCTTTTCTGTGAGTTTCCAGGCTTGAAGCACTTTATTTTAACCAAAATATGACTTGCATTTTTGTTATATTTAACCAAAAAACTTGAAACACCCTTTCCACTGTAACTTAGCCTGCTGTATTATATTGCGTAGCTTTAATCTTCTGTGTTTTCTTTACACGATGATTTGGAACTGACCTTCCTGTACAGAAGCGGACGTTAAGTTTGCCAGCTACAAATTAGGCTGCTGTGGTGGATTTGGATTTGTGTTGCTTGTAGTGACTAAACACAAAATACTAACAAGGAGTATGTATCAGATGCTTTCTTAAACTTTTCATGTTGGCAATTAACTTCTGTACTCTGCAAAATCTTGAGTACAGTTGTGTTCTGATATCTTCAACCATACTTATACCACAGAGGCAGGGCCACAAAAACAGGTCAGTATGGGCAAGGCTAATGTATCTGCCACAGTAGCAGACAGGTATGTCAAAGTTAAGAGTTACTGAAAGTAATGAATGCCTTAGAAATAAGGTATCAAAAGGAGAATTCATTGATATTTTAAGAATTTCATTCTCTTAATATTTACAGGGTGAGAAAGGCTATCCTGGTATTCCAGGTCCACCTGGTCATAGAGGCTTTCCTGGTCCAGAAGGGCCTCCAGGGCCACAGGGACCAAAGGTAAGTGTATGAGAGAGAGACAGATAAACTACTGTGCTGCATAGTGAGCTATGACTGGCTAGAGAATTCTGTTTTAAGAAACAAAACTAAACCAAAACCTCTTTCAGAGTCCATGCAGTTCTGTACATTCCCCATTTTCATTCTGAGAAAAAATTCTCATTATCAGTAAAGCTTGAAACAATTCTAGCAGATTCTGTCTAGACTGTGCTGTGTCATGCTTGATGCCTTCTTTCAGCCTTGCTCTCTCATCCTGCTTAGCCCCTTTTCAGCCTGCTCTTGGCTTTTCTTTCCATCCAAAACAGTACTGGTGAGAGTGGCTGTTACATGCATATACCTGATCATTACATGGATATCACTCATATGTGGGAGCCTTCCATCTATTTCCTCACAGGGGAGCACTTCCAGGTCTCACAGTTTGGATAGATACATAACATACGTATATGCTTTCTCAACATACCCTGTTGGTTTTTTTTTCCTATGGTGAGACATATCATATATCTTTTTTTTATTACGAGGGTGGTGAGGCACTGGAACAGGTTGCCCATCCCTGGCAGTGTTCAAGGCCAGGTTGGATGAGGCTTTGAGCAGCGTGACTGAGTGGAAGGTGTCCAGGTGCACGGCAGGAGGGTTGGAACTGTATAATCTTTAAGGTCCCTTCCAACTCAAACCATTCTATGATTCTATGATATATCCCCTGTACACACTGAATGGGAGGGCAAGATGCCATGATTTATGCAAGTTGTATTAAATGCTTGTCTGTAATAGGCAAATCACTTATTTATATAGTTTTGCGTGCATGTGTTGGTATTAAAAATGTCACACGACCAGTTGACATGTACGTGCTTTTTTCTCAATTGTATTAAAACACATTGTTTTCCATTTGTGATCTAGGGTTCTCCAGGGCTCACAGGCTTAGTTGGACCCAAAGGTATACGAGTAAGTATATTTTAAACAAACTAGTTTGTATTAAACATCATGCTAAATGCCATCTTGGTTCAATAATTTGCAAAAAATAAAACCAAAACATTACATATAATTTTAAAGTATTTTTAACATTTACGACATACAGTATGCACATGCATTATCTATTTTTTAGAACTTTTGCTTTTTTTTGCTGCATCTTATGGACAAGGTTCAAATTGTATGTATTTAGTAGTGGGGTGTGTTATGAAAAAGACAGACCAGAATTCCCTGAAGATTTGTTTTGGTTTTTTTTTTGCTGTCGGCAAAACCAATCTATGTTAACAGTGCA